>NC_088263.1:8760000-10010000 GCF_036013445.1 Caloenas nicobarica | reverse complement strand
AGAGGGGTGTGAGTGATTTGGACAGTGACTCCAGAGCAGACAAGCGCAGAGCCGGGCTCACTTCTCGAGGATGCTTCACTCCTGTGCCACTTCAGCCACTCGGCTGCCTTGCCTCGTTTAAAACAGGTATCACAGCTCGCCAAGGTGAGCAACAAACGAGAAAACCGTCTCCATAAAGCTGTTTACATTAATGCTCTCTTTTCAAGTCCACTTTTGCTATATGATAGAGAGTAATCTGTTCCATGAGCGTGTCTTACCCGTGCTTTCCCTGCTTTGATTTACGGCCGGGAGCGCAGGCGGATGGCACGGGGTGTCGATCTGCTCATCGGCGGCTCCCGACTCGCTCCCGTCGGAAATCTCCGGAGCAGAGCACACGCTGGACGAGATAACCCCATTTTCCACAAAATTGATGGCCAGCTCTAAGTCTACAGAAAGGTACCAACATCAAGTCGCTGCATTTTCATTGACAAATCTTGCGTGCTTTTAATAACACATTTTCTACAAAACCATCTGCTAGGCCAATAAATTTTAAAAAGCAGTTGGTAGATGATATGTTTAGAATAAAAAATTATTATTATCATTTGAACGTAGGGATTCATTGTGTAATTTTGCAGTAAAAGTTACTCATGCAAATATGAAACTCATGTTTCAGGCAGATGCTCCTGGCTACAGAGACTTTCACTACATTTCTGAAGCTTAAATTGGAACATTTGTATTCTGCAATAATTACAGCTGCAATCAAACAAAAATGTTAACTTTTGTAAAAGTACTGTGAATACCTACTATAACCCAGCAAATACATCAGTCTTGCTTTTTTCCCTATCTACCTTCCTTGATTTCCAGACATTGTGAAAATACTTCAGATGAAGCTCGTTTCTCCTAACCTCAACATTTCTGAAAATCAGTCTTTCCGTTTGATTCACCTTCTGCTTACGGCTTTGAAAAAAAGGAGAAAAACGACAATGAAGGGATAAACACGACACACACGTGACGCTTAGAGGCGCACACAGCCTTGCTTCAGCAGTTCCTCTGACCTTCACGACACACAGATCAGACCATTTTTTGATTAAGAAAGCTTAGGGGTGTAACTGGTAACAATCCTTCGGATGGAGCAGAAGGCATCTTTCTGCTTGAAATTATACCACCAAAAAATCAAGAACTTTAGGTGGTTTTGTAAATCTATAAAATACTTCTCAAAATCTCAAAGTCCCCTCCTTATTAAAATAGAAACTGGAGACCAGGAATACAGAGACCTCCACCTAGAGACTGGAAGTGAGGTCTCTACCCGCCCCCTCTGTGCAAAATTAAAGTGCAACTATTTTCCTTCTCAGATGAAATCACAGATATTCAATCATCAATTTAAATGGAAATGGAAAAACAATGCGAGACTACTCCCTGCGATTTTTCTCCACCTTTATTCCTTTTCCTTCTAAGCTTGTATCCTGTGTCTGGTCTTCGGCTTAAGAACGCGATGTGAGGCAGCAATGAAAACCACAGCTGACAATGAGGTTTCCTGGGACACTCAACTTGAAAGTTTGCCAGAGGTATAAAGCAAAAAGAATATTCTTCAGGAACTGGAGGCAAAAATTCAGCTCATTGCTGTTTTATCCCTCTGCAGAATAATAAGACAGATATTGTAAGTGGCAGATCCTATTTTGGGGTCTTAGCAGTGATTATTTCTTGCCTAATTATTAGCAGTGGATTTACTATCTTTAAAGCAGAATTTTGTCACCCAGCAGGAAATTTCAATTCTATCAGGCAGATTTAAGTCTCGTTCATTTATTCCTTAACTGTTTTTGACTCAGTTGCTAATTGCCCGGGCAGGCTGTGTGCCCACCGGTCCCGCAGCCTCAGGCCTCGTCTCCCATGAAGGGACCTGAACAGCTGTTTGTCAATCTTGAAAAACAAAACATCTGGATTTGACAGGGAGGTACAAAACACTCATTAAGGTTCTTTTTTTTAAAGCACCTTTTTTACTTTTTTTTTTTTTAAGGTTTGGGTGGTGGTTTTTTTTTTAGGCAGCACTTCCACTCAGTCCTTTAGAATTGCAACTCATCACTTTTACTTCTCTTTGGTTTTTGGATTATTTTCTCTTTTTTTGTTTTGCTTTTTGTTGCCTTTTTCTGTTTTGATATATTTGTTGTTATATATTTTTGCTTTTCTTTGCTCTTTGGGTTTTTCGCCTTTGCCTTTTTGGAACTTTTGTAACTCTTTTTCTTGTTGTCTTCTTGAGAATTTTGCTTTTTTTTTTTCTTTCTTTACTCTTTGGGGTTTTTTGTGCCTTTTTTTTGGTTTTGCTTTTTGCTGCCATTTTTCTGTTCTACCCTTTTGCAGATTTTTTGTTTGCTTTTTTTTTTTTTACTGTTAGTTGTTTTGCTTTTGATGGAAGATGTGGGGTCACCTGTTTCCCCACCCAATGGGAATGGAACACACAGTCTTCCTCCTCAGCAGCTCCTGCACTGCCCACCCAGGGCCCCATAGGCACCTGCAGAGAGGGCCATGAGTCACCGCGGCTGGGACTCGAACCCATAACCTCTGCTTTAAGAGGCCACGATCTTATCCATTAGGCCACTGGGGCCCTGTGATCTGAAACTCCTCACAACCAGTGATGAGGGGCAATGGGTGCAAACTGGAACACAGGAGGCTCCACTTAAATATGAGAAGAAACTTCTTCCCGGTGAGGGTGCCAGAGCCTGGCCCAGGCTGCCCAGGGAGGTTGTGGAGTCTCCTTCTCTGCAGACATTCCAACCCGCCTGGACACCTTCCTGTGTAACCTCATCTGGGTGTTCCTGCTCCGGCGGGGGGATTGCACTGGATGAGCTCTCGAGGTCCCTTCCAATCCCTGACATCCTGTGATTCTTCTGAGAGGGGACTGCAGTGCTCAGAAGTTAACGGCTGTAGGGACATGGGAGCATGAACTGGACATGCTGAGTTCCCATCTTTTTCCATACTACACACCTGTTGCGAAGTATGTCTAAAGACATGGTGACCTCTGCTCTCAGTATCAAACTAGATAATAAACTGCTCAGTAAAATTAGTACAGGAAGAAAAACAGCGGGAGGGGACGGGCAGGCAGAGGCGGGTTGTGCCGGTCACCGTGAATCCCACTCTGCAGAACGGCGTACGTACCGACATTGAGCCATTTAGGAAATAAAGACATGATTAGTTCTGGAGCTAATTTCCCTGGTGCTTTGAAGAGTGTTGCAGGTAAGATATGATCCATGGTAATTATGGAGGAAGATAAAGACAGGAAAGCTGCTGGCAGAGTGCCAGGGCCAGGAATATCTGAATACCTCGGAACGGCATCACAGCTCGTACCGTCGTGCTCTCAAATTATCCTCGATGCCCGAGCAATGACTGCCCCGTTCCCCAGGGAAAAAAGAGGGTGGGGAGGACAAATCCAGTCTATTCCTTCCTGGAGTGCAGCGCAGAGGAAAAGTGACAGTATGGAGGAGAAAGTGGATCCTGTTCCCATGGTAACTAAAGTTTGAAAAAAGTACCTAGGAATCAAACTCATCTTAGCACGTATGTTTACATACGGACCCACAGTAGCAAACAGTTATTCAACTGCAAGTATCATGAGACCATGTAATCATCACGAGACCATCCAAATCAGATCTGCGGTGTCAAGTAGTTGCATCTGGTTTGGAACAACAGTGTCACCACCTGGAGAAACCTTCTCGCATTAGGCAGCACCAGTTCGGGAGTTGGGTTGGAAGAAGAAACCTTCAAAACAACTTCCAACTGACCTCACGTAGCAGCCCTGCTCAACAGAAAGGGCCACGAGCTCTTCCACGCCTGTTGAAGTTCAAAGTCAGACCCTTCCATGGAGGGAACACCACAGACAAGAGCAGTTCCAGCCGGGATGCAGCATCTCCTACATGATTCCAGTTCTTACCAAAGTACGCAGATGACGTGAACCATCTATCACAAGGAAAGTCCAGGAAATCATGGCTCAAAATATGGCATAGATATGGCTATTAAAGAGAAGTGTGTAGTCTAAGTGAGAAAAAACATGCCTCAGAAATTAAGTTAAAACTTGGAATAAATTTATTGACAACTATTCAGTGTTAACTGTGGCAATGGCACACACCTGTATTAATTCCACTGCAATCAGCTTAGTATCTAAGTTAATATCTAATATCCCTGAGCTAAACCAATACAAATTCCCAAATGGAGAAGTTCAGAGATGAAGGTCCTGATTAAATGGACACTTGTGTTCTGCTGGAGCTCTCTAAGAGATTCGAATAATACCTTGCACTATTTGACTTGTTTTCTGAAAGCACAATATCAGCGCTATTGAAAGCGGGAGAACAGAATGTGTTTATTATCCTACCTTTTCTAGCTGCAGTGCAATTCTTTATCTGTGACCCAGAAACAAATTAAAGGGACACTGTCTGTGCTACCAGCAATCCGAGGTTTTTTCAGTGCCTAGAGGCTTAAACAAATTAAAGCTTTTGTTTGTTTACTTTTTGCCTTTCACTCATCTCACAGAAATGAAACCAGTCAGATTCATTTGTCTCCATACAGCCTATTAATTAGTACAGGGTGTTTGCACTTGGTCATCCAGGGACGAGTTTGAAATACTACCATATTTCTTCTTGTAGTAGTTTTGAAATGAGCACGAGGTACCACTTCTGCTCAAACCATCCTTTGGAAAGGGAAGACTCTGAAGAACTGATATGAATCCAAGTGTGTTGCTGAAAATTGCAACAGATAAAAATACAACAGAGCACTTGAGCATAAATTAAACTGTGAAACTGCCACAAAACACACATAACATGTTCTAAAGGTCAGTCATCTGGACAGTTTTCATCATGTTCACCATTTTAAATGGTGCCTTGTTTTTGCTCCTTATAAGATGATCAGCAGAACTACTATGCAGTCCCAACTCTTTTATACAGATTGTGAAAGATGGGGAAAGTTGAACAATCTTTCCATGCCTTAGTTTCCCCCTTTATTTTAAGGCATTATGATCAATTGCAAGCTTGAATTCCTCCCGATTGGCAGAATACTTCAACAGCCTCAGACAGAAGGTGCTACAGAAGTGCCAAGTGCTATCGCTGTAATTATTATTCAATATACACTGATCAAAAGAATGAAATGGGAATTAGCATTTCCTATTAGCCTTACTTCCAGCCTACATTTTAAATATTCCTCCCATGGGCTCTCTCCATAAAAACTTAGAGGAACTGTTGGTATTTCTCATATGGCTACGACACTGCTTCTACAGGAGTGAGGAGCGGAGGGAGCTGAAGAGGAGAGCCAAAAAATCCTGAGAACGCAGGTTTCTCCCACAAAACGCCGCCCAGGCTTCCCAGGCGGACCTCGGAGCGGCCTCCTCACCCTCGCTCCCTCCCTTCTCCTGGCACAAGGACGCGATCTCCCGCCGCAGCCCCGAGGCTCTGCTGCTCCTGGCCTCCTCTGAGGGTCACTGAGTGTCACGTACCCAGAGCGGGTCCAGCTGTCCTCGAGGCCTGAGAACGTGGAAACATCTGGAGCGACTACATGAAATCAAGGGAATCGTGCTAATTTACACCCACCGCAGAGCCAGATAACTTGCTGAAACATTTGTTTTCCCCTTTCTCACCCGGGAACTACACAGTATTTGACTTTATCTTCCCGAGAAGCAGAAGCTCTGCTGTTAATCCACTGCCCAGGCCTAAGATAGGAAGCAAAAATGTGAGTTTCTCCCCTACTCCTGAATATGTTTCAGTGGTGGTTGGGACACAGCAATTTGGTGTTCATGGCCATTCCCCTCTTGGTGGGAGCTGCTGTCGCTGCAGGATGAATCGGAGGTGTGATTGCTCTCATCCAAAGCGCGGAGCAGCTGCTCCAGGCCCAGCCCAGCGCGGTCCGTACGGACCCGGGAACACGGGGCTTTGCTGCCCAGCCACGGCCATTTGAGAGCAACCAAAAGCAGAGCAAATCCACGCTCCAGCCCACAAAAACTAAACCAGGATCACTAATACTTTTAAAGAGAAGTGGCCTCGGTGTGTGAACTAAGCTGCTGCTGAGCCCTTATGCCTCTTCCTTTCTGCAAAACTCTCCTTTAGGCAGCTGCAGGCTCTGAAAAAGGAGACCTCCCTGGAACATACTGAGTTCAAAAAGGAAAAAAACTTCCATTCCCTGCCTTGCTGAGTCCTTTTCAGTGAAGCAGGTCATAGCACCGTGTCTTTTATCCTGTCATTCCTTTCTCCTGCTCGATGCACATAATAAATCCACAGTGGTTTGAGCTGCAGCTCTGTGCTGAAACCTGACAATCCCACGTACCTTCAACCCGGCTGCCTCCCAAAACTCCCCCAACTGCAAACTCCAACTTTACTCAGAAAATTTTCAATATATAAGGTAAGACTCAAATAGTTAAACATATATTTACAATCAGTTTCATGTGCTAGGTAGCACTGAGTATGGAAAAATATTCCCTTTTCTAAAACAATGCCTTAACTAGAACTTCTCCCATGTCTCATAAAGCACACACAAAAATTAAAGAGCAAAAATATCCAGAGATTTATGTTAACAAGATGACTTAGAAAAATAAGACAGAGAGCTCTAATTTTAATTACAAGCAATTGGAAATCTGACAACATGGAGAGAAAACAAGAACGCCAGGCACGCCGGACCTGGGAACGCCGACTGGGGAGTCCAGAAAATCACTTCTTCATTTTCACATGACAACATCAAGTTTGAGAAGAATATTTAATTCTCTTGAAACTGAAGGAGGATTTCAGATAAGTAATTAGGAGTAGCTTAGCTAGTGCTTAACATCATGACTGGAATTAGAAATTAAGAAATACAGCTCAGGACGTATTTCCTGACTCTGCTGCATGATCACATGGAAGTTGGTCGACTTTTCCCTACTTGAGTTCTCCCAGGTGTAAAATGAGGGTGCTCATAACTTGTCACCTTTGTGGAGAGCCTGGAAATCCACCCACAAAAGATGCTGTGAGAGCAGAGGCAGCAGGCAGGTGTTGGACCTGGTGGTCAGGTCAGCGCTCCCCAGTTTTGCAAAACGGTACCAACGAGAGCAGAAATAACCGTAAATGCTCACGACGACCTCGTTTTTCTTCCGATCCCTAAACTGCCCAGAAATGCAGAGCTTCCAAGCATGTCCCATTCCAGAAACAGTGCCTGACTTGACAGATACATTCTCAAAGCAATTTACATGTTTCTTGCTGCCACTAACACCAGTTATCCAAATCCAGTTGCAGTTGACAGTTTAATGATAATAGCTTTATGTTTATACATCACCCGTGATAATGTTCCTATTCTCCTTAAATTCAGTCCCCATAAAAGGGGTGCTTTAATGTATGCAGCCAGACCAAAATGATAGTAATTTTCCCTTCTAGTTGGAATGGTTTAGTAAACAATTACATTTCAATTAACGGCAGGGTGATCATGCTGAGGGAAGCACCATTTGGCTCTACAAATAATACAAGAAGATAAATTCTCCAAAGTCAAACTATTATAATATAATTTACATGACAGCTTTTGAAAAAAAAAATAAAACAAAATGGAAAATCGTGTATATTATGCACAGGCAAAAAATTGAGTAAAAATCCCCCTAGTACCTTGTCCCCAGCAGTTTGAACTAGCATCCCATTATTTAGGATTATGTTCAGTAGAAGGGTTACTCCCTTTCATCTCTCCAGGAGTTTCCATTTACTGCTATGCCATTAGTATTTAATACTTCATTTATCAAGGATTAAAACCAGGGTCAATGGAGGAATGCCATAAAAGTAGCTTATACTGTATCACTGTAAATTCGGTTGCATACCCAACCCAAACAGGCAGAAAAACTGCTGGAAAACAGGTTAACATTACAAGCAGAAGAACTAAAACCTAAAAAGATTTCCTATTTATTTGTGACTATAAATGGTTCATTGTCAAAAGGCTGTCAAGGCAGAGCAGCGCCAAAGCACATCGCAGGAGTGCCCAGCACCGGAGGCAGAGGATGAAGGAACACGAGCCAACGGGATGCTGCTGATGCTCATGTCCCTGCCCGGCAATGGGCCGGGAAGAGCATTTGCACCACTGGGCTGGCCTGGGAGCCTCTCTGAGAACGGTTTCCCTTCCACTTCAACGTACACAATTCCATGGGTGGACAGGACAGCCTGACCAAGTACCTTAGAGCTGCCATGTGCTTTCGGTCGCTTTTTGTTTATCTTCTTCTTTGTAGCCAATGTGGCTTCAACCAGAAGATGGACAGAAGTGTTTTCTGAGACCCTGCAAAGCAAATGACTGATAGTGGAACTGAGGATTAAAGGTCTGGGGAGAAGAAAATCCTAAACTTTACCTGGCGTCTTGGGGGAAGAGAGAGTAAAGAGCTGCTTCCTCAGACACGGCTCTGTGAGAAAGGCACAGAGCCATCTTCGAACTGTTTAAAAATATTCAGACTACACGTTACACGAATTCCCTGTTTGAAAGGAGGCTCCTTGCACAGTCAGTGGGGCAGACTAACAGCAAGAAATCATTCCGGTTTCTTGATCCAGTCACTAAGTCCAACTCCTCCACACAAGTTCTTTGGCAATTTGGACTTCTGCTTGGCCTGGGATATTTGCACGGGGAAATAAATAAATCAGGCTCTAACAAAAGCAGTCAATAGATGGCAGTACTCTAATGAGACGGGAGAGAAGTCAGGAGTCTCAGCAGTCCAACCCTGGCTCCTGATTCCTCTGCAAGGTGGGCAGAGCAACATCTGTTTGATAAAATACAACACAAACTTCAGATGTAAACCATGCCAGATTCAACGCAGGGAATGCTGTCTGTATTCTCCCGAAAGGTAAATCTCAGTACACAGCCCGGCTCTCCCCACTCCCGCCGGAGTCCAGCGCTTGCCGGGTCGTGCCGGTGCCTCCAGCTCCGGAGCATCATCAGCCGCCGCTAATTACCTGTTCTCAGGGGAGACAACTCGAGCTCACTGCCTAAGAAGGCGACACTTTAACCGACATCTCCTGCCAAGTCAAGCCTTCCATCTTTCTTTTTCTACCCTTGGATATTGACTTCTCTTGAAGCACTTGTTAATTAGGTCTCTTCATTCAAGGGGCAGAATCATGACAAATGGGAAGGACTCCAACGAGACCATTTAACTCTCAAGATGCCCCCTGCAAACGTGTGTCAGGACAGTCAGTCTCTTCGATGAGTGTATCAGATATAATACATTTGTTAGGGTTGGAACTTCCCTGCTTATATTTAAGTTTTATACCGACACGCACCAAATCTGGTGTTTCTAGGCAGCCGTGCAGCAGTCAGAGAGGTTTCCTCTAGTCCACACGAAGCACCGGACAGCTGGCGCTGTGAAATACATTCCTGGTTTTCCAGTCAGACACAGACTAAAAATACTGAACTTGGCGCTCAGAGCAGATTCAGAATCAGGGACCTCAGACAAGTGGCCGCTTGGATTAGAGACCTGAATTCCCAAAACTGCATCAGATCACACAAAGCTCTGATAGCACAGAAGTGACGTGGGTTTACACGGAAAAGAATCATTTACAACAGGAGGTAACTAGGACTAGGCAAGATTTTTTCATTATTAAGAAGCTCTATGAAAAATTTATTTTTGCAGAAGGAGTAAAAACAGCTTGTCCACATACTAAGATGTAGAAATCTTAAGACTTGATTTTCAAGGTTATATTCCATAACTTTAAAAACTAGCAGGAGCTATTATTTTCCAAAGTTGCTACAAAACCATCCAATTAACTTTAAATTGCCTGGCACACTCCTGTATGGGAAGGGAGCACTTCCACCCTGGTTTGCTTTAGTTTTCAAATTAAAGAAAGCAACCGGGAGTGCAACACTGTCAGGACAGCTGACTCCAAAGGCTCCTGAGCTTCCTCGGCCCTTGGAGACCCAACAGCAGAAGGACGGAGATGTCAGGGAAGAACAATCAGCTGTAAAATATGAAAAGCTCACAACATCAAAACCTACAGCAGCAGGCTCAAAAGTAATAATCCCATTACCACTAAACTAAAGCACTAATTACTATTCCCAGTGGCTGGAGTGGACTGACTGCTAATGTTCCTCTGGTTAATGAGGGAAGGTGAGGGAGAACATATTTCTTAAGTCAGACATCTGCTGAAATCTGGGCAGCCATAAAAACTGTACATAATGAAGCCATTCATATTAATCACAATAACATTCAGAGGGCTGAGCAGGAACAGAAATGAGACAATTGTGGACTGTAAGTCTGAGCAGACAAATGCTATGTATCAGCCATGTGAAGGCTGCCCTTATTTAATCCATACCGAATAGCAGAGCCAGTCAAAGCGAGTAACCGCAGCCCGCATAGGCCGCTTCACTAACAAGAGCTCACCTGCTCAGAGAAGGGAATAACCTCTCCAAAAACAGAAAGCAGGATAGATGCCATTGCAAAAGGAATAAACAACATTTTATTTTCACTGACTACAAGTGCACTAAGAAAAATACTCCCAAAATACTCCCAAACCCAGATTTTCCCATAATTCTTCGCCTTTCTCATCAACAAGTAGTACGTTAAGGTTCAAAGCCCCTCGTTTACTGCGATAGATTCTGACAAATGAGAGGCACAAAGCAGGAGCATGCCTATTCGGTCAGCTTTACTGCGTTTCCGTCTGCCATGCTCAGAGTTTCAGAGCATTTGGAACTGATAATTCAGATGGAGGCTTGTGGAACAAGGGGTCAGAGAAAAAAATTAGTTTCCCTTTTGGATTGAAAGAAGATGCACCTTGCTCAGCAAACAGGTGATACAAGAGGAATCAGACTACGAGATGATCCCCCTGTGTTTTAACCTGTTAGAACGGGGATCTCTTAGGAGAATAACTTTCATCAACTCCAGAAAAAGCAAACCAAACGTGCCGCTGCAGCAAACGCCTAAAGACGTCTCAGACTCCTTTTTCTGTTTCATTTTCTCCAGTGCTGCCACACGCTGCGCACACTCCTTCGATACAGACCTCACCTCCTGCCATCCACACACTGTGCCCATCGCTTCTTCCATTTCACTTAGCAAACAAGACAGTACCAAAAAACACGCTCTCAGATATTCAGCACGTGTTTGCATACAAGGGCTACAGAATAAAGCTCCACAAGAACGTTGTACACTCACAAGCTTAGAATTTATAGAACTAAAATAAACTACTTAGACAAACTGCTATTAATGATTCATTCGTCAGTGCGAATGTTCTCGGGTGAACTGGGTGTGCTCAGATTTTTTCTAGATTGCACCATTGTCTTTCCTTTGAAATTCTGGTTCTACCTATCTGGGGTTGTTATGAAGCAGCTGAGCCTGTAAAATAGGTGTGGCCTGCAGAGAAAACTTATATCGAGCAAACCAGCTCCAAGACCATTTGCCTCTTCTCTGAATAAAAATACCTGAGTGCAAACTTATTATCCACATCTAGCAGACATTTTCCTCTTGAAAATACAACCTTCTAATTGCCTTGGCTATTGCTCATGCTGGGTGTACCCATCTCCAGCTGCATATACTTTATGCTTGCACTTATTTTTTTAAATCTCTAAATAGATTTCTCTCCTAGTGGCAGTTTCCCTAAATGTTACCCAAAAGACCCTATAACTTCAGCTGATTGCAAAGTTCCAGCCTCCCAAGACTCTGTGGCGTTAACTATAGACTGAGGATACACTGGAAAACAAAAGCAGATACTCTCAGCTGCACGTTTATTGCCCACTTTAAAAAAAAAAAAAAATTTTGATCCCACCATTGTGCTTATATTTGTCAGCTGAGTGTACTCCTAAATTAAATAAATACCTGGATTTGATACTATTTGTTAGATAATAGAATCCTTGTGGTACAAACTACTGTGATCCACCCTAGAAGTCTATCTAATACCTGCAGGATGTTAGAGAGATGACTTATATCAGTGGGTAGGCAGTGATAAATACCACCACGCGCACTCGAACTACAGAAGAACCAAAGGCTTCCAAGTCCCTCGGAACTGATCTCCAGGGCAGGACAGGCCGATGAGCCGCCCCCACCACGGATCTCGCGGGAGGGCAGGGGTGGGGGTCCCGTGGTGGGGCTCCTCGTATGGCAGCAGAACTGTTGGCGCCTGCTCCGTCTGCAGCACCACGAGCTGCTCAGCACCGACCGGTCCCTTGGTCAACCCCAGCTCTGAATTCTTTGGGTCTCTGGTTCCCTTCTGTAAAACAGACACAGCGGTGCCCTTCCCCATGGAGCAACACGAACCCGTTTGATTTTGGGATCGCTGTTATTTGTGGTAGTGGTGCTGCTCTGCTCTGCTCCGCTCCACTCCCAAATGACTTCCCGCTCTTTGCATATGGCTGGCACAACAAAACAGTGATATCAGCAGAGCATCTCGAAGGAAAAGGATTGAAGAAATGGAAAACGGTGAATGGTTCCTGCTGGGAGAGGATACCAGGCTCTGGGGCATCGCCCGCTTGCCAGTTTTACTGTTAGTTAACGACAGGTTCTTCTACAAGGGATTTTCTCTTCTGTACGAGCACGAGGATGCACTGCACAGAGACAGCCCAGCAGATACACCTATGAACATGCTGCGCTGCCCTAGGATTCACAAAGGAAACCACGAGGAAACTCTCCCAGGTGAAACAACTTACCCAAACCTGCTCCAGATTCACGTTCCAATCTTGTTGCTTTACCAAGAAATATTTTACAGTTGCTTGTTGCTAACTGTATCGAAAAACAACACATCCACTTAAAAACAAGTAATCAATTAGTTTCACACGCACCACCTCTTCTCTCAGGATGAGCAAGCTCCTCTCCCTTCCGGCAAAACCCCTTAATACTCATTAAGATGCCATAAGGCTCATTAAGATGGGGAGAGCCACTCACCGTGACGCGGAACGGCGTGGTGGCCGCGGGCTCCATGGTGGGGTTCCTGTCGGGGACCCCGCTGGGCATGCTGCGCCTCTGCCCACAGCGCTCCGGGGGGGACTCTGCGGACGGGACAGAGAACAAACAGCAGTTACAAACACACACCCGCAGCCCGTGCGGAACGCGGCTCCTTCCTTTGCGATGCCCTCCCAAACGAACCAACACAACCACCCCGCTGGATCTGCTCGTGTTTCCCACAGCCGCCTAGAACAATGTTCAATCAGCAAGACTTTCACCTTCATCAATTAGCATTTTTTATACAACTGCAAGCTCCAGATAATGCCTGACAGGTTGGCATTATCATTATTTCCAGTCTGCAGATAGGTAAACAGAAAATGTATTGAGCCGAGTGAGAATTATATGCAAAGTAGAGATTCGTGCACTTGTGGACCTGATACTGCTAATGGGGTTACAGGCGCAGGACGGTTCAGTTCCCCCTCCAATTCCTCTAGCAATTTGCTTTGTAACTAGGAAAAAAATTATTAAATCCTGCACTTGCTAAAGTATCAAATGTGGACAGGAATACTTACCTCCTGCCCTGCTGGGGAGGAAGGGAGGGGGCTGAAAAGGCTGAATTAACAAACATGCAGAACACCGAGAAGATTTAGCAAGATATTAGGTAAGGTCAGGAACAGCATTAGGAGGTGGTGTTTCCTCAGTTCACAAACCCTCTGCCAAAGCACCACGTAGCTCATAAAAACACATCTATTTCCAGCTGCCATTTGATGGTGCTCAGGCCCTGTAATAAGCTTCCCTGCTCAAGCCCTGATTAGCCGAGCATTTCCATCGCCCCAAAGGCGGAGATGTGTCACCTCCGTTCTGCTGGTCAGCAAGTCTGGAAAAGGGCAGGGCCTGTGGTCACAACCATGGAGGTATTTAGCGACAAAGTCAAGAACAAAACTCAGGTGTCACGACTCCAGAGTTCTCGGGAGCGGACACGGGACAGAAGAGCAGGAGAACGTTCCTCCTCGAACCTCCGGAGGGGAGGGGACTGCACAGTCTTCTGTATGAACCAACAAGGGTCTGAGCTCTGCGTGTGGCTTTGAAGGTTAAGAAAATGTCTTTATAGAGATCTCTACGGCAAGGCAAGAAGGTTAGACGTAATGGCTCACGACTAATACCTGCAATTCCACTCAGCAATTCCTGAGAGGTATCTTGAGCTATTCCAAAAGGACAGACTGTGAGATCCCACCCATGGACTGGGGGAAGTGCCTGTTCAGCCACATCTTCCTTGGTTGCAAATCCTGCCCATGACTCCTCACCAGCTGCCACGTAACCTGTACGAGAGCCAGACAGCCACCGTCAGCCAGGTCATCGCTTTCACGACTTCCACACAAGCCTTCTCATTTCTCGGCCACTTTCTTCACGGAACGTTGCACTGTTTGAATCTCAAAAAGGCAATCAAGTCCTTTGGTGTCATCTCCTTCCACACCAAGGCTCCCACCCATTCCTTTGAACAGTGGCCTTCTTTTTTTCTGGACTGTCATAAAGAAACCCCTTGATGACAGCATTCTGAAAGTGAGTTCAAGATGACAAGACAGCTGAAGAAGATGCTTTGCATTTTCTTAATGACCAGAAGAATAAACGTTGTTTAAAGCACTTCTCACCTACATGGCTGGAAAACAGGAAGGACGGGATTACGTGCAAAGCCCAGGGCCGCGCTCCCCAGCACCGCTGACCTGCACCGCCCTGGTCGCACCCGAGCGCCCAGGGGTCTCACCTGGGCAACCCGTCCATCCGCTGCCCCTCTCCAGCACTCGGAACAGACTTTCCAGAGAAAGGGAGGGTGTGTTGTGACCCAGGGCTGATTAATATCTGGGTCTGGTTGCACTGAAGTTACCAACTGCACTCTTAAATTCTTACTTCATCGTTAAAATACACCCAAAGCAGAGCCAGCAAATGCATCAGAGATGGGTTAGGACCTAAAGCTTCCTATTATTCTTAAGGCCATGGTTCATAAAGGTGTTTGGAGACAAATCTCCATTTTAGCTTAGTTTAACCATTGTGGAATCACTGGAGAGAGGAGGCTTTGCAGGAAAAACACATTACAAAACTCCTCGTGAGAAACCAGAAATAACTTGAAGGAGGGCTGGCTGGGGGTGTTTGGGGCGGGGGGTGGGGGCTGTTTGTTTTAAAGGGAAGTAAAAATAGCTTGCAGGTAAATTAGTAACTCCTAACTACCAGAACTGCACAGCAGAACAGTTTTACACAGCGAACAGTAGGAACGGCTAAAGGTTTGAACTGCCCTTTTTACTTCCCCAGGGTCAGAGGAAAACCCTTCGCCAGGCTCCTCTGCCCAGACACCGGCACCAGCAACGGCCGCGATGGCAAAGCCACCGCAGCACCGCGGCAGCCAGACCCCACCGAAAAGGCAACCATAGAAACTCTCTCTCTAGTCACGAGAGGCTGGGAAAGAAATGTCTTAACTCACGGCAGGAAATATTTTAGGTTAGCCACTGGAAAAAGTCTTCTCTTGACACAGACAGTTCTATATTGGAATCGGTTGCCATAACGTTCAAGCCGACCTCAAGCGGTTCTGTGGTTCTGCGCAGAGCTCTCCTGCCAGGACAGGTTCGGTACACGGAGTTCCCTTCCCACCCCCCTCCTGGGGCAGACAGACACCAGATGATCTCCCGAAAGCCCTTCCAGCCTTATTTTCTGTGATTTTTGACAACTTTGCCCACTTGTGCGTAAGACAAGCAAGCTACGAGAGACCAGATTCAGTATCCAACTTCAGCCTTTTCTTCACAACCTCTAACACATCGTCCTCCTGTCCTGAACCCCCAGCCCACGGGGGGCTGGACAGACCCCGGCAGCCCCGTTACACCTCTCCATAGAGTCCGGGGTCCTACACCGGGCTCAGAGCGTGAGCCTTGCACATTTTAATGCTTTTTATCAGATTCGCGATTGATACAAACCTTGACAATCCCATGGGAACACTGCAAGGTTTCATTACCAAACGTCTGCCATGCATTTTGTATCCCAAGATAAAGGATTCCAGGATGAGGAGCAGTATTACCGCAGGCAGCTAACCACGGAATGACATTTCCAAAAGCACTTAGCATTATCAGATAACACCCTCGCTAGACAGTGAATTTCTCTGTTAGCTGAATACTACCGCTCAGCTCATAGAAATTCCAGGATTATACCTTAATTTGTCCATTTATTTGCTCTAGATTAGATTTGATCTGGGGACTTAAACACACAGTATCGCAGGACACTATTTGCTGTCCCAAAGTCCTCAACTTGTTACGAACTTAAAACCTCCAAATCTTTCTTTTATGACACAGAGGCCTGAAAATCTGCAGTAACAGGGTATTAAATGAGGATTATATTGCAGGCATCCTGGATGTGAGAACAGACTCCTTGGGTACAGCGAGGAAAGGCACATTAGAGCTGCAGAACCGCTGAAAGGGCCGCTTGCGGGTTCTGCGCCACTGCCACCACCCAACGCGATGCCCTAAGAAAGGGTGGGATAGGGACAGATGAGCAATAAGAAATTGTCTAATTGCTGTTGGACAGCTGCATCAGGCAGGCCCACCTAAGTGTATCACCTGGCCCTTCAGAAGCTCTTAAAAACCTCAAAATTGGACTGGAAAAGGTCCAGAAGTCACTTGGAGGAGGACTGTGGCCGTTCTGATGGCAATTCCTCGTCTGCTGTTCTCCTCGTTGATGGCATTTTTCCTGTACTTTTCTAAACTCGCTCAATGGTAACCAGGCACTTCTATTCACACCCTTGTTTTATTTCCACCCTGCATGGTGCAGAACCTGCATGTTGCTCCTGGGGCCCCCCCAGTTCTTCTCCACGAACACGACCGAATCTCCCCACAGCAGCTGTTCCGTGTCTGCCGCTCACTGGGGCTGCGGCTCATCCACCTTGTGCAATCACAGAGCAAAAGAAACAAACAAAAACGCTTTCTGCTCTTCCGAATATTTACAGAAGGCTGCAACGTTTTGGGTTTTCCCCGCTGCAGGACACAATCTTCAAAGAGAAACTTCCTTGAAATAATCAAACACCTGAAATCTCCTCCACGTTATCACACATGGCTGGGTCCAAAATGCTGCTTGGTGTGGATTGCACCAGGATTTTTTTTTTTTAAGCTGTCAGGGTTGAAAGCGTCCCACTGAGTCACTGCCAACGGGACACCACCACAGGACACTGCACATTCATTTAGGACCAAGGGCTTATGAGTATTTCTGAAACTATTTTTGTACAGTAATAAACACATTTGTTTTGTTAACTAATTCAAGGCATTTGAACTGGCAGAATAATCAGTCCTTACCGCGCTCTTCCAGGCCTGTTCTTCATGCTGCAGAACAGTTCCAGAGCAGGGCAGCAACCCGCCCAGGGCTGCCATCGCTCCTGCTGAACCCCCTCAGCATCGCCGCCTTGGCTGCAACTTCGCAGACGCTGCTACAGAGCAGGTCGTTATGTGTCACAAACACACAAACAAATATTAATACTGTTTACTCTTCACTTAGCAAGTGCGAGGTTTTTGCATTTGCATTACCTGCTCTTGTGAATCACAGCTAGAAAAGAGATCATCGGGATTACGCTCTCATTAGTGGGAATGAAATACTAACTCCTGTTTGTTCATCTCCCTTCACGCTCTTCCCCCTCTCCTGATCTCCTCTCACACGCAACTCCAGGGATCAGCCCGTGGAAGAGACAGTATGAACACAAGCCAGGACGCAGCTGGAAGGGATCACTACCAAGCAAGTCGATCTCCTGAGATGAAACTGCTCCAACTCCAAACAAGACAGGGAGCTACAGATGGGAGTGAGCGTCAGAGAAGTCGGCAATGAGAAAACGTCTCCCTCGACTCACCAAAAAGCAGCCGCGCTCGTCAGCGACACACATGCCATGGCACCGCGAGCAAGCCGGGAGGGAGAGGAGCGGAGCTGGTGACTTCATCAGCGGCAGCGAGCGAGAGAGGACGGACCGGAACGCCAGGGCAGCGCCGAGGGAAAGGAGACTGCAGGGGACAACCAAAGTTCACCGGATCGTCTGGGTGGAACAGAAAACTAAGAGCTCGTCGGAACCCGAAGCTGGTGGGACGGTCCCGCGCGGCCCGGGCGCGCAGGGTGCTCCTCTCCAGGGCGCCCCATCTCCCCGGGGTGGAGTTTCTGCGAAACCAGAGGGAACAGGAATTACCGGTCTCCTGCTCGAGCAATTACGCTCCGTGAATTAATTTTATTGCTTAATGAATTTAGGTGCTATTCCTCTAATTTCGGCATTATCTAATAACTCCTGCCTACAAAGCCAGCAGAGGGGAGGAGGAGGCACACGGTGACAGAAGTGATTTATTTAGCGTGGCTCATAGTAGCATTTATGAATTAAAAACAATCCCTGGAGACTAGATATTTGTAGTGTCTGTGTGATTCCAAATACTCAAGAGAGGCTGCAGAAAAATCTGCATTTCAGACAGCTCTAGGTGGCCACATGGGTCCAGGAGGAAGGACGGATCTTTACTCTGAATCCAAAGGGGTATTTAGGAGCTGCTATTGGAATAGTGGCACTTTTTAAAAGTGGAATATTACCCTGGGAATAAACAAAGACAGCAACCAATAAGTACTGAGTTGAGTCAACTTCTCCCTTCACAAGTCAGGAATAAATTTGAATGAAGCAGAGATGCAAAAATGTCTGATTTCCAGGGGACAAAGGTCAGTGAAGAGCCACTGCTGGGTTATGAATTCCCTCGCTAACACCCCTCCCGCTGGACCAGAAATGCAGCTGCAAGCTCAGTGCCAGTGCTGTTACCCAGAGAACTATTTATTGGAACTTATCACTCAATGCCCAGCTGATCCCTCAGCGTATTCCGGCTGATCCCTTACAGCAACGTTATAACCATTACCCCACACAAAAGTAATTAAAAGTCAAAGCTTTATTAGGCAATTCAATTGACTTCTAAATAAAAATGGCTGAGAAGCAATAGTTTTGGGCAGGTAATGCTGCCCTCTGAAAAATCAGACTAATCTAAAAGCAAAGCTAATGAACACCCAGATTGGGTATTCGCTGGGCTAATGAAAGTTTGCATTACCACCGCTTTGTATGTTAGAATAAAATGATTTCTCTTTGCATCTCAGAACCTGTAGCTTAAATACACTTCCAGAAAGCCCAGGAATCCCACTGGCAGCACCCACAACTGTTCCCCATCAGAATCAGTCATTTATTCCCCACTCACGTAATGCTCTGAGCAGAAACAGTTTCACGTGTTCTCATGCTCCCACTACCTTTTCAGACAATTAAGGATACTGTTTACAGAACTACAGCTTGTAAAAAATATATCACTTACCTAACCATTTACGTGCAAAACAAAAAATAAATTAGGATCATTACTTGCCTTTTGTGCTACACTCTGGCACAAAATATTTAGAATTAAACCATTAGAGGCTGCTTGTATGCCTATAGCTAATGCACAGTGACTACACCAAACAGATCCAGCTTCTTACCGTTACCTTTAAGCGTTACAAACCCCACAATATTCAGCCTAACAGGGGGAATACCGTCTGGGACTGAAAGCACAAGGCACCTGAAGCACCTCGGAGCCACACAAACCTCCACAGCTCCAGGAACGGCGGCTCGGACATTGTGTGAACCAAAGAGCCTTATGAGAACTGCCTGGAAAACAGAAAACAACTCGCAGAAAACATCCGACCACACTGCTTCCCATCAGCTAAAAACAACGACTATCTTCTCTCAAAGTTGGACTAAGACCTTCTGGAAGAAAAGCTTTTTCTTTGTTAAATAATGATTTGAAGTGACATTGACCTTTGCCACAGCGCGCTGTGCACTTTAATGGATCTCATTTCATCTCTGTGTCAGGTTCCCGGATATCGTGTACTGTGTAGGACTTAATATTCCTCACACTGCTCCTGAGCGAGTGCTATTAACAGCTCTCGAATCTAGTACTGAAAAAAAGCTGTGCTATTTCTCGGTGTACTTGATATGTATCTATTTCTCTATTTTCTCTAACATCACGCAGTAGTTCTTTTCCCAGCAGCACGCTGAGGTGCTTTTTGATGCACGCAAGCAGAAATGGGACTTAGTGCCCTTTTCTCTTTTCTGTGGGGTTTGGCTGCCCAGTTCTGCCTCTCCCCCCCTGGAAAGCTCCGTTTGGCCTTTCACCCGTCAGCGCCGGAATGAGCTCCATGGATCCCCCGGCAGCGGGTCCAGGCAGCGATGCCCTGATCCACAAATCCAGCTGCCTCACTAGAGGGAGCTGAAGCCCCTTCGCTGGCCGAGGAACCCCCAGCGCTGACCGGGCAAGAGGACCAAGATCTGCGCTGCCCGGAAAAATCTGCTTGTGACACAGACACAGGGCGCGGGATGTGGCCCTGCTGTTGTTTATCTGCATGTTTAGCTGATGTTCAGTGTCACCAGCGGTTCAGAGGACTCTCGGTGTTCCTGTGAGCTCCTCCGTACCTTCCACCGCTGCCAAGAGAATCCCCAGCAGCACCAGTCGGCAAACGCCTCGGGCTGGTTGAGCTCCTGCTGCAGGTGCTGGAGCTCAGGGACAGGCACCCGGGGCGAATCCTGCCCTCCTAGAGACTGACGGGGAACGGATTCTTTACCTGAGGACACAGATGAGACATGTTTGTCAAGAAGAAAATACTCCCAGAGGGCAAAAAGGAAAGAAAAAAAAAGCACAAATGGGAAAGGAAAGCCTAGATAATTCTCAGCACGAGGAGTCTGAAAATATACACGCTAAATTCTCTGTACTACAAACCTGAAGAAACAGATCCACGTCCAAGAGAAAGACCGAGCTGCAGGTCCCCAGACCTGGGGACAGGGTCGGGACAGGGAGAGACTAGAAGGCATCTAGAAAATTAAACCCCTTTCTAAAAATAAACAGCAAATAATGCCAATTGAGCAGCCTTTATTACAAGCTGCATTCTACTGTCTGCTGGTTTTTAATTAGATGTGTGTACATTTATATATATTTGGTATTTTTATTCTTTATCAGTCTCCAAGATAAAATATGTATGATATTTATCTTTCTTTGGTATGATGTCTAGAGAACAAATTTGTCCTTTGCTAATGGCATCTCATTAGGAGCCTGTTCTCCAGGGTAAAATTGAAAGCAAGCACAGACTTAAAAAATACATCAGAAAAAGATGAAATTCTAGCCTGGTTGGGGACCAGATCGTGGAAAGTGCTGATGCCCTGGTTAAACCGGAAAGCATGATAAAGCGAAGTGGAACATCAGCTCCCTCCTATGCGATGATAAAGACAAGCACCACAGAGTCTGGAGAACAAGAAGTCAGCTCTGGGGAGATTTAAATGAGGTTCATCCATCATGCTTAACATTTCTGGAAAGATTCGCCCCCGTTAGCGCGCTGCTCTCCTGCAGCACTTCATCAGCACGGCTGCTGCTCACGGCGATCCAGGGAGAAACCCTGACGTGTCATCGCTGCCACTGCCCACCGAAACCGTCACCTACAGACACCCTTGGAGAAGTAAAAAGTGCGGAGGCCCACAGAGCCACAGGGGCAACCCCAGCGAGACCCGAGACAACCCTGGCTGCCATCTGGATGGGTTTCTCTCCTGTCAATGAGGTTCGTTTCGTTGGCCGAGTGTCCTGACGCTCGGGTTGGGGTTTTCTCAACAGCTGACCTGGGCAGGTGAACTCCAAACCAGTTCAGAACACTTTCCTTCGTATGTGGAGTAGCAGTCTAAACGAAAACTTGGAGCAGTTTAATTACTCGGCCATTTTTCCTGCCACGCGTGGTGGCTGCTGTAACAGGTCTGTACTGGCAAAACGCGAATGAAATAAATAAATACTTAATTTATAAGCATGATTCATCGGAGATTTCATCTTCTGCAGCAAAGAAACAGATGTTCTATTGATGGCACTTCATTAGAGAGATAAATGGGGTCACATACATATCTCTGTTCACATCCATCTGCATAATAGACCAAACATTAAGATTTGGAATTCACACAGTACATGCAGCTCTTACATCAGCCTGAAAGAGCCTTAATGCCCAGAGCCAATTAATCCAGGCTAGATTGCCTTAACATTGAAGGAACTTTAATATTGTTCAAGAAAGCAGAAGGTTGGGATTTAAGCCTGGCTGTTTAGAATACAGCTTCATGGGAAACACTTAGAGAAGAACGACAGGTTTTAACTAACCACAGAGCAGTAATTTTTGGTAGCTACTGGACAAAATACTGTATCCTTCCTGACGAAGCAACTCCAGGACAAAACTAAAAAGCAGCAGCGACAGGCAAGTCTGAAAACGCTGTTCACATGTTGTGAACAACGTTCACGCTCCCTGGGGAGGCTCCTGCACTACACCCCACTCTCACCAATTCTATCTTGGTATTCACCCAAAATTCAGCTGGTCCTACAAGTAAAGTTATGTACACGAACATCAAACGTTCTCACTTTAAACAGGCAGCCAGATGAAAATCTGTTCCCATCTAAGGCTATAAAGGTAATAACTGTTAACCTTTGAGTGCTAAAAATGTAAAAGGAAAATATCTTTCATTTAAAACTTGCTCGTTTGGTTACCATGGACACTGCTTAATCATGAAGGATGACTATTACTTGTTACCATAGTAACCAAGAAGCTTAAGAAGCATCCTGTAATTTAACTCCAGATGCCAAATTTTACACCAGTCCACCTATTACCACATTTGGATACTTCAGAACAAGCCCAGGCTTGATTTCCAGCTCTACAAGAAATGCACTGATGCAGAAGTGCTGTGAGAAGTCAAAAATGTGAGCACATAATGTACAAAAGAAACTTGCACTTCAAATAAATTGGTTTCTTCAAAAAGAAACATTAAGTGCTCGGCATCTGAGGATTCCTCTTTCAGTGTAAACGTTAATGAAGCAAAACTCTGACCGTCTTTATTCTTGTCGATGTATCTCAAAGTCTATACAATTGCAGGGCATGTTTTTCCCCCGAACTGAACGCTTCAACGCTCAACTTCAAATGGACTGAAGTGATGCTGAGTGGCCGGGATTCACCCGCGGACCTGCGGGCGCAGCCCAGGACGCGCAGCCCAGCTCTACAGACCCACAGGAAACACGTGTCCCTCACACAAGTAAAAAGCAACGGGCAGGATGAACCTTCCACGTTCAGACAACGAACGTGTTGCTCTAGACAGCCTTTTGCAGTATTTCTGCTTATTAAAAATACCCACGCCGCTTGCCCAGCGTTACCCATCACCGTAAGGCTTTGCCTTCAGCACCAAAGCCGTTTCAGCAGCAGCTTTGTCTCCTCCAGGCCTGGGGAGACGGGGCTTCCAGAAATGACCTGTGGTTGACACCATTTTTTGACCCTCGCCAGTCTTACATTGGTTATGAATTCACAGCTTTCAAAAAGCCATCAATTTTTATATTAGCTGATTTCCAAAGGGGCCTGAGGGAACTTACATTAAAATTCTGACCCTACGGCTGTATAAACCAGGGAAATGAGTAAGGAAGTTCTGGGGTTTGTGTACCTTTTTAAATATACATATATACAAACATGCAAGCAATTAATATCTAAATTTAAAATATTATCTGCAGTGTTTAGAAGGAAAGCAAAACACCTTTAACTAGTGCATAGCTGAAAAAAGCAAAACTGCTAACGGCCAAATATGGAAAGTGACCCAGCTCGTTCCCATCGCTATTGAGAGCAGAGTAAATTAAAGGATTATAGAGTGCCTTCAGTGCAATAACTTAAGGGATTAGTTGCACGCTAGAAGACCTTCAAGGGAAATACAGGTTTAAAAGCTTTAAAAGGCAGCTCTGTGTCTAAATTGTTTGGACTGCCACAGCTGTAAGGAGGCAAACTTACTCTAATACATAAGAAATCATGAGAAGTCTGCTGAAACCCCTCTAAGCACGCTTTTGGAAGCAATTCTTTTTGGGACTCAGCCCAGGGTTTTTAACCTCTTTCTCATTTATTACCTGTGGCTTTTAGATAAAACCTCACTCTGCATTACTTGGGAGCAACTCTGCTACTTCTTTCTCCCAGAGTAATCAGCCTCTCTTAGCAACGCTGTTAGGGGAAAGCGAGGTTATTACCAGAAGGAAAGGACTTAAGAGAGATAAAGCAAAAGATGAGTTGGTTGGACTCGATGATCCTGAGGGTCTCTTCCAACTGAAATGATTCTCTGAGCAAAAAGAGACACCAGTCAATCTTGGAGTTGCCTTAGAGTTGCTGGTGCAATTCCCAAATTTCTGTCACAGCATTAAATGAGCTGTTCCTTCAATAGTAAAAAGTTACTCTTAAGCAGTATTGACAATGACACAATTTTATCAAGACTGTTGTCATATTTAGTTACCTCTTAAAGATGCAGCTTCTGGGACCATGGGACATTCAGGTATGGGACTACAGCCACGATTTTAGAGAAAGAACATGGGAGTCAAAACTCCCGACTTCTCTTCTTACCTTGGGGCAAAAGGAAAGTCTCCGAACAACACTGAGCTACTGGGGTTTGTGCCATTCCTCGATAATTGACCAGCCACGGGATTTCCTGAAAGTTATCCCTGGACACCTCACCGGATAAATGAGAATGCATCTACCTGAGACTTCTTTCAAGTCCATGAACTATTTCAGTTCTTAGAAACGTGCTGAAGGTTGATGAGAACTCTACGTTTTTGGAAACAGAGGCTGTTCCTTCCACTGCCGATGACAGCGAGACGCGATGGCATATTTGTAAATCTTGTTTACATGTGGGTTTCCAGCTCTAAATACCAGCAGGGCCTTGGAGATTCACTGCTGTTTCCCATGGCTCCTCATGGCAAGTTTTAAAACTTGATGCATTTTTAATCTAGTAGGAATTGGCACATTTGTCATGAAAAATACTCCCTATGCGGTGATGTTTCTGCAGCTGTGATGTCCTCCTGACGGCCGTGGCGGAGCTCAGGGTGGCATCACCTGAGCCATAAGGGCAAAAGGAGCTCGAGGTGCCGCCACCAACCTCCTGCGAAGGGTCTGTGGAACCTTTGCCTCCAGAGGCAATAAATTCACTCTAAATGTTTATCAAATGGATACTTAAAATTCTAGCTCCATTGTTTTCGTATCAAAACAATTCAAGAATTCCTCCATCACGCACTACTTCCCTAGTTAGTAAATTTAGTATAGATTTTTATTAGACAATTAAGCATTGAACAAAACCAGCAAAGTCCCAGCTGGAGCACTAGTGCCAAAAATAGCCCGGCTGCCAGTGAATATTTCTTACAGAAGTACGGCTTAAAAAATTTTGCATATTTTTTCTATGAGCATCTGTCAGCCACGCTACTAAAATTTGAATGGAAAACCTGCAAGACTTCTGCGGTGAAATAGAAAATGCCACAAAAGAGACTTGAAAAACAAAGCAACGGTCATTAAAAACTGTGAAGCAGGAAGGTCTCCTTTTCCTGACATTTCAAAGACACCACCCTTGGAAAAATACCCTAATCGCTAATGTTTATTACTGGACTCTTCACACGCCTGCTCCCAGCCCTTACACGCAAAAAATTGTTTCTGCAATATTTTTTTAGAAAAACTGTAAGTACAGGGACTTGGTCTCTCCTCAGAGACCAGGTTGACCAGTAATACGTTATTATACCCATCTTTCTTTCCAGGCCTGAGTTCCTACTGACCACACCTCGTTATCAACCACGGGTACAGAAAGATGTGCTGAAAAGGCAAAATCACTCATCTTGTCAAATTTTGCAGGATATGAGTCAGAGGACAACAGTAAAACTGGAACGTTTTACTCAGATTTCTGCTTGTTATTCGGGTATAAACTGATCTCTCATTTATCAAGTGAAATGTTCTGATTTCATCAGAGAGAAAAAGACTAAATTCCAGCCGTTTTCAAGAGATGTGTATCTGAATATCCTGTGCTGAGAAAAAAAAAACAGTGTGACCTCCGCCCCCAAGCTCGCGGTGTTTGCTGTGCTAAAATACGGGGCTTTGCTGAAGATCAGTCAGTTTTCTCTTCACAGCAGCCATCAAAGGAAAAGAAGAAGAAAGTCTGTTTAATAAAAATCCTTTTTATAGAACACCTTAAAAAGCATTTGTGATAAACAGAACTTAGAGCAAGACATTTATGTCTAAGGAGCTGACAGAGGCAGAAGTATCAGGAGCACTAAACCTTCAAGATCAGGAACTCAAAATGTTCTCAAATTCTTAGAGCTTTGATGATGAGTGACGGCCTAGAGAGTTTTACAGAAGAAAGACCTGAAGCCAACCAAAGCTGCGTTTGTCTCAGATATGGAACTGGGAATGGTGCACCCGTGAGCTGTTTCTAGGAGCAAACGGAATTTTCAGAACACTGACCCCTGTTCCTTCATTATACCCGTAATTAAGTAGAAGCAAAGAAAGCCACAGACCAAAGTACTGCAGGCAGAAGCAGGTGTTGCTTTTACCGATAATTTTCCTTCTACTTTCTCTGTCTCCCAAGTACCTTCTACTCCATTAATGGATCACCTGGTAGTAATCATAATTACTGTCATGATTCCTCATACAGTTACACACATCTCTGAGCTGAACAGATGGTCCAAGGAAGAGACGGGGTTGCTGCAGTTAGGGTTTTTTTAACTAACTAATGTATACCTGCAGCGGGTCCCGAATCTCTGGAGATTTCTGACATTATCATCATTCTAACAAAGATTAACAGTGGGATGAAACCTGCCTTGTTTATCCCCCTTCAAAGAGCAATAATAGGAGGTCACAGGAGCCTTCCTGGTTTGGTCCCACTTGCCCTCCCCCTCAGTTTTAGTGTTCTTCAACTATCCCAGCCCTGGACCTTTCAAAGGGACAGACTGGCAAACATACTGAAACGTGATGGATGTGCTAAAAACACCGGGGCTAACCAGAGAGCTCTAGAGCAGAGGATACCATCGCAGGAACCATCAAACAAGCCGGCTGTCATTGCCAAGAGCTGAAAGCCCTGCACATTTTTCTGCACGCTACATCAGATTGTCTCCATCTGGAGTCCAAATCGACAGCAATCCTCTACTTCCCTTAGATACTTGCACAGAAAATGCAAATTCTGTTCACTTTGCCTGTCAGAAAAGCGCTCCAGCAGAGTTTCCTGAGGGAGCAGTTCTCTCCGGACCTCAGGAAGCCAGACCCATTTCCCAAACGAGGTCTGAGCTGTAGCAGCCACCGCCTGTGACCCAAGCCCGGCTTGTCGCCGCAGGCAGCGCTCGCACAGCCACGCTCATCAGGACACGCGTGCAGAGGTGGCACTGCCCCCACAGCGCGGTGACGGTGGCAACTGGCAGAATATAAATATCTGCTTCCCAACGCAACTTCTTCTTTATTCAAAGAGACCGATATAAACTGGAGTGGGCTGAAAGAGGTCCCTGACTCACCGTGTCGCAGGTTTGGGAAGAGGAGCTGTGCTGGCAGCAGATGGCAGCACATCAGCCCTGGGATGCTCCGGTGGCAGGTCCGGCATCCGGGATTTATCATCCCGGATTTATCATCCCGGATTGATGCAGAACAAACAGTGAGCGGTTCCAGATGGGCAGAGGGGGTTCTGTGCCAGCAGAGCTCTCCTCCAGCCTGGTGGATATCTAACAACTGCTTCATCCTCAGCAGGTTCCCTGTCCAAAAGCATACCAAAATTCTGCCGAAGTGACACAGCCTGGAACAGTCTGGCTTCCAGGTATCGCTCGCTGCTCCTCCAGCAAGGGCCACGGGCTCACCTGGGCTCTGCGGGATCTCAGCAAAGGGGCCAGAGACTGTAGAGGGCAAAACGTTGCCAAGACGGTGTATGGGAAATACATGTGGCAAACCAGACCATTACCAGTTCCTGTGAAATAACTCCAATACTCATGAATTTACGGCAACCTCCCACTAAGGATATCCGATCTTTGAGTATCTCAGCTACAGATAGCAAATTACATCACAGGTCACATTTAAGAAGGGGACCCTCAGCACTGTCCTTTGTCCCGAATTGTAGGGTTTGGGAATTAACATCACATCAAATCCAAAAAAAATCTAGAACCTCATTCCGATTTCTGCATTCGCCGTAGCTCCCACACTGCTGTTCATTAACCTTCCAGTGGGATCCAAAGTGCCAAGGAACAGGTTTGTTTTGCTGCATTCCAGCAGCTCCTCCCTCGGCCCGGCCGCCAGGGCAGGACTCCAGGCTGGGGACCAAGTCCTGTCACCAACCCGTGACCTTGCTGGGCGACACCACACTGCACAACCTGCTGGCTGCATCTCCTACGAAAACATAGTGAAAATAAACAGAAAATTCTTATCCAGATGTGCGAATCCCCTTAAGATCTACAGATAAGAGGAGCTCAACTAGTGCTGAGTATTCTGATCCTCCCAGAGACAAAGTGTGACAGCCACAAAACGCTCAGGGAGAGATCAACAGCAAGAAGATTTCTGTTGGTTCAAATCCAATTTCTTACAAACATTAGGGCTGATTTCCATTTCCATCAGATCTGCCTGCATAATCCTAGTGTTTATGACAAATTACACCATTAAGTTCATACTGGGTTACCTAAAGGAAGCTAACACATTTTGTTTGTCACAGTAACTGAAATGACAGTAAAATATTTTGGTTTTGAGCAGTATACAAATAAAGGGGGAAAGGGAACTGTTACATGCTTGTGAGTTTACAAACACTGTTTCCTGACAGACAAAACAATAAAAAATAATGGAAAGAAAAACACTGTTTGCTTAAAGGAAAAGCTCAGGCACTGATTTAGCTTCCTATTGTTTTCTCAGTGATGATTCAAAATCCTGAAAAAAGTACTGTATGCCAGGAAAAGAAGGAAGAGGACATTGCACTAAGCTAAATCTTGTAGTTCCAGAGTCTACTTTAAAACCTGCTTCATATATCAGAATTAACTCCAGTGAGACAAGTACAAGCCTGGATTTGCACAGACACCTGGTGCAGTGTTGCAGTTGTGCTTTTTATTATGGCTTTTTATTCAAACTATAACAAAAAAAAAATATTTTCAACTAATGGCTTTGATTAAGCTCAAGACATGATAAAGCTGACTGGATTGTCACACTGGAAGCCAAACACGACCCTCTCCCTTCCTTTCTGAAAAAACAGTTCAACAGGAAAGTGACTCAAAGTCTCCCACTTCTTTGACCGCTTTAATGATAGGCCTAAACATCAATAAACATTTATTTCACACTAGAAGAGAAAGACAGAACAGCTGATTTTAAAAATGCAACTGGGTCAGTAGCTGCCTCAAGTAGAACACACGGGCTGCATGAGTGAGCATGCCCTAAAGAAGCATTGCTCTGCGGACCTAACTCCTGCTGATGAGGACAAATAGGCCCTTTTAGAGCAGGATTTTTAAAAGCACAAAGTGATTCGGGAATACAAGTCCCACAGGTTTCTGCAGTGCCTCGGGAGCACAATCTTGAGGCTCTTTTGAAAATGCTGCCCCTAAGCCGCACTCAGCTTTGTCAGTTCAAGCCCCCTGGTGACACTCAGCTCAGGAAGAACCAGACGTTCTAGCAACACATCTTTGCATATAGATGTCATCTCTTAGTCAAGGATTTTGAAATCTCTATAATCATCAATTAGGCCTCGAAACACCTCAGTTAGTTTAAAAAAAAAGTTAGCTTAATTATACGAAGTGAAAAAACTGAACCGTGGATAAGTGCAAAGAGCGGGTTACAGTTCCACGAGGTGTTGAAGCCACTGTAGGAGCAGCCCCCAAGCCTGACCCGGCTCAGCGCTCAGGATCAAGCGCTTCTCCCTCCCCACACAACCACTGACCTTCCGCACAGCTCGACACCGGCACGGGGAGCGGGTACACTTACAGACAGTCGCACTGGTCATTCTCATCTCCAGTAATGAAGCCACCTGTAAGCAACAGCACGCATGTGTTTGCGCTGTCAATTAAAGAGAAGGGTTGTTGCAATTACCCCTACTAAGCGGCCTGTTCCGGCTCCGGGATCTGCTTCGCTGTCTCTGAAGTCGTGACCTCCGGAGCAGTCGATAGTAGTAAGACGGTCTCCCAGAACTTTTCCTGCTGTTCACTGACATTTTGGTATCTATTTTACACATGCACACATGCAGGCACAGGTTCACTCTCCCCTCTGGCAAAGTAGCAACAGCTCCAGCATTTCATTCACTGGAGGCTGGTTCTTTGGAGAGGAAAGGGAGGGGGGGGAAGAGGAACTCTTCACTTTACACATTTAAAAAGAAAAACAACAAGAAGAAAACATGAAAGAAGAGAGAGGGGAAAAAAAAAAAAAAAAAGAGCGCGGCACCAGAGTACATGTCCCAGCTGAGGGAGGACTTGCAGCAAGCAAGATAAACTGTACTAACAATTCCTGCCCCCAAAAAGATAAGCCTGCTGGAGTCGGAATAGGAAGCCGGAGTTGGCCTGGGCTCTTGAAACGTGAAGAATAGGCTGGAAGAAATCCTGGACTGGATCTCCTTGGCCGGACAGCAACATCTGATCAAACTGTGCCGGAAAAAATCACCCGCTTGCGCATGGAGCCGGCGGGGGAGTCGCGGGGCCCGCGCTGGTACTGCCCCGGGCCCGAGCATCCCGACGTGGAGCTGCTGGGGCTGCGGCGGGAGGTACCTCCACAAACGGGGCTGGGGAAGGGTGTAATGATTTCCTGGCCATGGGACACATGTTAATAATCATCACGGAGCAAAAGCCCCGGAAAATAAAGTGAAACTTGAGAGGGGAAAACTTTAATTAGAAGTTGAATGAACAGAGCTCCAGACTCCCCTGGAGGCCCATTTCCTTTCAACATTCAAACTGAGTTATAGCACATCCCACAAATTAGAGAAAGAGCCTATTTACCATTTGGGTTCTGATGGCAGTGAAGATTCCGCCCCCGGCTCATATTGCTCAATAAAATTGCATTTCAATGGGCAGAATTAACACTTTAAGCCATGGAGAAAAACAGAAGAAAATAAGAAAAAAATAGACTAACCAGATGCTAAAAAATTTCACTCCACATTTACAGTTTAAAAAGCCCAAAAGTTAATTGTCCAGAATCCTTCATCTAAGCTCCTTCCCCTGCCAGCATAAAAAACACTATGAAAAGAGCGATAGGCAACATTTCAGAAAACCAAGAACTTAACGTGCTGCCTCTTCTTTTTGCAAGCTGGCGGATAACTGAAAAACCTCATCAGAGCGGGATGAACTGCAAAATGACGTTTGCATGATACCTTGCTGTCTTGTGTCCTAGTTTTGTCATTTTTCCCAGACATGTGCAAATGTACCTTTGAGGTGCCCTGCGAAGCTGCAGGACTAGACAGGCTTGGCTGAGGATGTTTCCCAGTTTAGCAGGAGCTTCTTCAGAAGCTTGAAAGCTTCCCCGGATTCTAGTGCTGTACCTTCAATAACAAGAGGCAGAAACTCTCACACTTCTGTCGTGGAGAGGACATTGGGGCCCCTTCCCTACCACCAACCATCCGACTTAATGTTAAGATTTCATAAACTTGTGCAGTCATGAAAAACATCAGAATTCTACAAAATCTGTATTTTCTTATTTACACGAGTGGTGAACCCATTACGTTTCTCAGCTGAGAAAGGCCCTTCCAGGAGGAAAACACGAGTCTGGCTGTGCAGCGAGTCCATGCCTGGTTTTGAGGCCAGACGGCAGGAATTCGCAGGAATGAGCCCGTCAAGAGGCCAATGACAAGTTCAGGTCAAGGAGGCAGATCCCAGCTGGACAGGAGGCTCTGGGGAGGGGGGTGCACAGGGACATTCCTCACCCACCTCCACAGAGATCCCGGCAAAAAGGAAAAGCTTCAGTTACTGCACATCTGCCCTCTTCTTGTTATACGGCTTTTTTTTCCCCATATTTGGGTAGATTAAAAAAAAAAAAAAAAGAAGAAAGAAATACAGGAACAACTCTAACCATTCTGCAGATGAGCAGGGACTCAGCCTGTGCAGCTGATTCAATTCACAGAGCTGAGAACATCCAGAAGACAGTGACGGGAAAATTGGAAAATACTGAGGTTCAGTTAAAGATTTGCTATAGACAAGAAGCCAAATATTCAGGTCTCTGCATTTTTGTGTCTTAATAACTGAGCTCGTAGCTCTTAACAGAATCTTTTACATTTATGCTTTTATCGCTAGAGATGTCCACGAAACAGCCTATCCAATTTATTTGTCTTTTGTCAATCCCAACAGCAAAAACAGGCACTGACGGAAAGCAAAGTTGAAACAAACCCATCTAAAAAGCTCACCAAAAATCCAGACAATCTAAAAGGGGAAGGTTCACGTCTGTTGGTTTTGCTTAATTGGAGCCAGGTGATCGATCCTCAAACCTCCCGGGATGGGGCGGCCGCCGATCTCGGAACCCCCGGAGCAGGTGGGGTCGGTGGGGACACGTGTCCGTATGCAACTGCTCCACGGTTAGGGATCTTTATTTTTAATTGACCTTCAGAAACATTCATCTAAGTGATCATAAAACAGGAGAAGTTAACGAGGGACTATAAAGCATCACGACAAGAGAAAGCAGCCTTGCTATAAAGGCATAAACGGCCAGGAGTTGTGTTCAAGTTTCGCCAGCTTGCCTCTGTCTCTCTCACTTCAACCACGTTTTTGAAGGCTTTAAGTTCAGATGCTACAGAGCAGCAGGCAACAAAATGAATGACCCATCTGGGAGGGAATGTGACTGGTCTGGACTCTTCCAATTAATCCAGGGCTGCTCTTTTTTTTCACTTTTTCTTTTTTTTTTTTTTTTTTCCCTTTTTGAAAGCCACATCCTGATACAAACGCTCTTTTGTATATAGCAAAACCTATCACTTGCAAACGTTAGATATATGAACTGCTTTGGAGGAATGCTGACAACATTAAAATGTCTGTCTCTAAAATAACACGTCACGGTCGGGCTGTTCCCTCCAAAAAGCAGAGGGATGAGTTCAGTTCAGGCCCTGCTGAATCTCTCCAGACAAGGAGCAAATGGAGCCCAACATAGCAGAAATTTTGGGGGTGTTAACTTCTCCTCCCCAACACCAAACACAAACCTGGCCCATGAAATTAAGTATCCACCAAACTGTAACATCTCAGTAAAATACCCGGTTTGATACGCCGTTGAGCTTCAGAGGAAAATGAGAGCACCCACAGCTGACCTGGTGTCCCTGCCACCCGCCTCCGTTATCCTGCCATAAAACCTTCTTAAAACTGGATTTATTTCACTCCTTTACCTAAACTAACAGCACGTGAATACATTTTAAATTAGCACCGAAATAAGCTCTGGGATGGAGAGCGACACAACCACAGGCTTGTTTGCGGTGACATCCGAGGAGGGGGCGGCTGCTTCATCCCTTTTTTATCACTTTGTGTCCGGAAAATACAGACCGTACTTCAGAACGCAGGTTCCCAAGGCAGCCCCTACCATTAAACCTCTTGCCTTCCCAAATGGCTTTAGAAGGAAACGATCATTCCTCTTACCTCTGATTTTATGGCAAGGAGTTTCACCTCCTTATTCTCAAAGTTTCAGTCCTCGGTCATGGGGCCCAGCCCGGCCCCGACCTGTACAGGCCTGAGGATACACTGATTTGCCCACACACATAATTAACGGCATCTGAATTTAGACTGCCCTCCGGAAGGGAGCAGCTTTAGTAATTTCATTTCAGTTTCCCATATTTTTTTTTCACAAAAACTGAACAGAGACTTTCAGAGGTTAAAACAAACAACAAGAGGTTTTGCCTTGGCCAGTAGAGAGAGGAGCGGTGGATATCAGCTTAATTTCTGATTTGCATTAGGTCAATGAACTGCAGTCAGATCCCTGACAAGTTGAGAAAAATCCAGATTTCTCTGTCCCATGTAACTACAGTACCTCTGAAGAATTATTATATTCCTTTCACAAGCTGAGGCAAAAGGAATAAGGGCATAATCTCAGGTGGAATGTAGCAGCTTTTTGATAACCTTGCAAAAAAGTGCTACACGGATCTGGGATTAAAATAAGAAATAAACATCTACATTCAATTTAAGCATAGAATTCATTGCTCTCCATCCATTGAATAGTGTCATAGCTACCAAGACACTATGGAATGCTCTTGCTGTCTGGATGGTGATGAAATCCAAATGTAAATGGAAAGTAGTCATTATACATAATATAGATATTTAATGATATTAATGAGTAGAAAAAGCAGCGCCATATAAAAAAGACAAGAGAGAATGTGCATCTGAATAATTTAATATTAAACAAGTGTTCAGGAGGTCTTACAGAAGTTAAATCAGGACATGAATTCTTTTAGCATTAGTGTTCCCTACCTACAGACTATTACTATTTTTTACTGTCATTATGTTTATTATGTATTTACTACGGTGGTGCCCAGAGAGGCGAAGCTGGATCAATGTCACATTGTTTTGAGATCTGCATACAGCACCAACTGAGATGATTCCTTGCCCGCAGTACTCGTGATCTAACGAAATGCACACGCTGTTGTACCCACTGCAGCACAATAACTACTGGGCCCGTTTCCTGAGTGGAGAAGCGAAGCCCCAAGTGACTTACACAAGGTCACGTGCGAAGGCTGGGACAGAAAACGCTGTACGTCCCGATCCCTTAGTCCTTGCCCAAAGAACTAATGGAGCTCCCCCCTCCCTCAAGATAATCTCCTCATGATGAATAAGTATTAAGCATAACAATATCTTTTATACTACAGTGTCTTTAATCCAACGGAGCATAGATGCTTTTACAGATACTTGTTCAGCTTTTTAATGTGCTTAAAACATTCAAACTTCCTCTTTTTTACTCAGGTTAAAAAAAAAAAAAAAAAACCAAAAGAAAGTGCCCAATGTTAAGCAGGAAAGTCAGTTATTTGGCTTCTGATAAGTAACGTCCTCATTTTAAGAATGTATCATCATATATTTTAGAAGTGCGAACAAGGAGAGTTTGTCAAATATCACACACCAAAAAGGAAGCAAAAGAAATAAAAGTAGGGCCTAGGAATTCCACCTCTCATTCCCTACGAGTCTGTCAACAAGCTGAGTTTTGGACCACACTTGATTTCTGCATGGAGCGGGCAGCTTCTCGACAGAGGGAATTCACTCCGATGCACCGGCTGCAAACCAGCGCGGAACAGGCAAACAGGAGCTCGACAAACACGCTGTTCACTGCGCTGGTCATGGAGCGCGTTGTGAAACCCCCAAAGCAGTTCACATGGAAGGGCTGCCCAGCCCCGGCCAGTCTGGGAGCCCGGGGGGCCGCTTCCCGCGCCCCCGCTGAACTCTGCGCCCCGAGAACGCGGAGAAACACACAGGGCGACCTAAGAGCCCAACGCGCTTCCTGACGCTTCCCGGAGAACAATAGAGCTCAGGAACACAAACTCTTCACGTCAGCTTTCAGCCAGCTGGAGCAGACCAAAGGCAAATCAGCTAACTTACCCTACATTTCTCGGCATGTATTCCTAACAATAGAGAACACCCTGCTCAGATAACTTGGTTTATAACCTGACTGGTAACGATGCTTAGAAAATTCAGAAAGGCAAAATCTATCCGAAGATTTGTGCTATCATTTCCATTGACCCAATGAAATAATTAAAAACATAGAGTCCAACAAAAATTGAAGAAGAAACTTTTACCAGAATCAAACATCCCATGCCTCAAAACAGCCTGCTGCTTTCAACAACTCCAGGGAAAAGAAAATCATAGGTTTAAAATCTCCATTGTATAGCAAAAATTCCCACAAAGAAAAATCTCGTACAAACCCCCACATCAAACAAAGCTCCTCATCTACAAACGGGAACTGTACACTTCCCAGCACCACACGTGAGAAGCCGCTGGGAGGAAATATTTGTTTAAGCCTGATTATTCTTTAAGAAAAACCTTATTACTAAAATAAAATGCTAACAATGATCCATTGAGTGATTAACAGAGTAGCGTCAGCGCTGGGTTTCCAAGGATCTCCTATTTCCTTCTCCAAGGAAGGAAATTAAAGGGTTCTCTGCTATGAGCTCCCCAAGGTGACCCACGGGGATTTCTGCGACCTCAACCTGCAGCCAACTCCAGGGTATGAAGGGAAACTCTTGTTCTCACCGTGGCGCTGGGTGAACACGGCTGCTCAGACACCAGCACGTGGAATTCCCTCCGGTACCAAACGCAGCCTGTGCCGCAACACACGCGCCGCTCCCTGCCTGTGCAGACATGAATTACATGCTCATCTTTCCTATCTGCTATTTAAATTTAAAAAAAAAAAATAATAATCATCGCCTTTAGGTTAGGAATCTAATTATTAGATGTGATAATAAATTATTGTAATAAACTACGTATTCTGCATTAAACTTCATCAAAACATTCTTACAGCAAAAAAAACCCAACTCCTAAAAATATTTTTACTTTGTATTTCAGTAGTAAACCTGCTGCTGTGTTGCTGCAGGGAACAAGTTGATAAAAGTCTGGCATCGCTGGCTTCCAATGCCAAATTTATTAGTTATTATTAGCAGAAGTTGCAGCTATTTATTGGGTGTTTTAATGTCACGGCTTTCCAATGCGCTGTGCTAAAAGGTCAGGAAAAAAACGACCACCTTTCCAAAGCTTGCTGCGGGGCATCACTCTCCTTGCCCCCATGGCGGTCTAGTCCTTTCAACTCAAGGTGGGGAGGAGAAAAGGGTTTTGCAGGTGTTAGAGGTGCCGGGTAACTCACTGCGTGCACAAACAGCAATTCCCTGGGCTGGGGAGCCCAGTCTGCCCCAGGGAAGCAGATGCTCCTGTGCCCACCTCCCAATGCTGGTTCCACAGGGTAAGGACACGTGAGATTTACACAGCAGCGGGAATCAACACTTGGCGTGTTTAATCTCATGATAACGTCACACTGAAAGCAGCATCTATGTTGACACGTGAAATGAAAGATTAACTTGATTACACATGCTATGTAAAACTTACTTCCTGATTAATTAATAGATTACACACTTCAAATTCTTGTTTAAATGCCTGATAATGATCTTACCCACATATAACAAATCCCTGATTTATATACACACAATCCAAACTTCATTTTTCATGTGACAGATTATTTTCTTCCTTTCCTTGCCATACAATTTGCAAACTACGCTACAAATATAGTTGCTTGGTTTACTTGCTTTTTGGCATCAGATTACTCTGCCAAGGAATATTTTGGTATCTATGTTCTTTAGCCATCTTCCTTATCAGGCTTATGTAACAGTGGATCACAAGAAACACCATCTATTTTATATGTATTTATCTATTTTATAAGAATACTCTCTTACCAAGTTATTCATACAGATCTTCCACTCATAAGAGTAACTATCTAGAATAGTCTATACATACCCATTCTTCTAATATGCCCATTGTATTTTTAGAGGGGAAAAGCTACAGAAAAACTCCTCCTGCTTAAATGATAACCTTTATTCTTCTAACATACTCTCTTTTGCTGGGTTAACAAGTTAACTCTTTCCTTCGAGCACCTATCAAATGACAGCTTGTCTGCATGGCCCTGGTCCGTCCATGCAGCAGCAGTGCTGGGTGATCTGGTTTGCACAATTCTTCGGTCAAAACGATGTACTAATGCAAAGAAGGCCAAGTATTCTGATGCCTGTTTGGCATTTTATTTAAAATAGTTGGGTGGCCTCAAAACAATCTTTGTAGGAGACATGAGTAATAGCTCCTGATTGACAGAGCTCGCGAATAGCAATGCAGGAACCATCACACCATTGCCTTACTCTCCATCCTAAAAAGGAACCTCGTTCTTGACCTCTGTGCTGAATTTCACAACAGGTACTTCTGAAGTAAACACATTAAAAAGAGAGCTAACGCCCAAAGAGAGCAAAGAACTGATCGATACTTGTGATTGTTCATGAGAAGCGTTCTACACATATTCATTAGATTGTCATTACAAAGAAAATGCAAACACCTGCTACAACTCAAAATGTGAGATTTCAAAACAAATTCTACGAAGAATGAGAAGTTCAATGTGACTTTGATAAAAGTCACGACTGAGTCTGCAGCACCTAAACAATGCACAGATATATAGATTATATAGATAAATCTATCTATACATATACACACACCACAGCAGAGACCCCTCAGACTGTCCCCTTGGCGCAGCCTCCCACCCAGCCCCTGCAGGCTGCTGCTCCACAGCTGAAACCGCATAGTCAGTCTTTGCTAATCTCAGCCTAACTCAAAACCCTACTTATCTTTTTCTTTCTAAATCATCCCCAGGACAAGACTAGAATCTCTTTTGAAATGTAAAGGCTCTATAATAAAATTTAGAAACAACATATGGTACAAATATCAAGCATGAACATCTCTTCCCATCTTGTGCGTTTCAAAGACTCTGCAAACAGCACTTTTCCCTCATTTTGATCCTGCAGCCAAAATGAGTCATCTGTGAACAATTATGGCTCTGGCAGGGGCCTGACTGAGAATGAAAGGAAACACTTTATTATTGAAATGAACAGTATGCCAAGCCAAGAGGCAACTGCAGAGAAATGTTAAGGGTCCTTTGTCCTCCTTCAGCCAGCAAAATCGAAGGCAGTGGATGCTGCACCCTCCTCTCGGACGCCTGGTAACACCTCATTTCAGTACGGGCAACGCAGAAGGATAAGAGGTGTGAGCTGTGGAGATGAGCAAGTATGTATACGGTAGGAAAAGAAACACGGAGTGCCTTAAAGCAGGAAGCCTGGCTTGAGAAAGTGTTGGTTATTCCCGGCTTAGTTTTCCCTGGGGAGTTGTGAACATATTAGCAGAACACACAGTCAGAGGCCACGGAGCTGACATCTGAAACTATTAAAGGACGTTGGAGTTTTGTACTGGCTGAGTTTAACAGGCTCTTCGGAAAGGGGGTTAAACGAATTCCCCTTTGTGAGAAAAAATAGCAACATAAAAATTTAGTAGACACACTGATCTTCCTGCGTGCAGCCCGTTTTCAGCACTGATTCCACTGTCTCTGATTTTGATGCCCTCTGTCAAGGATTAGATCGCTCTGAAATTGTAAGGGTAACTTCTGCCACGTAGGCTGCTCACTAAGGGGTGCACAGGTAACTGGGTAGGTTATTGGTTTGATGGACTTGGCAAATTACATAAGCAGGAGGTGATTTAAAAATGAGACTATGAACTATGTATGAGCAAGTGATTTCCAATGCGGTCTTGTCTTTTCTTCCATGAGCAGCTTGCAGAGGACGGAGGAACAATATGGAACCGTCATCCAGAGACTACAGACTATTTAAAGCCTGCTGAGGCTGAGAGGATGAGGAGGGAGAGCAGGGCACACACAACTGCTGATGGAGGGTGGAGGCCAGGAGATCGGGGAAGAATCTGGGAAGAGCACATTTTTGCATTCTGAAATTCCGTTCCAGCCCCCAATAACAGAGATGTTTAAAGAAGACCTTGAGATTAATACTCTGATAGCAAGACCTCTCAGGTCAGGACATTAGCTGAACAATACCCCTCACTGTTTCTGCAACTCTGAGCTTTGAAAACTTCTGGAACAGACTGCACCAGTCGCTATAGCTTGGGCAGCACCGATCCCCGGAACCAGGCAGTCTGGCAGGCCTGGTGTGCAGGCTAAGCTAAGCTTTATACGAAGCTCAGAAAGCTGTAGAGCACGCAGGCTCACCTGTATTAGGGGATTCTTGCTGGCCAAGGCTAAAATGCAAAACCATTAAGATCCTAAGAGGGGTAGAAAACACCTACAGACATTGTATTTGTCTTAGCAGTTAAGAGACCATAAACAGCCTTGGAAAAGGCTGGATTCTCCTTTCTTCAGTCTCACATAGGTCAGGACCCCTGTTTACTGTGTCAGGCTAAATGCAACAGACTCCAGAACTCCTGGAACCAAAGGGATTTTGGAGCGCCCTGCTTAGCTCATTATACAAAGGCACTTTTGCTCCTACCAGAACTCACGAGGGTCAGAGGCACAGATTTCCTCCAGATCTACGTCTAAACAAGACAGTCTGGCAAACACTGACAAATGTGAAGTGGTAAAATACTTAGCAGCAATGCTGAAAACAGACATCAGGAATAGGAATTTCCCAAAATGCTCATTCTGCTCGATTCAACAAAGAAGCCTACGGTTACCTTTACACAGTATGTGGTAATACTACACGGAAGGCATCTTATTACAGTCAGAGCCTTCTGGAATCTAATCTTAGCAGCAACCGGAGGGCTCTTTCGTTTAGGTCACGTCACTCACAGGCTTCATACCATAACACACATAGCTGTGTATAAATCAACATAATACAGGGTATTGTGACACTCTTGCCAATGGCGTCTATGCGTTACTTTGCATACGTTAAGTGTACAACTCTATTCAATTTCTCTCAACTTTTCTGAACATTCCTAAGTAACAAATAAACCCCCAGAGTCCATCAATATTTTGACTATTCCAAGAGAAATCACATACTTTCAGATTAAGCCATAAAAAAACAAAGACCACTTCAATGGTCTCAGCCTGTGCTGAGCACACAGGGAAAACGTTTGTTGTATACACTAGGCACAGAACACAGAAGACGTGGGAAAGCCTTTTCAGCTGAAAATGCCAGAAACGCTGAGTGCCATGTCAGCGCTTTTAAATCTAATGGAATACTGTTATGTTCCAAAGATAGACCTGCATTCTAATACCGCTTAGAGGGAAGTTTTCCCTATCACACCAGATTCTTTCCTAACGAGGAAGCGCTCCCGAGAAGTGCCTAACACACGATCTTTCATCTGCTCAAAGCTGTCTTTCCAGGTGAATCCCATCAGTAGCACGGTGTCTCTAACCCAGCAAACGCATAAACATGTTTTCCTCTAAGAAGGGAAACTCCGTGGAGTCCATCTCCCCGTGGGAAGGCCCTGGTGCAGGCCAGGGAAGGCAGCGGCGGGGCTGGGGCAGACCCGGGGGCAGGCCCAGGCCCAGGCCCAGGCCCAGATCCAGGCCCAAGCCCAGGCCCAGGCCCAGGCCCAGGCCCAGGCCCGGCGCCCCCCGCTCCGCACGGCGCTGCTGCCGCCCGCAGGCCGGACGGCGCCGGCTCGGCTGAACCCGCCGCTCGGCCGGTGCTCTCCCGTTTCTTATGTTTGTTACCCGGAAAAAAACCCGCCTCTACCACGGAAGTCAGTCCCCAGACATTAAACAAATATGTATGTGGTTTTGTTTCCTCCCAAGATCTGTTTCCCACTTAAAAAAATCCTTTTTGCGTAGCTTAGAGAACATTATTTTCTTCTCTTTTTTTACACCCCCAGGAACTGAAACACCATGGCCAAACCTCTCATACTTGTTATTTTAGCTGAATAAACTTTGCCTTTGGCATTAAAAATATCCTAGGAAAATAAATACAAGGTCATACTCTGCAATTGCTGCATACAGTCATTTTCATGCACAGATGCTAAAGAACATTAAAATTACATCCATTTTACTTGCTCGGAAACCTCAGCGAAGTATCCTTGAGTTAATTACTCAAGGCTTCAACGCTTCCAACTTAAAACACAACAAACACAAACCCTTCTGTTTTGGAATAACATTTAAATGAGACATATGCAAGGCAAGGAAATAGCCCAGGTGAGGCAGTTTCAGTACAGTTCAGCAGTACAGTCAGGGGCAAAACAGATTTAAATATGCATACACATTATTGTGATTGTGACTTAATAACTGCTATTCCAATTACTGTATTACTTTACTGCACAGAACTGAATTAAACAGGCCAGCAACAAACAATCCCAGAGTCCCGGACAGAACGGAATGTCTGCAATACGCCGCTGCTTTCGGAAACGCATCGGATGGAAGCACCGACCCAGCTGACGCAGCCCGTGCCCAGGGCAGACCTGTGGCGAGGAGCGAGCGGCTGCGACGGAGAGCAGAGCAGCACGGGGGTGAGACGCCCCAGCCCGCCCTGAGCCTGCCAGCAGACTGTCGGGGACCTGATCTTCCTACTAAAAAGGGATCACAGGATTATACAAGCCCACCAAGAGTTATGCGGCTTATTGCTGCAATGCGCTCTGAGAGCCTTGGTTGGAACAAGAATCACGGACTTGCTCAGCGTTTTGCGACCATTAGATGACGTGGTTTTCACTCTCTGTCTCCCAAGCCCACTGTGACCTGACCTTCTGCCCCATTCCCAGGCAATCTTCCCCTTTTTCAGTGGAAGTTGCACCGAGCTGAAGCACACAGGGTGTTTTTGGCACAGCCATCTCGCGCGCTGTTGTCCTTCCCTCCCCGTGCGATGTGTGCTGACCCACAGGCCCAGCTCTGCTCTCGAACGCACGCCGCACTTCCCAAAGGTGCCAAGGATGACTAAGAACATCTCACCAAGTTACCAGGAGAAAAGGAGGCGGTGGAAGCTGCTGGCCACCTGCCAAGTCTCTGCACTCTGCTTTTTCATTTCTAGTTTCTGCTCTTTGCTGGAAAGTTTCTACTTATGCTCTGGTTTCCATGGCAACTGCATTTCTTGCCTTTCTTCTCTGGCATTAAATTTTTTATTTGATTTCCCTTCTTCCCAAGACATGACTTTCTTTTCCTTTTGGAAAAAAAAAAAAAAACCACAAACTAAGCATTGTCTTCTCTTTGGTTGGTGATATTTTTAAAGGAGGTGAGAGAGACGTTGCTCGCAACCTGATGGAGAATCTGTATATAATAGCGGCAGAGAGGTGATCTCCCAAGCAAGAATGTCAGGGGATTCCCTTTAAACTCATTTACCATAACTATCTTACATGCAACGAGGTTACGACATGCAAGCGTTCCAGATAGTGTGTAACCCAACATTATTGAAAAATTGGCTGGTGGTTTTTATGAGACCAGACCCAGCCATTTTTTCTACAACTAAGCATTCTATTGTTTTTTAAAGCATTACTCGTGATTCCTGAGCAGACTCAGGAGAATACACCATAGTTTAACAACTGTAACTACACCAGGAACATGGTCTTCAGTTCCAAACTGTAAGAGCACTCCAATATTTTCATTGACAATGGGAGAGGTACGAGGGTGGGTGGGAAGCCAAAGGGACCCTTCCCCTCTCCGTGGCTCATCATCTGAAGGCAGCAGTGCCCTGCACATGGTCACGCAACGAACACAGAGACAAAACCCTCAGAACTCATGGAGCTCAAGCTAATTAATTAGTCTTGCCCTTCCCATGTTGGGACTGAATTCATCTGACAACCTGAATTAATTTCAGAATTTAAAAAAAAAAATTCATCAAAATAGCCAATCTGGATTAGATCTAGTCATTTGGATTTTCCGAGCTTTATGTTAATCATAAACAGAAATAGTTTACATGCTGCAAAAGCACTAAAATAATACAGGTTTTCATCCCATTTCACTATGAAAGATTCTCTCCACATCTACATTCGCCAGCACATTCAGGCCATAAACTGACCCTCCTGTACAGTTGTAGATTACAAGGCTTTTAGTCTTATCTCTGTCTGGTGGGATTTCACAGTAAATTCTTTCAGGACTGAATAATTAAAACAAGCAAAACCATAGCATTTGGCTCACATGGCAACACAAACAAATCTGTCCACGGGTGCTATCTTCTTTGCAGCACATGTGCACAGATTTACATGTAGGATTGAGGCTTAGTGCTCTGTTTGTTTAGATTTTTCATTACTCTGTACCCCAAGCATAAGGTAAATTATATAAAGACTGAAATTGGAACAACTTTTAAGAGTGAGCTGAACTTACGATAATCCTAAATCATTTGATTAACACCATTTTGCACGTTTTAGATTCTTACTACTCAGAAGAAATAAGGGAATAGGCAAGAAGTGAGGAGTCCTCTCTTCCACACCTGGTTCACGCTTCCCTCCTCTTCTTGGATTCCCTCCTCCAGTGAACATCTAGGTCAGGAATTCACAAGATCTTATAAAAATCTGGCAATATTCAGTATGTTTGTCAGCCAAGCTATTTTAATTGTCAGATATTAAATATATCTGCCAAGATCCATGTTTTAAAACCCCATTACAACATACACTGTGCATGAACTCCCCACTGACTGGCTTCACAGCGTGCCAGGCACCCCAAATCAAGTAAAAGCGAGGAGAAAAGTTTTACACAGCTATGTATGGCCTCCCGGTCTACTGCCCTTTTTGCTGACAGGCTTAGGGATTCAGAGAACTGCTTTAGGTGTAGCATGTGTAGCCCCCTAAATTGCATTCATAATGTGTCTTTTCTGTGGCTACGGACCAGCTTCACATCTCCACGGGTGCAATTCCCAGAACGGGGACGGATCTGGACAGATAGCAGTTGCTCTGCTGCTGTGCTCAAGTGAGAATATCCAGGCAGCCCGTTGCTCATCTTCACTTGATTTAATGATTTGCTGGCCAGACTACAGAGAGCGTCTCAGTAATTCACACACCCGTGTGGCATGATTTGTTGGTTGCTGTTCCTCATCTGTAATCGCAGTGAGAAACGTTCATCAATCATCACGGCTTTCTAATAAAATGTTTTGAGATACAGCAATGAAGAGGCTTCAGCCTGGCGTATCTCTTTGAGAACAGTCTAATCTTGCAAGTAAAGATCCGAACACCAAGCCCTGGGATGCGCTCGCCGAGCCCAGTGTGCAAACCATTCCCGCAATGGAGAGAACGAGCATTCCTCGGCAAGAACAGCCTGAAAGCAAAATCTGCTCATCTTCATTGCTGTAATCACTAACACCAAACTCTCAAGTCACAGAATCAAAAGATTTTTGTTGATGTTGCTGGTCTGCTTATTTTTTTTTGTAACAGAGGACTCACCATTGATCCTACTGCACTTCTCCATTAAATACAATCTTTCTCTGCAAACTCTTCTGTATAACTTTGGTCTTTTCTGTATATCTATACGTACACGGACATACCACAGATTCGAATGCATGTATAGGTAACTGCATATACAAGCTATGATGGCATTTCAGTGTTAGAAAGTAGTATTATAAATGAGAGCATCCTTCACACAGTACATAATCATACTCCTTTATTACTTTTCTTACTATATTAAAATATACATCATATCCAGCAAAGAAGCCTTCTAAGGATGAAAGTGCTAACTTCAGTGGCTGTAATTCCTGTTTTCGTCTTAAATGATCCAGAACCACTGTTTGACAAAAAAACATCCTTTTCACAATCTCCGTATCTGAGCTATTGAATCATCATTACAAATGTTTCCTCACCTCCGCAAAGTGCAACTTGAAAATCCTCATCAGCTGGTCCCCCATGGGACAACAGGATGCCTGTAGGCAAAAAGCAAGATGCAAAGGGGATTCCAAGGTAGCCACACTCTGTATCTCTACAGTCCTTATTGACCTCATTATTGCCTCAGCCAGATTTTAAAACTTTTTTTCTAACCGTACTGTTAGCATCACACCTTCCCAATAATGTCCATATTTGAATTGCTCTCATCAGTTTCCTGGAGTTCAACAGAATACGATCTTAACACAAGTTATTGAGACGATTAAAATTCCGAAAACAAGCTTCTCCATGCTCCATAAAGCACAGCAAATGTATTTGCTGCAGTCAGTAAAACTCTGCTACCTAAAGCTGCACAGTAACTCAGCAGAGCCCGAGCAGCAACTGCAGGACCCGTAAAGCTGCACGTTCCATCAGTCAGAGCTGTGTTTGCACCCGCGGGGGCCACTGGCAGACACAGCGCAGGCTGGAGTGGCTCTACGCCTGGAGAAAGAGGAAAAAAAGATTCAGAAAATAAAAGCTCAGCAATAGCTTGGAGAGTTCATGGTTAGTCTGTTGCGTTCCACTGGCAGAGCCCACCTTGATCTACTGAAGACAGTGGTTTGTTGAAGTCAACAGTGTAGCCTTCAATGTTCTTGTAGTGAAATCAAGGAAAATTGTAGCCTCTAAGGTTCACCAAGGAACAACTAACTAACAGGGTACCAATATATTTACCAAACACAAAATACACAACAGAGAAGCTGTTTCTTTGAAGTCAGCTGCACTACATGTAGGTTCCTTCCAGGTCGCCTCTATTCCAAAGTGGGTGTTCGCGACCTGCAGAGCACAGCACACACTCTAGTCACGGTACTCCTATCAAAATACTTCAACTGATGGCCAACGGCACCACAGATTTCAGTTCTCTGACTGGATTATGATAAAAATTAGTTTATTTTTGGAGATTCAGTCAAGCAATGGAAATATTTTGGACTGGGATGCAAATCTTTAAAATGTGTAGTGCTGGACTGGAGTTCTCCAGGGACTTCCAGGCAATTCTGCCCCAGCTCGAACAAGAAGATTCCTAGACGTGTTGTTATTAGCAGCTGGAAATCTTTATTTCCCTACTCTACAGAAAGAAGGATTCCAGCTTCTCCCTGAATCTCATCTTTACACAAAGTGCAAGTTTTGCACAGGGGATAGCTGTGCACATTTTCACCTGGGCAGTTTTCCAGAAACTTGCTCCAAGACATAAAGCAATCACACCAAATTTCTAGGAAATCGTAGATGATGTCAGATTGTTGCTGCTCCCCCGGCAGGCTGCGCAGGGCTCCGACAGCGGGCTGCCCGCATCCTCCCCTACAAACAGCCACGTCACCCGCGGGACCAGGAACAAGCCACAAAACTTCTTCAGAGAAGTACCAACACAACTGACAAGGTTTACACCAATTCACAACCAGAGTGTTTAAAACCTCCTGGGCAAACATCCAGCCCTTTTGGCAGCAACTGAGCGAGCAAAGACGGGAGAAAGGGGCAAAGCTGATGAGCACAGAACCCTTGGTGGCCGGTGCCCGGAGCAGGACGGTGTCGGCAGGACCCACCCTGGCCCCACAGCCCCCGAATTGGCGCCAGGCCTGGGCACGAGAGCCCCGAGCGCTTGCTGGTGTCTGACAAATCACCGGTGTGGCCACGGGCAGCTCCATTCATCTTGCTGACCTTTAGTCACCACTTTGTCTGCTAAGAGAATAACTCTTTTTCACTTTCTCGAGTGCCTCACCAGCTGTGGATGAAAACAATTACACAAAGAGGAGGGTTTGGATGTTTTCTCTGATTGTCAGAGGCAGTCTGAAAGGTGCTTTATCTACCTACCAGGATTTTCCTGCACCACCTCACTATATAAGAACATATTTGATCTGCTGAGCTATTGTAAAGTCAGTTTTCGAGGTCTCTGAGGCAAAGCATGACAGATAACAAAGGCAGGATTTGGAGCGTGGGTTGAACAATCTCATGTGAGATGATTCCGACTGCAGACGCAAAGTATTAGCTACATTTTATAATCACGGAGTTAATTTTTTTGCTAAGAGAAGCAAAGCCAAGACAAGGATTGGCTCCAAAGATGACACAGCGTGTGGTCTTTGCATTTGAAGAGCTCTGCACAGCACTCACTCATGTTACATCAATTACTTTAACAAAGTTAGATTCAGAATAATATTTACAAAGCTAAGATCTGCAGACCTTTTTGCCATCACCTGGGTACAATCACCCCATTCACGAGAACTAGCTATAAATTATGCTAATCAGCAAAACATTCAGAAGATGAAGAGGGGTTTACTGTGTAATTTTAAATGGATTCCCTATGAAGAAAAAAATTGGGAGATATAAAATTACAGTTTCCATGAACATTCCTTTTAAAATCTAGCTTATCTGTTGTTGCGTGTCAGTAATATAAAAGTTAAAGCACTATAATCAGGAAATTCAAACCATATCATTTTTATTGTGGGACCCCTTCCACCTCTCCACAATGTTTAAACATAATGCTGAAAGGCTTTGCTCTGCACAGATGTCATGTTAAGCACCAACCCTGAGCACTCAAATGAAGCCTAAATGAAGTGGCCATAATTTTGCTCTCAGGATGACAGCCCTACCTCTGAATTAGTCCCTCTACTACGTTTTACCATTACTCTGTCTTAAAAAAAAAATCTTCTCTTGTTTTGTGGTTTTTATAAAGTAAGAAGTTAAACAACACATTGAGATACAGATTTCGCTTTATGTTCTTTGGTGGGTAATTTAAAAAAATATTTAGCTTTAGCCTACCTCTAATGTGTATTTCAATCAGTGGCAAATTCCTGTGCATTATTCATTTAATACAGTACCTGCTGAGTACTTGGTACTCCTAGGAAGCAATAGGTAGTAGAAGTATAGAATATGATTATTTGCTAAGTTCATGGTTCTTCCTATAACACCTGGTATGTAAAAGCAGACCATCTGACTAACTCCCATGAATTAAGATCTTGACCAGCAGGTATGTTGCCCTGTTTTATAGTTGACACGTTGAAATTCAGAAGCTGTAACTTGCACCTGCCCAAGAAGTCAGGCCCCTCCGTGGTCCCCGGGCAGCCCGGGGAGCTCAGCAAGGGAGCGATTCCCTGCACGTCAACTCGGGTTCTGCGCTAAAGCTTAAGGGAAGCACAAGAACTGTAACAGTCCATGTTTTTAAACAGATGACAGGATTTGGAGGTGAAGTACAGGAAATCCCGTCTCAGGTGCAACATCTGGCAACCTTTACTTACGGATGGTGAGGGAAGGAGGAGTAAGAGACTTCTCTAGAGCCACAGAACAAACCACCGCACGGACAGGACGAGACTACCCTGTTATCTGTGCGACCGCTTTTCTCTGTCTTGGCGTAGTCTTGCCTTTTCTAGAATCAAAGCAAAAGTGTCACAGGCTTCTCTGAACAATGACTATTTTACAGAGTAGCGCTTCTCCACCTTTTTTGCCCAGGTTTCTCTTTAATCAAGTACGATTTCTCCACTCTTCCTCTCAGTTCAGAGGGTGCTCTGCATTTTCTTCACTGCTCACAGCACCTCCCCAGCTGTATTCAGCAGATGTATAGTGAAGAACTACTTGTCGGCTCTTCACCCAACTTTTTTGCTCAGACGATGTCAAGTTCAGACTCCATGAAATTAAAATTTTCCAGTCAGAGGTTATAACACTAAGTGCCCAGACTTTTGTACGATCCAAACATTTTGCAGCCCGCCCGACACCTGTAACACGGCCCTAAGGGCTTTAAACCATTAAGGAATCCACTTGTGTGTCAATTCTTTCTGGCTTCCACGAGATCATTTGCACAGACATTACACAGTGATGATACTTGGCACACAAAACTCCATTAACAGGAGTGATGTGCTGTCTAAAATTAACTATGTATTTGTTTTCTCTTCAGTTTCTATAGAACATGAGGAGTGATGCAGATGGTTGACAGCAGTGAGATTATAGCGATAGCTGTAAAATTTGATGACTGTTATCAAAAGCATCGTATGGCTTACGATAGCAAGTAGCAATTAAAAAAAAAAAAAGAAAAAATAAAAGAAAAAGAAAGAAAAAATATTTCCAAGCTTACCCTGGACAGGACAATTTGCAAAACAATTTTGTCATCACACGTCACAGATTATCATTAGGAAAATGAAGTCCAAAGCCAAACTTGACTTTAACGTGAAGCACTGATGCCCACTTACCATCGGAAATAAATACCTTAAAGGAATACGTTCTAGGGCACTCCCTTTGCACTAGGGAGCAGAAACAGCAAGGGGGCTTATAGCCAGTTTTATACTAACAGATTTAATAAAATAAGATCACTACTTCAAACCTTAACAGATACTGGTTATCTGGGGCAATCACAGAATAAATCTGCGAATAAATCTGTCTTGAGAATTACCTTCGCTCTTTGCCAAGCTGGCAAAGCTCTCATATTCCTATTTCTTCCTCCTTCTGAACTGCCATGACTGGAAGCCCAGACTTCTCAAAGCTACAATGATTTATTGACACCAATTCTACTTAGTAAGGACCCTGGTAGGCAGAAACAGGAAAAATTAGTATATTTTATCTGAAGGTGCATGTCTACCCATTCACCAGCTGAAAATGAGGGATTAATTCATTAGAAATCAGGACAGAGGAAAGCGCTGTTCCTTGGCTGGGCCTCCAGAAAAGATATCCAAAGCAGCTGGAAGAGATGGACACTCAACCCTTCACCATTATGGTTTTCAAAATATCCATATGCTACATCTACTGGGATACACGTTTTTTACAGTAGGAAGAAGTTAATTATAATCCAATGGGGAACATGCTTCTCTGTGTTGGTTTTTGATTTATATTTAATCTCTATCCTATACCAAAATATGTACATACATAATTAGCTTAAAATATTTAAGAACATTTCTTGATGTGGGATCCATTTGCAAGGAACGTGATCCTGAGCGCCAAGACTGATGTGAATATACTGACGAAGCATCAATATTTTCAAAAACATTTACAGTGCAGAGAGTATGGAATTTGGTAATTTACAAATCTCTATAACATTGCCAAGTTTACAGCATGTAAGGTCTTCATCCTGAATTATGTCAAGTAAAACCATGTGCTGCACTTCCTCAAACATGACCAGACTTTGTACATAACCTCTTTCCCTTTGAAGAAATCAGAGCACATTATTAGCTCAGATAATTTCTTAATTTAGTTAAACAGCCCTGTAATGTGAAAAAGACTAGAGAAGATGCAAGCAGAAATCGCTGCCTCACCAAGGAACTTAATTCCTCTGAATATTTACTTCCCTGAGGACAGAGCCATTCTGCTCACTGCGGATGGTTCCCAGCAGAAGAGGTTTGGGGTCCCGGGTCGGGAGAGCCAGAGCTCTCACAGTGGCTGTGGGCTTAAACACCTTGAGAGAAAGACGGACTGTCAAAACTTCCATGAAGAAATTCCAAATCAAACCTACTTTTGCTGATTTTCACTTCCACAGCTGCTCTGCAAACTGGTCTCACATGGTCTGAAGCAGAAACCAGGAACTGTTGGCTCTGCTGTGCTTCCCACCAGACTGTCCCAGTTTCTCTGAAATCCTTCTCTCTCCATTAATGCTTCTCTCCTGTTTAAAACACTGGCTTCTACGCTTCATCTGACCTAAATGGAGGCAAGATAGCCATCTTTTATCTCGATTTTGTTGTCTTACCTTGATTTTATCTTGATTTTTTAAATTTTCCGAGCCTACTGGCAAGCACCAGCAGCAATGACATCATACCAGGAGGCGGCATCTATTCAGAGGAGCCAGCAAAAACACTCCTAAGAACACAGAAATAGTTCCTAATACATTTTACTCCTTGGCAAAGGAACACTAGATTATATAAAAGGCAACAGAAATAGCTAGCACAGATACATGTAAAGTACTTTGGTATCAACGGTGGTGCCTCATCACTCTGCTTCACATCTGCAAACTGGAAATCGATGTTCTAGGTAGGTCAGATTTGTCTTAAACTGAAGTTCAGGAGAAATGTACTGATCTAGAGTCCAGGCACCAAGGATGGCAGAGGGAACCACATTCTTTGGGAATTAAGGGAGACTGAACGGCCAGAGAAAGTCTGGGAACTAAGTCAGGCAAGAGCTGGGGTGGAGGAGAAGAGGCATTGGTGTAGATTCCTGAAAGTAAACTGTAAATGCACAATGATGTTTCATTGTCAGAGTTGCCACTTTAGCAAGAAAATACTCTTTCCTATAGTGAAAATGACAATTCTTCATCTTCAAGGAAACAAATACACTGGAGTGCGGAATGTTAAGTCCCTAAACAATAAACTCTACCCATGCAAAAACCAAGTAACTACTGTGCTTGACGAAGGGGAAAGAGACAAAGCCTGTCCACTCTGAGCAAAAGATCAACACGCTGTTACAATGAGCTGGTGTTTGATTTGAGCGTGCACACGTGCACATCACCGAGCTCAACAGCTGGGATTCCACTGTCCCGTACCCGCCCAGCGACTGCTGACACTCAGTCGCTGCTGCCAACAGCTACAAACCTCCCGCTGCGTCTGGAACGGACGTGATCTCCACCTCGGGAGTTCGGAGGGCAGAATTTTATTCCGTGTGCTACTTCATTATAATCATGATGTCTGGCTCAATGACAGATAAGACAGGGCACCTGGGAAATCTACAATTGACAATATAATTCCGCCAAAAAAGCCCTAAGCGAGTCTTTATTATCAGCAGCAATGAATGAGAAATGGGGTTTTCCAGTAACTATCACGATTCTGGGGATAAAACCCCCATTTGTACTGGTACCTGCATGACCTTTGAAAGTTTTTTTAACGCACGTAAGATGAGAGACACAGGCTGGGCTTTGCCAGGCATGGGGAGACCTCAGCCCATGGGCCCCGCCGCCAAGCGAGGGCGGCCGGGGCCGTCCCCCCGGGCACCCAGCGTCACTTCTCTGGCTTCCAACCGCCCTCCTGAGTCAGGCTGCAGCAAACTACCTTTCTTTCTTATTAAAATAATTGCTTTTGATGATGTGGCATTTTGCCACAAAAATGACTAAGTGAAAAGATGTCTGTTCTTTTTTTTTTTTTTTTTAGTGAAACTGCAGACAGCAACAGATCTTTTCTGTACTACAAGAACATTAGCTCATAAGGCCTGAGTGTAAGAAAGCATACTAGATGGAAGAACTTCTCTCGTTTATTTAAAATTGAATCACTATGAAAAGTTTAGGTTATATCAAGTATCAGTTGCATAAATCCACTGTTCCCTTATTTACAGGTACTAAACATTTCTTAGAATACATACACAGCTACAATTAACATACCAGCACAAAAGCTACAAACCAGGTATTTGCCAAAAATAACTTACGGTGAGGCCTTCAGCAACCAAAATCTTAGAAATACACTTTGCAGATTTCTCCTTGGAACAGACAGCAGTAAATCGAATAATGTGACTCACTGGAAGGAAGGCTAAGATTTGTAAAACATCAATATTTTATGTCCTCCCTTAGCTAACTTTGGCTGGTGTAGGTAGAAGCGTCTGACTGCAATGTAACCTTCAGGAAAAAAAAAATAATAACTATGTTTTAAAACAGTGACATGAAAAAGTTAAGTATGTGCCAAGGGTAATGGGAGGGAGTGGTGGCCATCAGTGGTGGTGTCAGGCCTGCTGTTCTGGCCTTAAGGGAACGGCCACGGTTTTGTCTCTAGTGACTGAATCTACACCAGCAGGTCATTAGTGAGCAGAATTTAATGGGCTCACAAACTACATGTTGTTTTCTTGAGGAGGAATGTACCGTTGGACTGCAAAGCCAGACTGCTGAAAAATAGCTGTATTTTGTCTGAGACAGTAGTCTGAAAAAGAGATTCCATAATCAGGAAAACAAGAGTTGAGAGAGTTCTCTACACAAAGATGCAAACTGAAAACTATATGCTGACTTGAATTACAATTACACATACACTGCAGAAAGTTTTAAGACCTATTGTAAAACAATTTCTACACAAAAGAGTAAAAGACAATTGTTCCAACTCTGCTCATTTCTTCAGGCTCATTAAAGAAATTGAGACAAAACACAGTCTTTGATCTCAGGCATTGCTACAAGGCAGATGTACGTTTCAAATGACACATATTCATTCCTAACAAAAGAAAACCTCTCTGCAAGTCAGGTCAGTCCCTGCAGTTCAGGAGCCCTTCATCACTTACCTTTTCACCAGCAGGTCAGATTTTTGGAAGTAGTTTCTCAAAGCCACTCAGACATTCCACATTAACTGTTGTGCTGCAATAAGCAGCTGCAAAACTTGCTGATTTATTTCCCCATTTCGTGTGCATGCCGAATCCCAGAAGAAATCCCATGCAAGGAAAAAAATTTAAAAAGGGGGAGAGGGGGGCAAAACCACCCCCAAACCCACAGCAGAAGCACCTCAGCCCTTGAGCAAAACACACCAAACTTTAGCAGGGAAACTGAAAGGAAACCCAGCGACAACTCCAAGTTTGGATGCTGAGCGGGACCAGCGAGGGGCTCCCCCGGCCCGGCTCTGCCTAAAGGTGCCTTTCCAAGCAGAATTCGCTGCGAGTCCCGGCTCCTCGGAGCAGATGGAATTCACACATTATTCCCCGAGAGCAGCGTTCCCAGCCCAATCAGGAGCCAGCGCTCACAAGCCAAGTGCTTCCCAGACTCTGTTCCAGTTCTCAATAGCTATAGCACAAGATGAATGACTCAGAAAATGAATAAGCAGGGAAAATAAAACACGCCTCTCTCCTCGGCAGAGGCGCAGGCAGGCGGTTCAGCAGCCCTCTGTACCAAGCATTGCTTGCAAGTTGAATGCACCTGCTTTTTTCCCTAAATCCTAGATGCTGATTACATTTTCCGTATCTTTAATTTGTGTGAGTAACTTCATCTTGGGTTAGAAGTCCCAATAAGAATTAAATCTCTGTGCTTTATTTCCCTTCAGTCTTAAAAAATAACATTTGTAAGAGTCAAAAAAAGGCTGAAATGTATGTGTGCTCTTCCAGACAGAAATTTCCAGATAACTCAAACTCCTCAAGCCATCTTTTGCTGAATACGTACATAAATATTGCTAAGATTAAGGCCTAAATTTAAAGATCCTGTTGCAAATGATATAAAAAGAAGAAAAGTTAATTTCAAAACTGTCTCTCCTAAACAGATTAATGCACCCTCTGGTTTTGTCTTCAAGTTTACCAGGAAACTTTAAATTACAATAGAACAAATACATCTAAGAAACAAATTAATGACGAGTCCCAACTTTCAGGCAAAGTCCAAGTGTGACCCAAAATCTGGCCAAACAGAACCTTCCCAACTTCTTTGCTTAGCTCATACTCCATAGCACCCGTCTCATCCAGAAAGCACTTTTAAGTACAACTCCTCAACTGCATGCCCGGCTTTTTCTGACAGCTGCGGCTGAGCAGGAAAGGCTGATCGGCTGAACAAAGGAATTTACTGGTGCAAACAGAGTTGTGCAGCCCCAGCAGGTTCAGCTGGAGCACACTGGTGCATGGTAAGCGTTCCAAAACACACCAAAATTCTCTTTAGTTTTACAGCAGAAGAGACTACAAGGAGGTGACGCTGTGTTTAATGTTTCTCTATACCAGCTCTGGCTGCACTCTACCTACAATGTTTCTATTGCTGCCACTCAGAAATTAACTCTGGCTTAGCTGAAAACTCACCGCAGTCTGACAAGTGGAATCAGTTAAATCAGTAAAAGCATTTGGGGTGAGAGGCATTCTCCCAGGTCCCCCTGGACATGTTCCGATCTTTGTCTGTGGCTGTAAATTGATCCTTTGCATTCCTGCCTGACACGTGAACTGTGAAAAGCTCTTCAGGGATATTCCCCGTGCCATGAGTTACACTCTGATCGCAGCTCTGCACAACAGAAGAACAGTTGCAGAGACAATATTGTGAACTCTGGTCTAACTTTTACTATTATTATTTTAAGTACATTTTTACTTTCTTCATTCTGGAATAAATAAGAGAACTCTATTAGCATCTTACTTTCCTATTTTCCAAACACCAAGCGTCAGGATTTCTCCAGCCTGGATTAACAGCAGGATTTGCTGCCCAGCCCACGGTTAAGCAAACAAACCCACGTGGAGCCGCGGGACAAAGCACAATGGTTGGTGTTATTCCATCTGCCACGGCTGCCCATCAACTCCCCAATGACATCCAGGGAAGTATTTAAAGGTGTAAAACAAAACTGGAAGCACATCTAGATCTGGTAGGAAAACATCTCCTGAAGCTCCATTTTGGCAGCGTTTCCTGATCCCTGCCCTGAGCTCTCCAGCAGCCAGAATGAGGAGCCTGACTCAGCCAGGCTCCCGGTGCCTCCAGTCTGGACCAGGCTCCCGGTGCCTCCAGTCCGGACCAGGCTCCCGGTGCCTCCAGTCCGGACCGGCAGCAGCGACACTTTGCAATTCCATCTGTCACGTGTGCTGGTTCCTCGGAGATGCTCCGAGAGGAAGCACATCCACACGGAAACATGAGGTTCTAACTGGCATGAGAGCTGCATGTGTGAACTGAGAAACCTCCTTGGCAAACATCCTAATTAGGCATAATAATGAATGTTACAGGGAAGTGTCAGCAGCCATGAGACAGACATGGTGTAAGAATGTTAGCAAGAAAAGAATGAAGCAGAACTGCCTCAGCCCTCTGCTTGCTCTGCCTCGGAAACTCAAATTCACTACCAAAAGGTCTGGTTTTTCAAAACTGCTCAGAAGAGAGACCTTGCTTTTCTAAACGGGTATCATGACACAACACACTTTGTTAAATAATCTGGTTACTCACAGATGTCTGAGATAAATATTTTCGCAATAATATACACTTTGTTTCTTTAATGTATTTAACCCAAAGAGTTCTTTGCAAACAATATAAATGTTGGCTGAGGTAAGCAGAGAAAGAACAAACAGTTTGGTGAAGATCTATGCCACAGGCCACAGTACAGCACTATTTGATCACCTAATGATAGTTTAATATGTTTAATTTCCAACTACTCATTACCATTTTCACAGAATCACAGAATCATTTAGGTTGGAAAAGACCTTCAAGATCATCAAGTCCAACCATTAATATTACAGTGCCAATATTACAGTGATTCTGTGAAGGCCACCACTATACCACGTCCCTAAGCACCACATCTACGTGTCTTTTTAATAATCATTATTATTAAATAATAATTATTATTATATTAATTTATTGCATTAGTAAAGCACAATGCTTTAATTTCATTTCTTTGTGGTACAAAATTTGCACCTGTGATTCACACTTATTGTGTAGAGAATACGACTCCACTAAAACAAGTGGCTGGGTTTTGGTGTACAAGCTTGTCCACTAAAAATACTGCGCCATTGGAAGGTTAACAACTAATTCGCAAAGAAATATTGTCAGGATACACAAGAGAATAAACTCAGAGGCGGCACCCGTGTTCACTAGAGTTATATAAACTGTGATCTAAGCAATTAGAAGACACATGAATGCACAATTCATAGATACTTAGTACACAAACACAGTATCTTATAAATCTTCCCTGGCTCGCAAAAAGCTGCTGAGTTGTCTTTTATTCCTGTAGCTGCAAGTGGCTGTAGTACAAAAGTGAAATCTGTAGCTCTGATATGTCATCTCTCTGAAATGGGTAATTTAGGGTTATGGTTTCAGAATCAGCACATTCTTCAGCACTTTTCTTCCAAGATATTTTTTTTAAAAGAATCAAGTATAACCACGCCAGTGCATTGAAAAGAACACATCGAAAAGTCAAAACTGTGAGCCAACATAAAATGACAATAATTTTTCTTTATGTTCCTGCATTTCAGAGAATGGAAAAAAAATACCAGGTGTGGGGAAGGTAAGGGGGAAGGTCGTGCTTTAATGGGTTTTTTTAAATGCTTACACGGACCTGAGAGAAGTTACAGAACTTCTGTCTCCTTTCGCAAACGTCCAAAGGGACGGCGACCCCTCCAGCCTTTGTTCACAGCACTGCGAGCTACGGCTCCATCAGAGAGAAATCCAATAACCATCGCACCCACAGCTTCTCATCTTATTCCAGGATCTATTACATCAAGGCAACTAATACAGCTTAAATCTCATTTCAGGCCCCCAAATAAATGAGTGGCCCTTCTCTGTTTCAGTTACAAATGATAATAAATCTATGAGGAATCTCCATGAAAAGCTGGCAACCTAATTTGATTAGGAAAAAAAAACTGTGCTGAGAAATGAGACACACAGCTTCTCAGTCTTCAATATTCCACTGATGTCCTTCTAGCTGATTTCATACATCTCTGCAAGCAAATCAGGAGGAAAAAGAGCAACTCTAAAGTATATTATTGCCATATATTCTTCAGAACGGCTTTTACTGTCATTAATGATCTATTGATTGGGCTGGCAAGAAGCAACTAGGAATGAACTGACACTGAATTTTAAGGTAGATGGTTCACCAACATGGACTATCAGGTAGATAAAATTACATAAAGAGGTTCCATTCTGCTAGCAGGAAAAGGAATTTGATTTGACATTCTTGAAGGTAAAAAGGCACTTCTGCAGCAAGCACCAAAGCTTCAAGTTATGGTCACTTCCCAAGGCATTAATATTTGTCAGGTGAGCAATACAGTGAGAAAAATGCAATAGTCACCAGTGTGTTCAGAGCAGTTCACCAGCTGTTTGATGATAAAAGGGACAAAGGGGCTGCTTCGAGAATGACAGCTACAAGAAAACATGCTCAAAGGGGAAAATCTTCCTTAGCAGCACTCTGCTGGCATATTTTTGAGAAGTTTCTGTTTACGGAATTCATGCAAAATAATGCCTGGTGTATCAGGACAATAGATGGGCCCTGCAGCCCTGCACATTGCTCCTGCAGCACACCACCTCAGCCTTTGGCCTTCTCATCAATAAATGGCTCAATCCCTTTGTTTTACAATGCGATAGTTTAAATAAAAATAATGTTTAAAAGGAAGATGGGGATTTACATAGTTAGGAAGGGGAAGCAGTAAAGGTTCTTCTAGGATACTTGGTACCATGAGTGTTTACTTATCTCTCATCTCCCAGCTTATGAACGTTTCCAGTGTCTGCTTACTTATTCAAATATTTAGTAGGAAAACAAGTTTCTACACAACGTGACAGAATATACTTTATATGTCTGTAAGGAGACAAATAAGAAACCTGTGTATCTTAAATATACTTTCTAAATTTAATGAGCCATTTTAACATATTTGAAAAACCAAAGTTCAAGTTCTATTTTTCATAGAATAAAGGCACTCTCTCTGTGACTCCTCAAGTCCAGACTCTCTTGTTGGGACAGGCAAGAATACTTGCTTAGATGCTTGTTACCATCAGCCCAACCTGTGCATACACTGCTCTGATAATCCTAAAACTTCCTGCTGTAAAGAAGAAAACATTTCATTCTATGTCCTAGTGGTCTAAGAGGAGGTATAAGACATGAGAGATAGATGCTGTTCTTCTAGAGAGAAATCAATGTAACTACATATGAAAGAGAACAGAAAAATGAACTAAAAAGTGTGATCCTCCCCTCTTAATCTTTTCATGTAAATATTAGCATTTGAAACAACACTGAAATCTGTCCCTGATTATTTTATACAATTTAACTTCATGGCACAGAGCCCAAAGCAGAGCAGTGCTACCCACTTAGATCTGCCCAGGCAACTGTTCACATAGTTTAAATGTTACTTCATTCCCTTAACCACATTCCTTCCATACACTTTCAGGTCTCTATCACGATATTAACACTGCAGTTACGTTGTACTTGAAGCTCTAGGTTATCAGCAGAGAATATGCTGTGGGAAATGCATAAGTAGTTATTGAACAATACATATGTAGGATACGGAATACTTTCCGGATTTCAAACTGTCTCCAGAGCAGTACCAAACACATATTAAAGAGCTGAGAATCAATTTATTCTGAAAATCACCATTTTAAATTGTTTGCAAAAATGTAAACAATTTGTTGTCCTTAATGCAGCCAATCCACTCTAGTAACAGAGAAACAAGACTTGCGATGGCAAACAACTTTTTACCCCAATTTATGCTTTTTGTATGCCTTCCAATAGACTAGATACCAGAACATCAGCATGTGGAATGCTATAAATCCAGGGAATAGCTGCAGTTTTAACCATGGACTTTAATTCCAGGGTGAATTTATGTGGTCCCTAGCTAAATATATCCTTCTAAGTAAATTACTCATGCAACTGCCTGTAGGAAAGCTTTCTGCAGATAAAGAAACTGTTTCCAAATGCAACGTTTGACAGCACATACGGCATAAAGTCATATTATTTTCTCACTGGCAAAAAGGACCCCCAAACTGAATAACGGAGAACACACAGGTCCCTCTGCAAACACTGTCCAGAAGACAGGTTAATTCTGCCTGACTCCTGCTCCTTGCAATACACTGTATGTATCAGTTCACTGTATGTTTTTCTCCAAACCCTGTAAACAGAGGGATTTCTAAGACAATGTGAAGCATATTACCACATTCATTTCTACTTATCCATGCAGAAGACAGTAAAAACACATGCCTGACCCTGCGCTTTTAGTAGCATGTGTAACTCAAGACATTCTTTCACTAACCTTTTTTTCCTCTCTTTTCTATGTTTTCTACTTCTTACCATTGGAGTTGTCCCGGTCCAAGGGATTATCTGGTTCCATTACTTCAAATAAAAGCATCCAACATGCAGTTCTCCATGCAGCAGAGGCATAAAAACACAGCAGTTGCCTAAGCTGATTCACCTGATTTATGAATTAGTGCTGCATCCATAAGAGGCTGTGTTTCTTCTTTTGTATTACATCTGGCTCCTTTTCCAACTAGATGGCTGGGTATTACAGCATGCAGGCCTTTTTCCAGCATCCTCTTAATGCATTATATTTAAAGTAGCAGCAACCTCTTTCTCCCATCCCCCAGACTAAGTTACAGCAGTAACTAGGCTGAGCTGGCAGAGAGCGGAGCTCATTCAGAGCAGGACCTGCAAGCGTTCTCCGATTCGTGTTGCTGCATAAAGAGAATGATTGATACAATAAAAAGTAAGTGGGGTTTGACACGGTAGGGTACGCGCTGCAGAAAACCGCACCGAAACAAGCAAAGGTCTCGAGGATTTGGGGAATGCCTCACTGAAGCCACCCATACGCGCCCCCTCGCACACAAACACAAATTATGTCCCGTTCCCTCCTCCTCCTCCCCCCCGCTACAATCTTTTATAGCCCTGGATCTCCTCCAGCAATAGTCTGTTCCTTTACTCAGTTTATAATAAACTCTGCCGTTCCCTGTGTCCCTAGGGCTGCCTTGGAAAGGAAAGAGGCTGTTTGCAGAATGAATAGAGCGGCCGCTGTCTCAGAGGCAGCTCAGCCGCGCTGCTCCGGGCACTTGTCACCTGCTGCGGCGACAGCCTTGGCTGGAGACCCTGTCCTGTGAGTCCCCTCTGCCAGGCCGGGAGCTGCGGCTGAGCCGCGCTTTAAAAAATCGCCTGCAAATGAGCTGGAGGAGCAAGAACCAGCTTTGCTGGACTCGTAGGGCAAATTATACCAGACTGAAGACTCTCCCAACAGAGAGAATATTAGCTGATAAGTAAATCACAGCATTAGGAGTCAGGTCACCTTCATTCTGCTCCTGGATCTGCCACGAACTCCCTGAGACCTCGCATAATTCATAACTCATCTTTGTGCCTCAATTTGCTATGATATTGACACTGAAATATGTCTTATCTCATGGGAATACAGCTGAAACTTCACAGCTTTGTGTGCTTCCAACTTCTTGGATAAATGATGTGGCACAAGGACTGGGGAAGAAGACCCTGTCACCTAGCTGGGGAATAAAATTTACATTTTCTCTAAAGACATGTCCACAAAATAACAGAAAAAGATATCAATGTGCAACTATAAACCAAGATGTGTCTCTGAAAGGTAAATTCATGCTGCTGTTACAACAAAACTCTTCTCCAAATACAGACTTTCAGGATCAATTTTACTTTGAACCTACGATTCAAACTCTTCCTTTAATACTCTAGCTAAGGCATGAAAACATATCTTCCTTAAAAAGAGCGCTTTTGTCTAAATCCAAGGCAAGGCTGACTCTGAACACCTCCAAGAGCTGCAGTGCGTTCTGGGTTAGTCACGGCTGCTGGCGGGATGGGGAGGCATCCAGGGTTTCTATTTCGGTGCTCGGGGCAGTGCTGCTGCCTCCCCGGCTCCCTCCGGACCGGGGCTGGAACCAGCGCTCCGAGCCGCCTGTTCGCGCCTGGTGCCACCAGCTGTAGGCGGACAAATGAATGGCTGGCTGAAGGGAGAAAAACACGCCGTTCTGCACGGCAAAATTAACCTGGCAGGTTGGTGTGACTCTGCTGTAATTGTACCTTGCAAAAACACTTTAGCAGTGTTCCTGAGGATTATGCCATATTAGTAGAAGAAAACCTCATTTCCATCTATTTGTTTTAAGTATTGCGCAGTACACAGCCCCTATTAAATAATGTTCTGAGATCTCTGCCTTGGTCTAAATTACAGTGCCGCAAACCCCATATTCTCTCCCCTCACACCCTACGCTCCCTATGTTCTTTACAACTTCACTACTGCTCCCACTCACTGACAAAACAAAAAACCTCCCTCTTTCCACCTTCCCCACAAACCCACCCCGCGGGTGACGGCAGGAACACGCACTGCCTGCCAACAGCCCCCACCTGCTCCGGGTCATGTCGCCAGTCTGGGAGCTAATATGCAATAGAAAAAAGCGTGTTAACTCTTGACTGACACATCCCTCCAGTCTGTAATTAGCACAAGCTGACAGTAACAGGTAGAGAAGGGATTTAGAGAAGTTTGGAGGCGAGAGGCCCTGAACAGGCACCATCTGTCTGTCCTGCATCCCAGGGTGTGGAGGTACAGACATACCGACACACAGAGTGACGCTGACACCGGCTGCCTCCCTCACAGAGAACCAGAAACGCCTGGAGAATCATGGTTGTCAATGTAAAGGAATACACAGGTCTCTAACGAACATCTCAATCCAGACGAATTACATAAAGTGAAACAATTTGTATTCTTCCATGAAACACATGCTGCATATACATAATACACTTTCCACAGACAATTTATAAACAGCTGTGAAATCCTTCCTTGTGGAGAGCCAGGAATGGCCCAGGAATTCTAACAGAATAGCTATGATCAAGAAATCAAGACAGGAAAGTGAAAAATAATAGTTATTTAGACCCCGATGACTTTATATGACAACTGATTTGATTTTAATGTTATCCAAATCATTTGCTCATCTGTACTCACAGCCCTGGTAAAAATTAATCCTTAACGTGCAAGTCAGAATGATGTCAATATTTTGGCTGAGACAGTATTCACAATTTCTAACAACTGAGCAATTGTCATACGTCCTTTGAGCACAGCTCATGCAGTCAGCAAAAGTAGCTCATGCAATGATTTTGAAAAGAAAGGGACAGTTGGAAGACCCGGGCTTTGATCACCAGGGATTTTAATTGCTCAGGCACTGAATGGAAAATTGCAGAAGTGAAGAGGGAAATGATTTTCAGACAAATGGCCTGAACGGTCAGTGGCTCTGCTAGACCAAATCCTAGGAAATGAGCCAAGCACACTGAACTAATGAGTGTGGAAAGAGAAGTCTAGCTAGCATATTCTCCAGAATACCTACGAGGTGAAGTAGAACACAAAATTGAGAGTTTTGGAAAGCTGACTGTTGAAGGAAGGAATTTTGAAATGGCTGGAAGTGGAAATTAAATGTACTCTCTTTCTGCCTAATCAGAGCATCTCTGCATGCCCCTAGATGGCTAGTTTTGAGACAAAAAAAGAAGTTACGTCTAATTGCCTAAACTCCACATGATATTCCAGACTCCAGTTGTGCTCAATATGCAAGACTTGACTTTAGAGGAATTGGTAGCTACTACTTCTTAAGTCTCATTTCTTTTCATAAAAGGTGAGAATCATAGTTCACACTGGCCTTCATTTCACACTGTAACGTGAAATTGTGACAAGAAAGATGGCACTTGCTTTTAGTCTGCTACCAGCTTCCCATGGAACTTGGGGCAAATCACCTCATCTCTTTATCAGCTACATGGATCTGCACGGAATCTGTTTGTTATTTGTCATAAAGTAATGTAATATTTACAGATTAAGTGATACAGTCTAAGTTTGAAGTAGTAGAATGTGGTGATATAATTGACCTTGGATTTATTTCCTGAGAAAGCTTCAGGTCTGTTTGAACCAGTTTTTGCTACTTTATGTCTAGTGGCAATGGATTACGGTCAACAGAGACTATGAAAAGTCTATTTTCTCCCAGTTGTTTTAAAGATCTATAGGAAAAGGTAAATAGAAATACCTGTATGTATAAACAAACACACTCAACAGACACTTTGAAAACAATATTCTATTCTTCAAAACGATATTCCATTCATCCAGAGGAAAGTGTTGGTATCATTTTTATGGCATTCCTGGTAACACATCATTTTGCTACTGTAAGGCCCCTCTCTAACAGCCTAAGGCTAATGCCACAGCACACCACAAGCATTAATTAAGCTTTGCTCACACTGAGCAAACATCCCCATTTGCACGCAGAAGCATAGAGCTGCAGGACACCTGCTTTGCAATCATGAACATGACTTAGTTTGAAAGTTAGAAAAACTTGAAGAGTTTGAACTATTTTAAGTTGTAATAACCCTAAGATGAGTCTTTTCCAGTGTAAGCAGCTAAAAGAAGTCAGCAATTACAGCTTAGCTGCTAATATCTGTGCAAAACTGGTTCCTGGGGATCCGTTCTCAGCGTGTCACCTCAGTAGTGTCATACTACCTGAGAAGACCAAGTTGGAGATGGAAATATCCCCACTATTTAAAATAAGGGGAAAACATTTTCATCTGCAGACATGAGTGAGAAGAGGTTCAGCTGCTCTCCCCTTGAGAAAGGAAGAGCGGCACATTATTTCTCCTGCTGTTCGATGCAGTCGCTGTCAGCCTGTGTAAAGATCAGCGTGATGCCACAGCTGCCCGCCACCACACAGCCCTTCTTTGAAACATAAATTCATATGTAGGAGGGAGCAATGAATGCCTGCAAGTTGAAAAGCCAGCGAAGCACAGACCCGCTTAACAAAACAGTTTGCCAAGGTTACTGGGGGTGTTGTCAAAGCCGCCTCTTTTGTGAGGCTGAATAACAATTCATACCAAGTAACCAGCTTCACAGTTCGGCTTTACCTGGCAAGTTTTCAAAGCCGCTGCCCATGGCTGGGTCTGTTCCCGTTGAGATGCAGCTTATCTTGCCCTGGACAGCAAGCACAGGGATGATCCTACTCCAAAAGTTCATGCCAAAGCCCTATTGTGCTGGTTTTCTGCTTGAACTGAACTACGTCTATCATAAATGTGCTTGAATATTACACAAGCAAAATCAAAAAATGAGGCATCCTTGGTTACTTCATAATGGTAGGAAGAATCCCTCCGCCTTGACAGAAAGTGACAGCAATTCAACTGTTTGACTTAATAAATTCAAATATAACTGGGATGTTCGGGAAGTCCCAGTTACCAAGATGCTATCTGCACAAATGCTCCTGCTGGGAAGCACGGGTCTGGTTAAGAGAAGGCTATGACCCGTTTTAAGCTTAGTACTCAAGAACTTTGAAAAGGGCGAGTTGTCCAGTGCCACACGAAGCCTCTTCTCAGCTGGGTCCCCTTTCAGAATATGCATCATATCACCTGCAGCAACAGGACAGACATCCTCTAAGGATCCTTTACCTGGGGAGATGGAAATTCATACCAGTAAATCAGCAGACTTTTATCTTCATTTTCTGAAGAAGGTGATGCTCTAATCACACATCTGAGGTGGCAGCTTTTCATCCAGAACTTGGCAAAGCTCCACCACAGAGAAAAAGTATATGCAAAAAAAAAAAAAGAAGGTGTAACAATTAAATGGAGCGTGACAAGCTGGAACACCTGTGTTGGAAAAAGAGTCTATGTGAAAGACATTCCCTAGGATATCAGCGCAAGAACTGGCATCTGTCACATCTTTTCCTCCAGTGCTCTCCGGTTCTGTGAACCATTAGGAGTTTTGGTTGATAAGAACGTTCTCCGGTGTTCGAGCAGTTCGGCACCTGACACGCGCCCAAACCACAGAACTTACTGAACCATCTTTGACTTCAAAAACTTCAAAACAGACCAGTTCTTCAGTTTCTGAAAAGACTAAGCCTTATATTTCTATTCAAACCTCTGCCGCAAACTACTAAATGTTATAATCGTTACCAAACAAAATCCAAAAGAACAAACCAAACAAAATGCTTCAGAGTTACAGGTTCTACAGTAATCATGATCAGAAAACACAGCTATGAGTATGAAAGGAGTACACATTAAGTATTCAACCATGGAAGTGCCAACAATCAATGTAGTCAGTATTTTTAATACCCCCCAAATTAATAAGACTATCAAGACATTCTTTCAGGGTAACTAGGATATAACATTACCTCTTGCTACTGTACACTTCAGACTGAGGAAAGTGCCTTGGAACTTCTATAGTAAAATCCTACTGGCAGTTTGGTGGAGGAAAATAAAACTAAACTGACTCCTGGGCAAAAATAACAAAAGGTCTGCAACACGCCGAGTTGTGTGCGCAATTTACTGAGCTGTCTGTTGAGATTCCACCCTCGCTGACTTTACAGATTCCGAACTATGTTTCTGCAGTTGTCTCCTAGAAACAGGAACAAGAAGCATTTGCTGTTTTCTCAGCTCTTTTGAAAAACTCTGCAACAGCTTTCCTCACATTCAGGATGCACAAGTAATCAACCTGTATTTCCTTAATCAATAGACAGCCTTAAAGAATGGGTTGTTCTTTGATACTGTCTTATGTAAATGTAATTCAATAGCAATTGGCGTAACGATGTATCATTAACAAAAACTTGGACAAAAAGTACCAACGGAAAGTGCAATTCAGAGAAATGCTCATACAAACCTCGGGATACTTAACCAGACTCATGAGGTTATCCAAAGATTAGATGAATAATCTTACAAGAACACACTAGATGTTGAAAAGTTACGCAATCTTCCTTCTTGCATCAAGCTAAATTCATCATGAATATAACTCTGGAAGGATATCTCGCTGAACAGCAAAATGGGGAAAATTAAGTGCAGTTTCTTGAAACATGGACAGAAGTTCCATTAGAGGTTTCTATGAAGGGTTGGGCTAAAATAACATACTATCCAAATAAACATATATATCCTTAACAACATCTGCTGGAAAAACAGCACTGGTAAACCATTTATAATATATAAATGTCTTTTTGTATACTGAAAATCATACTTTCTTCCTTCTTCCAGGCATGGGCTATTCTGCTACTATTTCTGCGCATCACTGATTGCACATGATGGGACCAAGACTAACTGCTATTTGTTTCTCCAGCCTGGATCAGGGCACCTCACATTTTAGTGAATCCTTCTACATTTGTAAAATCCTACAAAAATAAGAAAGGTTACAAAAAGCAAATACAAGGTTCAGAGTATCTGCGATTATCTAATTTATGTGATTCCAAAGCAGATGGAAAGAAGGGAAGTGACACGACTAAGGCCTTGCATTTTGTTTGGAAACGGACCTGTCCAGGTGAAAGCTGCTGTCATGCCGAGTATAAACGGGAGAGAAAACCGACACCCCCATCTCTCCCACTGAAATCTTGCTTTCCACAAATCACTACATTATTCCCATACATCGACAGCTACAGCATAGAAATTCCGAATCAAAATACGTATTTCTTTCTGTGTGCAAGCCTTCTACAGAAATGCACGCAACTTAGAATGAAGAAGAAATTGCAGACAACGTTTAGGGACCTGAGCAAAGCTCCTGCACGGAGACAGACCCACACTGGGAACGCTCCGAGGCCACCAGCCCGCTCGCTCGCAGCCTGCTCCTTCCTTCCTTTCCTTCATTCACTGTTTCCTGGCTTTTTCTCCCTCTCTCCTTTTTTTGTTTGGAGATTCACCCAACTGTTGTCCTTCCAGATCAAGCAGTCTCTTCATTTCAATGGGTTTTCTTAGTCTAAATTACTCCATATGGTCTCTTGCTCTACGTGAAATTCACACAACAAAAAGCAAAGATTTTGAACTAACTTCTGTTTGTTGCTGTCACTTGAAAAGTGCAACACAAGATAAATGATGTCTCATTCCTTCCGCATGTTTCTAATCTGTTTCTGACAAAAAAAAAGGCTTATAATGTCTCTTCTTCGGAATATTACTGTCATTCTTGCTTTTTGCTGTCCAGTAACTTCTGATTGCACATTCGCTTTCTCCATACTCTTTCTTGCTTTAGGCAGAATAAAAGTATGAGAGTACAGTCTGTGTTCCTACTCAATTAGTTTTGCCTGAGCTAAGACTTCAGAAGTAGATCTAACTATCTGACAAGGATAAACCACTTTTTAACCCAGGGTTTCCATAGAATTGCTGAGATATTGGTGTGGGTATGAAGTACACACAGCAAATCTAATTTCAGACTTGGATAGAAAATGAGAAACTTCACTGAAATCAATAGGAAGAGGAAGGGTAAGGTGAAAAGACTGAAATAAATACTCATCTTGGCATGTGACAAGAGACTGCAAGGTTCAAACCTGCTATTCATTACCCTGATGAATAAAAAATCCTGAATAATCAATCAGCTGTCACGCTCTTCCTTTCCTGACCCCTACGATATTTCTCTGATTAGTCCACGGTGCTACAGCGAGGGTTACGCTTTGCTTTGTCTACAGAATACGTTGGCAATCTAGAACAGTTATTTAGAAGCCACACCATCTTGGTTTATGGATACAGCAGAATTGCCCACAGGTGAGGAATGCTTCTTCCATTTACTTGGAAATATTTCTTAACTCAGCACAGATTATGGTAAAATAGAATTATTTACTTACAGCATTTTAGGCAACACAGTTAATTTTTTTTTTCTCACTAGCTTTAGGTTGTTTTTTTCTCGTTAGCTTTACGTTATATTCACCTTTATTTAAAAATTTGCTTCTCTGTGGTTTTAAGCATATTCAAACCCAAACTTTTCTGTTCTTCCATGCACACATGGCCCCATGGATTCTGCAGGGTCTGTAACAGGGGGTAACTAACTGGCGTTATAGTGCTGACTTACTGCAGGGTAGAACCTCATTAAGATGCAGTTGCTGATCCTATTGACTGCTCAGCATCTTCCTCAGACACACACATACTCCTCTCCCTGTGCAAATTTGTTAAAGTAACTCAAATTATTAGAATGGTTGGAAGAATTCAAACTACTTTTTCTTCTCCCCCCTCTTTGGCAGCCTACTTTTATCTGAATTCACAGTGTCCTGGCTTGCCTTCTTATTCTGACTGGGAGATACAACAAATTTCTATCATCAGTTCCCATCACTTGCTAGAATAATTTTAGCATCAGATGAATCTAGCTTTGCCTGATTCTAGGAAATGCCCTCCAGGGTGCACAGCCTGTGAAATCCTGTTGGGCTTCTCTTCTGCTGCAGGTCTCTATCAAACAAAATCCTCCCCACATGTGATTCTCTCGCCACAAGGGTCATGTCAGTAAAACAGTCTTCTCCCAGGATTCTGTACAGTTCACCTCAGACAATGGAGCCAGGGATTCAAAGCTCTCCCAGCTCCCGTATGAAGGAACAATTTAATTTCCCTTTCTTCATCAATTCTTCATTCTCTCGTGATGTCTTGGCAACATTTTGTTCCCGTTCAACATTCATCATTAGCTGCTTTTTTTCCTTGCACTTCCTTTTATATTCCTTTCCTCCCCATCTGCTAATTTAAAAGGAAATTGCATGGTATTCAGCATTATCAGCCAATCTGTTTACTCTGCTCTTGTTCAAATGAGGACCATTTCTCACACACTGAGCTGCTGTCTCACCCCCATACACACTATTATTATCCCCAAACCTGTATTTTCTCTCCTATGCCACCTAGAGAGCTAACCACCCTTCCAGAGGTATATATCTTCCAAAAATTGTGCCGATGTGGCAATAGAGCTCTATGGGGAAGACGAGAGACGTCCTCTGATCCAGGCAGGTCCTGGCCCCATCCTGCTGAGGATGCGGCACCCAAAGCACAGAGCACACACCAGCCAGGGTGAGCATCTCGGTGCGGAACGAGCCGCCTCCTGAGAAACAGCTGCTCGGCGGAACAGAATCCTCCGCCAGTAAGAAACAACTACTAGGAATGGCTTTAGTTCTGCAAGCGCCAGAACTCTCATCTCATGATCTACTGAAATATTTTAGAAAGATGTTATCCTCTAGAAAGGGGGCTAACATTTTGAGTGATGATCATATTGAATTATTTAAAATATATATAAACAAAAATTGAACTGAATATGCGTCTGTTTCTATAGAGATGAGATGAGTGGTCTCCACTCCGAAATGTCATATGTGAATTTACAAATTGGATTACAGATTTGATTTTTTCAAATTCATAATTAACTTGGCTCTAAATAGAGGAGTTTGGTATTCAAGAACATGTGTAATTTTTAGCAGCTAACCAAACAAACTTCCTTTAAAGTTGGAGCATTTTACTCAACCAATTCTTTGATAAATGCAAGTCCTGTCAAAGTCAGTGAAAGATACACAACTGGCAAAATGGCAAAGACCAACTCTAGGGTTGATCAGGAGAAAACTAGGTATGTATTTAGCACTTGGGAATTTAAAAAAAAGACGGGCCCAACTTTTGTATGAGTTTGTTACTATTAATACCAATTTCTATGTGCTGAACAAGTAGATGCTTTTGTGACGGAAAAGTAGATCAGAAAAATTTTACTGAATATTGGAGTTTGACTTGTTCCCAAGTGCAGGAGGATACCATGCTGTTATATTGTATGTTGCTTAGCAATGTCATGTGGGAAGCAGCACCACAGTCCTTGACAGCACCATTGTCCATTGAAAGGTTTGTGAAATATTACCTGGGTTATATAAAGATAGCATACCGGTACGGAAAAATAGCATAAAGTTTCAGAGCAGCACAAAGAGCAAGAAGGCTGTAAAGAACACGCATTGCTATTCCAACGGCAGAAAGGTCTCCCTGGACGATCTTTCACTATCTGAATACACACAGCATAAATTAAATATGGAGAAATCATATCTGTAAGATCTCATTACAGCTATTCTTACAGATGATATACTGTATTGTAGAGTAACTGCTCTCCAACAGTTGGATAGCTCCGAGTCCATATATGTGCCAATGCCTCTACATTACTACCATATAAAGAAGACCTATTGTTTATTGTTCCCATGTTTTGCTTTGCAGGAAAAGTCTTGCACTCTGATGTACTGATTGCTCAGGCTGAACAGGGTATGGACAAAAGGAGGAGCACTGAGCAAAGATGGGTTTGTTCTACAAACAGATTACATGAGGGTCTCTTATCAGTCAGACAAATGTGAATATTCACCTTTTGTGGCTTCACAGTGCACCAGAGGTTACAGGCACCCTCCTGGATTTGCTGCACTTGTTTTTTCTCTGGTGCCTTTTGCATAGAGAAGTGTCAATCTGCTCTTGCACGATTGGTTTTGACAGCCCCGCTATAACAGCCTCTGCCAAGATCTGCCTTCATGCACGCCCTGCAATGTTTCTTTGGCTCATCTTCCAGCCATTCACCACATTTTAACTAGCGAGAGAAAACAGCTTGGCTAATCTGTTTTCTGACCTTCATAGCAGACGCCAAGCCCCGTGCACTGAAGCATACAAGAGTGCTGCTGCCTTGCTCAGGGCTCTACACACCCAAAATTCAGCGTTTCCAACGATAATCTCTTTTCTCCTGCCTCGTTCTCACAGATTCACCTTTCCCAGGCAAGGGCACTGTGTAATTTTGAAATGACACGTGAACGAGCTGGTGGGACAGTGTCGTTAATAACTCAAATGGTAATGAATTCCCCCAAATGCTGCGATAGGAGGTTTCTCCAGAAGACGGCAGCCCATGTTACGCTGCTCTCGCCAGAGACGACGGCTGGAGGAGGGCAGGAGTTCCATGGCTAATGCCCATGGAGAAATGAGCACGACTGTATCATGAACACAGGACAGTGTACGGGCCATCTGTCTTCACCATCATCAGAAATACGACGTTTTCATGACAGCTTTCCTTTGGCCTCTGAATCATATTGTATTTCTTTGAATTCTTTAATTTTATTCCCTTAACTTAGTTTTTTAAGCTTCTGCCACATATTCTCAGTGTTTCAGCCTTGGCTTCCTTTTATCTGATTTGAAATTAAGATCTATTCTGTGGCCTCTGTGCCTCTAATGGATTTTCTAGTTAAACATAAGTGAATGTATAATTCAGCCAGAAGGTTTTTCATAACAGTGCAGTCTTACAATAGATTAAAAGCAGTTTGCTTTTACTAATGCAAGCCCCTTTTTGGATCTAGTGCTTCAGAGAAGTTCAGCAGAGACAAGCTTCTTCCTTTATTTCTTACTTTCATCCTGAGGAGAGGTTTTTCAAATTCACTAAACTTCAAAGCTCTTTATTTTATTTTTAACAATTTGCAGTTCAGAACCAGAGAAGCTGGCTGGCATGATACAACTGTGCTGTCTTGTTATCTGTAAAAATAGTTTTAGCAAGGAGAGTAACAGCCCTATTTTCATAGTCAATTGCTCCAAATAACTTTCAGAGCATGCCCTTCTGTTTTTCACCTTCCCAAGCACGTTGAGCTCTGGAAGCACCCACAAGTGGGGACCGGTCGCAGTTAAAGGGTGAAGAGCACGGCCAGTCCTGGCTTGCTCACAGCTGAGCCTTTCAGGATCAATCAGCATCATTTACTCAGCTTGTCAGTTCAAGGCCACGAACCCATCTGAAATTCCTCCCTGTGTCTCCCTCTGCCTAAGCTGAGCCTCTGGACTAATTCCCTCTAGTCAGCGGACAAAACCCACCCCTGAACAACAGATGGTGTATGCATCTGCCTCCAGCGGAAGAGTTCGGAAGTGACCCATGTTAAGTGAGGCTGCTCAGCATTTGCAGCCCAACACTCTCAGCAATAGACCTCTCCTCACACCGCATTTCCTCCGAGAATGACTACAGAGCCACACACAGCACGATTCATCCAGCCTCATTTAGCTGATAGCATTTTGCACTTGTGTATCAAAAAATGTAAAAACGCAGGAAAAGGCAGGGAATCTATGGAATGCTGCAGGCACTTTAACTCTTCATTTCTAGTTAAAATGTCAAGGAAAAAAGATTTCATCAGGACAGTCAGAAGAACCAGCTTTTCACAGCTCTTCGGTGTAACCAAGTTCAGTTCCACACAGTGGAACAGGACTCTGGAGAGAACACACAAATTCCAGTCTCCACCTGGGCTGGGTGATGAATTTGCTGAGGCATGTTCGTGCTTATCACAGTGATTTACCTTGTGAAATGGCCACCTTTTTTAAAAGACTGGCACAAGGTTTATATTTATTTCAGGATTTTCTCAACAGGTACCTTATGAAAAAAAATCTCTGTCACTACTAACTTGGATTGAATCCTTACAAATCAAAAGACTTCTATCCTACTGCTTTTCTGCAGAGACACACAACTCCTCAAAGGAACCATTTTAGGTAACCGGTGATGGGATTAATTTGTCTTTGCAAGAGAAAGCGGCACTAAGCTGAGCTCAGTGGAAGAGGAACAGCAGAGCAGTGGCAGCAGTAGATCAGCAGGGAAGGAGTTAATGCAGAAGAGGATGAGGATGTCAACACTCCTTCCACCAGCCCCAGACAAAGCTGTGCTGAGCTGACACGGTGCCTGGCGCGCAGGTACCCGGCGTGCAGGTACCCTCTGCCACACAACCCAAGGTCACAGCAGACCTGGGGCTGAGAGGGAAGAACGGCACCCGCTCACGTTCCAGAGGCGCAGCAGGAACACTCAGCACCTGTAACACACAACTCACCACCACAACTCACACCGGAGCACCTACATACGTGCCATGGAGACACAAGACAACAGCTGTTCCTCAAAGCCCCCATGGTTAAGGTGCAGCAATGATGTGAACACATGTGACTCCCTCAACATCTGATTTGGGGTAATGGATGTTAATGCATTAAGCCCTTTTAACCAGGGTTATCTGAAGAAACCAGTTTCGGCACCGATGCTTGGTGGCGCATTTTAATACTACCTTTTGTTTCCGTATAGAAGAGGCTTAAACTCCCTCTTGTGGGTAATTTGAGAAAATCTGGTTTGTAACAGAAAGACCACAGCAGAGTTTGCAAGAAATCAATGTGTCTCTTTGAAATCTTCATTTTTTTCCCATAGCATGTCCCCTGACCATCCCAAAGCAGGTTGTGCGGTCTCCATTCTTGGAGGTTTTCAATTCTAGACAATTTGACTTTACAGCTGCCCCCGCTTTGAAGAGCAGGTTCGACAAGAGACCTCTTGAAGTGCTCTCAAACATGTATTATAGCCTATATTCTTATGATCACACACACAAAGGAGCAAGCATACTCTAAAGAGAACACAACGATTGCTACAGAAGAAGACAAAGTAGTATGGAGGCATATTAGGAACTTCATACTAGTCTTTGTTTCATTAGTGCCAAATGTAGTTGACATCGTCATCTGTTGTTTGAGATTTTAGGCAAATCACTATAGGAAACATGGAAATGTACTCACTGTTCCAATTCCCAAAACAGATGAAGAGAGGTGAAGAACGAAACAGAAGTACAAATAAATACACAGGCTAGGGCTGAAACACACTGACAGCAGCATCTGAAGTATTATCTCAAGAGCTTCTTCTTGTATCTGTACCCCAAAGTAACCACAAACTGTAAGCTCCGGCATATGTTTTGCTAAATTACAATTTTGATTCACCCACAGCCTAATTCTTAAAATACTAGTATGGCTGTGAGCATCAATATTTACTTTCTAGAGATAAATAAAACAATACAGCTACATAATGTTTTACATCCACAAGTCTCAAAGCACTTTAGCAAGTCCAAGGAGCACTACAGATCCAGAGAGGTTACAACCGCGTGCTCAAAGTTACGAGTTCAGGCAAGTGTGCTGGATCTTGGGCTTTGTTTTGAGCTCAAACCATCTAGTCAAAGTTCAGCCCAGCTGCTTTGGGTGCGACACAATGAACATTTTATGAGACGGCAGAGATGGATACAGAGGATGGGCAAAACAGAATTTACCACTCAGGGAATGTTCACGTTCAAAGCCTATATATAAGAATAAACTCAAGAAATAAAACCAGCATTTGAGTCGTTTCTTACAGTGAAGCTTTATAGCACCATAAACAAGATATCAAGGCCATGGCAGTCAAAATGCTATCCCAGTATAGCTATTCCCCTTTGCTGCATACTTTTTTAACCAGAGTCAACTGCTTGTCCTTGAATCTATTTTTTTAACAACCTGGCAGTCATTTCAGCTGTGGGCAAAGGGCACTATAAGCACACACTTAGAAATTCTGCAATGTGAACAAATAAAAGACGACGACATCCAAATCCCTCTAGATCATATCCCATTCATAAACTAAATATGGACCTCATCCTCTAAAATTATTTAATATAATGTGGAATGATAATTATGTTGAGTGATTCCTCTTGGCAGATCTAGATTTTGCAGCTTCCTCACCTTGCTCTACTCTGCAGAGTTTCTACATTATGCTTCAACATTCTGGTCAACTGCATTCCCACTGTCAAACCTCCCATGGCAAGTCAATCACCTAATTCAGCTCCAGTGCAAAGAATATGCATCTTCATGGCACCTACATGCTTTCTTATAGGAAAGGACCTTATAGCCAACTTCTAATATCACCTGTTTGCCCTTTCAACCACGTGAGGTGTTATATTATGGTTGTCTTGGGTTCCCTTCATTGGTAAATTTTCTCACTCTCTAAATGAACAGCGTGTTTGTCCTACTATCTACAGCATTCTCCCTTTTATTTCCAATATCTGTGAAAGGTGGGTTGATTGGACAGGAATAACCCAGTCTGGTTTAGTTAAATCTTAAATGGAAAACCACAGTTATATGAAAGCAACAGTATTGGTCCAACTTCTGATCAGCGGGTCCCGTGCCCCAGAGCTAACTAAGCCTAGATATAATTTTTAACCTACGCATAACAGTAGAAGTTGAATGTACGAATGTGCAGAGGCAGGAACAAACTGTTGGGGGACTCTTCAGCAAGGCAGGAATAAGTACACAGTAATTTCTTCTCATAGGCAAAAGTACTTGAAAAAAGATACAGGGAGAGTCCCAGTACAACTCTGAGCACAGATGTGTGCAGCCAACTCCAAACAGAAGCTGTTCTCACTCCTGGCCAGAGAGCTGGGCAAAATCATCCACTGCAGAGGTGCCAAGAGAGCTGCTCACAGCAGGATGAGCATCCTGCTTTTAAGGGCTCTACTGACTAGGAATTTGGCACATTGAATCCTGGGTGAGGACCGTTAGACCTTCTGCAGATTGCTCAAGGGAAGTAGTTGAAAATTTGATTGCACATTATGTGATACATCATCAGCAAAGCAAAAAATATCAGCTGCAAAATCTGAACTGGAAAATGTGTATTGAACACTGATTTTGTGCATGTTAGGGGGAAAGAAACTCATAAGGTAGTTTAAAGCACGTCCTAGTGTGCATATTGCTTGGAGAGGCACAATGGCTCAAAGTCCATGTGAAATGTAGCTCATTTTTGTTTTTCTGCAAGCACAGTAGAAACAAACATTAAGCCTAACATCCCCACTAGCAGTGAAGTTCATTAGGTACAAGTTGCACCATTTCACTAAGAAAAATAATACATTTCTCTGTGATTTATGAAAGCAAATATCAGCTGGCTGCTCAGGTCTCTCCCCAGTTGTGTTATAGCTCAAAAATTTGCAAATGGACATTTAAAACATGTTTCAAAACTATTCGCGTCTGAGTATACATCTTGTTTACAAGAACAACCTGAAGCTGAGTAATAAAACTTGGAGAAATGCATTTTGTAGTGGAAACACTGGCACAGCCTTAATTACTTCAATGTAACCAGCGTCTCTGTGGACAGACTGTTCAGCCACTTCCAGTGTATTTTAAGCCTACATGAAAAAGTCAAAGAAAAAAAATCCACACAGCAAGAAACAGAAGCATAACCCCCTTCCAAACACCAGATGACTTCAGCGCGGAAAGCTTGCAACCCACTAAGACACGGTCCTGCAGCTGAAAGGAGAGGCACGCAGTGGTGTTCCGCCCATGCTCCATGTTGGTTCCATTCTAACCCAAGTCAGGAGGAGCTTTACTGACAACTTGGGAAAGGAACAAGACCTCAAGTCTTTCGGAAACAATAACTGGAACAATAATAGCCATTTAGAAATAGCTCGCAGGCTTAGAAGGAAATGCATCTTCAGCTGTTGTATAAGAAGAGACGTTCAGACCAGCGTCCACTCCTTAGATACAAGGCATCAAAACAGAACAAAAATAGGCGGAATATCAGTAAGGGCCAAACAATTTGCAGATTAATGTACTTTTGGTAGGAATACACAGTTTTCTGTGTACAGCCCACATTAAGGTGGTCATGCACCATACTGCTAATTACACCACCATCCCGGTAGGTATATACAGATTAAAGTAAAAATACAACGTGATGTAACAACACATTGTTATCCAGAGAACTCAGCAGTATTTTGCAGATTTAATGCAACATACGACCTGCAGTGAAATAATTTCATCCACCACTGGGGCACATTGCAGCAACTGCTTAGCAAGTAGTAACAACGCCTGTGGTAAAATCGCTATATGAGAGGGACACGAGGCACACACAAGCTAGAACGGATTCAGAGGGCTCTCTTGCCCCTATTAGCCATATTAATTTAATATATCCCGCTCACAAGATGTCAGGGGTTGTTTTACGCTTCTCCTGTGATTTTTTTAGCTGCAGCTCTATACTGACCACCAGCAAACACTTGGAGTTATTGAAATAACAGCCCGTTCCCTCCTGGCCTGTGGTGTTCCCTAGAGATTTCTTCTAAAACCCGGCCCTGCCCAGCATGTGGAAACCAATGTGAGTTAAATGCAAGGGAAGGGACCATACACAGAAAAACTGCCACTTTTCAGGAACATCTGCAGTGCGTATTATACACAAAATAATTGCTCCTAATTCATCTAGTTCAACTGAAAAAGAAAAATAAATGAGATACTAAAATAGCATTGAAGTCAGATTATTCTGTTTATTCCCATGTTATAAATGAAAAAAAGTATCTTGTTACGTCAAGTAAAATAATTAACAGTAATAATCTTTAAAAAAGGTTTCCTGTTAAACAAGTTTCAAAAACCAAGCCAGATTGTATATAATGAATTCTAAGGCTGTGAACTGATCTATGTTGAGTAGGAAAGTGAAATCAAAGCGAATAAAAGACAGAAATAGCACAACGGCTTCGTGAATCACGGATTTCATCTCTGACCAGCAGGTTTCCCTTAGGATACGATGAATAAATCGCAGTCTCGGCCTCGTAATCATCGCACTGCAGTCCGTACCACGGTATTTGTACAAGGGACGGTTCAGCAGAGCATGACCAGTCTGGGGCTGGAATAACACGGTCGGGGACAGATTTACCAGCAGAGGCGACTGGACAGAACGGGGGAAGCAGAAACGCGATGAGTCAGGACAGGAAATCAGCAGAGGCGCACACAGGAGATGCCCACTGCGTATGGCAAACTCTGAGCAAGATGCCATGCTCTCGTATTCACACCAAGCACAATTAATTAAGTATTTCAACAACAGCAGCTGAATGGACACATATACAAATGCGTTGACTGCTGAGCTGCAGCTTTTTACCAGCAATCTGTCCTAGAAATCACATCATTAAAGGCAATGATTAAGACAGAAATGTCATTTTACATTCATACAGCAGTTTTCATCCTGAAGCACTTCATTAACTATCTTTCCAAAGATCACTTTGCAATACTGATTTTGCTGTATTTATCCTCTGTCTACCCAAACCAGCAAAAAAGAGGCAGATTTACTCTTTTTAGAATCTCATCAGATAAAACCTTAAACTGTAGTTTCCATAGAGACACATCATGGGTCCCTCAGTCTCTCTATCAAACCTGTTCATAAACTTCCAGCTTTACTTAACGCTAGATTTTCAAAAACACCAATTAACTCCTTCATTATTTAGTGCTCTTCCAGTCTTTTGTGCTGGCGTTAAATAAAGTACAGCCAGACACAGCATGTGTGAATATGGAAAATAAGGAAAATAACTACTGCCACATGCACCATTTTGCAGCCTATTAACGTGACTAATACCACTCTACTGCCCCGACCCCAGTTCAGAGTCAATTTTGTCCTGAATAACAAGCGTTGGACTGAATCTGTCCCTATTTCCACAGAGTTTCATTTAGTTCTTTTATGAATCCAATATAGTTGAATCACTGCTGGAATGTATTTGCAATAGAAAATGTCCTCAGAGGCTTTGTTACTTTTGTCCTCAGACGTAGATTATACTGTTTGTCCTGAAATGCTTTCAGTGTCTTATACAGTTATTCTATTTTAAAACACAGAACTATTAAACACACAGAGTGAAATGTGCTGCACTTTACTATCTATTTTTTTCAGTAATATAATCTGTTATTCTACAACTAACTCTTTCAAGCGTGCCAGTGTCTGGGAATGCAGTTCTGCTCTTTAATTCCAGGGATGCAGTAGTTACGGGTGCTAAAACCTCCAGGCCATCTAAGTGTGAGACAAACTCGTAATTTCGGTGACACACTACAGGAGGATTTCTCCCAAGACTGGGTTTCTTGAACAGTTGAGTGACATTCCACTGCTGCTTTAAGGCACCTTGATGACTTTGACTCGTTCTAGTGGGTCAACTTTTTTTTTGTATTACCTAAGGCTTTTTCTGTTTTGTTAAACACAGATTTTCTCTTTTGCCAAACCTAGAGAAGCAAAGAGATCATTATATTGAAAAATCAAAAAGAGCACTGCCTGGCCAGATGTATTCTGGGTAAGCCCAGAAATGACAAGTAAAACCCTTGCTCACATAACCAGCATATGAAATGGCAGAGGGAACAGGAAAAAGGTTTCACAAGAAACTGATCTGAGAGCATGGGGAAATTTGCAACTGTTACATCCCTTTTTTTCTTCTCTCATTTTTTTTTTCTGACAGCTCCTTCTGGTTCCTGCACCCCTGTCCCCACAGCATCCTGAAAGGTGAGCAGGGCGGTGTGAGGGGTAGCAGCTGGTCCCAACCCGGCCCAGGGCCATGTGGGGGATCTCACACTGCTCACGAGTCACGAAAACTCAGCCCTCCACCCCTCTGAACCGCAAGAAATGCTTCAGAAAAAATGAATTCTTTCCAATATATTCTCCGTAAGGAAATATCATCAGCAAAGGTAGTTTAATTTTACTTTGATTTGTATTTGCGGACCCGCATATCCCTTAACAGTATGTATGGGAGAATTTACAGGAGTTAGTTTTGTAGAACTTGCTAGAGTGGAAACAACATAATATAATGAACCTCCCAGGCGGAAAGATATTTCAAATAATGTATCTTCTAACATGGGAGAAATTATTCTGTTTAAAGAAACCCAGTTTTAAAACATTCCTATTTTGGGATTATTGATTCCAACACACACATATTCTATTTCCATTGAAAACAAATAATCCCATGATATAAAAATAGGCAACTAAATGAAATGCAGATTTTTGCAATGTGGGAAATGTTTGTTGAACAAGCATTCTGGTTTTGATTACTCTTCCATGTTTTAGGATACACTGATTCAAAGCAGTGTTTTTCAGCATAATCATTATGGACTATGACTTACTTTAAGAAAGGGTTTTAAAGCAAGGACTGAGGTGACAAAACCCAATATACTGAACACCTGCTTCAAACAAGCCTGTCATTGGTAGCAGCTGTGGTTAATCTCATGCTGACATCTAATGGCAGCTTTGAATACTGCTTGTGGGGTTTTTTTACTTAAAAAAACCCCGCACACATTGATAAATAACATGTAGTAAATAAATCTATTAGTGGTACACTATTTCCCTTTTGAGAGATAACAGAAAGCTGCAGCTACTGCCCACAAAAGAAAAAGAACAGGGGGTTCCAAGGCTGATACACCTCACACAAATGCCCTTTCTAATTCACCGCCTACCAGACACATCAGAACTCAGGGAAAGATTAAACAAACACAGGCTTTACTACAGAGAAATACTGAGGAGTTACTGTTGACAGCAGATTCCATATTTGAAATCAAACTGACTCATGTAAATAATAAAGGCAAAATCCAATGAAGTTTTTCTTTTCATAAGGCCCAGACATTAATGCATTTTCAAGTCCATTGTTTTCTAGCCACACTAAAATAAAATTCTTTAATTCCTTTATTTATTGAGTGAAAAATGAGAAGACACTCAGACACTATTATTTAGTCAAAGTTAGATTCTCCATTTTTCTCTTTCTATACTTAGTCTTTTAGTGCTTCGGGAGCCTCCACAGGCTGCAGAACATCCAATGGAACTAACTCAGATCCCTTGAGGCATCTCACTGGTGTGTGGTAAACGACTTCTGAGTTACTACAACCACCTGTTACTAATCCTAATGCTTTTTTTAACTTCAGTATTTATGGAAAAACTAAAATTGTATTAAATAACACCACTCAGTTCACATAGTTGAAAGGAAAGGAGAGGGAACATCATTTTCTAGCACTGACCCATGCAGAGGACGCAGCAGAGAACAGGAGAGGGCAGCAATAACCCACGGCAGCTTCACTGCAAACACCCAGAGACAGTCAAATAAATGGAATTAGGGCCTATCTAATACAGAACTGAAGCCTTTCTCCTCTTTGAGCAAAATGCCAGCATAAATTTGTACATAAGGACACAAGGGTTTGCTGAGGTACTGCAGCTTTGGATGAAGTAAGGTTGCCTGCTTCAAGAAGGATGAAGGTCTTGGTTGCATGTTTTTTACTTTAATGACAGGTCAAATGAATAGGTGCTTCCTCTGCTGAAATAAACTAATGCAGTACATTTTTTAATGCCCCATTCAGATTAATTTTAAAAGCACTTATATTATTATTGGCACCAGCTTAGATTTTTCCAGTGCCAAATTTGTTACAGATGACAAGGTTTCAGAGCTTATCTACTCTATGGTTTCACAGAACCTGTGCCTCCCATTTCCAGCACATCCTTCCTCCCTTCTTAATCACGTTGAGACACTCTAAGCAGCCCATTTGCCAGAAGACCCTAAGGCCAGCAAAAACAAGAGATAAAACTACAGACGCTCAACTTCCTTATAATATTATGAGCTTCAATACTATATATTCTACTGTGTTCTGCTCCATTCTACTGTAAATGTGCTCTGACCAGTCATCTGTCTGCATCTCGGCAGCCCCTGTTCCAACAAGATTATACAGCCGATTACTTCATGTGACACTGCTTTAATATATAATCACCTCCACCCTTTGACCTCTTCTGTTAAGGGATGGCACTACACACACATCTCTGTTGTGTTTATGGTAACTGGGTGGTTTAGATTACTTTTGCAAGAGTATAGGTGAACTCACACAGAACTGTGGACAATACAACAAAACAAAATTAGAGAGGAATTACTAATATCAGAACGGGAGGTGTCAGCACTCAAAAATGCATTAACAGCAACTGTCCACAAGCATGTAAGTAAAAATGAAGTATAGAGAGGAATTTTTTAAAAGGTCATAAACTTTCAAGGATCTTGAGACAGATTTATTCTTCAGTCCCATACACTGCTAATCCGATCTGTCTGAAACCAGCAAAAGCACAGTAGTGGGAGTTCATCGCAGCGACAGACGGCCTGTTCATTACGTATCTCACTCTCACAGGGAAAAAGAGTTGGTCGTTCACCGATTCTGTTCATACCCCTTGAAAAAATAGGACGTTTCAGCATTCGGTGCTCCCCTCACACACGCATTCCTCTCGATCACCATGCTGCCCAACCAAAAACCTTGCTCCGCTGGTACACAACAGAAAGCAAACTCCAGGCTACCTCCATGGAGGAGCCTAACCACAGAATTATAACATCAACACACATAATAAATCTCTGTGTATCCTAGCAGTCCAACATCGTTTTTCATTCATAGGCTGCAATGCATTTTACAAAGAAGCGAGCAATTACACGCTGTCAGTACAGCAAAGCAACACGATAAATATAAGTGTGCATGTGCCATTCCCTGCCCATCAATTACCCACATCCCATAGGTGAGCAGACGCTAAAGAACAGCCACGAATCATCTACGGCCCTCCTAACGCAGCCTGCCATGAACTCAACTTTGGAACTTCCTTCGAGTGTGACATTTATGGCCCCTGGTGTGTTATGACCGTGTGTGTAACGATGTGTTTCTACACACACCTGTTTCTGCGGGATGAACCTTGTAGAAAAGCAGCAGAGGTCACAACGTTGGCGTCTTTGGTGTCTTCAAAAAGGGATGAAAGCTCCGAACTCTTCATTGATGTCCTGCAACGGGTCAGGAAGAAAAGTAGCAATCAAACTTGGAGTGAAGTTTTGAAAAGCAACTTTTTCTTTAGGATTGTTTTAATTCCCTGCCCATTTTGGACACATACTTCAGCATGACCGCAGAACGAAACACGGCGTGTAACAGCACGCAGGAACCACTCAAACGGAGCGGTTAATAGGCAAACCTTACCAGTTTGAAACCTGCCCCTTATTCTTTGATTTCAGACCACGCTTCACAAGTCACCAACTAAGAGCTCTCATCTGCATGTCACACCACACGAGGCCAGGGCGCGTCTCGAACCTTCTGCGGGCTCCGCTCACCTCAGCGCCCCGTCCCGCGCTGCTGCCCCCGCCGTCCGCCCACGCCGGGCACCGCTCGGCCGGCCCCACGCTGCTGCCTCCGCTACCGCCCCTTCCCCGCCTGCCTCCCGGGGCCGCCCGGCAGCTGCCGCCCGGGCCCTGGCCCCGCAGCCCCCTCGCCGAGGGGCGCCCGCCGCCGCCATGGCCGCCCCGTCCCCTCAGGTGCGAGACGCTGCGCGTGCAGCGCACGGCGCGCGCCACCCCCGCGGCCCCGCCCCCTGCTCGCGGGGCGGGGCGGGGCGGGGCGGGGCGGGGCGGGGCGGGGCGGGGCGGGGCGGGGCGGGGCGGGGCGGGGCGGGGCGGGGCGGGGCGGGGCGGGGCAACGGGCGGCGGCGGCTCCGCGGGGGCGGGACGGGACGGGACGGGACGGGACGGGACGGGGCGGCCATGGCGGATCACGAGGCGGGGGCCGCGTCCAAGGCCCGGCGGGGGCAAGGTAACCGGGCAAGGGGACACCCCGGGGGGCAGCGCGGCGCAGCCGGCCGCTCCCCGGGTGCTCCGAGCCCGGGGCGCTTTCCCGCCGCTCCCGCGCTTTCTCTTTCGGTTTTAATTACGACTTTGTTTAGTCGCTGAGGGAAGTTTGCAGCCCCTTCGGCAAAGTGAACCCCGCGGGCCGAGCGAGGAGCGGCTCCCCCCTCGCCTCCCGGTTCCCCCCGCTGTCTGCAGCGCTCCCGCAGCGCCCCCGGTCCCTCCGGGGGGTGTCCGGTGCTGCCGGGGGGTGTCCGGTCCCGCCGGGGGGTGTCCGGTCCCGCCGGGGGGTGCCCGGTCCCTCCGGGGGGTGTCCGGTCCCTCCGGGGGGTGTCCGGTCCCGCCGGGTGGTGCCCGGTCCCGCCGGGGGGTGTCCGGTGCTGCCGGGGGGGTGTCCGGTGCCGCCGGGGGGTGTCCGGTCCCGCCGGGTGGTGCCCGGTGCCGCCGGGGGGTGTCCCGTCCCTCCGGGGGGGTGTCCGGTGCCGCCGGGGGGTGTCCCGTCCCTCCGGGGGGTGCCCGGTGCCCGGCAGCGCCGCTTCACCGCTCCGCAGCCCGTTGGAAACAGCGCGGGGGCCGGTGCGGGAGCATCGCTGGGAGTTGGCCCCAACTGCGTAACTTGGGGGGTTTGTGGTTTTTTTTTTGGTGTGTTTTGTTTTCCTGTACGGTAACTCGGGTCACCGAGGGGAAAGCTGAAGGGATAATGAGGAGCAGAGGCAACAGGAGGAGTCCCCGAGGTGCCGCACCAGGCAAGGAGAACAGAAAGAATCGGGGGACTGGTTGTTTACACCCTGAGCGCTTTTTGTTTGCGCAGAACGTTCCATAGGTGTGACTGGAGGAAGGGATGAAAGTCGATTATGTTTCCTCAAGTTGGACAATGAAGCTATAGTTACTTTTTACTTCTTGGTATTGTTATTTTAGTTGGTTTTGGCCTTTCGGTTGGTAGGTGCGAGTGTAACCCGGGTCAGGAGGTTTTAGAGGTGATGCCCTAAAATAACAGAACGGTTTCTGTCCCTGGGAGCTGGAGTGTTCTCCTGTTACCCGCGTTGTTCAGAAATGTACTACAGACAAGCATTCTTCATTTTACATTTGCCGTTTGCAACTGGAGAAGGAAATGTATTTATAAGATGGCTTCATATACAAATGTGTTGGCTCGGTGATCTGAGTAGTTGTATAAATAACTGCAGATCCATTTGGGCCCCACGGCGAATGGCACAGGCTGGTTGCTGTATCCTTGGACAGGATCTGCATTTCATTCTGTAAATATGTTCGTTATTAATCCCCAGCAGCCGTCACTCTGACGCTCCCCTTGGTGGGGCCTGGCAAGTCACACTTGATGTGTTGCTGGGGTGGTTTCTTCTGTAGTTACTGCGTGATGTGTTGTTTTGGAGGCCAGTTATGTTCGTCGTAATAAAATATCTACAGAGTAAATGGCATTAGATGTAATTTAAATTATAGATGTAATAATTGTGGCTCTTTCCCATGCTTTGAGAAGCATCTGAAAAGTTCTCATGGAAAGTAGCATTCCTCGCTATTCCTGATGGCTAATTAGCGAACAGTGGAATCCCAGCAGTCGAATAACACCCCTCACTCCTCCTCAGCCCATCCTGGACCTGGCGGAGCAGCCTGAAAGGGCAGGTCTCTGTCTGGTGCCTCCTGCCCTGTGTTCAGCTCCTCTCCCGGGTACCCGCGGGTGCAATGTGGCGGTTGTTGCACGGCCGGGGGAGCCTGGCACGTTTGGCTGTTTGGCGGGTGTTTGTTGGGTTGTGTAGCCCTGGCAGCAGCAGAGGAGCCGCGGTGAAGCGTGTGCCGCGCCGGCCCAGCCTCCAGCACTAAGTGCTTATTATAAATTGTTAATGCTGTTTGATGATCCGAGTGATAATGTCTTGCTAAAGTAACAGTGACTGTTCTAGTCAGCCTTAAAGGGATGGAAGGTGGATTCAATTAATTTTTTTTTAATATTCTTTCTCCTCGTGGTTTGTTTTTTAAAGAGGCGCGTAATCTATCACAGCCTGAGCAATCCGGGAAGAGCAACCTGTTGATGAGCTTATCCAAGTCCCATGAGTAAGATGTTCAGATAATTGCAGTAAGAAAGCTCATTCCGTACACTGTGCGCTTACTCAGTCTTGAAATTTTACATTATTTGTGACTTGGACCTTCATGTTCAACAGGTTTCAAAAATCCGAGAATTTCTGCTCTTTTCTTGCAGATGTCTCTGATACTGGCCTTGGTGTGTGTGGATGGATCCTGGTGATCACTTCACTTTTTTTCACTATTCTTACATTTCCCATATCAATCTGGATGTGCATAAAGGTAAAACTGTTTACTGCTAAGTTGGATTAAAACTTGAAGCAATGCAGATGCTTCCTAGGGGTTATTATTGCTATTTTATTTACTTGGTTTAAAAACAAATTAATTGTATTCTTTCTTGAACTATAGCAGGCCTAACATTTCAGTGCATTAATCTTCAAACTAAAAAAACATAAGTGCTGTTACAGTAGATAAGGCAGTTTGGAAGGTCAGGATAATTACTCTTGGAGGACTGATTTTTTTTTTTTTTTTTTTTTTGGTTTTTTTTTGGTTTTTTTTTGTTTTTTTTTAAGAAGACCTCTTCCTAGATACGTATGTGCGTAAGTATGAAGTATGTAAATAAAAGTATGTACATATCTGTGGCTGTACATGACAGATTCTTAGAGAATGTGTCATCAGATCGCTTTGAGTTTGATATTTCGGTTTCCAGGCCGGAGTAAAATCTCCTGCTTTGTTTTGCCCAAAACATATCATCAGAATCGGAGCTGGCAGAACCTCAGGGTCACATACACGGCATTTTGTGTTGTGGTTGCCAGGATATTCCCGGCGGCCGCTCGCTCTGCACAGCTGACGTGCTGCTGCTTCCCCTGGTGATAGATGGTGCCACAGTCTGCAGAATATTTCTTGTGGAGTATTGTCCTGATTGTTCCTTTTGCTGCTTGCTTTTTGATAATAAAGTTGAGGCGAAAATTCTCAAAAGCAGCCAGGATAGAAACGTGTGTTACAGTAGTTTGGAATCGATCATGTGGCTTCTGGAAACCCTTGCACGATGTGCGGCTCTTTATTACAGATTATAAAGGAATACGAGCGAGCCATCATATTCAGACTCGGACGCATCTTAAAGGGGGGAGCAAAGGGACCAGGTATGTCCTGGGGAGCATTTTGGTATTTGTTCTACTTAAGTCATTGGCAAAATAACGGCTGTCTAGAGACGTTGCATTAGACTGGCAAGTGGGTTTCTCAAGAATCTTGTAAGTTCCTGTAAGAGGATGTTACTTTATATGGAGAAGACAGTAAAGTAATTCTCTGTGAGTCTTACCCAGATCTGCTAAGTTAACACACGGTCTGCAGGTGGGATCAAAAGCACAGAATGTGAAGGGAGGAGCAATGGTATCAAATGTGCCATCTTGGAAAAAAAAAGGTTAGTGTGTCAGTTAAAACCTAGATGGTTTGAAAGCCTCGATGTTCTTCAAAAGGAATAGAAGCAATTAAATTATTTGATAGTTTTGAAAGTTTCCTGTGTACATATGAAATTCTGATGAGAACCGAAAGAATCAGCTGTTGCTCCAGCTGCTCAAAGGGACAGGAGGGGGCGATCGCTTCTTCTTTCGTTTTCATCCACGTTTTGCAAAACTTCCCCATTGCTGTAAAGCTGAAGAATTCCAGTGACCCACCAGAACAGGAGGAGGTTGATAGATTCTGTTTGCCAGAATTAGGCCCCACATGTAACTGTGGGACCAATTTTCAAAAGTAGCTTTTTACAGTTCTGGGTATTTTTCCCAAATATTAAAGTTCTCCAAACAAGCTAGACCTGAATAAACTGAAGTTTCTCAGTGTACTCTTTTGACAAATCTTATCCTGGGTTGAAAGCAACTAATGAACATGCCGCTGAGCCCATTACAAAGAGGGCTGTACAGACACAGTGGTTGGATTTACTTCAATAGCAAGTTTCCTCTATTTTAATGACCCATTTTCACGTCTTCTTGAACGGACTTTTTGCACAGGTTTGTTTTTTGTCCTGCCCTGCACAGACAGCTTCATCAAGGTTGATATGAGGACCATCTCCTTTGATATTCCTCCCCAAGAGGTGAGTTCGCACTTGCCTTTATACCTGCTAAAGTGTTTGCAGGATTGTTGCACTTTCTTTTTTTGCATTTTCTTTTTCCTTTTCCCCTCTCAATATTGTGTAGCGTGTAGTTTGAATTGTAGGTTTCTTGTGCAAGTTCTATGTACTGTGAAGAATGCATATATCCTTCAGTAATATCATTCAAGAAGATAAGATCCCTGAAAGAAAACAAATTATGCTGCCCTCTAAGGAATAAATGAGATAACTTAATACTGCCCGAGAGCTGGGAGGGGTTTGGAATGCAGACTGCTGGACTTCATGCAACGTTCTCTAATTGTTTCTGTGAAATCTGGAAGATTTCCCGAAGCAGCAGTGATCTTTCCTGTGCCAATTTGTATGGAGGTATAAACTAGCGACAATAATGGCATGAGATTATGATATTAAGGTAGCCGAACAAAAGAATAAAAAGCAACTAGCCCTCTGAAATAAGTTAGTGAAGAATTGCGTGTTGATTATAACTGTATCCCTGACATATCTGGTGTATTTTGCCAGACAAAGGTGCGTGTCGCAGCCTGCCCGGTGCGTCTGTTTCCTGTCAGATTTGCTCAGTGGTTTATTGCTCATCGTTAGTCGTAGATTTAGACAAATGGCCGCTGTCTTGGTGCACTCCGAAGGGTAATTGGTAGAAACCTAATCACTGGCAGGCAGAACGCGCTCCAGCCGCTCATGTGCCATTAGTGAAGCCATCAGTTGTACAGCTCTTCTTTAGGCTTGATTAAATTATGCTTGAGGATTTTGCTTGGTTTGGTTTCAGTAGGTAAAAGCAAAACTACATTTTTATTTGTACAACATCGTTTCTGTGCACGTGACTCATTCTTTGTTTATCTCATGCTATTATGAAAAACCTGCTAAAATAGGTAGTTTAGGGAGGACAGAGCAGGGAAATCTTGAAGGCGAAGTAGCTCGCATGTCCCTCTCTCTTGTCAAATAACGTAACAGTAATTGTCCAACGTGGAACTAGGACACCTCATGATCATACGGCATACTTCAATCTCTTTTTAACTTAACTTTAAAATATAGTTCATATTAATGCTTCTTCCTGGTCTAGCCTCTTCTAAACCTTCAAGAATATGTCCACCTTTGCAAGTGCATCTTTTGCTTGATATACAAGCGTTAAAGTTTCCCAGGTAAAAGAGTAGATGTATTTCAGTGTAAATTTCTGATTTTTTTTTTCCTGTCACTTGTGTGAATTGCAGATCCCTCTGTGAATTGGAAGAAGTGAGTTAGAAACAACATTATGGCAAAGCTAACAGAGTTTATTTTTCAGTGAGAAGTGTTCTCATCCCATATTTAGTCTTAGCTTTGCAGGGCTGTACTGGAAGGTTTGTGCATCCGTACATAGACATGGTCAGGTGCAGCATATGTGTATGACACCTTTTGTTTTCAAGATGGTTGCTTTACCCTGGAAAAAATAGGAGTTTGTCTAGTAAAACAAATATGTAATTATAATTATATTCAATATATACATAGTTAATTATTAGATGCTTTCCCCATTGCTTTTCAGATCCTGACCAAGGACTCTGTGACGATTAACGTGGACGGAGTGGTTTATTACCGAGTTCAGAATGCTACCCTTGCTGTAGCAAATATCACCAACGCTGACTCAGCCACCCGTCTTCTAGCACAGACAACTTTGAGGAATGTTCTGGGGACCAAAAACCTTTCTCAGATTCTCTCTGATCGTGAAGAAATTGCACACAGCATGCAGGTATGAACAACTCAAGCAATCCATCAAAAAATTGGTTTAGGCAGCAATCCCAGGGATAACTTCCAGGTGTGGATTTATTTTACTTTCCCAAGTTGTGATTTGGAGCTTTAGGTAAAACCCTATCGAGAGTTATTGGGATGGCATTCTGTATAATAAAAATGAGGGACTAAAGCAATGAGGGACCAGTGGGGCTGGGAAGTGGGAACGAGGGATATGGGAGAGGAGGGCTCCTCTGGAGCAGAATGGCAATACAGAATTCCTTCAATATATTCATCAAGCTTCTGTTTGTTTGGGGTTTTTGTTAGTTTATACTTTCATATGCTTTTACTATGCTTTTATAATAATCTAATAATAATATAAATACTGAAGTCCTTAAAGTCCAAGAACTGTAAGATAATTCATTTGGGTTATTGGTAATTTTTCAAATTTAGACATTTGTTTGCAGCCAGGTAGATGACTTAATTATTCTGCCATATATAGGCCACACTTGATGAGGCAACAGATGATTGGGGCATTAAGGTGGAACGTGTGGAGATCAAGGATGTGAAATTGCCTGTCCAGCTGCAGAGAGCGATGGCTGCAGAAGCAGAAGCTGCCCGGGAGGCGAGAGCCAAGGTAATAACATCAGCATGTGGCTTTGGATTTCTTTTTCTTCTTTTTCTTCGTGAATAATTGAATGTGCTGATGTAGAGGATGAAGGTTCTCAGCCAGATTGTGTAGTAGCAGATGGGGGTGCACGGCAGGGGTTTGGTGGATTTGTGTCTGGGTGCTTGCTCTATTTCATCTTGAAACACACAGATGAGATTTCCTTCAAAAATGCAGAATCTCTATTTTTTACCACACTCCAAAATTAAATCATAAACAGAACAATTTTGAGATTATTAGCTGGAGCTTGCAGTGAATTAGAAGCCAAACTTACTTCCAGCTTCTTCCTGACTAGCACAAATTCTAGGCAAGTCCTTGGTTTTCTGTTTGTTACTTCATATGAGAAATAAAACAGCTGTCATATTTAGTTTTGTCATGCTTAAGCTGACTAGTGATCAGTTCAGTCATGATATCTTATTCCCTCCTGAGGTGGGAGAAGGTGATGCTAAATATTGAAGTTTGGAGTAAAAAACGCTCAGGGGCAGTTAGAGCCGTCCTGTCCAGGACAGGGCAGATGCATGTTCTCCCTTCGTGCTCGGTGACAAGTGGTGTCTTTGGCATGTGACTTAATGCTGAAGTCATACTACAGATTTCTAGTTTATTACTGTGTCAGAACAAACCAAATTTCATTCGTTTGCTTCCTCAGGTAATTGCAGCTGAGGGTGAAATGAATGCATCCAGGGCCCTGAAAGAGGCATCCATGGTTATTACGGAGTCCCCCGCCGCTCTTCAGCTTCGTTATCTGCAGACCTTGACCACCATTGCTGCGGAGAAGAACTCCACCATCGTCTTCCCATTGCCCATAAACATGCTGCAGGGCCTCATAGATGCAAAGCGCTAGCGAGAGTGGGAGGAGAGCGTGGGCTGGGGTTTTTGCTACAGTGAATGTTTGCAGCACTGGATTCCCTGTGTATTCTAGCTTATGGCCTTGTAAACAAAGTGGATTTAGTGAGGAACCTCTTCTGTTATACTGAGTGTGCTACAAAGCTTATATGTAATGTTTGTGAATATGGACACTTTAAATATTGGAAATCGAAAACCTCTCAAAATGAGAACAGGCAGATTGTGGTCTTAAACAAGCATGTATCCATGGCCTGGATGGGACATTCCCATTTTCAAATAGTTTATAAAACCATTTGTGGTGAAGATGAGATGATCCAACATCTGGAAAGAGAAGCCTTTGAACAGCTGGGTCTGGAGCCTTCCAAGGAACTGAGCACCAAAGTGTGTTCTCTTGGGGCGTGGCTGCAGGCGATGCAGGGGGCAAATTGCTGTCATGGGGACTGCACCTCTGGCATATGCAAGGAAAATAACAGACATTGATACGGGAGCGAGAGTACTGTACTGGGTACCGCTGAAAATCAGGCTCATAGTCTCTAAAATAGTCCCCCATTCATGAGAAACAGTTATTAGTGGAAATTTAATCTCTGTTCTGCCACACAGAAATCCCATGGTTATGGACACAATGCGCTTGCAGTCAGTGATGGGCTGTTCTGTTGTTAATGATGTGTCTGTGTGGATTTACGCTGCTTTAAAGCACTGATAAGTTGCTGGGTCTGCCTTTATCTGTCTCTAAAATGATTTGAAAAAGCCAAAGTACTGACTCCTGCATTTTATCCAGGTCTAAAACCTGCTCCTCTAGGAAGTAAGGTCTCTGTAATTAGCAGGGGTGGTGATGTTTAACAGAAGATGCTGTATTGTTTATGTATCTATTCTAAAAAACTAGTGATCTACCTGTTGGTGCTGCCTTTTTATCACTAGCGAGCATAAAGTTCCTAATTTGTATCACCTTTCTGCTACGATCAGTTCTGCATTGACGGGTATTAGTTTGTCTCTTTACCTGTGCCTTGATGCGCTGTCTGTGTCACTGGGGAGCAGACACCCAAGCACCGCTGGGGCTGCAGCCGCTCGGTGTCGCCTCTCTGCTCTGAACGTGTGGGTTTTTTTCCTCCGCGCCATAAAAGCCGTATAACCATCTGCCTCTGTTTGTCAGTGCTTCAGTTAACGTAAGCTGAGCTGGACTTTTTGCTGGGAATGGGGTAGAAATATGGTTAACAAAGATGTAATAATTCGCATTAGTTGAAGTGGGAAACAGTAACCACACAGCTTGAGGCTGAGCCTTGGGGAAGGTGTTGCCACTGTAGATGGGCACCCGGGGAGTTCTTGTTGACACCAGAAGCGTGCTTTTTGCTCTCATCCTGAATAAAAACACAGGCTGCTTACTCAGGAGTGACTTTCTGATAGAGTAGAATCCTGTTAATTTATTAGGGTATTAAATGCTCATAATTCTGGTGAGGGGAACGCAAGACAATCCCAAAACCCCCAAATTGATGTTAACCATTTAGTAAAAAGTGCATGTGCAAAAGATGGCCCAAAGACAGTTTAGTTTACCAAGGTGTATTTGTTTCAAGCAAGTTCAAATGTGGGATCTACAGGTTCTGTTTAATGTTTTCTTCTTCGTAACAAACCCCATTGTTTCTGTTCTTCACATATTCCATACAAGCTTTATTGTATTAAATATAATCAAAGCAAGGAGTAGGGCCAATGACTGGTCATGATTGTTTTCGGTAATTATTGCACAGCTAATTGGCTATTAACATCATTGCCTTGTTAACATGCATCCTACAGGAGGAAGTAGCTCTTGAAGGCATTGAAGGCACTAAACTTGCTCCATTTGAAAAAAAGAAAAACCTCGTTGCTTAGACATCCACATCTGCCATTGCTCTCTGTAGAGGGTCCACAGCCCAGTAGTCATCGTCCCAGCCCAGGAACCAGCCGGAGAAGGTTGGCGGCTCGAAGCCCTGCTTAACGACCGTGACCGGAGTCCTCTTATCGCGGCTGGCCGGATCCGTTTCAATGTACCGTTTAGCTGAAAACACACAAGTAAAAGGAAATCTCATGTGGCACAACAGCTGAAACAGCTAATTGTAGCTAAATGGATGCTAGAGATACAATTTCATTTAAACAGAAAAAAACCTCACAAGTTTTCACTCTATGGTTTTGTCTACACCTGTTAGAAGACTGGCACTTGTTTGTAGAGATACAGTGGCAGCTTCACCCGCTTACCCGCACCAGGGTAATTTTTCAGTGTTGGGGGCTGAGCACCATGTGTCTGAACACGACACCTCTTTGTGCTGATCTTGGGGATCCTCCTTTTCTTGAGAGATGTGACCTCTCTGACTGATCCCAACATTGAATTTTATGCTGTGATCAAGGTATGGTTCTCAGTATATTAAATAGCCTGCCTTATGATCAGATAGTGGGAAAATAAGAAATGGTTAGTTCAGAGAGGAAAATGTGACATTACCCGATTTCAAAGCCTCAGTCTTTTCTTCTTCTTGGGCATCTTTCCCAATCCATACAAAGACCTAAAGATAAGATAAACCATATGAATTATTTCATAGAATTTCAGCAACAATCAATCTCTTTATGGAAGTGATAATTTAGATAAAGTCTCAGTGAACAGAGCATGACACAGGACAAGAACATATTCACATCAAGGTGCCTGCATTGCTGACCTGCATGACTAGAGCTATCGGTAGATAATGAGAGGCTTTTTAACTGCGTTTTATCTCCATAAATTACAGATACCTGAACAAGTTATACACTAGCTTAACATCAGGAAAAAGCAGATCTTTGAACATTTTTGCATAAAACATACAAAATTAATCTCTTAAGTTGCCTTTTGGTTGATTTATGTGCAATCTGATAATGAAAAATAACAGAAAATGTGTCAGTATCTTAAACTGCTGAATCCTAACAATGGTTCACAGACCTCTCCCGCCAGGATGAGGATGCTGCCCTTGAGAAGTTTACAGATTGGGGGGGCACGTGCAATACAAAACCGCCTGTTTTCCTCAGTCCTTAAGCTAAGCAAAGCAGCAGGACACCAACCCTGTTCTCAAGTTCTTGGTTAAGTTCTCTTCGGTGTCACTGGTGAGGTGATTTGTGCTCAGGCCTGAAGATAAATGGACTCTACACGCAACAACTCTCCCAGCTATTGTAATTTGGGTCTCAATCTAGGGCCAATTAGTGCATATTCTTTGCTCCTCGCGTTGCTAGGTAAATGTGACATACCTGGTCCCATGTGTCGAGGAGCATAACATCATCTGTAGCAAGGTCGTCCTGAGTCAGATCTCCGGGAACTTCTTCAATCTGGAAAACATAAGGTTCAGATGAGCACATACTTCAAATGCCATTTTACCTTTACAGGAGAAATCCAGTTCGCACAGGCTCTAGTTTCGCCTCTTGTCAGTGAGATGCATTAAGAAAGACTTTGGCGTGGTACATGACTGTGCAACTTGGGCTATGTCACAAAAGTGTTCTTAGACCACAGGACACAAAAATCTGTCTCCCTCTCCTTAGAGAAACCATCTTTCACTCATGCCCAGGACTTGTAACGCTGCCTCTTGTTACTTGAAAGATTCATGAGTTAAAGTTTGAGGAGTCCAAATGCGAGTTGTTAACCAGGGGAAGACCAGTTTGACACTTCAGAAAGTTGCTGCGCTGACACACAGTACAACAGAACCAGCTGCCGTCTCTGCAGAAGAACTCTGCTGATGCTTCTGGAGGCAGCGCCGTGAAGGAAGGTAAGGTGTAATGGCCTGTTGGTTGGCTCAGAGCAGACTGGGACTGAGTTTCTCCCAGCTTTGCCAGATGGATGCTGAATTAATTGACTGTCTCCTCAGATACTCACCATGAAGCGTCCGCTCTTGTTGGAGCATGCAAAAAGACGAGGGGGGTGAGCATCCATCTTCTTATCCTTCAGCCGGGGAGAGGTACGGTAAGGAGCTTTTCCGCCCAAAGCTGCCCAGAAATTAGCTGGAAAAGAAAGGAAAAGATACCGATGCTTCAGTTATTCACAGAAACCACAGTAGCAGCGTGGTTGGGGGAGGACTTGAAGCACTCTTCTATGGCAGAAAGTCCCAAAGGCCTACAGGCATGAGTGAGCTGTTAAACATAAGGAAGATACTTTGGAGAAGCCCCTCTGTGCCCACGTCCACATTTCCTTGTTCTGGGAGACAAAAGAAAATATCCACGAAATAATTACTGCAAACGTGCAGCTACACAGAAATGATCACGGTCTCCACTGTGCCCTCCTCACCTGGCTCTCTGCCCTCAGCAACCTGCACGGGGCGAACTCCCAGTATTTTCAGCAGCTCTTGTGCTCCTGATTTCTCAGCATCGCTGGCTCCTTGGCCAACCCAAAGGTAAGCAGCGGAGGGAGTTTTCAGGACAAAGGCATCATTGGAGTTCAGCTGACTGGCAGTAGGATCGAGCTGAAAAGGGACAACACTGCAAGTGTCAGATGTAACTGTCCTGTACACAGAGCCCATTATTTCAAAATAAAAATCAGTACCTATTGTTGAATGAACTGTAAAAAATATATTCCACACAGGCATGTCAGGCTATAAAATATGTTGTATATTCGCCTGTATCTGAGTCATGAGTTAGACTGAACCATGTGAGAAGAATAAATAGTTTCTGTCCGTAATCTACAGACACATCTGACCTATGGCATGAAAGCTCCAAGCTGTCATTGTGCCAGTCTGTATGGGTATGACAGGAGATCTAAGGCCTTCCTGGGGGGACCATTGCAGAGCAGTATCCCTGCAGCTGAGGCTGATCAATCACTAACAGCATTTCCTCTGTGTCAACAAGGACAGATGTCAACAACATCTTGAAGACTTACGAACTTGCTGCAGATATTGAACAGAGCTCTTGCCTCCCCTGTAGCTATTAACCAGGATTTTGTCTCTCTTTTGTTGTTGCACAAGGTCTTTTTTTGTGCGCATTCTCTTTCAAAGGAGTGGGGCTCTTAACCTATGTCCTGGCACGAGTTCTATTTGCATATAGGGCATTCAGCACTGTCTTCAGCATTGTTGTCACACAGGCTTAGAATAAGTCACAATGGCCAGATCCTAAAGGTTTTCAACAGTTGCAAAAGCATCATAGTATGCAGGATGCAACATCTAGTGGGGACTTCAGAGAAAATGGCTTTAATGTATTCAAGGTAATTTCTATAAACTAATTAGAAAATAATGATTATCACTACCTATCCATGCGAAAAGAGGAATTGTGTAATAGCTTGTAAGGTTTTCAAAGTATGTTTAGGTTTACATCAGAAAGCTCATTTTGGCCCTTTTTCTGTTCCAATGGATCATGTTCCCATTGGTCTGTGAATCCACCACAGAAGCTGACTCTCCACATACCTCCACGGCTCTGGTAGCTCCCGAGGTGCTGGATCGGACCTGAAACAGCCGTGTTTCTGCAGGTGCTGTCTGCCCTCCTTCCCTAGACGTTCCACCCTTGTAAACAATCAAGGGCTTTCCACCAAACATACTCATCAGATGAGGTGGCTCTTTTCCTTGCACTACTCGTTTCTAGAGAAAAAGAAACTTGCTGTCAGTTTTAGGCTCCTGCACAAGATACACCAGAAACAGCCCTTACAACCATCTTTCCAGCTGGAATATTCATATAGCACCCAAATGGTCACAGGAGGTCAGCTATTCCATCCCACACAAAACCAGACCTGAGCTTTCACAATTGCCGTTTCGTTTTACCTGCTGAGTGATCCCCTGGAACGGAGGTAACAAGTAACAGCCGTAAAAAACCTCCTGTCTCATACAAGTCACTTGTAAAACTTGCCTGTGTAATAGCTGGAGTGTAGGTCAGGCACATGAGCCTCCATAACACCCGCACTGTGCTGGAGGCTGCTGCTACATGACTGGGTTTCTCCACTGCCAGTTGTATCACATAACATATATATATTTTATATATATATATATAATTTATTCCCACAGTACTGTTTTTTGCTGGTTGGGTGGCTGTTTTTGGGTTTTTACCTGCACAGGGCTGCCTCCCAGCTCCTCATCCAGCTGGACTGTGAGGAATGCAGAGGTTGCAATTTCATCCTGAGTTGAATCGGCACCCTGCCTGAAAGACAAGGCAAAACTTGAGTTTTATTTTCAGCCCTTTCCCTAAAACACACGCACAACTTACAGGGGTCAAAAAGAGGTAAGAAAAACCTCTGTTATCAAACCCCTGCAGCTTTTCAACATGAAGCAGAAATTCATTATCCTGTGTTGTAACGCAGTGATTACAGAGGGAGATAAGAAGATTTTCTAGATAATAGGCACAGATTCTTTAGTATCTTCATGCCTATCTCCCATTATCTTTCTAGCAGCTAGTTTAAAAACACGCCTGTGGTACTGTTATCAGGAGCTACACATGCAGCCTGACGCAGACTGCATCCTTTCTACTTTCAGCTAGATGGCTTGTCTGTGTCCTCTGCTTGCTGACCCGCAGGAACGCGATCGTGGTGAGACTGTCTGCTGGAAAACCCTGTAAGGGCACAGCCTGGGAACTGTAACGGTGTCAAGCCACCAACCAAGGTGGCAGAGTGTCAAAAGTTAGTTACAGTGGTCTCAAAAGATGTAGGAACTCTGTAAAAAGAACTAGAACTTCATCCAAAGAAGGGAATAACTACTAGTGGGGAGGAAAAAAAAAAAAAAAAAAGGAAAGAAAACACAAGCACAGTAATTCCTCCCATTTTTCCACTTCAGATAAAACATTCCAGACCTCTGGTATTGTTTTGTTTGCACAGGAAGGTTAGCCAGGGTGAAATTTTATCCCCCAAGGATCCTCTGTAAGTAGGAACCAGCAATGATCCATTTTTGGAGAAGCAGGCTCTCAGCCCCACATAGCCCCACAGCATTTCCCAACTGGCACCAGGAAAAGTTTCTTACCAAGTGTAAATAATCTGTCCCTGTTTCCCAGCATGCTGGTAATTGTACAAGATAATATAGCTGTCCCCTCCATAGAACTGGCCGTATGTTGAAGGATCCACTGGCACTTTCTCTGAGCCTTCTATTCTCCAAATCTAGAAAATGAGAGGAGCAGAAACATTCTGAGTTCAACACGACAGCAGAATCAGCACTTTCCTGACAGAGCTCCTGCTCCGTGTTCTTCCCCAGTTCAGCCTCCCAGAGCTCGTGGTCCCACAGCCCCACCTGCTGGGAATGCGCTGAAAGCCCAGCCTGAACAAAACTGCAGCGGTGATGACTCTCAGGCCTCCATTTGTCTGGCTGCTTTTGCAGGAATGCCATCAAGCAGCAAACAAAATTCTGGAAACCTTCCCTAAGGGATTCTGACACCGCTCACCTGTTTCCTGCCAGAGCCGTCATCCTCCATGCCGTGCTGGGCAGCCATGGCCTTGGAGCTGTGCAGGGTGGCAGCATCGAAAGGCACCTTCTCGATCTTGGCAACGTGACCAGAAACGTAAGCCTGGCCCAGTCCTTCTGTCTGGTCCTTGTCTCGCCAGTTCTTGAAGAATTGCTTAAACAAAGGCGTCTCACCACTCTCCGGGAGAACTTGGACCTGAAACGAATGAGCCAGCTCAACAGGAGCAGCCGTGTCCCCATCCCACACGGCTCCAGCTCGGGCTGCTCCTTGCTCCATGAGAGCCTGGCTTCACCCTGACAGAGCTGCCGGGTACGACTCTGAGATCACAGCTGCGCAGCGCTCGGTGCCAGGATGCGGTCGGTACTGAGAGCAACGTCAGGTCTCACCAACACCACAATGAGACACAGCAATCGGTAGCACCTCCAGGTATTACCACACTGGGGCAGATCTTTTCCATGAGGAAAGACACATGACAAACTACCTGTTTGTTGCTCGTGACTACGAGTTTGAAGTGCTCTGTTTCTTTCAAGTCAGTGTTATACAATCTTTAAGCCTCTGTGTAACTACACCTGGAAGGTCCATACTACCCAACCAACAATACGGGTCTCAATATGCTGTGGGATGCAGAGTAAGTCTCAGGTGAGTTCTGAGAAAAGCTGAAGGGAAGATAAGCCTTTAGAATCATCTCCCTAGGAACAAGAAGGGCAGGTTTATCTACACCTTCTCTTTTTCACTCTTTGGAGAAGGTCATGGGAAAGGTAAAAATGTATCTGAGAGAAAGAAATGTTAAATACTAGTTGTACTGGGGTAAATGCTACTGTAAGGAGAGTGTTAGCCCAGGAGCAACACTGCGATATCTCCCTGCAGAAGAGCAGATCACGCAGAGCAGGAGCTACTTGACTGCCAGTGACAATTCACACGAGCTGTGCTCTGGGGTTTTAGTGGCCTGTGTGGCAGAAAGGAACTCTGAATGCGTCTGGGGGTTGGCCAAAAATGGGCTGCACATCCTTACCTGGGTGTGTTTCGGATAACCCATCTTATCAATAAACTCAGAAGCTGTTTTCAGTGCTGCCTTCTTCTCTTCAGAGTTGGCACTCTTGCCTTTAATGAAAATAGACAGAAAAGAGGTCAACCTTTTAGAAGTTCTGCACACCCAGGGAAGGAACTGTCCCAGCTACTTCCACCTTTGGAACAGTAGAAGGGCCCAGCCTTCCAGCTAGACGATGCCAAATAGCAAATGACAATTGTTCAATCTCTTTTACACCTTCTGTGATGGCTGAGAGAGCACGATTGCCTTTGTACTATAATATTATTTTTTTCTTCCTGGTTCCCAGGAGCCTCCCTTTAATTCTCCACACTAAAGAGCCTGTACCTCAGCACCTGACATCTCAGATGAGAGTGCTTTTCTGGGATTGTTAATGCTATCCAACCTTGCCCTGAAAAGCACCACCACCATCAAGCGTATGCTCCCCTACCCGGCTTGAAAGAAACAGGGCTTGGTAACTGGATGAAGATCCTGTGCACAGGTAATCAGCCTCTCCTGCATCTCTACGGTACCTTTCCAAACAAAGATCTTTCCATCTGTGCCATGGTCCAGGATGAAGCAGTCATCTGTACCCAGGGCTGCCTGGGAGAAGGGGTTCTCATCTGCCACCAGTGACACTGCCATGTTCCCGGCCCCGTTGGAGACCTGTGATAACAGCGTGGAGATTAGATAAGGCATCATCTGTCCCCCTCCAGCTTCATGGCGACAGTCCAAAACTCAGGGAGTGGAAGGGAAATAAATTTGAATGCATTGGCTGCTTCAGGCACTATTGTTTTTCAAACAGGATACCTTTGACACAGCAACAGTATGACAAAAACAAAACACTTACTCTTAAGATTTCAAGTGCTTGTAGCAAAGCAGATACTGCTTGGACCACAGAAAGATTGATCCAGAATGGTAAATATCCTTGGCGTACAAGCAGCCAAGAAATATCTTCTAAAGCAAACCAGCTACATTCAAGAACTGGAGGGAACAGTCTTGGTAACTGTGAACAGGCCTCCCTGTATCAAGTGGGTTTAATAGTCTTGAGTTCCTGTACTTACTAATGGATAAAGATACACACTACAAACCATCTTGGCAGTTATTCACCACATCATCACCAGAGACTGCTGTAGAGAAAATTCCTCCCAAAAAGTCTTGGACATTCTTCTACACTTACACTAGCTGATGGCAAATGGTACCTTCATCACTTCATCATGCTCACTGGATGTAGAAAGGGGTAGATCCTGGTTCTCAGGCTCACTATTTCTAGTTCTTTCCTGTCATCTTTCTAACACAATGCCTGATGACACAAAGGAAAATTCCCTTTTATCTCCATTCATTTCACTCTGCCTTTCTCTCAAAAATTTCTGGAAAGTCTCACTGCACTCAAAAGTGGTGAAAAAGACAACACAAAGTTTGTGGGTATGCAGCGTAAGCAACCAAGGTTCATACATAAAACTTCATTAAAAGCTAACAGCAGAGCGAGACAGAGCAGGGCTCAACTTCTCTCTGCTATTCCAGCTCCATCTAATTGTGCGAACATCACTCCATTCTCCATGAGGTTATTCGTCAGTGTCCATCTGCTTCTTGTTACCTTATAGAGCTTAGCCAGCTTTCTGTTGGCGGTGTCAGTTTTGGTGTCATCGGCAGCTCCTGGTGGCAAACTGGGCTTTGGTCCCAGGACCTGTGAGAGAGAGAAAAAACATGACCAACTAATCCAAGAGGATCTCTGTTCCCCAGATGCTCCAGCCACAAGAACAATTAGAAGAAACTTCTAGATCAACAACAGTGAAAATATACTCTGATGTCGCAGCGATGCAGAAGACCAAGTCTGCATTAAATTGAGTATTTATACCACTAAAACTTCCTATCTAACGATACACACAATACTGAGCATGTCTACCCATCCTTCCATGTACTGCCCTTCCCACTCCAGCACAGACCAATGGACAAAGCGAATAACCTGAAGCATTTCCTCCCGCTCTGCTCCTTCCTCCGAGACGTAGACCCTGGCGCGACCATTCCGCTCATTGTCCCGAATCCCCTTGGCCAGCACAGTGGCCTTCAGCCGTTCTTGGCGGTTGCTGTCGGAGCCACACCACTGATGGATGTTCTGCAGGAAAAGAGAAAGAGCGAGCAGCAGTCAGAGCGGGACAACCCCCTCTCTAGACGAGCTGGCAGTGTGGCTGGGACTGGAAGATGTTAGGCTGGCTAAACAGTGTTTCAGAATACTCAACACTTGATATAGCTTCAACAGAGTGGGGAAAAAAATCCTTACGTGAAATAATCAGACATTTCCAGCCCCTGAAAGTCTGCTAAACCTGTCTTTTACACGGTACTTACACTGCCGAGGTCAAGGATGAAACAGTCCCCTGTGTTGAAGCTCTCCCAGGTCACGGGGACCTCCGTCGCTCGGACTGTTCTCCTGCCTTTGACCTGCAGAAGCCTCTGCACGGTCACTTCATTGGGAACCACATGTTTGAAGCCAGAAGCCACACCACCAGCCTGAGGGAAAACAAGGGAGCAACAATTCACGCTCATGCTGCTGCTTCAGAAAAACTGAAAACCCTCCTGATTTGTTGTCGGTGAGTTTTTGCATCTCACAGGAAAGTCAGCAGCAGTTTGCAGAGAGCGTTGGTTTGCCCAGGCTGGGCATTTGTATAGCATATATCTATCCATACATCCCAGCTATCCATTCCCACAGCGTCTAAGGGACACTGATATAATATAGTTGGAGATCTCAAAATTTGAATAAGATCACAGTAAGTTGAAGTATTAATAGGATTTAATAGGACTAGTGGGGTGAAGAGCATATTTCCACATGTATTATATGTACTGCCTATTAGAAATTATCCCAACCTGAGGATTCACCTTCTCTGCAGATAATGAGATATTTGGAATCACTTAACCATGTAGAGAACAGGGTTCATGTCAGTTATCCTCAGAAAAAGCATAACCAAATTCAAATGAATGAAAATAACAACAACTGAGTGGAAAATAAGCAAAACAGAAAGACAAGGAAACTCTCAGACATGAGGAAATGTAAACATTTTGCAAGCATTTGACCTGATATCTCTTTTCTTGTGCCATTGGATTCCTAACAAACATAACTGTTCTTGAGTTTATGTTTTTACTTCTATTTCACTTTGCTGCAATGGCATGGAAGAGTAACTCCCACTACTATTCATCTGCTTTACCAAAACACTAGATATGCTTAAGAGGTGGGCTGAGCACCGAAGAGGAGATTGGGAAGGTCAAACTCTGTTATATAAGTGCAGAGAAATTAAATCTACTGGGTAGGTGTTTTCCATTAGCTCAGATTGATGTTTCTTCAATTAATTCCAGACATCTTGGGACTGTTCTTTCCTCTGCTTCTCAAAGAAAAACAAAATCTCGATTCCTAAAATTTCCTGGGGCTTTGCTTGTGTATTACTAATTCAGCCAAAGCTCTCCCACTGGGATCTGCTGTTCTCTGCCCTGTCAGTTCCAACTCATTGAAAACATCTGGCTGAGGATGGTTTTTAAGCAACTGGAAAAAGGGCAATTCCCATTCTCCTGAGAACTGGGCAGTGGGCAGGATGCCGTTGCGTGCAAACTCGATTCAGCCTGGTAGTATAAAGACCTGGTCATCACCTACCTTGTACTTGATGCCAGATTTGAAGTACCCCAGGAAAGTTGAGGACTCATGGCCTTGCACTTCGCGATGCTGAACAGCCTTCCCGTGAAGGTAATCATCCATCTGGACAGTGAATATGGCAGCGGCCCCGCGCTCATCTTGAGAGCTTTCATCTCCTAAGAAATGAAGAGGCAACAACTTGGAGGGAATGCAGCGTTTCTGCCTCTAAACTGAACTGCGCAAAAACACCGGGGAGAAAGCAGATTGCTGGGAAGTTTAGTTTCCAGGAACATCTGCAGAATAGCCACTTCCAAACTTCTCTAATAATGACTCCAAACAGCAGTATAAACTATATATTTTTCTGGCAGGCTCACAACACCACTATAACCGCTGCAGCCCCACTGCTCCATAGCTGTCTCCTTGATGCCGTCGCTCACTTTGCTTTTGCCATTTCCCCCTGTGCTGGAAGGAAACTTGCTATGGAGCAAACACACAGACAGGGAATCTGCAGGGACACATTATCAAGCTTTCTGAAGGCTGTAGATACCAGTGGGGCACCAGTTCCACACCAGTTTGCCTCTCTGGAGAAGTTTGGTGTGGAAAACCCACCGACGGATGGCAGATATGATATGACAAGCCACCATGGAAGTATTTTACATAGCTTTAACTATGATATTGTCAGAGTCTCAGTTTTGCAAGACATGGAGAAAGCCTTGCCATGTTACTGCGTGACATTTACTGCAGAAGGCCAGTTAGATCTGAACTTGAGGGGAAAATCCCACTGATTGAGTCAGGATAATAATCGACCTCTGTCCTTTCAAACAGAAAGAATTTCAGCCGCCCCTTTCATCTGAGATCTTGTCTTCTCTGTGAGCCCCTGGAGAGCAGGGGCCATCTCCATCAGAAAGCGGTATTTCTAGGTACAGAGATGGCTGTGCTCACTGTTGCAGAAACCGTTTCAAATATTTCAGGTAACACTATATGCACCCAAAATTGCAGTCTCACTGTACTGCCGGTACTTTTGATTCCCCTGGGGAACACCTGCTGGAGGGAGAGGCCCAGGGTTGGCTCTGGGCTCCCAGTTCAGCCGGGCACTCCCAGCACACTCACCCAGCCAGAAGTGCAGGTCGTACTGGAGGTTCCCGCTCCGCTGCCTGATGGTGTTCAGCACCAGATAGGAATCTCCTGTGAAGAAGTCTCCATACAGGTTTTTTGGCACTGGTACCAAATCAAATTTCTCGATCCTCCAGATCTGGAGGCCGGGTTCCTTCCCAGCCTTGGCAAACTCGGCGTGTTCCACCATGCTGACCGGCTGGGGGCGAGACAAAGGCTGGGGGTCAACACACGTAGTACGAGGAAACACACATGTACATACATTGCATTTGATCTCTTAACTAGTGTTCCAGGCAACAAGTGGAAAGTTTCCTTTTTTTCTGTTGCACTGAATTTTGAAGGAAAAACAAAAAGTGGGGGAGGAATGTCTCTCAGTTGATCGCTGCGAATTTTTACTTCCAATTGACTCTGCTTCCTGGCTTATTCCTGATTTACTCTTTCCTAGACTCTATTTTCTCTGTTATTCACCTACCTCTCCTGATTTTACTCTATATATTTTCTTTGCTAATGTATAGTTTTTCAATATGGCACATAAGTGAAAGACTAATCCACTTGTTGACTATTCTTTTCTATAAATGCTGCACAACATTCAAGACTGTAGGAAATAAACCTCCTTTTAACTACACGTGTTGTACATCTTGCACAAACTTTATTTACAGTTTCCCTAAAACCTGTGTTATCTTATCCAGCTCTTTCTGAAAATGTTGTGAATAGCATCAAAGAGTTAGATAATTAACAGGCTTCTTATATGTCTTCTGTTCTGACATGTTACTTCAGTACTTCTGTGTAACTGTTCCCATATAGGAATTACAGTAATATACACAACATCCTGTCCCAAGGACATCACAATTTTGGTTTAATACGTGTATTGTCATACTAATGCAATGTATTAACAATATGCAATCCATTCTTTTTTAAAAAAATAATGAACACTTTTCTATAACAATAGTACAAAAGAATTCACTTGGATAACACTGAAAGAAAACATTTCTGTCATATTGGCAAAGGAAGTTTGTCTGTATATTACAGCATGCCTTTGAGTGGTATCAGATAACAGGGAAGAAAAAATTAAAATGTTACATTAGAAGCATCCAGTATTTTGACAAAGAAGATAGTTCACAGTAGGTGATGGACAAAAGATGGACACTCAGCTTTCAAGGCAGAAATAAAGAATGTTACAAACTAGAAAGCAAAATAGGAAGTTAGCTACCAAAGTGATTCCTAAACTGAAATCAGATCTCAAACAAAGATAGAAAACCAGGAATTTTAACATCATTATTCCAGTCAGCCTGACTTAGTTTCTCCCAAATTCCAACTATAACGTTGGACAAACTCCTTAGAAAGAGTTAAAAGAGAGCGTGACTCTTATAAGTAATTGAAAAACAGAAGTCTTTCAATGCTTAATTGTGATGTTAATCACTTACCACAGCTGAAAGCACAACAGCTGCTGTAACAACATATCCAAGCCCTGCAACAGACACGGAGCTGACACCGTCCAGCGTCAGAGCCATTGTGCAAAAAAGGGTGAGAAAAATACAACCGAGGTCCTGTTTGCCCATTTCTACCAGCAAACGGGCCTCTCGTTGCCCTGCAGAAGCTGCAGGGAGTCCCGGCTCCTCTGGCTCCTCTGGCTCCTCCGCCTCCCGCTGCCGCTGAAGATGAACCGCCCGGGCCAACCTTTTATCAGGGACAAACACCCACCCCCTCCGCAACACAGGGGCGGAACGGGTTTGTGCAAACAGAGCTCTTGGAAGTCTGAGAGATTCCTTCAGCCTTTGACAGACGCTTAATCCCAGCAGGCAATAAATCAGGACAATATGCTATCCATTACAGCCCACAGTGGAATCGTGTTCCAACCAGCCAAATATCTACTCACAAGGCCAATAAGAAAGGAAGAAATTAAGAGAGATCAGCAGCAGAGGCAACATTTTGTTAGCTGAAAACTGCAAATAAATGGGGAGTTGATGAGATGCAGAGGACCAGCAAGGCTGTTTCCCTCATCAGAACACGGCCTCTCTGTTGTCCAAGCCGATGCATTTTGTTTGAAAGTGTCACCTCGGGAAACTCTGATTTAGTTAATGTAGCTTTGAAAATTTCACAGGAAATTCTGAAGCTGAAATAGATAATAAAAACAATGTCTGAGCCTTGCTGGTATTTCTGATCTCTGTGGAGGAAGTTCAGGGTGTCAGAGGCCTGAGACTCAGTGAAATAAATGTTGGAGCAGATGCCGAGGAAGGCGGCTGGGAAAGGTCTGTGCAGCTGCACCATACCCAACCAGGACTGGATTGCATAACGTTAGAAAAAGATGCATCCCTCTCAGACGGAAAAATACTTGGGACTTTTTATTAATAAATACCTGTATAGTGCCACACCTGGCCCAACTTCACAGTCTGAGAGCGAAAAGACCTGGGATAATCTTTGTTAGCATCCTGCTTTAGAGTATATTCTAATCTGCAGATATGGGTTCATAAGCATATACGATATTTTGGGAAAACAATTTATTTGATCTTGTAATTAACTTGGCATTTTATAAGTTTTGCCCTCAGTCCAACCTTGCATTGCCCATTAGTTGCAAAATGTAAATACAGACAAAAGAGGGAAAGGGCTCCAATGAATAAATTGTGTATTATAGTGTTCTTTGGTAAAAATTAATCAGAAGCATGTCAGAAGGGAATAAGTGTAATATTCTCCAACAGCTGGTATGGTTTATTACTCCTGTCAGCAAATGTTGCATTGCTAAATCAAACCACAGCAGTGTGTACTCTGGACGTTTGATTGAGGACATTTGCCAGATGAGATTCCCGGGATCCTGCCGAAAAGGATGTCCTGCTGGAAACATGGGAAAAGGGCAAATTTCAAGCTGATGTTAATAGAACTGTCCAGCTTAGTCACAGAAAGGGTGCGAGGCAGAGCCAACATCTTATGCAAAAGAAAGTTATTTAAGGAAAACAAGGAAAGTGCTTGGAATACAGGATTTCAGTGCAGATGGATCCTCTAATCGACACTTGGCTGCACAGTGACAAAAACAAGAACTTAGAAAAGATGTCCAATGGCTTGAGCAAACAGCAGAAGACAACAACTTATTATGGTATCCAGATGTGCAGTCAACATGATCACAACAGGCCTAGCAGAGAATGCCATATGATGGGGCCTGTCCTATGGAAATAATGGCAGGGTGATGCTCCTGTTTACCCAGCACAAAACGCCGGCCATGGTGTGAGGGGGAAGCTGACACCGTGCAAAAGTCTGTGTCTGGCTCACAGACCAAGGGCAGAATTCAGAGATTGCTTCTTCAAGAAAGTGTTAAATTATTTTCCTGTGGCTAGAGGCTGCTTGATTCAGAGGACAGGCCGGGAAAGTCAGAGCCCACGCGGCCTCTCTGCTCCGCGAACGTGACGTCCTTGTCCTGCTGCGCATCCTCTCCGGGCTCCCATCACCTCTGCCCCTGGACTCAGCACTTTTGTCTCCTGGTATCCAATCCAAAATACTTTTCTTAATTCTCACCCTGCAACTCGTAATAAACAGTTCTCTTTGCCTCTCTCCCTAAGTACTTCCATTTATGCTCGTTACATGAAACTGAGAGACCCAGAGGTCTGATCACTAAATTAACAGTATCCTGATTTAAAAGAGACATTGTTTGTAGGAGTGAGGAGGCTTATTTTCCTTTTTCTCACAATGCATCAGAGAGGTAACTCCATCTCCCTCACATTCGAAAAACCACTGTTCACTAGTTTACTCTCCTTGCAGCTTTTATTCAGTAAGTGGCGACTTACAAGAGAAAAATGAGCATAACTTTTTTTTTTTTTTTTTTGAGCTACAGTGAATTTGTGGCAATTCAGTCATGTATAGACCCCCAAACACAGTAGGGACTGACCTGCACAGGGCCCAGCAGCAGGTGGCTGCTCTCACTGGCAGCTCCAGCCTCCAGCTCAGGGTTCATTCCATCTGGCTGAACTTGCTGCATAAACAAAGCCCACACAGGAGGGTCTGCAGCCAACATAATATTACACCACACAGTATCTAAAACACCTGCTGCTTACTTCTGGAACAATTTCTGCATTTCTAGATGGCAAAGGCTGTATTTTTTTAATGGATAATACCCACAAAGCATCGAAACAGCCTGCAAATACAGATTGAATTTTGAAAATATGGGCAGAACAGTAAATCTTAGCAGAGTCTGTATGCACACAACATTCATGCTGCAAAAATGCTTCTTGTGCACCAATCCTTATCATACCTTGGGGGCAAACAGTTGCATTTCCACTCAGCTAATTCTCTCTTTCCCTCTATTTATTTGCCAAAAATTGCCTGGAGAATATGGACTGCACCAAATAAATAATAATATTGTTCCTCAGGAAAAGAAAGACTCTGTTGTCTCACATCATTCCAGACCTTCTATATCAAGCACCAGAAGAAGTCAATCACCATCGCACTTCTGCTGCAACAACAGGAAAACTGTAGGACACCGTGTTTTGCAAGCGGCAAAGCCGCGATTCCTACCAGAATGATCAATCCCAACAAAATCAACAGGTTGTACTTGCGCCAGTAACGCAAGAGCTGCCTTCTCCAGAACACCATCTGAAATAACGCCGCTGAAGAGATCAAACACACCACAAATCAAGTTATTTCTTTGTTTCAAATGTAGCTATTTCTACACTTTTAAGAGAATCTGCACTTCCTGACTACCCACACAGCCATTTCTCTTTCTTCCGATTCTTTGCCAACCCATAAAAACTCTTGATGAATTTACAAAGATTGTGAGTGAACTCTACAGAATCATTCAAGTTCTGACAATAAAAAGCTCAAGACATGATGCTGCATAAAAGAGAGAGAGGAAGACAGTTCAGCCCAGGATGAACAGCTGATGACAGTGAACAGTGAAAACAGAAATGCTTGTCTATGCCTTATAGCCTCTTGCCAAAACAGTATATATTGTGAGTAACTCTTCAGTAAACCATTGAAAATAAATCTAGTGGGACTTGAATTTGTTGCCAAGGTGATAGGCATTGAAAAATACCTAAAATGATAGATTAGATAGATCAGTTTCCAGTCTCCAGACAGCCCTAAATTCATATACACATAAAACTAAAAACAAGCTCTTTCCTTCTGGCCCTTGAAGCAGCCAGTAAACAAAGCTGATTTGGGACCACAGCAAATTGCCATGGAAGAGCCTCCTCCTACCCCGGCCATGGCAACTCCATCACCTATTTCAGTTCTCTCCGAGGAGCAGCACAGTTAATGGCATCACGAGCAGCTGCATCTTAACAGACACAGCCAGCCACAAACCCAAAAATGTCAAACTGGCATCGTCCCTTCAGCAGCTTCCCACTTCATTTAAAATATGCATCTGATTCCAGACGAACTCAGATCAACAGTCCTGGACACAAAGTGCAGCAGCATCTGTACAACTGGCAAGCAGGTTTTTGCATTCATAAGTTAAAATTCCTACTAAACCACTTTAGCAAATTAGAACACCCAGATGAGTATTGTTCACTTTTTCCAGCTGTTTGTTTGCATTATGAGTCATGTCAGCTCTATTTTGGTCTCTCCACCTTTTGAATATGATCCACTTAGTAAACACAGAGGGTTCAGCCCAAAGCACCAAGGCTGAAAACTTCAACGCAGAAGCCTGAGTTTCTTCTCAGTTGCAGTGATGCAAATGGGGAAGATTATTACTTACATGGGAGAAACTTTTGGAGGATATCCAGGTCTCCCATCTGAAACACACCCCGAGAAAATCAGCTGATATAATCAAGTGTTTAAAAGCCCTACCTTAGCAGCATACGTGAGAGCTGAATCATACACCTAAATACACACAGCATAGATAAGTATGGATCAGCGGAAACCACTGACTGCTGTCATTCAGTCATGAGCAAAAACGAATCCTGAATTATACTCAAACACAAATCATTGTTCTAGTGCTGAAAACGTGTCCTAAAGGAGTGCTTATGTAACCTGTAAGACATAACCCAGTACGTTAAAACCTGAATACCACCCCATATTCTGTCCCACAGGGAGATGTGGTGGTGACAGCCAGAACACGCGATGGAGGCAGTGAAGACATGCCTGTGGTCAGCTGGGGAAATGACACAGATGTTCTTCCTCCCATCACCAGGTCCTGACTGCACACAGGCGAAATGATCTGCAACTTTGTGCAAACACTTTTTCCCCCAAGAACTAGCCAATACATTCCTCTGTAGTACAGGAGCCAGTTCAATCCATTATCCATAATCCAAAGAAGAACAGAGTAACATATTATTCCTGGAGAAGAAGGGCTGGAAAGCAGAAGAGATGGTCTAAACTGAGTCCAAAAGGGAAGCATGAAACATGGCCTTGCACCGCAAGTGTAGCATCAGACAGGCGCCCAGGTGAAAGGACCTACAATGAGCCATTGCTACATGTACAACAAGGGTAAGTATGTGCAAATATTAAGGTTGAGTATATAAGATTTGTGAGTAAAAAGCATGTAGATGAAATTTTGTCTTCTGCCACACTGGGCTGAGTCCCACACAAGCCCATTGCTGGGCTGGCTGTGCTGCAGCAAGAGCCGGGGTGGCTGCACAGAAACTGCCTCTGAGCTCCTTCCACACCAGCTCTATAAAGAATTCATCTTTCCAGCTCAAAAACCTCCATGTGAGACATGAAACAACTGAGGATTAACAGAAATTAGTTCACTGAATACAGATTCAAAACCAAAGTGCTTCTTCTAGACCAGGGACAATGATCAGAGCACAAGGCACAGCTGAGGGTTCCAGCCCCTGCAGGTTATTGGTACCTGGATTTACCTGCTGCCAAGCAAACCAGACAGACCTACCGCTGCGATCTCCCATCCTGCCCCAGCGCACACCAGTGCAGGCAGCGTCTGCGCATCTCCACCACCCTCCTCAGGAACACTGGGAGGAGACAGGACACAAACACCCACTTCTGATTAAATCAATGTGGAGACATGCAGAGTTATTAGAGTTCCCCTTTCCATTTTGCTATCAGCTCTCCTACCGCACACAGGTGTGGCCACTGCATTAATTGCTCTGGCTTGAAGAGACAGAACTTCTCAGCAAGGCTGTTTCCAGGCTCGGCAGCAGGAGCGCCTGGCGTCCAGCCCGCTGGGCACAGCCACGAGAGGGCAATGCTATAAACAGATCTGCCAAAATACTCCCTGCTTCCTCACAGTGTTTGCAGCTCTCCCTCTGGTGATTAACAGAGGGGTTTTATTGTATTTTTAGCAGGATTTGGGCTTCGGTGTTGAGGAACCACAAGCATTTTCAAAGCAGACAGCCTGGAAGAAGGGAAAGTCCTCCTGGTGACAGCTCTCATCGCAGCAGCCCCCATCTATCCTGAAAGGTCCCAGGATGATTCATTTCCTCCAGGGTTTTAAAGACGCTGTTTTGAATTGTAGCTGTATTTTTACTGCATGTGGAAACATTCAGTAAATAACATATGTTTAAGTTTTGCTTTTGGATGGCATCCCACTGACTGACTAGCTCCTAACACAGACAAACAGTTGTTTCTCCCTCTCCCAGCGGGGCTGGGACATCAGCTGAGATCAGTTCCAGCTCTCCAGGTTTGCAGCGGGAGGCGAATGAGGGACAAAAGAGGAGAAGAGGAAGGGAAAGACCAAAACCCCAACCTGTAGTCAGAAAAGAATGCTTTGAAATGGGTAAAAGGAAAAAAAATAATCTTCAGAGTCCATACCATCTAACCCTTCCACCCAGTCATGATCACATCCCAAATTTTGATCTAAAAAACCTGATAACCTGGTTTGCATATCCTAACTGAGGATGCAGTTACTCACCAAGTCCCAGTCCACCTCAAAGTGTGGAAAAACAAATAGTCAAACTAAAATAAAGGTGATTCTCCAGAGGGAAGTGTGAACAGGCAGAAATCCCCAGAATATGAACCAAATCAACCATTGGAATGTCAGCAGCACCACCACACTCCTCAGTGACCAGCACAGCTACTCCAGGCTGGCATTTTCAGGTTGCCAAGCACTGCAAAGCACCCCAGGAAAAAGCTGTAGAGCTCTATTTAACTCCACTAATGTCAGAGCTCTATTTAACCTTGCAAATGCATCATCAGTGGATAATCAGAGATAAATACCTGGCAATCCTGCTGAGAGTCTAAAGCTCACTCTTAAAGGCTGCTACTTCCTTCCCTAACTTTTCTGGCCAGGTTTTCCTTCACCGAGCAGGTGTGAAGTACTGAAAGTTGCTGTCTTACGAACACTGTCTGATCTGATTTCACCTGTGCTGGGATTTAACAGTGACATTACCAGGCAGCTCTTTTCCAGTGCCCTGGATACAAACCTGGATCAGCAAACTACATACCCTGAGCAACTTTGTACCGTGATGGATGTAACAGGACCTGTGCTAATGCAAGAGAAGCACTTGCTGCTGCTACACTCAGGCAAGCGGCAGCGAAGCTGTATCTGGAGGGTATGAACACATCACCAAAAAAAAGCATCACCTAGCAGGGTGCCAAACAGCTAATGAGAGCCTGATGAATCTGCTCTGGCAATCAACGTAATTTTGCTATCAGAGAGCTGGAGACTGTAGGACGTAGTGTAAATATTGGAAATTTGCCAGCATCCGTGACTGCTTGGGAAGCAGAGATGAGGCGGAAGCATATCCCCTGAAATCCAGGCCTGGTGCATATGAAGCGTGCTCAGACACTCCTACAGCCAGTTCATTTACTTTCATTCTCCTTTCTTAAAAAGAAAAAAATCTGAATTTAACCTTCAGTTCAGGAAATCCCTAATCACGACAGCTCTTGACTGCCAGAAGTCACAAGGATAGACCTGAGAAAAACTGCCCATGCATTATTCCATTCTCTTCCTTTATGTAAACATCTGCAGTGAGCTGCGGTCAGAGACAAACACCGATGTACCAGTGTGAGAGGTTCCCTGCTCCTGTGCCCCGAGCGCTCTCTCACTGCCTTGCTTTTCTTACTATCATTGTTTTGTGGAGCTTCCTGCAGAAAAATACTTCACAAACTATCAAACCCCAGCTCTAGGCGCAATAGCTGTGCACTATCCCCACCTAGGGAGCTTGTGTCCGATATGGGAAAAACAGTCCCAGCATGGCTTGTAGCTGAGAAGTCCAGCAAGTTTATTGCTTTTACGGGAAAATAATTAATCATCCACTGCATTTCTTTCCAATTCCCTTAGTCTTCTTAGTGTCTGAAGTGATTAATTAATGATTAAGAGACGGAAAAGACAAGGACTCGAACTAATGTTGTGAGAAGCAGAACGAATCATGACAGAGGTAAACAAAGCAATAAGCTGCACAAAAAAAAAAAAAAAAGGAAAAATTGGGGTTTTCTTCTTAATGTAAAACCGCAGTGACCTTTGAAAGCCACTGCACAAGACATCTTTTGAGTCTTGAGTCTAAAAGGATTCGAAAGAGATTACAAGTGGACATATAAAATAAAAATACATACAATTTTCTCTCCAGTTTAAATTTTTAGAAGGGATATCATATACCTGGTTTGAAGAATCAGACAACCACTAATTGACAGAAATAATACACAACTTGTTACTGGCAAATTGCCATATCAGAATTCTCTGCCTTTTCATGAAAAGCATTTGATAGCAATCAGGCCGAGCCATATTCAGAACTCAGTTATCCACATGGCAACTTCTAAGTGCTATGAAAGCGAACAAAAAACAAGAGCAGCTGCTTCTTCCTATACACTAGTTGGTTATTGTGCCCAAGCTACTTTGTATCTGTGTTTAACCATGTTCTGCTTTACTGCAACCAACCTGCAACTTGATCACTTCAAAAAAAACCCAAAACAAAACAAAAACCTGTTTTTTTACGTCACAGGATTCCCAAGCAAAACTGAGAAGTGCCTGGTTTGTGAAGCTGCACATTCCTGTCCAGCATCCTCTTTCCCACACACGCTACTTGGTAGCAACCCTAATGTCTGCGACTGGAATTAAAAATGGAAAGCTTGTATTTGTAAAGCAAGTTGAAAGCTTATATAAATCCCGAGTAATAAAATACATCACAGTACTATTTTAAGAATGGTTTAGTTCCCGCTAGGACTCTGTAAAACACCCACACTACAACAAAATGTTATTTTATCTAAACTTGGGGTGGGGGAAAACATTGGCTTAGTATAAGGCACTGAAAACAGCTGCTGCTCCTTGTCCTGCAGGAAGGCTCTTACCTGTTCCACAGAAGCAGCACCCGGTGCCACTGCTGACCACACTACGAACACAGCAAGGGGCCGAAGCACTCCCAAAAGTATATATATAAAGTATCTACAAAAACAGCCTTGTAAGGGAACATGTCAGGCAGGCAGTGTTTCAGCCGGAGCTGGCAGCAATCCCCTTCGGTAACTTTATCAGAACCATGAAACTGGATTGTGGAACGTTATCGCACATCCCTGCTTCGGTGGTGAAAGGAACAAATTCACAAACAGGCTGGATTTGTGCCTGTAAAATCAAAGCTGGAGCTAGCAGTAGCATTTTTGCTTTGTCGCCCTTTAGATATTCAGAAGCAGCCAAAGACTGATGGCTGGTTCAATTTCCCCAGTGTTTTCCCCACAGCGCTGGAATTTCATCCAGCTGGAGAAAGCCAGGAGACATTCTCCTAGGGACACTGCGGGTACCCAGCTCTCACTAAAAACAGCTGTCACCTAAACACACTGATAACCACTGGAAAATCCCTCCCTGTATTGAAACACTCAACATTTAAGAAGTTCACCATCCACCTATGTCACCTATGAGGTGTAACTGCAATTCTTGCCCTATCTTCATGCTGAATTCTAGTGAAATCCACAGAGCTGGACTTCTCACCACTCCAGAAAGCCAGTCCTGCAACAGGGCCCATCAATGGCACAGATAAGCTGATGCTGACACCCAGGGCTGGTGCGTAAGTGCAGAGGACAGCATTCTGATTGTCTGCTCCAGACGTGAACAGCGGAGTCCCATCCAGAGCCTGAAACCACAGCAGAGCCTGAAACCACAGCTCGCAGGTCGGGATGGGCAGATAGAGAGGCAGCGATACCAGCAGCAGATGTTGAATGGGGCTGCCTGCTGCTTCCCTCTGCTAGTGCTATGGGTTAAACTCAGATCTCTCACCTCTCTGTAGTCTGGGCTACGAAATAAACTGTCTCATGGACAAGATGAGAGAAACCAGCTGAAATAGCCAAGGTTGGGTGACACCTGTGGGTCCCTTCCGACTCAGGACATTCTATGATTCTATTTCACTTCATTTGCCCAAAGGGATGTTACACGGTATCCTGTAAAATAGCTGGAGAAACCTAAAGGATGAGAGGAACCCCCAGCCCATTTGACTCGGGAGCGGGACACCCCCAGCCCAGCCATGCCGCACCCCAGCAGAGGGAGTTTCTTTGCTGATAAACTTGCATCATGCAGAAAGCTGGTAGTGGAAAGTGGAAATTGTAATGATCAGTAAGAAAAATAAGAGACTTAAGGGGGAATAATGCTAGTATCATCCTTGTTAGCAAAGTTGGATTTTTTACATCCCAAAGCAAAAAACATTCAAAGCAGTTTTATTCAAAGAGGATCTACTTACTAATGAGGCCTCCTTGAAACAAGTCATCCCCATAACTTTTTTTTTTTTAAACACTCTTCCTAGGAAACATTTTAAATATGTTTTAAGTGTCTACATTTTTTGAATTTCTATTCAAACAGAGCTTTCAAACATTCTTCCCCCAGGCAAAGAACAAAACAAACAAAACTCCCATTGTTCCCATCCAGTCAGGGACTTGCACTGTTTCACTATTTCGCCCTAATTTAGGCGGGAGTGGGGGCTGCCCAGGCCCCGCACCCCCAGGCGACCCCCGGGCCCAGCCCAGCCGCTCTCCGGGGTCCCGGCCCGTCCTTCCCGGGGTCTGTCACCGACACAGCCCCGCTGCCCCGGGCGGGTTAACGCCCCAGCCGAGTGCGGTGACTGTCACACGGGGGCACCGCGCAGCCTGAGGCGTTCGTGCCGCGGGGAACGCACCGAGCCGAGCCCCGCCGCCCTCCGCCGAGGGGCCGAAAGCCCCGGGGCCACGGCCGCTCCCCGCGCCGGACCCCCCGCCCGGAGCTCGCGGCTTTTCCCTCAGCCCGGGCAAGCCGGAGGGGTCGCGGGGAGGGGACTCCCCCTCACGGCCCCCTCAGCCCGGCGGGCTCCCTGCGGCCCGTCCCCGCACCCGCGCGGGACGCGCAGCCCTACCTGTGCTGGCGCTCGCAGGGTAGCAGCAGCTGCCGGGAGCGGGGCCGGGCCGGGCGGGACCGGGCAGGGCCGGGCGGGACCGGGCAGCCCCGGGGGCGGCTCCCGCCGCGCCAGCCCCGCCGCCCGCCGCCAGGGGGCGCGGCTGCCGGGAGCGGGGCCCGGGCGGGGAGCGGGGCCCGTGGCGGAGGAGCCCGAAGCGATGGCGGCCGCGCCCGTCACCTCCCGAGCGCCCGGGCCCGAGAGCCACCGTCGTGTTGCACGCGCGTTCCCTCAGCCCCGCCCGGGCCGAGCTGTGCCCACCGGTGGGCTCCGGCCCCTGCGGTTGTTCCTTCACTCCCGTTCTTGCCCACAGCAGGCGGGCTGTGAGGCGGCCAACATGGCGCCATCCCAGGGCCCGGTCGGGGGAACAGGCACCGGCAAGTGTGGGGAAAGCTCGGTGCCCCCACAGCCCGCTGCTCGTCCCCCTCCGCGCTGGCCACCCGGGGCTCCCCTGCGCTCCCCAAGGAGCGAGGCGCGTTGAGCCCGCCGAACAGTGTCCCTTCATTTCGGTGCCGCGCGAGGCTCCGCGGCTGCGGGCCTGCGGGAGACAGCGGTGCCGGAGACTTGATTCTCCACCCAAAACTGGGCGACGAAGCAGGAGATGAAGGCGCAGTAAGCACTGCGAGGCCGTGGCTCTCACGCTGCGCGAGGCCCCGCGGGGCCGTGTCTGTGGTGTTTGGGTTGTGAGCGCACACGGGGTCGATGCCTCTTTGCAGGGCGACACACGGTTTGTCTCTGAACTGGGTCCACAGCTTCTCCCCAACTCATCCTTCTCCACGTTTCTTTCATATCTTTAACATACCTTAACTTGTGTTAAGATATCCTGAGGTTTGTTCTCTTCTCTGGTTGTTAGTTTTTCCTGGCTTTATCCCCGTCTCATGAAATACATTCAAGTCAAGACATGGGCTTTATGGCTTGTGTACTTGGTATAGATCATACAATCAGATTCATTCCTCCCATGGTTCTGTCGAAGATCAAGAAAGGAATATGATCCTTAGAATCAATTTACTGTTAACCATTTTTTGTGAAACATTGTATGTGGTAACACATCTGCAAGCTGGTAATATATTTTCAACTACTCAGAAATTTCTACCTTCCTGCATTTTTATGTAGTTTTTCCTAGATGCGACAAGTGAGTTGTGGTAAATCTGAGACAGGCAGGCAGGCCACAGACGGCTGTTGTTTTTCATTCTCTCTCCACATCATGTAATCAGAGAACTGTTGTGTTCTTGAGAGACGCACTGTACCGAGACAGTGCCGCCCTGGCCTGGGTTTTTACAAAAACCGTTTCTATGCCATCAACAATGCCTTCAGTGGCTGCTGGAATTGCCTGGAAATGTAACAATGACATGGTTAATGATAGAAGCCAATGGTCAATATTTCTCCTCTGTCATCAGGGTAACTGGAGAAGATTGCTGTTATCCTTTTGTTTTATGTGAACATTATTTTCCAGAATATTTTAGAAGGGCTAGAAACTATCTGCCATTTTTATTCTGCCATCTGGTAGAACTGTGCATAGCCAGGGCACTAGTAAGGCTTTCATTAAACCAGGAACACATATTACAAAGAGGTATTAACACTGTTACAAAATGGATTCTCTTTTCATGAATTATTGACTTGATGTTCTGCGTCATGTTCGTATCAAGCAAAGGTAGACACATTATAATGCATAATATGAATTGCACTTACAATCATTACACAGCAAAACACAAAAATATTTAACTGTCAGACAAATATGTTTAATGTAAATCATTATTCTTATTCTATTCATGAACATTACTCATGTTCTATTCTTGTTTTGTGCAAGACGATTGACTCACACGTTCTTTCACCCCTTTTAAGATTTGGTCTATGGTGTGTTGTCATATCAACCAGGAAAACCGCACAACTTTCATGTCTTTGAAAGGCTGATGCTGGTATTTTGCAGAGAGTTCTATTGCTGTAACAATTTCTTTTTGGTGCTAAGATATAAGCTACTTGCTAAATGACACATACAAGCTTGAATGCAGTGTAGAGGATTAAGCTAAAGAAGTGAATTGGACAGCAGAGTTCAAGAGTGATCTCCAGAAAAAGTCAAATAAAGCCAATGCAGCTCAGCTTTATCTTTGGTCAGGATAGCAGGAGTCCTGCTGAGCGCTGACCCCGACAACTGGAGCTGTCTCTGTATGTAATTGAAAGCCGTGCTCGAAAGTGAGTGTTGAGAGGCAGGCAGGGGTGTTCATTTTGTCCTGCCATCCCCTGCCTTCAGGGAGACGGAACACAGCAGAGAGAACCCAGCTGATCTGGGCCTACTTACACCAGAATTACTGTTGGCCCAAAATTTCTTATGCTGTTAATAAGTTTAACTTGAAGTTTTGAGATTGTATAAGTGCCAGTGAAAACATGATTTTGGGCTACCAATTTTACAACAGATGAAGGAACTTAAAAAAAAAAGATAAAGGAGGAACTAAAAAACCAATTGGCCACAAAGACATTTCTATAGATACCACAAAACTGAAATGGTAAGACATGAAAGGAGAACCTGGCAACTTAAAATACCCAAGACCAGTTAGTCATTTCAGACCAATCCAGTGCTACATGATCATTTCTCACAGAAGTCTATTTCAAAATAGTTCCTGAAATGTCCCACGCTTCTTCTTTCTGTGTTTGCCTACATAAACTTGAACAAAGAAAAAAGAAGTTGGGTTTCAGAGGAAGAAGACAGACAAACCAAGACTGTACAGACATACCTTACTTTAAGTTCCATTTGATTGACTTTGTGATGTGACAGTTTAAATGGTGTCAATCTAGCCATGGTTGCTGTTGGGTAACGGATTTTCCTGAGTGTTGCTAATTGCTGCTTTGCAGTGGATCAGTTCTACTATAACCAGGTTTCTGCTGCACTGTATGAAGTCACATTTCCTGTAGGATAAGCAAACTTGTGTTAGCAATAGCAATATTGGGAACCCGCGTTACGACTTCACAGCAGCTGCTGTGACTGCAAATAAGGAACTGGTGACTAATTGTTTGCCATTTGCTTTTACTCCCTGTTGCGGAGCATGTCTGCCATGCACAGCGTTCCCTCAGCTTTCCCTGTGCACAGGAGGTGGAAGGGCGGCTTCCTCAGGGATTGCAAACATGGGGTTTGATGTTGTTGTTTTCTGCATTTCTGTAGTGCCATCACCTCTTCATATTTTCAGATGCTGATGAGTGCATGAAAACTTCTGGGTTGCAACGGAAAGACAAATGCTGGCTGGTTTACCGGAGCCTTGCTCTTTGTCCGCGCATGCGTGGGAATTGCGGGTCTGTAGATCCACCAAGTAACTGAGAAGATTAACCACTTCACAGGGCCATGACAAGATCTTTGTCATGGAGTTTATCAAGCTTCCTGTGTGAATAATGCTATAGATGTTTGTGATACTATTTTTTTTTCATTTTCTTTGTGAAAATCTGTTTTAATAAGGAAACTAAAGATTGACTGAGATACAGTGATTTGTGTAAAGCAATGGTCCCCCCAAAGCAAGAGCGTAGCCGTGGTTTGAAAAGGGACTCAGGACTCAGAAAACTTGGCTCCTATTTCTGTCTTTTTGTGTATTTGTGTCCTAGGGCAGGGCCCTCAATCACACTCATCTTCAGTCCTTGTATTTGTAGCATGGGGATTCGAATACTTCCCTTGATAGGAATGTTGTGAGGGTTAACTTAATCATTATTTTAAAAGTATTTTACAAGGATGCGTTCTAAAACAAGGAAGCAGATATTATAGATTATTGTATGTAATTTATTTGAAGAGAACAGAATCCTCAAACCTTCTATCAACTGTATTACCTCTGAGTCTTTACTTTTCCTGAGGTTTGTGGTAAAAAAGAGATCCCAGAGCAATTCTCGTATTACCAGAAAAGTTGGATGCTGTTCTCTCTTGACAGAGACTTCAGAAAGAGACACATAGAAAAGGCTTTTCAAGAGCAGGCTGCGTTGACCCAGCAGAAATCCACAAAGAAGGGTGGGACGAGGGGCAGGATTCCATCTCTTGCAGTTTGGTATTGTTACCAATTTAGTGGGTTTTAATTACTGTTGTTAGGTTCTGTCCAGATGTTCAGAATGAATAGGCTGAAGTCAGCCTTTTCTCAGTAACTGTTGCTGAAAAACTGCTGCAGGCTTTCAAGCGCTTGCAAGAATAAAAGAATCAAAGAAATATAGATGCCATTACTCCATCTTCTGGCTCGCTCACATGTTTTGTGTACTTTATAGGAATGTTTGATAAAAGCGTACAAAATGATTCAAAACCAGAACCTTTAAAGCAAATCCATATTGCCTTTTACATCATCTGACAGATGAAGACAGTTTTATGTAAAATATGTTTGAGTAGATCACAGAAATACGAGTTTCACATTAACCAAAATGGGCCAAATCGGCTGCCGACGCCCTTTGCAGGCTGCAAAGGCCTTTCCAGGGCATCGCAGAACGGTGATGATCACTTGTCATTAGTTCTGTCCTGTAAAAACGGGGAAGCTAAACCTGTTTGACTAACTTAACCAGGCCTGAACCACAAAGAGAAAAGCACCCCTGGATTTTTGCGTGATATTTTCACAATTTTGAATGTTAATGCCTGTTAAGCAAATGTTACATTGTCTGTGTTAATAATAGTTGGGGAGATACCAAGTGCTTGAAGGAAATGTATATTTTAAAGATGGTCAACCAGACAGTAACTGGGTCAAAATAGTCAGATCATTTTCCGTTTAAAGACTCCCTCTTGTGGAAATCATTCTTACTGCTTTGGTTTGACCTATTTTTCTAGTAAAAGTCATTCCATATAAGGTATCGCAAAACTTTAAAGCGGTTCTGTTGCACAGCATTAGCTGTTTAGAAGTTGGGACCCTGACAATAACAGACAGTAGTTGTACAACTGTAGCAGATTGCTAGCAGATTTTATCTTTCTACTGAGTCCTTGGTTTTTCATTATTCAGAGATTTATTTATTTATTATGTAGATGTTAAAAAATAAAAAATATTTTTCATCTGTGCTTTTCACCCTGTGTCAGAGGCTTCTGCCCAGGTGACGTGGAGCATCCAGTGCCTCCCTGGTAGGGGTTGAGTAATAATTAGGGGGTGAGTGATTAATGGGAAGCAGTCACTGCAGAAAGCAGGGGATTCCCGGGCCATTGCTACACTGAGAAAATGGAATTAGTAACGTCATGCTAATGGAGATGGAAAATGCCCATTCTGGAAAGAGGTTTCCACAGGAATGTTAATATTAGCAGCATGCTGCCGTATGGGAAGGGGCGCTTTGAATCCTGGACACTGACACACAACAGAATTTGATGCTTTCTATAACGTGTGGGGCTGAAATGAAATCCTTGTTGGCCTCTAGCACTCTGTTAGGAGAGGAAATTACATTATTTAGGCTCAATGTCTAATATGTATTTGGGCAGGAAGAACCATTAGCTCTTTTCAGTCACACTTAAGCCCTAATCAACTCTCAGTTCTAAAATAAGTAGGATCCCTGCACTTGCTTTAATTGAAGCTCTTTGCTTTTGCAGCACTGAAGCTGACAAAGCATCTTGTTCCTTCTCCAGAGCATAAACCATCCGCTGGAGAGAAGCCGAGTGGCTGCCCTCTAGCAGCTCTGCCGGGCATTGCTCTTCAAATGGGGATGAGAATACCTTCCACAGGTCTGTAGGCCCTGCAGCTTTCAAAAAAAAACCAACCCGAAACCAAAGCGAAAAACTAGCTCAAGGGAGTTTTGGTTAAACACAATGTAGAGCTGACAATCTGAATATTAATCTGGAATACCAGGGGTTTTGATTTTGAATGTCTGCGCTCATTAACTGTTTCTGTAATTTCTGTGTTTGTGTGGGGGAAGTTTGGATGTTGAGCTGAGGATCTGGTGAGTTTATTGAGTAGGAAATGCAAGGAATCCGGGAAGGAGCCGGGTTTGTATGGTTCTGAGGCAGGACAGCGAGCATGGGGGTAATGCTTCTGGACAGCGTGTCAAACACCTTGGAGTCTTTGTATTTACACTTTATTAGTGTTCTCGGTTCTGGAGATTATCTAAAAGTAGAAATTGGAAGAGAATTGTAACGATTCGGAGGCAGCTACAGCGGTGACTAACGAGGCGGGAACGCGGAAGGCCAAGGGGCAGGAGGATTTTCTGGCGGGCTGCAGTTTCCAGGCGGGCCACTTCACTTTTCCAGCACGGAGAGCTGGAAATCCGGCACTTCCCGCAGCGCTAACGCGCCTGCTCCCCGCGCCCCCGCGCCCCCGCGTCCCCGCGCCCCCGCGCCCCCGCGCCCCCGCGCCCCCGCGCCCCCGCGCCCCCGCGCCCCCGCGCCCCCGCGTCCCCGCGCCCCCGCCCCGGGCCGCCCTGAGGCGCGAGCACCCGCCGAGGAGGCGCCGCCTCAGGTGGCGTGCGCCCCGCCCCGCCCCGCCGCTTGCCCGCCCCGCCTAGCCCCGCCCCGCACGCCGGCGTGGGAGGCGGGGCGGCGCCGGCGCGCGGCCTCCGCCATTGGTTGCGGCGCAGCCTCTCGCGCCCACCTTTGTGCAGCCGCGGCGCCCGTCGAGAGTGGGCGGGGAAACCCCGTGCGAGGGGCGCCGCCATCTTGGCCAAGGGGGGTGATGGGGGCGCAGTGGAGCCAGCGGAGCCGAGCCTGAGGGAGCACCGGGGACAGGCGGACACCGGCCCGGCCGTCGCCCAGCCCGAAGCAGAGCGCTGCAGTGCCCGCAGGGGGGACCGGGCTGCCGCCGACAGAGCCACGCTGCACAGCCACCCGCTCCCCGAGCCCAGGTACGGCGGAGCCGGGGAGGGGCGGCCCCCGCTCGGCCGGGCCTGCAGCACTAGGCCCCGCGCCGCTGCCCGGCTGCGGCGGGATCCTCTCGCCGGCGGGCACGGGCTGAGTCCCGGCCGCCCCTTGGCCCGGGGGACGACGCTTCCTCCTGCTGCCGCCCGGAGCCGGCGCCTGGTCGGGGCCGCGCTCCCGGCAGCGGGTGGTGCGGGCTGGGCCCGGCCTCGGCCCGGCCTCCGCGGCCCCGGCGGCGGCAGGAAGGGGCCGGGGCGGCTGGGCCCAGCGGGGCGAGGCTGCCGGGCAGGAGCGGGGCTGCTGCTGCGCTGGTTGTCGCCATCGCCTCCCGTTCCGCCCCTGCACCGCACACCCGTGTGGAACTCGCCACCGTCCAGTACTTGTGCTCATGCCGTGTATATGTATATATCCCGTATTAATTGTTGCAGTTGCATGTAGGGTGTTTCCTGTATGCGTGTGTTATGCTGTGTATGTGGCCCACGTGCAGTGTTATCTGTGCTGTGGATTCTTAAGTTGACCTGTGCTGTCGTGAACTTGGACTAAAAAATAGCTCTTAGGAGGGCGGAGGGGATGGCACTTCCTAGTCGAGAAGGCAACAAAAATATTATAGACTTGTTCTCTGTTTTGTCAGTGCTTATTCAGGCTAAACTGAAGAATGAAGTCCTGCTCTTTCACCTAGTTGTCTGTTGCCTGTTTGCAGTAAACTCTTAAGGTTTCTCTGACATCTGTGGATGGCTTTGTCTTGAGTTCAAATTGTACTGAATTATCCTTGCTGTAAAGCCAGGAAAACGTGTCTGCGTGCGTTGGGGTCTCTCTGGCAGACGGTTCTGTTGCTCTGGAGGTTTCTTGATGTGGACTTTGATTTTTTGGCCCCTGAAACAGAGTGGATCTGTGTTGAATGACATATATTCACAGAGGTAAAAGTGCCCCATTGTGAACAAGATCTACTCAGGTTGTCTGTATCCTAAATCATTTCAAACCCCAAGTCAGAAGTGTAACCTTTTCAGTAGCCAGATGTTATCGTGTGGAATGCACTGGGTTTGGGATTCACTTCTTTCGTGGTTTGGATGGGGAGCCTCTGGTGCTTGGACATTGCTCAGGAATGGGAAGAAAATATCAGCCCTGGGGGACTTAATAACTAAATATCACAGTTTAATGTGGACTAAAAAGGAAATTACTAGCTCCCTTGTACGGATTTGAAAATGTCATAAATCTGAGTGGAAAGAAGCAGCTCCTATTTTCCTTTTCCATTTTACGAATATATATATTTTTAAAAAAGCACTTGTGGAGGACAACAGTTTGAAAACAAACCTGTTATACTGGAGGTGCCCAGATTTAAAATGTAAATAGATCTTTTAAAATTACTTGCTTACTCCTGTGCATCTGCTGGAACCTGCTTATGATCGTTTCTCATTTTGCTCCATCTTTTTGCAATGAAGGAGGTAGACCTTACTTAATTTTGTTCTAAAATGTGTTTGTGACTCCTTGTTTTCCAAGGTGACCACTCCAGACAGTTGCATGTTGTTCTGGTTTGATAGACTGATAAAAAACTCTTCTGGTTTCTGCATATATTGTCCCTAAACTAATCTGGTATCTCTGGAGCTTAGTTTTCCTGCGATGAACACAGACGTGCCACAGGTTAAACTCTTCTGTAGGAAGAGGAAAATAGGATAAATGAGGGTACACCAATAGATAAAGAGCTACGGCTGAGGGAATGGCCACTGGAGCTGTCAGTGCTGAGGGCAGGTACGGGCGTTTGGCGCAGGGTGGGGTCCGTGAGAGATGAGGGGTGTGCCTGGAAATGCAGGAAGTTTAGGAAACAAAATGGAGGAACTTGATGGAGCAGGATGTGAAACCATCGAAGGGATAATGCGCACAATGTGTGTGCGACTGGGTGAAGATAATATGATACATAGGCTTGATTTAAAAATAGATGAAGTCAAAGTTCTTGTCTATGAAGAGAAGTGAAGGCCCGTGAAGTCTTTCAAAATGCTAGATCTCTGGCTGAGTGAAGGTGTTTTACGTTGTTAAAGTGTACAGCAAATGCATTTTTTCAAGAACAGCTTGAAACAGGGCTCTGCACAGCTGAACCTTGTTAGTCTGAGCCCAGTGGCATGCAGGCCTTGTGTGCCTTCAGAGGAAGAATAACTGGACATGGGAGTAATAAGGAAATGCAAAGTGAGCTTCAGCAGCAGATCATAAGGAGCTTGCTGGGTTGCCGTCTGATCAGAGATCTGTTCTGCCAAATTTACTGTCATGTGCTAATCAGATGCTTTAATGAAGTCCAAGTGGGGAGAACTGGAGAGGCTGACCCTGGGAGAGCTGGAGGGGGAGTGGGGAACTGGGCAGCAACAGGTCATGTTGTTGGAGATGTGGAGAGAGTGCTGGGCTGGTAACCGACCGCTCATGAGACTCCTCAGGATTGGCCTCAGCAAAGGGCTGTTCACAGGCAAACCAAACAGACCAGGGAGGCTGTGGGACCACAATCTTATAGAGGGCAAGATGTTTATATGTTTAGTGTACTTGGTGTGTGGAAGTCATAGAACTATAATGAAATTTAATTGTAATAGACATCATAGCTTGGTATGGATAACAGACTTGTGGGAATTTACCACTTGGGTATATTAATTGATAAGAAAACTGTTATCACCTTCCAGTATGGTGTGGTTTTTACAGAAGACCATAATTGAAGCAATTGCAGACAGTATTTCTAGCAGCCTTCTAAAGTAAGGTACCAGTTAGACTGGTGTTTTGTGTGCTTGACAAAAGTCTTCATTAGGGGAATAGTGCAATTACAAATAGAAACAATTCTACTTCTCTCCAGTTCTTCCCCCCCTTATTTATCTCTTCTCAGTGTTCACTGTTGATTAATACTAAGTAAATACGCAGGGAAGAGACGGGAGGCGATGCCCTGGGAAGGAGGGTAACTACCTATTCATTTTGTGTAGAGATCTAGAAGCTGTTCTAAATAATAGTTGTTATTGCTTGTGTACAGTTCCCCTTGTACACAACTAATATTTTCTTCCAAATGAAAAAACTAACAGCTCTTGGAAAGATGTTTCAGTTTATGCAAGGAATGAGATTATATTGCCTTTTATAGAAGGGAGCTGGACTTCAACTGTGAGACCCTTGCCTGTTGCATATCCCTGAGGAATGACCCAAAGAACACTTGGATGGCAGATGAGGTTCCAAATGCCTCTTGCTCCAGTCTAACTAAACCGTGGTGCTCTGGCTGCAGAGTGGTATGTTTTTGAGAAGAACCTGTGCTAATTAGGCAGTCCTGAGTTTGGAGCTGAGAGCTGTCTGGTCTGCAGAGGTGGGTTGGCCACTTGGTGGTATTAACCACTGCAGGGTCTAGTAAAACCTGTGCAGGCAAGTTCTAGTCTCTTCTACCAGCACACCTGCTTATGCTGAGCATAAAGCTGGGAAATTACTCTATGCAAATGATATCCAGTGAGGAGTTAAAATTCACTATGTCCTTGAGTTGAGCTAGAAGGAACTGCATGGGTCTCGCGAAAGCTGGTAGGGATATGACATTTACAGTTGTTCTGATAAAGAATGTTGCGGCAATGTGCCTGGAACAACCTTGTCTTGGTTTGTACAGATGTGTGCTGATACTTGAAATAAAGCTCCAATGGAATGTCAGAATCCCTGTGTAGTGCTTGGTGATTAGAGGAGGAAATGTAGGTGCCACTAGGATCCCATTAGGGTTATCTCTAACTCTTAATAAAGAGAGGCCTCTCAGGGAGAAGTTGCTACATGGAATATGGATTGTGGGGACACTGTTCACTGTAACAGTTCTAGTCCTAACTGTAGTACAGAAATTGATTGTGCAGGCTTTGAAACTAGTAGAAATCTGCGTATAGTGAGGTATGATCCTCTGCTTAGTTGCCATCCTGAAATAATGCTCTAAACTCTGGGGCCGTGTTACCTCTGACGGGGAGCCCAGACTTGTTCCAAGCTGGCAGACTTTCCCGGAAGAAGGATGGCAGGTCGACCAAGTTCCAGACTAAACTTCTTTTACTTTATTTAACAGTAAATTCACGGTTGGTTAACTTGGATGTCCCACTGTCTAATGGCAGCAGTGTCTGGAGGTAAGTTGCATGTACCCGTGTGCAACTTTCTCAGTGCTGCAGTTCTGGCCTCCATGCTCTCCCAAGAGCAAAGTCCCACCCCTCAATACTGGGATTATGAAGATTAACGTGTCAGGAGCAGAGAGCTGTGAAGTGGAGGTAGAACTCCAGATTCTACAGATGGCTGCTGTTGTCAACATATATTAACCCCTTGCGTTAACATGTAGCTCATAGTTTTGCATTTGCTGAATCTTGTGTGTTATTCCTGTCTAGACTTCCTTCTTTCAGCTGAAGTAAATGCTGAGATGGTAAGTTTTCTAAGGCTGAATTCTCAACATGGCTTCTGTGTTGAGTTTGCATTTATTTTTCTTCTTCAGCACAGAGCCCTTCTGGAATATCGGTTTTATTCCAAGATCCCAGTACAGTTTGGATCCCTGCTTATCCTTATCTGAATTTGAATGTTTAAAGGTTTGTTATGTCCTTGGTCATTTTTTTTTTTTTAAGAAGTCATCTGTTCTCCAAAAAAGATTCCTGACCTTTACTAATAATTTGGAGTATTTCAGAATCTTTTCTGTAACATGACCCTTGGAATAAATGTAATACCAAAGTGTGCCTTTATTTTTTCAGTATTTAAACTTAATATCTGTGTTTCTGCAAGCTTTCAGTACATATGTCTGTCAGACACAGTAACTTCTTCAGCAGCTCTCTGGAACTTGAGAGGAGGTCTAGACTCATCGTATGGGACAATTTCTCCATTGGTGTTGCTATTAATAATCTGTTTCTTCAGGCTGTGCCCGGTGGGGTGTCTCGTGCCTGCGTTAAGGGCCTAATGTCTCTGTAAGTTTTAGCAGTGAGATGTGGCTTGAAGTTAGTCCTCCCTTCCCACCCATTTCTTAACAGACAACGTTGTCAAGCTCAGATATTTGGTTTTTTCTAACTCTCACTTTGAAGCAGGAGCTGGTTTTGATGCATATGTTGCAAAGCAGTGACAGTTTCTTTTCTATTGAAACAGCATAGTTAGACTTGTCTAGTTAAAGAGTATAATGAAAATTGACATATCTTAGCAAGCAAAAACAGTCTGTCAAATATACAGATATATATTTAGCAGTAAAGACTCTAGTTTAGAGACTCACTTCACATTCAGTTTGTGATATAGCCTGTACAGAGTTCCTAGTTTGTCTTTTTTTTTTTTAAAGTAGTCTTCCTCCACCTTCCAGTGATGCTACTGACAAGTCTGGATAGCAGGACATGTTCCCCTCACTTGCTAGACGCAGCAATATTGTAAAGTCACGTGCTCAGAAATGTGAGACTTCTGTATGTGAGTACTAACTAATAGCATTCCTTAGGCAGTGTGGTGAAGGGAGGGAGGTCCCCTGGCTTTCTGCAGGATGGCTTTCAGAGCCACCTGAGTGCTTCCCTATATCGGAGCTTACAATGCTGAATTTTTTTAAAAGCAAGTTACTAGATCCCGCCATCCTCAGAATGCACCTTAGATCTTTCAAAGTAGATGCATATTAGTGCTCTCGGTGTCTTCACCTTTATTGTGGCTGTAGCACCCACCTGTTTTCTGTGGAAAATAGTACAGTTCATGCTATTCTCCTGAAGTATTTGTGTATGAATTGACCTTTCCAAGCATTTGGTTTTTTACACTTAAACTGGAGGAGTACGACGTACTTAACCTTGTCAGCTATCAAACCACATTGAGTGGCAAACACAGTCCTCCAGCTTTACTTGGAAAGCAAGTGGCAAGTGTCCTGTAAGAAGAAGTGGGTTGGATCAGAAGATGCTCAGTTTGAATGTTACTACTATTGGGATGCACTGGGAAAGAGGAACAACATAATGCATGGAGATGTGTTCAGAAAATTGGAAGTATCGGATGTTTTCGCAGTGACACATGAATTTCGAACTCTGTATGGAGCAGTTACTTGTCTTTATTTGCTGGTGTTGAATGAAAATAACCAGTGCACGTATTGAAGCTGATACTATGACTCTGGAATCTTCCGCTTCCAGGAAATAAGGCAGTAAAGTTCCTGGCTTGTGTGGTAAAGGGCAGCACATTTCTGATCGTGGGTATGAATTTTTACCCGGTACAGCAGTAAGTGGTCTGTCCACTGAGCTGCTATTTGCCAGAGACCGAGAAGCCACAGGTGGTGTGGGACGGCTGCAAGAGATTTCCCTCTGCTACGGTGGAAGAGTTTCCTCTCAGATTTTATTGATCGAAATTACTGTTCTTGGAGCCTGTGCAGCACTTAGTGTGGAATTCTGTCTTGCCAACACATCCAAGAATTACTGTCCAAAATTTTTTGTTTACTATCTTGAATTAAACTTTGTTTAATAGAACAATGTGTGTGTGTATATATAGGACTTAGCGTAGATGCTTTGGATACTGCTTGGGACAGAAGGACTTGAGAGTTCGCACATCATGAGCCAAGCGTGAAGGAGAAGCGAGGTGCACAGCAGTGACTGGCACACGGTAAACCCTCCGTCACTGCCTGCTGGAGTTGTTCTCCTCCAAGGTCTAGATAAGAGCGTTTGCTTTAAACCTCTGCCATGTGAAGTGACGGCTGTTGGCTCTACACTGTGAATGGGATTTGTTGTCAGTCACCTTCTTATGACTACAGTTCACTTTTACGGATTAATTGTGGTTAAGGAAACAACACTTTGCTTTTGAAAAAGTTACAGACTTGTCAGCTTTCTTATGTTTTTATCTTTACAGTACTGGTTTAGTTTGTCATGTGGATGACACATGACTGGATGAAAGTCTTCCTAGGCTAAAGCGGTGTTCTTTTTAAGAAGTACCATGTTTTTCTAGTGGCTGGCTGGCTGCCAGGCAGGAGCAGGAAAGGGAATGGTGAATTCCTAGGACAAATTTTCCATTTGCTTATCTGATCACGCTATATCTAATTTAACGGAAGACTTGGGACAAAAGCAGACATTTTGCATCCTTGGTGTTAGCTGGCAATATCTGGCCAGTATAGACCAGGTGAACCTGGTTAACTGGTGTATTGTATTAGTTAGCTAGTACTCCTTGCAGGTTTACACAGCTGAAGCCAGTTCCAATTCCTACATCTAGGAAAGCTTAGGAAAACTCTCCAATATTGGAAATACCTACCCCAATCTAATTTTGACCATGACTTCAAAAAGAGAAACAGTGAAGCCTTGCTGTAATGCTACTATGCTGACAAAGCCACTGAGATGTTAACTAACTTCCTGAACATCTGATTTGTGGCTTGTATCACTTTCCTGACATGTAGCAGTCCAGACCCCTGTTGATGCTACTACAGCATTTTTCTAAGTAATTCTTAGCTGTTTGATGCAAGCTGCACTGTTTCCTTTGTTCCTGTTGCAAGTCTCAAAAGTGTGAGGTTCCAAACTGCTGGTTTTGTTAAACCTCTTCAGATTTTTATTTTGAGTTACGTATCAGCTATTTGGTTTGTGAGCGTTGGTCCACTCTGTGACTCTGTACAAAGCCAGAAGCTACTGGAGCTTTTCAACAGCTTTAAGTCTTTCTGGATAAGATTGAATGAGTATCAATACTATGCGGAGCGTGTTTCTACTAAGAGGCCTTACTGATGGGTTCAGAGCAAATGATGTGGGAATTTTGCTGAATGTCTCCGGCACAAATTCAGTGACTGTGGGGAGGCACACAGAAATCTCAACTGTGAATGAAAGGGTAGCTGGGGGATGAGGAAGGGGAAAGGGGGTTTGTTTGCTTGTATGAACTAAATTGGATGAATTGGGTTGAGTTTGGAGACCAAGTAGCGGTTCTGATATGTTCTGTTTTTTGTTTTAGTGCCACAATGGCAACTGCACCTTACAACTATTCCTACATCTTTAAGTACATCATTATTGGTAAGTACCACGGGGCACGTACCTTTTTGTGGCGATGTGTGTGTGTGCGTGACAGCCCCTCCACATGCGCTGCTGGGCTCTGCTGGGCGCTGCCTGCTCCATAGGGGGGATTCTTTGAGAAGTTCCGTGTCCAGCCTCAGCCCCTCGTGCAGCTCCACACTTGCTCTAAATCTTTAGCGGCTGACAATATAGAGGCAGATGCCTTTCGTGCTGCAGAATTAGAGCTGTGTGATCTGTGACAAGTGAACTGGGAGTGAGGGTGAGTACCAGTGCCTGGGCTGAGTTCACTTTATTGATGAGTTACTGTTGAAAATGACTGTTCTTGTTCAAGAATACCGAAGTATGTATGTCATCTTCCCTGGTAGGAGCACAATGTTTAGCCCTCTGCATAACACTAGGAAAAAAGGGTGTTCTAAAAACATCTATATGGTCCCTTTCTCCCTAAATCAAGTTCATATTAGAAAAATTGCAAAATCCGTTGGAAATGGGAAAACCTTTAATGGAATCACCACAACTGGGATGTTGTGTTAATTCAGTTTCACTATATAGTGCTTTGACAGCCTCTGCATCTTTAGTCTCAAAGGTTTTAGAATCTATGTTGAAGACACGAGTGCTATAATAATTGGAATGCATTGCTTTAGACAGGCTTATAAACCTCTGTCAGGCTATAATTTTGTGTTTAGATGTTGCTTTTAGCTGCAGCTTCCTTGGCTGTTTAGAGTCAGGGACTTGATTGCATTTATTAGTCTCCTGGAAGAACTGGTCTTGCTGTTAGTTGTTTAATTCTTAATGATCTTGTGTAGGTGTAAGTGATCTGCAATCTTATTGTAATGGTTTGTAAGTCAGGCTGCTGTGCTGGTTCTTAAAATATCTTGCTATCTTGCTATTTCTCACTATTGGCATTGTGTAAGTGGATCAGTGGAAGTGAAGCGATTTCTTAGTGTGTTCTGGTTGGTTGTCAGTGGATTTGATGTCCTTACCCCTAATTGCAAGTAAGACAGGAGCAGGGCAAACACTCAAAAGGTGTATTTTACATTTCACTTTCTTACAGGTCTGCTTCTCATAACCTTGTGAAATACAGTTGTAAAATCAGTAACACAGATTGACTTCTCTTTTGAGTTTTCCGCTCCACCCTTGCTTGCAACTCTGTGCCTGTTACCAAAACCATAGCACAAAAGTTGCCAAATTTAAGGACTGTAGTCAGATATAGAATATTGCCCATTAGACCTGAGAAAGGAATGACTGTCTCTGTACCACTTACTGTGTGTATGGGATGAAGAAAATGTGCTTGTTGCAACCATGATGTGGTGCCAACCTTAACTGTTCTTTCTGTAACAGGGGACATGGGTGTAGGAAAGTCCTGTTTGCTTCATCAGTTTACAGAAAAGAAGTGTGAGTATTTCAATTACACTATTTACTCTAACTGGTACGCTTCATCTCTTTTTCCTGCCTTTTTGCTTCCGTCATGCATGAGCTTGATGTGGTGTCTGTCTCCATCTGTATAGGTTTGAATTGTGCTTGGTCAGATTTTCGTTTGGACTCCTGCAGATGTAGAAACAAAATGTTGATGTAGCAATGGCAAAACTGCTGCTTCGGTGTCCTACCTGTGAGCAGGAAGACCATGTCTGTTTTTGCAGCTTTGTAGGGCATTTTAATGTGGGACAAAGTGAAATTTCTTGTCTGAAAGTTGCATGTTTTCAGTATTGGTTTAGCTTAAACACAAGCAGCTGGAGTTTTTTAGTGCTTTTAAGCACTTCAAGCAGAAGAAAGGATTCATTTTTCTTTGGCTCTGTTTGCAGACTTAAGTAGCGCTGCCATTCTCTGCAGCTGCTGTAACTCCTGACGCTTGGACTGCCCTGTATGATGGTGTTTAAGGCTCACCGCAATCAGTCTCAACTGTAACGATTTTTTTCATGTATGCTACCATGACTAATTAAGAATTACCTTCAGTTCTTCTTACTGTGTGTTGCACTAGAGTTTGCAGCAGCTATTATCTGCATGACGTCCCATGTAGCTCAAGCTCAGTAGATAAGTCTGTAGGTATTTATTATACAAAGCTGGTCTTTACCGTGGCTGCTCCAGATGTGGTAATAAGTGGGTAGGAGCTACAGTTTTCTGTTTTCTAGTAGCAATAGAATTTTTTAACTGTTGCTTTTGATTAAAATCCAGTATCAGCCAATTGTTTAAAAGCTACTTCACATACAGTCTGAGTCTGGATGAGGATGTGTCTTGTTCTCAGTCTGTCAGCGTTAAGCCAAAGCAGCACAACCGAACAAACTAACATGGCAAATGCCTCCAGCACAAGCCTGGCACTAACTGTACATGGCTTGAATAGGTGATCATCCTTTCTGTATTTTCTTGGTCCTTCTCAAATATGAGCTTATTATACCTAGAAAGATGCCTTTTTGGTTTTGATTTCCTGTGTTTATAGCTACTTATGAACCTGGCGTTTTCCTGTGGACAGTCATGCTATTCTCTGGTTGAAACAACTCGGATATTTGTTTTTGGAGCTGTGTTACAGACTTTTAACTGTATCTTGGTCATTCCCTAAAAGTTATCTTTTCCTACTGCATTAAAATAGTTAACCGTTTCTGCAAGGATAGACTGAGAATCAACTGACTTGATACCTTCTGATATGTATGGCCAAACACCATCAGTATACATGCATCAGAAGGCAAGGACTTCTATACCTCTTTTTAAAACTAACAGCAGTTCAGGAAATAATTTTAGTTCTGGTTATGTGATAGAGTTTGGATACTGTATCCGAAAAAATGCTTGCTTAGAGACTGAAAGTCTAGTAAAGAGAACTGAAAACTGGCGATAGTAGCAAGGAGACCTTGTCCTAGAAAGTTTTCATCTTTGGTTTTGTTTTTCATGACAGTTATGGCAGACTGTCCCCACACAATTGGTGTTGAATTTGGCACAAGAATAATTGAAGTTAGCGGCCAAAAAATTAAACTACAGATTTGGGATACAGCGGGACAAGAGAGATTCAGGGCTGTCACACGAAGCTACTACAGAGGAGCAGCGGGAGCTCTCATGGTCTACGACATCACCAGGTGGGTGCAGGTGACTGGAGCAGCTCTGTGTGCTTTACCCAGCCTTTACGTGCTGTCCTGTCTGTCCCCTTGACTGAGATTTAACGGGCTCTGTCTCTGGCTGGGTGGGTTTGTATCCTGTTGTGTGATGCTTATCACGCTTCTTTATCTAAATACTTCAAGTATTTGAAGAGCTGAAAATGAAACATGAGGAATTATGTGAGCTGCTTTTCTCGGAAAACTGAAGATTTGGTGTTCCAGGCCTTGACTGCCTGTGTTAAAGTTGTTTAAAGAACTGGCTTTGCCCTTAAAATCTACTCTTCAGTACATGGATTCTTGTGTTCCTGGGAGGCAGTGGGTGCTGCTGCTCACCTGGCAGGGATGTTCTCAGCGTGGGCGCGGGGCAGGGTATTCCCTCTGCTGCAGTGGGCTGTGGACATGTGTGTAACGGGCTCTGGATAGACCAGAGCGCTGGGGAGGTCCGGCTGCTGGGGCTCTGCACGGGCTGCTCCTCCAACAACAGGAGACCGCACAGAAGCTGTGAAAATTGAAGATGCTGCTAAAAGAATAATTAATCAATGTGCAACCCGACATACTTATGCTTTCGCATATCTCCAGTCTTCCTCTGGGGATGTTCTTGATGTTCTTTAAGCACCTCTTTTTTTTTTTTTTCTTTCTGCATATATAGATATATATCCTGTTTGCTTTACTCTTGAGTAAAACATAAACAATCTTTTGTCCTGTTTGTTACTGAACTGCTGTTGTGCTGTCAAGTGTTCTGTATTTGACAGGAAATCCTTTAATGTGTTCCAAATGAAACAATACAAATATTATCCTTGTAAAGACAGTAAAGCTACCGCATACTGGAAGTGTGAATTGGTCTGGCTTCCTACCTGTGGTGTAAGAATTGCTCTCAGGATTTAAAGTTGACTTGTTGAAGCCTTGGTCTGAGTATAAAGAAGGTGCTGCTGTTTTGTATTTCTTGAGGTTGGGGAGAAGAACAGGGGTGATGGGTGTCAGTGTGTTTAGTGGCTGCTGGCTGTGCTGTTGGCACTTTACTTATTTTAAAAACTACCATGGCTAAAACTGTACTCGCTTGATTCTTTGCAGAAGAAGTACATATAATCACTTAAGCAGCTGGCTGACAGATGCAAGGAACCTCACCAATCCAAATACTGTAAGTTGGACTTCATTTAGCTTGAAAGCAAGGTCGCTAGTCTCTGAGGAGGAGGTGGAAGGCGTAGGCCAAGGCATCTGCAGCGGTAGTGCTGTTCCCTCTAACAAGCTGCCCGTGTTTTCTCAACTACTCACCTCTCAGTTGTCCTGATGGCCCCATTTTGCGTCACACCAGTGACTCTCTTCCCATACTAGAACTGGAGCACAAGTGCAGGTTCCTGTGCGGGAGAGCAGAGGCTTCTTCTAAAGTCTTGTTGTGCTGCTCACCTTTCAGGGGCCTTTTTCAGCACTGGGAGACAAAATCGTGATTAACTCTGGACAAACCTTAATTTTTGGCATTACTACTTGTTTTGTGGTAGTAATGAGGTGAACTCTGGCCCATCTTAGAATGGAAAATAACTTGGATCTCCAGCAAAAGCTGACCAGGTCTTCTGGAGGGGTGGGGAAGGAGGTTTGGCTGTGTCTCTTTGACCACAGAACTGTTGTCTTTCAGTCTTTTTCTGAATGCACCTAAAATACTTTAGCACCATGGGAAGACTCTTTGCCATGATGAAAGAAAACTTAAAGATTCTGGCTGGATTAGCGGATGATTAAGCAAATACAAGAAGTGGTTCTGAATACGACTTTCATGAATAAAGAGTAGAACTACTGCTTTTCAGGACCTCGTCTCGTGAGAACAGCCTAAAGCATCGGAAGGGGATGGCTGGAGATGCTGATCCCAACTTTACAGAGGGGGCACTGAAGATGCATGGGCTTTGTAGTTAAACTATTCTGCTTATTTCCTTTTTATTTTCCTCTTATTAATAACGAGAGTAGTAGTGAAAAAGCTAATAGGCTTTTTCCCAGACTAATTTTCTTTCTTCTGAACTAGGTGATAATCCTCATAGGAAATAAAGCAGATCTGGAAGCACAGAGGGATGTTACATATGAAGAAGCCAAACAATTTGCTGAAGAAAATGGTGTGTTTTTTCTCTTGAACTGTTACATTTCCTACAAGGTAGTTACGTTAAAATGCATCCTCAGCATTGATAGCTGCAAGCTTACACTTCTGAAGTAATGTAATTATATGTACAGACTTCTGCTGTGCCTCAGTCTGGCTTAACTCTTAACTGTGCTTAGTTCTAGAAATCAGCTTGTGTATTGATGCCTTAACTTAGTCATAAAATAGTGTTTACTACTAAAATAGTGCCTTGCATGTAATTTGAAGGTCATAATGTGACTGACGTGGCTATTTGAAGTGTATTGTGCATTGACTGTTCAACCTCTGTTTCTGAACAGGTTTATTGTTCCTTGAAGCAAGTGCAAAAACGTAAGTTACTATGTTAGAGTAATGATTCGGATGTGATGTGTTTGAGAGGAAAGTATTGCTTATGACTAAGTACAGCCACAGGGTTCGGGTAGAAAAACCCCCAACATGATTTTTGAGTTCTCTTAAAGGATATTTTTAGCGGTTTCTATCCTGTCAGCTTTGACTTGAGGATGACTTAGAAATTAGACCTCGCTACATTTCAGGCAAAGACTTTTTGAATGAATTCCGATGAAGCAATTTGTTTTTTAGACGTCACTTGAGTGTCGAGTGTGTGTGGGTAAGCGCGTTCCCAGTTAGCCGTGTGTTCTGTGGGCTGTTTGGAGCTGTCAGCCAGGGCTGAAGTAAGCAGCAAGCGAGGAGTCGCTGCACCGCAGCTGTGCTCAGCGGGGACCCTGGCACAGCACAACGTTTCGACTAACAGTAGCTCCCCTCTATTTTAGCCTCTTTCAAAACGGCGCTGTGCATGTAGCTCAACGCCTTCGCTTATTTTTGCTACTCTTGGTTTTGCGTGTGTTTTGTATTCCTGGCTAGTCCTGAGAGGTTTACTGATCAGGGAGCGAGTTGCCCTATCAAAGGCTGTCCCAAGGACACGTTATCAAACTGTGGTGTGTCTCCTCTAAGTACTTCAAAGTTCTTCTGGTGTGTAAGAGGACAGGGCAGCAACCGCTTTGCCTTGGTGGGCTGTCCCATGCAGGCAGGGTGTCTGGGCAGCTGCCTCCGCTGCTTTGCCGCCCTGTACCCTGAGTAACTCCTGCTGCTCTCTTCCCAGCGGAGAGAACGTTGAGGACGCATTCCTGGAGGCTGCCAAGAAAATCTACCAGAACATTCAAGACGGAAGCCTGGATCTGAACGCCGCAGAGTCGGGCGTACAGCACAAACCCTCAGCTCCGCAGGGGGGGCGACTAACCAGTGAACCCCAGCCCCAGAGAGAAGGCTGCGGCTGCTAGTGACCTCTGTTCCATGGCTCCATTTCCGACCTTTCACCTCTGTCTGCTGGAGGCGGCGCTTTTGGCTGCTTCCCTGTCTTCTGTACATCTTATTGGGTTTAATTAAAACTCTGAGACAAGTTTAACACAGTACTAAACTGCTAAACAACTTTAGGTGTAATCAGGTTATCAAAGGCAAGTAGAGTAATAAAACCTCTCCTGCATGGTAAATCTAGAAGTTTTTTTTTCCTTGATTGTCCTTGTGATAGTGTCACAGATACATAATTTAAACTGAGCACTGACGCTGGACTCATGATTTTACACTTTCGCAGGGCTTTGTCTTGTACGGTTTAATTTTATGGTTCTTTGGCCTTTCTTCCCCACCTCTAACTGTTTAGAGCTGTCCATAGTACAGGATAAGTTTTTGCTGTGAAATGATTTCCAATGGTAGCGAGGGGCGCTGTAACAATGTGCTTTTGTTGAAGGAATTCCCTGTGGTGTGTGTTGGGGTTGGGGGGGCTGGCGCAGGACGTACAACTTAAACAGGGAAACAATCCATTCCTTCTTGTGCTCATAGCTTTACGTCATTTTTTCGCCACTTTTATCCTTTACATTTGTTAACAGAACGTAAATATGTATAAAATTTGAAGGAACTGAGCTAACAGTTAAATACATCCTGTGTATATGATTTTAATGAAGAAAATGATTACTGGCATTAGAACAGTATGTAAGAAACCCCCAGTTGTACAGTGTGAGCCGTGTGTGCCCGCGGTGCCCCGGGAGCGCAGAACCGCCGCCCGCGGGTCCCTAACACCGGCTCAGCTCCTGGAGTGGCCGTTGTGCTGGGGACGCTGGTCCCGCTGCAGGATTTAACACTAGTGGAAGGTCTGTCTCTCATCTCGCGCCGGGCTCGAGCGGTGCCGTTTGATTAACCTGTTCTGTGCAATCAGCAGTGTGCTAACCCGCTTTTCTCTTCGGTAAGCGTTTTGCGTTATTGGGCTTCATCACCTGCCTTGCGCCATATACAAAGGCTGGTGCTCTTGCACATCTCGCGCTTTTATACCTTTTGGGATGGTCAGAAGCTGAACCAGACAGTTGAACGAGGCGTGTGCTCTCTAGGGATTTTTAACTACCGTTGTATTTTTTAACAGTCCCACGTGGAGGTTTTTTTTAAGATGGGCTTTTTCGTCAAGCCCTCGAGTACACCCTTCATGGGTGACACAACCTGTCATGTATGAAGGGCACATTTTGGGTGGTGACCGTGCGCGTGTGAGTGTCACTGAACCACCCGGGGGTTTGCGGTGGTGTCGGGCAGGAATGTGTCTGTGCAGTGCTGCTGGACCTCACCCCGAGCTTCACTTAAAACATCACTGGGGGGTAAAAATGGAAGGGGTAAGTGCTTAACCATGATCAAATGTCCAACTTTAGTCTTACTGCAGTGTTTAAAATACAAAGTAGTCTTAAAATCCCTCTCTAGACACTAAAACAATACAACGTTCAGACTTGTAAGTAAACAGTGGTACCGGAGTATTGTACAGTCAATGTTAAATAAAAGCCAAAACTGGAATGTGCAGACAATAGGATTTGGGTAACTTGTGCACTGTCCCTTTGTTTTGTCTGGTTAGTCCTTTTTTTAACTAATATTCTTAAGTAGATGGGTATGTTTGAGATCTGTAGCTAATGCATCCTGCTTAAACCGAGGCTGCACCACCAGGGCTTTGCCCAGGGACCAGGACCTGCTGCTGCGCGATGTCACTGCCCAGTGACTACAGCTTGTTGAGGTGCAATACCTGTATTCCCCAGTAACTCACAGTAGGTCTTGTTTCTGTCACAGAAAGGGTTTGGACTGCTGTACTCCTCATTTGATGTAACAATGCTATTAATCTAAATATTTGTAAATAAAGTACCTGTATCTAGATAAACTGCAGTGGCTTGTGGTGTTTGTTCTTGAGAAAAACTTCTCATTAAACTGCAAGAGGAATGTGAGCATGACCCAAGCTGAGGTAAGAATTCCATGTAGTGATGGTATTTGTGCTTCAGTTGCTTGCGTTTAACCTTTAAGATAGACCTTAAGTGGGAAAAAACCTTGTAAAGTGTTTTTTCCACTACCAATTAGAGCAATTTGCTTGGAACTGCCATGTACTTCAGAAACAAAAAAAAAACAGATAAAAACAACCCACCCCAAACAAAAGAGCCAGCCACCCATGGACCAAGGCAAGCATCAGTCAGGGAAGTTTATTTTAAAGAAGTACTCAAAAATAATTAAATTTAAAACATCCATGCATTTGCCAACAGGTAAATGGACAACTCTGGCCTTGGTCCAAGTTTTCTTTAAAGTGGAAATGGACAAACACCACTCAAGTAGGAGTTGTTCTGCACACAGATTTCAATCCACATTTAAAATACTTTTTTAAAAAAAACTTATATACATAAAGCGCAGTTGTTCAGTCCTACAAACGTTTCACAGTACCGCAGGCAGCTCTTGGCCGGGGGTGGCAAAGCCCCTTTTCAGAGAAGGCTGCTGTAAATCCTGAGGTAGAGGCTGGGAAGGTGGGAACTGATGGCCCATGAGGGGCCATGCACGCAGGGCTGGCGGTGCCTCGAGGAAGCGGCTCAGCCCCACATGAAGCGGTTCAGCTGCTGCACTGCATAGGCAACATTTCCAGCTGACATCTCTGCGCTGGCACTGGCCCAGGAGCAGCTGTAGCTGTGCTTGAAGCTTTTCTTCCAACGTATGGCAGCTCCTGAAGTAAAGTATTTTTAACTTAAATCATGACAAAAGAACAATTAGGCACCAGGCCAGTACTGTAACCAGCTGTAACTGGAATTCAGATGCAAGGCTGTATGTAAATTTATTAAAACCAGAAAAGCAGTACTGAAAGATGAAGGATGGCAGTGGCTTAACGTTTATCAACATGGTGGCAACTTCTCCCCATCACAGGAGAGTTTACAGGCAGCTCTCACCAACAACTGGTTTGAAAATACCCAAAAGAGCCAAACCAGGATGAGGTGGCAGGACCTCAACCCCAGGAGCCCTTCTCCGGGGAAGAGACAACAGCCCCTGGGCAACCGCCCCCATGTGCCTCCACCTCCAGGCCTGGCCTAAGGCTGGACTAGGCTGAGGTCAGGTCTCACCTCTGGACTTTACTGAGAAACTCCTCGTGAGCAGGAATGCAGCGTCGGAGACACCACGGAAAAACCTGCTGGGCGGCTGGGGAAGTGGGCAAGTCTTGTCAGAGTGGTCTAGAAAAAAAATCCCAGTAAAAGTAACAGCTTTTGGAAAAACAGCCCCTTTCCAAAGCAGTTGGCTGCTGCCAGAGTAACCTGGTGTCCAGCACGGTCACCCCACCTGCAGCAAACCCCTGCGGTGCCTCCAGGATGGTGAGCACATGGCTGCAACAGACTGCCACCGAAAAAATCATTAAAAACAAACCCAAACCAGAATTCCTGTACCCAGCAGAGTATTACCTGTGGTTCTGTTAAATTCAAGGCATCGTGAAGAGAGACCAGACTTGAGCTTTGGGGCAGAACCGGTGAATCTGAAGAGGCGCTGCTGACCAGCTGGTCCAGTGCATCCAGCTGCCGCTGCAGGCTGTGCAGGCTGCCCTGCGTCTGCCGCTTCCCGCGCAGCAGCACGTCCACCTGCTTGGACATGACCTGCCGGAGCTGCGCCTGAACACAGCGGGAGCTCCAGTCAGAGCCAGGCCGTGCAGTTTTCAAGACCATATTTATAAAGTCTGATGACTTAACATCACATCCCTGAGGGCCTGACTGAAGAGTCTCAAACCACAAGCCAATGGCAATGGGTTTGTGAATTATTTTTTAATAGTTCGCCTCCCCCCACGTCAGCAAGAAGCTCCATTTTTGTGGCCTTTATCATGAACTGCTTGAAGAGAGAACAGCAGATACGCGCTCACTCAACCTGGCCACACCTGTACTGAAAATGATTGCGGGAGCTCCTGAACTGTAACTGGTCACGTTGCTAATATACCACAGGATGATGTCAGTGTGGGAATCTTGTTGGAATACTCAAAAATCTAATTAACTGCTAATTAAAATGATTCAGCTTGATAAGAGCCTGCAGCGCGAGGCTTTCACTGCTCCCACCCCGGGAGGCTGTAGCTCCTCGTGATGTCCAGAGTGGACACGCGGAGCTGGAGGATCCCCCAGGCTCCGGGTGGTTCACATTCCTTTTCAGAGGGACACGAGTGTGACAGGGGGAGATGTGTCACCTTCAGCCGATCTTCCTGATGCTGCAGTTTTTCTCGGAGAGCCTCTCCACGCCACTGCTCATCCTTCTGGAAACAAAAGCACATTCAGGAACGGAGCATTAGAGCTAAAGGGACAAACGCCAACGTGCTCGGCTGTAGTGCGAGGAACAGCTGCTGTTTGAAAGTGTTTTACCATTAAGAAGACTTTGGAAAAATTCAACTTTTCTTCCACTGGGACGAATCTTTTGTCAGCAGCAGCAAACAGACCCATCTCCTCCGGGTCAGCAGGTTCACCCTGCAGATCGCCCTCTGCCTCAGAACAGGCTTCCAAATCTTCCAGTGGTTCCAGAGAAGATGGGCTTGAAGATCCAAAGCCTTTCCTAATTCCATCTTCAACCTCCAGTTTAAGCAACGTTGCTGCGCTCTCCATTTCCCTTTGTGTCTTTTCCAGGCTTTCAGTTTTAACCTACATCAGAGAACAGTCTCACTATTTTGCTGTCACGTTACAAATGCGTCAATCCAGAGGGATTCTCCTGTGTAACTGAACAAGGCTTATTTCTGTAGTGTCGGCACTTCAACTATTGCAATCAGGAATCACAAAACTGCTGAGCCCTAATTCTGACAGTAACTTGGCCTGTGAAGCCCCAGGATAGTAACAGAGGCACCTACAGTTACCAGGACACCACTTGGTAACTTAAACCTGCTTGTTTAAGAGGTTGATCCATCTGAGCTGGCCTAAGCAGCGCCTGCCGTGCTCCACAGGGTTGTGCCGCTCTGCCACGGCCTTTGGGATCCCAACAACCCGGCCCTGCTCCGGAGCCGGGCAGCCCTGCACCGAAAACTCCGCACGTCGCCGCTGGCTGGAGCGGCTTCGTTCATTTTTAAACCAGGATTACTGAGCTGCTTGATCCTGCCAATTGTTACCAAAGCTTAACTTCTCCCAGATTTGGGAAAAATCACACGGCAATTTTAAGTAGGTCTATTTCTAACTGTGATACAGCGCACTGGAGGAAATTCAAAACCAAAACAATATCAACTTGTGTGAAAGACAAAGCTTTCCCTGAACCGCCGCCGTGCTCGCCCCGCGGTCGTACCGGGCTCTGCAGATCCGCGCAGTCCCGCTGCATCTGCCCCAGGCCCCGGCTGAGGCGCTTGGCTCGTTCACGGTTGTCGTGTGCTACTTGTTCGACAGTCGCTACATCACTCTGCAAACAGGTGTTTTCATGCTTTTGTTCCTAGGAAAATGCAGGAAGATTTGCTTTTTACTGTGAGCATCCACTGTAGCAAAATCAACCGAGAACCCACATAACACCAGTTCTTCAAGTTAGAAGGCAGAAACAGCATTAAACAGGAGTAACTAGAGCACAAGCTGGAAATACCAGAGTCTGGTTGCCTCAAGTTCAGTCCAGCCATGAAGTTGATGCATTATTTTGTTCCCCCTACAATAAAAAGGGCTGTCCTGGCACTTTGCTCTTTAACCCAAATCCCCAGCCGTTCTCCCCTCAGCCAGGACTTACACGAAGTTTTCTTTCAAGCTGCATCTTTTGCATTTTCATTGCTTCTTTCAGCCTCAAGATTTGTTTTTCTGCTTTTTTCTTCTCGGATGCCATCTGATCCTGGACACGGTTGAGCTCAGACCTGGAGTCTTCCAGTTCTTTTTGAAGAGACTGTATTTCTCTGGTTTTTTGTTGTAATTGCAATTCTTTTTCAGAGAGCTGATGCTCTGTAATTAACATTTTTAAAAAAACAAACCTGATTAGCAGAAGCTTGAGTATCTCAGCGTATTTCATACACATTAGGTATTTTTCAAACATTAATCTGCTGAGCAATGGTTTGTAAAAACACAGGCACAAGGTGAGAGGGGACGGACACCAGTTGACTTCAGCAAGTCAATTTTGGGTTTGAGAGTCAATCCCCGTGCTGCTTGAGAAACCAAACGAGATTAACAGAAATATTTGTTGGCTTCACTAGACTTAGAACACACAGACGGTAGCAATTTATTCGTGCAATGAATCTTACTGCTTTTTCTGACGGTTTCTTCAAGCGCTGCGCATCGGGACTCCTCCTTTTCCAGCCTCCTGAGGTTCTCCTCCCCCAGCCTCCCTTTGGCCATCGCCTGCTCCAGCTTCTTTTGTTGATCTGCCAGTTCCTTTTCCAACAGCATTTTCTGATCTTTCACTTTAGCCGTGCACTCTTCCAGTTTTTTTCCTTCACGCTCTGAATTTTGCTTGAGGCGATGAAGAATCTGCCAAAAAATGCGCCACTTGAAGCTTTAACTACTACCAACTGGATGAGAACAGATACCATCTCCAAAAGACATTTCAGAAGATAAAGCAACATGAACTGGAAAGAACCGTAGTCTGATACTCCCTACTGCCAAAAAAAGTACCAATTTTTCTTGCCTCTCTTATTTTCAGTACAGCTCCCTCAGTTTTTCTTTTGGTTAACACTTTGTTGAGATGCTCAGCCAACCTAAGTTCATTTTACAATGAGATCCACCACTGTGGCGCAGCCTCTCAGTGCTGATCTTACAGCACTTTCATTCCCAGTTCGTGTAAAATGCCCCTGCGAGGAAGGAGCACCCGGCCCTTTGGGGTGACACACCAGTTTTCACTAAAACAGAACTGAATATCGAAGCTAATTCTCAAAAATGAGGTTTCATGTTTCTTAAAGCACTGGTATAGTATTTATAAACTAGCACCCAAAGCTTTTTGGCCCGCGCTATTTTCCGCGGGCGGGTGAAAGCGAGTGGCTCGTTACCGCCTCCTGCGTGGCCAGTTCTGCTGCTTTCTCCTCCAGCTCCTTCTGCAGCTGCTGCAGTTGGTTCTCCCTCTTTTTCTGTCTCTCTTGGCAATCTTTCCGTTTCCTTAGACACTCCAGGATGTCTTCTTTCAGAGTTGCCTGCTCTCTAAGCAACTCGTCCTGATGCTTCGTAGTATTTTTCAAATCCTGCAATACAAAACAAAAGCAAGCGACGTAAGCAGCTGGTAAGATGAACAGCGGTCTGGCTGAGACGTTTGCATTTGCAAAACCACAGCTGATCGCCCCTCATCACACTGAACAGCACCTTCCACTGAAACCAGCCACTGAGTGACTTCACACAATAGGAACCACCAGCTAAAAAGCTACAAGATGCTGCTTTGCTGCCCTTTTTTATTTTTTTTTAAACAAACAAAACTAAAAACCATATCTTCTTTCTAAAAAACGATAAACCAGGGTGATTTTGCTTCTGTATCTGGATTGTTTTCTAGAAAAAAACCACCTCAAAATCAAGCAAAAAATGTAATAGACACAAAACGAACTAAACAACTTAAAGAGAAAACACCAAACCAGAGTCTCATTCGTTAGGTACCCGCTGCCGCCCATCGGACTCCGACTCAGCAAAACGAGGCCCTAAACGAGCCCTTGTTCACCAGGGGCTCATTCTGGGCCTGGTGACAAACAGGGGATGGACCCTCAGCTGGGAGAAGCAGCTCCCGTCTGTCACTGTGTGGAAATCGGTGCAGAGTTCACCAGAACTAACCTGTTCTACCCGCTGAAGCTGTTGCCTGGAATCATTTAACTCTCCTTTCAGTGCTTCTAGTTCTTCCTTTTTTCCTAGAAAAATATTTGGCAACAGATTTTTCAATCAGCAATTTGAAATACCACTACAAATAAACCATCTCTTTTCATAAATTAATACACAGAAAAACAGCTTCTAAAATTTCTGTCTTTTTGACATGTTAAATACTTTCTGCCTGCAGATATTTGAGCATGTTAGATATTTAATATCATACAGTACAGTTACAGTGTCTCTTTTAACACAGTTTCTCTGAAAATGCATTATAGCTTAAAAGCAAAACCGGATCTTTACCTTGAAGATCCCTCTGTACCACAATGATGTCTCCATTCAGTGATTTTTTTTGTTTGTTCAGCAGATCCACCTCCTGCTGCAGGTTTTTAGCATCCAGTTCCATTTTTTCCACATTGGACAATGCAGTTCTGCTGCTTTCTTCAGTAGCAGTTAAGTCTCTGTAAAATGCAAATACATGTTCTCGGATTGTTGGAAGTACTTGGTGAGGACTCTAAAAACCAGCTGCATGTCAGAAGTTCTCTCAGCCCCAGGAGATGCCACCAGCAGCCATGGGAGCAGGACAACCCACCTGTTCCAACACTTAACAGTTTGCTTTTCATAACATTTCTCATTGCATTGCTGTGATACAACAAATGCTGTTGCATTCATCCACTCCAGTGCTGAATATTTTCCCTGAGTCTGCTCAGACATGCTTAAAATAAAACCTCCACGGGATATAAGAAACAGCATATTCTGTATAATCAGGCACCTCAAAGTCATAGCTAAATTTTTAATTGTGATAAGCAGACATTCAAGGCGCTCCCCATCACTTCTGATCTTTGCAGAAAAAATATTCTGCCCCACCTTCTGGATTGTGACAACTTCTTTTCCAAACTCTGACAATCTTCTTCAAGCTTTTCCTTTTCCTTATTCAAAGACTCAATGTTGCTTTGCAGAGTGCGCATTCGAGACACCAGATGTTCGTTCTCCTGACGGTCTTTCTCCAGCAGTTGTTCCTGCCAGTCTACTTCCCCTTGCTGGCACTGAAATAACCTTTGAATATTCTCCAATTTTAACTTCTCCTACAGAAGAAGGGATTGTGAACACCACATTTATACGGTCAAGAAGTAGAACAAGTTATTAACACCTTTAGCTGCAGCAGATGAAGCCCCTTTCGTTCACAGGCCAACTGGAGTGCCCTCTGTAACTACAGCGTTAGAACAGCAACAACTGCTTCAAGCGCCAGATAAATGTGAGTGTGTTTATGACAAACATGAGCACGAGGACTGGAAGACAGGGGTGCAATCCCTTGTTCCATCATAGTTTAATCGCTATTTTCCCCCCATCCATAAATTGCCACTTTAAGGGCTGCGAGATGCTCGGGTGAGATAGGAAGGTGACCACTGTACGCGTGGTACCAAGGATATCGACTAGTCACTTCTTTTCCCTGTCCTCCACAAAAAGGTACGGAGAGAGGAGGTAAATGCTTCTAAAAGCAAGCAGCAGGTAGGATCTGCTTCTGTGTCAGATTTCCTGGAACCACAGAACACGCAGTTAGCTACAGAAGCAGCACTTACTTCCAGAACTGCAGCCTGAGTCTTTTGGAGCTCGTTGACCTTTTGGTCATGTTGTAGTTTCAAACCTTGAAGTTCATTATTTTCAAGCTCCAGCATTTCCAGAACGTGTTTCAGTTCTAGTGAGATGAAAGAAATCCAAGGTTATTACACGGGTGTTTGTCAGCTCTGTATGAACCACAAGAATCACAGAGAACTCTTCTCCGCAGTCGCTCACAGTGTTTGAAAAGGAGGGAGGAACCGAATGCTGCAGGGATGTACAATTAAGCGCTCAGAGTGTATTTCTTTCCAATCCACAACAAATACTGTCTAGTGAAGCCAGGCCCATACCTATCTTGTGCTTGGTAATTTGCCCAAGGATTCCCTGAAGATTTTCTTCCTCTTTTCCAATATCCTCCTTTACGAACGCAAGCTGGGCTCTTTTCTCATCAATCTGCACATCCAGTTTCTTCCTCTCAACAAGAAGCTCTTCCAGAAGTAGTTTTATTTCCTGTGCAAATGCACCAGCATTACAAGGAATGCCAGTATTTGCCTTTTTAAATAAAGCTTTTCTTTAAATATAAGTTCTAAATATTGATAAAATTTTAAAAGTCTGTCAATGTTCCGGTCAATTTAATTCCAGAGTTTATAGTTACAGTTAATGGTGTAAACAAACAAAAAAATGTAGTATTTAGGTTAAAGTCTTGCTTGTTGACAATTTAGAGTAGTAACCTTGCAAATTCTGAACAAAAACACTGTCAAGTGAACAACAGGTAGGCCTTAAAACAGAAAGTCAGACAAGAAGCTCCCATAAAATACAACTAACCTCGATATTTTGTTTTTATTTCAGAAAGAAAGGAAGTACAGGATCCTTTCTGAGTAAATGGGGATGCAGACAGAGCTGACCTAGGCCAGGCTTTGCTGATCAGACCGATCTGCTGCAGCAGCCGCTTGTCCCTGCAACACTAAGTCATTCAGAGACTTCTATTCAATGTACTTTAGTTCAAGGGGCCAGCTCTCTAAGTATTACTGGAACTGGGCAGTTCCACTTCTGATTTGCACACCTGGACCAAGCTCTCAGTCACACAACTGGAAACTTGCTTGTTCTATTTTTCAGTGGGTTTTGGGAGGTCACAGAAAGCAAAACCGATTTTGTGGAAACTTTATGAGATGTTTTTGGTACTTTATTCTTTCACTGCGGCGAGAGATAAGCAAATTGAAAACTCATTTGGAAGTTACCCTCATTTGGCGTAGTTTTTCATTTACTTCAGTCTCTCCATCTTGAAGAGCTTCTTTGAGGTCACCTTTCTTTTGAGCAATAGAGTCTTGAAGGACATGGAGCTCTTCTCTTCTTTGCTTTAACTGTTCCTCCAGAAACAAGAGCTCCTCTTGCTGAGCGGTGATCTACAACGTGCAAGTTTAACAGAAGGAGCATCTGAAGGCTTTTATTTGTGCAGCTACACACATGCACAAGTGCAGGACACTGCTCCCTGCCAGAGAGATTTATCTGAACTGCAAAATGCGTAATGATCCCATCAGATAAATAAATATCAGGTGCTAAACCTGGATAATAAAGCCAATACCAAAGACTCAGTTCTGATCTGGACAGTGCAGTCAGGCAGAATTAACTTCTTCAGACAAGGCATTTCAGAACTTAAGACGCTTCCCAGCTTTCAGTTACATCAAAGCCAACAAAACTGATAGTCCAGAGTTGATAAGATAAGCCTTACCTGATCTTTTAATCCTTCCAGTTCAGTTTTCTTGCCTTGAAGAAGGTTTTCAGCTTCTCTAAGGATCTGAAGGTGATGTTCTTCATTACCTTCTGCAACTTTAACATCTCCTTGAAGCTTCTGAAGACTGACAGTGAGAATAAAAACGATTCAGAAGAAACAAGAATCCCTTAGGCAGTAATTTACTGGAAAAGAACATCTTTATCTATTAGAGTTTATGGTAAATTACAAATACTTACCTTTCAGTTAGCATTTCTATCTTCTGGTTTAATGACTGGAACTCGGAGTCTCTTGCAGCCACCATTTTGTTCATTTCCTTCAAAATACCTTCTTGTTCCCTCTTACGCTGTTCTAAATCCCTTGTATCTGCCTGCAGTAACCTAAAGAAGCATTTATGCCTTTTCGTATTAACATTTTAACAGCTCTCCCTCTTCAAAAGCACTATCTTGATATTTGAAAGAATCTTGTTCTTCTCCTCAGCCCCGTTCGATACAAAGTCCCAAGAAGAGTGCATGTACCTTAACTGCTGCTCTGCTTTCACCAGTTTAACGGCCATTTCCTGAGCCCTTCGCTCCAGCTCTTCTGCCTCGGTTTCAGTACGGCACAAATGCTGTTTGGCATGATTGTACTTTTGAAGAGTATCTTTAGTCTAGAGCAAAAATTGAAGATTATTGAGGCAATACATTCCCATCTCATACTTTCCACATCCCTAACCTGCAGGTTAGCTGTCAAGATCAACTCCTGGCTCCAGTATTCTACCTGAGCTTTCTCCCTTTGTGGACCATGACGGTGAACCTTTTCTCCTCTCTCATCCAGAGCAGAAAAGCTTCCTCCTCTTTGGCAAGGACTGAAACCTCTTCTTTTAGCACAGGTTATCCCACGACTAATTTTCAAATAGAAGCATTTTAAGAGGCTTCAGGTTATCCAAATGAAAATAAACTGATTACACAAACAAAAATCCTCTGCTTGAAACAACCTTAATGCAACACGTAAATCCCTCTGCACTTGGAGTAATGGCTTTCCTTACCTTGCCGCGGGCACTCTCGAGTTCCACTCCGGCCTCAGCCAGCAGCCTGTCTGCCTCCCGCAGCTCCGCTCGCCGCTTCACCAGAGTCTGCTCTATACATTCGATTTCATCGGCAACATCCTCGTGATGTTTAAGAGACTCTTCTAACTGCAGTTCTGCAATCAGGTTGTCAGTATACCCTTCAATGAAGGCCCTGAAAGGTCAGGAACAAAGACGTGGAATTAAAATACAAACTGCCTGGAGCTTCATGAAGTTCTAGTCCATTTACATTAATTGTAAATGAGTCCGAACTGGCTTTTGTTGGGAAAAATTTTAGGTATTTCCGCTTACTTACTTCAAATGCATCTAGTGCAATATTCTTACTTGCGTTTGTTATGTTTTTGAGCTGCTCTTTGTAGCTCTGCTACTTCACGTTCCAACTCTTCTCTTTCACACAGAAGTTCGTCAATGGTTTGATGCAATTTTTCCACCTCTTTTTTGCTTTTATGCTCAGCTACCTCTGACTGTTTATCTTTGTATTTCCGAGACTTTAAATAATACACAGTGTCTTCCAGCCTTGAGACTTCACTCTCCTATGTACAGGAAACAGAACAACAACATTAAGACCTATTTTCTATTTCAGTCCTCCTGAGACACAGAACAGCTACAGATAGAAAAACTAGACAATCAGCACTGGAGATTGAGTCAGCAAGCTCTCTCAGATCCAGAACCTTCCTAGCAGAGACTTCTTTAAAAACAACCAACCAACCAACCCCTGGACTAATCTAATCTGTGAAAATCAGGGTTTGGGTTTTTTTTGCATTTTTGTTTGTTTTTATTTTAGAAAGCACATGTTAAAAGATGCTCCTACTCCATTCACACTCGGTTCCCTATGGTGAAAGCTGCTGCTGCCAGCTCTGGCCGTACCAAATGGTGATGCTCGGGCACGTTGCAGTGCAGGACGCCCATGGGGACCAGCGGGACGGCAAACGTTGGGGGCAGAGGCCCGTACAGCAGCGCGGCTCCCGCGGGAGCGGGGCCAGAGACGACGGATCCAGGAGCAACAGAAGCAGGAGGAGGAGGCCCGTAAAGCACCGTTCCCTGAGGCACAGAGGCACCGTCTGGCAGGGCCGTGTAAATAACGGTACCGGGTGGTGGCACAAAGGGAGGGTCTTGGGGAACACGAGTTTCTTCATTTCCTTCACTATCTTCTTTTGCTCTTCTATCTTCACCAAAAAAAAAAAAAGTTATTTTAAATCACTTTTCCAGTAAAAGATATTCTTCAAATGGACATTTTAAATTATGTAAAGTACAAAAATGTCAGACATGCTACTTAAGCTGAATAATGAGTTCAACAGTAACAAGCATTTATAATTCATTCATGCACATAAAAAAATTCCCTATGAACTCTAAAGCAAGTCCCTCTTTAGGATACTCCTAAAGATTGAGACCATGAGGCTGACTTACCTTTCCCAGAGTTTGTTTTGTACGGCCTATTTCTGAGCGGTGAGTAAACCCAGCACCCTCCTGGCTGGGGCAGGTCCCCCGTCCCGCGCGGCCCGTCCTGCCCGCAGCCTCTCCGGGGCAGGGACGTGCCAGAACACAGCAAACAAACTCCAGAATCTTTTGTGCTGTGGGAAGCAGGAGTTGAAGCCTAAAGAAAAAAAGAACACGTGCTAACCTAGAAATAACAAATCACGTAAAATCGATTATTTGTTACAGACATGCTAAGCACTGCTTTTCCAAGAGCAGGCTATACAAGCTCTGCCTTCTCTTACTTCCAACCATGATGCTTCTTTAAAAAGAATACTAAAGATATTTGAACAATATTTCTCTTAATCTCAGACAAATGCTGTTTTGCAAAAAATGTCTGTGTGCAATGTGCCCTTTTAACCTTTACCCAAATGAATTCATAATATGGTATTTTGAACAGCTGTCTCAAAATTTTACATATACTAGATTCCCACACAGGAACATTTGTGTGTGTTTCAGTATTACTCTCATACACCAGATGATATTTTTTCTTCAGTTCCTCCTAGATCCAGCAAGTTTATCATAGACTTTCCCATATCAAATGACTTTCCACATAACAAGATTTTTATTTCTGACCTGTGATGATGGCATGTAATACCAGTATCCCCTTCTTTTCAATGGATCCGCTATACTGGTGATGTAATCGTTCTGGTATGACAGCAGATTTTTGAGTGCTGCAATTTCATCTTGTAAGTTATCAATTTCATCTTTGTTACCTGAAAATTAATCACCATTTAAAAGGCATAAGGCAAATAATTAAGTCATAAATCCTGCATTCAGCATTAAAGTAACAGTTCAAAGCTCTTCCCCTATTGTTACCCTGTTAATATGAAACAACACTAAAAAAAATTAATTGCCAAGGGCAACAAACTAAATGTTATTATATAACGATGCAGACATATACTGGTCCCTGCAAGTTCGTCATTTTAAGATTGTAGAAATACAAGTTCATATACAGGTACCTGATGCTTATTTTTCCTTATATGCAGGTCTCTGACAATGTTCTAGAGCCGTATAAATGGAATGCACAACACAATTTGTGTTTTCTAAGTAGTTGTTAACACAAACTAATGAAAACCAACAGACTGCCATTCTGATTTTCCAACTGAGGCAGAACTTCACTAAATTTCCAGAGGTCATGGGCACATCAGCTGTCCTAAACAGTTTATTCTCCTACAATAAACTTCCTGTGCTCTGAACAGCTTCTCAGATCAAACAGCAACAAATATGGAGAAGTGAAGTCTTCTGTGTCCATGCTTACCCACAAGAAACAGAGAGAAAAATTACCTGTACCGATATTATCCAACAACCATCTTAAACGTCCAATTTCTGCTTTCTGTTGCTCCATAGCTTCTTTTAATTTATCGATTTCGAACTTCTGAGAGCTTGATGCAACAGTCTTCTCACTGGCTTTCTCCATTTCATGCTGAAACTGTTTAAAATGTAAGTTTAAATCAAAGCAAAGCACTTCAGTTGAAATTACATTGTGATTAAATGTTTTCAAACATGTCCATCCATCCCTACAAAAATGCTCATTCAGCAAAACACCTGCACCACTGTCATGCAACAGAATTGTTCTTCCCAACCCCTCACATAACCAAGGCTCACAGAAACTCACATAAAGGTATTTAAGTGAACAGGTGATAGTTTTCCTTAAAAGTCCCTACTGGAGTCAGTGAGGGTTTTATTTTGTTCTTTGGCAAAAGTCAGGGAGCAAAGAACATCGTGACTTGGGAAAGCGTGAGGAAAACGGGCAGGATGGACACCTCTAAATACGGCATTTTCAGAAACTCATGGAACTAATATATCCAAGTGTTTCATCCTCCTCATACAATACAGAGCAAACAGCATTGCAACCCACTTGTTCTTCCTTCTCTTTGAGGAGTTGTTGTAACAATTCTATTTCTGCTTCTGCTCTGGTGAGATCCCGAGCTGCACGAGCTGCCTCTGCACAGAATTCTTCGGCTTCCTCAATCTCCTGAAATTGAAATTTGAGTTTGAGCTTTAGTTTGCAGGAATACTTTGCAAGCTTGCAGATGTCTCAAGCAGCTTTGTGAAAAGCTGACTAATACGAAGCATCAGCACTTGTCTGTTATAGAATTCCAGAAACTAGAAAAGTTTATGTAAAATAATGTTTCTCCTTTAACTTTACAGTGTTTCAACAGAGGAGATGTTACATGTAGCCAAAAATGGTTCCTAGTTTTAAAAACATGAAACGTAAGAACTTCCACGGTCCCTTCTTCTGCTTTTCTATCTTATTGTATAATCTATAGTTTGACTTTCAGTTAGTAAGAGGCTAAACTTGCCTCTCCATCGCCTTCTAACACCAGGACCGTTCCCATTCTGATGGCGCTAGAAAGCACTACTTATATACAAGCAATTAATGATCAACGTTGATTTACCTCAGCTCGCTCCTCATTAATTCTGAGAACAGTCCCATGAAGAGCCTTCAGCTGATTTTTAGCAATAGAGAGCTCTGTGGCTGCCAGTTTATCTGAAGTGACGACTGCTCTCTTTAATTCCTTCAGTTCTTTATCCAGACTGACAAACTGCATTTGTGCCCTGGCATCTTCCTTCTTTTTCTGAAACCGGGAAAACAAAAGGTTTTATAAGTTTTAAGTAAAAAGCAGCATGGAAGAAAGGCTTTCTCTTGGTATGACTTTTGTCCTTCACGCGTATCTCATTTTCTATTTTATGCACAGAAGTAACAGGAAAACAAAAAACAAACCCTAAAGCAAGGACAACCAATAAAAGTTAAGAAAAATAAAGGTGTTATATTTCATCTCTTCATTCCTTCATGTATTCGATCTATCTTAGAAAGCAAAATAATTCAGAAGTTTCTGCATCTTCTTTTTGTGAGCAAACACAGTGCACAGACTTGTCCTCACTCATTCCTACCCTTTTCTCTAAATCCTCCAGTTGAGCAAGAATATTCTCTTTCTCTTCATCGGCCTCTTGGAGTTGTTGCTCAGCAAGGCCCTGAATTTCTTCCATGCTCTTTATTTTTTCATGTAAATGTTTAATTTCATTCTCCAACTGATGGACCTTGTTCTTATTCTGCTTGTTTTCAGCTTTAACCTAGAAGTGAAATAAGTTAGAATGAGCAGCCAGAAATATCTAGTTTTTCAACAAAAAGCCACCCTATTTTAATGATTTATAGAAGAGAAATAACTTTTTGGGAAGTGCAGTTACCAGTATACTTTGTACCAGAAAAGAAAGGAAAAAGAACTGCTTTGCCACTGAACTATTACATTTTTAAAGTGCTCGGTTTATTTTGGTATTAGTATGTATAGTGAGCTGTCAAGGAGGTTACTGGCTGAAATTGTCTTACTCTTGTTTTTGTTGTTTCGATACGTGCCTGTCTGTATTTCTCCTGTACTTCTTCCAGTTTTTCCTGCTGGGATCCCATTTCTTCCTGCAATTGCCTCTGTCTAGCCCATGCATTCTCTTTTTCCCTCTGAGCATCAGCAAGCATGTCATTCAATTCTTTCTGCAGATTTGCAAGGCTTTTCCCTAAAACATCACCTGAATTCTGACATCTGAAAGAGAAACAATCCAGGTTCCAAGACAGAAAACAGTGATTGCGATACCAGATACCGAAATAATGAAGCCTAATATAATAGTGCAAGTTTCAGACATCCAGTGTAAATGTAATCAGGCGCAGCACTGAATGTCCTTTCCCTCAGTAATGGAATTACTGGGCTGAGGTGACACTCTCAACAACCACAGGGCGCTGAAGCTCAGGTCTGAACTGCTCCAGGCTGCACTCAGTGGGATGCAGCATATGCACCTGGTTGCTCTCATGTATTTACATGTATTTGCACAAATCTAACAGTTTGTACTTTTGTTTTACTTACTGAATCTCTCCAGCTCCTGTGTGAAGCTGTTGCTTGAGTTCATTTATACAAGCTAAGACTTCCTCAGGATGAATCAAGTTCCCAACCGCATGGTTTAGCTGATTCTGAAGATCTTTAAGCTGTTGTTTCAGGAGATTATTGTCTCCCTAAAAAAGACAACAACAAAAACACGCCCACGCAACCATAAGCAAACAAATGCACAAATGATAAGAGCTAGAATTTTTAATTCCTAGATCTGTTTTAGGGTTTTGGTTGTTGGTGGTCTTGTTTTGGTTTTTTTCTGTTTTTTAAAATAAAAGAGTCCAAACGTTTTTATCAGTGTGGTCTGAACCAGTATCAACAACAAAACAAGAAACCCCAATCTTTGCCTTTCAGTTTCCTTTATGTTGAAAAGTATTTAAATGCCAGTTCAGGAATGAAGGGGGTTTATTTGCAGGCCATATTTTCAAGATGTTGAACCCTGTATATCACTCTTGCCTGGAGAAATGCTGTTGATTGAGCCCTTCAGCAGCTTTAGGAAGATAAACACTCAGTTTCTAGTCAATAAAGATGAGGCACTGATCTGTGACATTCTATTTAAGCAGAGGTGTTTCTGTACCGCTTACCAGTTAACTTTTTAAAGGCAATACTTCACCTGCAATTGTTTGAACTGAGAAAGGAGCTTATAATTCTGTTGTTCCTTCTCTTCTGCTAGTTGTGCTTTGGTCAGAGCATTCTCTAAGGCTTGCCTTTCTTTTTCAAGTTCAGCTTGCAGGGCTGACAGTTCCATCTACGAGCACAGAAAAACTTCAGATTAATATCCCTGACTCCAACCTGTCACCCAAATACTCAACAGCTGTATTTCTTAAAACTATAACAATATTGCAACATCTCCAAAACCATCAGTGGAGGAAAGTTTGGTTGTCCCTCGTCTGGGGGTTTATTATCCCTCTGGCACTGTAAGAGCTCTGTTCTTACCTGGCTAAGTTGTTTCAGTCTTTCCAATTCTTCTTTTTGCTGCTTGGCTTCAATGTCTCTGTCTCTTAGCTGGGCTTCCAGTTCAGCCTCGTAGGCAGTGATGTCCCCTTGTGCGTCTCTAAGCGTTTCATTTATTTCTTGCTGCTCTTGCAGTGCGCCTTGTAGCATTGTAATTTCCTGGAATTTTAAATTTATTTTAGAAATACGCACACAGGAGAGCCAGAATTTCTTAGAGTACATTGCCCCTCTTCCTCTGTTACTCTGGAACTCAGCATCGATGTGAAAACAAATAGATCAAAAAAGAGACATTAACCCTAATCACTAAATATTAAAACTTACAGTTAGGCAGCACTACTACAAAGTCAGGTCAGTGATGCTGCTGTAACGGACTGTACAAAAATCTACGCTCAAATTAGAACAATGTAGCTTGAAGTGATACATATTTGTCTCTGGCATTAAGATTTACATAAAACTTACCAGGACACTAAAACAGCTCTGTGTGTAACTGGCTGATAGGACAGACACAAATAATAACACGCACATCCTCGGCTACCCTCCCATTTTCACTAACGCAATTCACTGTGATGCAGACTGCAAATCCATTTTTAGTAACGCCTGAAAGGTGAAGCCTGTGTTTCTGAAACATCTTCCATAAAGTACAGATTTACTGTGCGTCTCTTGCCAATGGTTTGAAAGGCCAAATTCTGTTCTTAGTGTGTGTGGGCACATCTAAGTGAAGTTACCAAATAAAAACATTGTGCTTTGCTATTCACAGTTAGGACATTTGGCTTTTTCTTTTTTTTTTTTTTTTTTTTAAGTTTATTCCTAGGTATCTGAATTGGGAAAGAAGTATAGTATTAAGGCTTACTTTTCTCATATTTTCTGCATCCATGGCAACTATTTCCAGGTTGTTTCTTTCCTCTTCTAGATCTGCCAATCTTTGTAGCAAAGACTCTTTATCCTTCCGCAACTCCTTACATTCATCATTGGCCTGTTTTGCCTGACACTTAACACTTCCCAGGTATTCCTGTAATCCAAGGATAATACTTTCTAAATCCCTTTTCAGTGCTTCATTTGTTGCTATTTGACCTGCGGAAACACAGACATTTGAGATAGTTAAGTAAACACACTTATTTACAAAACAAACAAAACTGCCTTTCTTAATTAAGTCAATGAACTAAATAAGTCAGTTTCCAAAACTTCCCCCTCGCCTTAAGAAAAGGTCTCCTAGATCAGTTAAGAATAGTTTCTCAACCTTTTCCTACACATTCTGTACTTTATTTAAACAAAGATAAACAAAACTGAATCCTCAAATCAATTGTCATGTTATCCTGAACACAAGAAAGACTGTAAAATAAAAAGACGCGTTTACCATCAGTAAGCTGTTGCTCCAAGTCCTTGATTTCCTCAGTTTCCTTGGCAATCCTAGAGAGCATTTCGTCCAGGCGACTCTCGAGTTGTTTGTAATGTTTGTTCATGACATCAAACTGCTGTTCTTTACTTGCTTTTTGACCTTTCATGTGAACCTGTAAATTAACAGTGGGAAAGGTAAAGTGGGATAACATCAATACAGATTTTAAAAGTCCAGTTAACATTTTAGCTCAGTTCTGCAGTGTCTTACTACTGGCAGTAAAAGTCACAAGTGCAGCTTATGTTTTCGTGCTTGGTGGTGGTTTGTTTTGGTTTTTTTTTCCTCGTTACTGCTGCACAAAGAACTCCATATAGGCAAACAATCTGTGTAGTCTCCCCCTCACCCCAGCGTGATGAATAAAGCCTGCATTTATAAATTATTACTCATGGCTACCACCTTTCCTCCTGCCTTTACTTTTTGTTATACTCATTTCCTCTTTCAGTCAAGAACAAACATGATTTTCTCCAGAAGCTTTAGACCTGTCATCCTGCATTGCCTTCAGAGCAGATGATGCTTTAGAACATGTCAGGTCACTGCCCAAAGGAAAATACTCCAACGAACCAGCAAGTCAGGCCAGCTTTATAGCAAAGATTTACTTACAGCATTTTTTTTAAATATATATTTCTGGGAAATACACTGTAGCTGCAGCTCACACAGATTTTGGTCAGGACTTCATGCGTTCAGTATGAATGTAGCCGATTGTTACAGCTGTACACAAAACTAGGTTATCAACACAACGCAGTGCTATCTGTTCCTCACTTGTATGAAATGACTCAAACAGCTCAAATGCCAGAAAACTTAGAAAACCTCAGAATTACACTGCCGTGGTAAACAGCATCTTTTTCTTACTACTCGAAAAAAATTAAAAATTGACCTAGCAGTAGAAATTTTAAATACAAGTTCTCTGGAAAATCACTGATAAAGTTCCTTCCATACCGAGAGCCATGGGTACAAAACAGCTTTCTGAATTTTTAACAGATTAAACCGGAAGTTATTTTTAATATTCGCACTAGTACAATTCAACTCGTCCCCCTGTTAAAGACAAACTACCGCTCGGCTTTGAACGGCGACATTTCAACAAGTGGAGCCCGAGCAGAGGTGCTGCTGCTGCTGAGTCATTTCGCTGCAGCTGCCGAACGTCCCCAGAGCGCGGTTGGAAAAAGCCAAACACTTACAGCTCTGCCTTTGTCTCCTCTTCCTGCGGTATCGGGAGCGAACCGCCCCACCCCTGATGGAGAATTCATGCGAGGCCAGACCCGCAATCCCCGCGCACACAGCAGTTAAGCGGAGTTTCCCACCCCAGGCTCCCGGCCCCGGCGGCTCCAGCGGCCCCGCAGCCCCGCGGGGGCCGGGCCGGGGCTCCCGCCGCTCCCGCCCCGCAGCGCCAAGCGAGGAAGCGCTGGGGGGGCCGGGCCCGCGGCGCTGGGAGCCCGCCCGGAGCCGCCACGGCCCGCCCGGTGCTTACAGCTGGGGAAACGTGCATTTTTTAAAAGTGTCTGCAGGGCTCGGCTGAAAACGGGAGCCAAGCAGGAAAACTCTGTGTGTGCTTAAAAGCATCGAGCTGGTCTGAGAAGCTCTCATTTAAAAATACATCTGCTTTTTAAAAAGGCTATTTCGTTTTGATTTCAAATGTCAATAAACGCTTGCTGTACTCGCACCAGTTAATAACTCAGAAATCAAAGGTCTTGCTTCCCCGGACATCAAAAAACCAAGACTATCAAGCTAGAGCTGGAGCTCTTCTTGGGGCTTTGCCCCAGCCCTGTAAGACGTAATTCCGAGACCTTTTCAAATCTGTTGCTAATGACAGGACTGTATGTGACAGCAGAGAAAGGGCATTAGTCCCCACCAAAAAGGCTGTATGCATCTTTGCAGAATTTGAATGATTCATTGAAAATTGACTCTAGTTTCAGGATGCTGGATTACTTCAGAAAGCCAAGGCTGCTGCTGCCTTCAGCTGTCTGCACTTCACAGGCTGGAATATTAATATGAGCTGTCACCACTTCAGCCAGGTCAGCTGCAGCTGCCACCCCAGACAGTTTTTCTTGCAAAGAGACTTTTCTGCCAATGCAAGAATTCCCTGACAAAGCAGGACTTCAGCGATAGGCCTGTAGCAGTTACACAGACCTTTAAAAAACCTGAAGACCAGGTTCTACTAACAGATGCAACAAAGATTTCTTACACAGAAATCGTCTCAGAGGATCTGCACAGCATGTTTTTGCAAAGCATAAAGATCTAGTTCTTAGCGTGTCGTACAGAAACTGCCTTGAAAATCAGTTGCCCAAGTGTTTTACCAAAGTTGTTTTTTAAAATCGTGAGGAGTTGTATGTTTTTGAAATTATAACAGCTAAAGAAATTGATAAATAGCAAAAGAATATATAGTTCATGAAATAGGCACAGCAATCTGTTAACATAGCCTTTACTAGTAGTTCTCAGTACGTGAATATACGCACTACATAAAAACTTGAGATTTCAGTTTTACTTACATGTCTTGGATCTTTAGGATTTATACAAGCAAGAGAATTCTGCAAGTCTTCAAGCTCTTTCTGTTTTTTCCCTATTTCTCTTTTCTGTTTCTCCATTTGCTTTTCCAGGTCTAAAACCTCCTTGCGTAGCTGATGCAGGATTCCTATCTTTTCACTCAGCTGCTGTTCAAGACCTTCCTTGTTGGCCTGTGAAATCTGGAGACAGAATTAGGACGTTGGGTAAAATAGTTTGATTGGAAATACACAGCTGATCAAGAACATTTTAAGAAGTTAAATAAGACTGCTAGTTTTGCCTAACAGGTTGCCTAAAAATCATCTATTCATTGTTTTGAATCTTCTTTACTTTCATAAGAAAACAAAAAAAAATAGGATTTTCTCAAAAAGAGAAAATAGACAGTTTGCTTATGGTAACTAGACATTTCATAACATTAGTTTACCACCCCAGGCAACAACAGAACCCTCATCTTTACCATCATCCTCAAGGGTTTTCAGACAATACTTCAAAAGTCTCCTGTATAATTCTTTCTGCAGCCCTAAGAAGACTATCTAGAATGTCTGTTTTTCCCCTCCCACAGTTACAACTTCTTAAGTTAAAATATGGAAGATCCTGGTCCCTTGCTATTCACGTAGCAACCTCTTTATGTACCTTTTTCTGAGCCAGAGCATCCTCCAATTGTTGCAGTTCCCCTGTTACTTTCAAAACTTGTTGCTCTGCGTTTCCTATTGCACTTTGCAGGTCTTCTAATCTTCTTTGTGCTACAGACGAAAACAAAACCACCCCACAAAATACATTATAATATTCTGTATAACATCAATACACATATTTTCTGTTAACACATTAATCAGAATGCATTTTCTTAAAACAGTCATAATCAAAGCTAATACATTCTGGTTTCTCAAAAAGTATCTCATGTTTTTTTAATGAGTCTTACACAATTAATGCATCAAATATGAAAACTCCCTAGCATTCTCTCTTCAATAACGTTTAATCCTTTCATCCTGTTACCTTAAAATAATAGCAAACAGGAGCTGTAATGGTATTGACCCAAATTGCACCAAGGACAGTGTTTAGAAATTACAGCACTTACAGCTTTGATGCACTACGGCTTTTCTTACCTTAAATACGCATCAAGTATTTAATCAGTGGAATAAGCTACACCAGTGTACATATTTTAATTTTTATTTGATAAAAATTAAGGTTTTACCTGAATGAATCTTTTTTTCTTTACCCTCTAGTAGTTCATCTAGCGCTTGTAGCTGCAGTTTCAGCTGGGGTTTCCTGCACAAATCATCATCCAGTTGCATTTTCCCAATCTCCACCTGCTGAGCTTTGTTAGCAATGTAGCCTTCTCCTATAAACATATTTCTTTTATACCTGGCCTTACCAATGTAGGGGCTTTCACCAGGTACATTATCGAGTTCAACATCCTGAAATGGATGAAGTAATATGTCTTTATATCTCCCTCAGAAGTATGCTTGCAGTCAACTCATAATATACATTTAACAAGCACGGAAAAGAAAACCAATTTGAAATTAGAAAAATTAGAAGAAAACCGTCTACATCTCATGTGTTTGGCATTGAGCGCTCTTGTTATTTTATAATGGAATTAATGAACAAACCAAATTGGGGTATGATCAGTTTGTTGCAAATGGGTCATGCAAGTGGATGTTTAACTGGAGGAATTTTAGGCTTCATAGTAATATAGATTATACTTAGTCCATTACATTGTTGCATTTAAACTTCACCCAAGTGTAACCTAAAAAAATTGTTCAGTAATGAAAAGATCCATTATTTCGAAATTAGTACCTCTGATGGAAAATAATTTAATGGCTCGAATTTTGCATCAATCTTATAAAATGCCAGTTCCTGCTCCAATTCATACTGCTTCTGGCAAGCTCGAGTCAGCTCCACTGTCTTCTGCTTCAACTAACAAACGAGTAAACAAATTAAGTTGCATTAATTCAAGTGTCATTATTATCACACGCACTTCAATTCAGCAGAGAGCATAGCAAAGACATTAGCTTTGAAACAAAGTTCACATCAGAAAAAGTTAAGATGGTGTATTTTGGATAAAGAATACCACAAAGTGCAACTTATTACAAGATACAATATGACTAAGAGTAGACAAGAACTCCACAATTAATGTAACACAAATGATCACATGAAAGGCCTTTCAAGTTTACGCACAAAGGTTTGAAAGTAAATTTGCCACTAGTTTAGGATGAAAAGTAACTTGGGTATAATCCTTTAGCAAAATCTGCACCAAATAGCAAATGAATTTACCGCTACTAATGAGCAGTTAGAAATATTAACACTGTAAAAGAAACAACATCTCAATTGGCAAGTGTATAGAGCCTGTGCATTTCATTTTAGCTTAAACTTGACCTAGTTAGGTTTTGAGTTTCTTTTTAAATAAAGGTCCATCATGTGATTTCTTTTTAAATCAACTTTTCACGCTCAATACCTGAGGGAGAACATGCAGCAAAACTCCAATAGACAGTGGAAAGCAGGACTAATGGAGGAAAAGAAACAGAACAGACTGGAATAAAGGAAAGGCTTAAAGAAAGATTTTGAAACTGATATATGTCATGCAAAAAGTAACTGTTTCAGAGAAAATTTTTAAAAAAAAAAGACCAAGAAAATTGTATCCAAAACCCACAGTGAATATGAAGTCCCACTGGAACACTTTATACAAATGTTCCTACTTCAGTAAACATGCAAATAAATCCTAGAAATAAAAATAACCATGCAACCCAGGAGCACAGTGGGGCTACCTTTAGTGAGGAATAAAGGCTCTGCGGAAAGGGAACTGTGACAAACCCATACACCAGCTGAAGGAAGAAAGAAGCGAGCAAAGTCGGTCATCCAAAGGGCAAGAGGGGGTTAAGCTGCAAAATATATGCTGCTAAATGTCACTATACTGAAAACTACATTTCAGAAACAGGCTGCTGGTTAGTGTCTGTGTTCACAGAAGAAACAGCTATAGAAATATTAGCTACAGAGATTCTGAAGGATAAAGCAGCTATAGAAATATTAGCTATAGAGATTCTAAAGGAGAAAATTTTAAAGGAAAAGTCTAACAAGCAAGATAAAAGCCATGTATTAAGTTTCCATCAGGTCATTCACAACCGAGCACTCTCGAGTAAACAGGACTTCTCTTGCTTTTTATACCTACCGATGAAAGATACTTGTCGAACTTCAGATTTTAGGATGATGTGAATAAAGTAAACTAATGGACATTATCCAAAATAATAATCAAGGGGTATTACTGACGTGCAACTTGTATGCACATCTTGGTTTTGTAAAAGCATCTTTTCCCTTATTGCAGCAGCACTTTGAAGTCCGAACAACACAGGAGATTCAGTACATCAGCAATTTAGCAGCTAGGGGATACTTAACCTGTCATCAACTGACAAAATTTTAAACAAACAAGACAAAACTATTAGAGACAAACAAATAAGTTACTCTGAACTATAAATTACAAGTGCAATACTGATGGCTGGTTCCATATACTTACATTTTGCACAGAAATAATATTGAAGAACTGGTCAAGGAATAACAACTCTCTAAAAGTTGAAGTAATTAAGTTTTGTCTCTCAATTTTAAATATAAATCTCCAGCCATGTGAACTCTCACATTGACGACTCTGTTTCTGACAACAAAACTATTCCAAATATTTACTTACTGCAAGTGATTATCTTACCAATTCATTTTTAGTGTCCAGGTCCCTTTGTATATCTTCGTAGCTTTGTTTCTGTTGCAAAGTCTTTTCTTTTAATGATTTGTTCACCTCATCTTGATGGCGAAGTTGCTCAAGTACTTTGGACTGGTTAAGTTTAAGGTTCTCCAGCTCCTTTACTGTGTTTTCCAACTCTCTTTCTAATTTTTCTATCTCTTCTGAAAAACGAAGTAACAGAAACACTCAAATCTTTTCCATCTAAACTTAAACGTGGTGTCATTCGCTATAGTTCTAATATATCACAATTACCTAAATTGAACCTCTCTAGAGCTTCCTGCCTGTCGTGGTTCGTTACTGGCTGTCCATCCAAGTTCTCCAGTGCTCGCAGGTGGAATATGGTGTACAAGCGGTAGTGCGGCAGACTCACAACCGGATTATCCGCAAGGAACAGAGAAGTCAGCTCTTGTAGAGGCTTTAGTTTAGCTATATCATGGAGCTAAAACAAAGATAAATGGAACAATGATTAGACATCCTTCCAAGAGCAATTAAACCCCCATTACTGAAGTTCTGATTGTATGGAATCTTTTATGTTAGATCCATCTCAAAGGATCTATTAACATTGATGCTAAAGTGGAATCTCTAAACACCTACCAAAATACAGAGAACTATGACTAAAGTAACTTCCTAAAATCAAATTGTTTCTTCTATGAAAAAATAACACTGCAAAGAGGGCAAATTTCATCAAGCTCGACCTCGGAAATTTCAAGAAAACAAGGCCTGCGCATATATATAACCTTCCATTCTGCCAGATATAGAAGAAAATGGAGCTTTTATCATGAGAAATAGTCAAATAAAGCTCCTTCACCTCTCCCCCTAAATAGCACAACTCCTTGTATTAAGTGATTTCATTTCACAAACATCCTTTAGTAGCTGCAAAACATGGAAATTAACCTGGACCACAGAAGTAAATCTAATTATGTCCTAAAATATAATCAAATAGATTATTTACGGGTCTCCAAAACTATATAATTAACTTACAATAAGCGACACCATATTTTCACCAAGTTGTTACTAGGTTTCCAGAAACTTGCACTTTCCTGAACAACATCGTATAGGTTTATGTTTTGAATACCTGGCACAAAATGAGAGTTTTTCTGATAAACAGCTTTATTAGGCTCACAACACACTTTGTGGAAAGACACTCAGCAATTATTCAGAGTAAGTTCGTCAGTGTAAATAAATATACCAGTTCACTTCATGAAAACATTCTGAGCAATTATTGTTCCTAACTATAATCACTTACTGATGACACTTGATTCTGTTTCAAGTCAAGGATGCGCAGAGATCTCAGTTTCTTCCCTACCCACACAGGAATATGCTCAATCTCATTCCCTGCAAGGTTCAGCTTTTGTAGATTCCGCAGATGTTCTATACCTTCAATTTTACTGAAAATAAGAAGAAAAACATAACTTACCATGAACCATAGCAACTCTAGAGTGTAATGGAGGCATTATGGATAAACTACAGCAAAATCTGTCTCAAATAGTTATCATTCAAGGTATTAGCAAAAACCATTGGGTACTGCCATGGATTCACTATTCAAATTAAATTACACCAGCTTACTTCCAAGTATTACATTCAGACAAAAAGAAAAAAAAATTGCCGCAAGACTTCCTTGCTCACTGTGGTAAAACCTTAACTTTTACATAACTTCATTTCAATTTTTTTTTTTTTTTTTTTTTTACTGTGTGTTAATTCCATTTTAATACGTAAAATTGGTTCTTCTTCTCCCAAGAACATACAATTTTTTGAGTAGGAACCAACTGTATATAACTGAAGGCTGAAAACACAGGGCAGTAGCTAAAAGCTACTCTGACTTCTTCAATTTCTGTTGAGAGAAAAAGTTTTGCAAACACAATGTGTAGAAATGACGGCATCTATTGTTAACTTCTCTACTGAAACTGCAGCTTCTCTCCTGCAAGGTCAGTCTCATGGCAAGATCATTATTCAGTAACAGAAAAATTAAAGGAAACAAAGAATTTTGCTATTACCTGAACCATTACCCTTCAATGCTTTTACACCACTCAGAAAAGATACCACACTCTCAGAACAGTGAAAGTGAAAAAGCTATTAATATTTAGTGAGTTTAGGGCCTGCCTGATCAAGCCCATTTGGCTTCCTCTCCTAAAAGAAAACTCGTTGTATTACCCATAATAATATGCAGTAAAAGTTTAATTACATTTTTAATGCATTTAATTGGGTTATTGTACCCTCTTCATTATGGTAACTGGAAACTTGCGTTTCTGGCTTGGTTTCCCAGAAAACAAGTTCAACTGCAGTCATGGTTCACTAACAGCATCTCCCAGAACTAGTTCTCCTGTTACTCAAGAGCTGATGCTTTTTAAGATGATCTCACCTGTTAGTCTTGATATACAACTGATGGGAAATTCACCTTAACTGTTTACACCCGTGAGAGAACCCACTTATACAGTAAGAGAATGTCAACTTTATCTGTGCTTACCAGACCATCAGTGTTTCTAACTTACCTGATTTTGTTGCAAGACAAATTGAGTTCACGCAACTTCATCAGTTTATCCAACTTCTCAATCTTCTCTATCTGGTTGTTACTAAGATTTAGTGTCTCTAGTTTAGAGCACTTTTCCAAATTTTCTATGTACTGAAGAACAGAGAATTAACCTCTTAGCATTGCAGATTTTTTTAAATACAAAGGCAGATTTCTATTTTTAACAACCACCTGTTAATTAAAACATACAAAGTATTCTAATATATTATTGATCAGTTTCACTGTTGCATTCTAAAACCTTGCTTTAGGTACATCCTTCTATAGTGTCGGAAGAGGAAAACTTGATTTTAAATTTACAGTGGACCAGTCTCATCTACACAAAAGGGAACAAGCCATTAAAAAAAAAAAAAACACACAAAAAACCCAACCAAAACACCACCACCAAAACACAGCAGAATCCAAAAGATACGAAATTACAAAAATGGAACTTCATTCTAACTTCTTTTTTTTTTTATTTTGCACAAGCGTCTGCTGACAGGTTTTTTGGGTTTTGTTTGGGTTTAGCTGGTTTTTTAAACAGAAGCTGCTTGTAGAACTAGGCTAACAGAATATAGCTGTTTACATCCACTTAAAAATACACCTTTACTAACCAAACAATTTTTTTTTATTTTGTTTAGTTACCAGTTATTTTCAATAACTTACCTTAAATTTCTTGTCCGCATCCTTTGGGGAAGAAAGATTCAGTGAGCTTATATATGCCAAATTTTCTTGTTTTGACAGACCTTTTATGAAGGGTTCAGTAATGTACCTAACTCCTGCACTAACACCATTTTCATCTGAAATTAAACAGAGAAACTGCCTTCAGTAGTGAAAGAATTCATGATTTTTGTATTAAGTCTTTTACTTCACACTGAATACTGGGAAAATATTGAAAATTATTCCCCCTGATGGGGGAGGAGAAGTACCAGCACAGCACAAGCACTGACAGGAAATGGCATGTGAGAGTAAGTGGGTATAAACCTTTTGAAAAAGCCACAGCGTGCGTCTCTCTTTGCCAGCCTTCCCCCCGGCACACAGTATAAGGAGTAAAAGTCTCATTATTCTACTCAGCTTTCATTACTGTCATTTCCACATTTGAGTGCCAAGAGATGAAAGCAAATTTCTCAGGGTTCTTTCCAACATATCATACATCTTTAATCATACAGTTCACAGAGCACTGGCTTGTTAGACTTTTACTATGTACTTTTATACCAGCAGTTATTTATACAATACCTTTATGAAACGTATCCTCAAAAGCAGCTTTGACATTTTCTGCTGTAATATCAAGCTGTTGGCGCCTCCGCTCTGTGCTTTTGCAAGCAGATGGAGATGTCTGTTGGCTGAGAGGAGACGGTGACCTGGTACTTGAACTGACAGGAGACATTGGACTAGGTGTCCGAGAAGCCTGTATCTGTGGTTTTCTACATAATGCTTTTCTTACCGAGCCTTTCTTCATTGCCAAAAATACAGAATATCATTTGATGAATATCTGGAAGAACGGAAATAAACATCAGTCTGGACATACGGCTAAATCTTAGTGGTTTGCGTGCCAACAACATTGTCTTTTTAGCATAAGAAAATATTTCCAGCAATGATATGGTGCCAAAAACCCCACATCTAAGCCAATTCTCCAAAGGGTGACAGCTTCCAGTTTTCACGGGCTAATGCGTATTTGGAGGAACAGTGTACACGTCTTTATTTACACCATTCTAGAGCACACCACCAGGAACCGGCTGCACTGCTTCCTGGTTTCCAACTCACTTTAGCAACTGTCCCGCAATTCACGGCTTACACAAAACCTGTCAGGTCTGGAGATACTCTCAACTCTGACCAACATAGTTGGCACAGGACAGAAGGAGAGGACTAGGATCCCAATTGTTTTTTACCAAAGCTAGAAAATCACCCACTGTGCAGCTGGAAGAGCAAATACAAGCAAAAAAAGGCAACAGAGGAAAAAAAAAATACATCAGTCTAGCGCTAGCATTCCATCAGTGTTCCCTTTCTGCAAACAAGTTATTCTGTGACTGCCTGGGAAATTCCAGAATATGTTAACAGAAGCTTCCCCAGAGACGAACACATTTCCCTGGGGTAAGCGTACAAGCATCATGTGCATGTTCTGTGCATTAAAGTCCTTGTAGGAACGGTCTTCGAGGGACACGTTTTTACAAAAACCTAGACCCAGTAAAAAAAAAAAAAAAAAGAACATTTTAGGGCATTCCAGAAGATAAATATATGCTTTTAAGGGAGCTTTGAGCTATATGAGGGATTACATTGTGTCCTGAGTTGATTTTCTTCATGAAAATCGATTTTTTTTCCCCCGAAATAGCCGCTCTCTTCTGCCCAACACGTGGAGGCACAACTCATTCGAGGCCGGGAACCTGAGACTGGAAGGGGCAGGAAGACAGCGGTGAGCTAATGGAAAGCTATTTTGGGGAAGTTTCGTCATATTTAAAGAGAGCAGCTGGGCATTTTAAAGCGTTTCCTTGAGAACACATTGTGGTTTTGCACTGAAACCCCCACACCTCTCAGGTTAGAGCCGGGTGGGCCGAGCGCCGAGCGGACCTGCCCGGGGGAAGCCCCCGGGGGAGCCCCGAGCCCGGCGGGGGGCACGCGGGCCCCCGGGGCGGTCCCTCCCTCCCGCCTCCCCGTTAACGGCCGCGCACCCGCCGCAGCTCCATCCGCCACCGCCGAGCCACCGCCCGCTCCCCGCCCCTGACAGGACCGCGACCCCCCGGCTGAGCTCCCTCCGCGGGGCCGGGCTGCGGGGCAGCACCGCGCCCCAGCCCGCAGTGAGGAGAGGTACCCCGGAGAGTACCCCGGGAATCCCGGTACGCGCTGAACGGGGATCCCGGTTCCCGCCGAGGGCGGTTCCCCTCAGGCCGCCGCTTTGATTACCTGCGTTGACATGGTAACGCCGCTTCCCGCTCGCCGGGGCAGTGGCAGGCAGGGCGGCCTCTGGGCGACTCCGAGCGGAGGCACCGGCTCCCAACGCACTTCCCTCCCGCCTCCCTTCCTCCGCCGACCGCTCGTCGTCTCCACCGGTCGCCAGGCCTGAGGTGCTGCGGCTCCTTTAAGAGCCCGGCGTGAGGAGTCGAGACGACGCCATTTTGTCTGGTTGTTGGTCGGCGACCGGTGAACGGCCCCGGGGAAAGGGCGGGGCCACGCCCCTCGCGGAGCCGCGCCCCTCGCGGAGCCACGCCCCTCGCGGAGCCACGCCCCATCTGCAGCGCAGCTTCCCGCTGGTGATGGCGCCCGCGTTGCGTGCGCTTCCTGTTCCCGCCGGTAGCGGCCGCTTCACCTCAGCGGCGTCCTCAGCTGCGAGAGGGGCGGTTCTGGGGGGTTTTGTTCTAAATAAAGCCCAAATCACCGTATAAATATCAAAGCCTGCTCTGGTAATAGCTGGGTTTGGTGGGTTTTTTGTGTTTTGTTTTGGTTTTTTTTTGCTCCGTGCTGTGTGTATCTGTTTATATGTCATAATAGTCTGCCAGTGTAAAGTGGGCTTTACTCTGGAACGTTCTATGTCGCTTTGGAAATACATACTGCATTTAATCATGATGACACAGCGGGCCTCAACTGCCGCCATTTTCGTGGAAGTGTTGAAGTAAATCTCATGTAAAGTTCTGGGCAGTGTTTGGAATCTGTACAAATCTGTGTGAAATGTACGGCTGAAAAATCAGCGGGCTGTATCTGGAAAGGAATGTATGGAACGTATAATTTAAAAGACATTGTTTCAGAATATTGTTAGACTTTTAAAGTGTTTTCCAGTGTTCTTCACTGTTTGCTTCTTGTTGTTTACATACAACCCATGTAAACTTACCACATGAATTCTCAGTGTTTGGCATTTAGTGATAGATATTTGGGCATTAGTTTTAATAATATTAAGCAACTTACATTATGTATACATCATTATACAGATTTTGTCCTATATATTGTTGCTTCCCTTGTAAGCTTATTGCGTATGTTGAGAAGCCCATGTTTGCCTTCTTATAATTTAATTTCCTATTGATCAGAAATAGTTTTGTAAATGTCTTTCCCGTAAACATTGACTACTGTATTTGTTTAAACTCGAGAAGTCTTGCATAACTTTAGTTTAACTTTTCACAAACTCATTTGTTGAATTCCTGTGCTCAAATACCAGACATGCAAAGGTTTTGTCTCTAATGCTTTTTTCTGTAAATGCTGTGTAAAATAGTACATCTTGAGAGGTGCCCGAATATTTTCATATTGCAGTTTTATTTGTAATGGAAGTACTCCGAAAGTTGGCATAACCAGGAATACAAATGGCTAAAAGAAATTTGCAAGTGAAGGATTATTAAAAAAAAAAAAAAAAAATCTGGTCTAACCGTATCAGCGCATTATGTTTGATATAGTTAAATGCTTTTTTTTCTTCAAGTGGAAATTTAAAATGACTATGATTTAAATAAAATTATTTTCTGAAGGACAAACAATCTAATTTTTGTTGGATTTTTTTTGCTACATCTGAAAATGATATTTTTAATGTAGCTATCAGAGGGAGAGACTGACATAGGATTGCTCTGAACATATTAAAAAACTGAAATTTTGAATTGAAAATTTCCTAAGTTTAGCCGTTCTGGCTTCCTGGGGGCAATAATGTTTTAGTAGAAGATGATCTGCAATTAATTATTAACTGTGAGTGAACCATGTTGGTGCTGTTGCTGTTCACCGACAGCAGAAGCCAAACAGTTTGATCCAGAATTGTTAGCATTTATGGTTTGCTGTTTGTTGTCATAGACACTATGGCTATTTTAATATGTTTTTTTGTTTTTCTATTTTCTGGAACAACTTTTGGCCAAGAGAAAACGTAAGTAAAGCAAATAGAGAATTTACCGGAAATGTTACTTGATTGTTGTCTGCTATTTTAGGTAAATAGATACAATTTCAGTAGAACCAATACAAAAGGTGCTATCCAAACTGGTGTGTTTTCACAAACAAAATTCTCACTAGTCTGTGTGGGACTAATGCTAGAAAAATGGCTGATGCTTCTGGAATTACTGTATTTGCTGCCACAGAATGAGATTTTCTGCAGTGCCTGAAGACAGATACTTTCCTACAGTCTGATGAAAGCTCTTACTTAAATGTTTATTTTACAGTTGTACTTGGTGGTGCTTTTTTGATTCTTATATCTGTTAACAATGCTGTATAGAAAGCAGCCAACCTAAGTGCTTTTGGCATTTCAGAAAAAGAAGGGCACATATATCAAGTGTATTGTTCAACGGCAGGTATTTTAGATACATTGTGTGGCCAGGTACTAAAGCCTGGCTTGTACTTTTGTGGAGCGATGCACACTTTAGTTTATAAAGTGTTGAAGAAATTAGAGTATTCCTGCACAAATTTATTCACATTGGACTTTACTGTAAATTGCCCCATTCATTGCAGTAAGGACTGGTGGGGAAACGACACAAGTGTGCTGTTTGGAGGGTTAGCGTTTTGGGGTTTAATTTGGCAAAAGGAATCATTATTTCCGTTTAAATAGCCTGGTTTAGTAGACCGGCTTTTGTGTCTGCAAAATCAAATCCATAAGCGTTACCTAAGCTGTTGTTTGGTAATGTTACATTACACTTTTCATAAAAATTATTCTGACTGGGGTTCTATCGTTTTTAACTAGTCTCTTAGAATTACTTTGCTTGATTATCTTGTTTGCTTTAACAGTGTGTACATAAGTGAATTACAAACGGAAGTAAGAAGCCCAAAAGAAATATAGTTCCATTGCCCTTTTATTGTTTTATATTTCATATGCAGATACGTCCTTACAGCACCAAAGATCTTCCGAGCTGGGGCATCTGAGAAAGTCGTAGTTCAAGCTTTTGGTTTTGAGAAGGAATTTCCAGTCAATATTGCCATAAAAAGCTTTCCAGATAAGCTTACTGTTTATTCTTCTGGTCGTATTTCTTTAACTCCAGCCAACAAATTCCAAGATGCTGCAACTTTAACAGTAAGGAATTCAGGCTTTGCTTGCAGTGTTTTTATTGTCACATTTGCTATTTTAGTTCTGGACATAGATAAAATGCAAGATTTCAAAATATCTGTTTGTAGCTTAATACTCCAGACTGTCATCTATGATGTAAGCAAGAATAAGCCCTTGTGCGTGTTGATGTTTTTATTTAATAATAATTAACAGAAGGACGGTAATTGCTATTCAGATACTCTTTTCAACAAAAAATACTGCAGAGAAAAATAGTTGAAAAATATTTTAATATTATTTTAAAATCTTTATTTAATCTCCCCCAGCTTCAGCCAACAGATTTACCAAGAACAGAGGATTCAGTCAATTACGTGTATTTGGAAGCTGTTTCTCCACATTTTACAAGACTAAAAAAAATGCCTGTTTCCTATGAGAACGGGTTTCTTTTTATTCACACAGACAAACCAATTTATACTCCTGATCAGTCAGGTAAATAATGCTTATTTCTCTTGGCTGTTAGTTAATTTTTAAAGTCTGTTGACATTGCTAAGGAACTAGGATTTAAATGTCTTTTGAGATCTTGATTATGTTTTATTGCCATCAGCTGCTGGTTTATTTTTTAATCATCAGAATCTTTTGAACTATTTGATCATACTGTAGGAATGAATCACTTCTCCCAATATCCTCTTAGTCCCAACCCTCTGCAGCCTAAAGGACTCATCCGTGGGAATAAGATATTACTGGGAATATCTTAAAAACGTTTGTGAAGAAATGATGACTGAATCATTGGATTTGTGTAGATTGAGCTCTTTTCCTACAAAAGTGATATGCTTGGGTTGTGATAGTAAAAAAATATCTTGGTGGTGTGGGGGTCTCTTGTTGTTAGCAGGAATAAATACTGTTTGGATACTATACTGACAAAAGGTCAAGAGCATTCTATAAATACAAAAAACTTAAAATATTAGTAGGGATAAAAGGTTGGAGTTTTTTGAGTTTCATTTGTTTGGTTTTAAATCGTTATAATGGTATGACACTGAGATTTATTGTAATAATTCTTACAGTGAAAGTCAGAGTTTACTCTCTGAATGAAGAACTGCAGCCAGCTCGGCGAGAAACTGTCCTGACTTTTGTGGTAAGTTGTCATTGAATTTATTATTATTATTCTGTATATCACAAAAACAATAAATGTAGTTGGAGAGTAAATCAAGATTGCAATCAATATTTAACAAAACTCTGAGATATGTTCGCAGGTAGCCAGACATCTTTTAAAAGATCTAAAAATGACTTTTGCTTTTTAAGTCCAGATCCGAAGTGGTTACAGAATGGAAGAAAAAAAAAATAATATGGATTATCTTTAACATCTGAGGAAAGGATTTTTGAGGGAATTTTAATACTATGTTTTTCATGCTGTTGTTTATTTCATTTAAGATATAAAATAATCAGTGTCTACTATACTATATATTTTAGCCTTTAATAATAGGGTTGGTATTACAGTGGCTTTTTTGCAATTTCAAGCATTGTGTAGTAACAGCCATTAATTGTCAGCACCACAAGAAAATGTTTTATCAGAATGTCAGTCCAAGTTGTTTCTAAATTGATTGTGTTTTCATGCCATGAAATGGGCAGAAATCTTAGAAAAATACGTTATGGGCAGGTTTCCACTGGAATCACTGAATGGAGATTTTCCTTTTGATGAGAATGACCTGTAACTGCTGGTTCTTTCCTGTTACGATTTAAAGGATCCTGAAGGAGTAAAAGTGGATGTTGTAGAAGAAGAAGATTTCACTGGAATAGTTTCTTTTCCTGACTTCAAGATTCCTCCTAATCCTAAGTAGATTTATTTATTGCTTTTTGAGAATTATTAACGTAATATTGCCTTTTCTTAGACTGCTAGATTGTCTTTTGCCTTTTTTTTTTTTAAGTACAAGATGCTGCATTTGCAGACTTCAAAATGTGTCTCTGCTTGTAACTATACAACAATCTGACAATAGTCATAGTATAAATAATGGCATATTCTTTTCCAATTTATTTCTATGCTTTAAAATAAGTTTCGTTATTAAAGTATCAAAGCAGAATCTTCTCAATGTATGCACTGAATTTGTTCAAAAACTGGGTGCAGAATTTTTCTCTCCAAATAATTATTAACATGAATTATTGATGCCACTTTATAGATATGGAATTTGGAAGATTGAAGCCAAGTATAAGAATAATTTCATAACCTCAGCTGTTGCAAAATTTGAGGTTAAGGAATATGGTAAGTTGTGCCCATACTGTGAACCTTAATTTTTATGGTTTTCTCAGTGAAACGTACAGAGCACAGCTATACAGCACACTGGGAAAAAAATGCAGACATGCCTGAGGTAACACTGACCTGCTTACAGGCAGCAGTGCACTGCAGGGTGACGCCAAGCAGTAGTGTCGGTTTGAGCTCATCAGTCACATCACTGTAAGGCTGTATTATTAATAATACAACTTGCCTCTGACTGGAGTTGTTTTTCAGTGTGCTGGGTCATCTTGACGTAGTTGCACTGATGCAAAATGTGGAGCCAGAGCAGCTGCAGATAAATTATGGCTTTAGAACTTGTGCTTCATTGTGGACCAGCTGACAGCTGTGTTTTGGGGCTATAATACTGTAAATCAAATCACTCTAAACCAATATGATTCTTTGGTTATACAGAGGTGTTTTTCTGGGTACCTGTGGCTTAGTGTACAAAACCACATCTAAGTGGCTTTTTCTTTTCTATTCAATTTTCAGCAATGCCAAGCTTTTCCATCGCCATAGAGCCAGAAAGCAACTTTATTAGTTCTGATAAATTTGAGAACTTCAGGATTGTTGTGAAAGCTAGGTAAGGAAATTTGGCTTTGGTTTCTAGATATATGTGTGTGTACCTCTTCTTTTACCTGAAGAATGATTCTCCAGTGTCCAGAAGTTTCCTCTTTTACTTCCTCAAGAACCCCTGTTATCAGAATCCTTTCTGCTCTGTAAGACAACTAAGTGACCCTTTCTAAAACTCTTACAAAATGATGATTTTTCTATGGAAGTGTTGAAAGCTACACAGACATTTGTTTTCTATCTCTTGCCTAGGAAATTACTGTTCTTCAAAAACAAATGCTTTGTTGCAGCCATTGAAGTCATCTGAAAAGTATTTATATTGTTGTTTTGTTCTCAGCTATTTTTATAACAAAAGGCTTCCAAGTGCCGATGTTTTTCTTCGTTTTGGAATAATTGAAGGAGGTGAAAAAAGAATGATGCCTCGTGCAATGCATGTAACTAGGGTAAGAAGAAACAAGCCTAGTTTGTGTAGATTTCATATGCTGAGTTCAGAACTGATCCAATTCCACTAAAGCTTTCCCATTAAATTTTATGAGAATGGGTTCCAACTCCTAGTTCGCATTGACAGCTATTCAGTGTCAGCTTTTCCTACGTAATCCTGTCATAGGGGTCATAGAAATGCACTTTAAAATGAAACTCAGAAGCAGCATCTGAGATAGAATGGAATTTCAATGTGGCCTTTTTGATTTAGTCACCAAGGAATGATAAAAGGCATTATCGTTCCTCATTTAGCGAAGATACCTTGGTGTTATTGCTACCTCTTGTTGGGCCTGCATGGAGACTTTGCAATATGTGCTATTGGTTGATTAATTATCAATAATTTTAGGGAATAAATAATTCTTCATTAAAACATCTCCACCTTTGGTTTCCTCTGAAAATGGACAATGGACAGAAACCTGTTGAAGTTAGGATTTGTGTATAGTGTATCTTTATATTATTTCTGAATTATTTACCATTAAATAATGACTTGTGTTTCTTCTCCAGATTGAAAATGGAGTAGCTGAGATCAATTTTAACAGTAAGCAAGCAGTGAGTTTTATAGGGTTTCAAAGTCTGGAAGAATTGGATGGGTCTTATTTATATATTGTGGCATCAGTGCTGGAGTCTGAGGGTAAGCTGCTTTCTAATTTTTTTTTTTAAACATATGCAGATGTAAACAGAACTAGAAAACAGAATTAAATGGGTAACTTTCCTAGTATCAGACTTCTTTAGTATTCAGAAATCCTTCTTCCAAAAACTTACAAGGAAGAATAGTCCATCTGTCCCTGTGAAAATGCTTAGGGGTTGAACTTTTTATCTTTCTGGCTGTTGACCCTTTAGATGCAAGGGCTTCACTATAACAGACAGATTGTGCTGCCCTTTGAAGGCAAGTGGAGAAAACACAGGTTCTAGGATGTGATTATTAAAAGGGGCATCATATTTTGTCAGGTGGCCTCAGTGGTGAAGCAGAATTTGCTGGAGTCAGATTTGCTGTATCTCCTTACAAATTGAGTTTGATTGCTACTCCTCTCTTTGTGAAGCCTGGGCTCCCGTTCTTCATTAAGGTTAGTTAACATAAGCAGTATTGTTGCACATTACAACATAAAACCCATCCTGCAAAAGCCTTATTCTTTTTTCTCTGTACTACTGTAGGTCTTAACTTGCTTTTAATTTCCATTGTCAGTTCACGTTTTCTTCGTTTGCTGTTGTAGAAGCTCTTAGCAACTTGAAAGTTTTCTCCTTGATAAATGTCTCCATTTGTATAGGAAATGTTCTCTATTGTGATGAACAGGTGCAGGTGAAAGATACAGGAGATCACTTTGTTGGAAGTGTCCCTATAACCATCTCTGCAAAATCAGTCGGTGAACAAACGGATGAGACTGAGTTGATATCAGAGCATTTGGAATCTGGGAGAAGAAAAACAAGCATGAATGATGGAACTGCTTTATTTGTTGTTAATATCCCATCTGACTGCAAAATATTGGAATTTCAAGTGAGTTAAATCGTTCCATTAATTTATTTCTTCAAGAGTTTAATCCTGTGCTTTCATGAATGTACAACACTGATGGGAAGATTTTACACTCCAAAGTTAATGGTTTATAAACTTAGAGACTGTTACAAATAATCAGTTATGAAATGTAAGTGCTATAATGAAACACTGCTTCTCTATTAAATTCTATACTAGATTATTGTGAAACAAAATATCCTAATTTGTTACATTTATTTCATAATAATTATTTACTAAAAAGCTAAATGAATTCTGTGAAAACAAATCTCTCAGAGAGCTTCCTTGACTATGTAGGGAGGCATATCGTTATCCTTTTCTTCTCTATTTATTTATGTATGTGCTTCTACACCACCATTTTATAATAGATTTGATATTTATAGATCTTTTTAATAAAGTGTAAAAATCTTGAGTTGGCTTTTATTTTATTAATCTCTCTGAATAATATGTTACAGAATGCTTTTAATACTGTTTTCTTAAGTATAATTCTGTACATAACTATTTAGTAATCAGGAGACACAGCTTTTTTTTTTCTCCCCCTTTACTAAAAAAAATTCAGTCATTTATTATCTTTTCAGGTAAAAACTGCAGATCCACGTCTTTCAGATGAAAACCAAGCAAGTAAAACCTATGAAGCGAAGGCTTATTCCTCATTAAGTCAGAGTTATCTATATATTGACTGGGCTTCAAACCACAAAATACTAGAAGTAGGAGATTTCGTAAATATCAATGTATATCCACACAGTCGGTATATTCATAAAATACATCACTACAGCTATTTGGTAAGTAACAGGTGTTTCTACACAAATACTGGATTGTGATTTAATGTATGGTCCTAGCTGAAAAACCTCAACAATCAAGAATTATCCTCAGCATACAAAATACACGCAGCTCAGACAACTATTCCTTCCACATACCATCTGTCAGTCTTACAGTAGAAAAATCAGTAATAGTCTCATGTTTGAATGATATATTAAATCTCCATTGTTTTGAATTCTCATCTGACATAGACTGGGATTAAGAACCAGTAGTGCTAGTTGGGAGCTGAAATAGAGAGGAAGATGCACAGAGACAAAACTTCTTTTGAGGGGGTGAGGGACAGAGCGACCTTCCCTTGAACTACACCCACTGGTCCCAAATACATTTGTGTTTGTGTCGGATTGTGTCTAAACGCAAGTAATTATTACATGTAAGAAACATATTAAATCTAAAACGGCAGTTTTTAAAATTCTCCATCATTTTTCTTTTATAGATCACATCGAAAGGGAAGATAGTAAGCTTTGGAACTCAGAAGAGAATTAAAGATTTGGAATATGAACATCTAACTTTTCAGATAACCCAAGAAATGGTTCCTTCAGCACGTCTTATTGTTTATTACATAGTCATGGGAGAAGAAGCTGCCGAGTTAGTAGCTGATTCGGTTTGGCTGAATGTGGAACAGAAGTGTGGGAATAGTCTTGATGTGAGTAGCAAGCTAAGTGCTAAAATTTGTGGGTGTGCATTCATTTTATGGTCAGATTTCAGCTTGGAATTACAAATGGTCTTTAACACTTCCTTGACTTATTGAAGTGTCTGCTTCATGTGCTTTTAAAATTACCAATATTTGTTTTCAATTTATAGATTAGGCTGCAATCAAGCAAAGAGGTACTGAAACCAGCAGAAGCCGTATCACTTGACATGAAAACAGAATTCAATTCCTTTGTTGCTTTGTCATCTATTGACAAGGCTGTATATGGAGTCACAGGAAGCGGAAAGAGAGCAATGGAAAAAGTTAAGTAGCAACCACAAAAGAAAAAAACAAGTTGCTATTTTGTTCATGTTCATATTCAGATAGCTATTATGTGACCTGCATTAAGTAAGCCTGAAAATAGGCAGAAGAGGGATTCATCTTCCAGAAGTGGCACTTCCGCAAGTGTGACTTTCTCATTCATCATATAATACTCCACATTTTAGTTACCTACTGATGTGGGTTTTTTTCCTCAGATAATGCTACATTTGGAAAAAAGTGACCTTGGGTGTGGTGCTGGAGGAGGACGGAACAACATTGATGTATTCCGAATGGCTGGGCTTACATTTTTAACGAATGCAAATGCTGATGATTCAAATGGAGCAGGTGTATTCCTTTGTTTTAATTTTATGGAATTTATTTTTAAGTGGGCTATGCTATTACAAAAAAAGCTGATGTCCACTGTACTTATTTCTTTTTGAACAGGTGAAACTTGCAATGAAGTTTTAAGAACCAAACGATCTGACTTCAAGGAGCAGATACTCAAAGAAGGTGTTAAAAAAATTTAAACGTATATAATTAAGAAAAAAATAGTCCATTAGAAATCAAGAATCTGAGTGTTTGTTTACTACTTTTAATTCTTGTCGTCAACTTAATGTAGTGGAGAGAGACTGACAAATATGGAAAGTGATTTTAGAGAGGACCCCATTTAAAAAGCCTCTTAGCCATATGCTGAATTTGAAGTCAACCAGATTTAAGTGTGCATTGAAAATACAGTATATGTTTAAGATCCTTTCTTTTTCTGAAGAGGCATAGGCTGAAAACTCACAATGCTGCCATATGGGATATCCCAGTGACCAAACCTGTCAGAAGAACCTTTGACTGTTAAAATGTAATAAAACTCCTCTTATCTAATTTATGCTGTTAATTCAGAAGAGCAGTGATGAATTGTGTGTCACTAGCTTTTGAATAATGACAAGTTTATATTCATCCTCAAACCTGTACCTTCACTGAAATTCTGCAAGTTTTAAAAATACATTCCGTATAATGAGTTGAGACATATTTGAAAATAAAAATTTCATCTCAAAGAAGGGAATTATTTTATTATTATTTCAGCATCCAAATATGCACATCCAGAAGTTCGCAAATGTTGCATGGCTGGAGTGAAAGCATATCCAGTCAGTGAGACTTGCAGTGATAGAGCTCGACGGATTCGGAGTAATGAAAAGTGCATTTCTGCATTCAGAGATTGCTGTGAATTTGCAAACAGGCTGCGGGAGGAAGAACCCAATAAACTTCTAATATTGGCGAGAATGCGTAAGTATGAGAGCTTGAACTCTGCGGTGGACGTGTGGTGAAACACTTGCAGCAGAACATGGGGCAAGTGAGCAGAACACAGTATGACAAAAGAAAAAGAGAATGATTTTTAAGACTCTCATGGAAGGCCATTGGCAGGTGGTTTGTTGTTTGGTTGGTTGGTTTTTACTTATTTTGTTTATATTCTTCAGATTTTGAGTCTGTCCTGGAACTGGATGAAGCAGAAGTTCGCAGCTACTTCCCTGAAAGCTGGTTATGGGAAGTTCACCAAGTTTCTCCAAGGTATTACTCGTCTCAAATCTGTTACCAACATTTGACTTAGTCATCAGTTTTGTAGGACGTAAATGCTAAAATTGAGGTGCGTTGGGTAGCCTTAGTTGTACCCAGGATTCCTTCTAAAACACAGTCTTACATGGACAAACTATTCCTGCCACATTTTCCTCCATGCAGGATCTGCTATCTGGTGCCCAGATTGTTGACTTTCTTTCACTTGTTGATTTTAGATTCACTTTCAACCTTGCTAAACACCAGTTACTGTAAAGTCGGGCAGATAGCTCTGGGCACGTACTGTCTTTGTGCTGATTAGCTGTTGGTGTTAACAGATGGCTTTTGATAATGTATAAATGTATTAACGCTTCTAAACACAGGTCAAAGACTCTGTCCGTCACCTTGCCTGATTCTCTGACTACCTGGGAAGTACAAGGTGTTGGCATTTCTGATAAAGGTGGGTACTTCAACCTGATTAGACTGTAGCTAAAGAATTAGGGAGCTTTTCCATTTGGATTTTGCAGAACCTCTCATTGCAGTATGTTCTAAAATGTTAATTTGCTGGTTGATAAGCAGGAAGGGAAAGCGGCAAAGTATCTATTTGGGGAAAAAGGAAGTAACTTCGTTTCTTGTTATTAATGTGACTGGGAAGACAAAGTCTATTTTGTGTTCAATAGCGGCCCATAATAAATGACTAAGAAGAATGTAAGAACAAGCAGTGAGTGACTCTTCCCTGGCACAGCTTTCCAGTGTCCTGCTATCAATAGCTCAGGGACCCAAGGAAAGGAAGAAACAAATTTTCCTATAGTCCAAACAGAAAGAGAGTAGGAGACAGCAACTTGTAACAGGATGCAAGAGCCTGCTCACTTTTAAAAAAGCTTGGGCAATTTGAAAGTACATATTGAAAAATGACACATCATCAGTAAAGGTGGCAAGTATGGGAAGGCTTCTTTTGAACTTGTTCATCAGATGGGTGGATCAGATGATCTGCTTTTATGGTTTTTATTTTCATAGGTATATGTGTTGCTGCGCCGTTGGAAGTGCCAGTTGTAAAAGACATCTTCCTGAGCATTTATGTTCCTTATTCTGTGGTGCGAGGAGAACAAATTGAGTTAAAAGGATCAGTTTATAACCATAGAGATTCTCCAATTAAGGTAATTTGTGGTCTTAGTGAGTTCTACGTTTCCCCTGGGAGTATCCAGGATCTGATCCTTGGATCAGATTTCTCCATCCTTCAGCTGGTGTTAGGTATGATCTACATAACCATGTAACAATGAAATCCAGTCATTAATTGTTTCATTTCTAGCCATTCCACTGATTACAATGTTGTTGTACTCTTGCAACTTTGCCTCATGAAAGTTAAAATACAATTTTTCTATTCCAGTTGTTTGGACACAGTGTCAAAAAGCAGTGGGGCTTTTTGAATTACCTGCTCCAGAGCTCACAGGTTACATTGTCCAGGGATTGACTAGAAAAAGGTCTATTTTTCAGGCAATACGTTCAGAAGTGCAAAATTATGGTTGAAAAAATTTGAGTATAGTATGCAAAGGTGTGTGTATGAAGCCCAGTATAGGTGTTGCTAAGGAACATTTGTTAGTGTGTCTCTAGTGCAAGTAATTCCAAAGTTAGTAACACTTGGTTATTGTAAACAGCAAAGTAGTATTACAGTGTAGAATGCTCATAGTATTTCGGTGGCTTTAATATTTCTCTGGTGTTATACCTGTCATGGAGGTGAAACATTTAAGATCTTTCCACATTTCAGTTCTGTGTTAAAATAGCAGCTGGAAATGGAATCTGTGCTTTTGATTCTGCAACTGCTGGATCGAGGATGCGCAGTTGTAATTTTAAGAATCTCGATGGCAGTTCTTCGTCCCCGGTTACATTCAGAATACTTCCACTGGAATTAGGTCTTCACACAGTCAACTTCACATTGCTGACAGCCAGGAACAGCGAAATTGTAGTTAAAACGTTACGCGTAATGGTAAGAAAAAAAAATCAAAATGTTTGGAATGTTCTTGAATTTCATATTGATTCAGTCGCAAGCAAAAAACATAAAAGAAATCAATATTTATATGTTGATTTAATATAATATTGTCAGAATCCAAAATATTGTGTGATATCCTTGAATTCACTGAGGTGTATGCAGTGGAAAAATGCATGACTGAGTATTTGAGTAAGCACATTTTAAATCTTGCATGTAAGAATTGTCAGAAAGATGTAGATAGATTATAATTCAGTAAGCAAGGAGAATACTGTATTGTAAGTTATTTGGTTCGGATACTTTACTTAAGCATACTTTATTGAAAGACCTTTTTATTGTCATTTTATACTTCTCTAAGCTTTTGCTTAAATATTTTGTTAAATTTTCTTAAGAATTTTGGGAGACAGAAGACTAGCTTAAATGTATGTAGAACGGTTAAGTAAAAAATCATCTGCAGAGGAGGATGTAGGAGGCAGAAGTACTAACACAGAATCACAGAATCACTATGGTTTTAAACTGTTGTTTCAGCTAAGAAATTTCCTTAAGCAAAAGTGTTTTCATGTTCTACTTCTTTCCTCTTAATGATTTCAGCCAGAAGGCGTTAAGAAAGAACTGCATGCAGGTTTCACTTTGGATCCACAGGGTGTTTATGGTAAGAGAATTATCACATATGTCTTTACTTGGTTTATTTGTTCAGCTGCTTTATTAATGAAATTAGAGCATATTCTCATTTAACCAGAGATGAATCTGAAAGTTTAGGTCCAGATCAGACTCTCTTTTCTTAACCAAAAAGGCAAAAGAAAGATTGAAGTGTGTGCATCTGTTCTTTTTCAAAGGCTGATATAGTTTGCATGTGCATTTGGGCATATTTCTAGTTTTCACGTTATCCCAAGTATTTTTGCGTCTGACTTCTCAGATAGTTGTAACCTTTATATCTGGCTATTGCATCTGAATCATCTATTGATTTAGATTGTGCAGTATGGAATATATACATTTTCATTTACAGGTTCAATCAAGAGACGACAAGAATTTCGATACAAAATCCCACTAAATCTGGTCCCTAAAACAAAAATTGATAGAAGTGTCAGTGTAAAAGGTAAATTGAATTGAAACTTCTAGTCTACCGCATATGTACTTTCTGTATATTTCTTTTTCTCCTGTTTCATATTCCTTTGTTTAAATTTGTCTGATTTTATTCCTAGGTTCTCCTTTTGAGAAAAGGCTTTGCAAATCACCTTTTGGTGTAGAATTTTGTGTACAGCTCATATAGAATGATTACTTATAAGTATCAGATTCTGCCCTTGGACTGACTTTCATCGTCTCTCATTTAAATAACTTTTGTTTTTTCTTTCCACAGGGCATCTTATGGGTGAAGCAATTGCCACAGTCCTCAGTCCCAGCGGTCTGGGTGTTCTCACTGCTCTGCCGAAGGGCAGCGCGGAGGCTGAGCTTGTGAGCATCGCCCCGGTATTTTATGTGTTCCACTACTTGGAAGAGTCAAATAACTGGCATTTACTGGGTCCTGAAACCTTAACTTCAAGAACTCAGCTGAGGAGGAAGATGAAAGAAGGTAGAAAAATATAACTGCTTCTCTTGCTTCTGAGTTGTAGAGGGGAAGAAACTTTGCTGAATGAGAAAGATGTCTGAATGAAAAAATACAATTTTAATATAAATCTGTTTTCATAACTTATTTCCTGCCTAATATATCCCTTAGGAATTGTAAGCATCTTGTCATTCAGAAATTCTGACTTCTCATATAGCATGTGGAAGAATGGGCAAGCTAGCACCTGGTGAGTTAAAAAGATCTTTTGATTAGAACAGATGGAAAAGGCTTGTTTCGCTCCTTTGCTTTCATGTTATAACGAATTTTTAAAGGGTGACACTTTCTAGTAAGTATGGGAGGTGAGCTTGATGGTAGATTTTAATGGTGCTTACAACTTCAAATAATATCTTTTGATTCCTTGTTTTCACTTGCTAAATCATATCCTGAAACATGGAATCATGATTTAAAATTCAGTAAGCATTGCACTTTTGTTAACATAAATTCAAGATTCATCTACAATATTGGTTTGAACTGAGGGAATGTGTAAAATACCTAAATCATAAATAATGCAAATTTGTGTCTAGCATGGAGGAATGTAACAGTATCTGCTAATCAAAACCAATATGTTTTGTTTGATTTCCTTGGCAGGTTGACAGCTTTTGCTTTAAGGATTCTTGGACAAGTTAATCAATACATAAATCTTGATCAAATTTCTGTTTGTAATTCACTTCTGTGGTTGATTGAAAACTGTCAAATGCCAGATGGGTCATTCAGTGAATTTTCAGATTACCAACCAGTGAAACTACAGGTATGAAAACCAAACCAAAAATGTATGTAGGTTGATTTTACAGTATAATAGTCCTGGCTTGCCAATAACTTTATATCATTTTGTCTCTTTTTACAAATATGCTATTACTTTCAAAAGAGTCAACATATTTTCAGTTTAAACAAAACTGATATTTCTTACAGGAATTTCTGTTTCCTCACCTAAACTGTAAAAAGCTCTATGTATTTAAATTAACTGTTGTTTCTAGGTTTTTTTATATTTACATATTTTATTTTGTAGGGTACATTACCTAGAGAAGCTAAAGAAAAATCTTTGTATCTCACTGCATTTTCTCTTATTGGAATTGAAAAGTCAATTCAAATATGTCCTACTCAGGTAAATCATATTTTTATTTCTGCCAGCAGCCCTGTTATGGGATTCTAATTTCTTTCATTTTCTTTAACATTTGTTCAAAGAAATCATGAGGCTTTTTAAAATTTCAAATATTAAGATTTATTTGCTTTGTTAGTCTTTGTCTTTCAAAATCAGTAAAAGAACAATAATGAAATTCTGGATCACTTCATCGTAAGATATATTGTAGAAGATACTGTGCATACCTACATTGTCTGGACAGAAGTTGTTTCTTTAACTACAAGTCTAACAGGTGTAAGCCGTATCCTATTCATCCTTTCAGAAAATCCATGATGCTAAAAATAAAGCAGGAGATTATTTGATGAAAAACGTGCAGTCTGCTCAAAGCCCCTTTACTATGGCAATCGCTTCATATGCGTTGGCTCTTGTGGATTTGAACCATCTCTCTGCACGATCGGCGTTCTCTGCACTGAAGAAGGAAGCGTCTGTCATAGGTATTATTACATTCTCTCACAGTCTGTACTGTAGTTGACTCTCAGGCTGTAGTATTTTTAAATTCTCTAATGTGATGGTGCTACTTGGAGAGTTAAATTTGCATTTTCTTGCTTTGACATAAGTGAATTTTTAGTCCTGAGTGGCCTGGTATTTTCGCTAGATTGAATCCTGCTTTCAGCTTTTCAACTGTGCAGTTTCCTGAGCAGGATGCGAGTCAGCGAAGCGTCTGTCACTCCCCGTCGTCTCAGTTTGTTCTATCTATCGGCTTCCCTTCTGCACAGGTGTCCGTGGAGGATTACGTTTGTCTGCCTCCTCATCTCTGTGATGTGTCCACACTCTTCCTTGGCTCACAGTGGGATTTTTCACAACATCTGCCACTGCTCTCACTTTTGTTCTGTTGGGTCATCTTCTTAATTTCTCACTGGTTGATGAGGGACTTCGTAGTCTCTTGTGAATGCCCTGTGTTTTTAGTGTGTATTGTCACAGACAAGGGACTCAGACTGTTCTTTGCCAAGTAATGATTTCTACTGGAATAGAAAAGCTTTGTTCTGTCTGTTGAAAGTGGCTTTAAAAAAATAAAATCTGTGTTCTGTTTGTTTGGCCACTCTGTTCAGGACCAGCAGTATTCAGATATGCATCAGATGCTTTGCATTGGGTCTGTTTATCTTCAGTTTCTAGTATAACCATCAGAACATTTTAACATTTTATAAGTGTACTAGTGTAAGAGAAGTATATCTTCATCCTCTGTTAAATGCTGAGCGAGTTCCTGCTTTTCTCCTTGACCTTCAGCTTGTGTAGTCTGGAGAGAGCTGTCACTGTTTCAATCCCAAACCTTCATTTTATGCTTTTGTAGGTGATCCTCCTATCTATCGTTTTTGGAAAAATACTTTCAAAACACCAGACCAACACACTCCCAGCCCTGTAACTGCACAAATGGTTGAAACTACAGCATATGCCTTGCTTACTACTCTGCTAAGAGGGGACACAAACTACGCCAATCCAATCATCAAATGGTTGTCTGAAGAACAAAGATATGGTGGAGGATTTTATTCAACTCAGGTAAGCTTTGAAATATTTTGTTCTCATTCTTCAAGTACCAAAATCTGAGACACCTTAAGAGGGCAATATCATGAGAAGACCACATTGACAACTTTGATGTCCTATGTGTGAGATTACCATCAAATGACTCTGTTGCTACGATGTTCTTTGTCCCTGGCATATACGAATTCTTTTCATGAAGTCTATTATAAACAGAAATTTGCAAGCTGATTCCACTGACTTCAGATCTGCTGAATAAAACTAATCATAGGAGAAAAACTCTTTTCCTGAGGTTTTTATAAAATGCAATATTTCATTTCATGACATGATGTTGGTTCTTGATTTCCACAAAAATGGAATGCAGCATAAGAAGGTATGTATTTTTCATTGTAAAAACTGTGTTAGTGTGCATGAACAGACTAAAAGTCAAGTGAAAGTTGCCAGATTTCTGATACACTATCAACTAGTCACTCTATATAGAATATTCCAATTCATACAACCTCGCTTTTAAAAAAATTTTTAAAATTCACTAAGAAGCTGATGAGTGCTGTTTGTTTATTGCTATTTGCTTGCTTCCTTTTTAGCACTTGCATGCATTTCTTTAAATTGCACAAATATGTCTGTGAATATAGTGTTCAATATGTTACCAGCACAGTAAGTGTTCTGCTGAGACAATGCTAAGCTGTTTAGCTAGAAATGGTTACCATTGTAATCGTGGTTAAGGGGCAGAAAAGAAATTGCTTTGTAATACATTTTCATTTCTTTTTCATTTCTGGAATCTATTCTTTGTTGTTGATTTCTGTCAGGACACGATTAATGCCCTTGAGGCCTTGACTGAATATTCCCTTCTTGTCAAACGGCTTAACTTGGACATGAGTGTTAAGGTAGCGTACAAAAACCACGGAAACCTTCATCTGTTCAAACTGACAGAAGATAACTTCGTGGGAAGAACTATAACGGTGAGTGAATAGTGTCACTTTTGAAAAGTAAAAGCAGAATTCTTAGCAGCTTGTTAAATAATTATTTGAACTTTGAAATTACTACTAAAGTAGCTTTTTCTTTCAGTAAATTGGTAGTAGTTTGGTATAGTAAACGTTTAAAGACTTTACTTATCTGCTAAATTTAATGCATTTGAATATTCATTTAAATTTAGTGTCTCTGCTTGTTTCTGTGAAGTTTTTTTTGTAGAATCTGTAGCATCAGGCCTTAACATGTATTTAAAATGTAGAAGGGACAAGCAGATACTCTCACCTGAATTGTTGCTGATAGCGCTATCTTTGTTGTTAACTTATACGTTTTTGTTTAATATCAATCCTTTAGGCACCTTTGGGTGATGACATATACGTAAGCACTGGAAGCAGCACTGGCATAGCTACTGTAAACGTAAGCATGCACCCAATTTTTATAAATGGAGTCTTCTAACATGGCTCAATTCTCTGTTATTCTGGTGTTTAATCATAGTTTATTAAGCAATGTCATGGAGAAACTCTTTTCTTGCAAAATTTAAAATAATAATTTTTGTATGCCTCAATATTAAACTGTTGCCATGATGTATTTTCTTCTAATCTTTCGCAGCCTCTTCTAGCATCAAACTTAGTAACATCTGAGCTGTACATATTCTTGTGTGCTAGTATTTATATACCTAAAATATCAGGAATTGTCTGGATAATATTTTCAGTCTGGTAAATATGACCAGCAAGTAGGTTGTAGTTTTGCTCAAAAATTCCCCATTTCTTTCTGTGCTGATCATTTATTTACTCTGCTTTGCATCCATCAAAACTAATCACGATGTACAGGCTTGTTTTTACTGGTCTGGTGTTCTCCATATTATGAGTTTTCACAGTTTTATGCTAGCTTTGAGGATTGTTTATTGCTTCTGTTTTATCTAATTTATTTGTACATGTGTAGGTGAAGACAGTATATAACACAATTGGTACATCTGAAGAGTCGTGTAACTTTGAATTGAAGATTGTTCCAAAGAGAGCTGATGGTAAAGGGTTAATATAGTTTTAAATATTACTACTCAGGTCAGTAAAAAGGAGGGAGTAAAAAAACCCTTACTGTGTTTAACGAAGTGTTTCTTGTAAAGAACGGAACTGTAGTAACTTCTGCCACTTTCTAAATGCAAAACTGGAAAAGAAATTGCTAGAAACCTTTTTAGCCCTTTATGAAAATATTGTGGTTTTGTGAATAGAATCAATTTTTAATGTATTTCTCTTAGGTGTATTTTTACTCATTTGTGGAAGAGTTTTTGCAGTTGGGGGAGTGAGGAATACAAACTCCTAGCAGAAGAAAGAAATACGATGGGGGATGGAGGGGGGTTTACAGTGAGTACAAGGTACTAAGAATTCAAGTCCAGTTACAACAGGGTATAAGGGTATATAGCCACATTCTGAGCTTTTGCCGTGAAGTAATTTTAATAACATAAAGTACACTATAAAGTACACTAAGCATTAAAGCTGTCATTTCACCTGAATTATAAAAGAAGTTTAATGTTACTTGTTTGTGGCTAGACAATGAGTTCCTATAAAAACAGCCACCAAAACAATATCTTTCAATTATGAAAATGCTATATGAGAATTCTGGATTGCTGCTTCTGGAGAATTATAAAATTACTTATTTGACTCTACTTGATCTGAAAAGGTTACAGAAAAGAAGACAGTGAGCCCCTCGGGCGCTTGGAGGCTTGTGCAAAGTGAGTACAGCCGATGGGGTTGTGCTGGTTGGTATGTGTGTGAACAGAATTAGAGACAAAAGTCATGATCTCTTTGGGAGGGAGTTTTTCTTTAATTTATATATGGGTTCTCCTGGAACACAACTATTAAGAAAAGCTTCTTTCTGCATGGTGTTGGCATAAATCTGAAATGATTTGTCTGGACTATTTTGCATCATTATGGGTTTACTGTGGTCCAAATGTTAGTAGACTTTACCTTAGGTTTTTTTCTGGGGCCACATTTGAAGATTTCTTTTTAATTGCAGTTATGTTTAACTAATACTATTTTTAATCTATCTTAGGTACAGGCCCGGTGTGAGGGAGCCGCAGTCAGGGTCTGCTCATGCCGTGATGGACATAGGTTTGGTCAGTGGATTGGAAGCAAATACAGAAGATTTATCTACTGTAAGTATTAGAGAACTTCTTTCTTTTACTGAAGTTTTTTGGCAGAACTATAATATTTACTCTTCTTTGTCTTTTTCTGTTAGAGAAGTAGTGCAGATTTATATCATTATACCCTCATTGCTTCTAAATACTTCTAATACTAATGAGAATAATCTACCTAAGTTTATATTATGGATTTTTGACTGAGTCAGAAGCTAAACATCTAGTTAAACTTTGACGTCTCTGTTTTTTCACATCTCAGAACTGTGTTAACGCTACTGATTACAAAACCTCCAAGATCATCCAAAAATGTTTAACTTGTATAAAAGATTTTTCTCTGTTGTGTGTTTTGTTTTTGTTTTGTTTTTTCCCCTGCAGCTTGCAAGTGGAGTTGATCAGTTGATAGCAGATTATGAGATAAAAGACGGGCATGTTATTCTGCAGATAGACTCTGTATGTTACCCTTTTCATAACTGTAAGCACTACCTTAACTCTTTGGAATAATTTTGTTTCCTTTATCGCTTGTTAACTCATGTGTCTTTCAAGTAGGTGCCAGCAAATAATTTTCTCTGTGTTGGGTTCCGAATAAGTGAGCTTTTCCAAGTTGGAATGCTGAATCCTGCCACGTTCACTGTGTATGAATATCATGCACCAGGTGTGTGTTCCATGTCTTCAAATTCCTGTTTGCCTTTTAACTCTTCATTCCTCCTTAAAGACAACATTTTTACTTCTTCCACAGCTTTTTAATCTTTGTTATTTTGAGCTCAGGTAACTTTTGACTCGCAAAGTTTCAATGCTGACTTCTTGGACTTTGATTTTCTACATGTATTTATTTCTTCTTTTTGGATCTTCTAGATAAAAGGTGCACTATGTTTTATAACCCCTATGGAAATGAAAAACTTGTGAGATTGTGTGAAGGAGATGAATGCAAATGCATGGAAGGTAAACTTTTTTAAAGGTGTTTTCCCATTTCACTTGATGGGAAAAAGTAATGTAGTGCTTTGGACAAAACCACACTAAATACAAGGGAAAAAAATCCTCATAAGAACACAGCAATTATCCTCTCCAAATTTTACATTTAAAAAAATAATAAAAATGCATGCAGTATGATCATGGACGTCTGACGGGTTAAGTTCATGTGACTGAGGGTGTTATTTTTATTTTAAATATGTTTGATTTGAGAATGTGATGACATTGTCTTAATGCTGGCTTTTTTCTTTCTCAATGTAGCCGAGTGCAGTAAAGTACAAGAGAGACTGGATCGGTCACTAACTGCTGACACCAGGAGAGAAGCTGCGTGCCAGAGTGATATTGCATATGGTAATATTTGAATTGTCATTTCACGTGCTCTAACTGAAACGTTTACGTGTTTACTACTGCTGCAAAACATTTTGTTCCAATTAGATCTTCAGTGATTAAAATTCAGCAGGTTTGACAGTGACATATGGTATATGAAGGTGATGTTGGAGCAGAGAAGAGCTGCCTATACCTTCTGCTGAATCAGTCACATAACAGGGTTAGTGCACCAGTGAGCCTGACCTGAGAAGTTCTGCTAATGAGCACTGCGTGTCTCTTGCTTGGCACGATTCTAACGGGATCCTGTGGCTTTGGGGTCAGAGGAAGTTGGGGGGCATCAGATGAGAGCATGGGTAGAGCTTCCGTAGAGCACAGGCAGAATTTGTTAACATTTCTTAGCTTGACAGTGTACAGCTACAGCCATCATTTTCCCAGAAATTACTATTGTAAAGGGACATTATATTCTCCATCTGAGCATCTGTAAGAGATTTAGTATGTATTGCAGGAATGAGCAATAATAAAAAGTTTGGTTTGTGTTGTTCTACAGTTTATAAAGTGAACATCTTATCTCGCAGTGAAGAAGGTTATTTTGTCAAGTATTCTGCAACTCTTCTGGATCTCTATAAAAGAGGTGAGTGTCCTGTTGATCCCTTGGCTGTGTTTTCTGTCTAATATGTGAGTTACTAGAAATTCTCTTTGTGAAATTTTCTAATTCTTGACATTCTACTTCAGGGCAGGCTTTTGCTCAAAAAAATAATGAAGTAACCTTTGTTAAAAAGAAAACCTGCACAGATGTTGAACTGAGCCCAGGAGAGCAGTATTTGATCATGGGAAAAGAAGCCTTAAAGATTAGCGTTGGTTACAATTTCAAGTAAGTAATTTACCATGAGAATATGTATAGAATTAATCTTAGTGTGTGCTGTGAAGTGACAAGTGTTTGTATGTAATAATTCATATGTAATATATAATTGATTTAATTTTTTAAGTATTAATTCAACCAATAGTTACACAATGTGTTTTCAGGTGTGTACATTTAAAACAGAATTGTGAACACAAAGCAAACAATTTCATATTGTGTTGGGGTTTTTTTCTGTTTTATTTTTCTCCCCAAATCTTAGCAGCAAATGATCATTTTCTGTTGTCTTCTTAGATTCCAGTACCCTTTGGACTCCAGCACTTGGATTGAGTGGTGGCCTTCAAATACAGCATGTGCATTTTGTCAGGAGTTTTTAAATACAATGGAAGATTTTACTGAAGATCTCATAATCAGTGGCTGTTGATTTACTTGTGGAATTTTTAAATTAAAACTATAGATCCAATCTCATTTTAAAAAATATTTAGTAATTATTTCCTGAACTTAAGATTCATTTATATTAATAGTTCATCTTGAAAAATGGTCTTTGCTTGTACTTCATAGCCATATTCTTATAACATAATAATGTTCAAGGTATGATTTTTAAGCTTGGATTTAGGACAAAAACCTTACTGCAGCCCTACTTCTTTTATAGTGACTATTTTAAATATTCAGTTTCCAACTTCATTATATAAATATCTGAATTTATTATGTTAAAAAGAAGTCAGGAAAACCTTAACTATACCTGCTGACATTTCAGTTATGAATATTTCTTACTGTATATGAAAGAATGGACACAGCTCTTGAAACACTCACAGTTTTCCACTGTGACAGAAACAGCAGAGGGAGCAAGAGAGCATCATGTTCATATAGGTGCTGCATAGGACCCTCCTCCCCCCAAAATATTTTAAAAGACATTTTTTGAAAGTTCAGCTACTGAAAATGCTGTATTCATTTCCTAGTGGATGGAAAAATATGTATTTTCCTGTGTAGTGCCATAATGGTAATTTCAGGGCTCCATCAATTTTTTTTTTTCTTCATATCACCCAAATTATTTGTCGAAGAAATTCACCTGCCAGACAGTAACCACCCCACAGTCTCTGTGATTCTTGGCCAAATTTTCTTCATTTGGGTCAATCAGATTAATCTAAGTTAAGTCATAGTTAACATCTAGAAGGACAATGTAAGAAATTATATTGAATGTGCTTGGGTTTATATGTAATTCATTTCCAGGGGAATGACTCTGTTATAGCCATACCCCTTGTTGCAGGATAAGGAGAGGGAAATGCCGTGGGGTTGATTTTAGAACCTACTGCCACACTGACCTTAGTGACTTGTAGTTGGAGAGTTCTGAGGGACTAAGCTATTCACAGGATTAATCCCAGCAAAAATGGAAATTCTTGGAGTAATCACGGCTTAGATGACTCATCTGTCTTGTGAAATGCAAATTATTTCCAAACACATTCAGTACTTCTGTGCTTACTGGGGATTCTGGACATCAGAAAGGTCCTTTTAGATCTGAATTGTACACAGTGTTTTTCTATTCCTTGGTTGTTTATATACGTGGTGTGCAAGTCTCAAAATGTTCCAGGCTTTTAATCACTCACTAATAGCTTTAGTGGTTCCAGAAAAACACACATTTGACTGCTGCGCTGTTGCAGTCACCCGAAGGCCAGCGGGCTCTGGATGTGGGGTCACTGCTCTGCCCAGAGAGCTGTGTATTTTAGCCCAAATTTATTCTCACGTCTCCTACAACAGAGGTGACTGGCCCCATCTGCCAATTCTGCCAAGGGCCATGGATAAACAGGATTTTTATTATTTATTAACATAACAGCGCATCATAGTCAACCTGGCGTCCAGAGTGAACCGCGGAGTTGTGCCTAGTGATGGGCACAGGTCATCTCTGAGGCAAGACCCACTAAAGTCAATTAAATAAATTCAGTCATGATACTTCTATTCCTTTTTAATATATTTCCCAGATTAGCCTTTGAATAAGAAAACTCACCAGGCGCCATTCTAACGTGATTCTCCCTGAATGCTCTTGGGAGATAGACAAGACCGGAATGGTTGAATTCCTGAGATATTCTAACAATTCTAAGGGTTAATTCTGTGTAAGCCTTTTAGTTCTTTTAAAATGATCTATTTCTGTAAGTTTGCACTTGTATTTTACTGATTTTTAGATAGCTAAGTGTCACAAAATGAACTGATTTCTCTCTTCTTTGCAACCAGAAATTAATCTAATTGATCTAAGCTAGTAAGTGACTTGAATAGCCCAAATTCCAGCCCGTTATGCACAGAGCCACGTGAAACCCGCGCTCCGTGGGGCTAGTTTGCCTACAGACACTTATTTTCAGCCTCTGTAAATGTTCATTTTTGTGCACGTCTCCTGCAAAATGTGTTCTTAATCTCCTGCTGGATTCTTACATCAGAACACACTGAAATTTGGCATGGCCATCAGTTATTTTCCAGTAAAAAACCACCTTTTAGGAGTTACATATGCTTTCAATTTTTAAGATATTTAATAATATTTTCACCTCTAATTCGGAGAAATATCTGGGTTTGGCTCTTTCATTCTCCTGGGAACGGAGCCTGGTGTTGCCAGTTGCCGGGTCATTACAAAATTCCATTCCTTGTGTTAAATTTGGCTTTTCAAGTTCTGAATGAACTTGGAATTTGGATCCATGTTTAAGCAGCAACTGATTTCCTGGAAAATACTAAACTGAATTAGACACCACAACTGTCATAAAAAGAACATTCAAATTTAGAAAACAATAGCAGAGAAATCTTGAGTAAAGGTTGTCGTGTTCAACCCTTTCTACCCCAAGAAGTATTTGTGACACGCAGGTGGCTATTTATAAAATAGTTATATTTACCCATGTTTATAGCTAGAAGTCATGAAATGCGGATTGTTCCTAAAGTGCCACAGTTCAGACTGTATTTCCTTTATTGGCAAACTGGCCATTTCTTTTGCAAGTAAAGCAAACAAAAATTTATATTTGATGCTCTTTGAATCAGCAGAGATATTACACCCCAAAAACTGGGGTTTACAGTGGAAAATCCCTTTTCTGTTCACGACAGCAGCCCCTGTGGCGCCGGTTCAAAGTGCTCCCAAGGAGAGGGAGCGCGGCTCAGGGTTTAGTGCCCAGCGAGCTGCTTTTGGGGAGTCCCGGCCAGGTCTTGCAGCGTCTCCTTTGGCTTTCCAAGAGCAACCTCAACAGCGTGTTCTTTCCACTCATCATTACATGTTCTCTGCAGTTCATACCGCAAGGCCATAGCTCACATCCTTGGCTAACGCACATCAGTGTCGTTGCAATTATTTTGGAGGAGGTGTACTTTTTATACTCAATATCTAGATCTGGAGATGGAGTAGTTAAGTGGATCACAAAAAGGAAATGTGAAAATTTCTTTCCAAAGAGAAAATATTTTATAAACGCTTTGCACATCCACACACAAGGAGATTCACTATGCCAGTTTTATGTGATTTACAATCTACAGACAGAAGCGGGAGTGCTGGCGACAGGCTGGGCACAAAGTGCAGCTGGAGCCGCGTCCTCAGGACGTGCCCGCATTGCAGGAGGCAGCCCAGCCCAGAAACCCTCCCAGGGCCCTGCCTGCCAGTCCCGGGGCTTTGAAGCAAAATATTCATGATAAGAAAAAGCACTAGATGTGATTTTTAGATAACCAGATTTAAAAATGCTAAATTTCCGTCCTGCACACATCTTGCCACAAAGAAAATACAACCTTAGATTGTGAAAACTCGCCACAATTCTCAACTGCTGCACTCTGAAGCCGATCTGTATTTTGATTTCTACCAGGATGACCCATCATCACTGAACCTGAACAGATGGGAGTGTTCGTTTCCTAAGCACTTTATGCCCCATTCACTTGCTCTGGGGTTTTGACATCCAATTTGTGATGCAGATATTCATCGTGGAGTTACAAGGTTTGGTTTTTTGGCTGAATTCCACAGACGCTGCTGGGAACTTGCATGTGACGATGTGCTTTTGGGCTTCCACCACCGGCAAAGCTGCCACGATACTTGGCCTCATGAGAGGACTCTTTCTGTTCAGGAATTTAAACACTAAGTGTGCGTGCCTCTGTTCAGAACATAGCCCTGTCTTTATGCTTTCCCCCACTTCCGACTTTACTTTTTCATTCAGGCATCTCCTATGTTTAAAACATATTTTCCTTTCTCCTTCAAAACATCTCGTTTTGACGACAGTCAGGAGTTTTCTTTTGGTAGCAATGCTTTGATGAGGGCTTTGGGTTTCTTTACAATATCATTTTCCTCCTGTGAAACCTTGGATACCGCTTGGATTTTCTGTGTTCCCTGGGTTTCTTGCCCATAAAATACAGGCACAGATAGACATTGTCAGTGGTGTTGTGGAAATTATTCAGATTTATGAACCATGGTGAAAAATACTACTGGAAAGATAAGCCCAGTGCTATTAGTCACTCTACAACAGCAAAGCGAATTATTGTCATAGTCAGTGTCTTTCTGTTTCTATCATGTGTAAAAGATCATCTTCTAAGCATCTCCTTTTTTGCTGTTATTAGCAAAATTAATAGCTCCTCAAAAGGCTTAGTGGAGATTTAACATAGCCTTCAATCTCCCCTCAATTCTTGTCATTAATGAGAATTAATGAAGACATTATTAAAGAAAACTGTTTTCTGTTTCCACTAATTACTCCTACTCAAATATACTGAGTTTTCCAATAATTGTACAGGTTTCCATAGCACACTGTACAAGTGACCAGAGCTATTGACAGAATATCCATATTTTGCCAGCTGGTTTGTAGTCAAAAGATGTTGGATCTTGTGTTTTCATGTTCCATCCAGAGCTCTGAAGGAGCGTTCTGGCAGGTGGCCCAGCGGGCACAGCTCCCATTCCCAGAGTTCTCTCCAAAGCGTTAAGACTGGAAATAAGCAGCTAAGAATTTTCCAGTTTAGTTCAGGCTCTGTGTGGTATATAGTGTCCATTTTATGGGTGGGGTTTTTTCTGACAAATGCCGAAGAGGTGCTCCAGAACATCTATTATTTGTGGGGAAAAAAAATTACTAGGAAGCTGAGGATAATACTGTGTTACAGAGAATATGACCAGGAAAAAGTCTTGAGGCAGAGCAGGGGTGAAGAGAAAAACATTGATTCCTGATGTCTCTTTGAGGATTACAGTCCAACTTTTCTGGAAGTTAGTGGGAAACTTTCCATCTCCTGTGATACAAGTTGGGCTGGGACCTCAGGATATCACCATAACAAAGCAGAACAACTGGTAGATCATGCAGGCAGATATAACAAAAACATTTTAAAAGATTTTATTGTAGACAAGCGATTGAATAGTGGCAAAGCTGTCAAGTTTGCTGAGGATAACGATGCATCGAATTTCGTGATTCTTCATACTTTTTTTTTTAATCTTGATGATTAATTGATGAAACCTCACTGCTAAGCTGTCGTACTTCTATTTCACAGGTCACTTAAGTCAGAAAATAAGTGATAGCGTGGAACGTAAAGAACTACTTAAAATCAGAGCTACAAACAGGCAGGAATTTGGACTTGGAGCTCCTGTTCCTAGAGGTACGGCAGCTCATGGAGACCGGATCTCCTTTTATTAACAAGTTTTCCTTCCTGTGTTTTACCAATTTTTCAGGGTTTCCTAGAACACGTGCACATTTCCAGATAATTTATACTAACTGAAAATTATGTTTTCATAGAATGAGACATGCCTATCTCAAACATCTCCCTGAACTGAGACTCTCAGCCCTGGAAATACTGTTTGCACTTGTTAAGGAAGTTTCTTTTCCCTGGGTTTCCCTTACACGCTTGGACTACGGTCCTTAAAACACTTATAATTTGAGCCTAAATTCCGTTTTTAAATGTGTTAAGAAATCTGTTTCATTAAAAGTCTCAAGCCCTTGGATTATTTTAAAAACATAATACTCAAATTAAATATATTCCTTTATGAGCTTTTTTTCCTTGGATGTAAAAAAAAGTGATCAATCACCTTAAATAGTACCACAGAGCCCTGTGATGGTGAGCGTTGGTGGAAGAGCTCTACAGTAAAAAGTTTCGCATGTTAATCTCTCTCTGAGCCACATCCTGTTTTTGGTTAACTGATCTCATAGGGGGGGAAATTCATCAGAGGAAATATCTCTGCTTTGGAAAGTACCAAAAACTTAGCTGTAGTTTCTTTGTGTAATTCAGCACCTTTTAAGACAGAGGTGTAATACTTTCGAGAAGTGTCAAAGCAAAAGCGGAGGAGCCAGCTGGCAGCACAGAAAGGAGGTGCAGAGATGCCCCTTCATCCCGGAACAGACACCGACCCCTTGCTGTAACACCGGCCTTTCTGAAATTATTCATTTATACCTCTTTATATCCTGAAAGTTTAAAAAGCCACATCCAGAAGTATGTTTAAATCTTTTTCGGAAACTAACTCACATCCTGGCAGGAACTGCCTGTGCCAGGTTAACTCACCATGGGTTTTAACAGCCCTAATCACAAAATAATGAAAGCAAAAGTTTCAGGCGGTAAGGGCTGCTGAGACCGTGTCACACTTTCCCAATAAGCTTTTAACTTTAGTTAATACGTGGTCCTGATGACTCTGCACTTAGAACATCTACAAATACTTTTCCAGCTGGTGAAGCAGACAGAAGGAAGTGGAAATGAAGAGACATTACATGTGATTCTGCAGGTATTAGTAGGGAAAGTCTTCTCACTCACAAAGGTGGATGTTGACATTTAAACTGGAAGCCTTAAAATTAACTTTAATAAAACTGACATCCTTTTTCTCTTCCACAATTTCATCGCCAAATCTTATTAACATCTTGGCTCTTCGAAGAGGTTGCACATGCAGGTACCATGGCTGTATGTGGTCAGATAGTTGCACACCTGCATTCCTAAATTAGTCATTTTCTTGTGCTGTGACAGTGTTACTGAACTGGACATGATGCTTTTCATCTGGTGAGATCCAAGTGTTTTACAAACGGAAGTGACTGTTATTTCCTCTTCACACAGGAAGGTGGAAGCAGTTACTAGGCTAGAGGTTTATCCATCCCCACTCCGGTGGTGTATGGCAGGGACCTGGATGGATACCCTAAAACTGATTCTGCATTTGCCTCCATCAGGCTTACATTTACATCCCTCTGTAATGATAATTTCTGTTGCATCATCATTTTTAAACTGTTAAAGCCTTCAGAAAAAAACCAAAAAGTCACTTGTCAAAAGCGTGTCTAATTCAAAGGAAAGTAAATAACAGATTTTCTGACAAAATGAAGGATCAAATCCTTTCCTTGGGAACAGTCTTGATTCCTGTGGGACTACAGAGTGGAACTGAAAACAGCGTTTGGCCCATAGGTGAATTTTTAATAATACAGTTACAGAAATTGTGGACATAAATGTAGGAAGCTTTCTGGATAAACCACACTGGGAACATCTTAAAAGGATTTGCATATATTACTTGACTTGCCTGGTGGTGTAAATATTATCTGCGTTTGAGAGCAGCTGGAGGGCGAGGCAGAGAACGTTGCTGCAGGGTTCCCAGTTGGGTTCAGGAGGAGATTAAAGTCTCTGGGTCCCTTGCTCGGTGGGTTTCCCGAGCAGACAGGGCTGTGCACAGGGCACGTTTCACTGTTGTCCTGCTCTGCTCGGGCAGGAGTTTCTGGCTGTGACACCGGCCGGGTCACCACGGCCCATCGCCATAACCATGCCGCTTGCAGGAACCGGCGACGCAAACAGATTCTCCATCTCAGTGTCCTGGGGGAATTTGCTCCCTCAGGCCTTTCCTCACTCCATTTTTATATTTTTCCCTCCTAAACTGTAGTCCAATGATGACTATAGAGTAGCCCAAAGAGCAGTTAAAGATAAATTAATGAACTGTAAACTACAACTCACCCTTTCTTCTGCCAGTAGGCTTCCCTCGCTTAATATGCTGCTGTCTTCCTCTTTACATGTCTGGCAAATTGCGTTTTTATTGTTTCTGGCAAAAGGAAAGAAGAATGAAATAACAATCAGCTGGTATGCTGTAATTCGGGAGGTCTTTGTATAGACACGGACACAAATAAAACCACTGAAATTGTGATTTCCGCTCAGAAACCGTTATCCTTGTTCATTAAAGGGCCAATTCTTGAACACACTGATGTAAAAAAGATCCTGCTGTTCTATTCCTCAAGACTAGGACTAGGCCCATAAATCTCATCTGTATTTCAGCTCCCCGGGGTCCCTCGCCCGCCCGGGCTGCGCCCCTCGGCCCGGGGCTCCACGGCCCCAGCGCGGCGCTTCGGGCTCCCGCTCCTCCCGGCCGGAGCGAGGCAGCAGTCGCCGAAATTCAGCCGAGCCGCCCGGCTGCGTTTCCTCCGCCGGCGGTAACAGCGGCACGGCCGCTCCGCTCCGCGCCCCGGGGCCGGGCCCGCCCCGCCGCCCTCCCGCCCTCCCCGCGGGGCTGCGCGGCGGGCGGCGCGGCCTGGGCGCCTCCGGGCTGGAGGGCTCAGGTAAGGGGAGCGGGAGGGAGGGGGGAACGGGCCCCGGCTCAGCCGCCCGCGGCCTGGGCGCCTCCCGGCCCCGCGGACGGAACCCCGAGAGCACGGGCCGGGGCCCCGCAGCGCGGCCTCCCGGGCGGGGGCACCGGCCGGCCCCGGGGATGGGGCCGGAGCGCCAGCCGAGCCAGGGCCCGCCGGAGCCGCTCCCCGCGCCGGGTTTACCGGGGTTATGGGTGTGAAAGCCCCGGGGGGTGGGCTGGCAGCCCCCCGAGCCGCCGGGCTGTGCCGGCACAGCGGGCGGGTTCCAGCGGGGGAGCGGCTGCCCCGGCCGCCCCGGTACCGACCCGCGGTGCCCCCGGTACCGACCCGCGGTTCCCCCGGTACCCACCCGCGGTGCCCCCGGTACCCACCCGCGGTTCCCCCGGTACCGACCCGCAGTTCCCCCGGTACCCACCCGAGATGCCCCCGGTACCGACCCGCAGTTCCCCCGGTACCGACCCGAGATGCCCCCGGTACCGACCCGCGGTTCCCCCGGTACCCACCCGCGGTGCCCCCGGTACCCACCCGCAATGCCCCGACACAGTTTTGGCAACTCGCGGGTGCGCATTTAGTGCTGCCGGGTTTAATTTGTGGTTCTCGGCAGGTTGGGAACCCCCTGGATTTGGCGCTAAACTCCCCATCAAATGCCTGGAGAAGCCAAGTGAATAGTCTAAGCCAGGCAACAGCAAAAGGGTGTTTTAAACCCGGGGATGCCCTGTTACCACATGGCAGCCGTGCTGTCTGTGCCTGGCCTGGCTTCCTTTTTTTAGAGACTTGTTAGTGTTCCTTTTGGTTGTGTGTCAGTACTGTTAGGGGAAGAACTAGATTTAAGAGGCACCGTTATGATCAAACTGCACCGGGTGCCTGCGTGAAAACCTTTCTTGAACTTTCTGACTGACTGTGGAGACACCAGAATCAGTTGCGGTTGTATTTCCAAAAATATTCAACTGCGCAGCTCTTCTTACCCCAAGCCAGTGCTGAACGTGCATGGCACCTTGGCACGCGTGGCTCGAGGTGCATCTGGTTGGAGCACAAGCACTAAGCTTTTTGTGGGCTTGAGATTTCTTTTCCATTTCACCGCTAGTTTTATGACTGTCAGGAAAGACACTGTAAACACATCAGTTGCTCAGTTGCTACATCTATAAAGTGTAATAATGAATTTTGGCTGCTGGGAACTGAAGGTAGCTGGGGATTTACTCTACAGGAAATAATTGCGTGTGATGTGGACTGGTGGGATTGTAGCTCTAAGGTGATGGCAACACTTACTTCATCTTTCTACAGGCTAAAAAGCTCTGGAAAAAAACCCCAAGGCTTCATTTTAATATATTGTCCATTTTCATGTTGTGTTTGAGGGAAATTTTAAATCTGTACAGTAATTTCCTGCTGGTACCTAGTCAAACCCCACTGTGACATTTAGTCACGCATGTCAGCTACAGGCTCAATTGAACAGATCACTCGATCACTGCACAGGTTTGGAGCTGCTCGTAGACTTTGATGCCTAATATATTTTCTCACATCAAAGGGAGCGTGTGTCTGCTTGTTTGAGCACCTTTCTTTTTTCCTTATCTCTGACAGTAGTTTATTTCAGATGGCTGAGAAAACAACCAGAGGCCCACAGGATGTCCCCAGCTCTTCTCCTGATGAAAACGAATTTCCTTTCGGATATCCCAGTAATATTTGTGAGGATGCGCCTGACCAGAAGTACCTGTGCAGCAACTGCAACAATGTTCTGAAGAAAGCCCTGCAGACGCTCTGCGGGCACCGGTACTGCTCAGCCTGCCTCTCCTGGATCGTACGGTAGGTCCTTGCTGCAGAGGGTCCCACCGCGGGGCACCGTCTGTGGCTGCACCTGCCGCTCTGCTGGGTGATGGGTCTGTGGGTACCTGGCCCGCTGGCCCATGGGTGTGTTACTGTCTGGAAGTATTTGCCTGCAGTGCACTGCGGGCTGCTCTCTGCCTCCTTGTTTCCAGTGCGCAAGTCTGCGGGCTGGGGAAGGGTTAGGGTTACTGGGCTTGACAGATGTCTGGTTTTCTACCTGTAAGTGTGAGATAATGACTGTGATTTAATCTTGTAGAACTAGCACAAGGCTGACTTAATACTTCCATGGGGCTTTACAGTCCTTTGATAAGTGATGCTATAGGATTTTAATAAATATTATCTTAGAGTTTGATTTTTAGGAACTCAGCTGGGTTGCTCCACATTAAAGTGCTGCAGCCATTAGTGACGAACATGACACTCGTTGTCTTGGAGAACCCGAAAACCGGGGGCTGGGTGGGGATTTGCTTTGGTTGGTTAGCTGCCTCTGTCCTGCTTTTCTTTCCACAATTCTGCCTTGACCCAGAGCCCTTGGCAAAGGCTGTGCCAGCCCCGCAGGTGAGAGGTGACACTGCAGAACGGTGCCAGGAGCACAGCCGACTCGAGCTTTGATGTGTTGGAAAACAGCAGCTGTCAAGATTCAGCCCTGGGCTTTGGCAGCGGCTGCGTCGGTCGAAAGGCTGTTACTGCGCTTCCCCGTGGATGTTCTTAATAAACCAGTTTGTGTGCGCCAAGCCTTGTAGTCCCAGCTCTGATCAGTGTGGGGCACCCGAAAAGCTGAGGAAATGCCCTGGCCACGTGTGATCTGAAGATTAATGTATAATAACGTAAAAATGTGTTGAAAATAATGTATTTGACCAACTTACGTAAATCCACTACAGTAAATCTATAGCAAAGGCCCTTAATGAAGCAGCATAAACCATAAATTCAGGAAACTGTCAGCAGAACACAACCAGAATTGTTTTATCTTCCTGCTGGAGTCTTATAGCACAAATGGAAAACTGGCTCAAACAAGCTGATTAGTGCAGTGTGAAATCAGCTATGCTCTGGTCGGATGGATGCTTTCCTGATGAGCGTCTCAGTCTGTGTTAGTTCATTATTTGCCTGGATGCTAAACAGCACTGGTGATGAAATACATCCCTAGTAAAGTTTTATTTTTCACTTTTCCTATATAAAACTTTACGCTAAATATTTTCTGAGTAGATCAAAACCCTTTTTAGATGCAGTAGGGTATTAACTCTCTAGAACTCAATTCTGCACTGGTTCCACTATGACTTTTTAATCTGAATTCTATATATCGATCTTGGGGAAATGGGAATTCTCTGTGTTTTAAAATACTTTAGTTTTCAAATTACCTTTCCTACATGGTGTTCCTGCATAATTCATGGGAAAAATAAGTTTCCATATTTATTATTTTTTATGATCCAGGCTACTCTTATTTTGCTGAAATACAGATAAGATTTATGGGCCTAGTCCTAGTCTTGAGGAATAGAACAGCAAGATCTTTTTTACATCAGTGTGTTCAAGAATTGGCCCTTTAATGAACAAGGGCTATGGTTTCTGAGCGGAAATTACAATTTCAGTGGTTTTATTTGTGTCCGTGTCTATACAAAGACCTCCCGAATTACAGCATACCAGCTGATTGTTATTTCATTCTTCTTTCCTTTTGCCAGAAACAATAAAAATGCAATTTGCCAGAAATGTAAAGAGGAAGACAGCAGCACATTAAGCGAGGGAAGCCTACTGGCAGAAGAAAGGGTGAGTTGTAGTTTACAGTTCATTAATTTATCATTAACTACTCTTTGGGCTACTCTATAGTCATCATTGGACTACAGTTTAGGAGGGAAAAATATAAAGTGCGATAGCAGCTGATAGTTACGTGTTTTAACTTATGCTTTAGCCACTTGGATTTCCCACAGTTTTTGATTTAAACCCTTAGGACTTTCCAAATCTGTCAGGCTCTGCAACATAAAATCCCACACTCTTCAATATTTTCACTTTGTATTGTTTCAAAGTAACCAGTGCTTTCCTACTTGTAATAATATGTCTTAGCTGTTACTAACTATCCTTAGTAAGTATCCTGGTGGATTTTCCAATCTCGGGGCTCTCTGTATCCTTCAAACATGTTACCAAGCTTAGAGGGGGAGCATCCCAAAGACAAAAACCGAGAGTGTTGGCTGCTGAGTCGCCTAGGAAGTATTTTGACAGAAGTGTATCTGGAGGAAACAGTGGAAAACATAGAGCTTAGCATAATAATTGATAAAAAACTATGCACTAATAAATGTTTCACCTGTAATTTAACAGTGCAGATCTCTTTTGGTTTTGTGTGATTTTCCAGGCAGATTACTGCACTGATCTATATCCTGAATGCAAACTGGGCTGTAGGGCTCAGTCCCAGCTCGTCTCCTTCCCTTCTTTCTGGTTACATCAGCAGCAATTCCAACAGACGCACATTCTATCTAAATCTGTTAGGGAAAATGGAAACCCAATAGGCAACTGGCAATAAGGTAAAAGACAAAGTTTAGGAAGCAGCCGCAACAAAATAAGGAATCTGAAGTTAATACTGAACTTGGTAGTATCTCAGAAAAACTCTCAATTCTGCAATAAATTTCCCAGTCTCAGAATTTCATGCATCACATAACCACAGATAGGTACAGCTAAACCCTCATGAATTTCCGTGTTGAATGTCAGCTGTCATAGAACTTTGGGATTTCTCCGCTGTGGGATCTCACTGCGTCTGCTGGGACTTTGTGCCAAATCCGCGGGGAGGCTGTTGTGAACAGGGCCCCGCTCTCTGCACAGATCAGCTTACAGCAAACGGTCAGGGTTTGTAAACAACACAAATAGGAAGATCATTTAGCAGGTTGATTCTTTATCTCTATTCCTGATAATCTCTGCTTTACCTTAGCTGTGGTTTTGCTTAATGTTTATTTCCTATGCTGTTTGTATGTACCTATTTTGATTGTGCAAAATACAACAGTCAAAGCGTGTAGCATTTCATAATTTACATAATAATTGCACGATTCTTCATGGTTAACATAATAAAAAAGTCTACCTAGTACAAAAAAATAACCCCGCTCGCATATGGTTTGCATTTCTTTAGTGCACAGTGCCATACTAAATGGAAACAGCCACGGTCTCAGAAATGTACTCACACTGCAGAACAGTCTCACGTCCTCTCAGCAGCACGTTTAGGAGGTGTTAATGGCCCCAATAATGAAATGCATTAATTAAGAGTGGCACATGGCAGCACCCTATAGTTTGTGTCCTGTCAGCACATTCGTCACATGTGATGTATTTCAGGCTTCTGTGAAAAGAAACTTAAAATGATAGCTGTAGTTGGCCAGGCGTATTTTCAGTAATTTTATATCACATCAAATAGTTTCTTTTTGAACCATATGAGAAATATTATTTCTCTACTTCACCAAGATTAACTCACTACGTTAGAGAGTCTTATGGCAGTACAGTTGTTTTTTGGTTTTTTTTAAATAAGGGATTTAGCAAGATCTGCAATTTTGACACAGTCACCTTATTCCTATGTCAAAACCGCATGCTGGACCATTTCTGACCAGTGGTTTTTTTCCTTATTGTGTTTACTTTCCAGGCTTTTGGTGATGCTGCCATTAATAAAGAGATTTCTGAGCTCAAAGTCCACTGTGTGACGCTGGGATGCAGCTGGTCTGGGATCATGAAAAATTTTGAAGTACGTTTAAAGGCAGTTTATTTAAATTAACCAAGAGGATATCTAAAAACATGCCATTGACTTTAGTAGGACTTTGACCAAATCCAAACCATCCCGAATGCTAATGAAATTAAAGTTGCACAAATTTGCATCAACTATGATGCTTTTTTTCCAGCGAGTTTACTTATTATTTAAATGCAAGGATGCTACAAGCAGCTTTTGACAGACCAGAATACTTCAGTCTCCAGGACGTTGTTATGGGCAATATCCTTAGTATGTTTTCATAAGAGAAATAATTTCCTCCTGCATAAATTACTCCTATCGGTTGAATGTGTCCATCATTCTTTTCAGACGGATGTGAAATGTCCCAGGTAAAATATTTAAATGGGCGAGATTTGTGACTCTGCCATGCCAATTAGAATAATGAAAATCCACAGATCGTTCTGACAATAAGCAGCTTCATTTTAGTGTCGGAACAGAGGGTCTTTCTGCGTTTATAACAGGGAGTCTGCTGCGTGCCTTGTCTGCTGTGCATCTGATAAGCATCTGAGGTGCTGCTGCCTTTTCTTCGCTAATTTTGCACGAGTTTTCTATTTGAGTGAATTCCTCTTTAAGGAAAGATCTCCCCAGTTTGTGCAACTTCACAGTTGTGGGAACTGGAGCCCCTCTCAGCATGAACACCTGGCAAAACTGATTTGAGAGTTGGGCGCGTGATTGCGATTGGCATTTCTGCGCCCGCTCTGCGGGGACAGCCGTCTCCTCCAAAACGAAATCCTTTGTGACACGGGGCCGCCAGAACCCCCCGTAAAAGAAGGAAAAGTTGTTATTGAAATACCATGTTTCTAAGAAAATGGAAGTAGACCTCTTGGATGTAATTGTGAAAGAAGTAATGCTGATGCTTTTCCTTGCTGAGATGAAAGGATGCAAATAGTGAAAAGGAAATGTTTTAAAAGTTATTTTGAATGTGGGTGAGGGTTGATCCTAATTGTTGCAGAGAAGGTGTCAGATGTCCATTCTTCTACGCTGTGCAGAGATGTCAGCGGACTCACCACATTCATCCTCCCAGCCAGAGCGGGATGGTCTCAGCGCTCAAAAAAAATCCCAAAACCCACAAAGAAAAAAATAAAATAAAAAAAACCATGAAACACAGCCAAGCTAAAAGTTAGGAATCCTTGAAGACAAGGAAAAAAGCTGAGGCCAGGATCATGTTATTTTCAAACAAAAGCAGAAGAGAAAGACAGTTCAAGGGAGACCTCATGTTTGAATTTATCAGAAGGTGTTTGCTGGTTTTTTGTGGGTTTTTTTTGGGTTTTTTTTAAGTTAAGAATTAACAAAAAAGCCCCAGGAAAGTTGGTGAATTTTTCACCAGTAATCTTGGTAACATTGTGGAATGGGACTTTACCCAGACTTAGAAGAAATGCAAAGCAAAGATTTGGGCTGGCAGAATGGAGACTGTTCATAATGAAATGTCTATCTGCAGTTTACGTTTTGGTTTGTAACTTTTGACTTCCAGGAGCATCAGAGCTTGTGTGAATATGCTTTAATCCCTTGTCACACTGGTTGTGGACACATGGTGATGAGAAAGAAGCTTGCAGATCATTTGGAAAATGGATGTGTTAATAATGTGACGATGTGTCAGAAGTGTAAGCGGAGCTTGTCCAGTAGTGAGTACCAAGTAAGACCATTTCTCTGTTTCAAATGAGGGCTTTATATTAATGGTGTGAATAATCCATCACAACGTTTGTGATAGGTTGCACTTGGAGAATATTTAATTTTCCTGAGTTTGCTAATTTTTCCATGCATGTGTTGGAGGGGGAAATGAGCTGTATTTGATGGTCTGCTTGTGGTGGTACAACAGAAATAAACACCTGTGTGCTCAGCCAGGGCCCATGTTTTAGCTTCTGTCTCAGGGCGTGTGAGTATCTCAAAAATGTAGCCTGAAGTAGGAGTGAACAGCTTTGCATGTTGTAAGTGTCACAGATTTATGCCTTTCCAAATACTGAGCTGTGAGATTTACTCAGCATGGGAGTAACTCCTTCTGGGGTAAGAATAAAGTGCTCTTACTAAAACCTGCTTCTAGGGAAGCCTTTGCATGTGCTCTTCGTGTCCGAGTAACTCACAGAGAGACAACATCTGCACCCAGCCAGAGACTGTAAATACCAGAAGGTGGCAACACTTAATCCCTTTTAACCTTCCGTGCAGGCTGGGGGAAAAAACCTGAGCCGTGTTGTTCCCCAGCACCTGCTCTCTGCAGATCCACCTCGGCCGCCTTCGTTTCCCTGCAAGGAAGAACTCTTTTCCTCCCACTCATTCCAGTTAGCTATCAGCTAATTAATTTTTTGCTTAGGAAACCATGGCAACCAAGCAGGGGATTGGCCTTGAGATGTTGATTTTTCTCTACCTGCCTTAGTTAGCATTTGTAAAATTGGAATTTTGCTGGTTACATGATCTACTTTATTAAATTTACAGTTACGTGGCATATGAATTGTGATAATTTGTGTGGATTCCATGTATCCACAATCCTCTGGGAGCAAATAGTAAGTTTTGGGCACTGCTGTCTCTCTCCCTCCGTCTTAGCTAATCAGTTATTGATCTTGTGATTTTTGTATTTCCATATTTTAAAGGAACTTCTCACTCTCAAGAAATCAGCAATCTGAAGGAGTCAAAGAGCAGAAAGGAAGAAAATAAAGGCACGCTTCGTGCAATAGCTAAGATGTAGAGTATTAAAAAATGAGTTAGAGAGTGAGAAAAACCTATGGCTGTGTTTCTGAGGATCGAAAGAGAAACCTCAGGACTCTGCAGAGGAGACCTGAAGGTTCCTGGAATGGCTTTATCAGAAAACTTCTAGGCTGCTATAGGAAACATGCGTGCAAAGGTGTTTATAGAGATTAAAACCAGCCCCCTGAACAGTATGAATGTAAAGCTGACAGTTGCTGTGTTAAATAGACATATTACAGTTGTGTGAAGCAGTGGCAGGATTACTTTACCCTCTTGGAGCCAGAAATGGCAGGAAGTCTTGTGTTAGCAGTAAATGCATTTTGCATTAGCACATCATGATGGAAAATTTGGATTCGAGCCTTCAAAATGTTAATAAGCAGGATGCAAGAAGGGTCTGCATGCTGAGCAAACTGTATGAAGTCAGTGCAAAAAGAGTTTATATTTGGGTTTCCTGTATATTTTCTTTCTGTCCTGTAACCCACCTGTGTGTCGTTGCGTTTTTATGTGTGTGTACACACAAGTATGTGCCTGTGCGCACATCGCTATGGCTTGAACTGGGCAAGGCTGGTCCATCGCCAATCTAGTATCGGATTTCCCAGGGTGACCTTGCAAAGCGTCTGTAAGTAGTTTCCAAAAGCTCTGGGCCCCACAAGTGAAAGATCACGCTTTGTAGTTTCACTTAACAGGATTATATTATATTATATTATATTATATTATATTATATTATATTATATTATATTAATCTGGAGATCTGTCCCTGAAGACGCCTGCCAGGCTGAGAAGAAGCGTGATGAGCTTAGAGGCTCAGCTTGAGGAACCTCTGAGTCTGCAGTTCGTTGTACAGGGGACAGCAGCACCCGCTTTCAGCAGATGTGCTTTGGTCCCCATTGTCTGAATGTTATTTCCTCTAAAAAGAAGCCAGAGAACTCTGCAGCCTATTGGATTTCTGTAAAATGGGAACAGCATTCCCCAAAACAGGCTTTGTTTCAAAGACTCCTAAGTAAATATGCTCAATTATTTTAATAATGTACTGAATTATTTTCTTCTTGTTTTAATGATAGGAACATTCATGTGAAGGCAATTTATGTAAAGAACAAAAACATGTGCAAGCAGAGACACCACCAAAGGAAAAGGTAGGGAAAAGATGAGTGAATGCAATACAGCTTTCGTGTGCGTGGTGCTATCACTGTGGGGGCCACTTGGCTTTTGGCATCTTCAGTTGGTATTTGATTATTTCCTTTCCTTTTTTTTTTTTTTTAACAGAACCACTCTACACCCTTAGCGAACAAGGATGGATGTCGTTTTTCTGAAGTCGGCTGTTCGTTTAGGGTGAGTGGCCTGGCTGCCTTCAGGAAGGTCTCACATGGTGCACCGCTCCGCTCGGTGTCTTTGGGCGAGCCAGCCTTTGTGCTCCTTGATTTAAATACTTCTGTAAGAAAAGAGAGAAATTCTACCCACTTTCAATAGACCAGCAGCGGTGACGGTGGAACTGCCATGGTCACAAAGCATGTGTAGGGTGCAGTTCAGCCTGTGATACTCTATCCTGCACTGTGCATTCACTTCAGATAAAAATAGATGTTTATTACCATTCTGCTGGTTCATCAGATATGCTGTTCTACTCTGTTTGGGATATTGCCTTCAAGGCAATGCCTCTTAAAACAGTATCAGGTCTTCTATGCATTTTAGTTGGCAGATGCCTTACCTCTTGTGCACAGTACGTGTATTAAATACTGGCTTATTTGAGAATCTTGCTGGAACCGCCTGGCATCCTGTTTAATAAAAAAATTATAAACGATTTTTTTCTTTTCTATAGAATGTTGCTTGACTTGGCCCCAGGCCAGTTATGGGAGTTGTATGGAGAGGATTGACAGTGTCGTCTTCTTACAGGGAAGCAAAGAGAAAATGAGAGACCATGAAAAAACTGCAGTTGGGCCCCACATGCTGCTTCTGCTGCAGCACATAAAGCAACTGAAGACAAGCTTGTGCTCTGCTGCCAAAGCTGCAAACGGTTTCGTCCCACAGCCAGGGCTGAATGTGAATGGTGCAGGAAAAAGCATCTCTGACCTGCAGATCCCAGCGGGGCTGGAACTCAGTGGGGATCTGGAAGAAGACTGTTTTCCTGGGTCTTCTGTTTCTGAGGATGAATCTGTTCTCCAACAGCTTGTGAAGGAGAAAGTGATTTCTGAGCTAGAAAATAAGCTGCATGTGTTTGAGAATATCGTGGCAGTGCTCAATAAAGAGGTGGAGACCTCTAATTTGGAAATCACAGCCTTTCGGAGACAGAGTGAACTCGATCAAAATATAATACGAGGCCTTGAACTGAAGGTAAATAGTTATGACAAGCATTGCCTCTGTGCTTGTTCTACAGATTGCGAATGTTTACACGTATCAGAGAGAAGTGATGTAGAGATCAGGACAGGGATGGGCACAGGAGTTTGGACTGTGAAGTGTGAAGTTCTGGACACATCTGCAGGATCCTTTTGTTATTTTGTATGAATTTTCAAATGGAGATCTCTAATATTTGTTATCTAAATCCCTCTTTAGGTATTTAGATTTTCCTGAGAGTTTTGAATGTTCAGAATTTGCCATGGACAGACTGTGAGCAAGCAAGACAGTTGTTTAATTGATGGATCCTCTTAAATCAGCATTATGCCTGGAGGACCAAATAACCATCTATTGAGTTATTTGTCTTATGAGTTGTTATGTAACTGTCACTTTAAAAGAAATCAGAGGAGACTCTCCAGAACATGAGGTTTCTGGGACAATTCTGCTGATTCTCAGCACAACAGCCTGGAGAGGGGTGTTGACTGAGAACTGATTTGGTTTTTTCTAGATCGCAGAGTTGCACCGGTGCCTGACGCAGAAGGACACAGGCCTGAGCAATCTTCACAAGAGCCTCCTGTTCTCTGAGCAAGCCTCCTATGATGGGGTCTTTCTGTGGAAAATAACAGATGTTGGCAGGAAGTTACAAGACTCTGTGACTGGAAGAACAGTCAGTTTGTATTCACCAGGTAAAACACAGGACGTATACGTGTGTTAGCAAACCCCAGTCCTTTAGAAAACCCGCGTATTTCTCTAGAACGATGTTTGTTTCTGCTCGTGTGGGCAGGAGGTCCTTTAGGAGAGCTCCTCGAGCTAAGATGCTGTTTATAGGATGACCTCATGCTCTCCTGCCTGTAATTCAGGGCAGCTGTGATGTGCTCCTCTGCTGAGTTGTCCTCTTTTCTGGGCTTTCATTTGCACTTTGCCCTCCGCTGCAGCTACTTGCACTGATATCTGCTGGATCCATCTCGTCTAGCCCACAGCTTGGTGCCTGTGGCATCAAATGGCTTTCTGCAGCACTTACCTCCCATGGGAGAAGTAATTTGATTAGGTAGAATATGCTTGTGTGGCTAATAACAGTTAATTTTCACGGAGACACGAGGCGCTAGAGGATTCCAAGTGCTGGATTTTCATTGCGTCTAATCTCCAGGGTGTACTGAGTTGTCTGTCCTCATCTCTGTGATAGCAAAACACGTCATACACTATCTTTTCATGTACACTCATTATGACATTTTTTCAAAGGAAGCTTTACTAATCAAGAGTTCTGATTTTCAGCTTTTTACACGGCAAAGTACGGCTACAAGGTCTGTCTGCGGGTCTATCTGAACGGGGACGGGACAGGCAAAGGGACCCACGTGTCCCTGTTCTTTGTTGTCATGAAAGGAGACTACGATGCTCTGCTGCCGTGGCCGTTCAGACACAAGGTAAGAAAGGCGACGCTTTTGTACCTGATCCAGCATCAACCCGCGACTTCTGCTCGTGAACACAAGGGGATGTTTTCTCTTGAGTTTAGTGGAAGTTGGAGCGTTTTCCCATTTTCCTCTCTGACAGCTATTAGCCGTACTCCAACCTTAGGTAATAATTTGTCTCTGAACGGAGTGATGTACACACAGGGAAAGCCGCTCCTCCCGAGGTTCCACACGTGGCCTTGCAGGATTTTCAAACACCGGAATGCTGGTGTTTGACATTTCCCAACCTGCGGCCACCTGGGCTAAAGCCAGAGACACACTTTTTCCTGGCTCTTGCTATATACAGATAATATCAATTTATGAGGGAATTACGTCTTGGTGCCTGAAGCACAGGCGTTAGAAATGCGAGGTTCCACTTCTACTTACAAACGTGCCATAGGTGTCTTATGGGATCCTGATCTCATTTTTTCTCATTTTAAAAGTGCAATCGGACAATGGCAACAGTGGTTAGAAAAGCAGTGAAAATGTGCGTAAGGTGCTGGTCTCTGCTCTAGCACTTGCCTTTTTGGTAATAATTCTGAGAGCCTTTCATATAAATAGCCTCACTAGCATTTAGCGGCCAAAAAAATAGAAATCAAAGTTCTCAGTTCTCACTGTATTAAAAAATTATGATGTACAGTTTGTGTTTCAAGTGAAAGAACAGTGAGTTTATAAAAGGGGTAATGAGATGGGGAGATGCTATACTGATATTTAGGTTGTGTCTTTTACATATTTGCGTACAGGCAGCTGAGCTGTTTGTTTTGATTCCAAACCACAACAACAAAATTACTGTGATGACTGTAACCAAACTTGGGGTTTGTTTAAGTTGTCGAGAGAGAGGAAAAAAGTCTTTACACTCTACTAAGAAGTAATTCCTTACTTTGCTTTATTTAATTTGATTTCCTTGGTGGCAAAGTTTTAAATACTTCATCTGGGAACTGTTACAATCTGCCTCGTTCACATTAACTGACCTTGCAGATTGCAAAACACCAATTATAATTTGTATTTAATTATTGATAGAGCATGCAGCTGCTTTTGCAGCACGTTTGCACTTCTGTCTTGGATATTTTCTGGTTTATTTTTCAGTTCAATAACTCCTCATTCTCACAATCTGTTTTTCAGGTTACGTTTATGTTGCTTGACCAAAATAACAGGGAACATATTATTGATGCGTTTCGCCCAGACTTGACTTCTGCTTCATTTCAGAGACCCGTGAATGACATGAATGTTGCGAGCGGCTGCCCCCTGTTCCTCCCTCTGTCCAAACTGCAGTCACCTAAATATGCCTATGTGAAAGAAGACACACTTTTCCTTAAATGCATTATAGAAACAAACCAGTAAATCCTGCAATGTGGGTGTCTGGAAATCACCTACTGAATTTCATTAGTTTACAAGAAAAAAACCCATCAGCTTGAGACCTTGTATTCGTCTTCGTGCGCACACAAAGTCCAGAGCCCGAGCTCCTGAATCGATCTCATCAGCTGAAGATCCTGCTGGAGTTTGGTGCTGCTGAGCATGCCCGGGTCTGCCCAGAGCCCCCGTGCAGCTGTTGCCAATGAGATTTGGGATTATTTCACCAAAACCCGCCTGGTTTGGCTGGGGGTGACAGCAGGAACAAGGGCAGATTTGTCCCCTGAGACACCGATCGTATGTCTCTGTCTGTGCTTATTGATGACCTTGGAATCAGTGAGTTGTGGGTCACATTTGTAGCTTGAATTCCTTATACCAGATGATTTATTTCTCGCTATTTATTTTAGACCTGTATTTATGTGTTCTGTAAAGACATGTTCTGTTGTGTGGGCAATCAGAGACCAGATTACACTGTGCCTTGGGAAATGTCCTCTTGTACTTGCAAAGGAGTCGTTTGACTTTTCTGACCCCTCAGCAGCTTTGTTTTGAAGTGTTCAGTCATTTCTTGAACCTTCTAGGCAAGTGACTCATTAGAAGGTATTGATTTTTTTCCTTCCTTGATTCTTTTTATGTGCTCTGATGTTTAAGTCTTGTCTCTTGCTAAAACAGAAGTAACTACTAGACATGTTTTGTTGGTTTTTTGTTTCGTTTTGTGTTTTGTTTGTTTGGGTTTTGTTTTTTTAATAGAGGTAAGGAATTATTTTTTTTTTTTTATAAGCAAGTCAAGCTTGGGAATGCCTGGATGTGCGCGAAGTCCAAATGCTACACCTTATCCCCAAAAAGCAGCAAGCCTCACCCTCGGCATTCCCTGCTTAGCGACTGTGTGACGGAATCGGTGGAGCTGAGCTGGGTTTTGGTGCAGCAGTTTCTGAATTTCCAGCAAACTCCTGCCGCAGTCCAGCTCCCGTGCGCGGGACCACGAGAGCCAGGTGTGGATTTAGGAGTGAAAGGCCTTTCTGCACGCACTTTATTCACTTTTCCTTTGCAATGTTTCCCGTGGCTCAATGGGAAACACGAAGCCGACAGACAATGTTGTGCCCGCTGCGTGAGAAGGGAAAGGAGAAGCTGTTTGTCCACTTTTATTTTGCAAACCATGGAAACCGTAGCCGTCCAGCAGAGCTGCTGAGATGTCATGTGCTGTGACTGCTGCCATATGGAGAGACTTTGCAGATCTCTCATTTCTATCTTGACAGCACCCTTTAAAATAATTAGTTGTGATGAAGTATCAAATTTCAAAAAAAAAAAAAAAATCACCCTATAAACAAATATCTGTCAAGGCTTATTTGGGAAAGAACTCTATATTCTTTGCCATCACACACATGGTCTCTCTCTCTCTCTCTCTGTGTCTTTTTCTCTCTTCTGTGTTTAAAACGTTCTTTCAGGGACAGAAAGCTATTTTTGCAGTAATGTGCCAGACCCTGTAACCACACTGGAGTAATATGCCTAAAAATATTATGCTTTTCATGGCTGTGTAATTTTGACAAGTGCTGTATTTATTACAATCATTCGTATTTTCTTATGATTTTATTTATTTCCCAAATAAAGCTCACTAACTTAAAAAAAGGTTTGTGTGTTATTTTCACTGTAAAATAGGGAATTGAGCAACTTGGCGACATGATGATAGCGGTTTGTTATAGAAACACTGAGCAGTGCTGCAAAACTCACTTATTTCTACAATGGCAGCACCAAGGGGGTTCACCCCACGCGGGGCCCAGCTGACCCAGGCTGTTACTTTTTTGTGCAAAATCCTTTTCCACGTAGAGCCGTTATTTCTTAAAAATAATTAGGAGGATTTTCCTTGTGTGTGGGAGACAGAGGAGGTGAGGGAAAATGAGTAAAACTCTGTGTGGGTGAGCGCTGGGGAAAGAGAGAAAGTGTGTGGGAGAGAAGATGTGAATGTGTGTGAGAATATTGATGTGTATGTGTCTGCACCCAGGGAAGCAAAAATATGACGTGTGCGCATACGTGCACGTGCGGGTTGAGAGATACACCCAGCAGAGAGGGAATGACCTGACGCCTCCGGGCTTTTCTCTGGTGCGATTCTCCCAGGAACAATCACGCTGATTTCCCCCAAAGCTGGAGCACACCGGGATGTCCCTGCAGCCGCAGCCCCGTGTCACGGCAGCTCACGGCTCACAGCATGAGCCGCGGGAAGCAGGAGCACCAACTGGCTGCACAGACACTCTGCAGAAAGGACGTGATGCCCAGGCGCTCTGTCAGTCCCGCTGTGATCGATGCCAGTCCAGGCCTCAGCTGCCCCAGTTCCACGAGCAGGACAGGACGGGGTGGGCTGGAGACCTCGCTCAGCATCCCACTTCTGGGCTTTTTTTTCTTCCTTTTTAAAAATTTTTTTGGGGGGTGTATTTTCTGAGCCATGCTCAGGAGCTGCAGACGTGTACGTTACATCTCCGTGTCAAAATTATGTAAGGGCTCCATTTAATATCAACCTTGCACAGCTGCAAGAACACTTACAAGCTCTTCATACACAATTGCATAGAAGCACGCAAAGAAAGTTTTAAAAAAGTGGGTTAAATTCATATTAAATAAACAATAAAAAGACAATGCCTAAATGCTCTTCGTTTCAAAGGCAGATTTGACGACTCTGATTCTAATGACAACCATACCTTGGTTGGAATATGCCCTTCGGTAGCTCCCTTTTCTCTGTCCAAACACGGGGCTCCGCACCGGGCGCTGCTGCTCCTGGAACGGGCTCCTGATCCTCATCTCCCAGACCTTCAGACACAAACCCTCTTGATAAGGGAAGGGCTGACGCTCACTGGGAAAGAAACTGAAACGGGAGCCATATCAGGAGTGCTCCAACACAGCAAATCACTTCTGTTGGAAAGGAGCGGCTGAAGGGATTTTTTTTTTTTTGGTCTGGACCAAATCAAACAATGCAGGAAAATCAAAGAGTTTTAGTGAGCTAAGTGAGGACTGGTTGCTCCGTGTTTAATGTCAAGGTTAGCAAAGAGTCATAGTGCTTCTGGAGCTACGATGGTCTAAAATAATCAAGGACAAAGTTTGCAGGGAAAGAACATCTTTTTTAACCGACTAATAAAGCTGAAAAAAACTCAGGCAAAGTTTTAGGCTTATAAACACTTCTTTGGGACAGAAAAAGAGCTCATAACCTCACACACAGTCGCTTTAGGCTTAACTTGGTCGTGTTGGTCAGTCAGATGGTCTCAGATGAAAGGTTGTTGAGACCCACAGAGCAGAGGGAGGCGTTAGCTGGGGGATAGACAATTACCTCAACAGCCTCGAGCTGCCTTGGTCGCAGCTACTTTCATTGGAATAGATGCCTCGTATTTTACCAGCTGAATCTCCAGATGGAAACGGCACTTGTGAGTCGCTCTGAGCAGCGCAGGAGCTGTGCCGGGTCTGGCGGTCCCCGCCGCAGCCCCGCGTCGAACGGCTGCTGCCAGCGCCGGCCCTTTCTGCAGATCCCATCTCCACACCGGGCCTGGAGCTCACAGCCACCTTCATGTTTGGGTTTCCATTCAGTATTCCTCGGCTTCGGTTTCCAAGACTACAAGCCAACATACAACCCCTCCTCCCACTGTTGTTTTCAAAGAAAGAAAAACACTCTGAAAAGAAGCTGCCCGGTTTCTGGGCAGTTTTCAAAGCGGAAAGAAAGGCAGCGCCGGGAGCTGCGCACACCGCGGGCTCCGCTCTGGCCGGGGCTCCCAGCGGGCTGAGCCGTGATGCTTTTTGTTTGGGACTTTTGTTCCAGGGCAACACTGCTGTGCTCTTTGCACTGGCGGGTGCTGGGTTTGGGGTGCCCTCAGCGTGCAGGAGGCTTTTTGGGAAGGTTATCCCTGCTTGCAAGAGCTTGATCCAGCGTTTAATTTACGTGTCACATCATCTGCATTCCTGTGGCAAACGACAAGATGCTGCAAATGCAGACCGTGGTGGTTGTGGAGGAGGGTTCAAGAACATCCCCACTTGCTGCTGCACCAGCAGAACGCGGGGCCAGGCTGGGATAGGAGCGCGGCTCTACAAGGGCAACAAACGATTCACATTTGGTCAGAGCCGGCACCACCGACTGCAGAGAAGGGAGCGCCGGTGCCTGTCCAGGGGAGAGTTGTGGTGCAAGAGTTATTTTAATCCGGCGGTGACTCACGGCTAACACATCGTGACTCACCACGGAGTTTGGTCGTTTGGCTGTTTCGAAGATGCATCGGGTTCCCTGGGAAGGCTGGGGACGGTGTTTCACACCGGGGGAACGAGCTGCCATTTTTTTCAGCTGCTCAAACCTCTGCGAACACGAGTCTGGGCTTGGGCAGTCAGGCTTGGGCACAGCACGACAGGGCTTGGCACAGCGCGGCGCAGCACAGCATGTTATGGAAAAGTTTGATTAGAAAACAATTCTTTCTGAGATGACAGAACTACACAAAGGTGTTTAAAAGGCATCTAGCACCGTGCCCTGATGCCCAGGGGAGCTGCTCGCTTGCAGCGCGAGGTTTTTGCAGGTGTGCCATGAACCCCAGCACGAGGGAACCCCGTGGTGCTGCACAGAGCTCGTCAATTACAGGCAATACAATTCATATCGACTCCGCTTGTGCTTGGCCCAGACCCTGCACCAGGGATCAGATTCTCTGCTGCCTGAGCAGGCCCGAAAACATCTCTTTTTTGGCAGCACTTTCCAACAAACAGCAAATCCTTAAGATTTCTTCTTGGCAGAGACTGAAGCATTTTTGCAGTGATTGATTTGCTCTGTCGGGATTCAGAGAAAGGCTGCCCCCGTTTCTAGGAATCCCGACGAGCACAGGTTGTTCCCTCGCGCGGGACAAGGCTGTGCAAACAGGACACCCCTGTCTGCACCCCATCCTGGGGGACACGGGGATGCCCCTACACGGCTGCAGCCGCCAGCCGGGGGGGCGGCAGGCAGGGAGGTCCCTGTGTGTGGCACAAGGTGACAGTGACGGGCAGCGGGTGCAGCGGTGGCCCTGGGCGTCCCCGGGCCCCCAGGTGCCGGAGTGCAGACCGAGTGCTGGCGGGTGGGTGAGGGTGATGCTGCGTGTGGGGACGCGGGGCGTGGGCTCGGGGTGTGATGGAAGCGGCGTGGGGCGGCGGCAGGTACCCACGGCGGGGGCAGCAGGTACCCCACGGCCCCGCGTGCGCCCTGCCCTGGCAGCGGGGGTGCGGCGTGCCCACCCGGGGGCACCACGCGCCTCGCCCCGGGGCCGTGCCGATGCGCTCCGAGCCCTGGGAGGCGGCGGAGGCGGCCCCGCGCTAATTGCATAAGCGGGACGTCAATGCCCGCGGGAGGCGCGGGGGGAAGCGCGGGAAGATGGCGCCCCGCGCCCTGCCCCCGCCGCACGCCGCTCCCCGCCGCGGCCCCCGGGCGGGCGGGCGCTGACCGGCGCGGCGGCGCTCGGCGGCGGAGGGCGGCGCGGCGCCCAGCGGTAAGGGCAGCGCCGCGGGAGCGCGGGCCCGGCAGCGCGGGGGCGGCGGGGGCGCAGCCCGGCGGGAAGCGCCCGGGGCGGCGGGCCGGGGCCGGGGCCGGGCGGGCGGGTCGGACGGCGCCGCCGCGCCTTTGAATGAGCCAATGGCGGCGGGGCCGGGGCCGCCGCTCCCGGGGCTGCCCGCGGCGCTCCCGCCCGGCAGGTGCCGCCGGACCCGCCGCCCGCCCGCTCCCGCCGGGGGGTGGCGGCGGCGGGGGGGGGCTGCTCGGTGCCCCCCGCTTGCCGCTGGGTCCCGCTGCCCGGCACGGGAGCGGCGCGGGAGCTCCCACCCGGGACGGCTCTGCCCCCCCGATCGGGGCTGGGTGGGCGCGGAGCCGCCTCCGCTTCCATCATCGCCCCCGGGGCGAAGCTCCGCGCTGCGGGTGACATGTCGCAGCTCGCGGCAGCGGCTCCTGCCCGCCCCGGGCCCGGAGGAGCTCGCTGGGGTTTTTTTAAGGTTGCACCCGGTTTACAGTAAGTTGAATTGCTCCTGCCCATGCAGGGTGTTCTCGGGAAACGGTTATTAATAGCACGGTCCGGGCAGAGGGAGTTCGTGTTGCTTGCAGCACCCTGAGGTTTCGTGTGTTGTCCGCAGCGTGAGGTCACGCGTGTTGGCGTGACGGGTGCGCAAGGGAGGGAAAAGTAACTTTTAAATTGCGTTATTGATGTCTGTGAAGGGTCGCGGTCCAGGCTGTGGGGTCGGCGCTCCCGGCTGGGGATGGTTTCTTTTGCCTTCTGTGCTTCAGACCTTACGGTTCTGAAACTCAGCTGCTGGGTTTCGCTCGCAGCGTGTAGGGCTGCCACTTCCCTGCTTGTGCAGTGGTCCTGTCGGTTTGGGAGCCTGCAGAACTGCTAGGAAATTAGGTGTTAAAAATCACTTTAAATTTAAAGCTGTTATGCCTCATGTGCCCCTTCCCGAGGCTCAGCCTGTGCAGGCCCATGGCATGTCCCTGTGCCCCACGCGGGGTGCGGTGGCATGTCCCTGTGCCCCATGGCGCGGTGGCTCCGTGCTGCGGGAGCCAAGGCAGTTGGGGGGTTAATTCACTCTCACTCAACAGCAGCAAAGATTGCAGCTGCCCCCTTTGATTTCACATAAATTACCTGTGGACAAACCCAGCTCATCCATCTTTGTTTTGTGGGTCCCGAGCACCCACTGGTAGGGCTGAACCAGCCCCAGGCTCCATCCTGGACAAAACGCCCTGGGACACTGTGCTCAGCCGATGGGCGCGTTGTGTCGCGGCGCGAAGGCAGGGTGATGAGTCCAAGTGTCCCCTCCAGGTTCTGCTGATGGAGACCGCCAAGCTCAACCCCATCATCCGGGATGTCTACGCAGCCGCTGGCCGTGTCCAGAAAGCACCGGCTGCCGCCTCAGCGCGGAGGGGCAGCAGCTGCCGAGAGCTCATGGTCAAGCTGACGGAGGGGCAGTACGTGCTGTGCCGCTGGACCGATGGGCTCTATTACCTCGGAAAGATCAAAAGGGTAACGTGCGCACCCAACGTGTAGCTAGCGCCTTTCCCTGGGCTGGCTCGCAGTTCAGAGACATGATTGTGTGAGCTGCAATGCGTCTTGGGTCAGCGGGATGTTTTGGGTGGATGTCCTGCCCCTGGGTATCACACCCCACGGGCGACTTCCCGCAGGGCCGGTCACCAGGGAAAAGGGGGAAGCGCTGGGAATGGGGACCTGACACCCGGCCGTTCTTCCCACTCTCTTCCCGCAGGTCAGTGGCTCCAAGCAGAGCTGCCTTGTCACATTTGAGGACAACTCCAAGTACTGGGTCCTCTGGAAGGACATCCAGCATGGTGAGTGCTGCCCCGTCCTCCCCTCTCCCCACCATGCCGGGAGGTCCTTTGCGGCACCACGGAGACGTGACTGTGCCTCGCGCATCTCTGACTTTGAAGTTGGACCAGATGATCCCTGGGGTCCCTTCCAACCTGGTATTCTATGATTCCATGACTCTGCCTTACCCATCCCACAGCCGGCGTCCCCGGGGAGGAGCCCAAGTGCAACGTCTGCCTGGGAAAGACGTCGGGCCCCATGAATGAAATCCTCATCTGTGGGAAGTGCGGGCTGGGTGAGTGCGGGTGCGTCACCCCGCGGTCTGTCACATCCCACCGCGGGGGTGAGGGCCCGGCCAGCTCGGCAGTGCTGACGCTGAGCCCTCCGGCAGGTTATCACCAGCAGTGCCACATCCCGGTGGCAAGCGGCACCGAGAGCCCACTGGGGACACCGTGGTTCTGCCGCCGCTGCATCTTTGCCCTGGCCGTGCGGGTGAGTGGGGCTGCCCGGGGTCTCCAGCCCTGCGTGCCGCCCGTCCCCGGCACGGGGGTGCAGGACGCGGCCCCCCGGCCGGCTGCGCTGAGCCCCGTCCCGCTCACTCCCGCAGAAGGGGGGTGCCCTGAAGAAGGGAGCCATTGCCAAGACGCTGCAAGCCGTCAAGATGGTGCTGTCCTACAACCCCGACCTGCTGGAGTGGGACTCCCCGCACCGCACCAACCAGCAGCAGTGCTACTGCTACTGCGGGGGCCCCGGCGAGTAAGCCCCTGCTTGTCGGGAGGGTTGTCACGTTTAGTTTTGTGGGGAAAAGTATTCGCTAAGGCAGGAGGGATCAGCGTGGGGAGTTTTTCCCCCAGGAGAGATGTTCCCGGCTTGCAGGGCACTGCACAGTGGCTCTGCTGCCTGTGCTGCCGCTGCCATCTGGGCCTCTGCTCACCGCCGGAGGCACCATTTGCATCCGCCTCTGCGGCTGTGGAAAATACAAGTTACAGCCTTGACTTTCTCTCCTTGTCTGGGTGGTCTGTGCCTGGGAGGGTGCCGTGGCGGTGGCTGCCACACGCTGCCCTTGCCGTCACCTGCCTCCTCTCCCTCCCTAGGTGGTACCTGAAGATGCTGCAGTGCTACCGCTGCCAGCAGTGGTTCCACGAAGCCTGCACCCAGTGCCTCAGTGACCCCATGATGTTCGGAGACCGGTACGTCCCTTCCGGACCTCGCTGGGCTGGTGCTGGATGTTCTCCCAGCCGTGCTGTCCCTGTTGGCACCTGGAGCACTGTGTCCTCACCCCAACCGGTCCCCAGGTCCTCCAGGGCTATAGGGATGATCCCCAACCCCAGCGCTCTCCCTCCCACTGTTTTCCAGGTTCTATGTATTTTTCTGCTCCGTATGCAACCAAGGACCTGAGTACATCAAGCGTCTGCCCTTGAGATGGTAAGAAACGGCCCCGGCTCCTTTGGGAAGTGCCGGGGTGGCCGCAGGGCACTGGGCTGGCCCGTGTCTGGTGCTGCTGAGCCCTTGGCCTGGGGACAGCCCCAGAGCTGGGTTTTGGTGTGAGTTCACGGAGCATCTTCCGCTCATCCCACCCCGGAGCTGTGGCCTTTGCTTGGCCATGGGCCCCGGTTGTGCCCGGCCCCTCCAGGCTGGTTCCCAGGGAAGCTCTTTCTCAATACGCACCAAAGCTACAGTTTGTCCGGGAGCTGAGGTTCACGCTTGCCAGAAGCAAACTGCAAAAAGCAATTGGGTGACAAGTGATTAAATAAGAGTTTACAAGTGGTACCTTCCAGTGTACCATGGTAGTCTGAAAGCATTTTATAAAGAATACTGACAGTGTCAGTAGCCCAGCGTTTCCCTGCTGTTCCGACGTGCTTGACTGCGTTGGATACGTTACTGGTGCCAACGGGCTGCTGGGACGCAGCTGCATTGGGGATGTTACACCAAGCAGCGCAGCGTGGCCGGCTGGAAGAAGAAGGAGGAAAATCCTGCAGGATGTGTTCCTTGGCTTTCATTTTCAGAGATGCAAGTGTAAAATCCCACGGGATAGATTGGGTTGTTAAAGTAGACTGTATTTTCATGTGGATAAGAACTGTCCAGCTCCCATACCCGACTGTAGCAAGAGCACATGGCTGAGGCTTATTAAAAAGCTGGAAAACTGGGAATTCATCCTGGGAGCAGCGTGTTTTCCAGCTCCTGAGCTTGAGGGTCTCAGCATCTGGGGTTCCCCTCGGCTGCGGGCAGTGTCCCACCCTTCTCAAAAGCCCAGGGGATGCCATCATGGCCATGGTGACATCCTCTGCACTGTGTGTCCAGGCCAGGGTTGCTCCCTCTATGAGGTGTGGGAATGGTCCCAGCTCCCAGCGAGGAGGTTTTGGGGTGGTCGTGCTGGGGACTGTGCTCGGGCAGTGCTGGTAGGAGCGGAGCATCGCGGGGGGAACCGTCCTGCCGGGGAGAGGGTGAGCTGCCGACCCTCTCACCCTCTTTGCTCCCGCAGGGTGGATGTCGTCCATCTCGCCCTCTACAACCTGGGTGTACAGAGCAAGAAGAAGTACTTTGACTTCGAGGAGATCCTGGCCTTCGTGAACCACCACTGGGATCCGCTGCAGCTCGGGAAGGTAGAAACGTGCAGCCTGGGCTCGGGCTGGAGAGCGGCCATGGGGGGAGAGAGGTGCTGCCGGGGGTGTGGGTCACGGCCAGCGGTCCCCAAGCCTCAGCTCGCAGGGATGGGATGCTGTACCTGACAAGTTTCCCAGCTGGAGCGAGGGCCGGGATCGGGTCTACGCAGCTGCCTCCCTCCCCTGTGCCTGGTGCCAAACCAGGCAGCTCTGGGCTCCCTGACCTTGGGCAGGAACCGAAATCCGGCGTTCGGGTTCCCCCGTCTGTTTAGTTTTTGCGTAACCGCTGCGGGCGCCGAGCCCTGCCTGACCTGCGCTGTCTCTCCGCAGCTGACGGGCACCCCCGTCTCGGAGCGGGGCCCCCACCTCCTCAATGCGCTCAACAGCTACAAAAGCAGGTGAGCCCCCGGGTGCGGCGGGCGGGGGACGGGACGGGATGCAGGATGCTCCTGCAGCCCCCCGCAACGGCTGAGGGTTGTTTCCTCTCTGCTGCCCAGGTTTCTGTGTGGGAAGGAAATCAAAAAGAAGAAATGCATCTTCCGCCTGCGCATCCGTGTCCCGCCGAACCCCCCCAGCAAGGTGCTGCCTGAGAAAGCTCCCAGTGTGGGCGAGAGCAACTCCTGCGAGCTGAAGAAGAGGGGAAAAAGCAAATATGTCTATAAAGACAGGTGAGTGGCCAAATTCACGTGGGCACCCCCCACTGCCACGCTCCCCTGTGGGGCCAGGCAGCATCACCCCCCCTTGCTCTCCAGCCTGCTACCGCAGCAGCTCCAGCAGCAGCAGCGAGCGGCGCGGCGCAAGAGAGCCAAGTTCCTGCTGGAGGACGCCATTCCCAGCGTGAGTCCTTCGCTCCCTCCTCTGTGTGGCCATCCTGGGCTTCGGCAGCTGGGTGGGACCCCCTGGCCCCGTCCCTGGGGCTCCCCAAGAGGTTCCAGCGGGCAGGGAGAGCCCCCATCCCTCCCCCTGGGGTTGGCAGATGTTCCGTGCCAAGGCTGCTGCCCGGGGGTCATGGGAGGGAGCGCGGTGGTGCCAGGGCAGGGGATGATGATGCCGGGGCCGCGGGCAGCATCGCTCCGCTCGGCAGTGACGAGGGCAGCTGTTTTTGTGGTGCAGAGCGACTTCACCTCCGCCTGGAGCACCAACCACCACCTGGCCAGCATCTTTGACTTCACACTGGATGAAATTCAGAGCCTGAAAAGGTCTGTGTGGGCGTGGGCAGCAAAGGGGGTTGTTTTAAGCTCTCAAGTGTGAGGCAGGGTTGGAAAACCTCCGGCTGCAGGTGCATGTGAGATGGAAGCAGGGGGACATGGGGAGGTTGGAGACCGTGGTGCCGCTCGTACTGGGCTGGGGCCAATGCTGCCTCCCGTCCTCAGTGCCAGCTCAGGACAGACTTTCCTATCGGACGTGGACTCCACAGATGCCGCCAGCACCTCGGGCTCGGCCACCACGAGCGTCTCCTACGAGTCCAGGTGAGGGCTGTGTCCCCTCGCCCCCTTCCAGAGGGGTCCCAGTGGCGCAGCCAGGGAGACAAGGGGCTGCCCCTCTCCCCCCATAGCACCCCCGTGTCCTGGCACAGGGATGTCCCGCACCAGGGAGCCTTTCCTCCCTGCTCCTTAGAATGGGCTGGTGGTCCCAAAGCGGTGCTGGGACTGGGAATGTGGGATCGGAGCTGTCAGACCTTGCTGGGCTCACCCCAATTCCCACCACGCTCCCTCCAGGCTCGCGGGGCGGCAGGGACAGCATGGGGGGGGTCACCTTTTGGGTGCTGCCCTCACCCCTCCTCTGTGCCCTCCCTCGCAGCCGGAGGACCGTGGGCAGCCGCAAACGCAAGCTGGCCGTGCCGGCCTATGCCTCGGCGGGGGCCAAGAGGAGAGGAGGGGACGCAGGAAGGGACATGGGCGGGCGCCCGGCCGGGGGCAGCCCCGAGGGCAGCGAGGCGGCTGGCGGCCCCGACCGCCCCGACGACGGCATCGACAGCCACACCTTTGAGAGCATCAGCGAGGACGACTCCTCGCTCTCCCACCTCAAGTCCTCCATCAGCAGCTACTTCGGGGCGGCGGGCAGGCTGGTCTGCGGCGAGAAGTACCAGGTGCTGGCGCGGCGGGTGACGCTGGAGGGGAAGGTGCAGTACCTGGTGGAGTGGGAAGGCACGACCCCCTACTGAGCCCCGCCAACCCCCAAACCTCCCGCGGAGCCGCACCGGAGGAGATGGGGATGACGGGAAACCCTCGCCGTGAGGCAGAGGAGGGACGCTGGCCTGTGCGCAGGGCTGGGACCCCTCTGTGCTCCGGGGTCCCGGCTGGGACCGGCTCCCTGGAAGCAGCGCCCGACCAGGCGCCATCAGCGATGCTGCCCAGGGGTGAAACCCGCAGCCTCGCCGCTGTAATTTTTTTCGTTTTAAGAATTATTTTATTGGCTATGTATACGCAAAGAGCGCGGCCCAGCTGCGCTTTCCCGAAGGAGCCTTTGGCCGAGCCTGGGGCACCATCACGGGGGCGGTAAGAGCAGTGAGCGGGTCGCCTTTCCAGGAGGGTCCCCCTCCGCAGCTGGGCACCCCCTTTGGTGGGCAGCCCACAACCTGCTCGCGCAGACGGACGTCGTGCCGGTGCCCGGCGCACCCTGACTGCTCCCCGTGTCCAAGCCTTGCAGAGCAGACTGGAGGGGTCCTGCTGCTGAAGCAAAACCCTCCCTCACCTGCACGGTCACAGCCCGTCCCTGTGCCCGGAGGAGACAGTGGGCGGCTCTCGCCAGAGCTGGTGTACGGGGTTTTCCTCATCTTAAATCCGTTCATCAAAGGAACGTGGTTTGTTTTAAATTAGGAGAGAATGCCCCATAAACAGCCCACGCGCGGCCGGTTTTCACGGCCACGGGGCAGATGTACATCGTTGTTCTCATCCCATGACCTGGACGGCGTGTGATGATGCACCAGCTTCGTTTCCCTGTTCTTCTGACAATCACGGTCTTGGAAGAGATCAGCCAAAAGATACGCCCTCGCCTTAAAACCACCACGGGCGTTTCACAGACTGGGGCCCGAGGCCTTTATTCCTGCAGGAATCCTCGTCCTGAACGTGCCAAATGAGCAACCAAAAAGGCCAAAGAGGACAGTGGGGGCACGGGGAGAGCGTTGTGCTGGGGTCCCCGTGGCCATCCCCATGGCCTCGTGGCTGTGCCTTACTGGAGTTACTGGCATCATGTCGATGTTTGTGAGCGTGTGGGGTCGGTTTGTCTGCAGAAGAGGAGCACCAGCCCCCTTCTTCAACTAAAGCAATACTGCCAGGTTGTTCAGGAGCAAAGCGGTTGTCTTTTTAAAAGAAAAAGTTCTAATATCATCAGGCATATTTGTTAGATTTTTTTCTAAGAGAGAAATATATATTTTTAATGTTGTCCTCCTCATCTGTCCTGCATCGCTGCCGTGGCTGTCCCGTGGGGACAGAGGGTGGGCGATGCCGGGGGCGGCTGCGTGGTCCTGCTCTATCAGCACCCCCATTCCTACAGCCCCATCATTGTTGCTACCTGTGCTTGTGGGATCTGCTGACCAGAAGGTGGATTGAAAAGGCTGTTGTATTGAAAAAGTGCTTAAGAAAATTCATTGGCTTGATCAGCACAAGGTGACGTTTGCAAACCAGAGGCCAAAGCGTGGTCCTTAAAAACAAATTCCTGCTTCAGTTACTGCTAAAATAACATAGGGGGAGGCCCAGGGAGGGGTGTTTGCAGGTTTGAACTCATCCAGCAGGCACCAGGCCTTTGTGCAGCTGGGAGGTGACCGTGCCAGTGCCTCTCACAGGGTCGTGATGCAGAGCAGCGGGTTCTCTGCAGTCCCGGGATGTGCCCGTGTGCTTTGGGCCAGGCGTGTGCTGCTTCGGTGCCTGTACTAGGAGGGGGAATATTTGCCTTGGCAGGTAAAAGCATTTTAATTCCTTTCTGACAAGTTGCCTGGCGTTGTGCAGTCAACATTGCATGGCCCTGGTTCCTCTCCTTCTCTTGGCACCCTCCTCTTGCAGAGAATTGAATATGGAGCCTTTAAAAATATTTTTGTTGCAGAGTATATTTTGCATTAGCTGTAATAGATATTATAATGACTCTGTGCACCTTCTAAAGATTTATGAGTTCAGGTTGCTGCTTGTCATAAGCAACTCTTGTTATACCCGAGTTGTAATTAATATGTCTGATGTACAATTAAAAAGTCCTTTTTTTTTTTTTTTTTTTAACATAATTGGTGCTTTGTAGTATCAGGATCATTGAGTTTGGGTACTGGGGGTCAGTGTGTGCTCTCGGGCAGATGCCCAGTGCCCACCATGATGCGGCTGGTGCTGCTGGGTCCTGCTCCGTGCCGGGATGAGCTGTGTCCTGCACTGGAGAGATGCTGCTGTGAAGCTCCAGAATGGCAGAAGGAAGCAAAGGGATGAGTGTGGGCACAGCCCAGTGGGCTGCGGGGACAGCAGGTGACGGGGACACCCCTTGCAGTGATGGGTTTTGCCAAGATGAGCTACCCTTACAGTCCTACTGACTGCTGAGGTCCCAAATGGCCCCCAGCCACTTAATCTTAGCCTAAAACTTGTGCGTTGTACAAGGTAACCCTGAGAGGGCTAAACAAAGCTTGGCTTTGGGTGCGGTGCAGACCTGGCCTGGGGGTGCTGGCACTCAGTTCATGTGCCTTGTTCCTTTTGGCCAGACAGGGTGCTTAGCAAAACCCTGGTTCTCTGGATTTAGCACTGAGAGGTTTCCTGCTCTCAGAGTTCGGACCTTTTTCCCTCATTTTCTCTCTCCTGCACCTGTGAGCCTTCCCCGCTCTTCCTCTGATGGTGCCACACGAGCCCATGGGCACAGCTCTTGACGCCCACACGTTGCCCTGTGCGGCTTCTCCCCAAGCTGAGCAGACGGGAGCCAGCGGAGCGTCGCCCGGAGAGTCGCTGCGAACCCACGATGGGCCCTTCTGCCCAGCTCCCTGCAAAACTGCAGCAAAACCTGAGCCTGCCCAGGTAAGAAATGCTCCTGTTTATTGCCTTCCCAGTCACATAAATAACTCAGTATTGTTACATCCTGTTGAACTATTAACGTGAGCATCTTTTTACAAGGTTAAACTTGGCCCAGGTAGAAAGTCGCTGTTCAGGCAGGGTGGGGGACGCAGGGCCGGGGCTGTTCCATCCCACAGCCGGGCGATGCGCTGGTCCAGCTGGCGTTTGGTTTCCCTGAACTGGCCGTGGGCATCGCCCAGCTCAGCAGGGTGAGTGTGTGCACTGCCCGCAGCTCCTGCTAACGCAGCGTCTGCTCCGGTTTGCTGTTTCCTTGGGTTTTGCAAGACTCCAACAAGCACGTGTCACGGCAGCAGGAGAGGGCACGAGCCAGCGCATTGCGGGGTGCCCGGCCACATCCCGCTGGCTGCAGGCTGGGAAGCGGCGGGCAGAGTGGGCAGGACGCTGCGGGGAAGCGGGGGGCCAGGCGGGGTTCAGGCGCTGGCCGTGGGGACGCGTGGCACTGGGGGGGCTGCTGGGGGCTGCCAGGCCATGGCTACTGGCTGGCACTTGCTCCTGGGTGCCTGAGACAGCTCCCAGGTTCTCCAGAGTCCTGACATGAGCACCTCCATGTATCCTCGTCTGCAAAGCTGCAGCAGCCCTTGGTGCACGGAGCTCGTCCCTGCTCTGCGCTCTGCCAGCTCTGGGCTGCTCAGTGCTCCCTGGAGCACAGGGTCAGGTCAGGGGGGGATGCTCGGAGTGCAAATGAAATTCCCAATCCCAGGCTTCTGTGTTATAGCAAACCTGTGAAAATGTAAGCTGCTTCCCTGCGTGTACTTAACTCCTGCCTGCACAGAGACCAGTGCAGCTCCACGCGTTTCCTCCAGCGCCCCCCAAAGCGAGGTGCTTTCTGCACGTTTCAGTCCCATGGGACACTTTCCTCTATCCATTTGAAGTAGAGAGGGTTTCCTTGGTCAATAGGCAGGCTGATGATTTCGGGAATTTCAAAGGGGTGGATGGATCTAAAGTGGAAGCAGATGCGGAGGAACAGTGTCACCAATGTCCCCACGGGCGGGGGAAACCGAGGTCCCCAGTCCCAGCCATGCACATCAGCCTGGCCCCATTCTCTCCCCTGACTTCAAAGCATCTGTATCTTCTTTTTGCCATGTGAGATTTTTGCTTTGAGTTTGGGGTTTACCACAGCCAGCAGCTGCCTGCCAGGGGCCCTGGCCCAAAGCTGGCAAAACACAGGGGATCCTGCCCAGAGGCAGCAGGGAATAACCTGAGTTAGGAGAAGGAGAATCTTGCCTTGTTCCCAGGACAGGGGGGCTGGTTGAAGCCCAACAGTTGATATTCCCATCAACCTTTTTTTTTTTCTTTTTTCCCCTCTGATGCAATGTCTGGGTTTTTCTAGCTTACAGGATATATCAGGAGCGCTGAACCCCGCCCTGGGTGGGAAGGGGCTCAAGGCACCCGACTCCCAAAGCCTGAGCTGGAGATGGCAGCATTACCTTGCATAGGAAACCCAGAGCTCCCGCAGAGCCAGAGCCTCACCTGACGTAGTTGGACAATTCGCCTATTTTGGATGTCCTGGTTTTCACTAACTGTAGAAAATAAAACAAAAGAAAACAAAAACCAATGGAGAGGCAAAGGTGATGGAGAAATCCTGCATGCATGGTTCCTGCAGCCCCTTTTTTGGCTGTCTGGGACAGGGATTGTTTGTGAATTGTCACTTACCAGCAGTATTTCAGTGGATTCTTCCAGTTCTCCTTTCCAGAAATATCTGGATTTAAAAGAAAAGCAGCATCAGCAAATACAGCTCTGGCTGCAGCCCTGCCGGTTCCCCTGGAGGGTTTAGTGTCCCTGCTTGGTGCTTTCCGTATGTGGCCGTTCCTTTACAAAGTGGTGCTCAAGAAGCATCGCTGGCCCCAAAATTCTACTGTGCATGCGACAGCGCACCCCAGATTCACCGCCCAGATCCTCCTTGGCTGTGCCAGCCTCAAGAGAGCTGCCCGGGGCGATGGCAGGGCCGAGGAGCTGGGACCAGGGTGGCCGTGGGGACGGTGCCCGCGGGGACAGTGGCATGGCATGGGAGGCTGAGCGCGGCAGCATCACGCATATTTTTTTATCCTCCCTTTCCCTGTGGGAGAGGAGATGTGTTTCTCGTGAGTCAGATATGACCTTTCAGAACATTTCTGTTGACAGAAGGCCATCGTGATCTCATCTGCGCGCCGGGTTCCTGCGCGAGGAGGCACTTGGAGGCGTCGCGGTGTCTCCTGAGCCGGGCGCGGAGCAGAGCCCGGCTGGGGCCGGGCCAGACTGCGCACCAGCCACTTGCTGTTGGCTGTTGTGGTTCGTAGGGATCAAAGCATATGGGGAAAAGGGTGTTAGTGGGTTTGCCCTCTCTCAGCAGCCTCAGCTGGGCTATGGGAGAGCCCAGGGGTGTGCAGGGGGAGAAGCCCCTCCTGGGGTTCCCAGACAGCGAGCGAAGGGCTGGTTTGGGGCTTTGTTCTTTAATCCCTCTGACAAGTGCGGTCCCTTTGCGTGGATGGCTGAGGATACCTGCAGAGCACGGCTGGGCGTATTGCAAGGTCAAAGATACTGTTCTTCCTTCCTGCAAGTGCTGCTTAATATGGTAAAGGCCTTCTTCTGGTCCCTATCTGAGCTTCTTTTAAGCTTAGAGCACTTTGCATGGGTGAAGATCACCTCTATCATCTGCAACCACAAGCGGACCCGGCAGCCGTCTGGGACCGGCCTCCCTCCTGGGGTGTCCATCTCTTCTCCCCCCCGGGTGCCTGGCTTTGCCTCTCCCCTTGGGGAATATTCAGCCCAACTTACAAGGCCAAGCTCTTCGGCAAGATGTTCACGTAGGCAGCCAGCTTCTTGTCCATGATGGCCCTGGGTGAGACAGGAGGGGCAGTTAGTGCTTGTCCCCAGCCACGGGACTTTCCCTTATGCTGCCCTTGACCAGCTTTGACACTGGGGATGTAGGATTTGGAGTTAAATATTACCCTGGGAAAGCAGAGACAAAGGTCTACCAGTTCTGTATTTATGCTGTCAAACGGTGCCTCTGCCTCACACAGCAAACCAAATGTGGATGTTGTTAAATAAACAACATCAAGGTTTTTCTACCCAAAACATCCTAGAAATCTGAAGCTGAAATAAACGCCTTCCCTTCGGCTGCCTTGTTTAGTTGTGGAAAGATTTGTTATTGCAGAACTGCTTGGGTCTGGCAGCAGCAGTGATGTGTAAGTGGTTAAAGAGTACTGGGGCAATCTCAGGGTGGATTTTTAGAAGAACTAGGTCAATGTTGTGTTTTCTGACCACAGCAATGTCCGGGCCCCTCTCACAGAGACGCAGCCTCGTCCCTCTTTTAAAAGCGCTGCACTAGTGACGGCACCTTTGGTTTTCTTTAACACTGGCCTTGCCAGGCAGTACTTTGTACCAAGTGCTTCGACAATGCAAACATTTAGCTTCTGGATGACCTTGAACTGCAGAGGAGGGAGGTGTTAGCAGATACTGGAAGGCTCATTCAACAACCAGTAAAAATTAACCCTTATTGAGCTAAAGAATTAAAACCATTCCCGTTAATTTCTGCTCCAATCTGAAATGCTCTCCAGGATGTTTTTGGCTCAGAACAAGTTAAAATGTTTATTTTCTGTGCATCCAGGGTTAGATGTTTAAGCACAGCAAGGTGATGAAGATGGGTTTCTCTCTGCCCATGGCTCGGGGGACCATGACCACGGAGGACAGCTGTCTGCCACCCGAGCAGGCTCCGTGGTGGTTGCTCTCACCATGTGCAGGCAGTTCAAGGCATTTAGTGCTCATAGAGCATCTTGAGTTAATCTGCAAAGCAACAAACTGCAGCAGCATGAGCAGAGATCTCCCCGCTGCGTTTGCCGTGTCAAACACATGGCACAAATCAGTTTGGTTTTGCTGCCTGCGACTTCCAAGTTGCTTTAGCGCAGGAACCTTTTGATTTGAGTGAGTAGCTTCTAATTGCTTCTGCTCTGTCCCAGCAGACTGGGATCCTAACTGGGATCCTGAACTTTGTTCTAGCAAGCTGAGCAGAAAAAAGTGGCCACCATGGGAACGGGAAATGTTACAAGAAGCTGAATGTGATCTGTGGAAAACATCTGCATAATGCATGATATCCTTGGGTCGGGTGCTTAATGTGTGTTACTTTGTCCCTGTCTCACAATAGGCTCTGAATTGAGATAGATGAAATATTAATAAGCAGAAAAGCAAAGAAAATGATTTGCACAAATCCCAGGCAGAGCTGGAGGCTGACGGGGTGTTAGGTAAGTGATGTGAGGTGCCATGGCCACGGCATCCAACCCAAAGGGTCAACTGCTCACCGCAGGCACAGGGGAGAGGCCGGAGCTCCTGCGGGGACCTGGGGGTTCTTCTGAGGATTTTAAATTAATAGTAATCCAGATAAACTGGGGTGGAACTGATGCAATGAACAAGCCAGATGCTGAATTCTACCTGCAGCTCATCTGCTTCCACAAACCCCGAAGTCCTTTTCCTTAAAACCAGTTGAAAATTTCCTTGCAGTCTGATCTGTCACACTGAGTGTTCCACTGAGCAGTGTAAAGCGAGAACAAACACGACAGCATCAGGAGAACGGTGGGTGGGAAAACAAGTGTAGAAGCCCTGTGTCATCCGTGGTTCATTCATCCACATTCCAGAACAAAGGAATGATTACTCCACCAGTAAAAATGCAATGAAAGTACATGTATCTCAGCAATGAGGAGTGATTTATTTCCTCTCCCTTCCTTGCAAGATAAGGAACAAAGAGTGGAAAACATTTGCAAAGCTGTTGAGATGAAGCATTTTCAGGCACTGAGGCTCTTTTCACCAGCCATGTACAGTTACTCCTTTTTTTTTTTTTTCAGAAGACATCAAGCAGTACAGATATTCTATTTGAATTTCTTAATACAGTTGCAGTATTTAAGGTGACACAAACTCTCTTTCAGTAGCCTGTCAGTTCCTGAACGACTGTTTGGGAACACTTTGCAGAGGACAGGGAGAGTTTTTGGCAAGCAGCAGGGAAAACAGTGCAGGAGGTGGTGCAGGAAACTAAATGGTCCATCATAAACATTTCCCCGGTCAATGTGGTTTCAGTACTTTGAACAAACCATCTATTGAATCAGGCACTGGCGGATATTTGAAAAAGAACCTCTGCATGCAAAACGTCATGCAAAGTATCTTAGACATGAAAAGAAGTGGGGTGAACAGAGCGCAGGCTGCCAGGTGGAGCCTCACAAATGCCTGTTCTGTGTTTGCTGGGGACAACTTTTGTTTTCTATTTATTTTCATGCCAGTGCACTGTGCTTTGTCCCTCTCCATAAATGTTTCTGGAATTTTTCCGTGTTGTTCCAGAGAAGAAGAAGGACTGTGGCAGGTCAGAGAACATGGGGCTGGGGCTTAACCCAGGAGAGGACCCAGAGTTTTAGGGCCACAGCTTTAAAATGGGTCTTGAAAATGAATTGAGAAGGAGCTTGATGTTACTGTGGCATTGACTTCAGAGGCAATCATCAGCTTTGTTTTAGAAAGCACAGTTCTTGGTAAGAGGATATGTGACAGAGAAAGAGTGTAAGGGGAAAGGAACAGCGTTTGGATAAAAGTGCAAAGTCCAGAAACGTACAGCTCCTCTCGAGCGACGGGGAAAGGCTTTCTTCCACAAGAAGCTGCTTTCAAACAATCCAAGCAGACAAGCAGGGGAAGCATCTCTGTACCTTGCAATATCCTTGGCAATCTGCTCGTTGAGGCAGTTGATGAAGGCGATGGAGTGTGTCCCCGAGACGTAGCTGCCGGTGAGGGCAGCGTGCAGCTGGAGAGCGAGGCTCCTCAGCACCGGGTACAGCAGCAGGGACAGAATCACCACCTGAAATGCAAAATACGTGAGTGATGACGTTAGGTGAAATATCGCACTCTGTAAAACTAGACGTTTACATTATCTGTGGAGGTAAGCCACTGGCTGCCTCTGTTAAAATAAACTGCATCACATTGGACCAGGACGCAGCTCTGGTCTGTAGGGTCCGACAAGGCTGCAGAAAACAATAATGCTTTCTCCGGGCAATGGCAGCGCAGCGGCAATAAGGTGGCTTTGCTGTACATTAGATGTTATTCCTGGCAAGCCCCTCAGCTGCTCTTTGTACTCACATGCCATAAACACAGTCACAAATATCTGACGATGTCGTTGGGGAGGCTGCGGGACCAGCAGGGTTAATTTGGTGTGCTGGGTACCAGCCAAGGACGGTGCCGAACCCGGGGCTGCAGCGTTGCTGTCTCTGCACAGCTGCTCTGCTCTTTGTCTTTTGTTTTTGAAATAAACAGCATCTGGCCCTTATTCAGCTACAGTAGTAAAAAAATGCTTCTAAGACTAAGAATATATTCTTTTTTCCCCCTTATTTCCACCCTCCTTTGTCCTCTGAAATACCTCCTATTACAGGGCCAATGTCAGAGTGGCTTCTTTTTAAAGATTGAATTCAAAAAATCTCTCTTGTCATCACAAAGACAGGAGCTCCTTTCTGTTTGGAAAATGACTGATGTGCTTTATTGATTGTCTCCTCTTTTCCACTCCATTTGAGGAAGAATTCTTTGTTATCACAAGGTTGCTGCTCATAATAATTTTCAGAGCTTCTTTTCTGCTCTTTTTCTTTTTTCTACTGAACCATTTAACAAATATTATGCAACAAGTCCCAGAAGCTACTCAGAGAGTTACAAACTGAACAGAGATATGCTGGTGTATCTATTTTTCCAGATTAGAATGTAATCATGCTCCTGCTCAGGAAAGAAAAAAAAAATCCGACCTGTTCAGCACAGTGATTGTTAATCTTCTTGGTAGATGTATGTGCATGTGATGAGGAAACCCCCATGAACATTTGTGACCGAATGTTAGTACAGGAGTGATCAGTCTCTTGGTTCTTTGGGTGTTTCCACCCCCAACCCCCCCCTTTATCTTTTTTCTGAAACGAAAAATAAAAGCCCCCACCTTTTTTCCCCCCCTAGAATAATTGTATTTACCAAGGGATGGTGCAAGAGTGAAGGAGTGAAACTTCAGGATTCCTACCTGATAAACTGAATAAACTCAGGACTGCCAAGATGTTGAAGTGAACAAAACTGAAAAACCTGCTGTGAGATTGCAAGTGTTTTGCTGAAAAGCACCGACCGACAAAATGAAAATTGGGTTCAGAGAGACTAAGACTCCTGCAAGATTTGTTTCAGCTTTGGTGAACTAAAAACAGCTTTAGGTTTTAAAATTCGGACTTTTTGCCTAGTTTTGATGAGGTTCTGTAAAAAAACCAAACCAAACCAAAACTCCACCAAACAGAACTTGTGGCAATCTTGAGTATGTTTTGAGCGTCCTCAGTGCAAGTGGAAAAAAACTTGCTTTGCTCTCTGCAGAGACTGAGAGTACATTCCTCCTGCATGATTTTATATATATATATATATATATATTTTTTTTTTTCCCCCCTGCAGAGGTTGCCTTATAAAGGTACAGAGAGATGCATCGCCAGGGCTGCCCGGGTCGGCATTCACCGCGCTCCCCGCCAGGTCACTCGCGTCCCCCTGTCCCCAGCCCGAAGGTCTCACTCACCAGCAGCAAAGGGCCGCGGCCCGGCCACTCCATCTCCCCGCCCGGCCGAGAGGCTCCGTCCCTCCGTCCCTCCGTCCCTCCGTCCCTCCACCTGCTCGGCCCCGGGCTGGGACGGCTGCCCGGCCAGGCTGCTCTAACTCCTCCTCCTCTTCCTCCTCTTCCTCCCCGGCTGCTGCGGGCTGGTACCCACCGCCCCTGCCCCCCCGCGGGCAGCTCCGGGCGGGCACACACGGGGACACCGCACCCCAGACACGGGGACACCGCACCCCAGACACGGGGACACCCCACCCCAGACACGGGGACACCGCATCCCAGACACGGGGACACCGCACCCCAGACACGGGGACACCGCACCCCAGACGCGGGGACACCCCATCCCAGACACGGGGACACCCCATCCCAGACGCGGGGACACCCCATCCCAGACACGGGGACACCGCACCCCAGACACGGGGACACCGCAGCCCCGACGCGGGGACACCCCATCCCAGACACGGGGACACCGCACCCCAGACACGGGGACACCGCAGCCCCGACCACAGCCGCAGCCGAGACCACACCCCCCGCAACCTAGACCACGCCCCCACAGCCTAGACCACGCCCATCAAAACTCAGACCACGCCCCTCGCAGCCTAGACCACGCCCCCCGCAGCCGAGACCACGCCCCCGCAAACCTAGACCACGCCCCCGAAGCCGAGACCACCCCCCCCCGCAACCGAGACCACGCCCCCGCAGCCTAGACCACGCCCCCGCAACCCAGACCACGCCCTCCGCACTCGAGACCACGCCCCTCACCGCAGGGGAGACGCCCCCCGCCCGGCACCACCCTCTCCGGCACCGCCCCTCGCACATCTGTCCAATCAGAGCCAAGATGGGGCGGGGCGCGACCGCCATTTTCTTTACGGCGCGGCGGATGCGAAAGGGGCCCTGGCGACGGCGCGTTGGTTGCTAGGCGCAGTGGTTGCTAGGCGCGGCGGTTGCTAGGCGCGTTGGTTGCTAGGCGCGGCGGGCTCTCGCGACACTTCCGGGCGGCGCCAAGATGGCGGAGGCGGTGGCGGCGCTGCTGGAGCGGGCGGCGCGGCGGGAGGCGCCGCTGGAGGAGCTGCGGGCCCTGCGCCTCGCCCTGCAGGCCGTGCCGCCCGCCGCCCTCCGCGCCCGCCTCAGCGACCACCACCTGGCAGCGCTCTTCACCCTCCTCAGCGTCAATGACCGGTGAGCCGCGGCCCGGCGCGCCTGACCCAGCTCGGCCGCCTCCCCCTCCCGCCTCCCCTCACGGTGGCTCCTGCTGCTTCCCCGTCCCTTCCCTGCCCTCCTGGGCAGTGCTGAGGGTCTGGGGGCGTCCCTCTCCTGAAGGGCTCGGGTTTGTGTCTGCCCAGGGAGCAGGTGTCCGCCTGTGTTTCTATCCTGGAGAGGCTCCTGCCGGCCCTGGACCCGCTCTATGTCATCCAGAACCTCCGAGAAGAGCTCCAGAAAGGGCTTTTCCACCCCGAGGACTCCGTGAAGATCCTCAGCATATCTCAGGTACGGGGTTTTTCTCTGGGAGCACGGAGCAGAGCTCTGGCTTGAGCCAGGCTGGCTTAGTCCAAAGCTATTAGTGTTGTTTCACGTCCTAATTTGTGACGAAACCACTACATCAGGTGTTATCTGCAGGAATTGTGCTCCTGCATGCCCATGCAGTTTTGGGTAAATATGTGCAATGCATTGGTATATCATGTTTTATGATGTGTCTGTTAAACACAATGTATAAAACTGTGTCTTGATATAAGTAACTTGTAAATGAATCTTCTCTCTCATGTTCTGGATAAAGTTTTCTAAGCCAGCACTGGCAGCAGGTGCCATAAGAATGAAGTGCAGCAGCGTTTTGATGTTCAGGATATTTTGAACAATACTGTGGAAACACTGAAGAAGAATAGGCTGTAGTAGCTGGACACCTGTTGCATTAATTTAAAAGAACAGAGTTGTGGAGCAGCATAGTCTGGAATAGACTTCTAGAAGTTTCAGGTCCAGCCCCCAGCTAAAAGCGGGACCTGCTTGCAGCTGTTCAGGGCATTGTCCTCTTGAGTTTTGAGGTTCTCCAAAAACAGTGATTCTGTCTGAGTAACTGTTTCAGTGCTTGAGTGTCCCTATAGCAGAAAAAGCCTGTTTTCATGTTATTTTCTCTAATTATTTAATCATGTCTTTAGGTTGGGCGGATTGTTGAAAATTCAGATGCTGTTACAGAAATTCTCAACAGTCCTGAGCTATTACGGCAAATAATAAATTGCATTGGTGGAGAAAAGATAGCAGTGGCTAAAGAGGTGAGCATTGCTGATTTTTTTTTTCCTGTACAAACTGATGCAGACACTGCACAAAATACCTTTTGTACTCTGAGATGACAGCCTCTGCTCTTCTTTGAAGAAAAGAGAGCCTGGGTTGCTTGAAAGAAGTTATAACCATGTAGGTGCCCTAATATTACTTAGAGGTGATAGAAGATTTACTCAGATCTGTTACCTTCCAGTAGCTGTTGATGCCAAAGTGAACTCATAGATCTGAGTTTAATGCTGGAGACTTGGGTCACAAGAACCATCACGCTCTTGTCAATGATACAGTGATTCTCATGGAAAAGTGAATCACAATTCAAGTTTTAGATGTGTAACATGATTTAATGTCTTAGTAAAAAAACAATGAAACTAAGTCAGATCATCTTGGATTTTCTTCTCTTTGTGTTTTTCTTATAATAAGTTGCTGGTTTTGTTTCCAGGCCATCAAATCTCTCGCAAGACTGGCACAGACGCAGGATGGCTTAGAGGCTTTATTCGTGAGCAGTTTGTTGAGTGACTTGAAAAATGTCATGGCAACAAATGATGTTGTTCGATACAGAGTGTATGAGGTAGGGATACAATCAGTTTTGGCATTCTATCAACTTTTGGATGTGAAGTGCTACTGAAACTTCTGGAGGGGGGGCAGAGACCGAGAGAGAGATGCCAAGTGTGTTAGTGTAGGTATGTGTGGCAGAGGAGAAATAATACAATCCATCTGTTGTAGAGCTGGTTGGGGATCGCAGTGATGATCCTCTGAAGATGACTCTGAATAGAAATCAAATGCATGTGCTGTAAACTTGCGACTCCTTATGAGCTTGTTTTAGGCAAACGTTTAGGTTCATTATGAAAACATAATGAAATTGTATGTTTAATATATGTGTAGGGTTAGCATTATAAGTTGTATTTTGCCGTTACTGTGAATTGTTAACATTACAATGTTTTTATAAACCATCCTTTTTTTGTGCTTTTCTTTAGTTAATTGTTGAGATTTCTTCAGTATCAGCAGAATCGCTAAATTACTGTGCAAACAGTGGGTTGATATCGGAGTTAATTGGAGAGTTGACTGGAGACGACGTGCTGGTCAGGTGTGTTGGTAGTGAGTGTGCCAACGAGATTTCCCCCGTTGTTAAAACTGTCATGTTCAGTCTTAAAATAACATTCTTTAAACACACTTTTATGTGTTTCTTGTGAAACCCTTTTTAGGAAGGCAGTTTATCTTCCTCTTCTTAAACAACCTTGAGTGTAAAAAACGGTGTGCTTAAATTTGAGAACCAAGATGAAATTTCCGTAATTGTAATGCTGGGCTGCAATATAAATGCTTTACAGTTCTTTCCAACTCTACACCTAAAGTGATACAGCTGAGTGAGCTTGGGGGGTGTTTAGTTTTTGGTTAGTTGGTTTTTGTCTTAAGGGTAGAGCAACCTGCTTTTTCTTAATTACTGAGAACTTCAAAACCCCATCAGAAATAGGCTAAAATAACCATTTGTCTCTTACAGAGCTACGTGTATAGAGATGGTGACCTCGCTGGCCCACACTCCACATGGGCGCCAGTATCTTGCTCAACAAGGAATTATCGATAAAATTTCAAACATCATTGTTGGTGCAGAGTCTGATCCTTTCTCAGGCTTCTATTTACCAGGTTACATCCTGCATTTCTTGTTTCCAGTGTTACCACTTGTTTTTATTAATGAGTTAAATTGAGGACTATTAAGCCTCTGTTTTGGTAGCTTATGTGAATTTTTGAATATTAGAACATGAATGTTTGGTGTATACAAAAAATGCTGCAGGATAGTCTAACACATGAATAATATTACTGATTAACAGTGGTAGTACAGGTAAGATCTGGGGAGACTGTAGTGCGGGTTTGAGGTTTGTGTTGTTGTAGTCTTTTTTTTAATATATAATTCAAGAATACAGCTGTTACATCATGAATTAAGTAACTTCCAAAATACTGGCTTGTTCCTTAGTTCTGTCCTTATGCTGATGCCTTTCACAAACAGTATTTGGATTTAATAACGCTAGTTCAGCAGCGAAACAGTCTTATGTTAATGTATGTTTAATTTTGACATTGCTAAAATGATTGTTCCGCCACTCTGAATGCTTTCTTCTGTCGTGTATTCTTAGGATTTGTTAAATTTTTTGGAAATCTGGCTGTTGTAGACAGTCCACAGCAGATCTGTGAACGATACCCGGTCTTTATGGAAAAAGTCTTTGAAATGGCAGAAAGTCACGACCCGACGATGATTGGAGTGGCTGTGGACACGCTGGGCGTCCTGGGATCAACTGTGGAAGGCAAACAGGTTCTGCAGAAAGCAAGTTCGTATCATTTTTTTGCTTCATGTAATGGTGCTTCCTGTAAAGACGGCATTATTTCTTTTAATGTAGTACTGCTCAGAGGGCTCGAAGTAGGTGTTGGGCTTCTTGCTGCTAGTCCATACTTCGTTTTTTTTTTTAAGTGAAATATCTGTATTAGCAGCTAGCTATTGGAGTATTGTCAAATGTGACTGACAGGTAACTTTGTAGTCCAGTAGAGGTCTATCTGAATTAATTACAAGCACTTTGTTTTTATTTTCAAAGGAAGTCGATTTCAAAATCTGTTAAACAGAATAGGGCACCAGGCAAAGAATGCCCCCACAGAGTTACGGCTTCGGTGCTTGGATGCGATTTCAGCTCTTCTTTACTTGCCTGTAAGTCTGTGTTTTGTTTTGTTTTTTAATCTACAAGAATGAAATTGTTGTGCATCTGGCTAATTGTGTGAAGACCTTTTGCAGCATCTAGCTTAGGCAGCAGTGGTATCTTTCTAGTATTCTGAGTCATTAACTTTGCTGTTTTGAAATTCCCTGGTTTATTTGTTCACTTAAAGTTTGAGTGTTTGTAAGAAGCCAGGTGTTCTGAAATCTATTTATAAAACATGAAGACACGACATCCTTAGCAAGGGAATGATAGTAAACATTTGCTGTACCTCTGCTTTAGAGGGATAGTGGCAAACTGCTCTGATCCCCGTGTGAGTTCTTTAGGTCCAGTGATCTGCTTTTTTATTTAAATCTGTTCTCCAAGGTAAATGAAATACAGAAAGCCATTTCTTCATTCATGAGAATAACTTGAAAATTTATACTACTTGAGTTTAATTTGCTAGTGGTTTGTTTTAAATAACTTCTTTAACTGTTGAACATATAGTCAAACTTGACAGCTTTTCATAAACCTACTCAAACGCTTTCATTTCTGGACGTTTCTCTGTGTGTAGCCGGAGCAGCAGACTGAAGACCTTTTACGAATGACTGAATCGTGGTTCACATCCTTGTCTAACCAGCCACTGGAACTCTTCAGGAGCATCAGTACTCAGCCATTCCCTGATCTCCACTGTGGGGCTTTACGGGTATTTACCGTAAGTGCTTTTTGGTTTTGGAGATCAGGTAGTGAATTGTAGTGCCATTCAGTCTGAGATGTTTTTTTCTAAGTGAATGCCACAAACTTCTTGCTGAAGCCCAGAAGTGGTCAGAAATAAGACCCTTTTCATTGTTTCCCAGTTGCATTCACCATTTAAATAATGCAGCAGACATGTCATGTCTGTAATGCTTATTTTATAAATTGGAGGAGTGGGGGGGAAAGACGTGCTCTAGGCTGCTTCGATGTCGGAGGCACTGCTGTGATAATTCATTTAAAACTTTAATGATAAGCACTGAGCTGTACTTGTTTTCCAGTGTTAGACCCTGCTCTTTGGTTTGAGTAGTGGTTGTGCAACTACTGTGGAGAATGAATATTCCATTTTTTTTTTCTGTTTCTTGGCTATTTGTGTAACAGCTTACTGGTTTTTGGGTTTTTAAAATGCAGCGTTTCTTCCTCTCCCCTCTTTTGTCTTCATGTTTAGGCTATTGCGAATCAACCATGGGCCCAGAAGTTGATGCTTGACAGTCCGGGATTTGTGGAATACATTGTAGACAGATCTGTGGAGCCCGACAAAGCTTCAAAGGATGCCAAATATGAACTGGTTAAGGCCCTTGTAAACTCTAAAACAATTGCGGAAGTCTTTGGAAATCAGTATTACTTGAGGCTTAGGGCTTACTTGCATGAAGGCCCTTACTATGTTCAGGCAGCTTCTACTACAGCCGTGGAAGGAGCAGAATAATGTCTTTGGTGTCTTGGTTCCCCTTCCTGCAAACCATGTTACTGAAATAGGTGTTATGATATAAGGTGTAAGGACTCCTCACGCTGGAGTCTCTTTACGTTATCTCTTTAAAGGAACGTGGAGCACTTTGAGTCTCTTTGAAATCAGAGTTATGAGAGCAAATAAAAAACCTCGAGGCCACAGCATAATTTCCCATAGAATGTCATGGCAGAAGTTCTCTGTGTACTGTTGTGAGACAACTAACCAAGGTGAGCACTCTGTCACCTGCCGACTTTTATTTTGCAGAATTTATCAGCGTTTAGTTAAACTGTTCATGGGTTTGGAGTTTCTATCGTGTTTTCTCAGTAGATCACCGTTCAATTAAAAAAACCCACCAAAACACCTCGAGGTTTGTAACCTCAGATGCTGCCATAGTCTCTCTCTTTTGTTTATATCTGCCAAATTGGTACTCACGTGGAATGTACTTTTGTAGTCAGTTGTATTGTCAGAAACCCTGTCCGTAAGAATAGGTAACATTCTGTCCACATGAGGGAGTACGAACTGGATTCCCTTCTGTTGCCAACTTGCTGGATGCGAGTCTTGCTGGAATAAATAATCCTAAATATTGTTTACATTTTATGCTGAGGATAAAAAAAGCTTTTAGCCCTTTTAAAAATGAATGCACACTCTAGTGTATAAAACCAAACTGGGAGCTTTGTCTCCCTGCTTGACTGCGACTGTGCGTGGCAGCCCAGTTTACTTGCTCAAAAGGAGCAACGACCTATAGCACTACAAATCTACTTCAGAACCAAATCTTAGATTGTTTACACAGTATTTTTAACAGACATTTTTTAAATTTGAAGTGTTATTTTTAAAAGGGTATGATTTTAGTTGCCTGGGTCAGAATAAAAGGAGTAAGAAGATAAAGCTTTCGTGTTTAGGGCCATGAACTGGATTAGGAGGATGGAAATGTAGTAAGTACTTTACAAGGCTGTGTATCTTCCACAGCGAGCTGATCGTCTGCAGAGGGTGAGATGTGGGACGAGCTGAATGCTACTGAGGTGATGTCTCTGTCCATGAAACAGACACCACCATGTACTTTATACAAAAGGTTTATATTATCTGAGGAATAGCTGGGAGGAGCATAATAAAGCACGAAATTACTACTTTAGGGTTTATTTTAGTGGTGTGTGAGGTCAGGTGTACCTCTGTGGAAAGTAGTTGCCCTGTGTCCCTGCTCTGCCGAGTGAAGCAGGATGATCTGGGCATGCAGTAACTCCTCTCTTGCAGTAGCTTTGTGCTGCAGCAGAGGTGACAGTATCACCTGCCAAAAACTGCTGGCAGGGAGTTGAAGTGGGCTCAGAGGAGCAGAGGTAGGTGGGGAAGATCCTTTAATGTTTAATAACCTCTCGGTGTAGGTGATCTGCCTTGTTGCTTGTGATCTAATATGTACAAAAGTTGTCATCCAGCATTATCCTCCTGCTGGCGCTTTCGTCCTAGATGTGCGTAATAAACATCTGCTTGTGAGAAGTGCGGCACACAGCGTCTCATTTGTGAACAGAGAGCACAGAAGCTTCGTGAATCCCGCATCCAGAAAAAAACCATGAAAGCACTAAAAAGGAAATAGAGTATATAAGTTCTTAGTTTGCACTTGTATTGGCTAGTTCAGCTTTGTTATTTTAGGTGACCTTGTGTGCTGGTAGCTCTCTATGAGCTGTGTACTAACATCTCAGTAAAATAAATCAATATATAAGCCTTTTCTGCAATTCATGAGTCTTCCATGTGTGTTTTCAGCTGTTGCTTTTGAAGGCTACTCTGTGTGCTAAGTTTTTAGCATCTGCTTTGCATGGCACACTTGCCAAATACAATATTTTAGAATACACAGAGATGCCAAACAAAGGGAATTTTTTTATATATGCACATATGCTTTATTTTGTTGAGCTTTGAGCTCAACATTCCAATGAGTTGATCAGACACCTACCCCTTACTACTCATGGGTAGTTCCCTACCCATCCTATGTGTTGCCATACGGTTTGTTTACATGTTGCTGCTGCTATATCTCATGCAATGGAAAAATTTAAATGCTCAGAAGTTGCTCCCTTTTTGTGGAGGGAAAGATTCTTTGTTACCAAATACTTAGGAAGTAGATGATCCCTCACAGATTTAAAAGAGTTTTGGCATAAGGTAGAGGACTTCAAAAGTCTGGAAAATACTGGATACAGACAAAGTTCCTTGGAATACTCTTTTTTTTTTTTTTTTTTTTTTTTTTACTTGTATACATGCATTTGTAGGTACTTATGTAGCCAGAGTACATCCAGTTCTCTTGCTGCTGTAACACACTATAGCACTGAGAATTAATTTGCTGTTGAAGAGAGCTAACTTTGAGAGGAGATAGTTATTACTGAATGTTAACAGGGTCAAACAGCTGGTAAAAGAAAATTCAGACTTTTTTCACAAAAGCTAAATCCTAATCGGCAAAATGAAGAACCTCATTTTTAATTCTATCTAAGTTAAACTGTTTGAACTTATCAATATAGGTCAGAACCTTGCAGGACACCAGACTGTAGTAAGTCTCTAGTAACGAGCAATCTCCCCCACCGCTGGTTTCCTTCCAGTCTTTGAATAACTCATCCTCTTTCATGTTGGAAGAGGTGAAAATGAATTTATAGCAGCATCGATTGTAGCTGATGTGCTTCTCCCCAGAAAATCGTGAGCTGTGAATGGGAGTGACGCCAGCTTTTTCAGCACAGATTCCAACGAAGACATCGGGGGGAACCGAAACCGGCACCTCCTCGGCAACCACGTACACCTTGCGAGCCACGTCCTGGGACATGACGAAAGCGCTCCCGTCGCAGTAATCTGGGTAAAACTCTTCTGGGTATTGGTGGACGGGGACAAAGCCGGGGCTTTGGGGGGCTCTGTCAGGCGCTGCTTGATGAATGACTCTCCCAATGTAAACGTCCTCTAGTTTTGTTAAGCTAAGCAAGAATCCAGCCAGACTTGGAATACCGACAAACACGTCTTCATCTGTTTTGAGAATATACCTGGCCTGGGGACAGAAAGTCACTGTCCACTCCATGCTCATCAACATCTTCTGTGTCTCCGTCTCAGGAGAATCGATAAAACTGCCTTCAATGATGTCTCTGTGCTTCTCAGCCTCTTCATTGATCTCCAGCTGGGTGGTTACTGATGCCGGCTTTCCTAAAGCAAACAGAGTAAGGACAGCATAACCTCTGGCATCTGTCGTGTTGCCCCATGTCTGCCTGATCACGTTGCGCCTTGTCCTGTTTTCTGGACTGCTGCAGACAAGAACGAGCAAAAATACCTCTTGATCAGAGCATGTTGCTGCGCTGCTGATGGTGAAAGAGAGATTGGCCTTTAGAGGATCCATATGGAGCTTCCTGGCCCTCTCCCTGACTTCCAGAGTCTTTGCGTCAGTGTAAGAAAGAGGCAATGACCGCAGGAAGTATTCCTCCATTAAATCTGCTCCAAAAAGCAGCACGTGGAAAAGCAAGACGTTAAAGAGAATGAAGCACCACTGGTGAGTCCGGAGCCTGCAGGGTGTCAGCTGGGGAAGAGAAGACGTGGGCACTGAATTCTCTTGCTACTAGAACAGAAAAGTTTTCCTTCATTTTATAATACGTTAATGCAAAACAGAATAATGACTTTTAGAGTGTGGTTTTTGTATTGTTTGTGTAAGGCTCTTTTCCTCCTAGAAACCTGAGCAACCCTACTCCTTGTAGCACAGCAAGATCCCAAGCTGAGAAGGGTATTACCACTCTGTAGTTTGCGTGGAAATACTGAAGAATAGCTTGCTATTAATATTTTCTGGTTCTAAGCTGTTACTGAAGACCTGAGACGCTGACAAGGACCTGTAACGTTAATACGTGTCCTCAAAGGAGACGTCCTTTGCCTGACAACGCCTGGCAGGGTGAGAAGGCAAAGGGGAAGGTGTTGTCCCCATTGTCCCCGCTGTCCCCAGGGAACAGCCTCAAGCTGGGGCACTCACCTGCATGGCGGTGGGAGCTCTCCCCGCAGCGGGGTCTGCAGTCGCGGTGGTTTCTCCCCAGCAGAGGCTCGCGGGGCAGCGTCCGTATCTGGGTCTGCGGGGTTGAGTTACCGCCCAGCACCCAGCGCTGACGGCGTCCACCCTGCCTGCGCGGAGGAAAGGCGATCCCAGGGGACGATCGTGTTGCAGCTGCATAAAACACAAAGCAAGGAAAACTCTAGCCTTTCCCTTTATTAATTTCTGGCACTTGGGGTTGGGTCTGTGAGAAAAAAAGAAGTGAAGCAACTGTTCAAGCTCCCTTGGTGAAAGGGGCCCCGGTCCCTCCGTGAAGCTGTGTTAGGTCTGACGGTTTGTTGCCGGTTGTCTGGAGTTTTGGTTTTTTATAACTGTGCAATTTTGGCCTTGGTTCCCTGCTCTGCAGCAATTGGCCCCTAAACTGAGCGCTTTTGATGTGTTCCCCACCTCTTGCCCCTCCACCATCCGTTTACCGAAGCGGGGACGTGAGCCCTAACGAGCTGCGTTGATGGTCCTTTGCTTTCTGTCTGCACAATGTCATTCTGTGGGTTTAAAGGACTGTGTGGCTTTATGCTTTCGTGGTGGCTGCACGTCCCGGTGCAGAGCTGCGGTGGCCCACCCCTGGACACGCTCCTGCCTTCGGCGGTGGCCTCGGCCGTGCCGGAGCCTCTGCCTGTTAGTGTTGGCGCAGCCGGGGCTGCGCGGGAGCCGACGGGGCTGGGGAGCCGTGGGGAACTGGAAGTGCTGGAAGGGGAAGCGCCAAAGGCACCACACACAGGATGGAGATTCAGCACGGGGGGAGAGCCGGGTTCGGCAGCAGGTCTGTGACCCACGGGGCACCGAGGGGGAGAGGGGCTTGTGGGTCCCAGCACCCCCAGCGACAGCAGGTGGAAGGGGTCGGTGATGGCAACAGTGCCATTTGATGGGCAAACTGTGGTGGGAGGTGTCAGCCTTCATCAGCACAAGTGTGGGAACTCCAGCCTGTGTGAGAGAGCAGAGAGATTGTGGTTGGTTGGTTTGTTTGTTTGTTTAAATTTTGAAAAGATTTCTCATAGGTAAGGGTGCATTTCTGTTAATGCATCTTCAGGTGAGAGGATGCAAGGAGGATGCAGCATTGCTGTGGTTTGCCTCAGCTGTGTGATGCTCTGACCGTTGCAATCCTCCCTGGAGCGTCCTTAGAGGAGCCAAATGTCCTGGGCGGATGGAAAAGAGCTTTGATTTCTGGTTTTGGGTGAGCAAAGGTTGATCCCCCAGCTCTGGCCGAGCCCCTCAGCGCTCCTGGTGCCTGTCCCTGGGCTGTGGGGGTGCAGGGAAATCTGCGTTGCTGTAGGAGTGGCTGGAATCACAGAAGAAACCAGGTCCCCAAAATGTGGTTACAACTTGGAAGTGCATTGTGCCCCTCTGATAGATGGCCAGAATGCACAGTGTGTGTGTCCAACATGGACATCAGCTTTAGGGTCTCCAAAAAAATGGGAAAAGTCCTTTTGTGGAGCTTGCAAGTGATCTGGGCTACAGCTTCATCTGGACCAGCCTCGAAGTCACTGTAATCCTTGCAGAAGTCGTGCTTTGAAGCTTGGCAAGCTGTCAGCACAGGAAGTGTCAGTTAAATGTGTTCTCTGAAATAAAAAGCTAATACGGAAATATTTCTCACGTACAATAATATAGCACCATAGCCCCAGATACCCACTCTGGGAAAAAAAAAATTCCCCCTTTGAAGATGCTCTGTCTCCAGCTAAACCATTTAATAAGCAAATAAATACCAGCATTTGAAACCACTTCCATTAAAAATATTGGCTTTCCCAATTGTGCGTTTTTAGAATAATAATAAACCCCACATGTGTATCACCCCTGTTGCAGTTGCGCGCAGCGTGGTGCTTGCAGCACTTCTGAAGCCGTTTCTTTAGTGCTGCGCCGTGGTGGCGGCAGCGACTTCAAACAGTCGCCGATATCGCCTGCGTAAGATTAACGCTGTCCAACCACAGCCGGGGCGCGGGCAGCTCCGGGATGGAGGATTTTGTTTATCTGAAGAGCCTGACTGAGTCCTGCTGGGAGAAAGCTGAGGAACAGAGACAAAAAGGCTGCCGAAGGGTAAAATAATGGGTCTGGGAGTGCCACAAACCCCTCAGCTCCAGGGACTTTGCCTGGGGGCGATCCCTCTGTCGCCTTTAAAACCCAGGCCTCAGGCAAATGTGAGGTACAGCAGCTTATGTGTGACCTTATCTCATTTTTCAGCTCAAACACATTTAGGCAAAACCTCACTCCCAGTGAGGTCTGAGAGTTTCCAGAAGCAGCGTGAATTGAGGACCCGGGGTGGTTGCGGTCGGGTCAGTCTGGGGAGAGGAGTGTTGTCCTACAGCTGCACTGAAACCCTGAAGTATATTTTGGGTGTAAATTAGGGAGACAACCGGGAAAGCAGGTTTTCCCGAGCCACGGGGCTGTAATTTGCTTTACATAAGATGTTTTCACATTATTCTTATATTTTACATCCAAGCAAAGCTCGTAACGGGAGCAGCGATGTACCAATGATGCTGTAGACAACTTGACCGACCATATGAACGGAGAATGTTTAGACCAAAGGATGTTTAGGGTTTGATTTTTTGGAGGGGCCGGGGGTCTGAACTCCCGTGATGCTCAGAGATGGAAGCAGAGATGCCCGCAGGGCGATGGGAGATGCTCTTGGGCAGGACAAGCCGGGGGCTGCTGCTGGGGGGGCAGCTGCGGTGCCATGTGCTGCAGGGGAGCAGCTGTACCCACAGCTCTGAAAATGTCTTTTACATCCTCCTGGCTTCCCTCCCAACGCTGCGAACATTTGGGAAGGGGGAGCAGAGCCCGGCTTGCTTCGGTTCTGCTCGACTCCGCTTCATGGAAATGCGAAGGCTTTGGATGACGCACTGTTCTCAGGCGATGGTGCAGGCGAGGGCGGGCGGACGGGGTTTATTGGGGAAAACCGATGAAAATTGATTTTTCCAATATTTATTTCCTTGAATACAGAAGCCTGAGCTCTGCCTGCCCCAGGTGTCTGTGCAGTCACTCCGTGCCAGGTCCCCAGCTCCTGGAGCACAAAGCACCTTCCCCGTGTTTCGGACCCTGCCCAAAGAGCCCCCTTTATTTACAACCTGCCTTTGCAGCGTTTCACCAGCACACCCAGACCCGACAGTGCAAAGGGCTGGGAAGGGACTCGTCTGGTTTTTAATAACAGCATCAGTTGCAATAAATGAAAGGAGACAATTGTTTTGGTCTGAGTCACCTCAGAGCAACAATTTTTACTTAAAGACACGATTCTGCTCTCGCAGGCAATTCTTCACCTGAAGTTCTCTATGAGGCTTGGGAGATGACGGCAGAGAAGGCTTTATAAAAGATACACGGTGTGCATTTCATTTGGGCTTTGATATTTAACATCCATTTGGGTGTTAAACGTAAGTAGAAAACCTAAAATCAAGCCAACAAAATAGAGGGCTGACGCAGTCGACAAATAGATTAGCCACTCCTGGTATGCAAATGAGGGTGTCTTTTCTTCCTATTTAATGCCTCAGCTGATGAGGTTAAAACCATGTTTTTATAGCTGAGTTCTTAGCATTCATTTTTTCTTGGCATACATCAGTCTCAGAGTTACAAATCTCTATCTTTTTGTATGGGTATGTTTGATTATTACTTCTTGAGTTTAATGACAGCTTTGACAACTAACTACTGCTATATTTCTTGATAAAGACAGCTTAAACCCTCTGTGCATTTTGCAAGTGTTGCTTTCAGCCTCAGAAATACCGAGCTGAATGGAAGCTGAAAGGGGAGAGCAGGAGCTTGTTAAAAATGTCAAGTTGCGAGGCCAGAGGGCTCCAGCCCTTGGATCAAGCCAGGTCCTGAGAGCTTGTTTCCCCACCAAGATGTCAGCTTGACAGAAAAGTTGCCTATTTTGCAGTTGACCAGAAGTTTTCCCCTCGTTATTAATTTTCACAGTGTGCTGTGCAGGTTACTTTGCCTTGCCCTTTCATTCCCTGAAGTTAGATGCAGGCTGTGTTTGTGCCTGGCAAATAGAGATTTCACATGAAATTTGTTCAACACGCACAACATCTGAAGCATTTGAGTCTTGAATTAAGCTTTGCTTCAATTAAATTCAAATCATGCTTCGACAATATTTGCAATTTGGAGCAAACCAGGCGTTTCCATGCCTGACTACACAACTGCTCTGTAGCTGCAGTGAAGCTGGACAGCCAGTCGGGACATTTCTTCTTTCTGGGGAGGCCCTCGTGCTGGGATTACTGGGGTACACGTATGTGCGTGTGTTGTACCCAAAAATGCAAAGATTTCTCAAGGTCGTGGAGGGAAACAGGCGCTGAGTGCAGGTCCTGGAGGTCGTGCGATGCCCCAGCCCATCTCCCCTGGGTCCCACGGAGCTGGGTCCGGCCGCGTGGACCAGAGGGGCTGTGCCCCATCGCCCTCCTGGCAGGGGGTTACTGGGCAGCTCGAGCAGGACAGGGACACCCTCCAACACGAATCCCGACATGGCTCGGGAGCACCGTGACGTGCTGGACCTGGGTACACGTTCCTGAGAGGATGACTCTCCCTCTTGTCTCTGACTCATCCCCGCCAGTGCCTCCCACAGATTTATTTATTGCTCTTGCAGACACAGAAACAGCAGTTGAGTCTCTGCTGCCCTGTGCCCCCGAGATGCTGAACGGTGCCCTTGCTGGGGGGCTGCCCTGCCTCCATCCCTGCCCTGCCTCCATCCCTGCCCTGCCTTCCCTTTGCCTCCTCCTGCCGTCCCCCCGTGGCTCTGGGCGCGTGGGGCAGGTGTGACAGCACCACTGCCCGACCCCTGCAGCATCTCAGGGGCTGAGGAGGGGCCAAGAACCTGCAACATCAACATTAAAGATGATAAATAGAGGCAGCTGGGAAGACACAGCCTTTATCACAGGGTAGTGCTGGCTGCAACCTGAAAGACCTAACACCGTTTCCAAAGAAAAATTAATTTTACTGCAATTGACCTTGGAAGATCAGGGGCAGAGGGGAAGGGCAGCATCTCTGGTTGGTGCTCAGATGAGCAGGTGGGAAGGGGAGAGCATGAAGAAAGCCTGCGAAATTACCCAAAGGCTGGAGAAAATGACCTGGGGAGGAGGGAGAGCCCTCAGCCTGCCTCGCTTTTCATGAAGAAAAGGAAGAGGTGTTTTGTGTTGCGATATGTTTTCACAGAGAGCAAACGCAGGATGAAAGCAGGCTCGGTTCAGTGGGAAGAGGCTCTGCTGCGGCTGGAAGCTGCAGTCAGACGAATCCTCGTTATGAGGAGGGCGTGCGGCTGACTAACGAGTGAGGTGGCGTGCGGGGAAGCCACGGGAAAGAAGTACCGAGGGAGGGAGATGCGGTGATCTCAGCATCCACAGACGCCTCCCTGGGGGTCGGATGGTCCCAGGGTGGCCAGGGGCGCGATGTCACCTGCCTCACGTGCCGGGGGAGGGACGAAGGGACCAAGTCAGCCCCTCTGGGCTCTGGCATAGACCATTATCCTCTGACGGAGAGAGCAAAACAGTCTTGTCTGGCACTGTGAAGGAGTAGAAATCCAACATGGGCTCTGGCCGGAGCATCCACATTTCCCAAAGGCACCCAGCTCCCAAATACATCCGACTGTCTGGGCTCCTACCTTGAGTTTAGGATAAAATCAGACTGTGCTCTGCCAAACCGCAGAGGAAGAACTAGCAAGCTCAGCTCAGGGGCCGACACTGCTGCCCTGATAATGTCAGAGGGTAAATAAACCCCCATCCCCTTGTCGTTCTGTATTACAACACACAATATGCCCTGAAATACTTTCTAGAGTTAAATAAGAGCAGGGCAACAGCATTTGGATGGGGATGTTCTCTTCTTCTGGCTCTTTCTCTTTCATTTCTCATTTCTTTTTTCTCACCGTACCCAACCCCCCGTAGCTGTTTTAAATAATTCCTCCTCCACGCCTATGTTATCACCTAGCATGTCAATACGCCGCTGTGCCACCCACCCCTCTCCTCGCAGAGCTGCACGTTAACATTCTGCACCGCTAATGTGAGGCAATTAGTGAATGAAGAATAACTTTCCTGCTTAAAAGCATGATGGGTCTGGAAGCGTCACACGGATGGATTGCACGGGGAGTATTAATTGCTTTTCTCTCAAACGACTCCTCGTGTAGGAGAGTCCATATGGAGAGAGAGGAGGAGGAAGAGATGCTGCGGGGGAAACAAAGTCTCCGGTTCTAGAGAGAAGCGTAAACCCCAGCGCATCTGAGTAGGCACCTTCCTCCGGAGCTGGAGGCTGCGGCAGCGAACGGGCACCGTGTGCCGATGCATCACACCAGGGCCAGGGCTCCGGGAGCAGCGGCTGAGGAGTGCGGGGCTGAGGGGCCGGGGGCCCAGGGGCTGCCTGGAGCTGTCAGAGAGAAACCACCACTCTGGGAGCAGCGAGCTCCTGGCCCGGCTGCCGTCACCCTGCCCTGGGCTCTGGTTTAAGTGGGCTTTGGCATTTTGGGGACTGAACTGGCAGGGGAGCGTCACACAAGGTGTGGGGGCTGCCTGGCCGCTGCATTTCTGTGGGAGCATTTCCTTTGTAATAAACTGACCCCGCACAGCCCCGACATCCCACAACGAACTCCCCAGTGCCTGTGCAACAGCGTGGTGTCTGGAACACAAATAAAAAAGAGGAAAAAGGGGAGAGGAGTGGGGCAGGGCTGGAGCAGAACTGCTCTTCCAGGGCTCTGCTGCACCATGGGTGGCACGACTGCCTCTGCCACGGGGCTGGCTCAGTGTCCCCGGTGTCCCGGACCAGTGTGGGTGGTGGGCGTGCAGTGGGGGCCTGCGAGGAGGCTGCTCTGTTCACAGTGTCTCACATCCAGCACCCCAACGGGGGATGCAGCTTGGGCTACGGCAGTTTTGGGCCACATCATTATGGATGGCACCTCCTGGCACCGGGCTGAACTTTAATGGGGAGAGAAGGCACCTTGAGCTGCATCCCGTTAACCCTTTCCCGGGGGTGGCCGGCTGGTTTCCAGGGGCAGAGCTGTGCCTGCAGCAGGGCGGTGTTGTTGCAGCGGGACCCCCGGGAAGATCAATGCTCCCCGTTCCGGCTGCGCAGCACGGCACAGGAATTCCGCACCAGGCCAGGGCTGGGCTGCCCTGTTTGCTTTCAGCACAACCCTGAGGCGCAGCAGCGCTCAACACAAATATTTGTATAGCGAGCAGAAAATTAAAATAATAAAAAAATTTAAAAAAATTTAAAAGGAAAAAAAAAAAGCGACCCAAAACGCCTCCGGGGGAGGGGTGCGGGCACAGGTTGGGGGCGAAACGGGCGCTGGACGCCCGGTGCGGGGCCGGGGCTCAGCTCAGCGGCTGCTGCCGGGGCACAGCGCGGGGCGCGGGGCCGGGGGCGGCGGCAGGTGCCGGCGGGGGCGGCAGGGGGCGCCGTGCTGCGGCGGCGGGGGCACCGGGCGGCGGCGGGACCGGGCGGCTCCCGCGGCGGGCGGGGCCGGTGCGCGTAGGGCGAGACCCGCCCCCCCTCCCGCCCCGGTGCGCGTAGGGCGGAGCCCCCTCCCCATTGCGTCCCGCCCCGCGCTCCCTAACTTTCGGCACCTGTTGCCGCCCGCTCCCCGCCGGGCTGCCCCGCGGCGGCCGCCCTGTCCCCGGCATGCGGAGCGCCCGGCCGGGCCGCGGGCTGCTGCGGCGGCGGGGGGCGCCGTGATGGGCCGCCGGGAGCGGGACGGCGGTGGCTCTGCCCGCGGCCGGCAGCCCCCGGCCCGCGCCTGCGGCAGCGCGGGGCGCCCATGCTCTGCTCCGCCTCGGCTCTCCGGGCGCCCACGCCGCTTCGCTGATGCCTTTCTCGGGCGAAGAGCGGAGCCTGCAGGGGATCTACAAGCCGGCGGGGCCGGCGGAGGGCAGGGCGGCCGGCGGAGCGGCCGTCTGTACCGAGTGCTACACCAACCGCTCCTTCGTCTACGACGATGGCAGCGCCCACAGGTACCGGGGGTCGGTCGGTGGGTGTCGGGGTGGGCCCCGGGGGCTGCCTGTGCTGGGGCTGGGGGACCGCGGAGCCCCCCGTGCAGAGCCGGGGGGAGCCCCTTCCCTCTCCGGGGCGGCCGTGCTGCCGCCGGGACCCCGTGCGGGGAACCGGGCTCAGCCCGGCAGGACCCTCGTCCGGCATTCCCACCGCCCTCCCCGTGCCCCCCGCCTGGAAGAAAGTTTCCACGACACTTCCAGCCGTGACCGGGGTCCTCTGCGGACACCCCTCACGGCGCCATCCCCTTGGGAATGGAGTGGTTGGAGGCTACCTGCGTACAGGGGTGCTTGGAGATCCCCCAGTTGTTCCCGGTCATATTCTTCATGGAGAAAGGGTCTCTGTGTCACCTGGCACGGACCAAGGCTGTGCTCCATGGTGTGTGGGTCAGGCAGTGTTTTGTGGAGCTGCTTTGGCTGAGCCCCAAAGTCACCCCGATGCCAGAGGACTAACGTGCACACAGGTGAAAATGCTGCATTTCTGTAGGAGCACCACAGCCCACGCTCCAGCTTTGGGCTGCTTTTATGCCAAAGTTATAATCTCCAGTATGCGGGGGGGGGCTGTGGTGTAGAAGTGAAGAGCTGCTCCGAGGGGATCATGGGGACCCAGTGCCACCGTCTTCTTGTGCCTGAGCAGCAGCTGACGTGTCTCACAAGGGGACGAGTGTTTGTTGCTGAAGTATCTCAGCTTTACCTCATAACTCCTTTATATTATCATTAATCTGATTTTATATTTACCAGCACGGCTCTTCACACCCATCAAATGTCAGCTTAAAGGAGCAAATGAAATCTGTGTATCAGTTCATTCGTGGCAGATAAGGACCCTGGCTGGGTTTGTGCCCTGGGCTGGTCAGCTGGGGTTTTCCATGTTGGAATCTGCTCACTATGAGTTAGGGAGACCGTCTTTTATTCCTAAAAGACTGGATGAAAAAAGAAGGAACAGTCTGTTCAGTGAGCTCTTTAACTGTCAGTACATTGCCACTGACTGGGTAATTGGCAAAATCCTTGAATATTGGTTCTTGGGGTTAAGTCCCTCATCATTTCCACTTGCTATCCTGTCTGTCAGAGGCACAGTGTCCGATGTGGCCAAGGCACCGCAGTGCCTCAGGAACCAGGACACCGAACTCCTGAGAACACCGTTCGGTTGCCTTGGGCACGCCAGGGTGTCTGCAGAGCCACAGGGCCCTCACCAACCCCCCTTTCCTCATTTTGCAGCTGTACTTGGTGTGTTTGCAGAAATGACATCTTTGAGGACATTATCGAACACGCCTGTGCGTGCGGGGAGATCAGAGATCAAGCTAGAGACGGCAGCTTGCGGAGGGCTCGGACTCCAACATTACGGGAAAAATGATGAGTTGCTCAGTTCCGGCAGTGGTTATTGCTCCTTATTACTTACACTGCAATACAGCTCGGGGCCGTTTATCCTCATCTAATGCACAACAACAAAATCCTTGTCCAAAGGTCTTCCCCTCTGTCTCTTTCAATCTGAATAAAGAGCTTTGTTTTCGAATTATTATTATACAGCTCAATGTGTTTCTAGCCCCCTGTGGCTCCGGAGAGGTTGAAATGCCATTGCTTTCCGTGGCTTGTTTTGCCTGCTTTTGCGTTCAGCGCCTTTGCTGCCCTTCCAGAGATATTGAACAAGCTGGTTGGAACGCTCAGGACTCAGATGCTTTGCCTGTAGCTGCCTGTTTCCCCAGCCGGGAGCGGCTTGCAGCTCTAATATACTTTTTCAGTGCTGTTTGGCTGAAGAAGCAGAAAACGATTGTTGTAAAACAGCTAAAGAGAAATGTGAAGTGGGCAGGAGCAGACAGAGCAATAAGCACCATCGCCCCCATTAAATGACCCCAGGGGCCCACTGGCTAATCTGCTGTTTGGTTTCTTCTTTTGCAGCTTGGGCTGGGGTCGCGCGTCCCTTTTCATCCACGTTTAACATCCTGCTGTCACTCAGCCTCTGCCCGGTACAAGAGTTTCTCCCTCACGTCCCGTGGGTTTTACCCCGTTCAGTGAAGGGACGGTGAAGGCAGCACCCTGCCCGTGTCCGACGTGGGGGTTGTGTCCTCGGCTTGTCCCCGCTCCGTGCTCCCAGCTGTGTCCTCATAGGTGTGATGGCAGACAAGCAAACCCGTCACCAGAGCTGTGTGCAAAGGCTGTGAGAGCCTGAGTATATCTGAGCAGCAAAGACATGTAACGCATTCCATGCACCTTCTGCTGAATGTTCAAGGGGACTTCAGCTGGGCTGGCCCTGTTAAAATAAGTGGAAACCTCAATTATCCCCTTGCTTAGCAGATCTAGAGATGGCTTAAAAGCCGTTGAAGGCAAATTCCATCTTCTCAGTTGCCTGAGTGTGGAGGCATGTGTGTAAATGTCTGTGTGGATTCTCCTGGCCCTCTTTATAAGGGAACAATTGTCCTGAAAGTCCCTTCCAGTTGGAAAGCAAGGGGTTAACTGTATAAGCACTTGAAAATATGTTTGGAGAGCAAATACAGATTTCTGGCACCCAGAGGGTACAAATAGCCTAAATTTTACTTTCCTACCTCATGGGAAATCTGGGTAAATGTTTGTATAAGGAGCTGGTCTGTCATTTAGAGGAATACAGGATTTCCTCCGGCCAGCAGTGCCTCTTCCCCTGCCTTGCCCATGTAAGGGCACCCTGGGAAGGAGCAGCGAGGGATGAGCGGCCGTATGGAAGGACTCATGCAAAAATATCCCGCACAAGTAAGAGGGCTTGCAGGAAAAGCAGGGACGTGCGAGAGGAGACTTGTTCTTTTCATCCTCTACCTCCTGCTACTATGGCTTATTTAAGAAGAAAAAGATGAAAGAAGGCGGTGCGCGCGATGATACCTGGAGAAGCTGTTTAGGAAGATCGCGTCTTTGCATGAGACGTATGTGGCTTTTCTCATGTTTGTTTTCAATGTCTCTCACAGGAGATCTGTCTGTCCGGTAGGCTGCACCGCTTTGCCTGGGTTCAGTGCTGCTCTTTATATGTGGAATAAGCAGCCGATGTCCTGAGCGGGGCAGGTTCGGGTGCCCTGGGTTTGGGAGCGGGATGTGCAGGGAAGGAGGGTTCCAGCTGGAGGAGCCAGGACAGATCATACTTGCTGACCCTAGAAATCACAGCCAGATTTGGAGCAGCGGCAGTAGGGTTAAAGATGCCCACAGGCACCTTCTGCTCTGGTCAAAGCCTCTGCTTGAGTCCAGAGGCGGGTGTTTGCCTGCTGTCCTCACCGACCCCGGGCTGATCGCTGGCTTCCCAGGGCTGTGTCTTCATGAGAGAACTCAGGAAAGCTGATCTGAATCCGTGAGGGGTACGAATGAAAACAAACCAAACCAAAAAATGGATTAAACTGTATTCTTGCTTAGTGTGAACACTCATCCAGACCCAGGATGAGTCTTTTATGGTTTCTCCTGCTACACTCTAGATGTATCAGATGGAAAGTCTCAGTTTAGCACAAGGATGGGCCCTGCAGCTGAGAGCCTGTTGTTGTCTCTTAAGGTTTCCATTTTCTGGAAATGAATGGGAAGATGCTGCTTTGGCAGAGCTTGCACTGAACCAGACTCTGGAGCTAATTAATAACCAGTTCCTCCAGGCGAGATGACTCGCTTAGACATTTATCAGCCAGTGGGGATCCTGGCCTCGCTGTTCCAGGAGAAATTGCAATAGGGAGCCATAAAACCACAGGGCCAAACACCCTGTATTTTCAGAGTGTTTATGTAGGAGAGATAAGATGGAATTCTGCTCTTGTTTTCCTCAGCTGGTTAGGACAGGGAAGCATGTGGTTCTGGCAGGAGCCTGAAATCCGGGGCTCCACGGGGCTGTCAGCAGGTTGTGCTGTGAAAACCCCACAGAAGAACACCTGCCGGCTCACCTGGGTCAGTGGGAAGAGGTTTTGGGACCCCCCTGCTATTCCATTTAACGAAGGACCCCTGACATGCTGAGTGTCCTCCTTAGAAACTGCCCTTGGGATCTGGCATGGCCGTGTCACCCTTTGCTAGAGAACAGCAAAGTAGGTCATTGCCTGTGCTCAAGGCTCTTTCTGCTCTGCAAAAATATTTACAGCATCTATTTGAATCCTCCCAATTCTCCATCAGCGACCTCTTCCCGACCTCCCCGCCTGGTTCCCAAGTGCTGTGCACAATTTGTTTTGGAGCCCGTGAGCGTTTCTGTTGCATCCATGCCAAGCTGTGCTGGAGTGTGGAACATCTCATTCATCCTTCTTATGAATAAAAAACAGGCAAAGAGCCATCCGGGGTCTGGGCACAGGTGCCTCTGGCCTGGTGGCCTTTGGCAGTGGCTGGTGACAGGGACAGAGGACAGGTACAGAGTGGCCCTTCCCGGGGCTATGGTGCTGCAGGGATCTGGAGCTGGAGGTTGTACCCCGTGCCTGGATCCCTCCCCTGGGATTTGCCTGATCTCGAACTCATTGGTACTTTTCTGCCTCCACGGGAGGATGTGGTTTCTCTGATGCAGCTGCTCTGTGAGCAAACGTGCTGCTTTTCCTTTGATTTCCCTGGGTTCCTACAGCTCTTGTGATGTGCCTGCTCCCCAGCTGTCCGCTCTGATTTCACCTGCCTTTCATCATATCTCTTTCCAGGCTAGAGATTCCTCCTGATCTATTTAGTCTCTCCTTGTACAAAACACTTTATAAACCTGTAGTTATCTCTGTTACCCTTCTCTGTGCCGTGTCATCTCTGAAGAGGGGAGCCAGAACCGTGTGTGGCTCCGTGGTGGGTTTATCTGTAGTATAACAACCTCTCCTAATGTTTTGGGTTTTGGCCACCGCTGACAGCCAGCTGTTGACTTTGTGGGATTATCTGCTGTGACTTTGGCTCTTTCCCAAGTGCTAATTTGCAGACCTTTTAGTGCCCGTGCAGGAAAGTGATGTTTTTTTTCCTCCCCTTTTGGATTAGTTGGCATTTATTGATGCTAATTTTTGTCTGGCATTTTATCATGGGTTTGCTCAGTGCTGCAAGATCCTCCTGCAGCTCTTTCCAGTCTGGTTTAGGTTTGACCGTGCTGGATAATTTGCAGTCATCGCCATCACGTCTGAATCCACAGAACAGCAGAGAGCCTTGTGGGACCCCACAGAAGATGTTTGCTTTGGCGTTCTGTTTGTCTCTTGTCTTCTAAGCCAGGAGACATCCTTCTCTTCACCCCATTGCATCCTGGTCTGGCAGGTGGGTTGACAAGCCTGCCTCTTGGGGTTTATTTCTGTAAATCTTTGTATCCTTGAATGGTGCAAAAAGACTCTTCCTCCGCCCACGTCTCTCTATTGTTTTCTGCTTTCAGAAGGGAGCATTCTGCAGGGGTCTGGAGCGTGGAGAAGTTTCTTCTCTGTGCTTCATCCCTGGCTGCTGATAGCAGTTTAGGGCTGTGCAGAAGGGAGAATTTTCCCAGCAGAACATTAGCAAGAATTAGCACTTTCCTGATCTTGCAGTCTGTTTTTTGACATGAGCCTGAAAAAAGACACCACCAGGATTGTGTGCTGTGGGATACCAGCTACACTCCTGTGAATAATGATTCTGGAGAATACTGAGCTCAGCCTTGACAGCATCTCCTAGCACATCCTGATGAGAGTTGGGAAGAGAGAGCATTGTCCTGTGCACAACTGGTCATCTGAGGGTTTGGGCTGGTTCCCAAGGTGGAGTGGGTGACATTGGTCCCAGGTGAGCTCCATGTGGGAGGGGGAGCCCCAGGAAAACAACAGATTGGGCAACAGCAAGAGCGCAAAGGACTTTTAAGCCTGGCTTTAGCTAAAGCTGAGCTTTTCTGGCCCTGGGTTGGAGGAGGGATGGCTGCCCCTGCCTGCAGAAGGGTGCACTGGCAGGAGCGAGACTGCGATGGAGTGTTAGGGTTTATGGGGATGAAGCAGAGTCCTCATGGGAGAATGATAACTGGCCAAGACCCACTTGGCTTCCTGGCCTTCCTCACGGTGCCAGCGGCTGGAGCGGGGACCCGTGGGACAGCCGGGGGGTGAGTTGGGGATGTGACCGTGGCTGCGCTGGGACAGTCGGTACCCGGTGGCTGTGAACAGGGTGGCTGGGGTGTGGGGATGTGCTGCGGTGTCCGTAGGAATTCTGTTCTGCAGGTAATAGCAGGAGGCTGACTGTTGGCTCCAGGAACAGAGCTGGAGGCTGTAGCAAGTGAATTACTCTCCTATTAGTTTAATAATCTGTTTAGGTTTAAGATTTTTTTTTTTTTTTTTTTTGCAGTTGGTTGGCATGAATCATGAGCCTGGTGTTATCCCTGTGTGCAGCAGCACCCTGTTATTAAAGGCCGAGCGATTTCCCAAGGGGGTTTGGTGTCCACAGCCTCTGAAATCCCCAGGGGACTGATGGGGCCCCTGTTTCTCACTTACAGTAGCGTGAGTCCTGGTTGCTTGAGTTTTTGAGTATTGGGGATAATTCTGCTTTTAAATAAACTTGCATGTGTTCCCTTGCAAGCCCAACACAGTGATAAGGAAAAAAAAAAAAGGGTCATGTCCTTGCTGGGGAAGGGCTGGTACTCTGGGAAACCTGCTCCTCAGAATATAGCTCCTACCAGGAAAATACAGTTTAATGTTGTAATCCATAAATAGCCCTGGAGATCGCTGGGTCAGGAGTTTCCCGGCAGGATTAGTGACCGTGGCTCAGCAGGATGAGTGTGTTTTGGATTTGCCCCTCCTTCCGAGGCTGTTCATGGCTGGGGTGCTGTGCTCATGTCCCCGGTGCCTGGCACGGCGGGGACCTGCGGGTGACAGACACGACGTTCACAAAACCAAAACCCCTGAGAATTCAGTGGTGCCTGGAAGCTGCTGGGCTTGGCAGCTGGAGCCCAGGCTGGTTCCCTGTGAAATGCTTTCTTCAGCCTTTTCTATTGGTACTACTGAATATTGCCAAGCAAAGATGAGGAGATAAGTGCCTTTTCCTTCCAGGAGGCTCTTTGAGAGAGGCTGGAGCCTGTTTGCTGCCAGAAGCCAGGGGATGTTTTTTGAATTGCAGCAGTGTCTGCAATGCCCTCTTGCTGAAGACGGGAGTTTGGGGTTGCTGTGGGTGGCCCTTGGTGCCCACCTCCTCCCGTGCTCCTCGTCGCCCTCCCCGTCAGCCCTTCCCCACCATCTCCAGCCTGATCTCTGTCCCACGTGGCTGCAGCTGCCTCACAAACCTCTGCAAAAGCCAACGATGGGACACGCAATGCCAAAAGTAAGATAGTTTTCCAGTTGATCTGGAAGCTGGGTGCACGTGTGGAAAGAGCTCCCGAGGCTGCAGGTGTCCCTGCTGTCACCTCCCCACCATGGCACGTGCCTGTGCCTCTGGCAGGGGCTGGGGTGGGTGGTCAGGAGGGCTCTGGGATCAAGTCAGCGCTGCAGAACAGGGTGCGTGTCCAGAGATGAGACCCGGCCACGTGCCACGGTCTCGCTTCACCAGCGTGGCAGCCCCAGCCCGGGCTCGAGGGGCGGGAACCGGGGACACGGCCTGTCCGTGCCACTTGTGTACCCAACATGCTGCTCTTGGGATCAAAGAAGAGCAAAAAGACGTTTCAGTGGGGCTTTGCCTTCTGTGAGTTTTACTCTGCTGCAAAAAGCATCCGTGTGCATCGGGCCAGAAGGGAATGGGGAGACCTGGGGCTGAATTGCTAATACGGGGTTGTCTAATAAGAAAAATGGCTCTGGACCTGGAAGGTACAATTTCTACTTTTATCTTCTAGAAAATAGCATTGCCAGCGGGGTGAAGGCTTGTGGAGCTTTGCACTGACTCACGCTTCCTGTTCGTTTTCAATGTGAAATACACAAAATGCTAATTCTTCCATGAGGCCTGTGGTGCTAAATTGCCTCCGCACATTGAAAGCGAAGCGATGGATGGATTTGTCACAGGACTCAGCAGTTCTGTGGAAGTTTTGAGCAACAGCAGCCCCTGACGTGGACAGTCCAACTGTTCATGGAGATGCAAATTTGGATGCAGGAGTTAAACCTGGGAGACTGAGCTCTTCATGTATTTTGTGTGTGTGTTCTGCAGCTGTTGTACCCACAAAACATGACGTGGGCCAAAGCTGCTCAGGGTATCTGGAAATCATGACTTGGATGTTGTTATGTCATGGGCCTGTTCACGTCCCTTGGAGCACTTTAAACTCTTTCAATCAAAAAGTATAAAATCCATGACTGTCATACAAGTAAAAAGAAGCTGACAAAACAATTAAATGAAATGGAAGGCAGTTGCTTATGGATGCAGAAGTGTTTGTGAAGTAGAGAAAATGATCTCATTGAAGGAAATAGAACCCTCACCTTTCCCCGATTCCCATTTTCTGTACCAAGCTCAGGGCATTAGTGCCTGGGGCTTTAGTGCTGATCTTTTTAGTTCTTGCTCATACATTATGAGAAGGCAATATTGCAAGTTCATTAGTTCATCATTCCTTTCCCTCTGGTTTAATCTGTGGGGTTGCCCACAGTAAATGCTCCTTTCACGTGGTTGTTCCACGCAGGTTTTGCAGGGGCAGCCTCTCCTCATGCGACCAGCAGCATTTGTGCTTCTCGTTGATTATCTTTAAGGTTGGGAGTCATTCTGATTGCATTTTCTTCTCACTTGGTCATGGGACTTGTGCTTAGAAAATGGGAAGAGATGTTTTTAATGTCGTATTTTTTGGTAGAAAGAACCCTACAGCTTGTTCTGTGCATGCTGCCCTGCCAGTTCACTGTCTCCCTGTGCCAGGAGAGCGGCACCGGCGCCTGCCGCGGTCCCGTGTCACCGGCGCCTGCCGCGGTCCCGTGTCACCGGCGCCTGCCGCGGTCCCGTGTCACCGGCGATGAGGGGGACGCTGCCTTCCAGCCCAGCTCTGCAGACCAAGTGTGCACCTCCCCACGCACTCGGGCCATTAGGAGACCCCACAGGGATGTCACTCAGAAGCAAAAGCACAAAAAGAGAGGGGAGAACAACTGTAACCCGGTAACCATAAGAGCTGTGGGTGGAGAAGCAAATAGAAGATGATTGTATATGTTTTAATAATTATAGAAAAAGAAAGGGCAGAATTTCCTGTAGGGCTTTGTTTGTTGGAGAGGCTCTCGGAGCCTGGCAGCGGCTGAGCTGGCTTTGCTGGTGGCCCAGGGATGCAGGGCCAGGCTCTGCAGCCATGGCTGGTGGGACACTGCGGCAGGGACGAGGGGACATGGCAGTGTCCCTGCCGTCCTGGGGCAGCCTGGCTCCGAGAGCCCTCGTGAGAAGAGTCCCATCCCCTGGGCATGATCTGCGATGTGCCTGGGCCAGCAAAGAGCAGCTGGAGGCTCTGGCCCCACCGGTGCGTGTTTGCTGCCCAAAAGGCTGGGTTTCGCTGAGCCATGGTGTCAGCCAGGCTGGCTTTGGCTCTCTGAAAACAGGTTGTGCTGCAGCCTCACGTCTCTGCCAGCAGCAAGAGAAGAGTCAGACCCTGTGTCTGACTCTTGCTCCACCATTGTTCTCAGCCAGGGTTGTCCCTCCCATCCCGGCAGAGGTGGCAGGAGGCCCAGCAGCAGCTGGCTGGGCTGTTGCAGTATGTGCTGGGTACCAAAGCTTGAGGAGAAGTGCCTTGTCCTGGGCAGGGGATGTTGAGCTTGGACATGAGGTACTTGCTTGCTGGCTGCACATGCGGATTCCTGGACTAACACTGCGGAAAGGATGGAGCTGGGACAGAGCTGCCAGCAGGACCTCGTGCCTCCTTTTACAGCATGGAGTAGTGGGATAGGAGGGATTTAGGATGACGCAAGAATTTGCCCCAAATGGAGGTTCAGCTGTTTCTTCTGTTTGTGCACCCCAGCCCCTAGAAGGAGGAGAGGAAGGACATTCTGGGAGGGTCAATAATTTTGGTGATGACAGAGCAGGGGGTGTCACTGAGAGCTTTGGAGCTCCTGGCAGATTTGGGCAGTTCCATCATGCAGGGACCAGGATGGAGGGTTATGGGTCTGTTAATAACCTCGGGTGGTTTCCGATTGCTTTGTGGTGGGAAGCAGGAGGATGTTTGGTGGTTTCTGTGGTGTGTAGCGAGCAAGGAAGCAGAAGAAGAACTTGGGTTGCATCCTTCCTCTTCTTTGACCTGTATAGTGAAAAAGAATAGCGAAAATCCTAAAATACATTGCAACAAGCTCCCAACTCGTGGTGTTTCCTCTGTGGCAAAGCGGTCTGTTTGGTGTGGGATCCGGGGCTCTGACAAGCCCCATGGGCTCAGGCATTGCAGAGCCCCACGTCGAGCGCAGCCCCCGCCGGCACAGGGGCACGTCTGGGCTGTCACTGCTCTGCTGCCGGCGTTCCCAGCCTCAGGGGATGGTGCTGTCGGCATCGCAGCTTTCCCGTCTGCCCCGGGTGGAAATACAGCAAGGGCAGAACACGATTGCAAGCAGCTCAGACGTGAGAAAGCTGAGTGAAGCAACCCCACGTTGGTGCAGGCCTGGGCTGCGTTCGCTAAACGCGGTGGTGATTGTGTCTGGCTGCAGTTTAACGGTAGCAGAGATCAACCAGGAGATCTGGTTTGGATCACACTCGGCTCGATCCCAGTTCCCGTGTTCCCGAGAGGCTGAGCAGCCGCGTGTTCCCCCCCAGCGTGCTGAGCGCTGCCGGAGAGCCGGCCAAGCTGGGGGAGAGACGGTGTCGTAGTGAGAAAGTAGAATAATGTTGAGGTTTCCATATGCTGATTACAGCGTGCATTTGTAGTGGTACATGGTTCTGGAGGAAGGAAGGAAAGGGAAGATAAAAATAAAGCTGCTGTCCTGTATTTAGCTATAAACCACTTTGGGATTTTTTTTTTTTTTTAGTAGTATTTGAAGACTATGCAATAAACAAGCTTGTTCATGAATTTTTTATTTTATGCCAGTACTGCTCTGAAGAAGTGGCCGGGTTGCCGTGGCATTTCTATAGCTCAGAATCCCTGTGTTTGGACAGGGAGGAGGGTTGTGAATTCTCTGTGCCGATGTCAGATCTGTGTGCAGTGCAGGAGCACTTTTTTCTAAGACACTGATGTACAACATATCTTAAAGTCACTGTGTAATTGATAAAGACATCTTTATCATATAGTTGCATGCAGTATTTGTTTTGCTAAACCTCCATCCAGAATAAAAAAAAGTGACAATTTAAAAAATTCTGCATGATTTGATATGCAAGAATAAGAGAGAACATATTCAAAATGTAGCTGCTACTGCAGATGGGAGAAGAAACTCAGATGCAAATACATAGCAAAAATTGTGTTCCCAGAGATACTGGTATAATTGGATTTTACTACAGTTTCCTAACACTAATAAAGGATGTGGTAAATATTTGCTTTGTTTCATGAATCTGACACATGATCTGAAGCCAAGAGAGACAGATTAATCGGATTTGAAAACCAAAACCCCGAAGACGGGTGTTTGACATTTGAAGAGGATGGTTGTGTACAGATGAGAGCATCCTTAGCTTTCCAGGGATGCAGGATAGCGGTGGGGAGTGTCAGACGGGATGTAGCTCTGTGCAAAGGTGCCCTTTCCACATGGCAGTCAGTGTGGCTGTGCCTGTGCAGCTGTAGCGCTCGGCCTTTCCTCCGGGAAAGGAAACAGCATGTTCCTTTAAACAGGCACTTAATAATCAATGGCGATTACTGTGCGTGACAGTCTCCTTCAAATGCAATTATAATCGCCCACATATGGAACTAGGTGCTTGGCTCCCCACTTTGGAGTATGCATTATAGTAAAAGAGTGGATGATTTTTTAAAATTTATTTTTTCTCTCCCTGGAAGTCCAGTTTTAGGATGCTGTCCTGGCCTTGCAGCACGAAGAAATCTTAACTGGGCTAGAATTTTGCTGGAGGTGACCTGGAGAAAGTATGCTTTTGGCATAATTTATCATAGTTAAGCTCTAAGAGGAAAGACTTAATTGTGGCTTTTTTGTGATTACATTAATGTTAGATACTCCTTTGCAATGTGAACTGGAGACGTTCAGCTAAGTTCTGTGCTTACATTAGTTGATCCAGAGGGACTCCTTCAGTTGACAGGAGTTTGTCTTGATTTCTCTTAAAGATCAAGTTTTGGATCAATGTATATCACAGAGTAACCTCGCTGATGCCCAAGGCCCCACACAGATGCATTACCTTGGCTGCAGTGTGCATATGGCAGCTAAAAGGAATCAAAAAGCTCTGGGGGTATAGAATTAAGCAGCAAATAACATCAGTGAAAATCATCAGAAGTGCTGAGACTGAGCTGTGGTGTCTTCTGGGGCTGTGTTCAGCAGAAATTCCACATGCTGGTTGCTCTTCCAGAAACTCGGGAACAACAGCTGAACAGGACTTTGGAACCTGGTCCACCGGGAACTTGTTTACAGGGGTTTGAGTTGTTAAAGGTAGAAAACGGTCTGAGGAGCCTCAGATCACAGCTCTGCAGCCAGCAGCAAAACCTCTCTGTGTTTGCTTATTGCCAACTGAGTGTTCAGCTTTTTGAAGCTCTTTTGCCTGTATATAGCTTATGCACTATGTACTGGAGGCAAAGCTGTGGGAAGGTGGTAGGAGTGGGTTGGAAAGGCTTTGGATGAGACCCTTGGCAACTCATTTGACAGGAGCTGGAGCCCCTCAGCTATTTGTCTGCCTCAGGCTCCAGAGTTACGTGCGGGGGACAAAGCATCAGCTCACTGCAGGGGCACCATGTCTCCCAAGCTCTCCCCATCCTTCCCACTTTCCACAAAGGGTCTATGAAATTGGAGTTCTGTTGTGGCACAGATAAATGCCACTGATGAAGCCAGAACCCAGAGGATCAGTACCTGTGATCTTGCCTTGTGACCTTACAGCATTGAGTCACTTTGTTGCCTTGTGAAGTTTCAGACTGACCCTGATCTGCTGTAATTCCCAGCTCTAGCTGACATGTGGAGCAGTGCTGTACCTGTGTTCTGGTTGGTAAATGTGCTTTGAAAAGGGAGAGCAAAGACAAGCTCATAACCCTCTGAAATGTTTGAGAGCTGGTTGAGTTTCCTGTCTGTTCTGTATGGCAGGGCAGACTGCGTGTGCACAGCTGTTTGAGCAATCACCTTGGGTCTCTCCCAGGTGGTGCGATCCCCCCATCCTTGATCAGAGCCATCAGAACGCCAGGGGATGGGTGATAGATCCTCCCGGCCACGACACTTGGCAGCTGGACAGACGACTGACTCATCAGTGTTCGCGGTTTCTCATTTAATACTGGGGCTCTTCAGATGATTTAAGTGCCGGCAGTCCAGAGAGGAGATTGTGCTTCTGCTTCCAGCACGGTTGTGGAGCCATCGCCTTGTCTGCCTCCCATCCATACTTTTCTTTGCGGGGGGAGGCTGGGGGTGGATCCGGGTTTGCTTGTCAGCTGTCGATTTATCTTGCGAACGCTTTTATTTCCTCCTGGCGATTGGGCTTTTCCATTGGCTCCTCTTGCTCTCTGCTGTTCGCCTGCTGAGGAGCAAATGTCCTGTGCGCCGGGGGGCTCTGCACCGCGCCCACCCCGCCGGCCCCTCGCCTGAGGCTGGCAGAGCCCCTGGCCACCCATGCCCCCGGGGGGAGCGCTCTGCGGGGGGGGCACCGCCGCCTGCCCCGCAATGTAATTACCGCCTCTCCCGGGGCGGGGGCCGCGGGTCGCTGCGTGCCGGGGTGCGGGGGGGCGGCCCCGGAGGAGGTGCCGGGGCGGGGGCGGGCGGCGGGGGCGGGCAGGGCAAAGCAGGGCGCACCCCCCATTGCCGCTACCCCCTTCTCTCCCACAGGCTCTCGTCGCCCGGCGGCTGCGGCGGCGGGGACGGCGGCGGGAGCCGCAAGAGCGGGGTCATTCTGGACATCGCCGCCCTGAAGATGACGGAGCTGGAGTCCGAGGTGCTGCCCCTGCCGCCCCGGTACCGCTTCCGCGATTTGCTGCTGGGGGACCAGTCCTTCCAGAGCGACGACAGGTTCGGGGCGTCACGGGGCGGGGGGGGGACACAGTGGAGTGGGGGGTATGGGGACACACGCACACACCGCGAAGGGTGTAAGGAGGGGGACGCGTACCTGAGGACACGTAGCTGGGGTTGGGGACACACACCCGCGGTTGGGGACACACACTCGAGACACCCGCGGACCGCGCTCCGGGTGGGACACTCCGCTCCGGGGGACACGGTGTCCCCGCCCGTGCGGAGCTCTCCGCGGTGCTGACGGCCGGTGCCGGCGCGGGGCGATGCGGGATGTGCGGGGCGATGCGGGATGTGCCGGAGCCCGCGGGCACTGGGATGTGTTCGCAGGACCCGGGCGAGGCGCCACTGGGATGTGTGGGGGTGCTGGGCGTGGAGGCCCCGGGGAGCTGTGTGGGTTTGCCCCGGACAGCAGGCACCGGGAACGTGTGGATGTCCCAGGGCGGGTGGACATGCTGGCACTGCTGGATATTGAGAGTTGTGGGTGTACTGGGCCAGCAGACATGGAGATGTGGGTGTGCTGGGCAGCTTGCTGTGTCTGGGCGTCCCATCAGGGGCTGGCAAGGAGGAAAAGGAATCGCCGTCCGGGAGTTGTGTGCGATGCAATCGGTGAGGCGAGGGGCTGGTGAAACTCCCCGTTAAGCCGTATGTAGAGTTTGGGCTGAGCACATCCATTTATTTCGAAGGTAAGGCTCATGCAGAGGCTCAGTTCTTCAAGCCTGTCTTTGCAGCAGAGGATGCTGATGAGAGCACGATGACTCTAAAGAGATGCTGTGGATGTGGCACAACTCTCTCTTTCTTGGGCTGACTAGAGAAATGGCCTTTAGGGGTTGAGCGCCAAGCCTGCTGTTCCTGTCTGGCTGGCAGGGATTTATTACCAGATTGAGCGAGCTAAAGCAAAAAAAGGAATATCATGAGCAGCAAGTGAATTCCATGAGCAGAGCAGTTAAACGAAGAGGAGCAAGAACAACCCTCCCTTCAACTCTGTTCATATAATAAAAATCAAGGAGCTACAGTGCTAATGGGAAGTCAGTAAGATTGTAATCTTTTCCCACCAATTAATTGCATGATATAAAGAGAAAGAGCTGTAACTCTTGTTGAAAAAACCTTTCACTTGCTGGTGAGTTTGCCTTTGAGTAGCTGCTGTGTATTTGGTACACCTGCCTCAAGGCTTTTGTGCATCTGTGTTAAACAGTAGTTTCATTTTTATTATTGTACAAGCATCATTTTAAAAAAAGTGAATCTGGATTTGAGAATGTGGGATTTACAAATGTTCTAAATAAGCATTCCTAACTTTTATAGCTTCATAAGAATTAATCTTTCTCAAAAATGAGTCTGTGATCCTCAAGATTTTAAAGCCTAGATTTCCTTAGCAGGCACTTAAATATTAATATAATTTTATGGTATCAGGTGAGAGGCTGATGGGAAATTCCAATGCAGAAAATGTCTGGATTTCAGAATGGTTATGATATGGCTCATTTGGATAAGTTTGGAGTTTAAAATTTTAATAGTTTTCATAATTAAGTGCTTGAATGGATCTGAAATACAGCAGATGACAACTGCAGGTTGTGTGTGTTTACTGCATCTCACTAATAGACTCCTTAATCTTATTTTTCATCTAGATTTGAGTGTTTCTGATTCAGAATTTCTCTTTAATTTAGATACTTTGCATTATTCGTTAGCCTTATTCCTCAAGAGATCTCTGTCTCCCTGGCTTCATGTGCTGCTGTGTTTAGTTGTTTGGCTTTCCCCTTCATCTGGAAAATACCAAAAACTTCACAGCGTGTTTGGGAATGCAGATCTGTGAGCACACATTTGCTGTTCACATGTAGTCCTGTTCACTGGGAGTTGCAGTGGGCCACGGCCGTGGGCTTTTGGAAATGCTGCTGTTAGGCTGCGGTTTCAGTCCAAGTTGTTAATGACACTGAGACCTTCCAGATGAAGTAAGCTCTCTGGAGTAATTATGAGTAGTAAATTAGTCTGTTCCAAACCAACTGAATAAGCAGCTGATTTAGGCTAGCAGAAGCAAAGCAGAAAGCCTTTTTGGCTGTGTTGGCCTTATAAATACTAAGCAGCTCAGAGATGTGCTTTGAAGTGCTTTGCTCCAGCACTGACAGGAGTGTGCTGAGGGAAATTCCCCCATGTAAACAGCTTGGGGAAGTGTGAATGGTAAAATAGAGCTCATTGGACTTACAGATGTAACACTGAAGGAAAACACTGTCTCATTTATTCATAAAAACGCTACTAAAAACATTAGCGTCTCAAATACCTGCTTTTGACAAACTCCTCTAGAATGATAGTGTGCTGATGGAAGTGAGGAGGTTTCTGGGGTCAGCAGGAGCCTGAAAGGATGGGAGGCTGTGGGGAAATCCAGGTTTCTCTGCTTCTGGGGAATTAGAACTGTTCCTGTTAGAAATGTATTAATCCACTCTCAGCACTGAGGATGCTGAGGAGACACCAGCACTGGCCTGAAGCAAGAGAATGAGGTAATGCTGGAGCTTGAGGAGACAAGAGCTTGCTGGAACAAGTAGATAATTAGAGAGCTGTGGTGTGGCAGGAGGAGAGAGCGTGTCCAGATAACCCACGGAACTGAAGGAACTAATCAGTGAATATGAGGTGGAATAGGTAAAATAGGCTGCTTCTAATTTACTTTTCTTTTTAGAATGCGAAAGGTGAAGACAGTCTAACTAAGCAGGGCTTACTCTTTAGCAGGTAGACTGATTGACAGGAAAATTAAAATAATACTTTGAATGTTGTGTGGAGGTTGGTAATAAATCAGCCAGGAAGCAAATAGGAAAAAACTGACTAGCAGAGGAATGGGGGAGTTAAATGGATTTGAGCAACAGAGAGAGAAAAGCCTAATGACAAGCAAAGCCAGACTTGTCAAATGGAAGGGCTCCTTCCAACGCCTGCTTCTTCATCTTTGGAGCTCCCTGCCATGCGGCCTCTGGAAGACTTTGGGCTCAGCTGTATTTGAACGCAGTGCAACTGTATTTAAATATCATGCTTGACATTTTTTTTGCAAGGCAGGTCTTTAGGTTATAGAAACAGGATTAGCTGTCATTCAGCTCTAAATTTCCAGAGGGCACAAACTGCCGTCTTGGCATAAATCTGCCTAACGGGGATGGGGAGGCGATTTCTCCTTTGGGGAGAGGAGGTTCTCTTTGGGAACACTGACGTTGCCCCCATTGTCTGGCATAAGTCCTGTCTGATTCAGAAGTTTCTTCCCCTCTTTTTGGAAGGTTCTATCAATGTCAATACTGGGAGAAAGAGAGATCTGTTCTGCTCTCTTATGGCAGGATCACATTCCTCATCTCAGTGATGTTTTGTTGTCATGGAAGTATTCAGAGCCTCTGGAATAGAACAGTAAAGGCAGAGTTTGAGAAGTTGAGCCCGTAACAAAAAGGAGGTGAAGAACTGGGGGCACGAATACAGCGTGTGCCTGTCTGCCCTTTCACGTGTGTGGCACATGTCACCCCCATTGGGGACACCCCGTGCGATGGCACCTGCGTGTGCAGAGGCCGAGGGGGCTGGTGGGAGGAGGAGGAGGAGCTGGAGGCAGCACCATTGGTGCTGCGAGTCTGGCTCTGCAAGGAAGGCTTCTGTTCTAAAGTGAGACTGGTATTTGCTGATTAAAGGCAGCTGAGAAAGCACATCTGCTGAACTGATAAATATTGTTTTATACCACAAGCTGTGGCATCTCTTTGATCCTTGCTGTCCTGACTATGGCAGTTTTTGATCTCCTGCATTCTCTTTTTCTCGGGCAGTGCTGACAACGGGGTTGGGGCATGTATAAAAAAAGCCCATAAATAAAATTAAACTGTATCTCGGAGAATTGCCATTAGGATCTTATTGGCTGCCTGATTTAAATAGTCTGAATACTTTCCAGAAAATCATCTTCAGAAGCCACAGTCCTATTTACAGTAGCAAGAAGTAATGGATGTCACTTTGATTAAGTGCGTTTTTCTGAGGCTAATTATCAGCAAAGAATCATTTTGATGGATGGGGATGTTTGGAAAAGCTGCTTGTGCAGAAGAATTCAGCAACATCTCTATAAAAATTTTAACATCTCTCCTTTCAAATCAAAGACTCTTCAGATGTTGCATAACCCAGAAAAGAGAGTTTTTTAACAACTGGGGTGAATTCTTTTAAGTTTCTACTTCCAGGTTAGACAGATTTTGAAAACTTCTTTGTCTGTTAACTGACATCTGGTCTTAGTCTCTTGAATTTGTCTCTAAGTGGTGGCTCTAAATCATAGGTCGGATTATACTTGGCACAAGCAAACTGTAGTGCTGAAATGTCAGGCTTGTAGATCTTATCCTCACAGTTTTCATGCTAACACGTCCCAAGTGACTTGCTCATCAAATGCATCATTACATTAATGGATCTGAGCAGTTTTGTGTCCCTGTGTCAGGTTCCTTGAATGTGTCTGCGGCTGAATCCCCACTCGATTGCCATTTGATTTAATGGGCAATTTCTCTCATTTTATTTGGAAGATGCAGATGCTAATTTGAAAATTCCAGTTTGTATCCAGAAGTTAGAGATGTTTATTTCTGTGACAATGAGGTAACAGCCAATATTTTAGGTTCTGGGCTGCAATGTCTGTTCAGGCTGCACCATCTGCACTTCTGAAGGTTCGTACCTGGATTGAGGAGATCCAGCTCCGACACCTGTGTGCCACAAAATTCCTCTGGCAAAGGCTCTTCATGTCCCAGGAGTCTGATTCCTTGCTTGTGAAAGCAGGATGAAGGTATGTATTGTCTAAGACCCAGTCTCCCACCAGGCTTGTGTGCAGAACCTCTCGAGGGATGACTCCGGTCTCAGTTGTGATGCCTGAGCCCAGCTCCAAACCAAGTATTAATAATAAATAATACTGGTGAAGATGGTGGGATCTGAAACAGAACCTTAAGAGTGCCCGCGTGACTGCTTGAATTGAATTGCATCTCCTTGGCTTTTGCCACTTGGCAAAGCAAAATCAAAACTTTTATTAATTGGCTTAGGCTGTTTTCCTTAGCCAACGACTTGTCAGAAAGTTTCTGTTTGACAGCAAAGCATGTCTGCTCCCAAGCGCTCAGCCAGGCTGCGGCAGGAGCCGCTTCACCGCTCGGAGCCATCGCTGCTCTGGGCTCCTGCTGCTGGGCCACGGTTGTGCCGGTGACACGTGCTAGTGTAGATCTTCCCAAAGCTCTGCTGTGTCAGCCAAGGCTGTGGGCACGACCATATTCAGTCCCCAGGTGGAGAAGCTGCCAGAGTTCTCTTTGGGGAGGAGCGGACACAATGTGCTCCTCTGACGGGGCTTGTTCCTGCTCTCGGAATCAGTGGACAGGGGCATCCCAGGCACAACGACGTAGGTCTAGACTCGCAGAGCTTATAGGAATGTAGGGAAAAAGCCCCTGGGGCAGGGTGGTGCTGTACTGAAATCTGCTGCCAGTCCTATTTGCCACCTTGCATGGAAGAGTAACCAAAAGTCTGTGGTCCTGAGTGTGAGGGCGGCCGCAGCGGGTCCTCTCCCTTAGCAGGGGCTAAATCAACATGTGTCACCACGGGGCTCCTCAGCCTGGCTCCAGGTGGGATACACCGGGGTAAAAAGAATATTGGAAACCTAGAGCAGCTTTATAAAAAGCATATGGTTTTTCTTGTGTTTGTAAATATATATTTTTTTAATTTTAATGGCACATAGCATTCTTCCTCGCGGTTTGCTTTTTCAGCTGTTCTGAAAGGCTGCGGTGGTAGTTACTAACGCGGTGTCTTAATTGAAGTGCTGTTTGGAGTTTTTAAAATGGATGTTTCCTTGTAGCTATGGGTGTGCCTTTGAGTGTTCATCTTAAGGCAGGAACCCCTGGACATCAGCAGTAAAGTTATGAAAGTAATACAGCAAGAGAAGAAATGCAGTTCTCTCATGACATTTAAAAAAAATAATATAATTATTACTCTTTTTGGGGATATTGCTTTTACTCTCAGTAACAGACCCTTGCTAGTAATAAAAGTGAACGTAGCAGTCTGGTGGAATGACCGGAGGTATCCCTGGGGTGCTGCAGCACGTACAGCTGGGCCCTGATGAAAAGAAAGAACAACATTGATTTTCAGTTATTTAGTGCAATTTAACACTATGGGCTCAAATTTTCCTCCCTCCCTGGTGTGTTTTCTTGGTTTATTTACTTTCACTTTGGTTTCTCTTTGATTTATTGGGAGGATGAGCTAGAAAGGGAAAAAAGTCGTGTTTCAGATTGCCTGAGAGTACCCATCCAAGCGATGGGGAGAGCATGAGCCGGGGTGGCTGAGCGCCACATCCCCGCTGAGAGCCGTGGCCGTGGTCCCAGCAGAGACATATGCCAGCTGAAGAGCTGGGTTTTGGCCCAAGCCGTGTGCAAGAGCAGGGAACACGCTGGCAAAATGAACGTGTTTATTCCTCTTGACAAGTTATACAGGACATGCAGAAAGCCCTAACTGAGAAGTTTCCTGCAGTGGAACTGGAGGAACAGAGTGCAGGCTGGCGGGAGCAATGTTGGAGTCTTGGGTCCCACCGTGGTTAACCAGGGCAAATCTCCTTGGCAGGAGCTGAAGCCCTGTGGGGACATCACCGGTGACTCCGGCTGGGTCTGGTGCACTTTTCTGCCTGGGGCTTCCCATGGCTCAGACATTCGACTGCTTAAACTTGCCGCTCAAGAGCAGAGAACACAAATCACATGCGAGCCCGTGGAAGAAGCTTGGTTGCGTGTAAGATCTTGGCCCAGATCTACAAGTGATGCGATTCCCATTCGCACCAGGGAAGTATCACGAATGTGGGTCTGTGTCCACAGAGCCGGTGAAGAAACGGTGGTATTTGTCACCATGGCAAAACCCTGTGTCTGCAGAAATCAGTGGGAGAGTTGCTGTTGGCTTTGGTATGGGTGGAAGGTCAGGCCGAGACTGAAGTTGTCACTGCTGCCGTAGTGACAGTATGAGAAACAACTTGGCAGCTGTAGCTGTAATTGCAGAGAATGCATTAAATTTTTGTGCTACGTTTTCCCACTGCTTTATCTCATCACAGTTGCATCTTTGCTCCCGAGGGAAATAATTTATTGCCGTTCTGAAGGTGGTGCTCATTCCTTTTCCTCTGCACAACCTGTTCGGTGACTGATGGTGTGTAGGGAGTGTCGGAGCTCCGGCTGCCCCCGCTCGCTGCCTCGGGGGAGACGGGGGCTCGATTCCTGCCTCTCCATCACTGCCTTCTGTGCCAGCCCTGTCCTAGTGCCAGCTCTGCTCGGGCCTGAGCTGCTCTCATAGACCCCTGTGTGGTCATGGTAAAATAGATCATGCGCAGAGCCTAAATCAGTTAGTTAGTAAGTCCCCCAGCACATTCTCTTGTTCAGATGTAGCATCTCATTTTGTGGTGGACGATGCAGCACAGGGTTTAGAGAGGAAATTTGAATCAAAACGTCTCTGTTTCTGAGAAGTTCCACCAATAGAGAGGATTAATTCTTTATTGTCTACTATTTTCAGCTCTGCTTATCGAGAGAGACGTGAACACATTGCCTGCCGAAGCCCTGCAGCTAGCGCAGATTTCCTTGCCAGGCTGCATTTGCCTCTGCTCCACTGGCACTTGCTCAGATCCCTAGCAAAGACGTAGGTATTAATTTGCAAAGAAAATACCTCATGTTCCTCCTGACTGACAGTCCAGTTAATGGGTCATATAGGCACTGTACAAATCTCTTCCCAGCTACGACAGGACTGAGCCAGCCGCAGTTTGCCCACAAAGGGTTGGCAGGACAGGCTGCTGGGCAGCGCCAGCCTCCCAGTCCCTGAATCTGGACATTTCTTCTATTATCAGTCTATTAATTTGCTGCATTGCTGCAATAAAAATAATTTTCTCTTCTTTCTTATCTTTCAGAGAGTTCAGAGTTTAGATCTCCCCTGCATAGGGATTGCTGTGGCCAACGCAAACCTCCTTCTGTTGCTTGGGGTGTCCACCTTGGACACGAGCTGGCTTGTCACCTATGTGGCATTGCTCCCCTGGCCCTCGTGGGGCTGCCCTGTGTCTGCCATTGGTTTACTGAGCCAGATTTCATGTCTACTGTTGTCAACAGTCTCTTTGTCACAGATGATTTTTGCTGCTGCTCTTTCATAACACTGTGGTAGAGCCCTCTTGAGGACAACACAAACATGACTCCTGTCCACGGAACTCCCCAAACCCAGGGCAAAATTGTGATTTTTATTCTCTGCAGGACTCTTCGCTGTCACCTGTCTTCTAGCTTTTGGTTGTAGCTTTGTGTAAAGCTGGCTGGTGCGGTGTGTTTGCATGTGAGATGCTGGATATGCTGTCTGTGGGGTGCAGGGGGGCATGGCGGGGTATGTCTGTGTGTCTGTCAGCTTCTGCTGTCTGGTACAACAGCAGGATTTTTTTTTTAAGTTGCATTTTAAGGTCAGGTGGAACCCACCACATCTTCTGTGACTGAGCAGTGATTGAGATCTGCTGGATTTTGCGGAGTTTGGGTGGTGATTTCTGCTGCGTGGCGAACTCCCCCGCTCTCCGCTCTGCAGGCTGCGGCTCCGCGGGGCGGTTTGCAGCTTTTTGGGGCTCTGCGCTGCCCAGACCCCGTGTGTCCCCAGCCCTGGGGCTTGTGTTGTCACCATCCACGGGCGCTGCAGGTCGGCACGGCAGCAGATCCTCGGGCAGGAGCCGCGGGGGAGTGCGGCGGGGAGGCTGCGGAGCGGGTGCCGCTGTTTGGATTAGTGACTCTGCTGAGCTTCCTGCAGCCCACGCAGGCTCCTGTGGGAGTGGGGGTGTTGCTCTGCAAATTTAGCAGCTACCTTTAGGTGGGGAGCAATTACTCTTCGGGCTGTGGGTAAAGTCATCAAGCCTCTCTGCGTGTCTCATTTCCGTTCCCGGTACGCCGGTGGTGGCTGTTAGCAAAGCCGTTGCTTTGGTTGAGCTTTGCTGCAATCGGTTTCTGACTCCAGATCAATACAAGGAGGTTTATTTGGGAATTGGACATTCCAAATGCTGTTTCTGCTGCTTTGGCTGGGTGGACCCCCTGTGAGCCTTGGCCGTGGGTCAGTGCCCCAGTGATCCGGCACCGTTGCTGGGGTGCTGAGCAGGGGCTGGAGCGTGAAGCACAAGCACCACCGTGGCTCAGAGCTCGGAGCAGAGCCCGTGCTAGCTCCCCGGTGGCAGGAGCTGTCAAGAAAAACGTCTCCTCTGTCTAGGAGAGAGGCGCATTTCTGGGGAGCAGGTGGTGAAGATGTTTAGCAAATGTCAGCTTGAGACCTTGCCATCCTGTGGGCAGAAGTGACATCGCTGAGAAATGTGTTATCCTGTCAGAAAGCAGCAAAAAATCCACCAGCTAAATGTTTACGAGCAAGGCAGACCTCTGCCGGGAGCGGGTGTTTTTCCACCCTGGGGACTTGTGGAGCAAGAGCTTCTGGGCGCAGCGGGATCCTGCTCCTGCACACATGGAGGCTGAAGGCAGGAGCCGTGGGCAGGACATCGCCATCCCCCCTGGGCAAGAGCTGCCATCTCTGCTGACCCCTGAGCTCCTGCCTTATTTTCTGGGGTTGTTTTTGCTCCCTTGGCTCCTCTCTGGGTTTTAGCAAGAAGCGGCCTCTGAGCCTGCCTGTCCCTGCGGGTGGTGGGAGGATCTCACCTCCTTCCCCTTCGGCACCGGGCAGGGGTGATGCTGGCCGAGCAGCTCTGGCGAGATGCAGATTCCTCCATCTGATGGGTGAGGCTTGGCCTTGCAGCTCGTGTAACTTGGGTTTTGACAGAGCTCGGGTAGCTGGGGCTCAGCCAGCGCTGCCGTTTGTCACCAGTCCTAACGCGATATCTCTATTTTTGCTGGAGAGATCAGGCAGCTTCTGCCCCAATCCAGGCAGAGAGGAGACAAACGCTCTCAGTTTAGAGAGTGTCTCAGGTCTTCTGGTTGTTCAGCTGAGTTGGTCTTGTCCCTGTTACCGTTAGGACATAAGCATCTGGCCAAGCCACATTGCGTTATTTCTGAATGCCTTAGTCAATCACCTGGAGCTATTTCATTTGGAAGTGGCTTTCTTACTGCATGCAGCGTGCTAGCTCGTATGCAAGCAAAAAAGCTCAAACAGAAAAGCTTCCTGCAGGCAGGTCCTAAATACACTTTTTTCAAAGCTAAAACACTGTCTAAAACTTCTCCTTTCAGACCAGCTCTGGATGTGATTGCATGACTGGGAGTGGGGAGAGCTGCAGAGACCGAAAGAAACTCATTTGCCCAGTGTCCACATGTCAACGTGTGAAGCACATAATTACATCTGGGCTAATAGCTCCATATGGGAGTATTTGAAAAATTTCTAATTTAATAACATGGGTAGTAATCGGTTATTAGAAGCGAGTTTAGTTGAAATAATTGGCAGGGACACCAGTGTGCTAATTTAGTTTGGTATTTATAATGCACAGTCACGTTGTTTTTCAAGGACGGAGAAATGGGTATTAGGTGGTGCCCATATTTCTCAGCAAAAAGTTGCAGCTGGTCTCTGGAAAGACATTTATTCGAGGAAGCTATTTAGTCACTGTTCTTGAGCTTGGGTTTTGAAGATGGATTTGCCTCATTATCGTGTGATGCAATTACACCCACGCTGCTGGGAGTGCAGCCCTTCTCTGACACTTCGGTTCCCACTTCGGATGACTAGAGTTTGGTCTTTCTAGTCATCCGGAGCAGCTCCACCATGCTGGCACAGGGACAGACCCTTCCTGAGGTGCTCACACACACACGGGCGTGAGTGTGCTCGCCCACGGCCAGCGTGCACGTGGGGAAGGAGACATTCGTCTTCTCTGTCCACCCATTCATCCCTGCATGACCGAAGCTCCTCCAGACCTGTATAGGTGACATCAGCTCCAGCCAGGTAAATCGGCACCGTGAGGTTTCCCCATGTGGACAACGAACTCTCAAGCTGCCGTCTCAGAGCTGCTGTACAGGGATTGCGATGAGCTGGAAGGCTCTGCTGATGTGGTTGGTAATCTGTCGGGTCACTGCAAGCGTTACGTGGGGAAGACATGGTGACACGAACAGCCATTACATCTCATCAGCCTCTTCCAGAGCTGACATTCAACAATTGTTCATTTTCATCTTTCTTGAAAGTGCTTTTAAAGCTCAATATTGTCACTTTGTTTGGATTCTTCCCACGCAATATCTGCACTTAGAACTGCCCAGTGCTGATGGAGAGGTTTATTGCCAGAAGCTATTGTGCTAAAATTGAGAGGAAAAACAATTTCTAGTCAGCTCTTGTTATGGTCTCTAATGGGAGATATTTCTTTCTTGCTAAGAACTTGTAAATGCATTTTAATGTTGGATGCAGTGCTCTGTGGCTAAGAGATGTTCAGCCTTCCAGGGTTCAGCCGTACAAATATTTCTGCTTACAGATGTGCAGAACACACTGCACATGTGTGAAGGATGGATGCCTTCCCAACAATGCCAGTTAAAAACCAAATGACAACTATGAAAAAGAGATATCAACCCCCAAAGCTTGCTCCCCAACACCCCAGGACATGCCTCGCTTGTGCACTTTTCCAGCATTGTGGGTGCTTTTTTTTACCACGGGGTTCCCCCATCCCCTTTCTTGAGCAACTTTTGAGAGTTGGAACAATTATCAGACCTTTAATGACCTTTTTTTCCCTCCAAGCTGCTCAGTTTCCTCCTACCAGATCTTGGGGAGAGAAAGGAGTACAGTGGAACCTGCTGGGGCAGATATTAACATAATCATGATGTAATTTAATATCCATTCCATTAAACACTCTTAATGAGAGTTTCTCACTTGGTGTAATGGACTCTTTTCCAGAAGATGAGGCTGCAAGATCAGACACTTGTTATAAATGTCTGTTTATTAAACACTCTTTCCTCCTAAAAGCTTCTGCCTGGCCAGAATGAATATAAATGGAGAGGATGGTGTTTGCAGTTCAGTCAATAAGGAGATAGTGTAAAAAGTTGGGGCTTATTCCTTTTTATTTTTGCGTGTCTTTATATGAGAGATGAGAACAGGCCAAGACATTTTTTAAAGTAAGCTTTTTACCTTAAATATATGAGGCAGTCAAGACCCGGCATCCGTGAAATAGCATCTGCTGTCGGACCGGCTCCTGGAGCAGATACTCCCTTCCCGACAGATGATTTGGTCATGGCAGCTGAACCAGAAGCTGAGGAGCAGATAAGACCAGCGGTGTGTAATAACCTGGCTTTAAAATCCTTTTCTGAGGCTTTAGTTCACCGCGTGGTCCTGACCAGGTGTGCTCAGCAGAAGGCAGCGCTCTCCAGCAGCGCTCGTCTCTTTTTGGGAGAATTTCAGAGTTTTTTTGCGTAGGAGAGGCCCCTGGGGCCTCCTACATCATGTACGTGGTGTTTAACACTGTCATCTGCATGTTGTAGTCCTATTTTTTTTTCTTTTTTCAGAGTATGCAAAGTATGTAGATACCCAACATTGTAAAAGACCTTTACCATCGCGTAACTGTGTTAAAGCTTTTAGGAACGCGGCGCCTGTTCGTGGTGGTGATTCGCATGGTTGGAGCAGTACACAAGAAATCTTTATTTCCTTTTCAATGTCTCGGTTCTGAGCCCTGCTTTTGGCTGAATGTGCAAACAGAGAGACCCTGTTTGTCAGATCCCCGATGGCATCTGGGCTTTGCCTTGGGCATCGCGCATCCCCAGGCTGGAAGGGACTCCCATCTCACGGCAGAACTTCTCAAGCTACGGCAGACTATTGGTCGGTAAGCAAATTTTTCTTGTTGTAGTTAAAATAAGAAACGTACTTGAAGATCAATAGTCTGATACAACCCCTTGTTCTAGTCCTTCCCACGCACCGGGATGAGGCTGTCACAGACTCCATGGAGTTCATGCCTCATTTCAGCAGCACATTGTGAATTTCTCTTTATACGGACTTGCCATTTTCTCTGTCTTATATAATGCATTACAAAAGGAATGGTGACAGAAAGGGGAAATGTATGGCAAATGGTACCTAGCACGATCCAGCGACCCTGGGGAGGGAAGAAAACTTTATTACCGTGAGACACAGTTGGCAGAGATGACGGAGAGGCCCAAAGATTAAGTTTATCCTTTGAAGATTCATCTTTTTTAAAAAACAAAATGAATCCAAGAAAGAAAAGGTTTTAAGAAGGTTTTTAGAGGCTTAAATTTTCCGTGTTTTAAGCAGAAACTATTAGAGCCATTTAATAAGTAAACACTGCCTTGCAGTTTAACAGATAATTCATTAGAATTTTAATACTTCAGTAACAAACTTGCCACAAAACTGTCACACAAAAAGGACTCGGAGTCCTTTAAAACTGCAAAGTAGGAATCACTTTGGCATTTTGAAAGTCTCTGTGAAATTGCTTCCTGGCAAGCTGTGCCGGGAGCTCTGGGAGGCGTTCGGCAGCGAGCGCCCGTGCTCCCAGCTCACCAAACACCGGCGCGTGTCTCTGACCGCAGCCTCGCCGGCTCCTGATGGCACTTTGCTGCTGGGCTGGAAGCAGCCAGTGCTCCAAGGGCTTGTGGGGAGGCACAAGGCAGCTTTTCAGCCCTTTTTGCCTGTCGCGTCCCCTGGGAAAAGCTGGGGTGAGCTGCTGCTGTTGTCCATCCTACCTGCAGCCGCTGGCCGAGGATGCTGAGAGCATCCCTCTCCTTTCTGCGGGTCTTGGCTCGGCCACCTGCAGAAGGAGGGCAGCAAGGGGAAGGTCCTGGCCTCGGGAAGGCTGGAGGGAAATTGGAGAACTGCCACAGTAATTACACCACAGATGAGGGCTTACTGCCTCCTCCTGACCCACAGCCTGGGCGCAGGGACCCCTCCTGCCCTGCATCCCCTGCGGCATTGCGGCTGGTACCCAGGGGTGCTTCCAAGGTGTTTTCAGATTCCTGGGGGGAAAGTACTGCACGAATGCTTAAAGTAATAAACGTTTATAGTGCAAAGATCATTACAGCTGGGAGGCAACAAGCTGCAGCTCCTGGCAGGAGCCAGGAGCCCCCCGTGCTCCTCCCGGCTGGGTCTGGGTCCTGCCACGTTCCCTGAGCATCGCTGCCGTCCCCGCTGCTCCCCGCGCTGCTCCGTGTCCCAGTGCAGGGCCGGGGCTGGCGCACGTTCTGGGCAGCGCTGCCCGTCCCTGCGGCACCGGCACCCGGCTCTGCCGGGCTGAGGACAGCGGCGCTGGTCCCATTAAATCCTGGGAAGTGGGTAATGACCCTGTTACATACTCACTTGGAAAAGTGGCTCGGCTGTGCCTGATTACTTTGCACGGAGACTTTTCATGCTTCCCTTGCAGATATATATTTAGATTTTACCCAAGGGCTTTCAATTTCCTCACTGGCTTGAGCAGCTGTGACAGGTATACAGTTACCTTCCCTTTTTCCTCCGGCCATTTTAACCTGTCACCGGCTTTGTTAAGAAGTGGGAAGAGATTACGAGTCGCTGTAAAGCTTCAGGGTCTCATCGCTCTGCTTGTAAGCATGTAAAATGCACCACAGAAATAGGAAACTTGTTGGAGGTACCATGGCTTTGTGGGGATATTTGTGCAGCGTCTGCTCTATTTCTTCTTCTCCCTGCTAAGCAGTCCCAAGTTAACGTCCTGGCTTTGCAGCTTTCATGTTCGTCGCTGATGAGCCACACTTAAGGAGGTAAAAATGGGTTTGCAAAGGCTGCGATGACAGTTCTGGGATTCGGCTCTTGCGTCGCAGTTACATAAAGGCTCTCGCCAACTCTCCAGTAGTTGGGGAGATGCTTGGGGAAGGGGACCCGCCATCCCCGCTCCGGGCTCACCAAGGGGGGTCTCATTTGCAAATCACCTACATCCATCGGTGGGGACCAGGGTGTAGCCGTGGGGGGCCCGGCCGAGCCCTTGGCAGTGGGAGCAGCGGGATGGGGGGTCTGGTGTGGGCACCGCGGGGCACGGGTGTCGCTGGGCAGTTCCTGGAGCCCTGGGTCTGCAAGGGAGGTGCTCTCCCCTCTTCTCAACGCTAATAGTTTGAAATTGTTAACATTTGAAATGTTAATGCAGAGAACCTGGGGAAGAGGAGAGAAATCAAAGGCTCTTCTGCTATCAGACACACCGTCCCCCTCTGGGCTTGCAGCCTGCCTGCCAGCTCTGGATGCATTCTCTTATTTTACATAATTTTTCCATCTCCATCAGCCCAGCTCTTTGAAGGCTTCCTTCTGTTTCCAACTCTCTTGCTGTTGCTGAGTATGCTCTCCTCCATGTTTTCTAAAATGTCCTTTCCACCCTGAAACCCCAGTGCTCCAGTTTATCAGACAAATCTCCCGAACTCTGCCGAGGAGATGCCGGGTGAGGCAGCGAGCTGCTGCCAGGTGCTGTTTGCTTGTGCTGCCTGATCCGCTGCCAAGACTAAACAGGGGAAGCGAGGGAATAAAACGCAGCCCGTTAATTTCTGCCTGTGTCATGCAAATCTCTCAGGCACCTTCGAGTGCCTGGTGTGGCACCAGTTGGCCAAAGGCTTCCCCAGCTGTGTGATGGTGTTGGTGAATGCTGGTGTTCCCCTGCTCTGCGCTCTCTCCCATTGGGTTTTTTCTTTGTTTTCCTGGGATGCTGAGCACCCTCCGTGGTGGGACATGCCCCACAGGGCAGTGCAGCAGGGAGATCCTCAGAGGTGACACCTTCCCAAGGTGGACACAGGGACAGTGGTGACATTGCCTGCAGTGACCGTGCTCCAGTGGAGACTCCTGAATGGAGACGGCTCTTCAGCACGGTTGTGGTTTTGGCAGGAACCGCTCAGCCCAATTGCTGTCCCAGCCAGCTGCTGCGATGACAAAAATCCCTGCAGTTTGTGAACTTTTCCTGAAACGCTTTTAATGACAGTTTAATAATAACACTTAGTGCTTGGTACAGAGCTTCTCAGCCCTGGAACTGAAACGCTTTACTGAGAAGGGTAAGGACCATTATCCCCCATATTCACAGGGGGCAAAGAGCTGGATTTTATTTGTGAGAATAATTATAACAAGTGGAATTAATCAACTTTTCATATGAATGGTGTTGCTTTTTAAAGACACATGTCAGGAGAGAGTCCCAGATACAAAGGAGAGCTCGCAGTGGTGTAGATCCATCTGACGGCTTCTCGGGGAACTCGTTGATGCCTGTGGTGCGAAGGCATTAACCCTGCCAAGGCAGTGAGCAGAGGGAGCAGAAACCAGTGAAAATAAATGCAAGACAGGGCACAGCATTTGCTTTCTGGTGCCCTAGTTCCCGGTGAGCTGCTGTTGCCCCGGTCCCGGTGGTGCTGCTGCCGTCACCTCTCCAGCCCCCGCTGCTCGGGAAGACTCTCCCAGCTCCTGAATGTCCCCTGGGTCCTGCTGCGCTCCACGTAGCGCATGGAGCAATGGCACTGAAATAATTGCTGTTTCTTAGCTGGTGGGCTCGGGGGCCGTGACCTCTTACAAGCGCCTGCAAAGTCGCTGAGGGTTGGGGTTTTTTGTTGGGTTTTTTTTTTTCTTTCTTCTTTTTCTATCCTGCTCTACATCCCCCTCTTGCATCTGGGCCATCTTTGGACTGCAGGCTTGCGGGGGAAACGGCAGCATCCTTGGGCCGAGCCCAGGAAAACAGGCTTGTTTTGGCCGGAGCCTCTTGGTGCAGCGGGACTGCACATGGTGAATGCCAATGTCTCTGGGCACCACGAGCGCAGGTGGGGGAGTCACCGAGACGCTTCCTCGTGTCGCTGCCCTGCTGCTCACAGCCCACCACTGGGTCTGTTTATGGAGCCGCCAAGACCTGGACTCACCTCAAAGAAAACTGAAGTCCTGGGAAATCCTCCCATTATCTTTGGCAATTGCTGCTGAGGGCTCTGCTGGCAGGAGAAGAGGCGGGGCGGGGGCTGTGGTCCGTCTTGTACAGAGCTCCATGGGGGTTGAATGCAGACATTTGCAAGTGTTTTGAATTGCAAAGTGCTGCTGTGGACCTGCCTGGCCCTAACCTGGTGTGGAGCAGCGATTTGGCCGCACGGGCCCTGGCTGCTCAGGGGGATCCACGTCTCTCGTGGGGAGCAGCCTCTGGGAAGCCCCAGGTCACCGGGGTGCACGTCTCTGTGGAAGGTGAGGAGGAGCCTCCATCCATCCATCCTTGGTTTTCCCCAGCTCCCTCAGGAAGGATTTGATCATCGGTGTATTTTAGACCCTGTTTTCCATTGCACAACTCATCTCCGAGAAAGATCTGCTGGCTCTCTGCAGCAGCTGAGTGCTGAGGTCCTGCTCCCATGGCCATGTGCCAGAGAGGACCTTCCTCTCCAGCCTAATGGAAAGAAAATGGAAAGAAGTTTTAAAATTGACTCTGGATCAATACAAACAGTATTTACTGAGCACTTTTTTTTTAATAAATACACGCATCCCTGCTATCCAGAGAGGATTCCCAAGCATCTCCTACACGTTCTAATATCTCTGCAATCTGAAGTCATCAATGTATTAGTATTATCTTTTTGACTGTAAATGGAACTCTGACTCCTTGGATTCGACCCTCTCACTATCTGCAGCTCCACCTGCCGATCGATAGTCAAAAATATGGGCAGAAGGACCCATCTTGTTAGGCAAAGAGTTCCTTGGGCCACTCTTGTGTTGTTCAGGAGAACAGGTGAGGGGCTCTTGGGGGTCCCCGAGCGTGTCCGTGCTCCCCCTGTGTCCCTGTGCGGAGGAGCAGCGCTGGCACCCACAGGGACAGGAGGGCCAAGTCCTATGCCAAGGAGGAGGCTGGAGCATCAACGTGGGGGGTATTTTGGTATTTTTTTTCTTTTTGGCAAATCTGTTATTTTAACTGAAACAAATGCTGGAGGAAAAAATATTCTAGTGAGGAAGCAAAGTTCCATCTTCTGTGATTTCAACTTCCAAATGGAAAACAGAACAATTAGTAAAGAGAGAAAAAAAATAAATCTTTGCATTTCCTCAAAAATACTGACATTTCCAGGCGACTCTGTTGAAGGGAGGTACTTCTGCTGGTGCTTTAACCAGTGCTGCGCTCCATGGTTCGGTGCTGGTCTGGCTGCAGGAGCCTCGCGGTGCAGCTGGGAGTTGTTTTTGCAGGGCTGTGTGTGAGCCTTGGCAACCTCGAAACCTTGGCAGCTCTTGAAAAGCTATTTTGCAAAATGCACGGTGACAATGTAGGGCATTCCCCGGCGACTAAAGGGCAGAACTGGTGCGTGTGCACTTCTTGTAAAATACTTCAGCAAATGGCTGGGCCAGAGGGGTTTGTAATGTTTATCAAAGTGTTAGTAGTGCTCTGAAGTTTATTAAGCTGTTAATGTCATGCTATTATGTTTGTTGGGGTCTTCAAATATAGGAAGTGTTTGTGGTAGTAATAAAATTGTGCAGGACCTTGCTTTTCCTTGCAGTTATTAAAGGGAGGTCAGGACCATGCACACACCACAACCTGAGCAGAAAGAGGATTCTCCTGGAGCAGCTCACCAGCGGGTCCCCAGAACCAGGGGGTCACTGCAGAGATGATAACGAGCCTTAATGACTTTTCGGCTCAGGGTCCCTCGAATTATCGCTGAATTTGCACGAGCGCAGCCCCTCCTGTACAGCAGCAGCTCTGCCGTGGCTGATAATGCCTCTCATGAGATGCTGACATGGTCGGGAGCGCAGACGTTTTCTAGTGGAGCGAGTTCCTGTTCTGGTTGTTGGAAGCGTCTTTGCACAGTTGATGCCTTTCACGGTGACCTCAAGATTTTAAAATATATTCAATTGGCTTTATAGAAGGCTTCGCACACCAACGTTTTTGAGCTGTATGTCAACAAGTTGCTTGCCAGAAGAATACGAAAAAAACCCCGTCCCCTTCCTCTTTCATCAACTAGTTAACATGGGCTGGGTCATGTGTTATTTCCAATAAGTTGAATAGGTGCGTAAAAGGAGTTTTGGCAGTGGGGACTGAAAGCTACTGGGTGAAAGGAGAGTATTTAACAATGCAGTTGCTGTGGATTCAATTAAGAATAATGTAAAATTTGCTTTTTTCTGAATCTTACTTTCTGAAATATTGTTACCACTACAACTGCTGCTCAGCAATTCCGGCACAGCAGTGGTCTCTGCGTAATGCAGACGCTGCAATGAGAAATCAGCAGTTTGTAATGGGCTCTCGAAGTAAAATTAAACATTGATTTCCTGGCTTATGGTTGGCCGGGCAAATGTTTCTGGACTGGAGGAACTCTTATTTGGACTTTGATATTACCGAGGTTGTGTTTTGTTGATTTTTTTTTTTCATTCCTGGATTCCCTTGGAGAACGTGCTGTACCAACAAGATGTTTGATGTGTAGTTTACCCTCATATACTATGGGTAGACACACGGGCCACATGCCGCAGCAGAGCAAACGCACCGCGCTGTGCCTCTGGTTACATTTACAGCCGCGACTCTTTCTAGGAATGTGCAGTTTCCCAGCAAGAATGAGTGTTCTGATGTATTGGCTGGTGCATTTTGCCTGCTGCGTTTTCCGGCGTTGCTGGTGGCTCGATGACCCAGCCAGCTTGGAGTTCCTGCCTTCTTCCTCCTCGTCCTCCTCCTCCAGCTGCTCTTACTGCTGTGCCAGCCCTGTCTGGGAGGCGGTTTGGGAGGAGAGACGGTGCCGGGGCTGTAGGTCTGTAGGTGAAACATGTGAATGAACACAAGTATGACAGGAGAGTTTCCATTTTCTTTTAAAATTCCCCAGGTCTTCCCCTAACACCTCTTCCGTTCAGTGCTGCTGCTTGATGGCATTAGTGCTGAGATTATGATTTAAGCATAAGCCACTTTTCACATCGAACCTTAATCCTGAAGTTAATGTTCTTCTGGAATTAGGAATAGAAAACAATGGAGAATTTGCAATTATCTCCTTAAAAGAGAGACCTGATCGCCCCAGTCCCAGTGACTCCAGTTGTCCAGGAGGATTCATCAGGCACAGCCCAATCTAATTATTAATATATTTGGGACTGGAGAACAACATCCTGAAGTAAACAGATACAGAGCAATAAGTTGCAGATGAGGCTGAAGCAAACCATGAAGCAGAAGGGAATGACTTTGTTAGAAATTAGCATTGAGCTAATGAATCATTTTGAGGCAAAAGGAGAAATTAAATGTGTGCTGAAAGCTGGCACATTAGTAAATGGGCTGTGGGTTTTTATCCATTTTACATTTCAAAATGCTGAAATAAAGTATGTCTCTCAGTGAAATTCCATTGAGAAATAATACTCTGAGCAGGGAAACAAGGGTTTGGTTAACAGGAAATGGGGACTTGGTTTCTCCTCTCAGATCAGCTGGAGAACCTGCCTTTGTATCGGGGTAAATCCCCTTTGGGTACCGATCTTGGGGAAGAGCAGTGAGCAGAGCTCGTATCGGACAGTTCGCTGGTGAGAGAAAGGAAAGAATTGGCTGTTTCTTCCCAGAGTTTGGTGCAGGATGGTGGTGCTTGGTGCTCCGGTAGCTTATGGGGGTCTGGAGGTGTGTGGTGTGTGCAGGGCACGCAGCTGGGCTGGGGCAAATGTGAGCCTTGCATTGCGAAAGTGAAGTTCTTTGGATCCCAGATTTCCCATTTCATGGGAGGTTGTGCCCGTACCTCAAAACCAGCCCTCGCACAGCTTTGGGAAGACCCTTGCAGGTGTCCCCGTGTTGAGTCTTTGTGCATAATGTTCATCTTAAAGAAATCCTGTTGTGCAGTTTAATTATTCGCTTTGACTTTTCATATCTCATGTTTTGTGTGTCACTGGTGATCAGTTAGTGAATTTAGTCTTTAAAGTGTGCAGTGTGGCAGCATCAGTGTGCTGTGGGGTGATGCTGGCATGCCGTGGGGTGATGCTGGTGGGTGGCATTGGGGTGCTCCATTGGGTGGGGTTGGGGTGTGGTGGGATGGGACCCTCGTGGTCCCCTTGATGATGCTCTGTGTTGATGCTCTGTGTTGAGCGCTGCCATCAAGCGCAAGCTGGAGCAGCTTTGGACTGGTGGCATCCCAAACAGAGGGTGGGATGCATGAACCCCCCTTTCCAGCCCCACCTGCACACTGGGGGACTCACAGGTTCGGCTCCTACTGGGAGCTCCCCTGGCCGCAGTGAATTCCCTTTTCTGTTTGACATCTTGAGATGCCAAGCATGCCAAGATGACATCGATGCCAAGCGTGTCCAAGGAGCAGCAGCTTTTGTTCTCACGTGCAGAGGGAAAGCTGGGCTGTCCCGGGATGTCACCTCTCCGGGTGGTGTTTTAGCCCAGCCGGGTGGGCAGCGATCGAGCCCCCCTGGCACTGAGTTCCCCTCTGCTCTGTTCACGGCAGGTGCGTTTAGGAGGGACTTCGTTCTGCTGCGTTGTGTCTGCAAGCCCAGCGCGCTGAGGCTGTTCCCTGGCACACAGTCCACACTCTGTGCACAGAGGAATAAGATAAAAAAGCTTCCTCCCCCTCACAGTGCTACCGAAAAACAGGGATGGGGAAAAAATAATCCCTCAGCCCCTGCCCTGCTTGTGGTGATAAGAGCAATGCAATAATTTTTTTAAAAGGAGGCAGCCAAGACTATTTATTAGACAAAGCCATGTCAGAGCTTTCTGCATTGGGATGTTTTCTCGGCTGTTTTGTACCAAATTCCTTGCAGCAGCAAGGCCAGTGAGTTTGCCTTGACTCCACTCACTACCAAAATAAATGTACAGGGCAGGATTGTTCCACTGAGCCGCCGTGAGTGGGGAGAGGGAAGGTGGCAGGAGATGGTATGTGCCGACGGCTCCGAACTGAATGCGGCGAGGATTGCGATGTACGGGAGAGTTCAGGGGGGGAAGAGGAGGGAGGCACAGAGGCAGCCCAAGCTGGCGGGATGGCGAGAGCCAAGCTGAGGAATTCCCCTTCAGAGAGCAATTCCCACGTGAAAACTGTCCCACCGGCGAGGACAGAAGACGTCCATGGGGTGAGCCCCCTGCTACCGGCTCGGAGGATGGGATCCCTGGGGAGCGATGTCGGACAGAGGTATTGCAGGACTGCAGTGGTGCGTGGGGCTGCGGGGGGGGCAGCACCTTTTATCTGTTCCATGAGAGGGGAAGGATTAGTGCCCCCCCGGGCTGGAGGGGTGAGGGAGCAAATCCTTCTGATAGCCATGTTAAAGAGCCACACCAGCTCCAAAGTTGCGTTATGAAATACGGAGCTGGAGCAGAAGAAAGCCAGTTCCTTTAAATTTTTTATAAGTGCTTCTTATGTTTTTCTGTATGCCCAAAGCATGTCTGAATGGCAGTGCTGAGACCGTGGGGCTGCCACACGACACTGTGAACTTGCATTGTGCCTTATCTGTGCAGAATGAGACTGAAGCTGATTTACCCCGGTAACGCCCCAGTGTGCACTGTACATAAGCACCATGTTTGCATGGGAGAAGAAATGCTCAGTCTCCCATCTGAGGAATAATTTATTTGTAACTGGGAAAAAAAAAAAAGCTACCATAGAAAATGCTGCAGCCTCTTTCTGCAAGCACACAGCTGATTGTACTGAGAGAAATGAGCTGTTTTTCAGGAGGATAAAAATGCTTCACATTGCTCTTGAATTACAGTGTTTCAGAAGAAGCCATGTCCCCTAGTTATGGTGAGGATGCAGATGCCAGTAATTCAGTTCTTGTTCTATTCATTCCATTTTCTGTTTTATTTTTTTCCCCATCTATTCAGCCTTTCTGTCCATCCATGCTGTCATCCTTCTTGGCAAGAATTGCCACACCTGTGGTTGTGTACTGTATATCTCCCAGGCTGGAATTGGGTGCTGTTTCTAGCTCCGGTTTCCAGTGCAAATGAGCAGTGCCAGAAAGCTTCTGCTCACGGTGAATTTTACTTGTTTGGCTTGAGGTTGGAAGGAATTAACCACCTTGGCTTCCGTACCTCGGTGTGTCTCCCTGGTGGGCTGGGGGAGGATGGCAGCAGGCCAGGGTGAGCAGATGTGGTCCCTGCTGGGGAAGCCGAGGAGGGGCATGTGTGTTGCGGGAGGAAGGCAGGGGCATCATCGTGGTCCTTCCCCAGTGCTGATCTGTGCCAGGCACGTGGTTTCATCTCCAGGTCTGGGCAGCAGAGTCCTGGCGTACCTGCGGAACGGGGAGCGCGTCTCTGGGTCTGACCTGTGGGGTGTCAGCTCTCCGGATGGCACAGATGCCACCTCTGGGGAACAGACACTTGGATTTTGTGGGCCGTTGCATTCTGACTCGGTGAGGAGGGGCTCACATGTGTGCAAAGCTGCAGACGGGCAGCGTGTGGGTGCGTCGGAACTCCGTCCTTGAGGCTCGTGTGGTCTCAGCATGGTTTGGCAGCAATCTGTGTCTGCTCCCGGTGTCAATCTGACTGCTTTCCCTCTGCTTTCCTGTCTTGCTTTCAGTGCTTCAGAGAGCCACCAAAGATTGACCTGTTCTGGGGGTACCTACATCTCTGGAGGTGTGTCCTGAACACGCCTGTTGGTGAAGCCATTGGGGTGAACTCTACAAACTCATCCCAACCGCTGCTAATCAGCGGTGGTTAAACCCCCAAGAGGGGCTTTTCCTCTGCTGGGCTCAGGGGTTTGGTGGGTTCCTGCCCAGGACCAAACCTCCATCTGCAGGGCTGATCCTCTTGGACCTCTTGTGGGGAGCATGGCGCAAAGGAGGGATGCTGCAAGGCACCATCAGATCTGGGGCGGGCAGGGGGCAGCAATTCCAAAAATCGCATCGCTACAGTGGTTTAGTGGACCCTTGCCAGAAAGCCAAGTGTGCAGAGCACACCTGGGTGCCTCAGGGCTTTATGAAAGAACCCAATTCCCTGGGTTTCACTGGAATTTCAAATGTTTTGCTGCAGTCTTGCTGTAAGGAAGTGATGATGCCTCAGGCACTGCTGCTGGGAGGTAGAGAAGTTGGTGGCAACACTTTTCTGCTCCTCCAGCGTCACAGAGCCTGCCAGCTGCCCTTTGCGGTGTCTGAATTCCCCACTGCGCTGCTTCTTGACAACTGAGTTGGCAATTAAGATTGAGATTTGTGCGCTTCTCTTTCACTGCGTGTGCAAGCAACAAAGGCAGGCAGATTGCTTCGGCAGCGATGAATAGCGCGTTTGAGATGCTCCGTCTCCTCCAAAGCCAGACACAAGCAGCATTATCAAGTTAGCGGTGACAATTGTCACTGGGAGTGAAATTACCAGGTGATGATGGAAGAAGATGCTGTGTTACAGGGTGTTCTCAGGGATGCAAATGAATTCTCTAGGCAACTGAAGCCACTGAAGTTTATTCTCACTTGCTTTATTTACCTCTTACTCTGTCTCTTAGTCATTGCACCGTCTCAAGGGTTTTAGGGGTTCTCGGTCAAAACAGGAGGGAAGGATTTGAGTTCATCTGAAAAGAAACCACTCCACAGCCACGTAAGATTTCATACTTGGATGTGCTGTGTGTCCCCTCCCTGCCCCATGTTTCCATCCTCACCTCTTTGAGTCGCCTTCGCTGAGCCGCCCATAGCCGAAACCCGAACTGCTGAAGTTTGTGGTAAAAAATGATGAGAGCATTGCAGAAGAGCTGAGGTTGGAGGGGACCTCTGGAGGGCTGTGGTCCAACCCCTTCTCAAAGCTGGACTAAGGTTGGCTTAGGACCAGTCCTGCTGATTTTTGAACATCTCCCAGGCTGGAGATTTCCCAGCCTCTCTGGGTGCCTGGTTCAGGGCTTGATCACTCTCAGGACGAATAATTTTTCCATTGCTGCATCTTGTGCCTGTTCCCTCTTGTCCTTTTAGTGGCTGCATCGCAGAGGAGGCTGCTGCACCTCACCCCTCGGGTAGCCGAGGGCAGCAATTAGCTCCTTCCCCCACTTCTCTCCTTCCTGCTGCACAGTCCCACCTCCCGCAGCCTCTCCTCGTCTCTCGGTTCGAGGTATTTTTGGCAGGGATAAATGGGACTTTGCTTCAGTCGTGTTACAGTCAACAAGGTGGCTACTTGGTGAGAAAGTGGTGGGGGGTGGCACTGCTCTGTGCCATTTAACCTGGGCATTTCTGTTCCACGGAGCCGCGGGCGTTGCTGGGTGGTGCTGAGCGTGTTTTCGGTGCACGACCACTGCAAAAACGGGCAGGGTGCTCAGTGCTGAACTCTGTTACAAGGACAACATGCAAGCGCGCTGCTCGATCCCCATGAACAGGAAAGGATCCCGGATCCCGGCTGTGACACAGCGAGCTGGCAGCTGGCATCCATCACACCGAACAGAGCCCTTTGTAAACATGGCCAGAGATTTCATCCCGGCCCGCACGGGGCTCGAGCCCGGCTGTTTCTCGCTGTGCTGGAACAGCCCCGAGCTCTGCTCACCCTCCCTGTTTTGTACCCACTCCCCTGCATGGGGACAAGACCCACCTCACTGTGTCCCAGGCAGGGCTCAGCTCTGAGCTCCCTCCTGCAGGTTTTGGCTGTGTTTCGGTGGCTGGTCCTGTGTTTATGGTCCCTGTTCCTCAAATCCCTGTCCCCAGGTGCACCCCAGGCATGGGGCGATGTGACCCCCCGAGCTGGCAGCGCTGCAGCGGGTGCCTGCGGGGACCTGGCTGAGTTTTGGGAGTGCTGAGCATCCTCCCACGGCTGCTGGTGAGACACCAGCGCCGCTGAAAATCTCTGTGCCCTATATAGGTGCTGAGATGCAGATGAGGCGCCTCACCTAAGGATGCCTACACTTGAAACGCGCACTTGGGCTTTTGCTCTGGTTATTTCAGGTCCCTCATTCCCATCAGGGTGTGGGGATTAGCGTGTTCCTCCTCCAGTGGAGGTTTCCTGCTGGCACTGGGAGCAGGATGCCCGGCACAGCCGTCCCCTCCATGCAGGTACCAGCTGCCAGCCTGGCTGTCGGGGCTGTGCGGGGTCTCACAACCCACCCCAGCTCGTCCTTCCTCCGCAAGGCTCAGTGGGGACCCATTGAGCTCATTAGGAGAAGCGGTGAGATGTGCGTTAGAGCAGCCTCAGCATCTGCAGGGCTGTTTTGCCCAGCGCTGGCCCAGGCTTGGCAGAGCTCACCCCTCTGGGAGAGCCCAGACTTGCTGGGAGGTGATTGCAGGCAGTGCCGGGAGCTGCCGGGCCTCGGGCTGAGATCGGCTCCTCCAGCTGCAGCGGGAAATGCGGCTCTTTTGGCACCATGCCTTGGTTGTCTCTAAACTTTGGCTGCACAGTTCGCTGAGCTTCCTCCAGACCAGGGGTTGTCCCTGGTTGTCCCCGCTCTGTCCCGCAGCCTGGAGGGGTGGGCTCGTGTTTGCGAGCAGGACACGTGCATCTTCCTCTCCCCTTCCCCTTCTTCTTGCTCGTTCCTTCTCCCCCTCTGTGCTTTCTTTTTTCATCTCTTCCCATCTGTCCTTCTCACATCAGGCTATTTTTGGGGATGAGTTTCTCACTGTCAGTATGGTAGGAACCATGGTGCATCTTATGTCTTAGAGGATGCACACTGCTTTGGGAAGCCTTGCTTGGCTCATCTTAACCCCCCTACCTTGCCCCTCTCTTGGAGGGATTTTGAGACCAGGGGCTAAAGGGCACGAAATCTGACGGCTCTCTGCTCTGGCTCTTGAAACACCTCCAAGCCTCGCAAGTGGTTATTAAGCAGCCTGCAGCCGAGTGCGGTGTTGGCAGGTCATTACTTGTGTCTTTGTAACTTCCAGGGGCTTTTAGTCAAGGCAGGGGTTTTTTTGTGGTTTGGTTTTTGGGTTTTTTTTACTTGAAAGTAATAGGAACTGCAGGACCAGAAGTGAATTTTTAATACCCTTTGTTTACCAAAATACCTCCCGGAAAAATCAGCAGGCAGCGGTGAAGGCGCGGAGCTGGCAGGGGGTTTGCTGGGAGGGAGCAGATCTGCGCGAGCTCAGCTGAGCTGCCGCTGTGCCTTGCTGCTCTCCCCTCCATCCCAGCGCCTTGGAGCACTTGAAACCCGGGGAAAGCGTTTAGCCTCAAATTATCTGCGTGATAGGGATGAGCTAAATGCCACCCAGATCCCACAGTGCCCTGGCAGAGCAGAGCGGGGGCTCGGGGTCGGCTGCCTTCTCCTGTCCAGAGTGAAGGAGACTTGGTCTGCAGCCCAAATGCTTGGGGGAGCGAGGCTGGGGGTGCTGCTGGGCTGTGCTGGGCTGCACTGGGGTGTGCTGGAACCAGGGCTGAGGACCAGGATGAGGTGACAAGGTGGCTGCTCTGCTGAGGAGCTGCTGTGCAGTGTGGGTGGGCAGGTGATTGCTCTCTCTTGTACATAAGCAAGATTTATTAGTGGCTTTTGTTCTAATAATACATACACCATTGTCTCTTCACCTCCTAATAGAACCCTTCATCTTGTAAGGGGCTGCAGCTTGACATGCGGTGACAGACCTGTCTCCGTAGCTGTGAAGTTTCTTCCCCCTCTGCTCCTCTTCATTCTCTCGTCCTTCCCTGCCCTGTCCCTCTCTCCGGGAGATGCTGCTGACACCTGCGGGGGGTTGGCGTCGTGGTTTGGTGGTTGGCATCATGGTTTGGTGGTTGGCAGTGCCAGGACGAGGGGACTCGGGTTCCCTATCCCAGACCCCGGGGTCTGGAGGGGATTAAAGGTCGAGCTTGCTGCTGGTGTCGTAGTTATTTCCATGATAGGTATGAGATGAGTTGAGGTTTGTCTGCACAGGGATACACCGGGAGGCAGATCTGGATGAAACTAAAAAAAAGTTCATTTAAGGTAGATTATCTAAAACACATTAAAAGCCAGTGTAACCTTTCTGACTTAGTTAACTGGCTTTAATTCTGCAAATCCTAAATCTAGTCCTTCCTTTCCAGTGAGACTGTGCACAGAAGAGAGTTCGTGCCATTCTGCTAATCCCCTCCGGCAGTTAACCCGAGTTAATTGTCACATAAGTGACAGTGCAGAGTCCGCCCAGGCTGCGGTGGAGTCAGTGCGGGGCAGCAGAGGGAGGATGCTCTGCCCCCCGGGGCTGGGGCTGCTCACCGAGCCGGGCACGGGACCCGGGGCTGCGGCTGCTGCCTGGCAGCGATCTTCGGGGAGCAGAACCGGTTCGGCCGCGGGGCGGTGCTGGGCATCCCTTGGGTCTGCCCGTCCTTCCTTCTCCCTGCAGAAAATGTGGCCTTTCCATAGTGAACCAAAGTCTCCAATTTGAAACTTTTAAAAAGTCTTTGGGATCTGGAAAACAACTGTTTTTCCGCTGAGAATTTGAGTGATTTTTGGTTTTCTTATAAAATCTTCCATATTTCCTCAGCATTTAGACTGTTTATGAGAATTCGGGTCCCTGGCGGCGTGGAGAGATTTCAAGTCACATCCTCCCCCTGTGATCGGATAACACAGTTCATTCATTTGGAAGCCGAGAGCACCTTTTTGTTACTATTTTATCACACGTACTTTAACCACAGCACAGAGCGGCCAAAGCCGCAGCTGGGGAGGTGTACGGTCTGTCCATCGCTTTGGAGTCCCCTTTGTTTGTGGTGCCCTTTTGTGAGCAAGGTGTTTATTTGCCTCATGAGTCCATCACTTGCCTGGCTGGAGAAGGTGTCCTGGGAATCGCATCCTGGTGCCTTGGGACCTGTGAGGTGTGATTAAATGTGCCGCGGCTGTTTGGTTTTCAGGAACGTCCTTCTGCCTCGGGGAGCTGCAGCTGAAATAAGCCCCAGTTCGTACAGTCTTCCCAGTTGCCAGCTGGCAGTATATTAGGAGAAAACCAAATCATTTGCTGCTTCTTTCCCTTAAACATCTCTGAGAGGCATAAAAGGCTCCTGTGCAAACCCAAACAGGGCCAGGCTGGGCGTAGAAAACTAAATCATGTCACAGGGCGGCTTGTAGCTGGGGGAAGAATTAGCTTTCCTTCAGACTCACATTTTAATTGAAATGAGAATTTATTGCTTTTATTTAGTTTGAACTATACCGGAGTGCTGTGGACTCATAAAGCACAAAGCAAAATAAAAGAAAAACCTTTATGTGCTGCAAGTGTCCCCTTTGCTTTGGTTATAATTCTTGATTGCCCAGACTCATGTTAAATAAGGAAAGGCAGGAGGGCAGGGAAGGGCTCTGGGGCGCTCCAGGAGCCGTTTCAGCTCACGCCCGTGGTGACGGGGACCCGTGGCCATCGTGGGGATGGATATGTCTTGAAAAGAGTGTTTGTTTTTGCAAAGGGAATTTTTTTTTCCTTTGCAGCTGTAATTGCTTTGTTTCACAGTGCTGTGCTGCTGCCTGTGGGATGTACAGTACACGAACGTGGGCACTGCGGGTGCTGCTGGCAGAGCCGGTCGCTCCCCCCGACCCACTCCCGGACATCTCTGTGTTCTTCTGTCTCCCCTGCTATGACCTCCCATGTTACCCTCATTATTCCCTTCTGTTCTGTTCTTTTTTTTTGTTTTGTTTTCCATTCTCTGCTCATCACCTGTGTGTAAATTCAGCTCCATGAAGGTGTCTGTAGGAGAAAAAATGTTAGGTTCCTAAAAACACCCCAACCAGCACCTTTCCAAATTCAATTTCTCCACAGAAAGTGGGACACTGATTTGAGAGAGAGCAGTGATGCAGTTTGCGAGACATTTAAAAAAAAAAAAAAAAAAGAGGCAAAAAAATTGGTTTTATCGATGGAGCTGAGTCCTTAAAGGAGCCGTACACAGGCAAAACCAACAGAGCATCACAGGGTCCCCAGTGTCCCCACCCTGGGGACCTCAGTGGGGACACACCCCAGGTGTGGCGCAACCCCCGGTGAGCGCTTGGGCGGCCGTTTGTCCCTCCGGCGTTGGCGTCCCCGTGTCACGGCCCTGGCTGTGGCCGCGGTCCCTGCCTGGCAGCTCCGCGTTCCCCTCACCGCCTGTGATGCTCTCGCTCCGCAGGCCCCACGCCGAGGACTTCAGCGTGGATTCCTCCTTCTCGCAGTAAGTCACCGCACGCGTTTCCCGACGGGGAGGGGACGGGGGCGGCTGTGACACCGCCAGCCCTGGGGACTGTCACTCTTCCATTGGGGAAAAGCCAACCGTGTTCTCTAGAAAGCAAAAACCCCCCTCAGAATTTGGGGTGCTTGTGCGGTTCATGTGTGTGTGGTGTCTTGTGAGCCAAGGATTTGGGCAGTCCCTGCTGCAAGAACAGCGCTCAGCCTTGCCTTTAAATTAGCGATAGATTGTTCTGCTTTTAAGGGAGCTGATAAGCATGAGGTTGGTTCTTTCCTGCTCTTGTCACCAAGGGGTTGTGTACGGGACCAGCAAACCCATCTGAGAGCAATGGTTCCCACCATGGGGAAGACTGTCTGGGCTCGGAGGCAGACACGTTTCTTGGGGAAGAAGTGACATCCTTGGCAGCAAATTGGTGATTACCCATTAGTGATGAGCTCCATGCGCAGACTCTAATTAAACAATCCAGATTCATCAGCAGAAGCAATTATAGGAGCAGACTCATGAGTGTCAGTCTCCAATATTGCCAAACAAACAATTGAAAGGAAGCACACCGTGTTATTCTGGTGCTGCTTCTCTTTCTGGGTTTTGTTTTCGGGAGCTGCTGCCCCCGCCGTGTTTGGCTCCCCCTTGCTCTGCGGTGCTGAGGGCACTTGCATGGAGAGCTCTGCAACCCCCGGCTGCATCCCCGCTGCCCCCAGTGCTTGCCTTGGAGCCTGAAAATGGGCTCCCCAACTGCTGAATACAGTTGGAGAAGGACTATAGCTGCCTTCAGGGAATAAGGAATTGATAAAAATCCCATTTCCATTGCAGTGTCCTCCCTAATAAAACAAACAAACAAACAAAAAAACAACAGGACTGGCCTCTGACGCCAACATCAATCTTGGGCAGTTTTTCCAGAAGTGGTTGCTTGGAGCTCGCTTTTCATCCCCCCAAAATAAAATTGCAGTGTTACTGCTGGAGCCAGGATGATGTTACCTGCATCCAGCTGTGTTTAATATGCTGCAGAGTGGTTGGCAATATCGCTCCTTTTCCTTGGGCAAAAATCACACTCCATAGCAAAACAGGAGGTGTGGGGTTTTTTTCCCTTTTATTACAAATGTAAATTCATGAAATCTCGAAGAAGGCTTTGAGCTGGTCCTGGCGCAGTGTGTGCCACAGCATCCTGGTGCCCAGCACAGCGTGTCTGTTGACGTGGGACTCAATTTTGCTCATGGTTGTTTGCGATGTGCCTCGGCGGGTGCTCTGCCCGGAGCCCCAGCAGCCCAGCAAACTGGTGTGCCCGGGGGATGCAGGGGACAGCAGGGATGAGGGGACAGCGGGGCAGCAGCAGGACATGTCCCCCGCAAGCTGTGAATCCCTGTGTGGTTTTGAAGCTGTTTTCTTTGCACACTCGCCAGCGCTGAGCTGGTACAGCCTGGGTGAAACCTGCAACCCTCCTCCTTTGAGTAATTGTTCAATTACCTCTTATTGAGCGTGGGGGCAGCCTGTTCCCTGTTTCTCACTTTGGCAGACGCCCAGCTTTTCTCTACACACACAACCGTGCAGCTATTCCCCCTTTCCATCTCCAAACCGAGTGCTGGGAGCAGCTCTGCAAGCCGGGAGCTCCGGCGGGAAGGGCTGTAGCTGCTCCGTGTCTCCTGCTCACCCGGGATAGATGGAGAGTGACAAATGGATGTATCGCACCGGTGGGGCTCGGGACACAAAGCTCATCCGTCTCGCTGTAGCTTCTGTACCCGTTATCCTGAAAAGAACGGTGGAAAAAGGGAAAGAGCATCCCCAAAGGCAATCGGAGGGCTGGCAGCAGCTGGAGCTGTGCCTGGGCAGTTTGTGCAGTTGCCATCAGCTGGTATCAGAGCCTGGAGCTGGCTGTTCAGTGGTTTATTTGGGAAGGACTTTGGCCTCTGCTCAGCTTTGAAGACACACTTCTCATGGCGAGAAGTCTGTATTAGAGAAGTCCCTATTATCAAATAGAGCAAAAGCATCCTGGGCGCTTAAGCCCTTTGGAAAGCAGCGGGGTAACGGGAGGCTTTGGGCAGGAGGTGGCAGCTCGTTCCCTTGGCTGGCCAGTGGATTTTGGAGCCGTCTCAGTTTTCAGGCCGTACCCAGTGGCTGTCACATGCCGCGGGGATCGGAGGGGACCTGCCTGCACCCAACTGCCCATGTCAGTCTCCCGGGGACGCAGAGCTTTGGGGTACGTCTCTGTCCCCCCGTCCCTGCCTGCGCTGCCCCTGTGGGTTTGCCCTGGCATGGGGCTGTGCATGGGTTGTTATTTTCAAGTTTTTTGTCTATAAGGGGGTGTGTTTATCCCCAGCCCTCTGTGGGGGGTACAAGTATGGAGTGTGCTCCTCGGAGTCTATTTTAATGCTCATGAACCAAGCTGTGCTCATCCTGCTCTTGCATCCTGCACTTTTCCGAACAAACTATTGTGTCTTTTTTGGGAGTTCATCGTCTTAGAACAAACTGCCTCTAATCTTAGATTAATAAAGAACAATAAATAACCGAGCAAAGAAAAGGAAATTGCTCAGGCATTATGAAGTGCATAATAGCGGTAATTACACTTGCAAGCAGAGGGCTTGTAACTAAACTTGTTCTGTGGTGATCATCTCTGCGGCCCCGGGAGGTTCAGCCGGGGGGAGCAGCATGCTGCCTGCTCCCTGCCCGCAGAGCCTGCCGCTGCCTGCTCCCTGCCCGCAGAGCCTGCCGCTGCCTGCTCCCTGCCCGCAGAGCCTGCCCCTGCCTGCTCCCTGCCCGCAGAGCCTGCCGCTGCCTGCTCCCTGCCCGCAGAGCCTGCCGCTGCCTACTCCCTCTGTGCTGCCTGTGCTGGGCTGGCACCACACTGCCTGGCCGGAGGGATGCAGGACCGTGGCAGGAGGGATGCTCGGATGGCAGGAGGGATGCAGGACCGTGGCAGGAGGGATGCAGGACCGTGGCAGGAGGGATGCAGGACCGTGGCAGGAGGGATGCTCGGATGGCAGGAGGGATGCAGGACCGTGGCAGGAGGGATGCTCGGATGGCAGGAGGGATGCAGGACCGTGGCAGGAGGGATGCAGGACCGTGGCAGGAGGGATGCTCGGATGGCAGGAGGGATGCAGGACCGTGGCAGGAGGGATGCAGGACTGTGGCAGGAGGGATGCAGGACCGTGGCAGGAGGGATGCTCGGATGGCAGGAGGGATGCAGGACCGTGGCAGGAGGGATGCTCGGATGGCAGGAGGGATGCAGGACCGTGGCAGGAGGGATGCAGGACCGTGGCAGGAGGGATGCTCGGATGGCAGGAGGGATGCTCGGATGGCAGGAGGGATGCTCGGATGGCAGGAGGGATGCAGGACCGTGGCAGGAGGGATGCTCGGATGGCAGGAGGGATGCAGGACCGTGGCAGGAGGGAGAGGGTGGTTTGAATGGAGCAGCTTGGCTGCGCTGCTGTGAAGGCAAAGCCTGTCAGGGTGTGTGTTTTGGGGTGGTTAATGCAGTCAGAGTTTAGCTTCATTTTTATTTGAAGTTAACTTCTTGACAACAAAATTAAAGAGTATGTTTTAGATGATATCATCTCCTCCTCTCAGCTGGAAATGGAGTAGGAGCTTTGATACTTTCCAATGGTTGCTGCTGTCTGGTAAAAGCCATCACCGTGGGTCGGTGCTGGGGTGCTCTGGTGTCTGCAGAGCGGGCTGCGTCCTAGTCCCTGTCACACCGAGCCCTTGCTCTGCTCTCCCTCCTCCTCCGGACAGAAGTGGAATGGTCACCCGCAGGAGCATGTTCTTTCTCCATGTTTTTATTTCTTCATCTCTTTGCAGTGATAAACACCTCCTTTCCCCCACCCCCAGGATCCGCTTCAGTTGATTCCCAAGTGTTTCTTCTATCTGCGGCTGTTATGACGGATGAATACAGGGGCTACTTTGTCATAAAAAGTTAGATATCTTCTAATCATTCAATTCTTTTTTCTGTCAGCATTTATATTCATAGTCTTGAGGTGGGCTGCAACACTATAGATCAGCGAACCATCTGTCTGGCGACAGAGATTTATATCACTGTTTTTTTCGTTGGTACGGAGGCGAATGTCTGGGAGAGGAAACGTGCTCCCTGAAGTCTCCCTCTCCTCGATGCACTTAATCCTCAGGGACTCTGATGAATGGGGTGCCCGGCGCTCACAATGGAGCTGATGGCCGGTTCCCAGCACTTCCTGGGCATTTTTAATGAGAAGGAGCAATTAGCTTGTGTGTGCAGTGTCGTGAGCAGTTGCGGCTGACTGATTTATGCCCTGACACAGATAAATTATTTGCTAAGTCTGGCTTTGGAAACAATTAATTTTAACATGTGAAAGCTGTGCTTACGAAGCTCTGCGTTTATGGCTCCTCGCTCCTCGGGCATCATGCTGACCGAGCCAGCGCTCGTTAATTCTCCTGCTTGCTCCCCATGCAGTCGTGCTGCCAGCGCTTGCTCCTGGTCCCCGTGGCAGGATCCCTGGTCGCCCACCCCCTCCCTGTTCCCTTCTCGTGCCAGCGAGTGTGGCTGGTAAACATACTCTGGGTCCGGTGCACAGCCCCCCCAGCCTGGCTGCTCCCCTGAGCATCCCCAGGGAGACGCGGGCTCAGCTCCTGTCCCTGCTGCCAGCTGGGGACATTTGGGATGAGCTTCTGTTCTTGGTGAAATGCCACTGCTGGTGCATTTGTGTTTTGGCATTTTCCTCACTCAATGCAATGAATTGTCCTGGTGAGGAGCAACGCGCTCACATCGCTGCTGGGTTTGCTGGGCACTGCCGGCCGTACCAGCATCCTTCCCCTCGGCGCTGTGACCAGCACAAATGCCAAATGTCTTAACAGGACTGGTGGCTGCCGTGGGTACCAGGACGAGGGACTCCCCAGCACTGGGGGTCTCACAAAAACCCTTTCCCAATTTGCCGCCTGGTCATCCCAGCATTAACGCTCAGTAAATATTTATTTATCCCTCTGTTGTCAGAGTGAGTAGCAGCTGCTTTCCAATAAATCGCGGTTTGGGGTGTGTGCCAGGCGGCACGCTGGGCTGCAGCCGGCACCACGTGTGCACGGGGGTTGCACAGGCGAAATAGAATGGGGTGATCGGTTTAATGACTCTCATTGTGAATTTGCTCACCTTGTTCTATGCCTTGGCTTGATAATACATCTGATTGATGAGATCATGATGACCTCTTCCAAGCAGTTAAAAAGACAGTAATAATAGTAGCACTTACTTAAGAGACGTGTTGAATACAGTGAAATAGAAGAAGTAGCTAATTCATTGCATTTAACTCCATTAACAGCTGTAATGGTGATGAACAGACTTTGTCTTGATCAGTCAGATCAGAAAACAATCCCTTTTAGCCTGCGCTTAGCGGGCAGGGGTGTGATTTATAACCCTGCCTGGTGTGAGCTTGCAAAGGGCTGCGGCTGTTTGTAAAGCAACAGGAGAGGCGGTGGCAGAGGAGCTGAGCAGGGACCGGTTTTGCCTGCGCACCCCTGATCCGGGTGTGCTCCAACCCAGACCCCGTGGACACCGCGGGGAGGAACCTCCAGGCCGGGCGATGCTGTGGGGACGGGCAGGAGGCTGCGGTGGGGCGGTGGTGGAGCCTGGAGCAGCTGAGGATGAAGAAGAGCCCATGGTGGTCACGGTGGTGCATGGGCCATTTTCCGTTCCACCTGCCGGTTTCTGCGAAGTGCCCCGGCAGTCGGCTCCTTGTCCCCGTGCCACAAGTCGCCAGCGGCTCCAAATGCCAAGTGACATTCAGAGTTGGTTGGCAGCTTCTGGGTTTTTCTGGAATAGCCAAGTGTGGTATCTTAGCAACAAAGGGATTTTTTTCTCCTTTTAGATCAGATTTGGTTTTGAACAGTTTCAATGCTGAACGTTGCTCCCACCCGGGCAGAGCCAGGGCACGGGCACAGCGGGGACATCGCCCTCGCTGGCTCCGGCTCTGCTGCAGCCACTGTGGGTCGGAGCAGATAAAACATTGCCAGGGGCAACTGCTCCAAGGCCACCGCTGTTCTGAGATGCTCTGAACATGGTGAAGTGTGTGGGAAAGGAGAAGTTTGCAAGTCCAATGTCAGCTGGTTGCACGTGAATGAAAGCAAAACCCTTAACCCAAAGCAGACCTGGCTCGGTGGGTCATATCTGCTGCCTTGGTAGTTGTTGGTGAACCATGTCTTGGTGCTCATGGCTGGTGGTAGCGGGATTAGGGACAGTGGGAGCAGCTGGGAGCCCAGGGCTGAGCCCGGGGTCTGCTGTGGGCTGCTCCGGGGGGTCACCCAGCGGGGACGGGGCTCCTGGGGGGCTCCAGGTCTGACCTCCCACCCCACTGATGGGCTCCTCTGGGTGCTTCCCCCACAGGGTGCAGGTCGAGTTCTACGTGAATGAGAACACCTTCAAGGAGCGGCTGAAGCTCTTCTTCATCAAAAACCAGCGATCGAGTGAGTGCCTGGAGCGCGGCGTGCCTGCCGGGAGACACCAAACCTGCTGAGCTGAGAGCGAGCTCCATCCTCGCGGGACAAGAAGCCGTTGCCATCTGCTGGTGGCTGTCCCCTGTGTGTCCCCAGCGCTGCTGCCCAGCCCGGGGCTGCTGCTGCCCGCTGGCCTTTCCGCTGGGTCTTGGGTCATCTTGGTTTGGGAGGACGTGGTTGTGCGGGGAGGAGTGGATGCTGCCGCACCACTGCTCGCTTGGGACAAACACGGCACGGGAACCAGCTGGGACAAATTGGCCCGGAGCAGAGTGGCCATCAGGAGCTGCCTGGAGGGGGCAGGGAGGAAATGTCCCCAAACAGAGCTGGTGATGGTCCCCGTGCCCGCAGGGAGGTCGGCGGCTGCGGGGACAGCCAGGGCAGCTGTGAGCTACCTGCTTCAGCCATCCGGATTAGCCTCCACTTGACTAATGGTGTTTTTATTTTCTTTCTCCGAGATGTCCTTAGCTGTCTGGAGGGAGCCTGCTCACTAATTTATAAATTCACATTTTCTTTTCCTCCTTGCATCCTGCTGTCTTGTTAAAAAGCTGGAGCGCAGCACAACAGGGTTCCCACGGGGAAGTTTTTAATGAAAATATGATGAATTTCTCACTTGTAATTTGAGTAATAACCCGATGAACTGGCTGGGGAGGGAAAGCGGATAAAGTAGCAGCTTTTGCTCGCCGTCCCTCCTCCTGCAAGCTGTTTGCAGCGCAGCGAGCAGGGCCCTGGCCTGGGTGATGCTTTTGAGCGGATGCTGCTAATGAGGGGGATACAGCCCAGCAGCTCCCTCCTTTGTCTCTCACATCTATCTGGGCCAGCAAGTGGCTGACTCATCGTTATTTATTTCTGTATTAGCCTATATCTGACACTGGGTAGGACGTGCAGAGCCCCAGGCGAAGCGTGAGCAGCGTTCGTGTCCTGCCCTGGGGCTCAGCGGGGTCCTGCGGTGCACAGGGCCCTAAAAGCTTGTGGGGATCCAAAGAGGCGGTGCTGAGGGTGCAAGGGTGCCGGGGTCCAGGGGATGCAGGGGGCGCTGGGGTGCAGGGGGCGCCCCATGCTGTGCTCCCCTCTGCCACAGGCCTGAGGATCCGTCTCTTCAACTTCTCGCTGAAGCTGCTCACCTGCCTCCTGTACATCGTCCGCGTCCTGCTGGACAGCCCCGAGGAGGGCATCGGCTGGTGAGTGCCGCGGCTCCCCGCTCCGCCCCGGCCGAGGGGCAGCTCTTGGAATTGGTCATTTAATCATAGAATCATAGAATTTAGCCAAGCTCACGGGTCCTGCTGGGCTTTGCTCCCTGCTCAACCCCTGGACAGCCGTGTGAGCATCCGCTGGCCCTGCACGGGGGAAAGGTGGTGGCAAAATTCAGCGTCACCTTCACTTCCAAACGCTGCCCGGCTCTCATGGTCGGGGGTGCAGCGCAGCCTTGGGACATGGGCGGGAGCTCATGATTACAGGTGTCGCCATGCAAGTATTTTCTGAATGCTGACACCCTTGAAGCTACTTATGCTAAACACCATTTAAGCATTTGGGAAGGAAATATGTTTTGCCATTTAGCTCCCCGAGGTGACAGATGATTACATACATCAGCTTTGCTCTGGGCTTCAGTATAAGCCTATTTTTAATATGTCCTTGCTTTGTTTAGCTCATACACAGTGTGTTTTTTTTCAGGAGCTAAGAGAATTAGTAATTTGATTTTTCTCTTTGTAAAGCTTGCAGACTACCAAGTACATCTGCATTGTCCCAAAGTGGTTTCAAATCAGTTAGAATTAAGCATGACACAGACACGGATCCTGGGAAGGTTTAGCACAGCTGCAGGTCAGGGCAGTCCGTGTTCCCAACAGCATGGGGCAAAAACACAGCTGGCCAGCGGGAATGCATCCCTCGGAGCGAGACGGGGAGAGTTTGACTTTGGTGCTGCCTGCCTGGCTGGCTGCTTGGACAGCCGTGTCCTGGAAGCCAAAGCTCAGCAGCTTTTGCTAATTGTAGCCAGGTAATTCCCAGCTGCAGCCCCGTGCACAGGGAGCCCCGTCCCTGGCGGGTACCAGTGTTTCGCAGCATCTCTGGAGTACCTGACAGGCCTTATTCTCCAGGAACACGGTGTTCAATACCGTATGGGTGAGACAGGCTCCTGGGGAAAGCCCCGGCTACAGAGACCTGTGTGTGTTTGGACCCAGGGAGTGTTGTCCAGGGGTGTCCCCCACCATCAGAACAGAGCGGTGAGGGCACCCCATGACCTGGGGAGTCCACACCAGCACCCCTTTTCCTTCCTCCCCTTGCTGACTGCTTTATCTTTCTCTTTTCCCAGCTGGGAATGCGAAAAGCAGAATTACACAGTGTTCAACCAGTCCACAAAGATAAACTGGTGAGTCGAGAGTGGTTCCGGTGCTGGGGTCTGGCTCTGCTGGGACGCGGGGATGCGGTGATGGATGCGGCTGGTGCTGGCAGCTGCCTGTGGCCATTTCTTGGTCGTGGGGCTGCTGGAGGGACCCTCCCAGGATCAAATCAATTGACAAGTGCCGTGGCTGCACCCTTGGGAATGGCTCATCCTCAGTGCAGAGGCTGCTTGAACAAACTGTCCGGTGAGGAACACCGGTACCAGTCCTGCGCTGGATCCCACATCAGTGATGGCCTCGGGTTTGCATTTGGTGGGGGTAAAGGCATTGCTAGTTAGGCTACAGTTGGGATCTGTTTTGAATTTTCCTTGCAGGTCACACATCTTCTGGGTGGACAGAAAAACGCCGCTCTGGGCCGTGCAGGTGAGTGTCCAGCCCTCCGGCACGGCGGTGCAGGAGCTGGGCTTTGAGCTCTGCCACCAGTGTGTCCTCAGGCGTCCCCAACAGCCGGGGCAGCGGGTTCCCTGGGTGAGCAGAAAATGAGCTGGGGCTTCTGCTGGGAGCAGCCACACGCCCTGGGTGAGGATCCTGGCGCTGATAGGAGAGGGCAAGCTGTAGGAAGATAAAATCCTGAGGCTCAGCTCCTCCCCGGCGGGATGCAGTGGTACCAGGAACGGGCTGGTCTCAGGCTGCACAGCTCTTGGGAATCACTCGCAGGAGGGTTTAGTGCCCGTCAGCCTCTGCCCAGGGCTGCTGGCACGGCTGGTGCATGGCAGATGCTCACATTTTGGACCCAAACGGGTGCAGGGAGAGCAAACAGGCAGGCTGTCATCTGAGATACCTCCTGGCACAGGGCAGGGAGGGCTCTGATCAACAGGAGATGCATCGAGTGAGCCCTCGGCAGCTGCTGTCTGTCCGTCTGTCCCTGCAGGTCAGCATCGCTCTGATCAGCTTTCTGGAGACCATGCTGCTCATCTATCTCAGCTACAAGGTGAGCGCCCAGGGGCGGGCGGTGGACAGTGATGTGCAGGCTGGGTCTGACCCCCCCGCCTGCATTAATTTCTCTGTCGGTGAGCTGTCTGAAGCATCCTGAGAGGACGTTTGTCTCGGCTGTGGCTGTTTTCCTTTCTCATTCCCCCTCGGGCTGCTGGATAAGTGTTCCAGAGCTGAGGCATCTCTTCTTTTTCTGCCTGCATTTAGATTCAGACCTGTTTTACAAAAGCTCCCGGCTTTTTTGGGGGGCCAGATTGATGCACACCGAGTTCCTAAGGTTGAGCTCGGCAGCCTGACCCCCGTGTGTGCCGAGATCTGCTGCCTCGGGAGGCGGCGGGCGCTGCTCCAAGCCAGGCTGGGACAGGCACAGGCTGGCTTTTTTGGACCAAAGCCATTTAAAATGGCCAAGAAAAGTGACCTTGACAAATGGCATCTTCTCGGGCCCCCTGGGACAACTGGCAGAAGACACTCAGACTCTGTGTCACCCGCCTGGTTTCGGTGCCAGCGATCTGTATCAGCCACTCTCATTCTCCATCCTCACATGAAGCGTTGTTGTCCCCTGGGTTTGGGCAGCAGCAGTGACGGACAGAGGGGCTGCAGGAAGGACAGAACAGTTGGGGAAGGTGTTACAGCATTTCTGCCACCAACACCGCATCTCCCGCAGGCAAACCAGGGCATCTTCCTGGCTGCTCTGGTGTGATTCCCCCATCCAGCAGGGTCTGTGGCAGAGTGGGAGCTTTTTAATTATCATTTGGCAGCTTTTTAAGCTTATTTAATTATTGTTTTTAATTTCTCAGGGGAATATCTGGGAACAGATTTTTCGCATTTCCTTCATCCTTGAGATGATCAACACAGTGCCATTTATTATCACGGTGAGTGTTTCCCACTGGCATTTTTCTAGTGGCTTTAAGTTGAGTAAGTACTGTAGTTTTGGTGATAAAATAAAGAAAAATAGATATCTGGCCAAGTAATATTTAAAGCTGGCAGAAAATACTCGCTTCAATATTTTTCAATATAATGACTTTCTCTGGAGCATTGTCCCAAAAACCATCCTCCCATTTCAGCTGCTCCGCCGCAGCTGGGCAATCGGGGCAGCATTTGGTGGCAGCGTCTGCAGAGGCCGGTGCTTAGTCTGGAGATGGACCCTTCCTGACGGGGCTCACATTGGCTGTCTATAGCTTTTTCTGATAGGGAACATGGCTTTTTCTGTGAGTAACTCTTCCTTTCGTAGATATTCTGGCCTCCTTTGCGGAATTTGTTCATCCCTGTGTTTCTCAACTGCTGGCTCGCCAAGTACGCGCTGGAGAACATGATTGTGAGTGACCGGACACGTCCCAGCCCGCTCGCCCCGAGTCCCTATGCCCTGGGGATGCCGGGGGGGCCCTTGCATGCCACCGGCTCCCGGGCAGGGTTTTGATGCCGGGATGGGTGGGAGGTGAGGCTCTGCCAGCTGGTGATGCTGGGGCCTGAGCAGGAGCCCTTCGGTGTCTGAGCCACGTTGACTCCGTTGGCTGCGTATGGACAGGGACAGACTCCGGCTGTCCCCAGGATGCAGGATTTCAGCAGGACGAGATATTCCAGCCGTTCCCACGTGCCCGCTCGGGCTGTCTCTCCCGGCAGCAGAGCCCAGACCTGCTCACAGCAACGCACGGCCCTTTTCCAGGGCCAAATTCTGGCCTGACCTCCATCTGGGGGGCATTGCTGGACCCAGCAGGGCAGCAGCTGGTTTGTGGAGGGGACGTTACCCTCAGCCTCCCCGAGCTGCTGAGTCCTCTCCTCTCTTCCCAGAACGACCTGCACCGAGCCATACAGAGGACCCAGTCTGCGATGTTCAATCAGGTGCTCATTCTGATCTGCACCCTCCTGTGTCTCCTTTTCACAGGGTGAGTGTTGCTCTTCGATTCACTAAACCACCTTCTTCACCCAGGGAGCTGAGCTCATTTGAGTAATAAGCCACTGGAGCTCCTGCTAATTAACTGAGCCTTTACTCTGCATATTGCCAACAACAAGGGCATTGCTTTATAAAGGAGTCAGTTCTCACCACTGGGTACTTAGCTTCAAATTAGGCTTCTTGAATTTTCCTCTGGCTCCCTTGGTCTGGGCTTGAAGAATATGATACCAGTTAAGTTGCTGAACGGAGAGGAAATGAAGCTTTTAGGCTCATGAGTCTTTGGCAATAAAGACGATCCTCTAATGTGAATGACTAATGCAATTTGGGAACTCATCAGTGCTCACAAATTTCTTGGCGGATGCATCAGGGCTACAATTCGGGTCCAGGACGACTCAGGTGACACTTGTTTTTAGCAAGAGATGACTTTGAAACAAGCTGTCCGTGGCGCGATCTTATCATGACCCGGGACATAGGCTTCCCCAGGCTGCTTTGGTGAGCAACCACATCAAACCGACTCCCTCCTCTGTAAGCATCATTAACTGAATCGTTTCTGTTGGTGACACAAACCCACTGCCGATGCTGACAGTGTGTTACAGGCAAATGGATGTGGGTGTAAGTCACCTTCTCGGGTTCACACTGACCGCAGCAGGAGCTGTGGGCACTGCCTGTGCCCCGGACAGGGAAGTGCTCACTGTGATTTGTGCTTTCTCCCCTCAGGACCTGTGGCATCCAGCATTTAGAAAGAGCAGGTGAGAAGCTCTCCCTCTTCAAGTCCTTCTATTTCTGCATCGTCACCTTTTCCACTGTGGGCTACGGAGATGTGACACCAAAGATCTGGCCTTCCCAGCTCCTCGTCGTGATAATGATTTGTGTTGCTCTGGTTGTGCTGCCGCTCCAGGTGAGACCCACGTGGCCGAGGATGGAGAGGGACGCAGAGCCTGCAGCCAGGCAGCCCCACCGATGGGGACGTCAGCTCTCTGCCTTCGTTTGCAGTTCGAGGAGCTCGTCTACCTGTGGATGGAGCGGCAGAAGTCGGGAGGAAATTACAGCCGTCACCGTGCCCAGACGGAGAAACACGTCGTCCTTTGTGTCAGCTCCCTCAAGATTGATCTCCTCATGGACTTCCTCAACGAGTTTTACGCCCACCCGCGCCTGCAGGTGAGGACAAGGCGTGTTCTCACGTGCTTGGTGAATACTTGTCCTTCCTGGGCACAGCTGGGTTGCTGCTGGCGGTGAGTGTCCTGCCCAGATGCGGTGGCTGTAGCAAAGAATAAGGTAAAACCGTCCAGCCCAGCACTGGAAGTCGCGTGCTCCAGTGGCCAAGGAGAGGTGACAAGTGGTACCCTGCGGTCACCTCGCTTTGCCATCCCAGTGGTGGGACTCTCTGTGCCTGACCCACCCCGCAGGCCTGTTACAGCCCTGGGTAAGCACATGGAGGGGAACCAGGGGGACTTTTCTAGATTTGAGGGCGTCTTTACTGAATGAAGACTCTCAGACAGAAACGGAACGTGTAATTGCTGAACCTCAGTGGGATTTACCCAGCTCTAGCTGGAGTGTCTCCACATAATAAGCGATCTTCTCACAAATGACTGTGCCATTCCATCTCCCCGAGACGAGAGCATCACAGATGTGTTTCAGATTTCTGTTTCATTCCAGCACTCACATACGCTTCATTACTGTCACCCAGCCTTGACTCCATACATTTAAACTTTAAAATCCTGCAAGAGGCTCCACTTTGCTGTGGGTGTGCCGCTCTTTCCTCGCTCCACGGTCAAATGTACCTACACTGGCTTTATTGTGCAGAACAGGGTGGAGAAGATGCTGGTGTGTTTTCCAACACCCTTGCAAGACCCTGTGGCAGAGGCACGGAGCATTACACAGCAGAAGCAAATATCAAAAGCCCCAAAAGAGCTGTTTGATCAGGCAGCAAAACCCTGTGTCTCAGCTCGCTGTGGCCAGCATGAGCGGGACCACCAGCCTCCCGACCCACGCCAGCCCCTCTCTTGCAGGATTACTACGTGGTGATACTTTGCCCAACAGAGATGGACATCCAGGTGCGGCGTGTCCTGCAGATCCCTCTGTGGTCGCAGCGAGTGATTTACCTCCAGGGCTCAGCGCTGAAGGACCAGGATCTCATGAGAGCCAAGTGAGCAGAAGGACACGCTGCACATCCCCGGCAAGGCCGGTCCTGCCGCGCCGCACAGGAGGGTCCCCAGTAATGTCAGCCCGGACGCGCGGGGATGGGCGACCCTTCGCGGGGGTCTCGGAGGGGGCTGGCAGCGTCTTGGTACGGGCAGATGTTCGGCAGCTTTGCTGGCCCATGGAATTAATGGGTTTGCCGCTCTCTGTTTGCAGGATGGACAATGGAGAAGCTTGCTTCATTCTCAGCAGCCGAAATGAGGTGGACCGCACTGCGGCGGTAAGCCAGGCCTGGGGGATGGCACGGGCGGAAATTATTCCTGTGTCGGGCTGGAAGGGACCAGAGTGATGACTGTACGTCACCTCTGCACAGCACGGGAGGGCACCGGGAGGCACTTGGGTGAGAGCGTGGGGTTCGAGTGCTGAGCTCTATTCCCGGACACCCACATAGGTGTTTGAGGGAGCAGGGCGGCCCGTTATCTCTCGTTAGTAGTGGGTGTTGGAGGACTCCTTGCCGTACGTCTTCGCAGTGGCCGGGCACTTTGCAGTTCATCTCGAGCATCAAAGCATTGGGGAGAATAAAGCATCAGACACGCAGCTCTTGCTCTTCTTCTTGGCCAGGACCACCAGACCATCCTGAGAGCCTGGGCCGTGAAAGATTTTGCTCCCAACTGTCCTCTCTACGTTCAGATTTTAAAGCCTGAGAACAAGTTTCACGTCAAGTTTGCCGGTGAGTCCGAGGGGCTGTGCGGCGTTTCCCAACGAGGAGCCCATCTGTCCCTGTCCCTGCCGTGACGGTCCCCTCTGCCCTTCAGATCACGTCGTCTGCGAAGAGGAGTGCAAATACGCCATGCTGGCCCTGAACTGCGTCTGCCCCGCCACCTCCACGCTCATCACGCTGCTGGTGCACACCTCTCGCGGCCAGTGAGTGCTGCCCGGCCCTGTCCCTGCCTGGCCCAGCCTGAGTGTGGACGGACGGCAGAACTGGGGGCTCTGGGCCCAGGGGGCTCGGTTGGGTCTGGGGGAGCACATCAGGACCTGGGACCCCCAGCTGGGTCAGGAGCAAAAGCCAATATTGTAGGTGAACACACCAGTGCAGATGGACTGGCCAACACCACCTTTCCAGAAACTAGGAGTAAAAATATCTTATTTTTAGTGGCATTATCCCGATAACTGGGAGGGGTCCATCCTGGCACTGGGGCTCCATCCCGACACGCCGTTGCTGTTGTTGCAGGGAGGGTCAGGAGTCCCCGGAGCAGTGGCAGCGGATGTACGGGCGCTGCTCGGGCAATGAGGTCTATCACATCCGCATGGGTGACAGCAAGTTCTTCATGGAGTACGAGGGGAAGAGCTTCACCTACGCCGCCTTCCACGCGCACAAGAAGTGAGGGCAGGGGGAGACGGGCAGGGGTGGGCAGGACACATCTGCCAGTGTGTGTCCCTGGGGCTGGAGGGTGCTGCCAGGTCCTTCGTGCAGGGACAAAGCCCCGAAGGGGCTGTTCTCCAGCTGTGAGTGCCCACGTCGTGCTCCCCATGCAGGTACGGCGTCTGCCTGATCGGCATCCGGAGGGAGGAGAACAAGAGCATCCTGCTGAACCCCGGCCCGCGGCACATCATGGCAGCGTCCGACACCTGCTTCTACATCAACATCACCAAGGAGGAGAACTCTGCCTTCATCTTCAAGCAGGAGGAGAAGCAGAAGAAAAAGGGCTTTGCGGGGAGAGGCACCTACGATGGCCCGTCCCGCCTGCCGGTGCACAGCATCATCGCCAGCATGGGTGAGTCGGGGGGCTCAGCAGGCAGGGGGACAGCGGGGGGCCCCAGGGAGGCGGCAGGATCCTGCACACACTGCTCCATCTCCTTCTACAGATTTGGTTTTGTTTCCTTTCCCTGGTTTGGTTTTATTTTGCAAACTCCTTGCCATGCCCCCTACCTGCGTTTTGCTGAAGCCACTGAAAATCCCTTTCCAAGCCCTGTCCCGGTCACCTCACTAGTAAATACACACTGGTCCTTGCACCCTGGGTGCCCTCAGCAAGCTCAAATGTCATTATTAAAGCTCGTGATGTCCATTAGCTTCAACAGTATTTGCATAAGTCCCTCAAGCCCTGGCTGGAAGAATAAATGCCATTGGCTGCACCCTAAATCATGTTTATTATTCACAACCCAACAAAGAGCATAGTTTGCTCTGCAGCGAGTGGTGCATTTTTGCAAACAAAAAAATACCATGAGTCATTACTTCCAACTTCTATCTGGGGAGAGCGAGTTTCGGGGATGCTGTGCCATATGAGCAAATTATATTTCAGGCAAATAATTTATGCGTTTGTACTCATGAGCAGCAATTTGCATAGATTATCCCCCAGCAAGCACAAAGCATTTTGCTGAACAGCACTTGTCAGTGTTCTTGTAACATGGCTCGTTCACAGAGGGACCTTTGGCAAAGAGTAACAGGAGGGAGAGAAATCCCATGAGTGCCAGCGGTGCCCGGCGAGCCCAGCGCCTGGGCTTTGCTTGGCTGGAGGAAACCCTCAGGATCATCGAGTCCAACCGTAACCCACCCCAGCCCTAACCCATGTCCCTGAGAACCTCATCTCTGTCTGTCCAACCCCTCCAGGGACGGTGACTCCAGCACTGCCCTGGGCAGCCTGTTCCAATGCCCCACAGCCCTTTGGGGAAGAAATTGTTCCCCAGATCCAACCTCAACCTCCCCTGGCGCAACTTGAGGCCGTTTCCTCTGGTCCTGGCGCTTGTTCCTGGGGAGCAGAGCCTGACCCCCCCTGGCTCCAAGCTCCTTTCAGGCAGTTCAGAGATCAGAAGGTCTCCCCTCAGCTCCTGTTCTCCAGCTGGACCCCCAGCTCCCTCAGCCGCTCCCATCGCACTTGTAACACGTGATGCTTTTCTGTGGTGCTTTGCAGCTCCCTTCACCTCCTTATAGCATGTTTGCCGTGCTTCCCCCCGCCGTGTCTAGGTACAGTGGCCATGGACCTGCAGAACACGGAGTGCCGCCCGGCCAACAGCAGCAAGCTGGCGCTGCCGGCGGAGAATGGCTCGGGCAACCGGCGGCCCAGCATCGCGCCCGTCCTCGAGCTGGCCGACACCTCGTCCCTGCTGCCCTGCGACCTGCTCAGCGACCAGTCAGAGGACGAGATGACGCAGTCGGATGAAGAGGGGTCGGCGGTTGTGGAGTGAGTCGCCCAGCTTTGGTTGAGCCATCCCGCGTTTCGGGGAGATGGGGACCGCTGCACGTGGCGGGTGTTCTGTGGTGCTGGAGGGGTGCTCCGGCTGAGCCCCTCTCGGCTTTTTCTGAGCACAGCAACATCTGTAACATGGGCAATCACTGCCTGGCCATCAGCCTTTCTTGCGGTTTTGGAGAAATCTCCTCTGGGCATCAGCAAAGTCGCACTGAGCCAGACACCGCAGGGTTGTTCCATCCATCCTCTCGCTTCCCTTCACTCACCAACATGAACAGGATCCTCTTCTCCATTGCACACATATAAAAAGTGCAAAATAAATGTTTACTCCAGCTGTAAAGCTGTTAGTTTACGACAGCCAGATAAGCACGTGCTTTACTGGTTACCTGTTTGGATGGTGTCAGTGATGTGAGAGGCTCACCCAGCATCTGCAGGCTCACAGCTTGGCTTTTGATTCGTGCCCACTTGTAGCTGCTCTTTAAATGAAAATTCCTGCTGCTGGTTCCATCAAAAATACAAATGGTGATTTAAAAAGAAAAAAATCTGTTCACCAAAACAAGCTTTAAAAATGGACCGTGAGTTTTTTTGCTTCTCTATGTGGCTCAGCATTGTCCCCCTCTCCTGGAACTGGCTGCCCTGTCTTCCTTCAGCTGTGCCCAATGGTCCTGGCTGCTGCTTTCTCCACCCATGCAGGGACTGCTGCATATTTACAACCTCATGATCTTTTGCATAGCAAGAGAGATTCCTAAATATGTGTATTTTGTGAAATTTCCAGCTGCTGTGGGAGAGTTTTGCAAAGCATTTGCCAGTGATGTGTGTGAGCCCTGGGTCTGCTGCTTTTAAATGTTTTTCGCAGCGTCTGAGCATTGTACATGTGGAAAACTCTCCCCGTATCCTCACTGCGGGATTTTTCTCTCTGCCGTAGGTACGTGAAGGGCTACCCCCCGAACTCACCCTACATCGGGAGCTCCCCAACCCTGTGCCACCTTTTACCTGAGAAAGCCCCTTTCTGCTGCCTGCGGCTGGACAAGGTAGGATGGGGATGCAGCGGGACGGCGGGTGGGCAGCTGAGAGCCACGTTCTGAGTCCCCGCAACACCTTCCACCGCATAGGGCTGCAAGCACAACAGCTTCGAAGATGCCAAAGCCTACGGGTTTAAGAACAAACTGATTATTGTTTCGGCGGAGACGGCTGGCAACGGGCTGTATAACTTCATTGTCCCCCTCCGCGCGTACTATCGGTCCCGCAAAGAGTTGAACCCCATCGTGTTGCTGCTGGACAACAAGCAAGTACTTTTCTGCAGATGTTTCCCACTGCCATGAGCCCTCCCCTGGGTTTTCATGGGCATCTCGCGCTGTGGGGGAATGGCTGTGCCACTGTTGGGTGCTGGGCCCAGCGACTCCTGTGCGGGTTTTGTGTCTTGCTGAACCACTTTGCTCTCTGTTGTTCTTCCTCCAGACCTGAGCACCACTTTCTGGAAGCCATCTGTTGCTTCCCCATGGTTTACTACATGGAGGGCACGATCGACAAGTAGGTGTTTCTGCGTGTGGCTGTTGTTACTTGCAGTAATCCTTAGATGTGTTGCATTTCATAGAATGATTTTGGTTGGAAGAGACCCTCACAATCATCAAGCCCAACCGTTAACCCACCCCTGGCACTAACCCATGTCCCTAAGAACCTTGTTTATACTTTTGTTCAACCCCTCCAGGGATGGTGACTCCACCACTGCCCTGGGCAGCCTGTTCCAATTGACCCCAGCCCAGACTTTTGGGCCATCTCGTGGGAAGCCCCAGGGTTGGTACCGTAGAGCTGAGCCCATCCGTGGCTTCTTGGGTTGTCAGACCCCCCCGGTAGATGGGAGCAGGTGAAGAGCTGGTGGTTGGGAGCATCTGGGCTTGCCATAGCCCTGGGCATTGCAGCGTGCTGCTTCCCTGTGTCGTTTGCAAGGGCTGACTCTGCGCTCTTCTCTTTGGGAACTGCCCAGCCTGGACAGCTTGCTGCAGTGCGGCATCATCTATGCCGACAACCTGGTGGTTGTGGACAAGGAGAGCACGATGAGTGCTGAGGAGGACTACATGGCGGATGCAAAGACGATCGTCAACGTCCAGACCATGTTCAGGTGAGGGGTGACAACTGCCCCAGCTCTGTCACAGCCCCCTACCTGTGCTGGGAAGGGTGCAGGTGACTGGGGTGGTGGCCACGGGCAATGGGACACATCTGTTGTTGGGCTCGCTCTAGGAAACAGCATCTAATTGGCTATTTCTGACCTCAGCCAGGCAAAGGGATGGGTTTGGTCTTCCTTGGGTTTAACTGCAGGGACTGCTGTCACTTCCGAGGGAGCTGCAGAACAACAGGTCTCTTTCCATTGCAGGCTCTTCCCCAGCCTCAGCATCATCACCGAGCTGACCCACCCCTCCAACATGAGGTTCATGCAGTTCAGAGCAAAGGACAGTTATTCTCTTGCCCTTTCCAAGCTAGAAAAGGTAAGAGAAGGTCTTCTCCTCCCACAGGGCCTGGGAAGTCAATGCTGAGAGTGACCACATTTTTGCTCCTCAAGGTTCTATGCTCTTCTGCATGTTTTAGCTAGCATAGTGTGCATCTCCCTGAGATAATTTGCAGCAAACAAAGAAGTGGACAGTTGAGCTATGGACTAGCTGCCTCCTCCTCTGTATTTATGTGTTTATTCAGTGGTTGGAGTTTGTGCTGCTTTGCCTCCTGCTGTGCTGGCCACACTGGGCCTCTGAATCAGGTTTTTGTGCTGTGATTGCAGTAAAAGGGGCAGAGGGGTCACTGTGCTGAGACAGATCTTCTGACAGGGAGAAAATACCCCTGAACCAGACACCGGGGCATGTGACAGGGTCACATCCAGCCCATGTCAAAAAAAGCCCAACCCTGTGTCACACATTTCCATGAAGAAAAACCCTCTGTCACCCAGTGTAAGGGTGCTGCCCTGGTTCCCTCCTGGCACACTCACCACAATCACCATGCTGGTGTCCTCCCATTTTCATGAGACTTCCAGTTTCTGTGCAACCCGTGCGCGGGGGCATCTGTGTGGTTTTGCTTTGCTAAATGCCCTGGAAGGCTGTGAACAAGCCCCTGCTAACAGGATTTGCCCATGAGTGCTCACGTCTTCTTTTCCTTTTGCAGAAAGAGCGAGAGAACGGCTCCAACCTGGCCTTCATGTTCCGCCTGCCCTTTGCGGCCGGGAGGGTCTTCAGCATCAGCATGTTGGACACGCTGCTCTACCAGGTGAGAGCCTGACAGAGCTGGTGATGCTCCCCGGCCCCTCTGCATTTCCCAGTGAATAACCGAGCAAACTTTTTCTCCGGCTTCCTGCCCAAATGTCTCCCCCCAGTCGTTCGTGAAGGACTACATGATCACCATCACGCGGTTGCTGCTGGGTCTGGACACCACGCCGGGCTCTGGCTACCTCTGCGCGGTAGGTGCCAAGTCCCTCTGGGTTGAAACCATTGGGCCAAGTCATTGTGGATCTGGAGGCATCTATCACCCCATGCACCGGGGTGGAGGGTTCCCCTCTTCTGGGGAATCAGGAGGAGAAAACATCGGGCAGAATATGCCAGGTCATCGTTCCCCTGCATCATGTGTGGGGAGTCTCAGCGCTACCAAAAGCCCAAGAGCTACCAAGGACCAAAATCCCCCTTCTGAAGGCTGGGGTCAGAAATTGCCCCTGGTCTTTTTGGGGAGTCGAGCTCACTTTTGGGATTGACATGGATGAGCCCCAGGGTGCTCCTCAGCGGGCTCTGCAGGGCGGTTGATGTTTGTCCTCTGTTGCTCAGATGAAGATCACCGAGGACGACCTGTGGATCCGGACGTACGGCCGCCTCTTCCAGAAGCTCTGCTCCTCCAGCGCGGAGATTCCCATCGGGATTTACAGGACGGAGTCGCACATGTTCGCAACCTCCGAGGTAGGGGCTGCTGGTGGTTGCGGCTGAGCATCCCCCCCGCAGAGATGGGGGCTCCATAAGCCCCCTCAGCCCTAGGGGCAGCAGGGGTGGGGTGGGGAGGAGGAGCTCTGCCTTTGCTTCCTCGGTGGCCCTCCATCTGCGTTATGGTGAGTGTCCTGGCCTGGGATAACTGCCCGTCTCCTGGGGCAGCAGCCCAGCTGCGGGCAGGCGGGGGGTTTTCTGGGCACGTTTTCTGCAGTGCCGCGTGTCACCGAGTCCCTGGGGAGCGGGGGGGATGTGGCACAGCAGGGCTGGCCATTCGCTGGGCTGACACTTTATTTTTCCTTCCTTTTCCCCTGCTGCAGCCCCACGACATCAGAGCGCAGGTGAGTGCCGCTCGCATCCCGCTGCTCGGGCATCATCCCGGCTGTCACCGCTGCCCCTGCTTCCCCATCCCCAGGCTGGCCATGGGCAAGTGGCTGGGCTGGCTTGCTGAGCAGCTCCTGTGGCCACCAAGAGCCACCACGCGCCTTGTGCCAGCCGTCACCCCGGTGCCAGCATGGCACTGCCTGTCCCCACAGAAGGGCGATGCCGGCTGAGCCTTGTCAGCTTGGGAAGACAAGAGTCGTTAAGTGTAATTAACTGGGATAAGGAACAGAGAAATGAGCCAGGCTCTGTTTTAAATACCTTCAGTTTTCAGCTTTGTAGAAGGCAGCTAGAGGGAGCCGAAAGTTGTCATTTAATGCAATGCGATCCATCTCTTTCTTAGAGATACTTTAAACCACTTTATTAATAAATTCCTGCTTCCCCATGGGGATTGCTGTTTCGGGCATGCAGCAGCACGTCTGCTGTAAGGTGAAAGCGGGGACACAGGAGCACGGCTGCCCCTTGGACAGCCCAGGGATAAGCGTGTTAGAGATGTCAGGTGCCCATTAGACTCCACTTAAAATCATAGAATCATTTTGGTTGGAAAAGAGCCTCAAGGTCATCAAGTCCAACCGTTAACCCACCCCTGGCACTGCCCCATGTCCCTGAGAACCTCATCTCCGCGTCTGTTCAACCCCTCCAGGGATGGTGACTCCAGCACTGCCCTGGGCAGCCTGCTTATCCCAAATCTGCTGGCCAGGTAGTTTTAGCAGTAGAGATGGGGATCTGAGCAAGGATCCCATCCCACAGGAGAGATCCCACCCCACCAGAGATAGGACAGGCCCTTTTTGGCTCCCCCTGTGCCCCCTCCGTGACCTGCTGGGCTTCCAGTCACAGATCTCAATCAACGTGGAGGACTGCGAGGACACCAAGGACATCAAGGAGCACTGGGGCATCAAGACCAGCCACCACAGGAACTCCTGCTCCAGCGACCAGTCCGAGCACCCGCTGCTGCGGCGCAAGAGCATGCAGTGGGCCCGGCGCCTCAGCAGGAAGGGCAACAAGCACTCGGGCAAGACGGCCGAGTGGATCAGCCAGCAGCGCCTCAGCCTCTACCGCCGCTCCGAGCGGCAGGAGCTTTCCGAGCTCGTCAAGAACCGCATGAAGCACCTGGGCTTGCCCACCACCGGGTACGGTAAGTGCCGTTCGGTCGCGCTTCTCTGCGGTGGCGCATCCCGCTCGTGGGCTCCTCAGGTAACCCCCAAGCTGAGCCTAACCCCAAGCTGAGCCTAACCCCTCACCAAGCCTAACCCCGCAGGCACATTCCCCAGCTTGCTTGCGCTTCTGCAGACGCGGGTGTTCAGGGCTGGGGTCCCGCCACGCAGAGCCCCGTCGCCTACTGCCCCCCAGACAGCTGCAGGCAGCCCCCCCTGTTTCGGGGCTCTGGGCTGGGTCCAGGCAGGGCTTTGCAGTGCAGAGTAACTCAGTAACTCTCGCCCTTCTGCCTGCAGCTGGACCGAGTGCTGCCGCACAGCCTCAGGGTGCGACCCCCTCTTGCCCCCCGCTTTCTGGTTCAGGACACGCTGACTCCGAGTCAGTAAAACCCGTCTGCCCCAGAGCCCCCAGTGCGGCAGGAGAGCTGAAGCCCTGTCAGCTGGCGAAGACCCCTTTTGTTATAGGCTTTAATTCTTCATAAAATGCCTCCATGGAAAACATTTCGGTAGCCGCAGGGCTGAGTGGTTTGCTTCATTGTGTGTGAAACCGGTGTCTGGCTGGGGTGAGCCCGCAGGGTCCCTCCTGCAGCCACATTTCTTGTGAAGCTTCTCACCCGCCTGTCGGTGCTGGCGTCTGTGTCCCCCCCGGCCAATTCCCCACCCCTTGGTTATGACGAAGTCTTGTAGCCCACGGTTTCCTTGGTTTGTTTGGCTTGGGTTTTTTTTCCACTTTCTTTCTTTTTGAGCCATCCTGTGCTGCTGCCTGTTTGGTCCATCCTCGAAGAGCATCTGTCTGCCCCGCCGGCACTGTGCCCGAGCTGGGCTGGGGGCTGGTTTTGGGAGTCAGCGTGGGGATTCCTCCTCTCCCATGGTGGCTTCTCCCTCGCAGCCCTTCAGGCATGTGAAAGAGGAGGAGAAAATGTCAAGAAATGTAGCACAGGAGGGGGTTTGGAGCTGGAGGGGGAACGTGCTGGCTGTGGGCATCCCTGGGGAGGGAGGCAGGAGAGCGGCTTGTGGCAGGACAGAGGGGACACAGGGGACACCAGGCGAGGGCTTGGAGGGGTGCATCCCCCCCTTTTTTTCCTATAATACTAGTCCTAAAAACTTCTGCTGCTTTTTCTGGGGGACTTCCAGCTCCCTGCAGCTCTGTTGCAGGGGCTGGCACGTGGCTGATGGCATTCGCTGCCGTAAAAAAGCTGGTTTATGCAGCTCCAGGCGTGGGGAGCTGGGAAATGAGGTGCACCCGGAGCAAGAGCTGCCGCAGCTGAGGGAGCCCTGGGCTCGCGCCCCTGCCCGTGCAGGCAGAGGTGAAGGCGGGGACGGCTTCCCTGCCTGCACGGCCGCAGCTGAGCATCTCCAGGGACCACCCTGCATCCCAGCCCCGCTGCCTGGGTTGGCATGAGTTTGCAGCCTTCACCTGGCTGATCCTGCAAATTTTGGCTGGTGCAAACTAGGAGAGCTCCAGCCCCTGGGGTGCAGGACCCATCTCCTGTCGGGGCGGGAGGGTGATGCTGGGACCGGGGTGCTGGGCTCAGTGGGGGGACCAGTGGCACGGCTGCAGCCAGCTGTGCCCGGGACAGCGTGTTGTCACCATGTGTCACCATCAGTGTCTGGACACCCATGGCGTTTTGGAAGAACACGTTGCTCTGCCTTCTCCCCCTTTTCCTTTTTCTTTTGCTCATTTTATTGCTGCAGTGCAGGAGCTCGTCTCTGATATTTGCTGAATCATGGCTTGCTGACCTCTCTCTCTCTCTCTGTTTATGTCTGTGCCTTTCCCTGTATGTTCTGTAGAGGATGTAGCAAATTTAACAGCCAGTGATGTGATGAATCGGGTAAACCTGGGATATTTGCAAGGTAATTCCCTTTCCCTGGGAGTCCCGCGTGACTCATGGCGTGCAGCGTACAACAAGATCATGCCAGCTAAGCCCAATCCACACCCTTGCCGGTTTTCACCTCAGATACCCGAGCCTTTCAAGCACTAATTTGTTGGGTGGCGTTGGAAAATGAAAGACCGTCCTGTGACGATGGTGCAAACACAGGGCTTCATCAAGTCATGGAGATAAAAACTTGAGGGACCCTTTTCTAGCTGAGTTCTTACAAGGAAATCACAGCCCTGGGGTTAAAATAACCCACCTCCCTCTTTTCCTTTGCAAGTTGGTTTTGGTCTGTAAAGCCAGTGGCGGTTTGAGGAGGGGATTCATAGGGGGAGAAGCTGTTGACGGGTGATGCTGGAGCTCCTGCACCGGCCCCTTCGCCTCTCGGCTGCATGTGGGTCACCACAGCCTGGGGACAAGGCAGCGCTTGGGAAGCCATTGGCGATCCTTGGTTTGCGTTCCTGGACAACTCTTGAGCGTTAGCAGAGCCCGTTTGCTATCCGGGGAGGTGCTGGGCTTGGCACAAGGCAGCGGCCATGAGTGCCACGGGTGCTGCAGCTGCCCCGGGGCACCTCGTTGGTGTCCGCGGGAGCTGCAACGTTATTGCACCATTTACACCTTTACGCAGCGGTGTAGACTGCACGGGAAATGCCGTGGTTTTTTTTGCTGCAGCAGCCTAGAGATTAGCAGTAGTCCAACCTAGCTGTATTTTAGGCTTCACTAGCCCATGCTTAAGGTGAAAGGTTGGCATTTTCCCATGGACTACGGGAGCAGCAGCCCCCTCTGGGGCTCATGGAAGCCCCACACCCGCAGAGTGCATTGCTGGCTGGCCGGGGGTGCTGGGCTGAGCTCAGCCCCCGCTGGGATCGCCCCCTCCCACAGAAGCACTGGGGCCAAGTGAGGGGGGCCGGGCACCGTGGGTGCACCACGGGCACCTGGGACGCCCCTCGGGTCACCATCCGACGTGGTGGCATCGCTGCCGGGGGCTGCATGGGGGCAGGAGCTGGAGCTCAGCGCTGGCTCCCCTCGAAAAAAAAAATACTGCTGGAGGGTGCTTCTGGGCTGAGCCCGGCTGCGGTGCCACGGGGACGACGTGGCAATAGACTTGGTGGTTGAGCAGCACCTGGCTTGGCTGCCGGAGGGTCAGGAAAAGGAGATTCCATGGGGCAGAGAAGCTGCCCCGAGCCAGGGTCCTTCCCACCTCCCGTCATGGCAAACCCAGGCAGCTGCCGTGGCTTGAGCTGCTGTGGCTCGTGTCACGGCCGGAGAAAAGCCCCAATTCAGAGGTCTCACCCCAGCGCTGAGGATGAAGAGCAGCGTGGTGCTGTTCTGCTCAGCACCCATGGGTGCTGTTCTGGCAGAGGACTCGGCCTGTGTCCCACCACGTGGCAGGGCAGCCTTCGACCGGAGGATCCGCTCCGGATCGCGGCTGGGACAGGGGGACCCCAGGGCTGGGTGGGGGGAGCAGCAGGACAGGTTGTGGGGTGCAACCCCCACCCCGGAGCAAACAGCTGCTGTGCACCGATGCTGCTCAGAGAGGCCTTTCCGAGAGCCTGGAGATGTGTCCCAGTGACAAGCCTTGCAGCGAGCTGGTGTCCCCCCGCGCTCATCACGCTGCCCCTGCCGTCCGTCTGTCCATCCCCTCTCCATCCTGTCCATCCGCACCCGCTCACTCACTCTGTCAATGGTGTTATTTGTCGCAGCTTCCACCCCCTCCCCGGCTGCCCGCAGCCTCGCACCCCCATTCATTTCACCCATGATCTTGTTCTCAGCTATTTCGGAAAGTGCAGGGTCCCCCCCGCTCCTCGAGGCCACCTGTTCCCCCTGCACAGCACCCATGGGTGCAGCTTTCGGTGGCCCCGATCCCCACCGGGATGTCACCGTAGTTTAGAGCCGTCCCTGAATGGCATCGACAGCTCTGAAACTGCATGGAGGTGATTTCCCTTGGGCTGGCGAGAGACACGGTCGCTGAGCTAAGTCCCGTTGCTGGATGATGCTAAATGGAGTCATTCAGGAAGGGGAGAAGTGGGAAGAGCGTTTGAGCTGCCCGGGGGGGTTTGGCCACCCTGACCTGGTGCGTGGAGTCATTGTGCTGTACCTAACGTGGCAAGACTAACCTGTTCCCTTTTTTGCACTGAACCAAGGTAAGACACCTTTTTTTTTATTTTGGGTTGGGAGAGGGGATTTTGAAGAGTTACATCCGCGTGGTGGGGGAGCGGCTGGGGAGGCGCAGAGGGAGGTGGCAGCGATGCTCTCGGTGCTCTCCGGGCAGCAGCGCTCTTGTCCGTGGCCTCCCCAGGGAAGGGACCCGTTTGCCGTCCTTGGGGACAAGCCGTGACCCCTCGGAGCCCGGTGCTCGGGGACGCTGCAGCGGGGTGTCTGTCGGGGTGTCCGTCAGGGTGTCCCTCACCAACCCGTTCCCCTCCTGTCGCAGATGAGATGAACGACCACCAGAACACCTTGTCCTACGTCCTGATCAATCCCCCCCCGGACACACGGCTGGAGCTCAACGACATCGTGTGGGTGCTGATTTCTCATCATGACCTGAGGTTTTTTCCCTCCTTCCCAAGCCGTTCCCCCTCCTCATGTTCCCAAACCCCCTGGTTTTGCTGATCGCTGCTCCAACCAGCCATGCGGAGGTTTTTCCCTTGGCTTTTGCCACTGTGCAGCACCAGGAGAAATAACTCCTAATTACTTTACCAGCTGCCACAAGCAGCAGCTCCCAGCGTGGCGCCAAGGGGCATCCCCGCATGTCCCAGACCCTAATTTTGGATTTGTCCAGCTCCCTTCTGCTATGGGGGAACCAGAGGGGTCGCGGTAGCTTAACCAGACTCTGCCCTGCAGGTACCTGATCCGCTCGGACCCGCTGGCCCACGTGGCCAACGATGGCCACAGCCGCAAGAGCAGCTGCAGCAACAAGCTGGGCCCCTGCAACCCCGAAACGCGCGACGAGACCCAGTTGTGAGCAGCCCCCCTGCCCCGCGTCCCTGCTGGGGGCCAGGGAGCGGCGGTGGCGAAGAGGGTGGCCAGCCGGAGGGGAAGGCTGCTGCTGCGCGGGGGGGCCCGTCGCCCCAGGAAGGCGATGCCCAGCCTGGCTTTGCGCCGCAGAACGGGTGTCCGGACCCCCCCGGAGGGACGGGACAGCCGGACAGACTGACGGCCGGTGGTCGTACGTCCCCCGTGGCTTTTAACTTTTTCTATGAATACCGCAACTAGTGAGAAAGTCTTCGCTGGTGCTGGTGGGACGTGGCTGAGACCCAGATGCCAAATTGACCCTGTGTGAGCAGGACCGTGTTTAGTATTGTCCCCACGTGTTGCAAGTCGTTTGCGTTTGATGGGGCTTGTCCATACAAGAGCAAAACTGCACCGCAACCCTCCTCCTCCTCCTTCGGCAGGTACCCCCGGGGTACCGCGCTTCTGCTCTTCCACTCAACCCGTGTTCTTCATCCTCCGTCGGTTTTGGCGATGGGCAGCGGTGAGAAGAGCACTCGGAGCTGTGTCTGTGGGTTCAGACGGGATGGGGGGGGACAGGGCTGCACCATCTCCAGCATCTCCCAAACCAAACCCAGGTGCCCAAAGGCCGCGCTGTCCCTGCGGCAACGCCCCTTGTCACACGCGCTCCCACGTTCGTGTCCCTCGCGGGTTCTGCCTGGTCCCCCGCAGCTCCGTCCGTCCTCACGCAGCTTCACAAGGCGGCGAAACGCGGGGATGTGCAGAGCAGCGTTAAACCACCGCAGGCACCTGCCCCGGCCCCCCTGGAGACCTTTCTGTAGCAGAAACACAAAACGTGTTTTCCATCTATTTTTGCACACTCTACAACACTGATGTGTAAAGGTTTAAGTTGACTGTCAAGTGAATAAGCATGTTGTTAACTTTATATTCTTTCACATTCATGTGTTAAAACGCCAATGTGATATTTTTTTTTTAAATTTTTTATTTTTTACGAGGAGCCTGTAAAGCACAATGTCACCACGAAACCCCATCAGCCATCCCGCGCTCGCTGCCAGCTGAATGGTTTATTGCCATTAACATTCCCCACTCGTTCCCCATGACGCCCTGATAAAAGTTGTTTACAAAAAAAAAAAAAAAGGGCGGCAAACCCAACGTTGGAAGTTGCGGTTGTAAGCAGTGGGTGAGCCGCGCCGGGGCCGCGCCGGCCTGGGGAGACGGGCGGGAGAAACGGGCGTGGGAGCGAGGGTGCGGGGGGGTAGGACCGGACTGAGCCAACGGCACCTGGGGAGGCGTTGAGAACACACGTGCCTGCGTGGCTTCCTGCTTGGGTTGGGTTGGGTTGGGTTTTTTAGCTGTTGGGTTTTGTGGGTTTTTGTTTTTCCGGGGCGGGGCGGGGGGTGTGTGGTGTTTGTTTCTTTTTTTCTCGTTTCTTTTTTTCTTTTTTTTTCTTTTTTTTTCTTTTTTCTTTTTCCCATTTCTTTTTTCTCTTTTTTCTTTTTTTTTTCTTTTTCTTTCCTATTTTTTCTCTTCTTTCTTTTTTCTTTTTATCTTTCTTTTTTCTTTACTTTTTCTTTTTTTTCTTTTCTCTTTTCTCTGTTTTCTCTTTTGTTTTCTTTTTCTCTTTTCTTTTTTCTTACTTTTTTCTTTCTCCTTTTTTCTGTTTTCTTTTTTCATTCTTTTTCCCATTTCTTTTCTTTTTTATTTTTTCTTTTTCTTTCCTATTTTTTCTCTTCTTTCTTTTTATCTTTTTTCTTTACTCTTTTCTCTTTTTTCTTTTCTCTGTTTTCTCTTTTCTGTTTTCTCTTTTCTTCTTTCTCTTTTTTGTTCCTTTTTCCTCTTTTTTCTTTTTTAAATTTTTTAAATATTTTTTTTCTTTCTCTGCTGTGCGGCCATGAGGCCGACGTTGCACCCTGGGCTCAGACAGGTACTGCAGGTAAAAGCCACAACATCTGGTTGTGGGCACAAACACACGTGTCTCTGATACTTTTTGGGGGTTCTTTTGAGTGGTGGTTGTTGTGTGGTGGTGGTGTTTGGTTTTTTTTCCCTCCAATTAAATTTTTATCAATTTTGTTAAGGGAGATACATGTTTTATTTATTTCAGTTTGTAACAGCATGCCAAAAAGATCATTTGAAATAACTAAATTTTTTAAAAAAAATAATTTAAAAAAAAAGTTGTAAGCTAGAAAGTGAGCACAGTTGAAGCACAAAAAGCACACGCTGGGTCTGTGTTAATTTAAGGCCTCAAGGTGCTCGTGTAATTCCAGAAATGTCTCTTCAAATGTTAATACGTTTGTCTAGATTTCAGACAGATGATTTGCCAATTCCCACTGAGCGTTCAAGGGCAGATGGAACAAAGCACTAGGACAGGTTTTTAAAAAAAGGCGTCTGGGTGATGTGATTATCTGCACGTTTAACTACTCCAAATGTAAGAATTCTCAATATTTTTTTATTTCATTTGGCTTGGGTGATGAGTGATGTGGAATTCTTATTGACCCTTAACTCAAGGAGTTAATTAACGTAAGAGGAAACCCATATACCAAAAGAAATCTGGTCTATGTGTGGTTTGTGACACTACTAAAAAGAGAGAAAAAAAGAAAAGAACCAACCCTCAATGTTGCTGTATTTTGACAATGCTGCGGTTTGTTTAAAAGCATAAAGAGCTGTATTTAAATGGAAAGCTCTGTGTATAAACCCCGCGCGTTTTGCATACTTTCTACGGTGTACATTTCTACCAGACATTCTGACGGGATGTTGAAATAAATAGTGTAGATACCTGTGGGCAATGCAAGTCGAAGAACAAACGTTTAATTTTTCTAATTCTTTAGTCTCAGTTACGGTACTAATGTAAAAACAGAAGTATTTTATTTTTGTAACGGTCCTGGAAAAGTTGATGTATCAGGAAGGGGCATTTCTGCTTCTCCCGGGGCAGGAAAACGCAGCGATCGCGTCCAACTGCTGACAATAAACCGAGAAAAATCCCATTTTTCTGAAGGAAGCCCTTGTGCTCCAATGCAGATGCGCCAGGCCCTGGGGAACCAGAAACAAGGACGGCTGCGATATTTTTCAATTTACCAGAAACGGCTCCATCGCATGTTACGTGTCCACTAACGGCTCCATACGCTAAATATGCACTAAATCCATATATCGTGCATTGAAGTAAAACCGAATATTCAAACAAATGTTAGAGTATATTTATTCTATTCCCCGTTATACCCTTTTTTTACTTCAATCTCTACAGAGCACGGCGTTTTTCTTCCTGGGAAGGGTCAGCTGGCGCACGGATCTTCCTCAGCAGCCGATAAGCCCCGGCCCCTGTTTCGTGCCGCGTTCTGCAGCCACCGGAGATGGTTTTGTACAATTACTGTGAAGATGCTTCACATTTCTGTAAAGACAAATGAAAATAAAAGAGCTGCATGCAGCAACAGTCCAGCCTGCTGTCTTATGTTTTTTTTTTTTTTTCTGGAAGCAAATCTTTTATTTTAAAATCCACAGCAAGATGTGCCGAAGTCTTAAGATTTGGGAGGCCATGGGTCAAGTCATCTCCTCGACAGCTGGGACATGTGAAAACTTCTTTTTTAACCTCAGTTTTCAAAACTCCCTCTGCCTGACTGTGGAAAGGGGACTTTAGATATTCTGTTGTGTTACAGGAACAGTATGACTCCAACATTTTATTTAAATGTCATTTAATTAATTTATTTTATCCTTATTTTCTATGATTCAACACCTGTATTAAACTCTGTGGCTATTCAGCTGAACCTTTTTTCAGTGAAGTTAAGCCACAATTCAGTACATGTTCTTCTACCTCTAAATACTTCAAAATTTTTCACTAACTCTGTGGTTCACATCCACATCCCCCAGTTTCCACCAAGAGAACCCATTTCTAGAACATACTGCACACACAGATCAATTTTTGATTTTGAGATCAAATGCAAACAGCGAGCAACTAGAGATTTTTATTAGACATTAAGAAAATACTGTGAAAAAAATAGATTTATTTAAAATTATACAGAAGAACATAATATAACTTAACTAGTGAAGATAACGCTAAGATTAACAAACATGTGAGAAGTTTGGAAGCCATCAAGTCATTCTGCTATAAACCTGTCCAAGTGGAGGAGCAGAAAGCCACGTCCCTCTTAAAATTACTTTTTAATTATTCTTTAAACAAGACCAATCTATGCATAGAGAACAAATTCCTTCCAATTTTCCAGTCCAGCTGGATTATAAGCATTAGAAGCAGAAGAACAGCTGAAGGTCATTTCAACACCATCAATAACCGTCCCCACGGTGTGAAAACAGGATTTAACAGCAGAGCAGCCACACATAGCAGCTCAGCTTGAACAATTATTTCTAGTTACGTGGTTCGTCAGCTACAACACAAACCCCCCTGTTTCTTTTCTGACATCTCAATTTGCTGTCCCTGTCCCCAGGTGCCGTTTCTCGGTCGCTTTGTTGCCACCCAGCTGCAGGTTCTTCACGCGGTTGCACTTGCTCTGTGTCTTGCTCCACCTTCTGCAGCAACAGAAGCGGTAAAAGAAGGGGAAATAATTCTGAAAAATGAATCAAAATTCATTTAAAGCTTTGCCCCAGTTGAGGAAAAAAAAAATCAGCTTCTAGCACAGCAGATTTTTAGAAGACAAAAATCTAGTGCACTGGAAGATACATTGCAAAGAAAAAAATGGTATCGATGTGGCCAGGTAGCAAAAAGCACACCAAAACCATGAAGGGTTCTTTATTTTACTGTAAATTCAGTTTTTATAGCTATTTCCTGAAAGACATACATTCACAAGAAATAGATTTTTTTCTCCAGTAAGATTTCCATGTAATGCTATGGTAATTCTGGGAGTTTGTACGCTTCAAACCTTTCAAGTGGCTCATTTGAATTTTAACAAATGCTGTATATTAAATATTCAATCATCCTGCTGCACACAGCAGTTTAAGAAGCTTTCCCCAGAGTTTCCCTCCCCCAGTGTAATAAATATGTTATTTCTGAACCAGTTCAGAGGGAACTATCAGAAAACTATGACAATATTTCAGTACCAAGATGTAATTTGAAAGTAGATTTATCTTTAGCACAGACAAGCAAATAAATCCATCCTGCGGTTTTGCGACAGGAACGTGTCTGCAGCACAGCACGGAACAGGCGGGGGCATCAAATGTCCCAGCTCTTCTTGCTGCCGCAAAATGGCTTTGAAAAGCACTATACAAAGTACTAAACCTCCAGGGAACGTATCAAAGCGCGTGATGGATATTGGCCAACTCTGCAGAACGCTGGAGTTACCGTCCTCAAGTGTTTCATACACCCACCAAAAAATCCCCAGATTACTGACAAATAACCAACCATCACCCTAAGAGACCAAATCAAGATTAAACAGATCCCTACCTAAGGAAGTTTAAGTGGTAGGAATGGCATTTTTGATAAAATTTTGGTTTAGTTTTTTAAATTTAGAGTTTAACTTACCGCTTGGAACAGAAGAGCAAAAATACACTTTTCCATACGCACACTGGAATCTGGAGACCTTCAAAACCCATAAACCCCAAATAAGCCTAAACGTACCTGTGAACAGAAAGCTCAGAACCATAAGAGAAATATCTTGCTTATGTAATAGTTTTCTATTGATAAAGTACCCAAACAAAATTTCCAAAAAAACCTAAATGTTTTTTACTTACTACATGGTAACTGTCCCTTGTCTGAGTGATGATCTCAACAGCAAAATTTTAAATGCAATGTGGACAACAGACTTACATTCCATGATGTGAAATATCTTCCTGTAATTCTGGTATATTTGTCCTGACAATTTCCATGAGATAAAAGACTACAACAATGCATGTCATACCCTTTTTATCAAAAAATAAGTCAAGATCCACTGTTTTCTTCCCTTAGTTTCTGAAGCCTGTCAAGGATGCAGATTAAAGGCGGCTTTATATCGTGATCGCTCATAATTACCCATGGAGAATCTCGTAGGACGGGTCACATCAATGTTCCGTGGTTGCTGCAATGATGAATTAAAGCCAAAACCACTGCCAGACTCACCATCCACAGAAATTTTAAGTAAATCATAATATACATGTCACACCCAAAAAAACTGCAGCGGTAAGATGCAGTAAACTTTTTCTCCCGTTTTTCATTTTCATTCTTCATATATATAGTTGAAGCATAGGACATCTGATCAATGTGACGACAGGAATCCAATTTTTTTGGCTGTTATGTGTTGAAAGATGTATTTTAGACATCTAAAAAATACACTCAAGTCGACCACGTGAATATCTCAAACTGTCTGAAGAGTATTCTATAAAAGTTTTCACTTATCAGAAGCACACACAAACACCTCCCCACAAACCACAGATTTCCCCAGCTCTGCACACATAACACAGCAGGAAAATGGGTACAAAAATCAATCGCTCAAAAAAATCTTCTTTGCATGTCACTTTCTGGAGTGTCACTCATCTGAAGTCTCAGAATTGGGCTCCCGTTGGTGTCCCCATGGCAGAAATCACACCCTCTGCCACCCCCGTCACTCCAGAACCAGCCACCCGCATCTCAGCTGCTTCAAATTAATTACATTTAAAGCCCTAATTAACTGAAAGCACAGAACTCAACCATTCTCGCAGCCTAGCGTACAGTATGAACCGCACTAAGGTTTTCAAGATTAAGTGAGTATTTTCCAAACTCAGATTATTCTTGCTTCAGCTCTTACGCTGCCGCAGAGCGTGATGAAAATAAGACAAAGACACAACAGCTACAAATGCAAAAAACACATAGAAATACACAGACCGATGTATGAAAGTGTGAGAAAAATAAATGGCATTTAAAAGCACTTTAAAGATGTACATTCTTGTATTTAATTACGTGTAAGAAATTAGTAAGAAACTGAGAGCAGTCCAAGAGAGATCTACTGTCACACTGCTCTATACGGAGAGGGATTAATAATTCCCTGTCCCAGAGCGAGAACACTGCACTCTGTTCCCAGGAGCACGACCAACGGCTCACAGATTATTTCAGCTTAGGCACATCTTCAGAAAATTCAGTGGAAAAATACAAATAACTTGTTCTTAGACAGCTGTCACAGTTTATTCCCTTCCACGGCCAGCAGGAGAAGCTGACGCTGCAGCTAAAGCTCCTTCTCTCGTCCTGCCCCGGCCCCCTGGGTGCACAAGAACTTCTCTCAGCAGCTGGAATGTCGGGTTTTTTAAGCCAGTTCTGCTTGTGTTTACACGGCCAAGGGGGAACAACAAATCCTGGTGAAAATCAAACTAAACTAACAGCTAAAGCTGCAGGTTGCCACATGATTTCTATTTATCTGCAGGAGGCACCCAGACACATAACACAGCACCTACTGCCGAATGACCCACCAGCCCCATTCAAGGGTCTGACAGCTGGTGAAAGAAACCAAAGAGACTGTTCAATCACTTTCCAATTTTCTGAAAGCTTTTTGGTCAAATTCTTGCAGTCAGGGTCAGGAGAACTAAGCTCTTGCCATGTGGTTATTATAGCTACTTACAGGCGAAGCTTTCTAGGAGCACAAGAGACACAGAACTGCACATCTTTAAAGCAGATTAGTCCTCTGAGGGGATGGAGCGTCACAACAACAAAAGTACACATGAAATAAAAAGGAAATCAGTTAATGATTTTTATTAAATTTCAGTGTTTCATAAAATAAATATGGTATATAATATCAAACAGTGAGAAATAAAGCACAAGCATGAAAAGCATGGTAACAAAAGTTACACTCATGACGGTGTTTAATACTTAGCACTTTAGAAACCATAAAGCCTTTAATTATTTACAAGCAGCGAACTATCTAACATAATTTACAACGTTGCAGCAGCCTAGTCAAGGAGTACTGGAAGGGGAAAAAATGGAGAGCGCGCAACGGAAGACGTTCATTTGCCCTGCCTAGCTAGCACTTTATTACGTACCCTATTTTCCCCTTCTGTACATAACTCTTTGTAACTTCCATTATTCTCAAAGTCTAATAATTACACTGTCTTGTATTTTAGAGCTCAGTTCATGTCTAGGATGGTGTTGTGCCTCTTGCACTTCGGAGATAAGATATTCAAGTAACACTTCAAATAAAAGTAAACATGTGCAAACCAAAGTTCTAAGCTACGCGACCCTCGGGTAGTCGTGTCAAACCAGATGGTGCGGGCGCACGTTCGCAGATTAAATCAGGTAATAGCTACAGAAACCTCCTCGGAAGTCTGACCTGGGCCAAAAATGGGAATAGTAAAAAAACGGAACCGAACTGCAAATATACCCTGTTACCACAGACAAAAATTTAATCTGCTGAAACACAAAGACTTTTTAGGTCATAACTCAAGATTTAATATTTCAACATGAAAAGAAATCCAAGCCATTCGACTTGTTTGGGCTTTTGAAACAAATGCAAACGTCTCTGTTTAAAAATCGCTTTCAAATGAGAAAAACAAATCAATATATATTAATATATCACCCAAAATAAAAAACATAACACACTCTTCATTTTAGAGCATGCTGCTCATTCAGAATAAAGACAGGACAAAGAAAGTAGAATTACATTTCATGATGTAATAAAAACATTAAAATTTGTGATCATTAAGTGCACCATCGTACAGGAGTAGCGTGCTCAGAGTGGAAATGTTCTATACCTACCAGAATCCTTCTTTATTAAAGCAAACACGTCTTTAGGACACTGCCTGAAACCGAAACCAGAGTTAACTGCGCTCCGCTCAGCTTCGCCTTAAGTTTCAGTCAGGCACATTCCAGCCAGTAGCACCTGAATGCCTCTTCATGATTGTATTCCAGAAATCTTTAAATTTGCGAGCATTTTTTAAAACAAGACTGGCTTTTGCTATCCTTGCAATGCTTATCCTAAACAGATACTGCAAGTAAACTCTGTTCTGAGCAGCACAAGTTGGGGCTTTTTTTTTTTTCAGAAATCTGAGAGCTGGACTTACGTTGGCAGTAGATACAGTACAACAATTTGATGTATTAAACAGTTCGTCAAAAAAGTCTGAAAGGAAGATTTCCCTAAAGACTATTTAAAAAACCAAACCAAACCCAAACCACTTCACCCAAGATCTGTTCAATCCTCCTGAAGTTCGGAGCTTGCCAACTTTGAGAATGACGGGAAAGACGGAATGAGGCAGGGAGGAAACAGAACTAAATTATTCCCAATTTGTACCGATGAAAAGCTTCAAGTAAAAGGAAATCCACTTGTTAAAGACCTTGCTACATGCACAGTCCCTCACCAGCTGAAAGCCACAGTAGTTAGCATTGGGTGTAACAGCAGATTTATCATTCATAAAAAACACCGGCAATGTTCCTTCATTCTTTATAGCAACTTGCATCCACGGGTTCTGTTTAGAAGCTTCTTAAAAAATGTTTATGGTTCTGCACATTTCATACCAAACTGGAGGAAAATGGTAAATGTGTCTTCTTTTCGATGCAACCTCGTTCCGCAACCTTCTCCTCAAGACCTCAGTGTGATTTACGAGTCTGAGTCTTCTTTGGCACTGCGGGTCGCTTGGCTTGCCACAAGTGGTTGTGGATGGTGAGAGCATCCACGCTGACCGACATGGTTTTGGCTGGAATCACGTTAAACTGTTTCCTGTCCGAGCTGTACTTGTACAGTTTGTCAATCATTTTCTTGGTGATGCTCTTTGGCCCCGTCCCAGTCAGCTTGTAGATCTCCTCCGTGTCGGGGTAGTAGCAGTAAAGTGCTCTGAACTGGCAGCCGGCGTCGCGGAACAGAATGATGTAGTGGTTGGCGTCACATTTTTCTAGTTCCTGCATGACAAATCAACAAACACACACACGGAATGTTCACAGTGAAATTTCCTGTATTATCCCGAGCTTTAAGCTTTCACATAGAGCTAAATAAGTGTTTAAAGTTTTTTGAAACACTGGATCAGTAACTATGATTCTCAGCCCTTCCACAAATTTACGAGTCGAACTCTTAATCCAGGATCACGTTTTCTACAAGTCCGTACGGTCACGGGAAGTAAAGGATTCTCAATACAGGTTTATTTGAGGAAATGGCATTTACTACAACGCGTCAGTGGGATTAGGAAATGAGCATTACAGATACATTTATTGTCAGTGCATGAATAACTTTGTATTTTAATGTTTACCTCTAATATTGAATTCTTATGCGGTTCATTCACTTTTCCAGCAAGACAGCAATGAGAGATAGCATTGTGGATAATATGTTTGTTGGATTTGCTGCTGGGTTCCTTAAATAATTTTGGACCTAAGGGAGACAAACAAATAAAAATTATTTGCCCTACATTTATGAACATTAAGATTTTCATTCATCAAAGTGAAAAAAACCCTTCAAATACTTTTCTGCAATAACTTAATTTCAGAGATATTAAACAGAAAATACACCTGACAACTGCTCAAAAATAACCATGTGTCACATCAAATATGCCACAGCTTTTTATAACCTGCTATTGGTAACAAATGCTCCAGCTAAAACAAAACAGTCACCTGTGTATTCTGCCACTGAAGCAATGGAAGATGCTGTTGAAGCGTTCTCCCAATCTCTTTCTGTGTTTCTGCTCGGATTTCTGCTTAGTATCGGTAAGGACTCCATAGATTCAACTCTGGTAGAGGAAAAATAAGTACAAAAATTAAAAAAAAGATATGCCAAGATTTCGGTTTTTTCCCCTTCCAATCTTAAATAAATTGACCAGTCACTGGCCCTGAATGGAACGGGCTATTGTCCCTTTTCTTGCCCCGAGCAATCCTCCCTGCTAGATTATCAAAGCAAAATTCTATTATTCCTTTGGGAGAAAACAAAACAAAATTGCAAGTTTGTACAGAACATCGGAGTTGGCAGTCACATAAAACAGAAGATGAATTCACTAATTACTATTGTGCCTGTACGCCAGTGAGCTGAAGCGGACAACACTGAATCCCAACACGATTTCGTAACACAGCAAATAAATTAAAGAAATCCGACGAAGAATAAATTAAAGAAATCCGTCTGTACCTCTGCGACGGCGTGCCACCCGAGTGCACGCTCTCGGGTTCAGTTGTGGCTGCTGAGGCCAGAGAAAGGCTGGAACCAGACTGAGCACTGCTCAAGTTATCAGCTGCAAAAGAAAAGAAAAAATGTGAAACATTTTATGAAAACAGGTTTGCAGGCTCAGCGAGAGCAGACAAATCAAAATTCTTACGTGTGGAAGAACACTTTGTCCCTGAATCACTGTAAGATTCTTCACGATGGACCGACTTTGGCCGGGGTTTTTTGGGCTTGGATTTGGGCTTTCCAAGCCCTTGCTCCTCCAAAATTTGCTGCTGTTTTTTCCTTAAATATTCTTGCTTAATAAGTTCTCTTCGAGCTTTCTCCTCTTCTTTCCGTATTCGGTCCTCCTCAGCTTTGCGACTGAAAAGCAAACACAACATTATATTCGACATAGAATAATTTTCCTCATCTTAGCAGATAAACAGAAGTATTCTTTTCCACGTCATTACCGAGCTTCATCTCTTTTTTGTTCAACTTCAGCCTCCAACTGCTGTTTCCGAATCCGAGCCTCCTCCGCTTTGCGCTGCTGTTTCAAAAGGAACGCGGCACGTTTTTTCGCGAGCTCATCTTCTGCTTTCTGTTCATCCTGCAAAATTCACCGGGATAGAGAGTTTTCAGGAACAGAAGAAAATATATCAAGCTGGACAAACCCAAAAACCTTTTTCTCCACAAGCAATTTCTTTTCCAATGCAGCTTTTTAAAGTTCTAATATTGCAAGCAGAATGTATTGTGTTCCATCAGAAGACTGAAAAATGAAGTGGAAATAAACAGTTCTAACGCTGGGCAGAAGCGTAACAACAAGCAAATACACTTACCTTGAAGAAAAAACCCACACCGGACTTCTGATCAGCTTCACTAATTATATCCGTGGAGCTATCCTGGTTTTCAAGTTCTCCTTCATCTGGAGCTTTTAAATCAGACAAGTCTACTTCAATGAGATTCGCCTTGCTTCTCAGAGGCTCATCCACCGGGACATTTTCTTTTCCTGAGCCATCCGAAGAATTCAACCCTGATTCCTTGAAGCTGTTACTGATCTCTTTGCTCATTTCAGAAATAATATTTGCATCTTTGGAAGTGGAGAGAACAAGCGCCCGCTGATTGCTCTCATCGTGAAGTCTATAGGTATCGAAGAAACACTTTTCTTGAGAACCGTTTCCAAGATCAAGACTATTTTCCAAGCTGATTTCTGTTGGCGTCTTTGACAAGCTATTGGATGGAAATGGTCTTAAATGCGGTAAGGTTTCTAGACTGGGTGTTGGGGTTTTAACACGTGCTGAATTTTGTTGTCTGTCTTTAGGGACTTTCAGATCAACTGGTCTTCCTGACCGAGGGCTCCTTCCTTGGCCAAATCGAGGTGGTTTACGAAGACTGTTCATTCCAGTTGGAGACAGGGGCTCAACAAAATGAATTGATGGTTTTACCTTTTGGTCCTGAGAGTTATTTCTGGTTCCTGGTGATGGCACCGACGGAGATTTCATAAGAAGTTCCTGTTGCTGGGAAATCTTTAATATAGCCTGCTGAAGGGTACTGATTGTTTCGTTTAGTTTTTCAATAGAAAGATCACATTCATTTATATCCACTTCTGTAACATTGTCTTCTAGGAGGGCAACAGAAATCATTTTACTTTTTTCCAAATCATGTATAGCAGCAGAGTCTTTTGGTTTATGTTGCTCAGCAAAAGCAAGGCTTTCTTGCATTTTTACTTTTGCTACTTCTTGAGCATCACTAAGCATTTCTTCTCTCTCCTCCTCTTTCACAAGAAACTCCTCAGATTTGGAAGCCAAAGAAACTTCATCAAAGTCTTCACCATTGTGCCGAGAATATTCTTTTGCAAAATGTTCTGGTTTAAGAGGCTGTGGAACATCGGGAGATTTCCCTTTTTTAACAACATGCAAGAAAGCTGCCTTGCCCAATTTTAGTCGCTGCCTTGCTGATAAGGCTTCCATTTTCTTCTTCTGAGCTTCTATTGCCCTTCGTTTTTCTTCCAACTGCATATGAAGCTGCACCAATTCAGAAGCTAAAAGATTAGCATTATCTTTATTTTGTCTGTTGGGGCTTTGTTCTCGCTTTTGTTTCCATGTGGTCAGCGGTGCTGGGCAGCTTTCTGATCCATCTGGTGTGGTCTTCTGTGAACTGCTCGTGCTGGACTTTGTCTCATAGCTGTTAAGTCTCTGAAGCTTTCGTTCGGCAAAATTGGTCATTCGGACGCTCCCACTGGCCATGGACACGCTGCTAACTTGAGAAATTGTACTTAAACAGGGACTGGAACGTCCACTAGCATCATCCTTATCTTCATGTTCCTTTACCTTCATATCTTCTTGCAATTTTGCAGATTCCTCCTCACCAATGTACTTAGCGACTATAGGATGGTCACCTATGACCACCAAATCCTCCTCAGCATCTTCTATGTCCAAGAGATCTGAGTCAGAGTCTTGTCTCACCATAGTCCACGTAGTATCCTGAATATGTGAGTTGAGACTTTTTGCATAACTTACATTGACTTTACTTGCTATGTCATCATCAGATTTAGCAGCATGAAGAAAGAATCCTCCAGTGGAGAGCTCCTGAGTGGAAGGATCCAAACTGCTACTAGCCAAAGGTCTAGCAGCTTCTAGCCCGGCCTCCATCAGTGCCGCCGAGTCTGCAGCACCAGGATCTGCGACTGGAGCGAAATCAGAACTAGAAATTGGAGTAAAAGTCCTATTGAGGTCATGCTCACCATGACTGCTGTTTGTTTTCTTGCGCATCAAAGGCAAGTGTCCATCAGTTAATCTCTTTGCTATAAAATTCCTCTGTTTCCCCTCCCCACATTCCTCCTCTTTATTGATGATCTGTTTTTCCTTTGCTGGTTTTAGAACAGCAGGCATTAAAGGCTCCAGGTAAAAACTCTCCGGTTTGCCTTCTGAAGTCTCGCTATTTGTTTTTGGAGACCACGCCGTGGTAACGATGCCGGGCACCCTGGCTGACGCATTCTGCAGTTCATGATCACTACGGTTTGGCCTTTCTTCAGATCTGATTATTGCAATAAGCTCTTCATCTTCATCCTCAATCTCAACGTTGTTTAATAAGCTCTTCCCGTTTGTTTTCACTGATGGAGGATGGGGCTGATTTTTCGGAGTTACATTAACAATGTTCGAAGCAAGACTGTCTTTGCTGATTGATCTGGCCAGACTAATGCTGTCACCAGAGCTGGGGTCCGCATCACTGCTGGCAGAATGATGGAGAGCAAATGGTGTTGGCTGAGACAGAGGCCTACAAAAGATAAGAAGAGTCTACTGACACACACAAAAAGTTACAGTTTGTTGAACTAAATACCATAATACAGACAGCTAAAATTCTCTCTCTATTTGAAAAAATGTATCCTGTATCAAAAGCGACCAGCAATACTAAATAGCAACTTCAGATACTTCGGTTTTCAACAGTGCTTACTGACAACCCTGTTTGAAGTCTTTCCAATCGCAAGCAAAAGTCACTCATCGCTGAAAATGCACATTAAAAGAAAACAAAATTAAGCGACTCAGTCCAGTTCTAAGGAAGCAATACCACATTATTACAATAAAACTGTCACAGGACTGAGCATCCTTTCATTCAACAGCATTGTAACACTTAAATGCATCTGTTACCTGGGCTTCCTCTCTGGCCACGCAAGAACTGAGCCTCGTGGCTGCCCGTCAACGCGAGTGAGAGAATTAGAACGGTGCCGATGACCTGAAATATTTTTTAAATGGTGAACAGTTTAGAAATGGTCTTTAAACTTGCACTTTTACTCCATTTAATAGCAAACATAATAAACTCTTTCACCAAGAGATGGCAGCAGAAAACAAATTTGCTGAAATATTTACCAAAGACAGACAAACAAAGCTTGAAAAAAACGCTATGAAAAGCGACCACACAAACAGACTGTTCAAATTGTTTTCCCTGTCAGCCCCTCGACCTTAGGGAAAAAAGAAAAAGTCCTCACAGCATGTTGGTAGAGCCTAAGCAGTTAGAATGTTTGATTGGCACCTTAGCTGATAAAAGACAATAAATTCTGAGCATTTCTGTGATTTCTGTGTAAGTATAAGCCTAGGTTTTCAGTAATTAAAGAAATGTTGAGGCAAAATATGACAAGTACTAGAGTGAGTTCGTCATTCTGGCTTTCTCCTTTCTTTTCACAGAACTGACATTATTAGTCTGAATTTCCTGCACTTCAGATTCTGAAAAATGAACTCATTTGTGAGAGGAAAACATATTCCAAAAATCTACTAAGTTTCTTAAAGGATCTTTAAAAATCTTTTCATGCAAACAAAGACGATTTACTCAAACTAAACATGCTTACTACTTGGCTGACTGCAGTTGAATTCAACTTCAGATCATTCACATTTATGAACTTGTATTTTTATTCATTATTGTATTGACGTTTATGGTAACTGGCTGTTGAAATGCAAATTCAAGGTAGACTTACCAGGGCTGTCTTCTCCCTGTAACGATTTTTGTTGCTTTTGTCTCAGCGGGAGCAGTGGATGGGAAGGGCTGAAGGCAGGGTTTCCTCCTTTGCCACTAATTCAGAAAAGCAAATATTCATTACTACAAGAACTTTTTTCTATAATGAGAGAAATTATATAGTTGTGAAGTTACACTGGTAATAGCTACCCCCATCCTCTTTAAAACACAGTAATATCTCATTAATGTTAACGAAGTTACTTAAAGAGAAGAAAAGGTTTTCACATGTAACAACACAAAAGTAAACCTACAACCTGAAAACAAACTGTTGAAGTTTCTAAATACAGCAGATTTAAAATGTAGTTTCAACAGTACAATAGAGACAAACTAAAGGCTGAAATAACTTATTGGTTGCTATCAAATTAGGTTGGCTGAAAATCCTCCTCATTAACCTTCTTGTACATTAGACCCTATTTCCCATCACCATTTATAGAATATGGCTAGTAAAGATCAGCTGCTTGAACAGCTTTCATGTTTCACATTTTTTTCAAAAGAGAAATTAAACTAACTTGTTCTATAATGCAGTACAAAGCATTTATGTGAACTTGAGAATTGAGAATATTTCAGAGACTGACTGCATGGAACTCAGCCATTCATTTTGCAGCAAAATCAGAATATTTAGCCCCAGAAATTCCTAGGTTATCCAAACAGAGGCAGAAACGGAAGCCGAGTCTGGACACCACGAAGACTCACAGGTAGTCGGGCTCCTCGGGGTGCAGGTAGTACCTGCTGCACGCGTCAGGGGCCGGCGGAGCCGCGGGCGGCAGCTCTGCTGGGCTGGAACCCGCAGGGCTGGCCATGAAACTGCGCTTGGTGGCGTTGGAAATGGGAACGGGCGGGCGGCTGCTCTTCTGCTGCAACACTGTTTTAACTGGGCAGAGATGTACAGCGTTAACAGAACTCCTACTGCCGTTAAAATAACGAAACAGAACAGGAAGTTTTCGGATTGCAGCACGGCAGAATGAAAGCTTTACAACTCAACGTTAAAATGACACCTGAAATAACAGTCTGTATTTAAAACACGTATCTAATAGTGAGCTTAAAGGAAAGGATGTTATAAGTAAATAATTACTGAGCCTAGGGAAAAAGTTACGTGCCCATCTCATTCCGAAAGTTAGAACCCAAGTGGATCTAGGACTAACTTTACTTCTATTTTACTGCTGCCAAAGATGCCCAGCAAGCAGAAAGTTTAGGTAGAAACAAAGCTCCAAAGGAAACACCAGTGTGCAACAGTTGCATTGTCACATAAGTATTTTTTAAACAACATGCTAACATTTATCGAGAGTTAAAAACTTACCATCTTTTATTTCCTGAATATCTCTTGGTTGTACAAAGTCTGGTTTGACATTCTCGAACCACCAGAAGAGTTCCGCAATGAACACCATGACGTTAGGCTAAAACGGGAAAAAAGAAAAAAACCCACAGCTCACAATAATAAAACGCTTATGGTTTACCCACAAAAATATAACCTTCGTTATACTCCTTACCTTTAAAACCAAAGGAGCATATAACATGTCCTCCAATGTGAGGTAAAAGCATTTGTTTAGATATTCATTTGAGAATTCTCTCAAGAGTTGAATATTATAGAGGCTGTCTGCAATTGATGTTACTTCCTTCAAACAGATATCTAGAAAGGTGAGAAAAAGAGTAAATTATTACACCATCCAAATGAATTAAACTTCCCACCACAAGTAACAGAAACTCTACATATAGGAACTTCACAGACTGCTTATACACCATCATTTAATATTTATTGGCTACCAGTGACATTTCTCTACCTGTTAAGTACCAGAGGGACAGGAAAAGGAGGAAGAACAACACAGAAAAAACAGTATCAATTTTGCATTTGATTTAGAATCTATATAGGATTTGGTCTGTCACAGCGACAAAAAAGGTTAAGCAGGCTACAAAGAACACACATGACGACAAAATACAAAAGCAATTTAAAACAGACATCTGGATTTGCAAATAATAAAAGGTTACTCCTAGGATTCACAGTGCTGGTTCCTTCTGAAACCATTCAGGAGCTCTGGAAGGTACAACATATCTGAGAATTTAAAAACCAATACAAAATGTTGATTTGTGCAAGTTAAATGCAACGAGGACATTGAATTTTTAAGAAAAACATTTTCTTGGAAAAAGAACTCATGCCTGTAACGCTGAAGAGTGACAATTGCTGAAGACTGGGAGAAACTATTTTAAAATGTCAAATTTTGTACTCCTACAGAAGAACATGAGAATTATCAGCTACAAGTAGTGGGCATGTATTCCTTTTATATGGTCTGTTGAAACTAAACTCAATTATTTGAGCAAATAGAGTCATATCATCTAGATCTATAAAAGAAAGGAGTATTTTGTACTCATAATATACAGAGTAGAGCCTCCTAAACACACTAAGTAAAGAAAAACAAACTCAAAGAGAGGTTACTTTTTAAATACACCCATTTTATGCAGATTCCATGCGACCTGACTAACTTGCTGTAGTCCACTACCTATTAGATGTGTCACATTTCCATTTGATAATGTCCTTCTAGCTCAGCTTTTGAAGACTGAAGAATTTTTTACATTTTTTTCTTTTTTAGAAACCTTTATTACATACCATCTAGTTTCATGTGCTCTGGACAATAATAGTGTATGACAGCGAGAAGAGCAGCACCGTCACTACCATCCTTCATCAGATCTTCCAGCAAAGGGAAGTACGGCAACTGCCTGCTCGAGAGATGGTCCCTTCGGTAACGCACCTGACAACAGAAAACAAGTGGTCAGAGGATGCTAACAAAAAGAAAAAAAAGGGGTTTTTCTTAAGCACTGAAAACTCTTTACGGTGGATCCTTTAAAGCTCCAAGTCAAAAATAATCCACTTTTCACTCAATAGAAGCCAATTCGGAAGAATACGGTGCTTCCCTTTTAATCATTCTCCTCCTATCTGGAAGCAATCTGTGCTGCTGAATTCCCAGCTTCATCCCCACATTTTAACTTATTACAAGCAATTTCAGTCAAAATCCTTCCACGCATGCATGAATGCAGCAGATCCAAAGAAAGAGACACAGGTAACTACATGAAAACACTTAGAGCTTGGGGAAAAAAAGAAAAAAAACAAACCACGCAGCCAAAAATAATTCCGATGAGCTAGCGATTTCTCATACGTTACCTACATCCACAGACAGCAAAGTTCTCTCAGAATCAGAACATCATATGCGTGGCAAGCCAGAATACAATACTAACATTGTGAAAAAGAAAAAAAAAAAAAAGGCCTTTCCAAAAACGGTCAGCAAGAGGAACAAGTCAGCAAAACTCTCCTTGATTTCACTAGAAATCAATAGCAAACTCTTCTGCAATCATACCATTTGGAGTGCAGCTGAAGACCAAATCTTGGCATTGCTTCTCGCAACTTTTGCAAGACAAGTTTTAGTGTCGGTATTTACTAAGCACCCACACGCCAGCTAGACTAGAGCTAAGTCTGAGCAGCAAAGCGACAGGGAAAGTAAAGCACAAACAGCACAGAGCCCAGCAAAATACCTTTCGGTGTTGGAAAAAGATTCCTTTCGCATTTCAGTGCATCAATACAACTGAACATTTAACAAACTATCTCAACTGATGCGCTGGCCTAACATGCAGGTATACACCGAATGTATTTAATCTCAGGAAAGCTGGATTTTACCAAAGGTATCGAACACTTTCCACAACACCCTGGGAGAGCTCTCTACACACACACACTCTAACATGTCAATTTAGGATGGCACAGGCTGAGAAAAAAAATCTGTTCAAAGACACGAAGATCACTTATAATCACAGCGATAAGAATCAGTTTCCTTTATTTATTTTGCACAAATATAAACACGTTAAGTTTCCCTGGCAAAGGCAAGTAACTCTAAAAGCTACTATCTCTACATGCTAAAGCTATTTTTCCCCTCTCCTTTTACCAGATGCAAATTATTTTTTTCCCCAGCCTGGAGCACTACACAACTATGTAATGGAACGTGAATCATACTGTACCACACGAGCATATTCCACTGGTTCCAGCATGCAGTGCGATATGGCATGCATCAGATCAGGCTTACACAAAAAGAAATAGTGAGATATACCATGGTGATTATTCAAAGAAAAATCAGAAGAAAGCAGGCTTCTATACTAGAAGTACCATTTTATTCTTTTTTATATATAATGGAATTGATATTCTGTTTTCACACTTGGCCATAAATAAGTATTTTGTTCTGATAAGCAAAATATTAATTCTGTCTTTCCTCCCAGCTCCACTCTCATTAATTCACCAAAACAATTTCCAGCAACTGTCATAAGGGATCCAAACTGGATTGTCAAATCTTCTAACCCCATCTCTAACGAATAATGGTGTTGTGGTTTTGATCGATTTAAAAACCTGTGCAAGAGCAGGTGTAAGAGCAGCACGAACTCCCGCAAACATCTGGGTGTCTTATCTACGGATTCAAAGATTAAACAACTATTTAAACCACCCAGCTTTTATATCACCTTAATACTGTGATCAATTCCCCACTTACAACAAAAATAGCACGTGTAACCACTTCAACTGCTGTTAATTTTCTAGGGTTTTTTGCTGCTACTCCTGCACTGAGGAAACAATTTTGAAATGCTGTGAAGTGATTATGCTGTATGCTGTACAGTATGCAGAAATCATGTTATGAAAACTAAGCCTGATGATCCAAAAGCTTACACAGGTTGTTGGTTTTTTTTTTTTTTTCAAAGACAGTCTAAGAAGCATTGTAATGGAAACAAACACTCTGAAGAAATTTAAAAAGCCATGATTTTGTGGATGACAACTGGTGTAAAAGTAGTTGACTTACAGGTACTAATTTCCAATACCATTTGGAAGGAGACTGCTCAGGAAGCAAGGAAAGGAACGTAGGAATAGGAAAGGAACATCAGCAATGCAAGTTAAAAGCAGTAACACTTAAATGCACTTCAGCAAGAAACACTTTCATATTTTAGAGGGGTTGTACCCCAGAAATTCAGATTTTAAAATATTAAAATGAGACTGAGCATCAACTTGTAAATTAAGCAGCTCTTGAGCTCCTTTTTGTTGCAGGATACTATTTTACATAAAAAGGATTTGCCACTAACAGGAAAGTTTAACAATTGTGCCTTGTTCATATGTCACACTTTTATCCCCTTTGCTAAGCAATGCCAGTTTGAGGAAAGAACAGAGCAATTCTTCTTAACGCTTCAGTAAATCATAAATTGGGAGCTCAGACAGCTGATACACATCATGTTTGAGAGAGATCTATTTTACACTCTCCAGAAATGAAAGTGTACTGTATTTTGCAGTGTTAGTGCATTGTGATATCATTTCAAGGGAAAAAGGTGGAAAAAAACTACAAACACACACGTATAACATTTGAATGCCAAGACTACGCTTACTAGATAGAACCAGAATAAAGCCTCTGAATATACATTAGAAAATTAACGCATGCAAAATGAATATGCCCCAAGACTTTCGAAATATAGAACATATATTTTGTGCTGTGAAAGCTGAGTCATATTTACCCACGTAAAGTTATTTTCAGTTGAAACAAGTTATTTTAGTCCAACTGAAACTTAATGGAAGAAGGTAGAAGTGGGCTTGACAGGTAAGGAAGGGCCCTGACGACGGACACAAAACCAACTGCATGCACAAAATCTCAAGAGTTTCGAGGACTGGATGCCTCACATCTCACATACTGAGATGTTTGTATTTTAATCCACTAATCAGCAATACGCAAAAGCACAACTGAAGACAAATGTGTTTTACCTTTTGGTGCCCTGGACTTTCCATTAGTTGCTGTTTTAATTTAATCTCTTTCTCCGTTATCTCTCTCATTTTAAGGTTCACCTAAAAGGGCACAGCATAGAAAAGATTAAAATACATCTGAATATGTTTCACAAGTCAAGTTTTCCTCTTCCTCCCCTTACTTAATGGACAATCCATTCTATAAACACAAAAAGTTCAGAGAATAATGTGTTGCAACACTTTTCAAGACCAAGTCTCTTATTAGCAGCAGCTACAACCACAACAAAGAAATCTTGGATTTGCAAAGGAGACATTCTCTTTAGAACGTGACTCAAAAGGGTTTCAGTAACTTAACCTCTACCCTTTGAAAAGTTTCAGTATTTCTGTTAAATGTATTCAAGCCAGTCGGAATTAAGCCTGTTCTTTAACATGAAACAATGCTTCACCTAAAATAAACCACGAAACATAACACCCCTCATGGCAGTTTATCTGAAAACAAACAACCCAATTTCTACAGCTTTCCTAATTCAGTTTGTAATTATCTTCTTTATTTTAAAAGTTGCCTTGAAAAATTTACCAGCTTTATTATAGCGCGCCTAAGAAAAAGAAATTGCATTTCCCTGCTAGCTGATTCTCTTTCCCAATCCATATGGAAACACTGGGAAGCCAAGCAAGAAGCCGAAATTAGAATATGTTGCAGCAATAAGGGAATCAAATACCATTAATAATAATCTGGATTAGGAGGATATTGTGCCCAACTACCACTGGACTTGTGGTAACACACAGTAATTAAAACAGCTCTCTTCATTTGAAGTGGAAAATATTCTAGAAATGCACAGGTAAGACAGATGGAAGGCAGACATCCATCAGTACCTTTTTAAAAATCTGAAAGGTGACAAACAGGCACGCTGTCAGTTTTACCTTGTTAATCCAGAAAACCATTGCATCCTCCAAATCATAGGGCAGTTCTTTTGAGGCACTGAATGTAGAGAAACGCTTGACACTGGCAACCACCTTTTCAATGCTGATCATTTCGACAGTGTAGGCCATCATAAGAGCATCGATCATTGCCATATGAGAACTCTGAGAGAAGAAAACAGCAAGTATTGAAAACAAAATCCTTCAAGGAAAAAACCCCATATATTCTAACTGTATTTAAAGTTAAAAATTCCTGAGTTTAGTGACCTAGAAATGAAAAGCTCTTCGTTCTATTAATGATTTTAAATAGTGTTAAATAAAAAGATCATTAGGTGGATTTAATTAAGCGAACCATTTTGATTGGCGCACAGCCCAGGTCAGATTCAGACACAGGTGTATCATCGCTCTCCATGACGTAAATCCCCTTGCGGGACAGAGCCTGGATGACGGACTGGTGGCCCTGCAGGGCTGCCACCTGATCCGCCTTGAGGATGAGGCTGCAGACGCGGCAGTACAGCTCGCTGGACAGCAGCAGCTTGATCACGGGCGGCTTGATGTGTTCTTGCTCGTATTGATCGATGTAAAACGGGTCCTTCAGCTCCTCGGGGACATTGTCTGAAACAACAAAGAAAAGTTTCAAAAAGGGGCAGCAGTAAGTGGCATCAGTTATAAATGAAATAAACATTTTTGCTTTAATTCAAAGATAGCATGTGAAAGAACAACAAAAAATAAATCAAGCATGAAAAATACTGAATGTAATTAAGTCTGCAGTTTCATGTTGTAAATTGTTTTCAACAGGTCTTTGTGCTTAAATTTTAATTAAGTAGAGCATATATATTAATAATTGGCTCCCACCATGTATATACTTCAGTAAAAACCCTACACACCACCAGTTAGCTTTCTCAAGACACTGGAGTCCTTTTCAAGAAAGCACTTCAACACGGACTAAAGTCCCACTGTCTGCTATGCAGCTCCAGCTGTTCCCTTGAATAAGACCCAGCTTAATCAGAACGATACACTATCACCTCCACCGATTACTGCATGTTATTAGTACTTTAATTCAGAATTATACATCAGGTACTCAGATCACAGGCTAAAATGCTCGGTGTATCACATGGGCAAAGTGTGTATATATATATCTTCAAAGCAAAATTTACAGCTACTTCAGCAATATCCCAACACATCTGTGCACAGCAATAAAATGTCCGCAACACTCAGACACTAAAAAGGGCTGGGCAAACATTCTCAAATTGAAAAAGAAAATTAAGCCACTATTTCTTGGTTCTAAACTGCCAAAGTTTACAGAAAGACTGAAATATCTAACAAAAGCCTTGAGCATTTTACAAACAGTCTGCAAAACAACTGACTCTCCAGTGAAGCGATTGTCTGTGTTTGAAGAGTGTTGAACAAACTATTGCGGCTTTTCAGCCTTTATATAAAAATTAAAGCCTACAAAGCAAAACTTGGATTTGGATTCAACATGAATTTTAAACCAAGTCTAAAATTAACTTTTTTTTGGAATGGCACAATTTTCACAAGTCATCTTATGATTTTACCAAACCGAACGCAGGTCCTGAGTGTAGTAATTTACGCACACGTTACAATTAGCACCACAGAAGCCTTCATCCTCACGCACCACTTCTTGCCCCCAGTTTCCAAGCCCTTGCACAGCTTCCCAACTGGCAGGAAAGGCACCAACACCAACCGATATTCCCGTCTAATACATTTCCAACCCACAGGTTGCTGGCTCAAGTATCGCCAGCGCTACAGGTTGTACAACACCAAGCAAATGGCAACTGACTACAGCAGCTCAACGTGGAAGGAAATGCCCTTGATATTACTGAAAAGACATAAAACAAGTTAAAAATTGATACTTCCCAAATAAATACTTCTGTTCAGTAATCAGACTGGAAGCTATTGATCTTCATAACAGCCTAGCAGTAATAATGAGTCTTAAACTCCAGGAGAAATGTTTTCTAGCCTCAAGTGTGTTGTCTTAATAGAAGCCCAATATTTCAGAATTCTCAAACGCAAAACTCTATCTTATGCTACCCAGTCACTCTCAAGAGCTCCCCCCGAAATCACTTCAACAGTTCATTTTAAATACATACATCTACACTTGAAAGAATTATTAATTTGGCTGCATATTTACTCTTCATTCAGCTCGTTTCCAGAATAATTAAATTTCCCCATTCAAAAAAACCTCCTACCCATAGCATATACTTGAACTACAAAATAAGCCACACAGTATTTGTGCACTGCAGAGCACTTCATGTTTGTAAAGAGAAGCCCAGATAGAATGTTTTCAACTATATGACACAGCTGTATATCTCAAATACAAATACACAGTAAACCAGTGTTGTTGTAACGGCTCCTCTGATAGTCATACGGTACTGCCCCTGCTTTTCCAAATCAAAAGTTTTTTGAAGTTTTTAGAAATTTAGATCAGTATTCTTCCTTTATGTGACATTGAACGCTGTGATATATGGACTATACACTGAAGATGGTTGGAAGAGACACATAAAACCTCACTGGCACTACATAATCAGCATGTGTTAATGTGGGTGCCCATTTATTAAAATATTTTTAATCTTCTTAACATTAGACCTCAAATCAAAGGCGGTTGAAAGCTAGTGCCATTTAATGGCCATTGCCATTTCCAGAAGAACGAGAGCTTCCATTTCTAAAGACTGATTGAAACCCAAAAACATAAAGCAGCTTGTGTAATTCAACATTTGAGCTTCATTACAAGCAACTACACCTTGAACAATCCAAGATACATTGCTTTTTACTAAAGTTATTTGTGAAAGGAAATAATAGAATATTAGCTCATAAAATATTAATGAAATAGTACATTTCTGGAAAGGGCATTAGCAGCAATCCAAGCTTTAAAGGCTTTTTTAAAACAAAACAAAAAAAATGCAAATTGAAAATGTCTGAAATCTGAAGTACTTAGATGAGGGTTTTGGTAGGAACACCTGCCCCCGCAGAGGGGTGACCAGGTCCAGCCTCCCTCGACAGCCACAGGCAAAAAAGTGCTTTAATTTGAGATATCTTCAGTATCCAAAATACACATCTGAAGGTGCAGTATGAGAGACCTGTCTTATCTTTAACATCTCTGCTAATTGTTCTCATCTGTAGTATAATGACACATAAACCACCTGCAGCACCCAGGTCTGCTCATTCTCCAAACCCCCCCTTAAAAATTTCGAAACAGCCACATTGCCAAAAATCTCAGAAATACATTGCCAGTTTTAGAACAAATATACACCAGAGTTAACCTACCGCTAATTTAAATAACACACAATGGATACACAAGTAGCCATCAGTATTACGGATGGTTTTCTCCCCAGTTTTTATGGATCCTGCAAACCCCAAAGGTGTCACACGCTCTCTGCTTGTCTCACCACAGAAGGTGTCAACGCTCTTTTGAAGAAAATGTCCCCGTCCTTCCAAGTCCCAGTTCCAATAAGCATCTTTTTTCAACACTTTACTTTCATGACCTATAACTGAACTTAGATGCTGGAAAAATTCAGTTCATTAAAACATGTATTTTTTACACATTTATGCTTTGGAATTTGGAAAAATCAACATGAGAAATTAACTTCTGAGCAATTAACTTGTAGGCTATAGCTACAAAAATTTCTGCTTGAGCAGTTCAACAAATCCTAGCAAAGCAAACCAAAAACAATTAAACCATGTCCTTTTTTTTCCCCTATAAAAAGGTCTCCAATACCATCCTAATTGCACAAGGAAGTCACTTTTATGTTACTGTTGCACGTTACCAAAAGGCTTGCAAACACCTCCTGTTTTTCCTAATGTGCTTTTTGAGCTGTTACCCCAGGGAAATGTCGGCATCAACCTCAACGCAAACTTTACAGTTGCCAGTTTTAGACAATTTGAGGTGTTGAAAAGATATAAAGCTTAAAAACTACCAGTGTTTGTATGGTAACTCAAGAACAATGGCGCACAACCTGACAATCAGATCTGTGAAGACACACATCATTAATTTGGTTTGTCCTGAGTTCTCTATGAAGAGCTGTCGAAGAATTTACCACCCTGCACTCAACATCAGAGTCGACCGAATCTCTTTCACACATGGATTTGATGTAATTTTTATACCATGTTACTTAGTTGCACACAGTCACCTTATTATAGAGCAAAAATGAGCATTTCTGCTGTTTCCTACACTTATAAAAACAAAGTAATAACATGGTTTTCTTCCAAATTTCAGCAGCACAAACTCTTAAGTGCTCTTGCCCTACCGAGCCTATTGGAGAGATCTTTACCAGCTATTTTTATAAGAGATGAAGGACTCAAAGATAAACCATCATCATTTCGCATGAAGCAATTCTTTTGGTCTGTTCCATCATATCAATGAGTTCTAACCTCTCAAAAATCTGTCAGTTCCAAGTATAAATCTTTGTGTGCAACACAGTTTACAGGATTATAAAATAACTTCACTTGTTACAACCGTCAGAGAGACAATTATTGCCAGACTCTCCTCGTTTTAAGGGTAGGAACCATTTCTTTATCATCTCACTTACAAAAATCTGACCAAGATGATGACCTGATTATGAATTGACAAAGAAAAATACAGCAACCTGAACAAATTTGGCTGATCACTTAAACCGGGGAAGTGGATACACCCCAGATCTTATTTTACCTCCAGAAGCACGAAGAACTGGTTTCCCATGGAAAGAGAGCCAAAGCACCACGGTAAACAGAACGAACCTTATTCAAATTGTGAGTAGATTTCACTAGTATCGGCATCTGATCACAGAATTATTTAGTACCCTATGGATGTCCTGAGCTGCAACCCTGAGCAGACGCTCCACATTCTCAGCAACTAAGACCACCTGCATTATAATAAAAACATTCTCTGTTGGTTCTCATTACAGAACTGTGTTATAAACTTTGTAAGTGATCTATAATATTACACACGAAAATTTACATACAACAGGCACAAAAAAACCCCCAAGCTGAAGACTTTGTATCCTCCTGGTGAGAGTGACTGCACTCTCATTACCGTATCTTTTGATCAAGCACAAAGCCACAAACCTGCATGAAGCAGAAGAGACAAAATAATAATTATGGTATTCTTAACCCCTGTAAACTTCACACAAGTAATATTCCATGTTTATGAAACAGGTATTACTAAAGAAACAAATGTTTAACTACTGAATATTTGCAAAACACAACAGCTTGCTTACAAATATTTTCAGTGTGGGCCTAAGAAAGCTGACAAAGAAGAGCAGGGAACCCAGGGATTTGGGTAATTTAGCCCAGGAAACACCTCGCACTGCCCCACCAGCCGGTACCTGTGGCAGCTGTTACGGTGCTGTAAAACCTTAGTTAACCGCTAAGTGTGAAGTACTTCAAAGAAAAAAAAGCCACAACTTGCACCTCCCCTAGAATGCATTACCTTAGTCCTTGGCTTTCCTGCCTGTCTCTTGCCAAAGGTCTCATTAGCATTCAGCCTGGAAACTATGTAAAGCTCTGAGCCCTAATAAATAAGTAAAATTCACCAAGTTCATTTGGAAAAAAACCAAATTTTACAAACTATTTTAACAACTTTTGTTACGGAAAGGCTGGCAAACAACCCACTTGCTCACAGCAAGCTGCAACACTCAAAAACTTCCATATATACCTTCCATATCTAAATTTTAGCATTATAATCACGATGATGGAAAACGTACATTCTACACGTAAATTGATGTTGTACTAACTAAACCTGCTGGGAAATGAATTTTTTTCATAGTCTGTTTTCCCAAGTTGCACCAAATGAAAACGCATTGGTTGTGTCTGCTCTGAGTGCGGCTGCTCGGAGGGCCCGCTAGAATCAAATTTCTGTTCTTGACCATTCCCACACTTCAGCCTGAGCTTAACCTTACTCAGATGAAAATGAAATCCAGAATATGCACCAGCATTTGAAAGATTAAGGCACAAAATTATGTCAATTCAAATACATCAATTCTGCATCTCACATTTCAGAAAAAGAGTCTTCACTGAGCCACTTGAGGGCAGTTATGGAAACCCCACCAGATAAGAATTACTCCAGAACACAAGACAGTGTTTTAAAATTATAAACAGAAAGGCATTTTCTCCCCAACAAATTGGCCAAAACTAAGTCTAAAATAACAAAAAAGCCGCCAAAACCGGATATCTACATAGTGATATTTTATATAACAAATTCACAACTGCTTGGTAGCTGCCCAAGACCCATTGAACAACATCCAATATCTTACCGCAAAAAGAAAACCCTGAGATATGACAAGTAATGTTTAAGTTCAAATATTATTCAAAATGATAATCACATAGGAAACCTTTTTAAACCCATCTCTCGATGAATTAAAGAGGCTTATAAATCTCTAAGTATTTTGCAATGCTATTCCAGAAGTCATGGTTACTATGTGACAATGCCTTGCAGGAGCCATTTCAAAAATCAAACTAAATTTCTATGGGTCATGGTCCTGCCAAGATATGCACAAAAACCCTTACTCACTGGAGCTAACCAACCACGTAACAACAAAAGCCTCAGCAAAAATACTTCTTCCTACTGTTTATGGCACTTCTTTTAAAATATAATCGGAACGAGCCTAAGTCCAAGCAGAAAAACTGGCAAACGCTGCTATAGCTTTTTCTACACTGGAGATCACATCGATATCATCACAAAAGGTTTCTTTTCCAAAGTTTTTAGTTAAAGCTAAATTTTTATTCAACATAAGTCCACATTGTCAAGTGCATAAACAGACTTGCTGTTAATCCATTAACTGGTCCAAAATGTACAGATACAGCCCCCAGTTCTGGAGCCCCAGAAGACGCCACCAAGAACCAGGAGAACACGAAGCTCCTCTGCAGCACAGGATCCACGCCAGCCAAGGCTAATTTAGGATTAGCTTTCCTTTGAAACAAAGTCATAATATAAATAGCGCATCTCCACGTCTAGAATATCCATTTTATCTCTGATCACTAAAAAGTCTTCAGGAAACCTCACAAACAATTCCAGCAACTGAAAAAATATTTACATGAGGAAATGTTCCTTTTTAGTTATCAATGTTTTACTAACACCCTCCCAAAATTCCCACATTTTTAAACATCATCTGATAAATGGTATTGCCTCTTGTTGGTCATAATGAAATACCTTCCCTAACATTAAACATTACAAAACCCATGATTTTCTACTTTCCCCCACAATCATTAAGATGATGAGAACACTGACAGAAGTGGAAATACCAAAAAAGCAAAATAATTTAGAAAAATATTCCAACAAGGATTAATATTAAACTGCAGGAATGGACTGCTTTTCTTCAGCCTTGTCACAAAGTAAGCTAGTGCTAATCCATTAAGCATATTATGAGTTTGGCGAATTAGACTTAGATTAACAGGGCTACCTCATTTTCCAAAACAAGATTCTGTACCTTATTTTATTATATGTTTTGTTACGGATAAACAAAAAACACAAGTAGTCCATCATACTTCTTCATAGTGAAGCTACTTAAACTCAAGATGCATCTAGTCACAATAATTCAAAACAGACAGATCTAGTTCAAAACAAAAAAGCAAATTTCAATAGATGCCAGAAAAATACTGCACAAATGATACTCCAAGAATCTTTATTTTTCCATATTTGACCATCAAGGTTTATGACAACGTTACGGCGAGAAGAACAACTCTATCACCTGCAACCTGCTGTTTAACGTCACAGAGCACAAACTGTACCTGTTCACTCAACGTTTCTTTTACATAAAAGAATGTTGCTGATCATAAACGGACTGCTTTTTAGTTCATTTTGAAATCAAAACCACAATTCAACCAAAAAAAAAAAAAAGTCCTAAGCGAGCATGCAAGGGGTATCAAGGTGCCACCACCCGTTGGCCAAGGTGACTAGAGGAAGCACATTAAAGCCTTCGCGGCCCGGAGGGACCCGGGGCCTGCACGCGTTTGAGGTTTGCATTCTTCACAATCTGTTCACCATTAGCTTTGCTGATTCAGGGCATCTCATACAATTCCATTATTCCCGTTGAAGGTAACCAGGAAACATATAACATTACAAGAGAACAGACTGTCATATTGTTATTTAAAACAAAGGTGACTTAAGCCCAATTCAATTAGTTCTGGAATAGCAGGGGAGTCAGAAAAAGCAAGAACAAACCCAAGAATGACTTCTGATAAAAGCGATCTTACCTATTCCGTAGGCTTTAGCACAGATCCATTGTAGATTAGCAGCTATTTTTGCTCTGGCTGAATCATACAGCTCCAAAGGGACAATCTCAACCGCACTATCTGTCAGGGCATCCATTTTTCTTCTGGTACTATCTCCACCCGCACAAACATCAACATCCACCATCTAAAACAAAAACAAAAGACAGTGACTTTTACACGAGCTATCGCTCTCGGTGCATTTTTAGAACCACCCAGGAGAGGAGTTGGCTGAACGAATCGCCCGGGCACGTTATACGGGGCACAATATGGTGGGCTGAGCACCACAGGCCCGACATCCTTCAGGATTTTTATCAGAAAGGTTTATTTAGCAAGTTAAAATCCACTCGGCAATCAAAAGACACCCGAGCGCAGGGCGAGCATCCCTTTCGATGAAAGGCGGGGATGCGCTCGCAGAAAACCCTCGGCCGAGGCTCCGCGCCGCCGCTCGCCACACAAGAAAGGCGCAGCCCAGCACCTGCCCGCCCGCTGCCATAAAGAAAGGGCTGGGGCGCTCCCGCCCCCGCAGCCGCTCGCCCCCCGCAGCCGCCGCTCCGCCGAACAATGCGGGAGGCACCGCGGCCCCCGCCCGCACCGCCCCCGCCCCGCAGGGCCGCGCCGGGGGCAGGGGCAGGCCCGGGGGCAGCACCTGCGGCTCCTTCCCTCGCCTGGGCCGGGAGAAGCAGCAGAGGTTTCTCGCCCGCACCCCCATCCCCGCGCCGCCCCGCAGCGCCCGCCCCGCCGGGAAACCGCGCGGTGCCGGGGGAGGGCAGGGGGGACGGCGGCGCCCCCTCCCCGCCGCGGCCCTGCCCGCATCCCCGCCCCCACCCCGGAGGAGGAGGAGAGGGAGGAGGAGGAGGGAGAGGGGCGCAGCCCGCCCGGCGCCGGGAGGCAGCTCGGCACACGGGAGCCGCCGAGCCCCCGCTCCCCCCTCACGCCCGCCCGCCGCGCGGCCTACAGGCCCCGCCGCCTCACCTTTCCGCGCTACCGCTGCCTCATCCCCGGGGCGGAGAGGGAGGCGGGTACCGCCGCGGCGCCCGGCGGCGCGCCGAGAGGCGGGCAGGGGGAGGGCTCGGCGGGCCGGGGCCGGTGCGGCCGGGAGGGACGGGCGGAGCCGCCGCCGCCGGGCCGGCGCTGCCAACGCTCGGGGCCGCGCGCGCGCGCATGCGCCCGCCTCGCGCGCGCGACCTCTCCCCCGCTTCCCCCCCCCCCCACTTCCCGGCCGGCCGGGGCGGCGCGCGCTCGGCGGGAAAGGGGGCGGGGCCTGCTCCCGCGCGCGCCGCCAGGCCCGGGCCGGCGGGCAGGGGGGCGGCAGTGCGCAGGCGCGGGGCCGGGCCGCCCGCCGCTCTCGCTTGGCAACGGTTGCCGGGGAAACGGGGACCGGCCCGCGCGGCGCGGGGAGCGCTTGGCCCCGCACGGCCCCGCCGGGCCCGGGCAGCGCCGGGAGCAGCCCCGGGGGTGCGGCGGCACCGGCCCGGCCCGGTGCGTGGAGCTGCTCGGGGCCGGTGAGCCCTGCCAGCCCCAGCGCCCCGCGGGAGGCGCGGAGGCCCCAGGCCTGCTCAGGCCGCAGTGGCCCCCGTTGTGAGTCCAGCTGCCTGCCCGGGTGGTGGCTTCGTGGCCCTGGCTGTGGTTTCCCAGCACCAGTCGTGACGGTGGCGGAGAAAGAGCCTTTCTGGTTAAACTGCCCCTCGGTTCCAGAAGGACAGGGAACTGCTGGAGAGAGTCCAGCACAGCCACGAAGATGCTGCAGGGAGTGGAGCATCTCCCGTGTGAGGAAAGGCTGAGGAGCTGGGGCTCTGAGCTGGAGAAGAGGAGACTGAGGGGTGACTCGTTCATGGGGATCAATATGGAAAGGAGGAGTGTCAGGGGGATGGAGCCAGGCTCTTCTGGGTGACAACCAAGGACAAGGGGCAATGGGTGCAAACTGGAACACAGGAGGTTCCACTTAAATATGAGAAGAAACTTCTTCCCGGTGAGGGTGCCAGAGCCTGGCCCAGGCTGCCCAGGGAGGTTGTGGAGTCTCCTTCTCTGCAGACATTCCAACCCGCCTGGACACCTTCTGTGTAACCTCATCTGGGTGTTCCTGCTCCGGCGGGGGGATTGCACTGGATGAGCTCTCGAGGTCCCTTCCAATCCTTGACATTTTGTGATTCTGTGTGATTCTGTGAACTACGAGAGTGGCTTGAGCTGCTTCCCTGTCCCATGGGTCAGGCAAGTCCTGGTCCTGGAACCCGCAGGGGCTGACACGGGGTTTGCACAGGTTTGGGGAATGAGCTGGAGGCAGAACGGCGGGATCGGGGGTTCTGCGGGGGCTGAGCTCTGGCACCACCAGCCCCTGTTCCCTTCCCCGCTCTGGCAGCCCCGTGTGCCCCTTCACAGCCCCACGTCACCTTCACTTGGGCTTCCATCCGAATGCCGGGTTGCACAGAAATGCCCAAAATACTTTGTCTCTTGACAAAAATCACCAGCTGTGGAAACCTTTAGATACAGGATAAATGCCACTGTAGCAAAACCAGATGTTTGCTTAATCACGTGAAGGATTGAGATCTCCCTCTGCTGCTAAGCACACCTTGCTTGATAATCAGTGATGCTTTTCTTCAGGTTGTTACAATAATGTCTCCCAACATGATGGCTGCTCATGATCCAAAAATATCAAAGACCGTTTGCAGGCACAAGCCTGGCTTCTGCTTCTTGTGTTTTTCTTAGCAAATACAGAATTTCTTCATCTGGTTTATGTCCTGATCCATAGGTAACAGCAAGAAGTGTTTGGCAGCTGTAATCTGTTGGTGGTTGTTCTTTGCAGGTTTGGGATCAGAACGAGATCCTGCAGATTAACTCGCTGACAAGTGAGTTTTAAGGCTCATCTGAAAAGTGAAGCTACATGGTTAAGTGAGTAGATGTTCGAGCCTTTAATGCCTGTACCGGATAGATTAATTGTCTTAGTGTCCAGGTACTGAAAATATGATTTTAAGTTTAGCTGCACAACAGTGGTAGCAGACTGACCTTATTCCAGCTAATTTTCTTTGTTACGATTCTCATAAATTATTTTTTGCTGTATGTAACTGGTAGATTATATAAATGTTTCAAAATCATTAAAGATTAATTTGGGTCTGTCTTAAGATTCACCATTATTTCCCTATATCTTTTCAAACTGCAAGCAGAGGGCATTCAGGAAATACATCAGGAAGTACAATCTGGTGTTCAAAGGTTGTTCCAGCCTCTATTGCTCTTCCATGTTCCAAGATTGCATGCAATTAAATTAGTTGCTAGTTGGTTCATAATCTCTGTTTGAAGACTTTGGTTTTCAATACAGCTTTTCCAGGCTGTCGTTTTGTGACGTAACCATTATGACAAGCTGCTCTTGATTTTAGATTAAGCATTAAGGCCCAATCCAAATCCCCTTAAACTCAGGAAGAATGTTCTCATTTACATGGTGGATCAGCATTACATGGATGGCAGAAACAGAACGGCCCTTGGACTCAGAGCAGGTGACCTGTATGTGAGGGTGAAAGTGCAACCAGGAGAAAACCGACCTACTTATTCCTCTGACATATTTTTCTAATAGGTAAAGAATAGATCCTATTGTTAAACTTACCAGAATCACTTAGGAAGAAAATATGTTTTAAGAGGGTGGCAGACTACACTTGCAAAGCCAACTCAGTATTACCTGGATCCCTGAAACTCTCAGAATAAAAAAGTTGAAAACTTTTGCTCAAGAAAATGAACATTGTGGGAAAAAAGCACAGGACTGTCTTCCAGTCCGATGGGAAATGAACCGCCACTTCTTCATCTATGGTAATATCCCAAAACTCTGATACTTTGGGCATTTGCGTGTCCTTAAGTGGAACCTAAAGTGGATGTTTGGGGAAGCTTTGTAGCTGCTGCTGAAGTGGTTTGCCAAGAACTTGGCACCATCCCACACCAGCATCCTCAAAATTGTTCTGGAGATAAAAAGCATGCGTTTAAAATGGGAGGGTCACTCGCGGATTGCTAAATGTGTTTGCTTTTTGTATGAGAAAATAAATGACTTTCCCTTATGCAGCAGTAGCAAATTAATCTTTAATTTGCGTACCACTTGTTTCTTTCCTGTACTTCACCACTAAACATGCTTCAGGGCTTTTCTTCTGGAAAATGTTAATACATTGCTTTTCTATACAAAATAATTTTCCTACTAGTCCCCTGGATTCCTTAACCATTCAGAGTGGGTGTACATGCAAACTGACAAATACCGCACAACTTGGCTCCAGCAGAACTCTGACATTAATTACTAGGATGTAATACCTTTGAGAAATTACCATATTCAAACACGACACCTATTACATGTAGCAAAGCTAAACCCATGTGCTTGTTTTCTGCCATACTGGAGGAATGCCCAGGATTTCATGCCTGGGATTTCAGTTTCTTCCACCATGTCTCATTTATAAGTAGGAAAACCACATGTAGAATGAGAATATCAGTCCCTTGTCATCCCAAGGACATCAGATCTAGATGTATATTGTAAAAAAACGTATAGTCTGTAGAAATGTAAAAGTGCTGTACACTGAGCTCATATGGGGTATGTTGAGAAAGCGAGAGCTGACCTGGCAGTGGCACCGATCACCTTCCAGGTGGAAAGGCCAGCAGGGAACTGGGATTCTCCCTCTGCATTACAAAAAGCACCTGCAGATGACGGAAAAATGCATATCTGCCGGAGATGGTATGAAAGCCCATGCTTCACTGTCTCCCTGTAGCTGTCTATGGAGAGGGCAGACTCCGTCCTGCATCTCTACCCATCGCATCATGCAATTTGTGCTAAAATCAGAAAAAAAAAAAGCCGAGCAAGGGGCTATGACTTGGGAATTTTGGCACGCCGGGTAGCCTGATTTCTGCTTTGCTTGCTTTCCTCCATGAGGACTCAGGAGACTTTCCACAGTGGTGATTTCCCATCTTTCACCTCCTTTCTTCCTCTCTCCAGGAACAGAAGTTCCAAGCAGGAGGGGGAGCTTTTCCTTCCCCCAGCTCCTCACACGCTTCCCACGCCCAGGTCAAGTTTACCAAAGCCCGGTCCTACAGCACAAACCCCGCACAGGTGGGTTCGCTCCAGGCAGCATCGCCGCAGAGCAGACGAGAAGAAACCGCTGAGGTCTGGTGCTGGTTTATGATCCTTCAGGACCAAACTGCTGCTCGTTAGCACTGCCGGGAGCGCTTACTAATCAACCCCTCCCCTTGGGCAGCGTGGGAAGGTGGTGGCTCTATCTGGGAAGAGGTTCTTTGCCTTCAGTCTTGCTCAACAGCTCCTGCCTGCGCTCTCAGGAGCAGCAAGAGAGGACAGCCAAAGGAATCAACAGGATTTTTTTCCCCTGTTATCTGTGCAAAATCCCCCTGATGGTCAGAATTGCTGAGGACGGCCCCGGCAGAGCAGCGAGGAGCAGCTCGTGTGTTTGCAGTGCAGTCCTCTCCTTATGGCTCTATTTCCAATCCTGCACTAATTTTGAACACGGCTGTATCTGCTTCCCAGTGCTTAGTTCTGTGGGACCTCGTTTGCCCCGGTGCTGAGCACTTAATATCCCCGGCTGGGATTGACTTAGAGCCCGGGTGCTTCTCAAGGTCACTGCGCGGGGTGACACTGGTACCAGTGGGAGGAGGAGGAATTTTGTACACTGAGGGCGGTGAGAGCCTGGCCCAGGTTGGCCAGAGAGGTGGTGGATGAACCATCCCTGGAGACATCCCAGGCCGGGCTGGACGGGGCTCTGAGCAACCTGAGCTGGTGCAGATGTCCCTGCTCATGGCAGGGGGGGCACTGGGGAAGCTGGGAAAGGCCCTTCAACCCAAACTGTTCTGTGATTCCCTGAAGTCTGTCATCTCTATGCCCGTAGCCTTTAGCATCCCCCGGTGCATGAGACAAAGTTCAAAAAAAGTTACATCTTCCCAGAAATTCACGGGGGAAAAAGAGATGTGGTCAAAAAGATGTTTAAAAACTGGCCTGAATGAACAGAGCTGGGGTACCATAACGCGGGGGTGGAAGCAGGGGGCTGGCAGACTCCTCATTCAGTCGCTGCTCTGACAGCTTCAAAATGTCTTTTTCTCCCTTGTACAAAATAGTTTCCTGTGGCAGTTCATCATACAGCCAGCCTCAAGGAGGAGAGAGCAGAATATTATTCTTGGTAATAGAACAGGCACTTGGGCGTGATTACCGACACCACGGGAACAGTTTCTACCACATAATGCTGTTGTCAGTAATTACGTATATCTAGTTCTGTAACTCACGAGGAATATGCAGTGGCATGGCCTTGTGCATTGGGGAACAGAATGCAATGAGCAATATTTTTAATGTAAATAAAGAAAACAAGTTAAGTACAGATAGTAGGACTCCATTCATGCACTTGCATTAAAGGTAATGCGCATGCAATTCAGGTATTATGCTGACGAGTGCAACGAGTTATTCAGATTTATTTATTTTCCCCTTGCTTAAAATGATTGACGTGTATCAAACGGTGCCAGAGGAGGTACCGCTTCACACCTCCGCCTGCCATTTGGGCTTGTGGGGCTGCTCCGGGGCTGCTCCTGCCCCTCGGCACCCCAGGACCCGACTGGTCCGGGGACACATGAACTGGGAACACTGGCCTTGCAGAGAGGGGCCTCCCCCGCACGGCGTGCAGGGGTGAGGATGATCCCTATTGCCTTTTAAATAATACTTCTATTTAGCGCTTATCTCCCAAGCGCTGTACAAACATTAATTAATGGCTCCGTTATTGCCGGTGGGAAGGTGACGGCTCACCCCGGCTGCCTCGCCGGGAGCGGGATGGGGATGCTGCCTCACTGCGATCGCGGTTACCGGCAGCAATTTCAGTTCTGGAGGCACTGGCAGTGGGTTTTGAGTGCCTGCATTAATAACACCAGAGGTTCTAGCATGTAAGATATTTTGATCTACAAGATTATTTACTTTTAAAGTCCCCGGACTGTGTTTGGGAGGCTGACGGGTCAATCGCATTTACAGCCCGCCAGGTTTTCCAGAGAGAGCTCTGTACCAGAGGTTTGGTCCCAGGGCGCCTTCCCCGTGCCTTGTCCTTCCTTAAACAAACCCCAACCACAGGGACCCCGGGGACTGCCCGGCTGAGCACCGAAAGGTGTCTGAGTGTTGCCACAATCTAATTAATGAGCAAACAAGATTTTTTTCTCTGTTCCCATGTATCTTTCTAGTAGTCAGATTTGGGTAGTATTGAGGCAGAATCCATTTCTATGGGAACTGTTGATTTGCTTTACCCAGATGATTTCTTTTTAAAACGTGTTTTTTCCTAAGGACACTTCGGGAAGCAAAACTATATTTACCACAACTGTGTAAGCATGCAAACAGAGAATGACTTATCTCCAACGTTTTCACCGCTGTTTAAACATTATTAGAAAGCAACAAATAATTGAAAGGCAGAATGAATGAATAAGAAAATCTAATTGAATTCCAAAATACAACATCTTTGCGAAGTCCAATAGCCAAGGGTAAGACTGAATGTATTCAGCATCTTCATCCCCATAAACGCCACCAGGTTTGTGGCCGGAGCAGGACAAACCCTCGGCACCCCGAGCCCCCGACTGTGAAACCACCCACGACCTCCGCTCTCCCCGTGAGCCGGTGCGTGGTTGTGCTCGAAAACAACACCCCGAACCGCTGCTAGGCGTTACCTCGGGGAATTCACAGCCGTCTCCAACCAACCTTTTCCAAAAACGTGTTGCGGCATCATTATTTCACCAGAATGTTTTGCATTCAGTGCACAGAGGGAGGTGTTTGCGTGGGAACGGCAGCGGGGCCGCCTTGTTCCGTGTCCCCCCAGGGATGCGTGAGGCAGGAGCTGCTGGAGCATCACCCGTGGACACAGGGGGATGGACCAGCCCAGGCGTTCCCTTTCCCTCTGGCAGGTTTGCATTATGGTCTGGACATACAGGGGGTATTTTGAGGAAAGGGCTGTCATTTAGAAATTTTCAGTCTTCCCTCTCCATAAATATAAACCACACAGCCCTGGGCTGAGGGGACAGCACTGCAACGCGCTCCAGGTGACACTGACGCGCAAGGCTTCAGCCCAGAGAGTTTCTAAAGAGCAGAAACTGCCTCAAAAGCAAATCGAAGCTCATCTAATTCCACCACGGCAAGGTCTGACAGGAGGCGTTGAGAGGGCAGCGGCTTCCCCCTGCATTTCGACTCATTTTGACTTATTCCCGTTCAGTATTTTCAGTTCCTGCTGTTCTGGTTGGATGCAGCTCCTGGTTCACCTTCCCTGGCACCCTGTGCCCTCGCCCTGCCCTCGGAGCTGCCAGAGCCAACACCGCCCTCCTCACCCCCATGGGTCCCTGCCAGCCGGGACACCAGAGAAATATGTTAACGTACAAATTAGAGTAATTGAAACATCTCGATCCTGCTTGCCCGGGTCCTGTTTACAGCAAGAACTCGAGGCCTGTAAAACTCAGGACACTGAGCAGGGAACCAAGCCCTGCTGGCATCTCGCTCAGGGGGTCCCATCCTGCTGTGACGGGGTGACCCCAGTGTCCCAGGCACAGATGGTGCCCATGCGTGCCAGGCCGTACCATCCCTGTCCCCACACGTGCTGGGGCTGGTCCCTGCCCGGCACCCCTCTGCCCCGGGGTCCCCTTGGTTCAGAGCTGGCTGAGAGCAGCCGGTGTCCCCCTGCCGGCCCTGGGAACTGGGGTGACAAGACCCCTGGAGCTGCCAGGAGCACACGGAGAAGGGGATGCTGCAAAGGATGCCCTGTATCCCTAGGGCTCTGAGCGCCACAGAGGATGCACAGATGCTACAAGACCCCTGGCAGAAGCCCCCCCAGATGGTAAATCCCGACAGCGCGGACTTACCGGTGGCAGCCGATGGCATCTGCGCAGCCTCGGGGGTCCTGGGGGGCTGTGGGCAGCAGCTGGTGACATGGGAGCCCATGGCACGTCCCGGGGGCTCAGTGCCGGGGGGCTCGGTCCCCTCCGCTCCCCGGGAAGGGCTGGGGGGAGTGGGGCAGCGCTGTGCTCCCCAGCATCACCAGCGTTGCCACGGCAACTGCCGAATGAGTCACATTGGTTTCTGAGTGACATCAGAGATGCAGAGGAGGGGGTCGGGGGCTGGAGGGGCCAAGGGCGATGCAGGGAGCTGAGGTTCCCAGTTTAGTTTTACTGGTTAAAGCTGGAAGGTTTTGTGCAGGGAAAACACCCAGCCCCAGCCCCCGCCAGGGCAGCGTCTTGCTGGGGTCGTGTGTCATTTTCCAGGAGACCCACGGAGTCGGGAGCGGGGAGACGCCGGATTTCCCCCGTGGGTCAGCCCTGAGAGCCGCCGGCACTGGCAGCGGGGGCAGAGCAGGAGAGACCCCGGGGGCGGACGAGGTTCCGTGGCCCCTGTGCTGCTCTGGGGCCTTGGCTCTGTTCACAACAACCAGGTTAAGGAAACCGGGTTAGGAGTGGCTTGCCTTGACCAGCTTTGCCTTCGTGCTGGGCACACAAACCAGGGGGAGGTCGCCTTCAGGGGGGCACGTTGGGCTCCTCGTCACCCAGGGGACCCTGCCTGTGCCTGGGAGACATCGGCAGCTCCCCAGCGCCGGCACCGTCACACCGCGGGAGCTGCAAAGTGGAAACTGGTCAGGAAGAGGCAGAAGCATTAGCTGGGCACGCGCACAGGGGGTTTAGGCACCATCACACACACAGACTCCACACCTAGGTGTTTTTCAGAGCATTTTGGTAGCACCTTTGCTGGTAGCACCTTTGCTGGTAGCTGTTCTGTGCAGGTCTCCATTATGCACCATCAGAAAACCACAGCCCGATGTGCTGACGCTTTGTCCGCTCTCAATCACAGCCTCCCTTCGATCGAGCCCGATGAGGCAGAATGAAATATTTTTAGTAGGGTGCGAGTCGTGCACGAGGCTCCGTGCTGAGCAGGAGCTGTGCCGGCTCAGCGGTGCAGCAGCTACACCAGCTCCAAGCCAAGAAATGAACTTTCTCAGCCCTTGGGGGGAGCAGCCCCGGGGGCACCGTTCTGGGTGTCCCTCCTTACGTGAGGCTGCGATCAGGGAACCCAACACTTGGTGCTTTTATTTTTAGCACGTCAAGCTATAAATACAGCCCACGGTAACCCATGAAAATCTGAGCGACTTCTTAGGCCGGGTAGTGATGGCACCGGGGAAGCCCGTGGTGGCCAGAGCTGCGTGGCCAGTGCCGGCTCCCGAGGGGAAAGGCACCGTTCAGCTCCCAAACACCCAGGCTGGACAAAAATATAAGACACTTCAAACGGCTTACGGGCTCTGCCGGGCACGATGTTCCTGAGCAGGGTTTGGAGGAGGAGAGAGCTGCTGCTGCCTCCTGCCTGCGCTGGGGCAGAGGAGGGATGGGGACGGATCGCTCAGAGGCCGCAGTGCAGATTTCATGGAGGATTGTGCATTTTTGCTTTTCTTGGTGAGCATTTGTGCAAGTAGAGGAGGAAGGCGCTTGTCTGCAAGGAATTGGGTGTACGAGGGGACATGCAGAGAGCACCCCGTGATTCATCGCACGCAGCCTGGCAACGAGCTCCTATCTAGAGGAAAACACAGATGGAGGAGAGCTGCTGCAACACTGAGCCAGCAGCACGGAAATAGGCAGCTGGTGTCCTTTTAAGGATGATTTAGAAGGGTCTGAATTACCTTCCTTTTCTTGCATGCTTCACAGAGGAGCCGTGTGGGGGTCCAGCAGCCCCCGCCGCCTGGCTCACCCCGGCTGGGGCTGTCCTGCTGCCCAGACCATGTGAGAACAGAGCAAAAAATCTAATCCCAGGTGCCAAGAAATCCAGAGAGATGTCCCAAACCCGCCCTGTGGACGGGAAGGGGCACGGGGCTGGAGGCGGCAGGTTCAGCGTGGCCCCGGGGCTGTGCTGTCCCCAGGGCTGTCGCAGCATCAAGGAGCAGCTGAATAATTCAACCCAACTCCACGCACACAGGAGCTACGGCAGGTTCGGGACTCCCGGGCACATATTCCCTGCGGAGCTGCCCTTCCTCAGAGGACAAATAGAGGTTCACTTCAACATAAATGTGGTTTATGCCCAAGCCACAGCTCATAAAAGCCAAGTAACCACATCATGCATAAGTGCTACAAGTCTTCCATGAATAATGTTTTTTGCAGGGTTACTGGCAGCCACTCACACCTGCACAGCACCGGGACGTTCACACAGCCCACGCCAAGAACTGAGCGTGAAGCCTCTGCAGCCGCCGCTCGCACCGCGAGGGCAGAGCCCTGATGTGGAACCAGCCCGACCAGCTCACGGCTCCGCGCACGGGACAGCTCGTTAGGCAACTGCTGATGGCATCGTTAATGAAACCTGCTTGAGAGCTGCAACTCTTCCCTCTGACAGCCCCGGGGAAGGGGCAGTTCTGCATCCTGCGCAGGACCCCAAGACACGGGGTTTGCACCGCACCAGCTGCTGCATGAACCGCCCACAGCAGAGCACCCACTGGACACGCTGCTGGAGCCCCGGTGACACCCCCAGAAACCCAGTGACCCCCCAGGAGCCCTGGGCACTTGCAGGCTCTGAACTCGGGCCATTTATTTGGGCACCAGCTCCTCAGCCAGGCATCACATTTACACCCCGGGTTCGAGAGAGCCGGTCACCTCTCCAGGTTTATTTTGGTCCAGTGTGGTCTGGTCCAGCACATCTCGGGTTACCCATGTTCCTCCCCCAGCTCCACCCGTGACCGGATTCCTGGTGACACTGGATACACAGGGCTTGGGCACCGCTGTCCCTTTTCAGGTCACACTCCCTGGCAGTCACACCAACGCCACAGACCTGACCGCTTTCAAGCCGTTTTCCAGGACCAAACTGCTGTAGCAATGGGCCAGCTCACGCGTGCAAGTCTTGCAGTGGAGAATAGCAAGAGAAATAATTTGCTCCATTAATTCTACCCAAAACCCACTTCCCCCATAGCAAAGCATCCCCAGCAGCTTGCAGAGCTGCTGCTTCCTTTGGCTAATTCCTCTCTTATAGTAAAATGACCATTAAAAAAAAAATATAGCATGATCAAGCACAGAGCAAACGATGGGATCATCACAGCAGGGAGCGCGGCCTCAACCCGGGCACATCCCAGGGGTAGCATCTGCCATTTCCTTCTGTTTCTGCTGGAATGAGGAATTGTACAATTGTACAATATGCTACTCCTTTTTGTGGGTTAACACGACCAGCGACCACCGATCCCGGGGAGCAGAGCGAGCAGTGGGAGAGGCTCCGGTGAACCACCCATAGAGGGATGGGGAACAACTCTTACCACACCGTTCATGTCGTTAGCGATGTCTCACCTTGCCAACGCCAAGCTGTGCTTTCACAGCCCAGCGCAACCTGCACTCACCTTCCCCACTCTTCACGGTGCAGAACAGGGCTCTGGTGGTGCCGGAGCAGCGGCCGCCCCTCTCCTTAGCTCCGTATCTCCTTTGCTCCGTATCTTATTGCTGCTGGAGAACGCCAGGCCAGCGACACGTCCCGGTGCCAAAAGCACGCTTCGAGAGCTGACCGACACTACGCCAATTACAACCCATCCCATCACTCAGCTAGCACTTTTCATTTTTTAAGGTGTGGATTTCTGCCCAGACCTGCTGTACCAGTTTAGGTTCAGAAGTACCATTATCTAATGATACACCATGAGCTGCTTTAGGGATTTTTTTGTTTTGTTTTAATTTTAATTTAGTGGAGAGCTGGACCTTTGAATTGTACTGCAGCCTGCTGCTGATCTGTGCATTAAAGGAAATCTGAGTTAGGGGCCAGCTGGCACCAAGAGAATACCCACGTTTACCACCACCACATTTAAAAACCTGCACTGAACAAGTGTTCAGAAGTCTCTTATGCTAATCCTCCATCTTTCAAAGGATGTAATGAAAATGACTCTGAACTCCTCACCGATTCCTATAACACTTGCTGAACAAACAGGCTGCTAGCAGGTGCTCCTCTGTGCCCTGAACATTGTGTGAAAATGCTAATAACCCCACCACTTCATTAGAGAAACCACCTCACGCATTTACACGCTGAAGCAGCTGCCGTGCACACGTGGGCAGGACTTGGAGGTGCTTCCCGGCTCCTTCCCAAAGCGCCGGCACCGGCATCACCTGCGCGGGCATTCTGGCTTCACCATGTGCGAGCTGCTCATCCTACCACACCTCAGCTGCTGTTTGCTCCAGCTGGTTCCCTTCACCAGAGTTCCCCTGGTGTGGAAAAAAAAGGCTTCCAATTTATCAGTCAACCACCATCAAGATAAATCCCTCTCCAACAGCATCAGCCCATCACAGGGGATCAGCCAATCTCATCTCGTGCAGCTCTTGCAATGAGTCAATGAGTCTTACTCACACAACTTGTCCTGGAAAATAGGGAAATAACTTCCAGGTGGCAAAACCTACGATTGGAACAGGATTCTCTGCACAGATTTTGTTATAGGTTTCTTGACCAACTATCGAAATATCTTATTTTCAGAGGAACAATTCTAGCAGTTCGCAGATACAAGGAGCATTCACAGAATCATATGAACCACAGATACCAGGTGAGAAGGGACCTCCAGGACCACCTGGTCCAACCTCTCTTGGCAAGAGCACAGTCTAGAGAACAGCATTGAGCAACCTGGATTCATAAACCTCTGCCGGTCCTGAAAATGATGTTTCAGTACACCTTGTAATAAATCAAAAAACTTTATTTTTAAGATATATTATAAATTTACAACACACGTAACATCAGTGTCTTGTGTGTGAGAGCAGGTTTAAAGCCTCAGCGTTCATTCTGATCTCATTCATGGGTCCGACTTCTCCGTATGCTACAGGTACATAATGGTTTCAGTCCGAACAGTCTGGCTTTGCCAAAAACCTTGATAACCTCCAGGAATACCCTTCAGTAGACAACAGCATCTGCTTAAAAGGGTAACAAATTAGTAGCATTTCCTGCGTGGGTTTTGTTTGTTTGTTTTTGCCTCAAGGACAAAACCTACGGGTTTTCCCACTCAGGGAGAGGTCAGGGACCCACACGAGCGTGTCCAGAATGAACCCTGAATTCCACAGGTTCCGTGATGTCCACCCTAGTTAAGCTTCATAAAATTAATGTTACATCTGAGAAACAGATGTGCATGCCACACGCCAGTGTCATATCAAAATCATCATATGCTGTACCTAATTATTTAACACACAGGTGAAATGAAAAGTGTTCAGTCAGTACCTTGCAATGTCATTTTACCAGTGCTGCCCTGTGCTAAGTGCTGGATAGCAAATCACATTCTTGTACAGTTCATTAAACGATGATAAAAAATATGCAAATTAAAAATCTCTACAAGCCTCTGTTACCTGCTGCAACAAAGACACTTTGTTTTGTGGGGCTTAGTTTAAATACGCTCCAAATTCTTCTCTCTCCCCAGAGCATAATACAAAACTATACCCAAATTCAGTAAGAATTAAATGCATTTACATTTATTGAAGTTCACATGCCGCAAACAGGATCTGTGTTGAAGATCTTCAAATCTGGGGCAAGGAGTCCTTAAAAACCCCTTTTGTTAAACCTACGTGTCAGATGCAGGTGAGAACAACCACCATGGGAGCACATTCACAGACAGATACAGACACCCACTCACTCGCTGTGTCCTCTGCGGGCAGGTGGGGACGGTCACCCCCATCCCACCTCCCACAGCACCGCAAATCCCACGGGAGAACAACGAGCCCAGGGAGGAGGACACAGCCAGTGCTTTGCTGATGTCTCAAAGCACAAGGACCTATGATCGGATGGAAATACCCAGCTGCAAGTGCCGCTATGCTGCTAGTTGATAAAAATGCTATTTATTAAAAGTAGAAAAATGGGGTATTTACTTCCCAAACACTTGCTATCCTGGGTGCGCTGCTTTTGTAAAATTGCCACTGAAGCAGAGATCACTGGTAACCTCCGTCTCTTCCACAGGGAACACCTGCTGACAGCATTACGATACATTCGTTTGGTGCAATGCTTATTTAAACAACTTTCAAAATACATTAAAACATCCTCAGCCCATGAAGCACAATACCTAAAACAAAAAATAAATTGTAACAGTCCCAACTAAAAAGGATTTAAATAACCATTTGAATGTCTCTTAGATATGAAGATAAATCTCCAAAAGCCAAGTTTGATTCTAGGGCAGGTCTGTGACAACGGCTGCGAGCAGCCAAAAGCAGGAACGAGCCGGAGGTTTCGGGGCTCTCACAGGAGCAGATCTTGCACCATCCCCAAAAAGCAGGAGCACGCTGCTGCTTTGGAAACTGCACAAGTTAATTTTCCAGCTGCACGGAGGACAGAATCGTCCCTGAAACAGTGTAAAGATCAGCAAACCCTGCAGCAGCTGGGTAATCTGGTGTGACCGTGTCCAGAGGGACGCAGCGACCTTGAAGGAAGACTCGTCACCGCTCACAAGGAGAGACGGGGCAGCAGGTTCTTTGGGGGACCAGACACCAGAGGTTTCTCAGGACAGTTCCACGAGCTCAGGCTCACAGGTCAGGACAATCGAGGTCCAAGGTGTAACGCAGCCACTGGCATTTTTTTTTTTTCCCAAATACATCCCTTTAGCTGCATCCCCCTATCTGGAGAGCATAAATATGAGGCCCTGAGAACAAACATCCCTATAGTACATTCCTATTTAAAATATCAGTGTTTTGATGACAAAATTGTAAGTTATATATATTTAAATAAATAACTAGTCAGCTTTCAAGAGCCATGTAACATCAAAGGGCAGAAGATTGTCTGTATCAACTGATGGGGCAAAGAGCTGGAACTGCAAGAAATAGTCACTGCGTTGTATGAGCCACCCAGAGCCCCATTTACTACTTGATTTCACAGACTGCCAAATATTCCCTTGACCATGTTATAAGACACCTAAATATGACACATCTTTGCTACTTATAACTTCAACAGCACAGGACTGGAACCTAAAAATCCTTACTTCTATGAGTAGTTCTTCCTCACAAAAGCATTACTGAATTCAACAGAAGCATTTCAACAAGCCGTCATGTTCTTCTAAGACCAAGACTGCAACCAAAGAATCTATTCGATAAGTCTGAACCAGTCCTGATTAATTCAAAAGCCAAAAAAATCCCCACCAAACTAGAGGTGAGTTTTTCCCAGCTTTGTCTTCTAAAAAACACTCATTAAAAGGAACATTCACAGGAATCCTGGTTGGCAGAGAAGGACACGTGCCTCTAACATTAAGAGCTTCAAGTAATAGCATCTTTTGGTAGTATTAGTGGCAAAAAGCTTCAGGGAGTAAGAAAAAATAAGGACAAGATAATCAAAACCTTTCAGAGCACCACAACATTCAGTCACAGCTACTCATGAGCGGTTGTGCTGAACTCACTGGGCTGCAGGATCAGGTTCCTGCCTGTTGCAGTCACAGGCCAAGGTCAGGATTTCGTGCCACACCGTCAGTCTGCTCCGAGCAAGAGTCCCAGAAAATGGTTTTACTGTCCAATCTGAACTGCGGCAGCATCTCTCTAAAGCCTGGAATTTCTAAATATAGAAGTAAATATTTCAGCAGCCATGAACTGTGAAGCTTAATGTAAAATTACAGGTAACAAAAAAAAAAAATCCTGGGATAGTAAGTCAAGATAAAATCTCATGCTGATTTGATTTCCCCGCCCTTCGTATTAATTATGTGAAATTGGCAACTTCAGTGCCTTGGCTGCACAACAGCCCAGATCAGATGCCAAGTTCAGGCCAAAACTTGTTGTAGGGTTTCGGGTTGCATCTTGTTGCATTTTTGTTTAAAAATCCAACCACACACAAAAACCCCACACTTAAAAAGGTGACTCACGGAGCTACTCAGGATCTGTATTTGACAGGAACCTTTGTGCTATTTAGGGACAGGGTCTCCACCTGGTTACTCTGCATTTTGGAGAGACAGGTCTTGCCTAACCTGCCCTTCCAAAAAACACCAGACATGGCAGGGATCATGACAGATGTCAATCGTATTTCATTCATTTGAAAATAAAAATCATTTCTCTTCAGACTTAAAAAAGTAACATCTGCAGAGCCATAAAAACCAGCTGGATATTCACAGCGAGTTCTGCTCCTAAAAGCTCCCAACTCCTGTCTGAAATCTCAAGTCAGCCTTCTGACAAAATAGGAAAGACGCAGCCTGACATTCTGGGTATTTCCAAGGTGAAAATAAGCATTAAGAAAAACCACTTCTACCTCAAATAAGATAACAATTTCAAGCGTGCTTTTAAATATGTCAAACAAGATAAAAACCTAAGCAGTTCTGCTTCCTTACAGACCACCAATGAAAAATCCATGCAAATGAGTTGCTTTTTTGTAAACAGTTTGAAACAAAGTCAGACCCCACAGATCTCCCTTTCCAAAACCGTGCACATAAAAATGGAAAAAACCCACTACATGAATATATCCCTCCTTGTGTGAGGATATGTCAGAGTATGAACTTCTGAACTGCAGCCTACTTGAGAATCCAAGTCCTGGCGTAGCGAGTCCTGTCGTGACAGAGATGCTGCATCTTTAACGCAGCTGACAGAGCATCTCCGACAAGTACAACCACTGCGGGACTGCAACAACACTAACGCAGAAAAGAAATAGGAAAAAGTGATGCTATTTATTAAAAGAATTCCATCTCTGAATTATTCTCCTTAAATTATAATGCAAGGTAAACAAGTTTGGATAGAAATGTGTTTGCTCTCCCAATATTTGGACTTTAAAAAAACCCCCATTTCCTAAGAATCCATTTAAAAAAAACCCAAACATTTTATAATTTGATATAGCCATAAATTAATACTGTATGGAGATGATTAATATCCTATGCTAGTGGTCAGCGACCTTTTGTAAACACCAGCCAGACGCTAGCTAATCTGGCTAGAAAACCACCATCACAGGCCTTTTGAACAAGCATTGTCATATTTCTTCCCAACAATCAGATTCTTGTTTTCACAAAACCTTTTCCTATTTTCTTTTTTATATACTTTATTTTAAACCTAACACCTGAAAACATAAACAAGTCTTCAACCTCTTCCACTAACACTAAATCCACAAGGCAATGAACTTCAGTTGGCCATAACTACATAAGCTCTGGTGCCAGAGGCCCCCTCGGGCAGGATCTGCCCCCTCCCCAAAGGCCCCGTGCGCCCTCCCGGTGAGGAGGGGGTGGCAGGGGGACAGTCGGAAGCGGCACCGTGACCGGCGCTCCCCTCTACGTGCGGTTCAGCGTCTGGAAGATTCGCGAGATCTGTAGCATGACGGGCCCCGTTTCGGGATCGTTCATCCACTGAGTGCTGTTCAAGGGGTTTTCAAGCATGTCCTCGAAGGCTGCCAAGAGATGGAAATTGCAACACAATTAGTCCTTCAGTCAGCAAATGCTTCCATGTTTGGAGTGTTCAGCTACAGGACAGTTAGAAACAGCTGCAGCTCAAAGGCAATGGGCAAGAATCGCCCCAAACCAGCAGGAACACACCAAACATCGACCCGTTGCACCCCTCAGTCTCCGCAGAGCGGGATGGGATGGGCTGTTGCGCTTTCCCCATTCCTCAGCATTAAATTCACCGCAGACGGCAGGTGATTAAATACTCAGCCTGGATTACAGTCCATCTTACAGAACCCCAAGGACATGGGTTTGAGGAGCTAAAGCCTTGGCAGATGTCTGCACGCAGCAGCAGGGAACACGCTCTGCAGTTCACCCACGTAAGAAAGCCCAGCTTAGAACTGGGTCATCTCCTGCAGGAAGGCTCTTCTGATCCAAGATTTTCCACAACCCAGCCTAGATTCCTTAACGGCCAGTTCTGGCACCAGTATCACCTTTCTCCCTGGTGCTTCACTAAGTCAGTTCACAAAAAGCACCACCAGCCCTTTGCTGCACTTTGTGTGTCCTACAGCTGCTCCCTCAACATCTCAGAAGGGAAAACTAAGGCAGCAGAACGAGTAGTAGACACACCAAAGGCTACATGGGAACGAGCAGCAGAGCCAGCAGAAGTGTAGCCCCTTAATCCAGCCAATCTCAGAGCTCTAGTGTTTTTTTCTTTCTATATGCAGCTGTCTTCACAATGAGCGTCCTTTTTTTTTTTTTTTTATGTGCTATCTTCTAATGTTCAAGGAAGCAGACAGCTACTGCAAGAGCTAAGCTGCAAATCTGGCACAAGAACAGTCCAGGCAATAATTTATAAGCCTTATGACAGACACTGAGCTGGACTACCGGACACTTGGAGCAGTCGTTATGGAGCAGGACAAAAAAAGCAGTGGCACATCTGACCTATTCAGAAGTCACCAAAATGTCAGCGCTGTGAGAGTCCGGCAGAGCAGCACCAAACGCAGGGGTTTCGCTTTCCCAGGAGCGTTAGTGTGCAAAGCTCCAGCTGACATTAGTGGGAGCTGTAAGTACCCAGCACCTCTGAAAGGCTCAGCGTTAATACCTTGCTGAAGGTCATGCAGCATTCCTACAGAAAAGCCCAGAATAAAGTACAGATCTTGTCTTTCACCACTTTATTCTTCTACAGAATCAAAAGCTTAAAACTAAAGATTTATCAACATTCTGTAAGTATCCAATTAAATGAAAACATTCACTACTAAAATCTGTGACATCAGCAATTTGGAGATGTATCATTAGGAATATATTCTCTGATGTTCATCCAAGCTTTCCAAGTGCATATAACAGCATTTCATTTTCTATTTATATTTTGAGCTGCAGTGTGGAACCCTCGGAAATGAAGAGACCATTTGTTCAGAAATCAGAGTGGGAAAGTTCTGCTCTTGAATTATTTAAAGGCTTGCAAACTCTCCTAATTACATTTAAAGCAGTATTTTTAAAAGCTCCTTCGAAAGCGTTGTGCATACACCCTTTGTTTAAAAGCATTGCTTCAAGTAAATTTTGTAGCCAAAGGCTAAACGCAAAACTTTTGATACATGTCACAGAGCCAATGTCATTTTTTTTGTATCATTCTCCCGTGTCAGAGAGATCAATTCATCACAGATTTGTGTTTCCCTGCCAGGCTCATCAGCTGGGGAATCGCTGTGCTCGCAGCCCTTCTGACCACGAGCACACAGATGTTACCCAGAGCTGAAATCCAAGCAAGGGGAAGCATATTTTCACAGTTATCTCAACTCTGATAGGCAAGGCCTTAGCTCAGGCTCTTCCACAAGTTATCTTCCATCTCAATGACCAGGCTTCAGCACACAGTGAGCTGCACAGCAGGAGACAGCCTTGTTTTTTCTGTGAAATAATCAGAGTTCTAGACAGACATTCCTGATTTTTCCCCTTGTGGCCACAGGGCCCCTAAATGCACAACAGCATTGCAGCCAGCAGTTATTAAAGTTCTGAGTTCAGCAAGTGTAATCCAGTAGCCTGGGGAATTAGTATCATTTCTGGGTTAGCCCCAAGTTCTGTTCCGGGTTTAGCTGAGTTATGGTACGAAGCGAACAAACAAACCAGCTGCTGAAAGTGAGGAAAAGGGTTCAGAGCTGCACCCACCCCGCAAAGCGCTGTCATCATCCAGCCTCTGCTCTTATTTGCTGGCAACAGAGACTGTATATATCTAGATAGATAGATAGATACCTACACACACAGAGATCAGGTACCCAAGCAGGACTTACCTAGTAGAGTTTTTGGGTTGGTCAGTCCTAACTGTACCACTGGGTTTTCTAAGATGGCTTGGAAGAGAGGGCTGTTGGTGTCAATGCCCTTATCTAGGTCCTCCGGAGAAGGCTTTCTGTCTCCCAGCAACCATTCACACTGCAAGAAAATCACCAGGCACAACACATTTCATGATTGCTTCCATTAGAATGAAAGCGTCTCAAAAGTTTTGACAATGTGGCATGATAATTTTTTTCCCCTCTCAGTTAAATAGCTGTATACTTCTTTTCACACTAGATTACTATTCATTTGTGTGTTGCGCCCACAGAAATCCACTTTTATTTCAATGGGAACAGCAGCAGTGCCTGGTATGGCAATAAAGGTAAAGCAAAGTTTGGATGTTTCAAAGCTCAGGGAACACGTCTGTTACCCTGCACACGTTATGACTCAAAAGAACCACAACAACATGGTCACAGTGCGGCAGCCCCGAGTACCATCCAGCCCAATATCCTCTCTCTACCTGTAGCCAGCACTGGATGATTAAGAAGAAGAGATCCCTTGGCTGTCAGCTGTGTCCACATAATTTTCCATAACATATCCATTAGCAGGGGACTAATAGGTCTTTGAAGTTTTTTGTTCCATAAACTGTAGAATGCATTGCTGCAGTATGGCAATTTACACACTGCATGGCTTGAATTTCTTGCTTGATCATTTACTCTTGTCCTTTAACTGGTTATGAATTACTGGGAATACATTTCCTTTCTCATGACAGCATAATCTCTTTTGCAGACTCTGGTGAGGGTGTTTCTCAAAAGCTTTTTGAAAATCCACCTATGCTGTCCCAACCAGATCAGCCTCCACCTCAGGCGTGCCGAGTTCCTCTAAGAAGTCTAAAGCCTTTGTATTCTAGTTGTGTATCTAATTTGAAAGAGGCACAGAATATATAGAGGTCATTTCATCTCCAGTAACAGTTGAGCTTTATGACAGATCCAAACGTCAATTCAATGATGAAAAGAATCAGTTGAACAGACTATTATGGCAATAAAGAACAGAAATGACATTGTACTCACGGCTGCATTTTGCTGGTTGTTGTTTACTCTGAGTGCATCCACCACTTCTTTTTCATCAAACCCCATCTCCATTAGGGCAATGACAGCCTGTATCAGATTTACACAGCTTAATAAATGTAACGTTTAAAACAGAAATGAGAACAATTACATCCTCCCACCTTCTGCATAGGAGCTTTTTGTGGGGTAAAAAAACCTCATTGTTCCCATTTGTAGACCACTAAGTAATCTTATCTACAAAGTTTTCAAATAGCGTATAGCAAAAGTGCTTTATTATGGAAGAATAAGTCTTAGAAGCAAAGGTAGTTTCTGTCCTCAGCCCTGAAAGCAAGGCAACGAGCAAGCATACCTGGGGTAGAAAGCACAAGAACAGGACAGAAACACCTTGTTTCAGAACTTCTCTCACATCAAAGTTTTTGTTCGCATCTCACTTACAGATCAAGCTACGCGTTCATTTATAGTTCTATTCACTCCATTTAATTTTACTTCCTGGGTTATTATATTGCTAGTGAGGGTTATATATTTAGACAAGCATACCTAGATATTGTTATGAGAACGTTTAAACATTTAGAAATTGTACCCAGGTCACCAAATGCACTTGCAGCTTTAAATGGAAATCACAAGGAACAGTTAGTTGTAAAAGCAAAGTGTTGTATTCTAAAGAGCACCTCCTGGTGAGTTTCCAGGGTGATAACAACACATATTTTCACTTCAGCTAATACTGTGTTCTAAACAACAAAAAAAAGCTAACTTCTGCATTTGCTGCAAGAATTAAAATCTGCTGGTGATACTTCTCTTTGCTCCCTAAATACAGTAGAGCTCTTCTGTCCTTTTCTACAGCAAAAGGACCTACTCCTGTCTTGCAACGCTTCCTTCCCAGCCGGCAGTGCCAGGAGGCTGCCAGCTCATTTCAGTTCCATCAGTTAATTTTCAGGTGCAGAAATAAGTGTGTCAGTAATTTAGATACTGTTCTCTGAAACAGTGATGCATTAATTAGGTAATATCCCTTTCAGCAACTTGAATTTAAACAGTCCCTAAAGACTTCCACTAAAATACTGTCAAGCCAGCATAATACATATCTACCCAGGTGTCCCATTTCATTTATTAACTAATGGATTCCACAGTGCCCACACAGTCCTTTCCAATCCCAACAGTTACACAGTGAGATAAGCAGCACATACTCGTGGGTCTGGACGAAACTCTCTTTTCCTCCGGATCTTCTTGAATATCTCTGTCAGCTCATCCTTGGCCTCTTCCTCACCCACTTCTGAACTGGGACCCGCAGTCGCTTCAGCGGAGGCTGCACCAGCTTCAGCTGTGGCTTCTGGGGGAGCTTGGCCTGGCAGCGGAGCATCCACTGCAGGGTCATCTGCGTGTTCTATCAGCCACTCCATGGCCTGTGTCACCGACATACTGGAAAACAAATCAAAACACAGGGATGAGAAACACTCCAGATGTACAGCAGTGTTAAAACATATATTTGCCTTTGCATTTATTCCCATGGACACTGACTTGCAGGTTAATTAGTACCTGAAAGGTCATAAATAATAAAGAAATCCCAGAGCACCTGAATTCTCCGTGCATTCAGGGCACCACAATCATCTCCAAAGCCACGAAGTCCAACTTGCAGAGCTGTAACCCAGATTTCTAAAGGCACTTCCGAGGGAGTCACCTTATTCTCCACATCATCTGCTTTATTTCACACCAAACGCCAGCTATTTGCAACTGTCAACAAAACTGCAAACAAAGCACGTTCCAAATTTACATGGAACCAGATGCAATCTGCTCTGTTGCTTCTTAAGGAGATCGCTCTCAGACATCCACCCAGTGACCAAGAAATGCCATTAGCAACACAAGAAGAGGGTGAAAAACATTGTATGTGCACAACGTGTCTGGAGCAAGAGCAAAACTGAACACAGGCAGTTGCACTTGAACATGTACTGGTCTGTTCTTCCTCTACTCAGACTTCAGAAGAAATCTGTGATCCCTCAAAGGAGACATTTGACACACAGGAATTATTCCATGTTCACAGAAAGGAAAGCCTTTGCCTATTTGGCTTTTCAGTTACAACATGAAAGATATCGGGGAGAAAATCTTTCTGAGCAACAAGTGAGAGACACTGGAAAAGCGCAGCTGGAATATGTTGTGGATTCTCCATCACTAGAAAATTGAGAATGGTCTAACAAACCCCTCTCAGGGGTACAGCTGATGCTGCTTAGGGCATGACAAGAACTACATTACCTCCTGTTTTCTTACTGTTGCTATCTGGACTCCACAATATTCTTGGAATGTTTTTAAAACATCAGCACAATGTATTTTTCTACAGCTGAAAGACCAATGTGGATGGGCTAGGTTTGCTTTTTTTCCTCTGTAAAATCTGAATTCTAAAGCGGAAGAAAACGTGAGTTTAACACTTGGAAACAGTGTCAGCCTGGTGGCCTTGTGAACCGCAGGCCAGCGATTCTTTCCAGAGCAAGTACAGTGTGGTTTCCCTTCCCTGTGCCATCCGTACCCGCACACCACCCGAGGCAGCGCTGATCTTGGAGGAAATGCTTTCTCCAACCTAGTTTTAGGTGACCCACATAAGGAGACTTCAGAAAAAAAAAAAAAAGCAAACTGTTTTTTTTAACGACACCAAGTAATTTACAGGCAGCATGCTGAGTATACTTACTGATTTAACCGAAGGGCTTTGACAGCTCTGCTTTCTGGAAACCCCATTTCTGTGAGCTGTCGCAGAGCTATCTCATCCACTCTGTCTTCCTCATCCTCGTCCAGCATGGCTACACATACACAAACAAAACAACGTTCAGATTGACTTCAACCTAAAATAAAATCCTTTCTCAATGGAATGGCACATGTTAAGTTGAAACCCTATTCTCCTCTTCCACCCCTTCTTTTGTTCCTGCCCCGAATTTGCCATCTCATCATTTAATTTGCTGCATTCAGCTTGGTTCAGCTCAGATAGATTCTTCCAGGACAAAGACTTTGCCTGGATGTGTTCAAGATCTCAAATAAAAGATAGCTAACTCTCACACGACCATGGCATTTCCACATCAGTAAATACACAGGAGATTCTAGATAGATGATAAATAGATATTCAGTGAAAGTAAGTTGGATCTGGTCATAGCAGATCTCAAGGGCAAGCGCTTCCCACAAAATGAATGAACAGCTACACTTTCTCCTCATATTACTATGTCCTTGTGCATTTTCAACTACTCTTTACTATCTCTAAAGCTCAACTCATCAAGTTTTCAAATCTTTTCACTACTACCGATTTTATTTTTTAAAACGGAACTTCTCGTCCATCCCAAAGGCACCTTATACATTGACAAGTTTTACACAATAAGGTGAAATCTTTGCCATGAAGTTTGTAGCAGCTTTGCTGTTACACCAAGTCCACTCTTCTGCTACTGAAGCAAACAACTTCCCAGAACTGAACTAGTAACTATAAAGATATGTTCATACCATTTGCCTTCTTAAATAGTTCAACTGCATCTGGGTTCAGCGCTAGCAATTTCTGTGCAACTTCTATCAGAGACACTAAGATCTTCCGGAGCTCTGTCTGGAACTGCAAGAAAGGAAACTGTCAAAACATTTAGACGGGAAGTCACCAGCCATCATGAACTCTTAATAGATCTATTGTTAGTATCTCAGCAGTAGTCTGGCTCCCTATAAAGCAAGTTGCTTTATTAGGGCTTTATTTTCCTTGTTTAGTCTCTCAAGAAACACTGGCCCTTTCCTGTGGAGTGCTGCATGTAAGTAGCACTGCTGAAGACACAATTACAAACATTACAGACTATCAACATTTAATTACTGAAGTCAGAATTTGACTAATTTCTCTTTTCAAAACCACAGAAGAGAAAAAACAAACAACTGCAAACACCTGAACTATTTAAGACTGAAGAAATAAACCCTCCTAATTTCACATTTGCCATATCTTGAATATGTTTAATGAGGCTTTCCCGCAGACAAACAATACATTTAATATCCTAACTTAGAGTGTTTTATTATCACTAAATAGTATGACATGTGTCTGTATCTTAAGCTATTTTAATATTCACTACATACATTTCAATTTCTCTTATAAAGACTGTCATTCATACGCAAGAGAAAAGATTATACAAGATAAAAGCCTATTCGGCTGTTAGCATGCGAGTTAAAGCCAAGTCTAATACTTACATCCCTCATGTTGTGATGGGCCACGGTGCGATCTACATTGCGAGAGGGCAGATTTGCAGTTGCTTTGAGAATGGCATCCTTATCGGGAGCTTTCTGCTCTTGTTTCCTCTGAAGGACAGGAAACATGGTCAGGTTTCATAACCCATTATCCACAGAACAGAGAACACAGCACAGCTCAGAGCAGTTTCAGGTTCTTCACCAGGCACGAAGCAGCGCTCTGGAACTTGCAACTGAGAAACAGCAGCCTGGCAGCACAAGGGATTAATAATGCAAGGATCATTTTGCAATTATGGAGCAAAATTGGACCTGTCGGGTTGCCCCACTTTCAGTCCTTACACCGATTTCTGTTCTCTAAATATGCAGGAAAATTCCAGCAGAAAGAGGGAAAGTGATGTATCAAACATGGTGAGACAACGCAGAGACACCTTGGAACTCATAATGTTGAGCACAAATATTGCTCAAAGTGTTTATGCCGTAACATCAATTGCAGCAGCACTTGTACATAAGCACACCCTGGGCATCACTGACTCTCAGGAACAACTGTATTCCAGTAAAATACATTAAAAAAAAAGAATAGTAGTAGGACAATACTTCAGTTCTATACATCTGCTTAGAGGGTGACAAGCCACACACAGAGACAGAAGACAGCATAACAACAAATCAACATATTCCTATTGGGTTTTCAGAGACAAAAGCACTTGCTGAACTATGCTTATGCAGTTATCAGACATTTGGTGAAAAGTCAAATCTATACCACTTCCAGAGAGTGTATCTGCACGTCTTATTCTAAGGCAATGTTCTCACAATCAAAATAAAAAATGTAGTATCAGCTTTCTCCAAGTTTGGAAGGAACATGAAATAACTTCCCTAGAATTTAACTGGCTGCATTTGCCTCTACAAACAAAAAGAGCAGACCATAGTAATCCTTCTGCAGGTCATTAATAAAGCAGTTAATCGAAACGCCCAAGTCAAGAGGTCTTTCAAACTCACCTTCTCCTCTGCTGACACATCTGCCATTTTGGGGAGGGGAGGTGGCGCACGCTTCTTTATTAAAAGCAAGACATCTAGAAAGAGAATGATACTGAAATACGTTAGAAAATAACGTGAAAACAATTCTTACAAGATACCACACAAATGCAATTTTTCCTGGAGACGAATTTTGTATTAATTCCACTGCAGCAGCAGAGCTTTTTCACACTTTAAAACCTGTATGGCTTTACACACTCCCCTTCGGTATCTGCAGTTCCTTAGTGCACAGTGAATTTAAAACATGGTTCATTATTACACTTTGTCACTGGTTTCTTCTCATATACCATAAATGTATTAGAGGCTCCTGTTGCCTCATACACTAATATTAGAGCAACTGGCTCACCGTAATAAGGTGTCAGCACTTTCAGTGCTTCCCTGAGAAGGAAGCAGTAAAGAGAGGCCACGGGTGGGTTTTGGTCTAAGCTGGGCCTTTCAGCTGCAGCAAGGCAAGCGGCAAGCTTCAACAAGAGCTTCCAGTGCGAGGCTGCAGCTCACCTGGGGTGTGAAGGGCAGCAGAGCGATGCACGGTCTGCAGCAGGGATGCAGCCCTGGTAGCGCAGCAGGGCAAGTGTCCAGGGCAAACAAGTCTCAGATATCCCCCACGACCTGGCACAAGCTTGTTTGGGGCTTTTAGGACTAAGTTTCCCCTTACAAGGCACCTTTTTCTGGAGATCACATGATGCTTTACAGGTTTCTAGCACCTCAGTTACTACCACGTACTATCTACAAGCGGAAAGACGCAGACACACTGCTCAGAGCCCCGAACGGGTCAGCAGCTGCCGCCTTCCAGCCAAGTACGGCTTGACATGCAGTTTCTAGCCCATTGCATTAAGCGGGTAAGAAGCAAACAAAGCATGCTCTGCACAACAAGTTTCCTTGGTCTGGCTCAGCACTTAACAGCTGGTGAAAGCTGTTAACCCTCCTGTGTCCAGCTGATCAGAACGCAAAAGGACCCACGTGCTGACTCCTGGCTGCCCCATGCAGCCAGCCGGTGCCACCAGCTGTCGGCTGCGATCTGGTGTCCCTGCCAAGCGAGGCACAGAGACGGCAGAGCTCGCTGCGGAGCAAAGAGGCTTTGCATGACAGCTTGCTCCGGCCACACAGTTAATTCTGCTTAGCTCTGCAAACTGCAATTCAAAACTCCGCAGGAGCCGGCGCCTCGCCTAGAAATAATACACCAGCCATCAGCAAAATGCTGCCCCTCGCCTCTGCCTCGGGTGGCACTTCCCGGCTCCTGTTCGGTTCCAAAGGTGACAGGTGACGCTGCCTTAGGAGAGAGACCAAAGCACTCGTGGTCACGGCAGCTGAGATCCAGCCTGTGTGAGCTCAGGCAAAAGCCCAGGAACTTCACTCCTGCTGAGTTTCTGGCTCAGACAATATTTCAGGCTACAGCCATCCTGCTTCTCCTTCTGCACCACTGCCCCTGCGCTCCAGAAGGGGCCATTAGCTTAAGCTGTCTAGTAAAAACTGACTCCAGCTATCATCTTTAGGTCTTCTTTTGTTTCACGTTAATCCTCTACACCTTTGAAGTACAGGAGCAAATACATACCTCACATACTCTACTGGAGTCAGTGACACAATAGTGTGGTGGATTCTGACCTACATTTGCAGAGGACAGAGTGAGATCTGAACTGCAGACACTCACATGCACCTCAACAACCATCCTACTGCCTGAGCTGGAGACCTCAAAAAACCCCCCAAAAGCACTGGGTTGTCTGTCTGGGAATACTGAGCCATGGTAACTATTTTTTAATCATTTTGGAGCATAAATGCTGCCCTGAGGGTTTAAAAAAAAATCCTTTAAAAGGAGATAAAAATCATCTGTTTAACTTATCAACTTAATGAACACTCCTATTTCCTTTTCAACTCTTAAAAGGAAGAGTGAAGAAAGCAAACTGTTCAAGGTGCTTTCCCTGGGTGGGAGGAGAAGAAAACAAAGTCTTTTTTCCTCTTCGTTTTTTCCACCTTATTAGCTTCCTATGTCAAAGCAGAGTGTAGATACTAAAACGGTTACAGTTTGGAACTCGCCAAATAGTTAAATACAATCTCACGTTTCCAGGCTGACGAGATTAAAAAAACAGACAATCTCACCTCTGTCCTGGATGTTTTCCTCCAACACTGTTTTTGTATCTGTCAGCACCTTCTCAGAAGTAGCATGTATCAACTTATGATGTGTCACAGTTTTTGGATCCTCCAAGCTCCCAGGTACACACTGCAGAAGATAATAAATATTGAAGATCAGAAGACAGAAATAATCCTACGGCACGTATCACTGCACTTTGCATTTAAGATTCTCCACGTATCAACTGGGCCATCATTTACCGACTTCTTAAGTAACAGCACAACATGCAGAGACCAGGGCACAGGATGTATTTTATTAAAGAAACTGAGGGTTGAATTGTGCTGTAACGACACTGACTGCAGTAGGTTCTACCTGCAGATCCAAACTCCTGGCTGGGAAGAATAATCAAAAGGAAGGATTCTAAGTTTTCTTCCTTGATGCTGCTAAATTAATAGCTACATCTAAGTTCCAACTTACTATGATGCTCTAAAAATCTTCTTTAAACAGCTTGTTTCAAAGACCCACTGTTACAGCCCAATCTCACCTTGTTTCACACTGAAGTCAAGAGGTTTGGCTGCAGGAGCCCTAACCTGGGATCCTGCTTAAAGTGCTGAGCAGACTTCTCTTCCCAAACATAAATCATCAACATACAGACGATTTTTTCAAATATGGATGTTGTGCTCAATTCCTTATTACAATTCTAAATTGTATGCCAATTAATTCACTAGGAAATCAAGTTCAAATCCTGAAAGAAAGAAAGGGCATGTACATAGAGACCTTGAACTGACTCATCTTCACACCAGAGTGGCTCCCAGAACCAACAGAGTTCAAGAACATTACATCAGCGCATCTAGAGGCTTCTAATTTGTTTGAGTGGAAAAAGAGCATAGTGGTTGCAACTCCAAAAAGACAAAATTAAAAATAACAACCTACCAAACCCATAAATTTGATGCTGCTGTTCTTGCCACAGAATACTGACCTCACCTGCTCTGCTCCCAGAAAAAAGCTTTTAGTGACACTTCTTGCAATACACATTTCTACCAAGTAGAAAAGTACATTCACCCCCCCAGGTAACAGAGCCATCTCCAAAGCCCAGTGAAACCAGCGCTTCACTTGGCTGTAGCATTTAGTCCTGTTCATCATTTGTGTTACCAGGAACCCTTTTAGTCTATCATCACCTTTTCTGGTGCGATTGCAACTGCTGGCAAACTCAGCTACCTGCTCTTTTTTCTAACATAGCGCCTTTGTTTTTAACAGGGATCTTCAGTTCCTCATCTGAACTTCTGTGCAGATTGAGGTGAGAACGTTTGAGTCCTGCTTTGTATAACAGGAGCCTCTTACTAATCCTTCAGCATATTAACTGCTGAATAAAAGCCAAGGAACACATTAAAGCCTCAATGCAGCTGGGAGTACCTCCTGTAATCGATTCGGTAAGTCCCCCAAAATGGGTAAGAGTGCACCACTGGAATAGCTCCTCTGAACAAGCCCAAAATATTACTGTTACAGATCCTTAGAGTCAGACCCCAAAAGGAAGAACTCAAAAATAGGAGCTGGGAGGTGTATGTTTGGGACAGGACCTATTATCTTTTTTTTTTTTTCCCCCTAGCAGGTCAAGCGATTAAATTACTGGGAGGTGGGGTTTTTTTGCTCATCTGTAACAAAAAAGCCCACCAAAACACAAACAAATAACAAACCCAAACCATAATATTCAGGAAAAAAGGAAGACCTAAAGAGTGACTCTTCAGAGATCAGTAGGGATTTGAATGTTATGGAGGGAAAAATCAGACACTTTCCTAGTTCAAGTCTCTCACAAGTATCATCTTCCTCTGTCTCCCAAAAGAATGATTTCAAAGACTTTAGCAAACACAATAATCAGCATCTCACAAAAGATGGCTCCATAAATCATCCCAAGGTGCTATCAAGCCTCATTGCAACACCCCCATGATCAGGAGTCATGATTTTTCCATTTCTATTTTTTCCCCTCCATAAAACTATACATTACCCATAACCGTTATGCAAATCCACACCATTAGCAGAAGGCAGCAGAGAATGAAATCAAACATTGCGCCAAGCTATCAATTGTCTTCTGCCCCAACTCATACTGCAGTGCAAGCTACTATTCAATTAAGCTTCCTGATAATTAAAGGCCTTTCAGCTCTGCACATCTGCATGTAATTATTACCCCACCCTGTTTCAGCAGGATTTGCACCACCTTTGTGCTTCATCAGCAGCACCAAAAAGGGACAAGAGGGGATCACCAGACTGCTTCCAGGAACAGAACAGCGTGGGGGGCCCTGCACCCAGCGCAGCACCCCTGTTTCCGTCCAGAAGGATCACACCCACCTCAGGAGAAGCCAACCCAAACACTGCCCTTCTCATCCCTAAATCAAAAAGCCCTCACAAAGACTATGGGACAATAACAAGCGTGTGCTGTGACCTGTCGTTCCCAGGGGCTCCAGCTGAGAGCAAATGAGCAGCAGGTCCAAGGCAGCGGGCACTGGGCTGCCCTTACCTCACAGTGTGCTCCTTCGAAAAATAAAACCTTTTATACCCTTCAAATGGGAATTAAGTAATTAATATCACAGGTATATTCCCCTATTGCAGCTGAGTTTTGTGGAAAAAGTCTTTGCAAGACTCAGAAGACAAAACCCACTATTCAGTCTGATTTAGTAAACTGCACTCGCAGAGGTGGGAGTGGAGGCTCGTACTTTTGCCACTCAAAAGTTACACATTTCTCAGCAAGAAATTCAGCAGGTTCTGAGTCGAGCTGCCAGATCATGCCGTGCTGGTTCCAGAACGACAGACTTTAGGACAGGCCTGGTCATGGGTCACAACCTCACAGGCTGTTGTTGTCAATCATGGTTTTGCTTGAAAGTAAAACGCTGTCATGGCAAATCTTCAAAATTCAGTCCAATAGTTTTGAAACCACTGGTTTCAGCGTTTAACACCCACAAACACACCAGTGGTAACTAAGCATGGGAGCACAAAGAGCCTCTGTTTTCCAGTTCAAGCTCTACAGACCGTGCCTGTGCATTTTTACACGTTTTCTCTTCCAGACAGCAATGCGTAACTCACCCTTTGGACACGTCCATTAAGACCTTACTGCTCAGAGCACCCAGAGAGCATTAGAAGTTTATTATCTCCCCCCCGAACACCCCACCAGCTACTGTGCCAACCAAGGGCAAGGCTGCACTGAGACTTTTTCAAAAAAAGGAACTTTCTCCTCCACAGTCACAACTTCCCTTGTTTGACCTTAAATACAAACAAGAAACAAACTGGGCTATAATTCTCTAACTTTTGAGGGGAAATCATCAGAAGCCAGGTCACCAGCTCACAGAGCGCACGCAGGAGCTGGTGATCGCTAACGATCTCTAACACTACCAGAAAACACACGCCAAATGCCATAACTAAAGGTTGCAAAGTGATTTCCCTGCAAATCCTCCTTTTCCAACACGTAAAACTCTCAAAACAGGCATTTTCTTCCTATACAGAACCAGAACATTGAAACACTTGTTTACTTGAGCTTGCATTTTTTTTTTTTTCCCCCTTTTGAAAGATTTTACAGGGCGTCGGAAAAATCTGTTTTCTTCCCACGGGGAGTTGTCTGCCCTTTCCTCTACCCGTGATTTTCCCTCCCCACGACCGCACACACCCGAGGGCTCCCCGGGGGCACAGGGAGCAGCCCCAGCCCGGGGGACGGGACGGGACGGGACGGGGGGACCCGGCTCCTTACGTGCTTCAGGCACCGCTCCTTCAGCTTCTCCACCGTGGTGTCCTCGGGAACCTCCTCCAGCCACTCGGCGCCCTCCATGGTGCACACATGGAGCCTCAGCACCTTCCCCGCGAAGATCTTCTCCTCCTGCACGAACATCGCCCCGGGCTCCGCCGCCTCCGGCCCCCGCTTCGCCGGGCACCGCCGGGCCCCGCGCTACCGCCCGCCCATGAAGGTGACCCCGCCAGGCCCGAGGGGAGCGGCGAGCCCGGCCGGGCCGCGCTGGGAGAGGGGGAGCTCGGAGGGTCGCGGCCGCCCCGCCCGGCCCCGCCGCCCCGTCCCGGCCCCGCCGCTCCTGGCACCGCCCGGCGGCCCCTCCGAGGGGACAGGGCAGCTCCCGCCGCGGCCGGAACCGGAAAGGGTGCGGCGCCGCGGTGCATGCTGGGAGCTGTAGTCTTCTGCCGCCGCGCCGGAAGTGAAGGCGGCAACGGCCGCGGGCGAGGGTGGGATCCTTCACCCCTGGGTGCGCCCGGGAGTGTTTTCACCGCTCGCTAATGGCTCCGCGGCGGGCGGGGCGGCGCGGCTTAAAAAATTAAAATAATTTATTAAAACGTTTTTTCCCAGTGCTTTGTGGGAATCGCCTCTCCCCCCGCCCCGGAGCACTGTGGGAAGTGTAGTTCCGTCCCGGTGCACGCTGGGAGTTGTAGTGCGGGCCGCGGAGGCGCCGCCCGCCGGGCCCGGGCGGGACGGGGGACACGGCGCTGTCCCGGCCGCCGGTAGAGGGGGACCGAGAGCTGCCGGCGGCGCCCGGGCACCGCAGGCGGGCGGGGGAAGCGGCTAAAGCCGCTCTCGGGCTCGGCCCCACGGCCACGGGTCGGCGGCCGCTGGCAGCCGAGGAGGCGCCGGGCGGTGGCACCGTGTGTCCGGGCCTGGCCGTCTGTCCAGGCCTGGCCGTCTGTCCGGCCTGGCCGTCTGGCCGTCTCTGCGACTCCCCGCCCGTCTCCTGCCTTTCCCACATGCCCCCGGGTGCTACCGGCTGCGGCGATTCATTTCCCAGGGGGAAAAAGTGACGTTTCGGACGCTGGTCACGCACTTTCTGCGCTTTCTACGTGCTCCGTGTGCTTTGACGTGTTTTCCCTTCCCAGGTTATCGCCGGCGGTTTTCTGGTGTTAAACACACTGTTAAAGGGAGCTTGAAATGAAACAAGAGCTCTGCAGCTGTAGCTGCCGGGGTTTTGTGTGAGTATTAAATGAAACTGTACTTGTTGAGAAAATACGAGGAATATATCATTTCATCTCCAAGAATGAGCTCTCTGATATTCGCATTACACAGTCTGGAGTTGGTCGAGTGGCAGCTAAAGCTCCCTGGAAGAAATAAATCCAGACAGAATGATCAGACCCAGAGACAATAAAAGCAATAAAGTGTTAGGTGAGAAAGAGCTGAGAGCTCCAGAGAGCCACAATTCGATCCCATCAAAACACAGATGGAGTTTTGTGCTGTCAAAAGCAGCGAGTTCTGCTGAAGCCCCCACCCAGGAGCATCTCTGGGGGGGGTCTGGACATTTACATCGCACTGTGCTGGGGTCAAACCAGAGATTTTCTTTCCTTTTTCCCAAGATGCAAAGAAGTCCCATCCCTTTCTGTGCCCACTGCTGGTGCATCGGGCTCAGACATCGGCTCCCAGAGCCCACGAGAGGGAGCAAATTCCCCCTTATCAAAGTCTCTGCCACCAGCAACTCCTTTTGGGGACAACCCAGGTGACTTTCCCCCTTCCATCAGTGTGGCCCTGGAGCTGTGGGGTGTCCCCAGGGCTCACTCCAGGGGACAGCAGTGGGGTGACCCCAAGTCCTGACGCCACTCGGGGTGCTGCCCAGTGACGACCGCACTTTTTTCCCCGATTATTTGCATTATTTGCAACTTTTCCTGCTTCACAGGGAGAGCTGAAAGTGCAGACGCCGACTCGGGAAGGCAACTCTCAGTGACGCCAGCAGCCCCTCTCTCTGTGGGGAAAAGCGACGATAAAGTTTCAGGAGATATTTTAAAACAGCAAAGAAACATTGGGTGATTTCACAGCCAGCCAAATTCAGTCATGAGCTCTCAGTGTCACCCAGCCACAAATGGGGCTCTTAGCAGTAGCTACTGCAAGTAGAGGCAATATTTGGAGATTAATCTGCAGCTGAGGCAGGGAAAAAAAGGAGATTTCTGCTCTCTGGCTGTATCTTGTGTCGAAACAGTGCTTGCCTAACACAAGTGGAATACTTTATTTTCATGCTTTGAATGCAGCTCCTGTGTGCTTGATAAAATGTACCCATAAAATTGCAAATACGAGGCAATTTGACTACTGATGGCTAATGCATCATAACGGCTAAGGAAATGTGAGCATTTAAAAATACCCCATTTAAACATCGGGCATTACCTCTGTTACTCGTACTATAACCGAATAAATAAACAATATGTGTGTATTATGTTAATATTCTCCAAAGCCAGAAGAATAAGCGCACAACGTGTTACTTGCTTTTTTTATGACTGATCCATTATGGCCAGAGACCGATGTGTGAGTGAGAAAAGGGGGAAACAAACAGCTCTTTCCCTTTGAGAAACTGCTCCTTTTGTTTTACGTCTCTGGGTGAATTATTTTCCGTGGTTGCATCTCGCAGCAGGAACCTCCTGCGTTACTGAGAGCGATGCAGGTCCTGGGGAAAGTGTTTGCAAAACTCTGTTGATTTGATGATTGCAGGTGTTGGCCTGGGGGATAACCCGATTTTTTGGGGGGGAAGGAAAGCAGAGGAGGGGGAACTGCAAGTTGTCTGTGGCTCTCTAGGGAGGACACGGGTCTGAGGGCACTGGCCGTACCTCCTGGGCTGGTTTCTTCTGCTACAAGGACTCCAAGGACTCGGGGAAATCCACACCAGGGACCTTCCAGCAACCCCATAATCTCTTTGAAATTGTCTGAGAGTGGGAGGAATAAAGGAGAGTGCAAATGATGCCCCCTTCCCAGCTTTTCCTGGGCAATCTCAGAATTTATTGAGACAGCTCCAGTGGGACGCTACATCATGTCACCCAAGACTTGAGTATCGACTCTTTTCCTGCTGCTGCCGAATGAAGAAATATGATAGCGGGAGGGATAATGAAGCAGACATGTTTGCTTCACATCAAACCCATCCTCTCTCAGGGTGGGATAAAAGGGTGAAGAACTTTCCCTTCATGATATTTTTCTCAGTAATGTGTTTTGACAATTTAATTTAGAAGTCATAGAGTAGCGAAGACAAAGTCACCCGGTGGGTGGACATCGGCGAGTTCAGTTGCCGTTGTGATGAATTGGTGATAGTACAGAGATGACAAAACAACACAGGGGGACAAGGAGGAGGCTGGCAGTGCCGCTGGCAACATGCACACAATAAATTGAACACTACACTTCATCCAGGGTCTTCAATAGTCCCAGGCATCCCCATATAATTTATGAATTGCAATTAGCATTTTATTATGGCTCATGCACGAGCTGTGTCCCTATGACTTGGGTCCAGGTTTTGCAAGAGTTGCAGAGTAAAGTTTTGGTCAGTTTAAAGTTCCTATTTATTTAAAGTAAAGTAATAAATATGCTCAAAAGGTTGCTTTCTTCTTTTTAAGCTGCAGACATTGAGAGCGTGGATTTCTTGCAGAGGCTTCTTGGGGTGCTGGCTCATGTCCTGATGCTTCGAGGCCGATGGATCCCAGGCTCATCTCCCTTTTTCAGACATGGAAACTTCTGTCTCTTGCCCTTTAGCAACTTTCCCAGGGTGACAGAGGAGGAGCAAAGAGCTTCTCCTGGTCCCCTCTCCATCCCAGCTGGGGAAGCATCGCCCTTCTGCTTCCTCTTCCCCGCAAACAGAGGCTCGTCTTAAAAAACTTTCTAAAAAGAGTTATGTTAAATTGGAAAATGGAAAAACTTGTGGGCAATATCTGTCAAGCTTTTTTTGTAATTGCCGGTGCTGCTTCGGGACACACAGCACCCAGCACCTCCCTGCCCCGTCCCGCTTCGCCCACAGCGGCTGCAGCCGATGCCCTAGTGCAGACACACGGAGCTGCTGCACAATTCACCTTCAGCATCGCTCCGAAAGGCCCCTGACTGTGTGCCAAACGACTCTGTAGATTGTTATAAATATACAAAGCTTTTTGTGGGGATATTCATGAAATTCTATCACCGCTTACCCTGGCTGGTAATGGCCTTGTTTATGTATGGGCTCTATACCTGGCTTTGCAGCCTCTCCAAACACAATTCTATTACAGTGTTTAACTGCTCTATCAGTGCAGCACTTAGTGCTCTCTGCTTCCCCGCACAGCTCCGCAACAGCCAGCAAAGGTATTAGTGCCGCAGTTTGGGACTATTCAAAAGATAAGTTCAGATCTCACAATGTCTTTATTTTAAAATTCATGGAATTTCTAAGTACCAGCTTCTAAGCCATGACCACATAGTCATTTTATTTCTTAGACAGCCTTTTCTTTTCTCCCTCCTTCCCCCCACCAGCTCTGCAGGACCCGCAGCTCCGCAGGTGCCTGTCCCTGCCTGTCCCACCGCAGGGACCCCCCGGCACCCCCTGCTCCCCACCAGCTCTTTCCTCCCCAAGAGCAGCCACAGGGCAGCTCTGCCCACAGAGCATCACTATGCGGGGGTCACTGTGGGGCTTTGGAGGCAGCGTGGGGCAGGGGACCCCCCGTGCCCTACCCGAGGAGCAGCAGCCAGAGGAGCAGCAGCCAGAGGAGCAAAGGGACAAAAGAGAATTAGAAACCAGGAAAGTATTTAAAAGGATGCAGCAGTACCTGTGCGGGGAGGGTGGCAGAATCGGTGGCGGTGCTGGGGGGGCAGCAGTGGAAATCACTCTCCGACTCCTCCCTTACGATCAGTGTTTTGCCTTTTGCTACTGCATGGATCCAGTTCACAGATTTCTTTCCTAAAAGGAGAAGAAAAACCTTTCAACTTCATGTTTAAAGTCCCGCTTCCCACCTGTGCTGGCAGAGAAGCACGAACGCCCATGTCCACCTGCCGCTGCCATCGGGGCCGGATCGCCCGCGACAGTCACCGTGGCATCTGGGCGGCAGCCGGGAGGATTCGCTCCCTCTTTCCAGCTGATCGAGTTTTCTAGTTTCCTCGTACATTTTGGCAGATTGTCACAATTTAATTGCTGGAAACAAGAGCAGGAAATATTAGCAGCACCGGCACAATAGGATTTTAATTTAGCTTCAGGATAGAAATGGGGCTCTAGCAGAGCGCCGGGCTCCAGCATCGCCTGCGAGTACCAGGAGCCTGGAGTTCACCTAATAGTTTGCACAACTGGGGTAATTCTGTAGGGATGCGAGAAGCTTAATTGGGCTCATGCTTAAACATCCTCGTAATGCGAGGCACACTGTGTGTGCCGAGCATTATTATTAAACAGCCCATTTCACTTTTTAATGATCATTTTGGATCACCGTAACAGTGATCAGCCACTAATTCTGGACAAATAAACATCTGTCTTCAGCGTTTCCACAGCTGGGGCCGCCGCTGGGCTCCAAGCCTGGCCACGGTGGGGGGGATAATTGTGTCCCCAGCCCCGTGGGAGCCCCACATGTCCCCCCCTTCACCCGGGGGAGCTCAGAGGTCAGGGGGAGTCCTCAGCACCATGTACCCCTTGGGACATCGACGTCTGTCCCAAACGCCACCCGGCTGCGCTCGCAGGAGGCGTCAGCGCCCGCCTTGACATTGAGGTAAAATATGGGGCACCACTAAATTATTCAGTTGGTGAGAGGGGCTCTCAGGATGGTGTGTTGCTCTTCTGCAGAGTAATTAATAGTCTTTAGATTAAATATGAAATCATTCCTAGTCATTAATAATTTAGCTGCAGCGTGGCGATCTTTAGAGAGCAGCAGCACTTCATATTCTTCTCAAGTACGTTGCCTGAAACGCTTTGGGGAAAGCTGGCCGCCCTTTCATCCGTCTCAATTACAATTGCTGGCTGCTCATTTCCTTCTTGAACGCTGTTTTGCGAAGGTGTAAAACTCTTCCGCTCCCACTTTTCCTAAGTTTTTGCTTAATAGCATCAGCGTGTCCTGGAAAGGAGAGGCTGGTGCCCTCCATCAGCGGGGATCTGGCGCGGGATGGAGGCACAAACCTCCGATGATTCCCGTGCCCAAGCCCTGGCAGGTGCCGTAAGAGCTTCTGGGTTGGATTCTGCTCAAATGCAGCTTCCACCATCCTCGACGTGGGAGCTGAGAGGCGTCTGAACATGCCTTCGGACCTTGCTGACGTTGCAGAGGGATGGACAAGAGTTTCTGGTGGCCAAGGTGCCTGCGCTGCGCCCTGCCGTGGCTTCTGCCGCGGTGCCGGTGACCTCAGCCGTGGCCAACCCATCAGCACCAGTCCCAGCTCCGCGGCACAATAAGCCGGTCCTTATAATTTCCAGAAAACAGGAGCCGACCCACCTCTCCTCCGTCTTTTCCAGCCCCAGGTCCCACCGCTGCGCTTTTCACAGGCAGGATGGCGGTGACAGCTTTTGCTAATGCTGACAACTACCATAATTTAGCTTTACACCAGCACTAAAACTGGATAAAAAAAATTCATGTCCTGGGACATCTGTGGCACAGTTGCGGCTGACGGTGGATTTATGTGCAGCCCCAGCGGCTCCAGTGAGGAAAACAGCCAGTGCACATGGAGAGGTGTAACAGCCCCTGAACCGGCTCCTACCATGTCGGTAAAACACATGAAATCTGCAGTTTCTCGTGGGGACAAACCTCTGCTTCACCTCAGCCCAGCGCAATCAATGGGAAAAGGGGGGAAAAGCCCCATCTGTGTCCTCCCGCGCTGCTGGGGCTCTCACCCGTGAGCTGGACCAGGGTGTGAGGATGCCCTGGGGAGAGCAGGGATGCTCCAAAGCAGGAAAAAGCAGCAGTTTGGGCAGAATCCCGGCTAAATCCCTGCACAGCCGGGCTCCTGCTCCACGGCGTGCGATCGCAGCTGGGCTGCAAAAGGCCACTCGTAGCAGGAGGAGGATTTTGGAGCCCGGGGTGCTGGGCTGGGGCTGTGCCGGCTGCCAGCAGCGGCTCCAGAGGGCCCTCAATGTGTTTTGCCGAGTGCTGTTAATTCCTGTTTCCAAACAGCAAACAAATGTTAGACAGCTGCTGCAGTAAAATTTGCCACCAAAGCCAAGTCCCCCGGGGGTGGCAGCAGCGGCTGGGGCAAGGGGGGGACCGAGGGGCAGGATGAGGCCAACCCGGGCGTGGGGCAGGGAAAAGGCTCTGGGGGTCCCAGCGAGTCCCACGGCCCCAACAAATGCAGACACTGAATGTCACGTCTCCCGGGGAGCCCTAAATAACCCGGCGGCTGCCGTAACCTTTATGGAGCCCCCCCTGACTCACGCGTTCGCTGATACAGTAGGATAAACTTGTTTGCACACCTGGCTGTGTTTTAAAGAGGTTTAATTCCTTTGTGCCTCTCCGCAGCTCCCTCTGATGACTAAATGACTTGTCAGCTGGTGAAGCTGAATGCTGACAGTGCCAAGTCACCCCCGCGCTGGCGTGTGTCCCCCCCGGCAGCATCCCTGGGGACAGCGGGGGGCCCCGAGCTGATGGGCATGGGGGGGCTTGGCCAAAAAAGCGCCGTGCTGGCCCCAAAGTGCCGCTTTCCATAGTGGGGTGATGGGGGCGAAGGGACAGCGAGGGGCTGGTGACGCTTTAGGGGCTCAAACAGCCTCTGGCAGAGCCCCAGGGTATTGGGTACCTTCCCAGGGGGGCTGAACCCCAAATCCTCCATCGGTCCTGAATAATGGGGTCCCTACATATTATGGGGAGAGCGGCCGGGGCGATGGGCAAAGACACCGAGGGGGTGATGCTGAGGCTGGATCAAGCCCCAAATCACCCCGAAGTGCTGGTGTCCCCCCCACTGCTGACCGGGTGAGACCCCCAGCATCCTCCCACTGGGGTTGGCAGGGGGTACCGGAGTGGTGATTCCCAATTAAATGGGACACAAAACCATTACAGAGCCCATCACCCACCAAGACCTGCTTCATTTTGGGGACCAAGTCGGTGCTTCTGCACGGTACAGCGGGTTATAAAAATAGGACCATAAGGGAGCATATTAATGAATATGGAAACCTTCTTTTCTGGTATTGCATACTCACAAATGAATCCACTTTATAGAGCCATAGCAGAGAGGAAATGACTATTCGGAGCCTGATTTATCTGCTCAAATGCTTTGTAGTACTTCAGATTAATAAAAATATTTAATAAAGAATCAAGATGGTTTATCTGTAATGCAAAGAGAATCACATCCCCTGTATTTTTATTACTGTAAAATTGGAAGTGGGAAGAAATAATGATATAAGCTACTGTATAAATGACAAAAATACCCATTCTAGTTATATGCATTGCTGTACAATCTTTTTCTATCCTATAAACATAATATATTCTTATGCCTATTTCAACTGATTCAGTAGTCATATGCTGCATTGTGCAGTTTAATACCATCCCGTCCTCAACAGCTCTGGCAAGTGATTAAATAAGAAATAAATTTTGCTGTCATTGCATTTAAAATCAAATCAAGGATCATTTGTTACCCCAAACGAACCAGTTATCCTTCTCTGCTCGTAAGCAGGCTGCTGTTTGCTGAAGCATTTAGAAATGTATATATAGTAAACTCTTTGCATAATGGCTTGTACTGTAATATGATCTTTATGAGCCTGCCGTTCCAGAGACACTCGGAAGAACCAATAAACAGTACATTGCTTTTTTAATTTAAAGTTATAGGTATGAGACATTGCGTATTTTCCTTAGATTCATCTGAGCCTCCCCGGCTGTGCCGTGGAGCTGGGGCCAAAACTTCTCATCCCCCCCATGACCCCAGACCCGGCACCGCGCAGCGGCACCACGATGACCCCCCCGTGTCACCGGCGTCGGGGGTCCCGGTGCTGCCCCGGGGACAAACCCGGCAGTTCCGAACCCCGACCGTCCCTTGGGAACCCAGGAGGGAGAGACAAACAGTCCCAAGTACATTAAATTTAATGCCACCGCCTCGTTAATGGTCTCTCGTGTTATAATGTGTAATATAAACTTACAAATTAATTGCGATACCTTCCAAAGCTTCTTTAACTGCTGCTGAAATGAAACCTGGCTAATAACCGTAATTTTAAAGCCCATTCTTGTTAGAGGATTGTGTCTGACCAAATCTCTTTTGTGGGCTCATTATTTTAATTTCTCTCCTCCCTCCCAGAGTTGCCATTTTCGGACCCACCTGCACATGGTCGGGATTTACCAGGGAGCAGCTGCTGTTTCTCGTGGGCCTTCTCGTCCCCACAAAACTTAGATGGACAACCTGCCTTGTGCTCCAGCTGTGTGACAAAGCCCCTTGTGGGAACCTCTCCTCCTAGAAAGAAAAAAAAAAAATCGAAAATTCCATAAATTCCACTAAAAAAATGACCATTGTGAGAAAAAGGAGGTAGCCCGGGGTGCCCCACACCAGCCCCCAGCCCCTCACCGTCAGCCCCATGTCTGCCACGGACCCCCTCAAACCCAGTGGGTAAATCATTTGTTGCAAATTATTTGCTCAGCTTTAATTATCAAGTTTTGGCACCCATTAGTTAAACCGGTTAATTTTATTACAGAGAAAACAACAAATCACAAGGCTGACAATAATGAGGATGAACAGGCATTTAATTATCCTTGTTCTAGACAGAACAATTATTAATTTTAAATTGCAAAAACTCATTTGAAAAGTTTGGAGTCTGGAGAATTATCGCTGGGAGCGTAATATTGCTGCAGGAGATCTACGGTCAGCTGCTTCGTTAATACCAGTAAATCAAGCAAATCAATTCCTTCACCAGCATCTTCCTTCCCGCTGTAAAATCCAGGAACAAAACTAATAAACTTTTGTGCTTTTCGTGCTAAAAGTGGCCTCACAACGAGGCTGGTCTGGGGTCCCTCTCCAGGCTGCGGGACCCGGGGATGGTGCAGCCTCGCTCTGCAAGGAGGTTTTATCCAAAATCAGGGGGAGGGACCCCACGGTAGGGCCCCAACAGGCACCCATGGGTGCCCTTCAGTGACCACCGGCTGCCAAAATCACCGCTCACCTGAGCACGATGTCCCCTGGTGAGGATGAGGAAGGTGTGACATCCCTGGGTATGGTGTCCCCAGGTGAGGATGAGGAAGGTGTGACATCCCTAAGTATGGTGTCCCCTGGTGAGGATGAGGAAGGTGTGACATCCCTAAGTATGATGTCCCCTGGTGAGGATGAGGAAGGTGTGACATCCCTGGGTATGGTGTCCCCAGGTGAGGATGAGGAAGGTGTGACATCCCTAAGTATGATGTCCCCTGGTGAGGATGAGGAAGGTGTGACATCCCTAAGTATGGTGTCCCCTGGTGAGGATGAGGAAGGTGTGACATCCCTAAGTATGATGTCCCCTGGTGAGGATGAGGAAGGTGTGACATCCCTGGGTATGATGTCCCCTGGTGAGGATGAGGAAGGTGCGATGTCCTCAGCCAGAACACGAGCAGAGGGACAGCACTTGCACTCACCAGGGCACAATGTGCAGGATCCCCATGACCTGAGGACACTGCAGGTCCCTCCGGTCCTGCCCTGAGCAACTCGGCATTGAGGAAACCTATAGGCAAAAGGAAGAAAGAAACCAACAAAACAAAAAGTTGGGAAAAAGAATCTGAAGCTCAAAGAAACAAATGAAATCTCATCATTTATCCCCAGTGGTCAGTGGCACAGATAACATTTTTCAAAGTGTAATTGCAGTCAATTGTACTTTCCCCCCAGTGCCCGTCAGCTCATCGTCGCTGGTGTGATAAATGTTAGCTTTTAAGCAAGGATGGATTGATTATTAATAGCTTAGATACCAGTTACAGGAACTGCAATAAAACTAGATTTTAATTTCCCTCTCTATTAAGGAATCTCATGTTTCATTCAACGTAGAGAGAAAACGGGGGTTTTTTGCAAAGATATTAGATTTATTGCCGCTATAAAAGATCATTGATGCACCTAACACGGCGTTATATTTGACCAGTTTTTAACAAAAAGCAGCTGGGGGGTCGCTGAGTGTCCCCTGTGCCTGTTCAGCCCTTGCTGGAGGAAAGGGGCCAGGAGAGGATGCTCTGACCAGCGTTCAGGTGTTAAATTTACAAAAACCCCAGCGCTCCAGGTGGTTTGTTGGGGTGGGGGACGCAGCACCCGGGTCCCCCGTGCCCGGCACCCCCCGGCACCGCTGAGCCGAGGTTTCCGCAGCTCCGGGACTTCGGTGGCACCAGAGCCTGTCGGCTGCTCCGCTCTCACCTCCCTCCCGCGCGTTCCTCTTCGCCATTAAAACAAAAATCCCTGCAGAAAACCACTTAATCAGGGTCGGGATGTTTTGGTTGTGATTTGTGTCTAAATCAGGAGAAAAAGCATAAAAGCTGCCTTGACTGAAGAACATAGTTGTGCATTTTAATCTCTTATAACTTACTTTTATGATGTAATTCTGAATTATGTTATTGCATTTGTATTTAGAGAGCACACCAGATGGTGCATGCAGTAACACTTTAAATTAGGGTTTCCCAAATACACATTAAATTTAGATTTAATAAGACAGTTATCACGTGGGAATTAAATACCAATTGATTATTTGTAAAATATCACAGCTCAGCAAAGTGTGAGGCTCAGTTGTCTCCACTGCGGCTGGTGCGGGAGAAACACACCTTTAGGGAGCGACGGGAGCTCCGATGCCACCGGCCTCCCCGGCTCCTGACGCTTTGTCCCCCTCCCGGGCACCTTTTTCGGCAGCGGGGGACGGACACGCCGGGGGGACGCGGCCACCCCCAGCCAGGCCAGCACCTCTCCCAAGGGTCATAGAATCCATCGCAGAATCACAGAATCATTTTGGTTGGAAAAGGCCCTCAGGGTCATCGAGTCCAACCATTCCCCAGCCCTGGCACTGCCCCATGTCCTGAGAACCTCACGTCTGTCTGTCCAACCCCTCCAGGGACGGTGACTCCAGCACTGCCCTGGGCAGCCTGTTCCAATGCCCCACAGCCCTTTGGGGAAGAAGTCATTCCTAATTTCCAATCTAAACCTCCCCTGGCGCAACTTGAGGCCGTTTCCTCCGATCCTGTCATGACCACAGCTGGGCTCGTCCCCTGCGGTGGGTCCCGGTGACACGGGGGTCCCGGGGACATGGGCCAGCGCTGCCCAGCGCAGGGATCACGCCCAGACCCTGCCCAGGCCGCTCCATTCCGTGAAAACATTGAAGACCCTTTACTGCCACTGATTTATTTATTATTATTATTATTATTATTATTATTATTCAGAACTGCAATATGCTGCTCATATACTCTGGGTAATTTACTTCTCTAATCAAATTGATTTCCATTCAAATGAATTCTCTTGTCCGTCTCTATTCCAGTAATGTTATTTTAAGCATAAGCTGTGTCTTGGTACAAATGTATAATCAGACAGGCAGATGCAGAGGGCATTGTGGGACTTTATGGTGAATCAAATAGAAGTGAAATTATAGAAGCTTTTAAGCGCAATAATTTATGTATCCTAACTTCTGGTTGGGCCCAGGGAGTGAGATTACATTCCCCTTCTGGATTTATCTGTCGTCTTGGTTTGCGGCTCGGCATTTCTTCCTTTTTTATTTTTTTAATTTTTTTTTTTTCATTTTGTCCTAGCATTGAATTACACTGATCTAGTTCCTTACCCAGAGGGCTGAGGGCCGGGCAAGGGCTGCCAGTCCCACGGGACCCTGCCCAGCACGGCAGGTTTGGGTGTCGCTCCGCTGTCATCGTCCTGTCCCGGCCCCGGCGCAGGCGGCATCAGCCGGGGCCAAAAATCCAGGGTCTGGCTCAGCCGCCCTCCCACGACGCATCCCCCCGTTAGCTGCACATTAATTACCTGCACTAGCAGCTTTCCTGCAGGAATGCGTTAATTGTCACCGTGCCACTGTCACCGTCACCGGCTGTCACCACCCCAGCACGACCCCAAGGATGTGCCGGCTGCAATACTCACATCCAACCCATCCCTGCCACCCCCTCCCCGTCCCTTCACCAAACCCAGGGCATTATCATCACTGGTTTTATTATCACTCTTAAGCTCCCCCACAATAACACCCCCAAGCCCCTGCTCGCCGGGATGATGGATGTGCCACCGACAACCTTCATCCCGCGCCCGTGCGCCCGAGGCAGCGCCGCAGAGCGAGGCGGGCACGGCGGCGTGCGCGGGGAATGATGCAGTTCCCACCCTTCACCCTTTATTTGTATTTTCTGTCCTGCACGATATATCTCAGCCCTCGCCGGTGCTGGAGTGCCGCGCCACAGTCTATTAGAAAACGACTGGGTGCAAAAGATGCATATAAATAAGAGAAGAGTGAAGTGTTCTGCAGCCGCTGGGGCAGGGAGCGCTGGCGGCCGTGATTTATGGCACCTGCTCCACGGGCCTCTCGGGCATAAATCTCACCCTTGGTTCACATGTACGGAGGGAGGGAGGGGGAGCGCAGCACCCCCAGCACCCGCAGGCGCACACCCTCCCCGCCGTCCCCCAGTGCCGCCCTCCCGGGCAGCCGGTGGGGACGGGACGGCGGGCAGGGACAGATCCAGCCGTACTTGTGTTTCAGCTCTGACTGGGCACAGCTCCTGCTCCTCTCCCATGGGGTGAGGGCAGGGATGGTGCTGGGTCACACAGAGGCTTGCGGCAGGTGCAACAGTGTCCTGCTGGGATACCCCAGCCCCCGGCATCCCCTGGCTGCCCACCAGCATCCCCCAGCAGCAAAGGCAATGGCCCACACCTTCTGCAGTAGCCAACACCTTCTGTAGTAGCCAACACCTTCTACAGCGGCCAACACCTTCTGCAGCGGTCAACAGCACCTGCAATGACCAACACCACCTGCAATGACCAACACCTTCTACAGCGGCCAACACCTTCTGCAGCGGTCAACAGCACCTGCAATGACCAACACCACCTGCAATGGTCAACACCTTCTTCAGTGGCGAACACCATCTGCAATGGCCAACACCTTCCGCAGTGGCCAACACCTTCCGCAGTGGCCAACACCTTCCGCAGTGGCCAACACCTTCCGCAGTGGTCAACACCTTCCGCAGTGGTCAACACCTTCCGCAGTGGTCAACACCACCTGCAATGACCAACACCACCTACAATGGTCAACACCTTCTTCAGTGGCGAACTCTATCTGCAATAACCAACACCTTCTACAATGGCCAACATGACCTGCAATGGCCAACACCTTCTGCAATGGCCAACACCTTCTGCAATAACCACCACCTTCTGCAATGGCCAACGTGCGGATGTCTGCCCCAGGCTGTGCTGCTCCTGGGCCCTCCTGGCCGAGGTCCTGGCCAGCTGCCTTCCAGGGCTCTCCCCTCTCTACGGCTCCCATGTCGGGACCGCTCCAGACACCTCCTGGCCCTGTGGGCTCGGCCACGTGTGGGTGCCACCGGGTGGCCTCACCTCCTCCGCCGCGGTGGGTGACGAGCTCCCCTTCGCCCTCCTGGGTGGGTCACCATCAGGAGTTGGTGCAGAGCAGCGCTGGAAAAGATCAACTATTAAAAAAAAAAAAATAAAATCAAAAAGCAGCCTGAATCTGCAGCCCAGCAGGGACGGCAGCAGGTGGATGAGCTTTCACTCAATTTGGGCTGTTTTTTCTGGAGGAGGGGGGAGCTGCTGGGCACTGCGAGACACCTGGACGGATTTTCCCCCCAGCCACGCAGCGCGGTGCGGCGTCCCTGCTGTCCCCAACCCCAGCACTCACCCGGCTGCATCCCTGGGGGCCCATGGTGGGGACAACGCGCACCCAGGCCAGCCCCGTAACACCCCGGGGGCCAAACACCGGCTGGGGGTGGAGGTGAAAAGCCAAATTCAGAGAGTTTGAGCAGGTACGGTGCTCCGGTGTCTCTCCCTCCAGAGCAGATCCTGAGAAAATGAAGTCGAATCTTGAAAACCCAGTGCTGCCTCCCAAAAATCAGCTGTGACCCAATACAGCATCGAAAAATAGTAATTTTCTAATGGCCCCGGGAAGGACGCACCCACGGGTGCACCCGCCACCCCACGGCTCAGCCTCCAGCCAAAATCTCGGCCCTGCGCCAGGCAGAGGGATCGGCTGTTTTATCACAATAGCAATAAAAAATAACGTTAACGCAAAGAAGAAACCTCCCTCCACCTGCCCTGCGCGGACTCCAGCGGCTCCTCCGCACGCGGTGCCGCAATGCGAGGTCCTGTCCCCCCGCGCTTCCCCACTGCACATTTCTACAGCAACGTCGTTTACTTGGTTAAATAACTCATTTATCTTTTTATACTCTCTGCAGATCATAATACACCCACTCTGACAATACCGCACACCAAAGACCTAATTTTAGAAATGGTGTTTATAAGTAATCAGTTTGAAATATTGGAGCGGCCGTGTGATGGCTTTTTTTTTTTTTCCCCTGAAATACTGACGTTTGCAAGAAAGCTGCTCGTAAGGAAAATTCTGATTATAACAACTCATTTAGAATAAATCAGTTTGAAATGGTTTATATAACACGGCGGTATGTGCCGTCCATGAGCATCCAAGTTTCTGTGTTTTTCCTTTCAGTGAGAAGAGATTAAATGAAACCCCAAATGCAAGTGGTTTTGGGCACTTTTTTTTTTTTTTTTTTTTTGCTAAGCAGAGGAAATGCAGCTTCTCAGCAATTTTATGGCCAATTGGGTTGGGGGAAAAAAAAAAAAAAAAAAAAAGAAGATGAAAATGATGGAGAGCAGAACGAGCACCCTGGCAGCTCTGCGCTGGGTCCCAGCCGGGGCGCTGGGTCCTGCCCCTGCAAAAACCCAGTTACCTGGTTACCTGCCCGGATTTTCGGAGCCCGATGAAGGTTTTTCCCTCGGCGGAGCGTGGAATCGGTGGGTTCGGCTGATGCTGCGGCCCCAGCGCTGCTCTGGGGGGCTGCAAATTCAAGTTTTAAAAAGAATAATAAATAAAGGGAGCGCGAGGTGGAGGGAGCGCGTGATGCGTCCAGGAAAAAGAGCCAAAAGATGCTCAAGGCAGCTCGGGTGAGGAGGGGGGAGCCCAGGGCAGGGAACTCTGAAAACCCCCAAATTTGGGCAATTGGTGACGGTTGGGGTTTGTGTCACCACCAGCAGCACAGGGACACGTGGCCCCTTCAGCCCCTATTAACAACCACCTGATTGACAACACCCACCACCCAGAAAGAAAGCAAACAGAGCAAAGAAAAGCCTTTAATTGTCATTTACTTTATTATTTTGTAAATGTGAATTTTACAAAGCGTTTTACAATTAATGATCACATTGTTGGTTTTTATTTTATTTTTTTAAATGGATTTTTCTTCATATGAAAACAGCTATGAGCACAGTTCCAACTCGGGGGGTCTTAATCTTTTCTTTTTTTTTGTTTTAGTTACTGATATATCGTGTCAGCCATGGCTACAAAATAACAGTCTTAACTATACAGAGTAAGAGCACATAAATACTAGTGAATAATGCAGGATAAAAAAAAAAAGAAGCTAGCATCGTTCGTGGCTGAGACAGCTGAGGAACATAATTCAGTGGTACTGTGAGATTTCCTTACAGCACAGAAAGTATTTTTAACAGTCATGAATTACAGTACTACTTAATACCCTATGAAGACGCTTTAAAAACAACCTTGTACTTTAAGTCCTTTTTTTTTTTTCCCAAACATTCTGTCCAAAGGATTAATGTTCTATTTGAATCAAGTGCCATCCAAATGTTCAAGTCAAAAATATTTATACATTTATACTCAGTTGTTCTTTATTTATTTATTTATTTTTTTGTCTGCTAAAAATAGTATTGCAAGTTTTGGCTTTTACCTTGACATAAAAATCACAATTTTTAATTTTTTAATTTTTTTTTTATTTTTTATATTTTTTTTTTTTTTTGTGCAAAACGCTTTTAACAGTGGAAGAAACTCGTTGGAGGAGTCGAGGGGTTTCAATGCGGGCGCGCTGGACCCCGGCCCCCTCCCCGCAGGGACTCGGGCAGCGGAACGTTCGCCCGGCGGCTGGAGCCCGCGGGATGGACACCGGGATTTACCGCCGGGGGGGCGGCTGGGGGTCCTCCCGGGGCCCCTTGGCCCTTCCCCGCCCGCGATTTCCAGAAAAACCAAGCGAATTGAGCAAAACCGCGGGGGCAGAGGCCTGAGGGCTGCGATGCTCCCCCAAGCCCCGGGAATTCCAGTTTTGGGGGGGCCGGGTTGGGTTGAACCCCTCGCACGGCTGGAGGAGCCCCCAGGGGAACTTGTTGGGTGAAACCACAGTTAGAAGAATTAAACCATCACGGTGACAAACTGGACCCGCTCCGCGGTGACGCCAGCCCCGTCCCTCCCGCTGAGCCCCCCCCGGGCGGCCTGTGCCCGTGGCACCGCGGCCAAACCGGCCGGGACGGCCACCGGGGTGGCACACGGGGATGGGACACGGGGGGACCCAACGTGGGACCCGCGGGGAGGCAGAAGGTCATGCAGCCCTTCTGCAAAGCAGCAGCCCTGGGGACGGCGGCGTTAATTGGCGCTAACGAGGAGAGGGGCTGGCTCCTACTCTATATGGCAGCTGCAGGTAACTCGGACGCTTACGCTCGGTTTTCTTTAAAGGTGCTTGGTATAACTTTAGATATATAATATACATGTAATATTGCTAATAGTCAAGCATAAGAATAAAGGTGCAGACATACCATAAATACTGATGCTTTGATTTTACACTACCAGACCTAGATGAATGCAGTTTCCTATTCACATTATAAAGCAGCCCCAAATTCTAGAATTTAAAATAGTGTCGTAAACAAAGAGGAGGAAGGAGTCGGTTATGATCTGATCTTCTTAATCTTGTTTTCCTTGGAAAAAATGATCAAAAAATTCTAAGGCACTCAGGAAAGCCGCATACAATCGATGGACTGCTCTGTTCTCACCTTACATTCAGTGTTTTAAAGGGGTTACTTTTTTTTCTTTTTTTTTTTTGTTTTTTTTTTTTTGTTTTCGGAAGAATACAATCATTATCATATAACATTTTCAAACATATCATTAATCCTCCACACACAGGAAACATTAGTGCAAAATGCTTGCCCTCATCTACCAGATAAGGAAAAAAACCCAACGCCCTTCACATTTTAGAAGTTTGCCTTTCTAATAATAATAATTAATAAAACAAACCCAAATTAAAAAAAATAAAAGAAAGAAAAAAAAAAAAAGAAAAAGCCCCAGAAATATACAGGAAGTTGTGCTAGGTATAAAAATATATATTTTCACTGTGCAACTTGACTCTCTTCAGACTCTCTGTCCTAAGCCATTCAAGTACTTCTGCTGCTGCCCCCCGGTGCCCCCGCCGGCCGTCGGGGTTTGGTCTGGAATTAATCCCTCAGCCAACTGCGAACTCCAGCGGGGGGTCACCCTGCTCCCCAAACTCCAGGGCCAACCAGGAGGAGGAACCCTTTGCAATATCTCTTAAATATATATATATTTTTATATATATATATATGCACAGACACACACAGAGGGCCAGCGTTCGATCTCCGACGCCTGGATCCGCTCCCGCCTTGCCTGAAGCTTTCGGCAAACCCAAACTTTTGGCGAGGTGATGAGGGATCGGGGGGCCCTCAGCCAAACCGGACCCCCACAGCCCCCCAACCTGCCCAAGAGCTGCACCCCAGCAGCCGCCCGGGGGAACAGGGACACCCCCAGGGCCAAGGACCTGAACGGCTCCATCTCCTCGGGGGTGCTGGGGAAGGAGCCCCCCAGCTCCGCTCTCGGGTCCCCCTGCTCAGGTTTGTCGCCCTCCCGAGCTGCACCGGCCTCGGCAAGAGCCCGAGTTTTGTTTGCTGCGGTGGGTAAAGTGCAAATAGAGCCCCCGGCCGCGCTGGGCCCGGAGCATCGCGCACCCCCGCACCGGCTGCTCGAGCTCCCCCCGCACCGCCGTGCACCCACACCAAGCCGTGCCAAAAACCCAGAGCTGTGCGAGACTCACCATGGAGTTTTTTCTCAGGGCAAAGAGCAGTAGAAGGGGCTAAACGCCGGACAGCTTTGTTCCTAGGATGCAAAAAACTGCTTCAAGTATCGAAGAAAACAAAACAAATGGCCAAAAAGTTGGGTTATCCTCTCCCCGCTCCCCCTTTCCCAATGGAAATACAAAGAAGGAAGAAAACCCTGAGCAAAGCGCCGTCTGGATTCGGGAACCAAAGCAGGAAAGACAAGAAGAGCGCAGCCACAGTCGCCTTCAAAAGTGACTTTTTGTGCACGTCGCACTTGTTCATAGTCTCAAACTTGTTAAAGAACAAGCTGTAAATCTCATTAAAGCAGGCCGTTTAGTCACAGTACAAATCATAATTAAAATAATTAAAAAAAGAAAAATTAAAAAGCTCTACTTGGCTTTCACATCCCTGACCCCATCCCTTGGGTGACAGCACCCAGAGCCCCGCGGGGCCGGGTCTGCGGGGGGGGACGGTCCTTTTGGGGGTTTCCAAGGCCACGCGGGCAGGAGGCAGCGAGCGGGGGCCGAGCGGGGCCCCCCCCACGCTCCGGGGCCGCCTGAGGGTCCCATCCCCGTGCCCACACCACCGAGCCAAGGCCAGCGGCGCCACCAAGGCCAACACAGCCTGGGGACATCGGCTTTCAACAAACAAACAACAAACAACTCACAATGGGCTTTTCCCCAGAAGGGCCTGTCTGGAGGAAGAGCAAGAGGCGAAATGCTTCCTCTTCCCCAAAACCTCTTCAAAGAAGAAGGGCTCAAAGCTAATTTCTTTTTTTTTTTTTTTTTTCCCCCAACCTTTCTGCATCCAGTGCACTCCAAATTATTGAAAAGCGTGAGCTCATCTGGCCCGGGGAAGAGAGGAGGGGGCAGCGGGCGAGCCCCGCGCCGGCGGCTGCACCGCGCTCTGTCTCCGGTGCGGATGCTGCCGGGAGCCGACGCCAAGAGCTCGCGGCTCTGGAGCAAGACCCATGTGCTTTCTGCACTGGGGTTCCTCCCCAAGCCCTTCACAGGCAGCTGGGGGGGGCTACATCCCCCCCACAACTTGGTCCCCCTGCCCACCCCGTTGCCCCGGGGTGATGGGGAGCAGCGGGTGACACGAGCCCATTCGCCCGAGAAGCGGGCGACGTGAAGGTGTGAGGAGAAGCAAACAAAAAGGAGTCGCGGGGAGGGAGGGAGAGAGAAACCAAACCCAAAGCTCAGCCGTCTTGAGAAAAAAAAAAGAAACAAAAAACCAAATAAACAAAAAAGACGACAACCACAACACCGGCCAGGGTCTCCACCTGCATTCCACGCGGTCCTCCCGACACGTGCCAGCCTGAACGTCTGCGGAACCATCTCTGCTCCCGGGAAACGGATAAAACTCCCCGAGACAGCGGCACCGAGCCCCCGGGGGCTCCCTCCGACACCAGAAACCTTGAACGATTCCCCCCACCCTGCCCCACTTGGCCAAAGCCCCTCTGCTAGAGACAAACATCGCCAGTCGCAGCACTTGTACCCGAACACACCTCGCTTTCCTGTTAAGTGACGGTAAAACTTTCTTTAGAGGACAAGGTTATCGATGGCTTTACTTCTGAGCTGAGTAATGGATGGGGTGGTGATGACGGGGGTGGTGGTGGTTGGGGGGGTGGCTAGCTTTTCTCCTCCCCTTCTTAAAATAAGAAGAAAAAAAAAAAAAGAAAAAGGAAGAAAAAAAAAGAAAAAGCTACGATCTTATAGACTAACCTCAGGAATATCAAAAAAGGAGCCCAATATTTTTTTTTAAGTAGGTCGCCACAGACCTAGTCGTTTACAGTATAACGAATGCGATTATTTCCTTCATAAATTTTAAATACAAGCAGAATAAAAATCACATTTTTTTCAGGCAACAGTAGCAGTTCAGTAGGTAAGTGGCTTGATCACATTTTTTGTTTTGTATTAGTAACGCATGCAAGCAGCTTTAGTATTACAGATCCCTTATTTGTTTGCCCTCTTTATAAAGTCCCTCCGTAAGTACCATCTTGTCTTCTCACGGGAGTTTCGGGCCGGCTGGAGGAGCCCGAGCCTTGTTCGAAAGGTTGCGGAGTGCTTTGGGTATCCGATGCCATCGCGTCTGTGGCAGCCGGCTCCTGGATCACCGAGCCAGCCCCTTCGGCGTCCTCGCTCTGTTCGAAGGACTGGTTGGATCCGTTGCTCAGCTCCACGTTCACCGTGTTAGTTCTCAAGGCTACTATAGTTCCCGAGTCGCTCCTCCTTTCTGCATAGATTCGCTGCTCAAAGACCTGAGCGGTGTTGGGCTGGAATTCGGGATCCAGGGGGACACTGTTTGTGGTGGAGCCCATGACTGTGCGGTACATCTCCATCCCCTCCGGCAGCATGGACTTAATCTTCGGCAGCCAGCGCTTGCGGACCCGGCGGGCGTTGGTGCACATATCGGCTGCGATAACATTCATCTCGCTTTCCTTAAAGCTCGGGGCAAAATTCTGACAATACACTGCAAAGACAGGGATACACAGAGCTGAGGATGCGGAGGAAGTGACATCAGGGCAGCACGACGGTGACCGCAGCCTCTGCCCCGTCCCAGAGACATGTCTTGGCACGGGCTGGTGCCACCCGCGTGCCAGAGCTCTCGCAAGGAGAGACTGACAGACAAGGACTCCTTAGCTCGAAATAGAGACAATCAAGAAGGATAAAACCAGAAGGCATAAAAAGCCCAGGTGGCATGGGGAAGGGGGCTGGAGAAGGACCACACGCTCCCCAGGGAGCCCCAGAGGAGCCGCAGCACGCTGGGGTGGCCAAAACCACAGATGGACACACAAAAGCTCAACGTGAACCCCTCAACAGTAGATCCACTGATGGCTCTTACAACCGTGGTGGTGCAGGCAGAGCTGCGGGGCTGGCAAGTGTCAGAGCTGCTCGTGACCAAGCGGTGGAGCCCGCAAGACCATCCTCTGCCCGACCCACACCGGCCACCGCGGGGACAACCACGCGCGGACCAGCGGCCCGGCCAGCGCGGCTGCTCCTGCATCCCCGGCACAGCCCAGCGACACCCCGGCCGCAGCCCCGCTCCTCCGCGGGGACCTGGCACCCGATGTGATGGAGCAGCATCGTCACACGGCCATGGGGAGTGACTATCAACACGGAAAATCCAGGTGGCGAGAAGTTGCCTTGTGCCCCGAGACACGACAGCGTGCTGTAGGCACTGTCCCTGGGCAGCGCAGGCTTCCCAGCCTCTGAAACCCTGTGCAAGCCTTGGCGAGGACCAAGGAAGGTCTGGACTTGGGAGTCTAACAGGGAGCTGTCTCAGGAGGACACCATGCACGAGCTATGGGCAAGAACCAACAGCGCACTTTAGTGGTTTTGTCTTTATGAATCGCACATCTGCTGTCTTATCCTTTCTCTCCATGGTGCTACAGATCTCAGAGGGTGGCTGGAGGGCCTCTGGAGTTCAGCAGCACAGCAATAATTAGGAAGAAAAAAGGATTCATCTTCCAAATCTTAAAAATTAAAAAAAATTGCTTAGAGTTTCAACTTCCAGCACAATAATATTTATATAGGGACGCACTATCCAGAATCCAGTGATGCGAGAGAAAGCATTGCTTTCCACTGTACATCATGGTAAACAGGCCTCACTGCACCAACCCATCAGGGTTTCCTACAGCCCCAGGGGTAGGAAATCACCACCCCGATTTCCTTCTCAGAGCTCCTATCAGTAAAATAATTCACTGCAAAAACAGTGCTTTAAGATATAGCAAACCAGTCAAGTAGCAATGTTTTATATTAAGATACTGCCAAACTAAAAAAATTTCTCACTTCAGACACCCCAAAAATGGTGCGAAATAAAAATAAATTAATTTTCCTATAACCTGAATTCACTATATATAGTTTTTGCTATTACACAACAGAGGTGGCCTTCCCCGCTTAGGTCTCGTGCTGCTCTCGGCTGCTGTTCCACCAGAGCAGCAGTAAATCTCTGTCCTTACGTTTGACTGCGTTGAGGACCCGGCTGTCCAGGGGCTTCCTGCTGGGATCGCTGGTTGAAGAGCGGATCCCCGTCCCGCAGCTGTTGGCAAGCGTGTTCCTGCAAGAAAGGCAAAAAGGTCCCTTACACGGGGACTGCAGGGGACACCGTCCTCCTCCCTTTAGGTTCTTATGGAGGGATCACCACGTTACGTGATTTTAAGGTGAGGAGTTGGAAAAATGGGTGCTCAGGTTCAAGCAGCTTTGAGAAAAAGCACAGAAGTCAGCGCAACATATACAGAGGGTGAAGCACTCACGACACATTATCTATTAACGTGGTTAAAACAGCAGAAAATAAACCGAATCCCTCGGGAGAGCACAAAGAGCACGTACCGATCAAAGAAGGTGGCCAGGAGACGTCTCAGGAGAACCTTGTGTTTGACACCGGCACATAAGTGGCAATTCATCAGCTGCCCCCGGGTGATGTAAACACCTGAGCCTGGAAGGGTTGGAGAGGGAGAATTCAGAATTAAACCCTTGCCGAGCCGGCAGTGCCGCGCTGCTCCTGCTCCTCTCGACGTCCTCTTCACGTGCTGCTACGAAAGTCCAACAAGGACAGCAGGATTTTGGAAAAGCTCATCAGGCACTCTTACCGCAGCCCCTTGGGGTGTTGGCAAGCCCCAAGTAATCATAATTCCTAATTTTATCTGTACAGAAAGGAAGTCTATGGATATCAAATGAAAGGACTCTTCTTTTCCCCTTTTTTTTTTTGTAAAGACACACAGTGCAAGGCTTCATTCTGTGATTTTATGTGTACAGATCAGACTATTTATTCTTTCTAAAGGAAGAAAACCCCAATCCATTTGGCCTTTTCTTTTCTCAAGCGAAAGATCACGGAACATATAGCTAGAAAGAAAGGAAAAATAACCCATCTAGCACAGGAAAGGTACTCATTTACGCTACAGATCTGTTTCCAAAAACCCCAGCCCATCACCTCTTGATACTTCTGGCGAGCAGGGAATTTTCCTTCTAATGCACAGGAACTGCTGACTTTGAAATCCCGTCTTTCAGGATGCTCTCTGGAAGAAAAAGGAGCCCCTGCCAAAGCAGTTTCCCACGGCCGGGGTCTGGCAGCACTTTACAGCAGGTTTCTTATCAAACACTTTTACTTCGCACGTAGCTCACACGGACCGAACGGCTCCTGCCTCGGCATTCGCTTGCAGGGGGTTATCCTATTTTTCAAGTGTATTATAATATGAGAGGGTTTTGGTATTTGCTTTTAATTAAGATTAAATAATGGGTTGTATCCAGATCCAGAACGCTGTTCTCAAGATAGAAAAAACATCTACCGGAGAAATAAAATTACCTCCTGGATTTCCAGGAAAGCCTACGGGTGATTGTCCCCGACCCTCTGGATGCAGACGGAGCTGCAGAGCAGCCCACGCCGGGGCAAGATCCCACCAGCTCCCCGAGCCACAGAAAATCACAATAATGGCCCCGGATCTCCGAGCCATCCCTTGTCTGGCCAGGTATCTCCCATGTGTTCTCTTCCACACATTATATTTGTCCATCTGACGTGCCACGATGACTGCCAGGGTTGTTGAAGACCCTCTTGGAGAGAGCTGCTGAAGTTTGCAGAATCAGTCGTGGCATGAAAAACCAGGGACCAAAGGGAAAACATACCAAATGAAGAGTCGAGGAAAACTTTGGCTGCGGGATCCTCCTGCGTGCGCCAGGGTCAAGATCCCCCCAGGTCTCACCAGCTTCAAGACAGGAATTAACTTTCTTCAGCAGTGGTGTTTTAAGAGATAAGGCATCGGGGGAATGCCAGACGCTACCCAGGGTAACTTCACTTTAATAAATACAAAATAACCCATGCAGCCACCATCAGTTAGAGATATCAATCTACTTTTTTTTCCAGATCGAAAAATGCCAATCAAACAGAGCTGCCTCAAGCCAATTTGCAGCTCTCACTGTGAAAATAACCTGCACCACTTGATGGTTTTAAGAAGGCTCACATAAAATGTACTTGGGTACAAAATGAATATTCCCGATACAAGATAAATACTTGTGTTGTCCACTGTGCTACAGCGTGTGCTCATCAAAGAGCCGCCCTCCATCCGCTGGAAACCTTTCTGGGCATCCTCTGAAACCCAGAGTCCTTCTACAGACTGAAAATAAAATCATGCTGCTCACCAAGAGATAAATGGCCAGAAAGAAAGGACAACTGATTTGGATTGACTGTGCTGCCACACGTCCTTTTGTACCAAGGGCTCTACAGGTATTAATGAAACCTCCTCATCTGGGCAGCGGGTACGGGCTGTCGTGTGAAGATCAGTTCACCTACCCCAGCAGGATCGCTGACAGCTGAACAGCAGCATCTTCCACCCTAGGCTGGCCAGAAATCCTGCACAGAGTAGAGAATTCTCCTCCCCAAATGAAAATAAAGAGAAAAGAAAGGACCAAACCCAATTCCTTCTCTTCCTTCCTACTGCAGCATTTCACAGTCTAGTAATATTCTCAATTTGTAAAAAACTTTTACAGCTTTTTCAAACCTTGTTCACTGACACAAATTTTATCTCCCTTGCTTTGCAAATGTTATAACGCGATGGTTTGGGGTTTTTTTCCTAAGATCTGCACATCTAAATCAAAATACAATTGCAATGCAGCCCACACCAATCAGGAAGAACACAAGCTGGAGAATTCAATTAAAATGCTAAATTAATTCAATTGAATAAATCCTGTTAATGACACATTTTTCCATCAGCAAATTAAAGGAAACTTAAAACTTTTTAAAAGATGATTGGTGATGAATAATCCAGAAAGACACAGCAAGGGCACACAAGATGCACGACTCCAGCAACAGTGCAAGACGAACACATTTCAGGAAGGAAAATATCAGTAATCGCCAGCATTATCAAGCAAAGAAAAGTTTCTCCCTCATTACCTGCAACAAGCTCAAGTTTTTCTCCAGGATCTCCCTCCGAGTAGAGTTTTGGGTGGCAGCGGTATCCGATCTGACTGATAAGACTGGCTGGGAGAGCAACTAGATCCCGTCGTATGAGGACACAGGAGCGGTTCTCCAGTGGGATCTGCTCTGGCTTCTCTTGAGGAACTTAAAAATTAAAAGGGAAAACCATTAAAACAGTTTATTATGCAGACACAACATGAATGGAAGGTCAGATTTTGACTTTTGCAGGTAGCTCTTGGAAATATTCCTCCCTGCACCGGGGCTATCGGCCATGGGGCAGATGCCACTTGACCACGTGGAAACATCTCCTGGTCTCCCCCACCATCTACCACAGTGGTCTCATGTGCACATTCAGGTTCTGGGAGAGGGATTCTTTCACTTTCCCTAAGTTAATCAGTTATGAAAACAGGCAACCCCGCACAGCCGGCATCGCTCTGGAAGTGCAGCACACGGAGCTGGTTCCTTGGGCGCCCTCAGAAGACGGGCAGGTGACTTCACCAGGAGTCTCTAAAACAGGCAATAAATTGCCCGAGGTTGATAAATACCTGCATCAATACCATAAATACTTCTCTTGATGTTTGTTTTTCCTGCTGAAGTTCAAAGCCAGACTCTGCAGATACCCCCAAGGACAGAACCCAGCAGCACCTCCTGCAAGCTCCAGCTCACCCCCTGAAGCGCCCTCTCTTCCTCTGCCTTTCACAGGCTAACGTTCCCTCTTGATAACAAGAGAGACCCCAACCGACAAGTCAAAAAATGTTATTAAGCTGTGGCTTCCAAGCCAAATCACTGGGTTTTGCTGGGACGCAGCTGTCACTCGCCCCAACACAACACCCGGAGCCCAGCGCTGCCCATCGGCACCCAGTAACGCGGGACGGCCGCAAGCACCGAGATATCCCACAGCACCGGGTCTTGTGGACATCCAGAGCATTCCCTTTCTAAAGCACATTTACAGCGCAAGTCCACAGGCTTGCTTAAAATGATAATTTTTGACCGCGAAAGAGGCCTGATGGGTGCACATCAGCTCCAGCTGCACTGGGTCGTGGTGGGAGCAGCGGCAGCTCGGAACGGCAGCCCAGCTCCACAACGATCCGTCTCTTTTCCCCAAAAAGGTCTGATAACGTGTCAAGTGCCACGTGTAAAATCGAACCCAGCTCTGTGCCTCACTATCTGTGAATACGGAGAGAAGAAAACAACCCAGCAATCAGCGTTCCTGCACTCAAAATGTCTCCTACTCGAGAGGTGTCCTTTCCTGCAATTATTTCAGTGTTCTGGGGGCCGCTTTTCCACTCTCTAGATAATATTACAAGTTTTGCAGACTTGTTGCTGCAGTAACCGAAGGGCGATGGCTCCTGTACAATGGGAGCAGTGTTCTAAGTGGGCCATGCCCCACGACACCGGGCTGTGCCGCGGGATCCCAGCGCGGGCACGGGGCTGGGACCGTCCCCTCCTCACCATCCCTTCCTAAAAACCCTGAAAAAGACGGAACACCGGGAGGATGCCCCTTGTTTATGGAGCCGGACCGAAGCAGCGGCGCTTCCTTCAGTGATAAAGGACCAAACAGCGGCAGAGCAATCCATGTGATGTTTTAAAATTAACTTTTCTTGCCATCGCGGCCCAATTATCTGTGCAAAGTGCTGGGGCTTTGCAATGCTGCTGTGCAGACCCACTGACACATGGAATTGTCACCAGCTGCAATATTTCCCTGTTTAACACGCTCCCGAGCATCCAGACACCCTCTCTTTGGAGATCGGAGTCATCTCCTGCTCATGCAGAGGGAGCATCTGAAAGACCTCCTGTATTTCTGCTGCTTTCAAAGAGCGATAAGCAGAGTATATCCAATTAACTCCCAGGATTTTTTTCCAGCTTGAACAAATCAAAAGCAGAGGGGCAGGAGGTCTGGGGGACCCGACACCCCGCTGTGCTGTCCTTCAGGGGCTCTCTGGCCAGGCGTGAGCGTCACCCAGGCGGGCTACAGCACAATAATTAATAAAAATAAATGATAAATAAAAACAAGTGCGAATCTCCAGGGGAGAGGAAGCAGCAGGAATGGACACCGCAGTCAGCTCCCAGCCAGAGTCCTCCGCAGGTTGAACTAAAAGGTAAAGTTTACATTTTTTTTCCTGTGAAATCAAATACTTCATAAAGCGAACTAAAACTCAGGCTAAAAAGCCCAAGCGTAACTCAATCCGCTATTCTATTTTGGTTACATCTGTCCTGCTGGCTCGCTGTCTATAAATCTCTTATTAAACATGGGCATGAATCATTTTCTTGGACTTTGTTTCCAGTGAAGCATTAGCACGAATTCAATGATACCAAACAAAACTGACCGAAGATTCAGGCCTTTCAGTGCCACCTCAATTGAGCAGATAGCAATCGGTTATGTAAAGAAGCAGGATACAAGAGACACTTTGGTCCCACGTTTTCAAAGAAAGCCAGTCTGTTTGGCCTTTCTGCTCCGGAGAACAGGATAGTATTTGCTTCTAATTAATTTGTATCTTCAGAGGGCAGCGGCTCCTTCCCTTTGAATGAAAGGGGCAAACAATGCGAAGTATTGTTTAATACGGTTTTGTTCACGACCAAGAAAGGAGCGGAGAGGGGCAGGAAATCGCGACGGAGGAAGCAACGAGAGCCGCCAGCCAAACACTGCGATATTTTATTTATTCAGATATACGCTTCCATCTCAAACTTCTATGGATGCTGCAGCTGGCAACAAGTGGTCCAGAATGGGAAATATCCCCAGTTTTCTGGCTTCAGACCAACTCACCGGTCCATGCTCAGAGGAAAGCCGGAGTTTGGGAACCACCAGTGCTCCACGGCTCCGGGCTGTGCGTGTCCTCCTCGTCCCCAAAACCTCCCGCCCCGCTCAGAGATCCACTGCACAACCCTCCTGCTAAGCCCGGGATGGTTTTAGTGACACCGGGAGGGTCGCACATCCTGCCCAAGGTGACTGGGACCAGAGATGCGTTAGGAATGGGATTCTGAGATAAAAGAAGTAGGATTTTGAGATACAGAAATATCACCCAAATATGAAAGTTTACAGAGCCCCAACATGGACCCACAAGTCATGCGCCCTGGTCCATCACAACGGCTACAAAACCACCTCCATCTGCTCCACCGCCAGTCACCACGTACGTAAACACGTGGATAATTCTCTCCTGTTCTCTACACGGCAAGAAGTTTCTTTGCAAACAACGACATTTTACAAACATTTTTATCCCATTAGCCTATTTTCCACTGGCAGTGGGACTACCCCAAAAATAGCATCCGTGGCATCGCCAGCATCTGCCCATGTGCGTAAACCTGGACCACAGAGGACACACGCATGCACCGCGGGAGAGATATACGATAGAGTCCCAACCGGGACAGTTTACACCTTACAAATAGCACATTTATAACAAAGTACTGGAATGCAGAGATTTGATTTGTGACCTATTTATACAGGGAGGTAACCTGGAATGAGTATAGGAAAAGTACTACTGGTTTATAAATACCCCTATCTCGCCTTCGCTTCAGATCTCAGCCAGGAGTGAAACATCTGCCAGCCTAAAATTAAACATCTGTGTTTTACAGGGAGGAAACCGGGGCTGGAAGTTTAATGCCAAAAAAGGCCAGGGGCTGCACAGCCCCAGCGCAGGTTCTGCCGTCCCCGTGTGCCGGGATGGGCGATGCTGGTGCTGCCCGGCTCCCGCCAGCCCCCAGCGGCACGTCCCGCGGCAGGGCTGCCTGCGACCCCGACAAAAACCCGCAGGAAAAGCGTTCGGGTGAATAAACACCTTTTTTCCCCTAACAAAACCCCAGCAGCTCTTCGCTGGCCAGCATCCCACCCCGTGCGCAGCAGGGTCAGACCGGCCCCGGTCCTCGCAGGATCGAATCGCCGTTCCCGCGGTTAGAACCAGCTACTTCATTACAGCTGCAATTATCCGGTGTCGCCAGCCGTGATTTCCATCGTCGCAGCGCGTCGGCCCCAGGCTGGGTCCGGGATGCTGCGCCAGAGCCGCTCATTACGCATTCTGGGCTGTTTCTTGCCCTCTTTCCTTACTGTCAGGAATCAGAGGCCAGGAGAGAAAACTATTCTCTCAGCTAATTACCACAACTATTCTATAATGGCTATTTTAGATGAATTTTTAATGAAGTGTGCTCTTGTCAGTTCAGGATTTCATAACTTTCAAGCCCAGCCTTTACATTCCAGCCATTTGCTGCATAAAGGTTTCTCCTCTCCCCTGCAAACCGGCGCAGCAGGAGCAGGGGAGGACGGACCCCCGCGCGACTTCGCCTGCGCCTGTCAAAATTCAATTAACTGCATCTGCTAAGCAGCGAGCTGACTGACAAGAACGCGGTTCGGCGCAGAAAAACGCCGAGCATCTGCAAGTCCTGCTGAAACCCACTTCAGATCAGGCCCACAACAGTAATTAACAGGATAAAAATACTTTCCTTTTGTTTAATATTTTCTGGAGTTGTGCGCTCCTCAGATCAGATGCTAGAAACCTCGTTAAGTCTCACTCGTGTCCTTCAGGCCCACATGTTCTCCATCACCAGCCCTAGTTACAGAATAAGGAGCCATTTTACCACGATGCTCCCAGCCTGACGCAGCAGCGGGCGGGCAGGGGACAGTGGCAGCGACACTGCGGCCACCAAACGTGGCCCAGAGGCCGGTGGGAGCTGATGCTCCTTCTCCTGCCTCCCTCTGCAAGCTGCCACCCTGCCTACTGACACCTAAACCTACTCCTCCCATCGGTCTGTGTTTAAGACCGGGCTTATCCTCTCATTTATCTGCAGCTCCTTTTGCAGGTCCAGCACTTTTCCTGGTCCGTCACACCAGTGTCACCGCTGCAAGACGGACATCACTTCACAAAGACTTTCTCCTGGCTCCCTCTTCTAGCATCAAACCCTTGACCATGTGCTCCTTGTTGCTCTGATCCTGGCTTTGGAGATTCAGCATGGTTCTGACTATAAAAAGGGGCAAAAAAACCAAAACAAACAAACCAAACCATTCCTGGAGCAAGAAGAGGCTTTGTGCCCCCCGGGCTCAGCGCGGTCCTGCAGTGGGTGGTGAAGCTCAAGGTGGGTGATGCCTGAGGTGGATGATGCTCAAGAGAAGCGCAGAACATCAGCCCCCAGCATCCCACCACCCGCTCGCCAGCATGAGCTCAGTCAACACTTCAGCTGAGGAAGGAAAAAGTGGAGAAAAAGGATGAAGGAAAAAAAAAAAAAATCTCTGAATTTCAGGGCTTCATCTGCTGTGCTCTACTTTGGCTTTGTTTTTGTTTTTACGAACGGGGCTCTTGGAAACCTTGGCAATCACTATTTTAAAGGGCTCCCCCCTCCCCCAGGTCTTTGTAAGGCTGTCAGGATCTACATGCCAGGAGCAGGATTAGCTGGCTTCTCTCTTCCATCTTATGGTTTTATTATTCTGCACCTTTTGAGGGTACAGTTTATCCCGAGTAATTAAAACACAGTTAGCTGTACAAGTCCAAACCATAATGGAATAGCTTAGGTTTTATTTTTTTTAATCTCCTTTTTGTGTGCCCGCTTTTCCAGGAAGCCTGATACTATAGCTGGCTTATTTAAAACAGGAAACTCCCTTGAAGCGTGCTGGTGGGGAAGAGATATTTTAGCAGAAATGTGGTATATTAGAGCCTTACAGCAGCGCTGTGCTCCCCACCTGCTCCTTGGCATTGCGACACGGGTCGAGCCTATTCCCTACAGAAAACAAGCAGGAAAGCTTTGCTGCGAGATGCCCGGCTCCGGCATGAGGGCTGGATCTCCAGCGACACCCAAGAAACCTGTTCGGATTTTCCCTTTTCCAACTGGAACAACTCCCACACCACAAGAATTAGGTACAGGCTAATAGCTGCTGCCTGCCTCATCCCGGGGCTGGTCCTGCCATCGCCTCCGGAATTTATTTTGTTCTGTTACTGTGTGAACTGGTCCTGTGACAGCGAAGGAAAATGCTGTGTCCAAGGGTATAATCCCACTGCTCTGAGGAATAACGCCGCGAGTCCCGGCGCTGACGGCAAACCCACATTGCTCACCGCGTGCTCTACAGCGGGGAAGTGCAAAGCAAAATAGAACCAGAAGCAGCGTGCAGGAAACCAGCCTGATTTCCCTCGGTCTTGGCAACCACGGCCCCACTCCTGCTGGGGGGACAGCCACAGAGGGGACCCCGACCTTGTCCCCATCTCCCGATCCTGCTCCTCCTCACTTGTCCGGGACCGAGCACTGGGACGTGAAGCACGGCAGAGAGAGTAGATGGGCTTTTGAGGCTCATCGTCCACAACTGGCTTGTCTGTTTTCCTCAGCCAATATTTCTAATATTAAAATAGTAACATTGCTAGCAGCGTGCTCTCCCCCTGTTGCACGTGGCTTGGTAAAAATGCTTGGAAAATATTACTTATCTGCTTGGTGCCTGGCAGGGGGACACGCCAAGGGGACGCTGGGATGGGATGGGATGGTGTGTGGGGATGAACCCACTCTCAGTAGTAGGGAAAGCCTGGCTTTAAGCGACAGAACTGGTCATATTTGTCAAATCCTCTCCCTTGCTTAAGAATAAAATCAAACGTCTTTTAGGAAAGCATGCCAGCTCTTCAACAGACAGGAGTTAAATATTTGCAAAATCGGTCCAGCAATTTCAGCGCAGAACCGTGGCGGGCAAAGCAGCTCCAGGCAGAGGACGCTCCGCACTGCCAGGCCGGTGGGAAGATGTCCCTCCAGGGGAGCGACCGCGGATCAAAGCTGCCACCACAGCCCCCTGCGGCTCCTGGGCCAGGCTCTGCGCCGGATGCTGCGAGTTCCACCTGCGCGGGGTGCAGGCGCGGCAGCAACCCCCCCGAGCATCCCCCGCTCCGGTCCTGAGCCCCCCGCTCCGCATCCCTCACCCCCCCTGCTCCTCAGCAGCGTCTGAGCCTGCAAACTGCCCAGGGCCACAGGGTGCTGGCCTGAGGAATCACACAATGTCCTGAGTTGGAAGGGACCCACAAGGATCATTGAGTCCAGCTCCCGTCCCTGCACAGGATGACCCCACGGTTCACACCGCGTGTCTGAGATGAGGAAGCCCCCGCCATACCCAGGCACCAGCACCAAGCCCACCACGTGCATCACTTTCTGCTATACAAATAACCAAACGAAGCCCCCCAAAACAGTGCTGAACAAGCCCCAAACTCCCCGTGCTGGTCGGAGAAGGACCAAGCGAGCACAGAAGGAGAGCAGAAAACCCAAGGAGCGAGACAGCCCATTACCAGAGTAGCCTCCCGAGGACTTGATGTACATCTGCCCGTACTGCTCCTCCACCATGGTGTCGTACGCCTCGTCGTCCTCCTCGTCCTCCTCATTGTGGTAGGAGGTGGGGCTGTCGGTGGTGGGGATGCTGCTGGCGCCGGGGCTCGTCCGCTCCCCCTGCGAGTACTGGACCTGCTGGACGTTGGGGATGAGGGTGGCCAGGTTGGGCATCCCGTAGTAGGAGACACGGGAGAGCTTCAGGGGAGCGGCGTTGGGGCCACCAGCAGCTGTCCCCTCCCGGGCGCCGGGCTCGAGGGGCCGCTTGCCGGGCAGGGCCGCTGCCTGCAGCTCCAGGTTCTCGTGTTTGACGCGCGTGAGGAGCGGGATGGGCATGGAGGGGGACATGACGTAGGGCGCCGAGGCCGACTGCAGCTGGTTGCAGGGACTCTGCGGCTCCGAGCTGGGGTCTTCGATCATGGTGGTCTGAGAGTCACAGTGAGGAGAGCTGACCTTGAACATCAAGTCCGTCCCTTTCTCCACGATGTGCTGGATCTGCAGGAAACCCGCCGTGTACATCACCACCAGCTGCTCGCTCGCCGCCATGGTCAGCTTCCCGGTGTAGCAGAAGGAGAGGATCTGCTGGAAGCAAGCTGGGGGGACGGTTCCCGGCAGCTCAAAGGCGTTTTTGCTGTTCCCACTGAACAAGTCTCGGAAGTAGAGGCTGCTGGCGGCCAGGACTGCCCGGTGAGCCTTGAAGGCCTGGCCCTTCACCACGATGGACACATCGCAGTACAGCCCCAGCAGCCGCTGCTCGTTCAGGCAGCCCAGAACGGTGTTCCCGAAGTTGGGAATCTCTATGTGCAACATCTGCGACATGGCTCAGGATCGGCTGGAGCTCCTCAGACATTCAATGCAGGAATATCCAAAGTAGGGCACATCTGAAAGAAAGGAGAAGGCAGGGAGAGAGGCACAGCGTTTTTAGACAGTTCACCAAAGCAGGCGGGAGCAGAGGAACCCACCTCACCCCACATCAAAGGCTCGAAGCCGAGCTCTGAGAGCCGATGCGGAAAAGCAATTGCTTGTAAGAATTACTTATCCATGTTTTCAAACAATGTTGGAAATGCTGCTGGTGGATGGCAAGGGATATTCCAAAAAACGCGAGTATTTTCTTCAAGCTGTGGTCTGTTTAAATCAGCACCACTGATTTATTCCCCCGGGGGTTTTACTTTATGCAGGAAAATCTGAACGGTAATGGGAGAGGAGCGAACAGTACAGCAAACATAAGATAGTCAGACAAATCTCTGGTAGCATTATATAAGAAACACAACAACCAGTAGCTATGTTGAAACTACAGAAAAGATATTTATAAAACAATGTGCCATTCTGCCTGAAATAAATACAGGATTCTGCCGGAGCGACAGCTCCCAGGAAAAAGCACTTTGAAAAGCAATCTTCCCATTCGCACCAGAAAGAGGGAGCATTTCAACAGTTAAACCCTTTCTCAACAGATTTATCCTCCAACAAAACGAGGCTTATCTCCAAATTAAGTCAGATATTTGAGCCCCAATAAAACAAACCAACATGCCGCAGCGAGCCACCTACCAGGTTGTCTTCTTATTTTTCTCCCCTAAATCCAAAGCGAGGCAGGGGGACCCCCAGCCCAGAACCCCCCCAGCCCAGTGGCATCGGGGACCCCTCCGGGTCACCTCACACCGAACGGGCTCGAGGTGACGGCTCCGGCTCGGCACCCACCGGCTCGACATCCCCCCGCGGCCGCCCTGCCAGGCCGGCTGTACCTTTGGGCCATGGGGGTAATTCCTCCTTCCACCGAGCAAATCAAGGCTGGGGGGCGCAGGGAGCTCAGACACGGACCCCGAGCCCCGGCGGGGCAGGTAGCGGTAGCACAGCCCGTGTGCCGAACTCCAAATCACCGCGGATTCACCGGCACCAGCTGGAGCCCAAACCCACCCCCGTCCCCTCCCTGAGCTTCACGCAAGAGTCCAGATTTAAAATCCTGTTTGCCTCAAATGCTACTGAAGAAAAACTATGGTTAACTAGTACTGAAAGCTCATAAGAACAACATTAAAAAAAAAAAAAAAAAAAAAAAAAAAAGAGAAGTTTACCTGAGAAAGATTTAAAAAAAAAAAAATCTCCTCCAAAAAGAAAATAATAACCCACAAAGAGCTGCTCTGTTCCCACTGCTGGGGAGAAAAAAAAGAAAAAAGTCCTATCTGCAAGGCCACGGGGTAACAGGAAGAAAAGGGAACACACTCAGAGCCAATTTAATTGTATCTGCATGGTTCAAAAAAATTCTTCCGAGCGAGAAGTTCCCAGTCCCTTCGGCTGGGGGGAGCGAACGTACCTTCAGCAGCGGCCGCTCGCCGGAGGGGATTCACGTCCCCCCGCGTCCCCCCGGCCACCGCACTGTCGGCAGCACCAGCGACCACTCGGGGGAGGAAAAATAAAATATAGTATCAAACCCTGGGTTTGTATCTGCTGCAGCTCAAGCTTTTACCAAGTCAAATCTCCCCGGCAGCGCACAGCATCCAAATGAATAGGCCGGATGCAGATTAACATTCAGGCTGCTCTCTGCAATGAATAGAGCCCTTTGATTAGGGACCTGAAGTAAATGCCAGTTTCAAACCGAAGCTTTAAAAACAGAGAAATATCAGTGCCAGAGGAATGCTCTCAGTGTTGGTACAAGACAGACTTTTGATGAGTCACTGCAATGCAAACAAAGATGGCAGAAATACTGTACTGTATGCTGATGAAATGCTTAGTGGTGCCACGGCAACTGAGACAGGTTTTAAATTTATAGTGCAGTTTTGCATATGAATTACGCTGTAAACTGCCTCCCCTGCCATCTAGTACATCCAGAGTGTCAAAGCATTTAAACTATTCCAAACAGTCTGCAGAGCTGGCACTGCTGCTGGTTAACTCCTGCGGATGGAGGAAGGGATGAGAGCATCTCCCTGCACCCCCCAGCGTTCCCCTGCGCCCCCCAGCATCCTCCTGCACCCCCCGGCATCTCCCCAGCAGCGCCCTGCACTCCCGCCCCACGCCAGGGGCTCCTCAAAACCACCCACCCAAAAGCACGGCTTTGGGAATGCCCAAATCTGCCCAAAATAAAGGTGCTCGTGCAGCCCCAGTCCTTATTCCTGGCCCCCAGCCTCCCCCCGGCACCATACAAGAAAGCCTTTCAAAGGCAGGAAAAATGTTTACCCCTTGGGGAAAGCTTCTTTCAGTCTGTGGCTGAATCCACTAAAAGCAAATCCATTTGCTTAAGTAATGAAATCCTAGTCACATTGTCTCCTGGATTCAGATTTTAAATTACCTTCGCATTTATTGAGCATGTTTAGTGCTTTTTTCTGGGAAAGAGGGTGGGGCCTCACTTTGCTTACTTCTGTCTTGCCCAGAGCGTTTTTATTTCTGCTACTGCTCTTAGATTTGTTTCAATGGCCCCGCTCGGATGGTCACACGCAGTTAAAATTTAAGAGATGAGAGATGAAGCCACCGTTCCAGGAGAAGAGCTGTGGGGAGCGCGGACGGGGCCGGCGATGCTCCGGCACGACCCTCCCCTGCCCATCACGCGCTTCCACCGTCCAAGTAGATGTTTGGTGCATTAGGTTCAAGTCCACAGCAGCAGAACGGCTGCCGAGCGCCCGGGGCTGGCGACGTGCCGGCTTCGGCTCCTCCAGCAACCGGCACGGACACGGCTGCTCCGCGTCCCACCGGACCCGCGGTGCTCCCAGCCCGGGAGCTCCAGGAGTCGGGAGAGCTCAACAAGTTCATCCAAACCCGGTGTCGGGTCAACGGCATCTCTGGCTGGTGGTGATGATGAGGTTAAGGCACCAAGGTGACATCCTGCGAGGAGCTCAGAGAAGACACCGCGACAGCCAAGCCCAAGACCTCTTCCAACCACAACACCGCCGACCTCCATCGGAGGAGGAGAAGAGTCTGCCCTGGCAAACAGATCCACTCCAGATCTGTGAGAATTACTGCCGTTAAATGTGCTTTACTGAAATATGACTTCTCCACCCGGGAGCCTGAGGGAAGCCTTGTCCATGCGGATGGCAGACCATGGGTGGAGAAGGATCCATCTCCTCCTCTTTGCTTCCAGCAAGAGCTCCCTTAGAGCTGGAGGGACCAGGGGGGCACTGGACGGGACCCCTTTGAAGCCCCTCACAACCCCCTGCCCTGGAGACACCCAGCACCAGTGAGCTGAAAAAGTCCAAACCACTTCGATAAACCGCGGGCCAAGACTGCTGGCTTTTTGTTTCTTCCTCTTACCTCTGTCCTTGCCTTTTTATGACCAGAATATAGAAAAAAAAACCCCAAACAAAACCAAAAGAACAACGCCAAACCCCTCAAAAATCCAAGAAATAAAAGAAGACAGTCTTGAAAGCAAAGGAAAACCTGCCCACCAACCCTGAAAACCAAGGTGAACCTGTTCACCATGTGACCACCCATCCCCAAAAAACAACAGCAACAAAATATTACTGTGACTAGGTAGTGAATGCAATAACACTTGATAATGTCTAACTTAAAAATATCCTCTACTAAAAACGCTTTAAAAAAAAAACCACCAACAAAACCAAAGCACCAAGCTACTTTTGGATGGTTTGAAATGCCTTCAGTCCATTTGACACAGGGAGAACGGTGCTGCAGGAGAAGTGACCTTAGCAGTTACAGCTGTAAACTGTATTTTGCAAACTTGTCTCCCAAGCTGAGCTGCAGCCGGGGTGCAGGAGGAGCCCCCAGTGCCACCCAAAACCAACCCCCCCGTCCTCTTTGGCCTGCCATGCCCTACAGGTGACAGATGATGAGATGGACACGTCCTACAAATGGGAAAACTGGGACAAAACTGGATGAAAACCGCCCCCTCTGATCATTTCAGATACGTGACCATTCAAGCAAAACATCATTTTGTTTTCTACTCGCAGCCTCTCTTTTTCCACCTCTTGGATATACCAGACAATTTGCACATGTCTGCATGATTTTTGTAAAGTCATAGCCTTTGTCACAAGATCTTCATTAAAAATGCAGCTGTTATTTGATACAACTTCCATAGGAGTTTGAGAATCCTCTGTTCAAGCGCTTTGGGGAAGAAAAAAACCAAACAAACAATAAAACCAAACCAGGTTTGCTCTTTTCTAAACTATTTTCCTGCTCCAAGGCCTGAAAGGTTGGGGCAAGGCAACAATAATAAAAGAAAAAAAGCATCGACCTAGAATAAGATGCTGGCATCAGAGCTCCCCTAGCAGTTATCAGAAATCATTAGATAATGTATTTCAATTGTCTTTTTCCTTTAGCTAATGTACAGAGGCTTGCAGACTTCACCCTGTCCCCCCCAAAACCCCCAAATCCCCAGTTTCCCGCAGAAGAGGCGCTGGGGGCAGCTGGGGCAGGGACAAAGGCAGCCGGACCCGGCGTGGGGGACAAAGTGGCTTCACCCCCCCAGCCAAAACCCCTCCAAAGAAAAGAGCTGAAAAGTGATGCCCTTGAAGGCCCCAAAGGGTCAAAGGAAACTTTTCTTTCTTCTGTAAATGAGGAGAGAGGGGGGAAATCCCACCCTTGGATTTGAGGCTGGCTTTTGGGGGATGTCGCCCCACAGGGCGGGGGCCCCAAAGCCGCCCGTCCCCCCAAGCACTGGGGTGTCACCCACCCAGCTCTTGCTACAAGCTTTTATTCCCCCCTACACACACTTTTAATGAAAAAGAAATGCACTTTTTACATAAGCCCGAAGGAAAATATGCAACAGCGAAGCGCCAAACTGACGGTGAAGTCCCATTCCCCGAGCTGCTGTAACGCCTTCCATCAAAGAAATAGTTAAATAAAGTCAAATAACATGCACTTCAGGTCCATGCTGTGCGTACCCCCCCATGTGCTGCAGATCTGTGTCGGGGGACCAAGAAGTGAAAAAGAACCACAGAAAAGATATTTATAAAACAATACGCCCCCCACCTCAAAACGAGCCTCCCCTTTGCTCGCATCGGGGTTTGGGGGGAGAAAGCCCGGGGAGGGGAAGGGAGAGGGACGGGGCACAAACGGGAACGGCCGCGGATGCCGGCACAGCGGAATGCCCGGCTTGGGCACGGGAAGGAAAACAAGGTTAAGTTTGGTAATCAAATGACAGTCATACCGAGACTCCTTTTCTCTTCTGCAGCATTTGTTTCTGCAGCTCCAAAATATTTATTTTTGAAATGCTGCAAGTGGCAAGCGGCGAGCAGCGCTAACATTCCCTATTTTTAGTGTAGCAGCCAGTGGCAAAGGGGGAAAGAGGATTATTTCTGCCTTATTAAGATAGCAGAAACCGAATTCGCAAATATTGCTCGGTAACACATAAGCCACGCACACGCAGCCGACGTGGAGCCACCTTTGCTTTATAACCCTCAAAGTTCGCACGGAAAGTAAAAACCTGGAGGCTTGGGCAGGGAAGAAAGATGGAAAAGTGAATTAAATGAACGCTGATGATGCAGCCCCACAGGCAGGGCAGCCCGGGGACGGGGAGCTCTGCCTGGGGACCCCCCAAACCCTCCCTGGGGACCCCCAAACCCTCCCTGGGGACCCCATAAACCAGCCCAGGGGACCCCCCCAGTGCCTGGCGGCTCCGTCCTGCTGCAAGGTGAGTCACGGCAGCACCATCGCCGCTCAGGGTCACCCACCGCCGGCTGCCGTCTCCAAAAAGTGCAGTCATTCAGCCAAGGCAAAGCATGTTATTGCCATTATTTTTTAATTAGGTGTTGTTTTTCGCTGCCCCCCTCCCCCTCTTTTTTTTTTTTCCCTCCCCCCTTATCTATCACTGATTTTAAGAGCTCTCAAAGCAAGGAAAAGCAAAAATAGAAAATGCAACATTTTAATTTTTTTTTTTTTTTTTGGCAGATTGCTGCAAGGAAAAGGGTAAAGGAGAGAGACGTGGATAAAAGATACAATTATTCTGCAGAAATTCATTTTTTGCAATCTAATAAAAGCTCAAGACCCCGACTAAGTTCCGTCCACCAGACACAGCACCGGCTCCCGCGCCTTCCGCACCGCGAGCATCGCCCGCATCCCATCGCAAACACTAATTCACATCCGTAACACATCAAAAAGACAAGTGCCATGCTCAATTGTATTCTCCTCACTCCCCGTACACAACAGCAGAGCGAGCAATATATAACATGCATGACTCAGTTCTACCATCGTGCCAGCACGGAACAGAAAGCCTTAAAATAAAGTAAATAGCTGAAAAGGTCAATTAAAAAAAGCTTACAAAACATCAGACGCTGCTTCTTGCTAGAGCTCATTACCTAGTATGGTGGAGCTGCCTGTGTGTTTTTTTTTCTTGTGCAAGTTAGTCTGTGAGTCAGCATTAACACACATGAGAACATCAGGAATACTGCCTAGTTCTGATGCAATGGAGGTTGTAAAAAAAAAAAAAAAAAAAAAAAAGAAGAAATCGCGCTGGGTTTGGACAGGAGCCTGTAATTCAATTGCCTTTACTTTTCAATTACTGCATAGCCTACCCTGACCAACCTGCAGAGGGGAAGGAAACTTTGCTTACATCTCTGTCTTAAAATTAATGACTTTTACTTTTGGCTACAGCTTATTCTCCCTGCTTTAAGAGAAAAAACAGTAGGCATAATGTAATTAACCCTTCAAGGGCAGCCCAGCCCTTGCAGATATCGGGATCTCCAGGTTTTTTGTAGGAATTTCAGCGCTGGAAAACAATACTGCCAAAAAGTTCTGGCGAAGGAAGACATTTATACATTAAACTTTTAATACTCTATAAAGCGAAGCTACAATTTCATCTGAGCTTGATCCTTAATGGAAATATAAGCTTGCAGATAAGGGAAGTTACACTGCAGACATTTCACTCTGCACCTCCAGGTTTATAGAAGCAAATACTCGATTGCACAGGGTGTTTTTTTCAAAACTGAGCTTTCTGGTCATTGATCAAAAACCCTGAGAAACCTAAAATTTGTGACATGAGGTGGTCACCTCGACCTGATAACCTTCCCCAGGGAGATGGGGGCAAAGCAGAAGACTCACATTTTTCATGTATTGCATTTAACGCTTACATTCAGCAAACAATTTCCTCTCTCCCCACTTCCCGGGGAGAACCCCCCCCTACAGACTCAGTTCCCACCCTCAGAATCGCAGCATCAAGCTCAACATCGTCTTTTCATTTCCAACTTCTCTGCTTTTGCAACGAAACCATTTACAGGTCCAACAGATTTTGCCCAAAGCTTCAGAATGCGACTATTTCTGTAACGTGCCCTAAAACACCCCCAGACAACTCTGCAGCCCAGAATATCATGTTATATAGAGATGACATTATAATACAGATCATATGCGGTCAATATATCATATACAATATTAAATTTTATATATAGGTAAGAAAGTCTCCCCAACGTTCACGTCGTGCTGCAAACACCGAGCTGATCCCACACCCAACCAACACCCATCAACCCATCAGAAAAATTAGGTACAGCTAATGCATGGGGGTTAATAATCCAGTGGATCGCATGCATATTCTAAATCCCAGTTTAGTTTGCTGGTTGTTTTTATGGGTAGGCACAAGCACTGTACTTTTTTCTTAAATGCAGAATTATAAATAGTTATTAATGCTCATTAACCGACAAGGAAACCCGCTAATATTAGAGACCGATCACTTCTGCAGCTCCGCTCGCACACAAGGGTCTGACTCAAACCACTGTGAGCCTGGTGGGTTTTTTTTCCTTAAGCATGTTGGATACTTGAATACAGATGAATTGAGTTTTAAAGGGAGAAAAAAAAAAAAACCCAAGCAGCAACTTCTGGGCCAAGTTCTTGTGTGCCAAACTTTTCAACTGCCACAGCACAGCTCGACAGTGTTTCAAAAGAATTTAAGCACTGTTTTGAATACTGCTGACAATCTTCCTCATCAAAATTTGTAATTTAAATACCTCAAATCTGAAAAGCACGCTCCCTGGGGCATGCTTCATTCTCCCTCCTCGCCGCCCACCCTCCCCAAGCCCCATTTGGCATTAAATCCGTTGTTTTCCGTATCTGGCTGGTTTTTCCCCACCTCCCGCGTCCCCCCGGCGTCACCCCACAGCATCCGCCGCATCCCGCGGGGACCCCGGCGCTCCAGCAGAAGTTTGTTCTTCAGATTACCCGCGGATGAAATCTCTGTACGCATTGCAGCACCCAAAAACATCGTTACCTTCCCCTTTTCCAACCACAATGCTGGTTTAGAGATAAACCCGCGTGCTGGTTTAGAGATAAACCCGTGCTAGCCAAGCTGCCCAGACTCCTAGGGCAAGAAAGGGTTAATGCGAGGAGCCCCACTTCCCAACTCTCTGCTATCCAGTAGATAAAATGTTCCTTCAAATGCCTTCAGATGTGTCAATAAACCCCAAAATGATTCTGTGTTAATACATCTAACTGGTGAGAAGCAGCAAAATTAATTTGGTGGGGTCTGCGTGATGCTACGGGCAGCAGCTCCATTTTGGCAGGAGCGTGCTTAAGATTCCCTCCCAGTGCTGCAAAGCACCTTGAAAGGTCGACAAGCGCTTTCATATTCTCAGATCCATCTACGACGCTGCAGCAGATGAAACGGATTGACCTAGACGAGAACTGAAACAGTCTCTGTGAAATAATCCATCAACACCCTTCGCCAGCCGCTGCCGCCTTTGCCGTGGGGACGTTTGGGAATCGCACCCACCTCCCGCAGCCCATCGGGGCTCGAGGGGCTTTAAATCACGGCCCCGCTCTCCCGGGATGTAACCAAACACGGCATCGATGGCTGCAGAGCCGCCCAGACAGCACACAACATAAAATACCTCCATATTAAAGAGCCTGCAAAGCCTGTGCCCATTACCCAACTCATTAAAGACAGTGATACTTCGTAACGTACTCTAATCTTTAATATTCATAGCTTGCTTCATTTGCATATCATGCCATAAATAGTTGAAGCAGAGGTAAAACACAAAGCGCTCTACTTGCATTTCTAATTATGCCTAAAATCAAATGTAAATCACAACACATCCAAGACACAGAAAATATTAAATTTGCTGTCTCTCAGTTAAAAATCTTTAAAAAAAACAAAAAAACCAACAAAAACAACAAAAAAACCCCACTACATGCACAAACCCAATTATATTTAAAAAGAAAAATCAAAGAGGCTTATAGGCGTGTGTAGCGGGGATGACACTGTTCTAAGAGGGGAGCTCAGGCGTCCAAGCCCCAGCCCTGGCCATGGAGCCCAGCGGCAGCCCCAAAAAACCTGCAATTTCCACCGAGCTGCACCCGCAGCTGTTCATTTCACCTTCATCTCTGAAAAAACAACGGGAGCCTTTTCCCCTGGGGCAGCCGGGAAAGCTGATCTCCAGCAGGGGAGGTAAATTTGAAGGATCAGCTTGAACGTGAACTCCTGCTCCAGCGCTGGGCTGGCTGGAGGTTGGTGCTTTGGTGCGGTCAGCTGGGAGCTGCTAAACCCTCGGGTTTGAGAAAAGGGGCGTCTTAGAATCATGAAATCATTCTGGTTGGAAGATACCTGCAAGATCATCAAGTCCAACCATCGACCACGTCTTGGGGGGCTTGTGCTCAGCAGCTTCAGAAGGAAACAGATGATTTCTGCTCACAACGTACCAAAACCATGCCGGGTAGCACGGGGTGTTTTTCTCTGCTCTGCTTTTTTCCTGAAATGTGGAAGAGCCCTCAGAGCCGGGAGCTGCCCCATGATGCGGCGGGACCCACCGGCATCAGTCCTGTGGAAAAGGCTCAAGGTCCCTGTGATGCTTCAAGGGGACAGGTTTGGTGTTACGGGGCCGGGTGCCCTCCAGACACATCCCAGATGTGATCCCTTTTCATAAGAGCTAAAGCAAATTCCCCTGCCTCCTCCAGAACGGGCACCGCGGGGCTGGGCGGAGGGTTAACGGCTCATGGGACTTCAGGTCCCATCCAGTGCAATCTGCAGGGTCGGGTCCCATGACAACTCTGAAGTTGTCGACTTTGAAGGAAAATTGCGGTCCCAGTCTCGGTGTGGGCAGGAGGAGCCAGGCTGTGCGTGGGTGGCAGACATGAGTGTCCCCATCCATACAACCCAATGCATCATATTCCCCCACTTCACAGAGGCACCAGAAGACTTAATATCTGTAAAGCAACTTCGTATCCTCGGATGAAAAGTGTTATTAGTACACTGCTGCCAATGGCAGGAGTAATTTCCCCTCTAACAAGCTTGCTTCTGCATGGAGCACTGGGGTCCTCTTGATTTTATGGAAGTCCATCGCCACCATCATGTGAAAACGCATGATTTTAGTGCCGTTGCTCCTGTCCTTCGCTGCACCGACCCCACACGCTGCTGCTGCTCAAAGCCTTCCTCCTCTTCACCCATCTCCCCGTCCCCCCTCTTCACCCACCTCCCAAGAAGCTACTCCCAACAGAACGATACGGCATCCACAGTACTCAAAATAAAGTTCTACAGATTTATGCCCAAAGATTTAGTTAAAATCAAATGAACCAAACTTTGCAAAATGGCACATTTTGGGGACGCCGGGCGCGGCGGGCTGGCTGCCGTACGGCACGGCTGGCATCCTCCCCGCTCGCCTTCCCTTCACCGCTGGGACTCCAGCTGCATCAACCCACTGCGTCTTAATGAAAGGCTTTAGCGGGTCGCTGTCCCCAGGGAAAAATGCATCTTTAAGTCACTTGAACCGAGATTGATTTTGAAGCAAGAGCCGGCTCCATCTCCCCAAAGGGAGCCGGGCGCTCGGCAGTCACCCCGGCTGGGAGCGCGGCCCTGAGCCACGGCCTCTCCCTTCTGAGATTTTTCCCGTTTTACAAAAGGCTTAAAGAAACTGCAGAGAAAGAAAAGCTGAAAGAAGAAAAAAGTTTATAATCACTATGTTCTGCTCTTACACAAACACCACGTTTCCAAGGTCCCCAAATCCCATCAGGGGCTTGTTTGAGGGTCCCCCCCGAGTCCCCTCAGCTCATCCTGCTCCCTTTCCAGACTTGTGTCCAGCTCAACAACATTGCATCGGTCCTATTAAAGAGTTACAGGACCTTTTCTGCAATATCTACTTCCAAAGAATTCCAGAGATGTCACTAAATTTAACCCCCCGAAGCGAGCGTTTGCTCCGTGCCCCCAGCCCGTGCCCAGGGAGAAGTGAAAGCGAGCTACTCGCAGCCTGCAAAGACTTTTTGCTGTTCATATGTACCCTGGCATCTTGCCCGGACCTATTTTTAAGCCCATTTACTAGAAATCCCACAAATTAAAGGAAATACGGATAATGTTGTAAGAATCCTTTGGGCCAAATAAAAGCTACACATAATTTTCCTTGTGCATCAGAGTAAGATCCTTAACCACAAAAACCAGATTTCCCCAAAGCTCTTTTGCAACAGTGAGAGAATCTTGTTTTGTAAAAAGTTGCTTTGATTCACTCCTGAATTACAGGGAGCACGGCAGACGCCGCTGCCTCCCGGCCACACCGCAGAGGTGATTGCTGTTATGAAACAGAAAGGTGCTAGGAGAACATAAATAAATTAAGCATCTCTAGCTCCGGAATGGTGACTATTAATGACAGCAAAACATGCAGGAAGTGCTCGTGGAGAGAAGCTCCAGGATAGTTTTTTGTTGTTTGTTTTTTTTTTTTTCCCTGCATAGGAGACTGTTGTGTGTTTTTATTTTCTACCTTCTTTCAACCCATGTTCAAGGTGCTTGTGAAGGGCTGATGTGCTGAAAAGCCTCCTCAAGCGTATCGCCATCCTGGGCAAAGTCCTGCTGGGTGCACCCCAACCCCACCTTATCCCGGCTCCGAGAACCCCCCGATAATCTTGTTTTGACAATTCCTCAAATACAGAGACCACCAAACTCCCAGCCCTTGCCCACGCTGGGTAAATAAAAGAGCATCCGACTGCAGCATCTTCTACACCAGGGCTGTTGGGAAGGAAGGAGAGACCCTGGGTTTTATACAACATCTGCAATTTTAACCATGCAAAGACTCCATCATGTTAAATAAACTCCAGTAACAGCTCTTGTATTTCAGTAGGATTAAAAAGAAACTAGCACCCAATAAAATTCATAAGACAAGCAGAAACAGCCCCAAAACGCACCAGTAAAAGTGGCATTTGTGGTTAGTCCTTGCGGAGAGGGGATGAGGAGAAGGTGCTTCATTTCCAGCAGCGATAAAGCAAAGCGAAGCAATCATCATTAAACTTGACTCTCCCTTCACTCTTGCTCATCCCTAGCAGTCACTTAAAATGTCTTCCTCGCAAACATTTCAGCTTCCTTTTTAAAAGAAAAATAATTACGCGGGGGAATAACCACTTCTAGTCTACAAACGCACAGATCTGAACAGTTAAACATGCAACTTCGGGAACTTTTCCAAGATTTATGTGTTTTGCATGGAAAGCAAATGTGTCTTTTTTTTTTTTTCCTGCCTGGGAAAATATTTAAGCGCTAAGTTTATGAAGCAAAGTCCATTTATTCCTGGTTTCTGTTGCTGCTCGGATGGAATCTAATTAGCGGTTTCAGCAGCACGGTGGGGATGCGGCGCTGGCCGACGCTGTGAGCCCCCGACCCGTGGCTGTGCCGGCGCTCGGCCCCGCGGAACCTGGCCCAGAAACGGGTTTTCTGCACGGCACAGGACGGCGGGACCGGCTGCAGGGTGACACCGCGGCCACCCCTCCCCGGAGCACGCCAGGGACAGGCAGCGTGGGGGAGCCCGGGAGAGAGCCCGAGGTTTCCTTCCAGCCCCAGCTCATCACCATCGTGCTTGTCGACACGAAGTCTTTTTGCAGCGATGCTCTTTGAAATTACAACGCCCGATTTGCATTTTTCCTGCACACTTTCCTACTGAATCACTGCCTTCTCTGCGTGCAGACTGACCCTCCTCCTCGTCTGCTCGGCTCAGGGCAGCTCCCAGCTGCACCGGTTGCGGCAGGATCAGTGCTGGGGACCAGCCCTGCCGCCGGCGGTTGGGATGCTGGCAGGTGACACCGGGGACAGAATCACAGGATGTCAGGCATCAGAAAGGACCTCGAAAGCTCATCCAGTGCAGGAACACCCAGATGAGGTTACACAGGAAGGTGTCCAGGCGGGTTGGAATGTCTGCAGAGAAGGAGACTCCACAACCTCCCTGGGCAGCCTGGGCCAGGCTCTGGCACCCTCACCGGGAAGAAGTTTCTTCTCATATTTAAGTGGAACCTCCTGTGTTCCAGTTTGTATCCGTTGCCCCTTGTCCCATCCTTGGTTGTCACCGAGAAGAGCCTGGCTCCATCCTCCTGACACTCCCCCTTTAGGTATTTCTAAACCTTACAGACAGGCAGCATTCCCCACCGAGATGGCATCACGTTAGTGAGACACACGATGCAACCGTCACGACACAGAGCAGCGGGACTCATCACACAAGTATCATCAAACATAAACCAGCTGTGTTTCTGGGGCCAGGCTCTGCTTCCACCTGCACCAGTACCTTCCACAGATGCATTTCACAAGTGCTCGACATCCACCTCCCCTCCTTTTCTTCCTGCTCGCCCGTGCGGTGCCACCGCTGACAGGGAGCTGGTGGAGATGCAGAGCAGGAGGAGGTGGCTCGTCCCCAAATTTGGGAACGCAGAGAACAAGCTTTGGTCTATCATCACGGGCCAGCGTAGGAGCAGGTGTGGAGAAAAGCCCCAGCGGGGCTGGGCACCCCGTGCAGGTAAGAATGGGGGTGATCTCAAAGTGTCACCCCAGCTCAGCAGCATCGTCCTTGCAGCACAGTGCGGGCACCGAGAGCAGCCCCCCTTGCACCCGGATACTCACCGCCAGGAAAAAACAAGGGAATATGGCTCACAAGGGCTTTCCACGCTGAGAAAGAGCTCCCACGGTAGGGACGGCACCCACCACCTCCCCAGGTCCCTGCCCTGGGGGCAGAGGATGGTTTGCACACCAGCTGTGGTCCCCTCCCCACATAACAACCCTTTCCCCATTCATTTCCTACAAACTGGGAATGAAAAACAACCCCAGTTCTCCCAGGGAACTCTTCATCTGGGAATTACTTCTTGTTTCTAAGAGGGGCTTGTTCTGGCCTGCCCCAGAGCAACATCCGCCTTTCATCGACTAAAAGATGATAAAACTCTGAGACCTGCCCAGCCCCAAGTCTCAATTACTTGCTCAAACACCTGGAGACTTTTCACCTCAGACACAAGGTCCTTCAGCTTTTTGCAGCAACAAGGCAAGTGATTTGCCTCTCGTTTTTCATTTATTTGTGTAATTTTGAAAATCTTTCTGGCCAGTTAAACCAGAACCATCGCGATTGCGAAATCCAGGAAATTTGCTGCAACACTCTGTAACACTTGCAAGGCAATTAGCCAAAACCTCACACAAATAAGCTCCTTTTGCCACACCATTCTAACCACCAAACATTAACCCATTTTCTTAGGAAACAACATCTGCTGAAATAACTTCCTAATCTAGGAGCAGGCATGGAAAAAAAGCCACTGCAAGTATCTTAGTCCACGGCAAACAAAATTTTCAGGCCACTTGGAGGGTTCTGACTCCAAGTATTGGGGCTTGTTACACAGACCCTCTCCCCACAGTATTTATCACCTGGTCAGGAAAACGATGGGTTGAATCGTTCCCTGCAGCACTGAAGAGCCCGGGGCAGAGCAGATGGTGGAGCAGCCTGGGGCTGCGGGGCAGGAATGTGCACCCCTGAACCCGGCTGTCGGGAGGTCTGAACCCTGGGAGCTCCAGGAGCTGCATCCTACAGCTGTAGGAATAAACCACAGCACAGGCAGGACAGCTCCTGGCTAATTGGTGAGAATAAAGAAACCACTGGGCAATAAAGCAACCGTTTCCATCTCCTACTCCTGCATTTACACAGTTTTTCTTTCTGGGAAGATGTCAACCTATAGCAAAAATTAAGCTTCATGATTTTCTCTAGGAAACAGTTATCACTGCAGAGCATGATAACGTAACCAACGTTACCCAGCAAACCGGCGCTCACAGGCAGCAAGACAGAATCACGCTCAATACCTTTCCTTATTTCAGATTAAAATAGCAGCTACACTTCTGTGCTATATGTTATAACTCATTCCCTCCCTTATTCTCTGTCCTTGCTTTCTCCCCCACCCTGAAAAGACAATAAAATAAAATAAAAAGCTTCCTTTTGGGAACGTGGTGGTAATAATACCGCTACCATCTGTTGATAAGTCCAAGGACCTGCACAGGGAGGGAAGAGGCTTCAAAGCTGAAAGGGAGTCAAGTGTTTGCATGGTTTTATTGAGAAATGAAAACCAGCTTTAAACACAGTAAATTGGAGACTATTCTGAATCACCTCTTGAATTTTTTAATGCTACTCCTGGGAGCACTGAAGGTAAATATGTTAATTCGACTTCAATCATGGTGCAGGAAAAAAAAAAAAACACATTGTATTAGTTTAGGGTACCCAGTCTTAAAACTATTCATGCATTTCTGCATATTTTATACTCAGCAAATAAAGTTCCAAGGTTCTATAAGGAGGCTGAGAAATTATTCTGCGTAAGCAATAATGAGGTGTGCATTATATAAGGCTGATCCTAATGGTAATCTATTATTAAAATTTAAGGGTTATAGCAGCTACATTTCAAGCAGTCCTACCGCGGCTGGGCTGCTCGAGGAAGGGAAAGCAGCTCCTGGAGGCGGGAGGCTGGTGGGACAGCAGGTTCCATCCGTGGTGCACGGGGTGACCGAGCTGCACCCCAGCTCCCCGGGGTAACCGCTCTGATATTCCTCTAATTAACTCCTCCACGGCGCGAGCAGCCTCGTCCAGCCGCTCAGCACGGCCACCACTCACGGCAGGTTCGTCTTCCCAGCGCATTTAATTCTCTGCCTGGTGTTTCAGCGTAATGGATCTCCCAAAACGCACCGGGCGCTAAAAAATTAACAGGGTTTCAAGTTTGTACATCTTAGTGATCCTCAGGGCGATTGTGACCCTTGATTTCTGCTGCGATACCCTACTTAGGCTGCAAGGAGGACAGGAATACGACCAGTAAAACCTGACGTCTTTTTCCTACCTGTACCTACGCTCCTGCAAATCACCTCCAGGACCCCAAGAAAAGCAGCATCACGACATCCACATTGGACACATGGAGCATGTCAGTATTCAAACGCACCAAGGCGAGAGTGCAGCTTCGTGTCCTAGCAATGCTCATTAGGCTCCAGGCAAATTTTCCTTGGTGCTGGTGCGAGCCAGAGCTGCTCTATCCTCCCCAGCCCCACTCTCTTCTGGGTCGGATGCTTTCCTGGGGACCGGGGAATTGCTGGTGCTGCAGGACCCATCCCAGCCAGCGGTGCAGGTTATAAGGACATAGATATCATCTAGTGCAACCGCACCTCTCAGCACGGCCGTGAGAGGAACAAGCAGCAAAAAAACACCCAACAGAGTTTGGCTCATTTTCCTCCTTCCTACATCTTTTGGTGAGAATCAAAAGGAGTCTCTGGGGGCTGTAAATCTGTATGCGACAAACCCAGACAGAAACAGGCACGTCAGTGAGGGACCGGGTGCTGCAGCAACGCCCGGGTGGATCCACATTTAACCTGTCACGGCACCAGGAATGTGGTGGTCTCACTGCATCACCTGCCCCTTGGAGGAAAATGCCCCCTCGGCTTGTATGAAACGCAAAATCAAATTTTAGCTGCATTTCAGAGTGTATTGCTAGCGTGCAGACAAGTTTGTTTTTTTTTTTTTTTTAAATGAAAATTTGCAGTAAGTTTAGATCCCAAAGGCAACATTCTGTCCAAACCAAAGGATAACAAAGCATGGCAATTTCAGGAGAAACAAACTTAGTCTGAGACCTTTCTGCACTGGAAAAGATCCTAAATAGCGACGAGCTCTTTGCTCTCCAGGCTGGGAAGCAAACCAGAGCACAAAGAATGGAGGGGCAACAGAGCAAACTGGCATTTGCCGGGTGTTTACGGCACCTGTCCGCTCACTTCGCCCATTTCCATTGTACGAGCACCTACCTGGGCCGAAGGAGTTAACAGCTCTTCTGGGACGGCGTAACAGGAGACGGGAGTTACTCATCGGGGCATGTCCGGATCGGTATGAGCCGGGAGCCGGCGTATGAATGAAGTTGCCTTGGAGATGCAGCCAAAACCAATGACCAGATATTAACTTTTCACAACGGGCTGCCAAAGGAGGCAGAACATGCGAAACCAGCAGGACAAGAGCTTCCAGCGGAGGCATCCGGATACGGCCGGGGGGGACCCACGAGCCCCCCTGGAGAAGGAAAACCCTGTGATTTTTGCTCAAGAGGCAGGAGAAATGTCCCCTCAATAAAGCCAAGGGTTAGTAACAAAACCTTACGGGGTGGGTAATGATGCCCAGGTGTGAGACGCTGTCTTCCCTTGGTCTAATTTTAAAGTTGATAATAAAGATGCCAACACCCAGCTCATTACTTCTTTCTGGAACCAGCTCCATAAGCAGAAAAAACAGCTATGGGCACCTGATAGAAGCAGCCGAAACGAGCTGTCATTAAAGAAAAACATTAACAAGTAACTCAGAGGCTGGGCTGGTGAGGGATGACAGGTCAGCAAACAGCCCCTGGCCTGAGCCCAGGGCTCCATCTCCACTCCAAGGGCAGGGGCGGAGGTGGGTGAGCAGGAATGGGCGGCTGCTCCGGCACCTCCTGGCACCCGGCGTGCTCGCTCGGCAGGAGGGAACGCAGCTTCACGCAGAGGTTTCCCAGTCTCAGCTCAGGGCAAGGCACCTTTCTGCAGGGCATTTCTCCTGCCCCATGAGGGTGGTCAGCCTGCATCCCACGGGGACTGTGCGAGCACAGCCGGTGACACACGCGAAGGAGCAGGTTGCACCAGCAGGAACGTGCGCCAAAGCCCATGGGTGAAGACCACGGGCAAAGCTCAGCTCACCTGGACCTCACCTCCCTCCAGCCTCACCGGAGCGCTGACCCATGGAAAGAAGCAGCTTTTCAACCACGACGAGGTCTGCACAGCATGAGATAAACTGGTGCATCGTCCACCCAACCCCCCGGGCAGCCGAACACAAAGGGCCACACCACAAACCTCCGGTTTCTAACCCAAAGTCCCACTGCTGAAGGGGGAGATGCTTTCCGGGCAACATACGTCCCTCTGGCTCACAGAGGGGTGACTTACAGGTGATGGAGGGATGCGGGAGAGTCACGATCCCCCCATCGCGGGCAGGAGACCCAGCCCCACCACCACCTGGACCACAAACCCGCCCTCCGGGCTCCTGGGGACACCCCAGAGCTGCACAGCCCTCGCCATTTCCCTCGTTAGAAAAGCGTGAGATGAAAGGGCCACATTTGTGTAAGAGCCTGAAACGCAGAAAGCTCCGTTCCGATCCACACACCAGCCCCTTGGTATTTTTTCCCAGAAGGAAAAACAGAAGATGCTTTCCATAAGCAGACGATTTCAGCAGCTAATTTTACCATCACTTATGGCCGACTTTATGACTAAGATTTCATGCTGACTATATTAATCCTGTCAAATTTCAGAGTGAGAGAGAAATGATACTGTATATTTTATGGCTGCAATAACTTCTAAGCCATTAGACATGCATGCTGACATGAAAGTAATCAAATTGATTTTTTTTCCTATTACAATGAAGAACTTTGTATGAGCAAATAGGCTTTCTGGCACAGGAATGGAACCCCAAGAAGCCTGTGCTCACTCAGGAAATTAGGAAATCGCCACAAGCCATCGTTCAGAAATTCGGGTATTCTGCTTACTCTCACATGATTGTCACCAAAGCTGAAAGGAACACAAAATGATCTAATTAATTTTGCTGGAAGAGACCCTCAAGGTCATTGAGTCCAACCAATACCCCAACCTTGGCACTGCCCCGTGTCCCTGAGAACCTCATGTCCGTCTGTCCAACCCCTCCAGGGATGGCGACTCCAGCACTGCCCTGGGCAGCCTGTTCCAATGCCCCACAGCCCTTTCCAGGAAGAAGTTGTTCCCAAGATCCAAAATGTCCAATCTAAACCTCCCCTGGCGCAACTTGAGGCCATCTCCTCTTGTCCTACCACTTGTTAGTCAACCAAACGATTGACAAAAGCCAACGCGAGGGATAACCGGAGGTTTCTGAAGCACCGTTAAATGTTGCAGAAGTTGCAGTTAATGGCTCTCCCATCATCAAAGCTTCTACCGTGTCTTTTCAACCCCATCAGACACACCGAGCCCCTCACACAGGACAGCAGCTCGCTGGCCGCTTCTCCAGCTGTTGGGTGTACAAGCCGGAATAGGTCACAAGAAGTTATACGGAGAGTTTCCTCAGCAAGTCCTGAAGACCTGGAAGTGTTAACGAACATATTGCAGGTGCCAAGATGAAGTGCAAGCCCCGTGTGGGTGCGGACACAGCAGCAAATGAGAAGGCCCGTGGGCCAGGAAGTCAGCTGAGAAAACCAGCTTCATTTGCAGCCTGGCCTCTGCTCCGTCCCTCTGTAGAAAGACAGTTCATTTTAAATAAATCTTTAAATTATTTTTTTTATCCAACTCCTCTCCACTGGAACCCAGGAGCACCCCGGGCAGGGAGAGGAGCAAACCCGGCCCTGCAAGCCGGGCCTTGCTCGGGAAGGGGACCGGCCTGTACACCTGCCAGCCGCCAAAACCCGTGAAAACCTGTTTTCTTCCGCTGACGAGTGAGTGCGCCTTGGGTGTGAGAGGACAAGATCGGCTACGTTCAAAATCTTGAAAGATGCGGTCACCAGAAGCAATTAAGCGTAAAGAACACGTATAACGTAATAGACTTACATGGCTCCCTGACAGGCGCGGTCATGTCTCTTCTGTAGCAAATAACGTTTGAGATTTTTAAAAATTTTAAATATGGATCTCATACATTTTTTGTAGAATATTGATATCAATCATTAAATATTCTCAGATCTTTCAAGTCAAGTAACCTGTACATCGAAAAGTTGCATAAGTATGTGCTAAAGGCTCAAATGAAGATGGGGTGTGTGTATGTATGTACATATGTATGCACATATAACTTCTTTGGGCTAGAATTGCAGATTTAACATGCATTTAGTTGCAAATCAAAATGTTTTAATGGCTCTCAATCAATAAGGCTTATTTTTAGGATTGTTTTGTTTTGTGTTGCTGGAGGGTTTTTTTGGTCTTTGTGTTTTAGTATTTTTGTTAAATTAGAATCACAAAATGAAAGAGAATCATCGAAAGTCCCGAGTTGGAAGGGACTCACAAGGATCATCGAGTCCAACTGCATGAATTGCACACAAGAAAACTCCTTCCCTAGCAAACCCAAGACACAGCCCGTCCCAGCACAACGAGCACCACGAACTGGTGCCCCAACTGGATCCCACCCCCCAAAACAAGGTACCAGCTGCAGCTCCCGAGGAAGGTGATGGGTCAGAATGGGAAACGTGAGTCACATCCACCATCTCCTTCACCTGAACCCCAGCACCTGCAACCACCCAGTGGGAAACAAGAGAACCCTTCCAGCCAAATCGTTACCAAATTGTGCTTTAAAGTTATTACCCAAACCCCCAAAATCCATAGTTTTGCAAAAGTCTCCTGGGAGAGGCGGCGAACAATCTCCACGAGTTTCTCATGACCTTACAGAGATTGCCATGACAACACCGCTTCCATCCTCCAAACATGGATATATTCATTTACACTAGTGTGATTGAGAATAATTAGACAAGATTCTCCGAGCCGGGGAGTCACAACCGTACGGCGCTTCACGGCAGCGGAGCCCAAGTTTCGAGGGAAGCAGCCTGAAATTTAAATGTAAAAAAGAAAAACCACAACACTCTTTAGAGCCGCGTGACCTAATTCATTATAAAGAATGTCAGTTAGCAAACCTTTTAAATAAAACATTAAGCTAGAGGTAATTTGAAGCCTTGTGGATTTTGTTTTACTCAATTATTTTCTAATGCTTCAACTTCAAGAATAAATATGCAGAAATAAAAAGAAAAAAAACCTAAGGGTTTCATTTAATTCTTTTTCAAAAGAAATGAAGACATTCACGCTAAACCAAAATACTCTCAACAAAGCCAGAATTTTAATTAAAACTTTTACGTCCTAAAAGATTCTTCAAGGTTGTAATATCAGCTTCCACATCCATGAGCGAGCACCGTGTTTGTACAAGGGCGAGCCCACAACTCACGTTAGAATAACCTGTGCTATGCATTAGTATAACTTATTTCCAAGACGTACACCAACAAGTTAAACCAGGTTTGACTACTTTTCTTTTCTTTGTCCATAATTTACATAGCCAGTTGCAATTTTCAATCTTTTTGTTGGGAAGAGTTTCCCTTCAGCAGATGATCACGCTGGCCTCTGCTTTGGTTTTATTAACGCCAATGCTTTGGTTTTATTAACACACGATGGTAAGAACGTGGTTTAGCAAGGCAGGTAGGAATATACAACCCAGTGAAGAGCAGTAGAGGATAAAAACCACTGTTGATGTGCACAGTCTAATATGAGGTTAATTGGGAAAGAGGGGAAAACAAAGAGGAGTTTGATGATTAGCGCTGCACATGCTCTTCTACAAAATACTATAAACCGCAAAGAAATTCTATTTCTTCACGCTGCAGCCCTTCACGGAGGTCAGGCTTACCAACAGAAAGTATCATTTAAAGAGTCTGGAAAATTTCACTAACTGCTGCAGCAGTTTGAGAGAACAAAATTCACTCTGCCCCATTGATAAGGAATATTCCTAGATATATATCCATCTGGAAATATGAGTGGAACACGGGAAAAGAGAAATCAGTTGTCCAACCTGAGAGCCAACCCTGGTGTCCCCGTTAAACCCACCCAGGACAACCCGAGGAGGGGTCACTGCAATTCCACCCGCCCCACGTCCCCCGGGATCTGCACAACAGGGACGGCTGGGGGTCACCGCTCAGCCCACACTGTGGGACAAGCAAATACAGGCAAAAGAAAGGGTCTTTGGGAGGAAAAAAAACCCCAAAGTTTTAGAGCTAAATATTTGATTTTCATTTGGCAGCATCAGCATTTTCAAGAGGACACCAGAAAGAGATTTGCAGAAACGTGCTTAATGCGGCTCCGCTAGTAAGTCTGCGCTACGAAACATTCAGGAAACAAACCCAGAAGATAAAAAGATTCTGTTCTGCTACCATACCTAAGAGTAAAATCCCTCATTACTTTGATTAATCCTTCTTAATGCAATCTTTAAAAAAATGAAAAGTGGTCCTTTGATGAATCCCTGGGTTCCAGTGTGTCACCACGGGGTGAGCCGGGCACCAGCAGATGCCCAGGGCAGAGCCGACCCATGTCATTACTCACTGCACTAATTACCGCATCGCAACCACACCCTGAGGCCACTTTCGGGGTGTTAAAAGTTCCCCTCCATGCCACCGAAACACGGTATTTCGCATTGGCACAACCGGCGGTACGCAGCTGAGCATCACCGTGCATCCCGCAGACGTGCCCGCTCCACCCGGCTCTCGCCAAGAGCTTCTTTTCAGGATTGAAAACTACTGTTGGATCCATTTCTCTGCAGCAGAGAATAAACAAGGATTAGTATTCACCCGTTCGGAACAGGGAAACCCTGCAGCTAGAGGTGGAGCCAGTCAATGCCCGAACATCCAGCCTAAGTTGCCTGACGAATGCTAACGACGATTTCCAGCTTATTTATCTAATTTGGTTTGATTTTAAAATATTGAGTTATCTAACCAGACACAGGAAAAAGTCTGAAAATTTCCCATGCCAGTGAAAACTCTGCCATTTTATGACACTGTAATTCAATATATACCTCTGAATCTTACTGATTTTTCCTCAATCACATTTGTATTGAGAAGTTCCCCCCAAAAATTCAAGAGGAACGCTACAGTTTTTCAAAAAGATAGTACGTGCCTGAAAAATGGGGTTCTACAGTGCATGAGCCTTTCCAATTCTGACTGTCATCTGCAGCCTGTAAATATTTTAGTCATTTAAGCCAGCTACAAGATTTATTTGAGCCTATTTTTGCCAATCAATCTATAATAAGAGTCGATACCTGTAAAACAATCCTCTTGATTTTAGCAGAGTCTGGTTTCTGTATTAGAACGGGGCAGCTCTGTGCCAATACAACCAGTTTGTAACCAAAAAAAAAAAAAAATGGAGGAGGGATGAAGTGAATGGCAAAATGCACAGTGACTTCAGGCAGGGCCAGGATCTGCCCCAGGAACGTGCCGGTGCCCAGAGACACCCAAAGGTGCTGAGGTTGGACCATCCTGGGGCAGGACCCCCCAGCCCAGCGCGGGTGTCGGGTCCAACTCCATCCCCAGCAGTGCCCAGCACCCAGGATGCTCTTACCGGTTCCAGCGATACGGAGCCTCAAGGGCGGAAAAAATGTGTGATACTGGAGATTTGGGGAGGCTGACACTGTGAAACATGTTTAATTCAGGTACCTACAAGGCGCTGCTGATGGTGAAGGTGACGCTGCGCACCACGGCCCCTTGGAAATACGAGACACGCCACCAAATATTAATAATTTCAAAGAGAGACAAACAGCTGAAAACTATCAGAGCCCACAGTGACTATCAGTATGGATCTGAAACAATGAACTCAACACAAAAAGCCTCCCTGTCTATTCCTGAACCCATGAGGTACAATATTCTACCCCCCCCACCCTCAGCTTTCATTTTAAAATTCCTCCTTTATCAGCTTGAGTTGAGAAAATCCAGTAGAAAGGCACAAATGGATTGTGCTAGTAAGCAGAAAAACTGTTACATCTTCTGAATGTAATTTTGCCAAAAGCCTCTGCACAATTTTTTTTGTCACGCTTTGCATTATGAAGGAAATTTCTTTTTAGAAGAACAGGAGAACGATTTGCATAATATTCTTTGCAAGTTAATATCAGCCTCTGATAATGATCTCTGCATAATGCAAAAACGTTTGAGAAGACTGTTACAACACTAAGTAATCATATTTTAAATTATGTTTCCCTTTATAGAAAGGTGTTGCAAAAACACACAGACATGAAATCTGTCTGTTGAAGTCCCAAGAACCACCTGACCATCTTCCCACTATTCTACTGTTACAGATTGCAACACCGCCTTTCAAAATCTTACAAAACAAATTACGCTGCAACAGTCTGGCTTCGCAGAAGGCAGAGCTTTTCCTGTGCTGATGCTCCGGCACATCACATTTCACAAGACCTTCTGCTGGGCTGCACGAGTTAAGCAAGGACCTAGAAATTAAGATGTAAAACAATGAGACGTACCACAGCAATTAAGGTGGATTCTCCCTACTTGCACCGAGCGGAGGTGGCGGCACTGGGACATAGCCCAGTTGCCCCCGGGTACTGGTGGCACCGGTTTCCTTGGGTTACTTCTTTCGCCCGGTTGGCTGCAGAATGAACCGGGAATGAAGACGCTGCCACCAGCGCCGTGTCCCCACCGCGCACGGTGTCCCCTCCCGCGATCTTCCCGAAACCTCCGCGAGGGATTCGGTGCTGTCGGATGCAGTCACAACACCTCCGCTACCGCCATCGTTCATGCCTAATTAGGTCAGGAACTAAACATAAAGAGGTCCAGGAGGAAGCCATCGATACAGGCGTGCCGAGCAGCATCTATTAGATGTGGGCACCGGCTGTTTCCCTCAGCCCCTCTCAGACAGGGGATGTGGGTGGGAAGCTAATGCACTTGCATATTAAATGCTTAATATGTCACTAAGACTTAACGACCACAACCAAGTGGTTTAAACCTGAGCCAACCTTCCCTGAACTAAAATAAAACTGCGAAAGGAATTCAGAGAGGTTGTCGGGACAGGCCTTGCACAAGGCAATCAAATACAGGAGTCACAGATTCCAATTAAGCAAAGAAAGACAACACATTCCGACCAATCTATTTCTCATCATTCAAATGATGTAACGGTCTCAGATTTGGAGGAGAGCACGAGGCAGGATCCACGGTGTTGGTTTTGCTCCCAAGGGCATTGCCACGTGGTGCCAATGCTGGGAAGTGACCCCAAACGCAGACGTCCCCAGGCTGTGCCCATGGCATCCCCAGGAGCACAGAGGACAGTACATGCGGTCCCGCTGGCGCTACCCACGTCTCCAACACACAACAGGGCATCATTCAGCCGGGAGGGTGGGTGGGCTTCTTCCCACCTACAAAACTAAGTCTAAAATTCAAATACCAGATCTGTGCAGCCAGGGCACAGAGAAAATACCCTCTTGCATGTCAGAGTGAGCTCAGCAACTGCTGCGCTTGGAGCAGAAATTGTAACAGAGACCTATGGTCGCTCCTCTCCCTCACAAGTTCTGGTAACCTGCAGAAAGAGTCCAACCGCAAACCTGCAGAAGAGTCTCCATGAACGGCAGCGTGGACATGAACCTGCCCACCCCTCCGAGCACCAGACCAAAACTGAACCTTCCTCGTGATGCTGTGTGATGCGCTGGGACATACCCCAGTTGCCCCCAGGTACTGGTGGCACTGGTTTCCTCGGGTTACTTCTTTTGCCCGGTTGGCTGCGGAATGAACCGGCAATGAAGACGCTGCCACCAGCGCCGTGTCCCCACCGCGCGCGGTGTCCCCTCCGGCGATCTTCCCAAAACCCTAATGGGTGAAGCCCCTAATGCTCAGAGACACCAAGCAATGCAAGCAGCATCGGGAACTTGGTTTTCTTTGCAGAAACTGCAAGCAAATCTCTTCTTTCCTTCCCCAAACTGACATATCCACCAACACAGGCGGGTGGCACCACCAAATATAATTCATATGCCCCCTGGCCACTTGACCTGGACACCAAGAGGCAAAGCTGCTCCCAAACCCCAGCAAACCCCGCAGCCCTTGGCACGTGCGCTTGGCACATCACAAGGGTGCGGGAACCGCCCCGGGAACCGCCTGAACCAAACCCTCCTCTTGCTAATGCCGCACATTGTGTTTTACATAACGTTTCCGTGGCCCGGAGAACAGGAGCGGCTGCAGGGTGGGGAGCGGACGGCAGCTCATCGGCCGGCGGCGACACAGCCCCGGCGTTTGGACAGCACGTGTCCTGCTGCGCACCCAGGGACAGCACGGCTCCTCCTGGGCTGGCACTCGGCACTAACTTGTGTTGCTTCACAAATACATGGCAATTGAACTGTATATAAACTGCTTTAAGAACCTAGTGGGGGAAATACCAGCTTGGAGGTGCGAGGGCTGCATCTGTTTTTCAAGGCAGTATAAAAAATTCACGACTTTCACTGTATCAGACCTTACAAACCAGCAGTAAAGGCTAATGGAATATTTTTGTTGTTTAAAATCACTTCAAAAGCAACAAACACAATGCACTGTGGACATCACCTCTGCAGTGGCCCCTCTGTATTTTGTTGGTGGACAAGCAGAAAAAAGAACGCTCGATGCTGTGCCGAGCTGTGGTGGGATGCAGGGCCGGAACAATTAGCGGTGTCAGATCTGCGAGCCTTGGTAAAAACCACAGAGCTCTGGTCTATCTGCAGAAAACAACCGACCCGTGCAGCACAAGTGCTGCCAGGGCTGCTCAGCCCCAGCCCGGCCCCGCACAAGGACAGGCCGTGATTTCATCGCTCGGTTCTCCTCCTGTCCCCCCCGCCCCAGCTCAGCTCCCTTCCAAAGAGCAAAAAGTTAAGTCCTCCCTTCTGCGTCGTTTCTTGCACGGAATCCAGATCAGTCAGCAAGTACTGCAGGATACGCCTCCCCTAAGGCCACTCATGGAAAAGACAACAGCTCGTTTGGGATCTTAAGGGGAAGATAAATGAGGAAACTTCCTAAATTTGGTTGTAAAAATACCCACGAAAGTACCACAGCGCTCAGGTGCGTGCAGCTGCTCGCTGCAGAAGCTCCCAAGGAAACACACGGACACTTGTCCAGGCCTGAGCGGGAGCTCGAGAGGGGATCTGGGCAGCCGGGTGAGGGACGGACACCAACACAGGTATTAGTGACAGCAGGACCGTACCCACGACCGCGACGGGCTCTGAGAAGCAACAGCTCCAGTTGTCCCCGGCTCGAGATGTCCCCGGTTCCTCTCCAGCCCGGTGCCTGCTGTGGAACAGAACAGGGCAACACACCACGGGGTCTTCCCCAAACCGGATTGTGGATCCTCAAGGATACAGGGCTAAAAATCTTAGCAATGCGGTGCGAGGATATAGAAGCTGCCTGTGTGCTGAAATCAGCACCGCAACCTGGGAGCAGAAGCTTTGCCACCATGAGCAGATCTGAAAACCCACCCAGAGCCGAGCCGGCCCGGGGGGAAACGCGGGGTCTTGGCCATCACTGCCCGACTTCAGGGTCAACCAGCCTTGGGCTCGACACTTACACTGCAAAACCAAAGCACAACATGGTTATCGGGCTCAATCTACATTTTCACAGCTGCAGAACAAAAAACACCAACCAAAAAAAAAAAGAGAAAACAAACCACCCAACAGTCATCTGAAAGACCAGTTATTAGATTGCTTGAAATGACTTGAAATTAAATTCCCCAGATTTTATTGGACTACTCAGATATTGATTCTGGTTTGCTTCTCATTCAGTCTGCAACACAGAAATTCACCTTGCTAGAAATCCCAGCTGCGTGCCGGGCCAGTAGCACACACCTGGGAATATCTGGGGTTGCTTTGCTTTTTTCCCCTCTTCCTTGGCCTGCAGTTGCCAGTGCACAGCCATAAAATAAGGCAGAAATCTCAAACAGTGATTTCTTTGTTCCCTGCCTGCACGTCTGCTCCCGTGCTGAGATGGCCGAGCAGGGGAAGCCTCAGTGCCCACGCAGGAGAAGGAGCGTGCGGCACAGATGTCGCATCTCCCATCCCCTTCCCAGGTGGTTGTTTCTATACTGGTCATCACCCGGCTGTATCTCTGCGGGCTGCTGGACCAGACTGGTACCTCCAGCCCACCTGTCCTCGTGCTGGATCTCCACGGGACCACAGGATGGGACGGCAGAGACGGAGGTCGAACACCCAAGGATGTCCTGTGGGTCTCTTTGTCACTCTGGTGGGCTGGTTTTCCTTCCCATCCCCGAAGGAACTTTGGCATAAACGCTGTGGGTTTCACCCATGGGCACAAACCAACACCCTGGGGTACACCCGTGCCAGCAAAACACCCCCAGTTCATCCGACCAGCAGAGACGGGACATGGATGGGTCACACCCTAGCAAGTTTCCTCCCCATTCCTTGTCACAGAATCACAAATAAGATGACTTTGGATCCTCAACCCATATTCTCTCAGGTTATAGATTCACACGATGCCTGAACACTTGACATAAAACAACAACAGTATAAATGATTTTTTTTTACCCACATAAAAAGAGAATAAACCAATTAAATCCCAGCCTCTGCTGTGGGTAAACAGCTAGTTCAGAGCTCCAAGAAATCGCCTCCATTGCCCCAGCTGTCCGACATCCCGGCCCCTCACGGAGGTACCCGCGCTGTGCTTCCCGAGGCACGAACCCAGCCCCAGGAGACGGTCACCATCTCCTCCCGGCCCCTGCAGATGTTCCAGCCCAAGTGGCCTCCTGCCCAAAGCACCTCCACGCACCCCTCGCCGTGCCCCTGCACAGGAACGCACCCGCGACGGCACCGCGAGCCGAGGGGCGCGGAGCAGCTGGCAGGTGACAGCTCTGCGACTTCCAGATTTCTAGTTAGCTTTTTTTTTTTTTTTTTTAAAATTCGTGCTCGCAGCATAAACGCAAGCTGGGCTGCTATTCCACTCCAGTTCCCTCATTGGGATGTGCTCATCCTTCAGCTTTACAGCTCATCCCCTCGTGAGCCGCATCGCTGCCTCGTTAGCAGCACACCCACCCTGTTAACGAGCCAATGCCCTGTTAACAAGCCAATGCCCCGTGTCCATGCTGGTTAAGACAGTTGCTCAGGTTTTTCACTAGAGGACCTGCCTTTCCCCACCCCTCCAGCATCCCAGAGGTACAGGAGATGTGAAGCTCTTGGACAGCCCAGGGCAAAGCTCTGGAGAAGGTGTCCAGGAGCCAAGGGAGTCTGAGCCTCCCAGCGATGGGCACGGGGTGTTCTGGGTGGGTTTGGTGGGGCTGGAGCAGCCTGAGCAGCCCTGGCCCTGCCGGATCCTCCAGTCCAGAAGTCCCGTTGTTGGCTTCATTACACAGCCTGGGAATTAGTCAATCCTCCTCTTTTGCTTACCCTGCAGGCTGGAAGCGGGGGGCTGGCCCCCATCCAAATATTGTGTAAACTGCAAAAAAAACCCCAAACCAGTTAATCTCTAGAAATACTATCTTGGAGGAATGGGGGAAAGCTGAAGCTGCAATGGCAAACACTTACCTGCTGTTCCCCCGTTCCCTTCCTCCAAGAGCCTTAAAAAGGGCTTCCCAAATCCCAACACGGCCCTATTGCGTTACACCCGGATACACCCCAGGGGAGCGGGTGCTCCCGTCCTGCCCAAGGTCACGGTGCCAGCCAGGCCACCGAGGAGGAGCCCAGCGCCGCGGGACCGGCCACCGACACCGACATCCCAACCGCGGAGCGCGGCACCCACGCGGAACCTACCACAACCCCCCCAGCTTCTACTTCTTCAAAAAGGCTTTTATCTCTCCCTCCTTTGCTTCCCCCCAGTTTTTAAAATCCAATTATAGCACGACTCTCTCAGCAGGGGTCAGTGTGGAATAAGAATCACCAGAGTTAATGGACATAAGACCAAGAAAGATTAATGCCTAAATGGTTTCAAAAGTTGTATGATGCCAATTTCATTAACATTTTAATTGTAATGTATCTTCTTAATCTTCTTTCACACTAACGGTTTTATATGCTTCAAAAAAGAAAAAACTGCTGACAACAAAAATATCAACATACCAAAATTAACAGACAGAACTGAACGCTGTAATGGGAACCGAATGAAATGCAGAAAAGCATGTTAATGATGCATTAAGAGTAGGAATTGTGCTCAGACGAGTCAAAAATGCAGCGTTGCAGTTGCGTGCCCTGTCTTTTGACTTCCCCAGATACGCAGCTTTTAGTGGCAGCTTTACCAAAGGCGTTCAGAGGTTTATCAAGAAAAGCGTGTTTTAAACCTGGCGACTCACCTAACGTGATCAGGGTGATCCCCTCGTCCGCCACCCTCTTCACCGAACGGCACCGACATCGCTGTCGCCGCTCGGCGTCCCAGCTGCTGTGGCCACAGCAGCATCCACAGACACGAAAGACGCAGTTACAACTACCGCGCAAAATTTTATTTAATCAGAAAGCAATTAAACCTAAGCAGCAGTGCTTCATTAAGCACAGGCACCTATGGATGATGTTCGAGTGTATAAACGGAGGGAGGCACGAAAGGAGAAGATAATTGCAGAGCAGATGAAGTTTCAAACAACTTTTCTCTGTAGAAATGGCTGAGTTAATGATACAAATGCTTTGTTAGCGATACAGGAGGTTTAGATTGGATATTAAGAAAAAATTCTTCCTGGAAAGGGCTGTCGGGCATTGGAACAGGCTGCCCAGGGCAGTGGTGGAGTCACCAACCCTGGAAGGGTTTAAGAGGCGTTTAGACGAGGTTCTTATGGACACGGCTTAGTGCTAGAGTTAAGTTAGGTTATGGTTGGACTCGATGATCCTGAGGCTCTCTTCCAGCTGAAATGACTCTATGATTCTATGGTTCTGTACCTGCCTGCGGGGCTGGGCTGCAGCTATAGGAGTGATGCAAAAACCGCAGTGTTTTACTTCACCATCCACCAGAACTTGTTAGCAGGGAGAAGGACTAGTCAGAGTGATATAAACCCTCTGTACAACCATTAGCACATCATAAAATGCCCATGAGAGCGCGATTCCAACCATAACTATACCAGAACATAACGAAAAAGCACATTATCCTGCTCGGGTTCCGCCCTATGAAGGTCACTGGCCTGGCCCTTCTGACTCCTCCCTTGGAAATCAAGTCATTTTAACCACTTTCAAACATATAAACGCTCACTCCCCACATCTTTCGGGCACCTGGCCATCACCTTCTGCACGGCACGCCCTGAAACGCCAACCCTTTATTTATCCACCTGCATGTCACACCTCTACGCAGCATCATCCCTTGGGAGCTCAGCGCCCTGGAAAGCACCGAAACATTATCCCTCCTTCGCTGCGTCATCACCGAACAGCATCTTCTCCACCATCTCTGCGAGGAATTATGTTGTTTCCAAACCTAACTCCTGTTTTCCTAATGCTTCATATAATCAGAGCGTAAATGTTTGTCCTATGACAGAGAGAACTGGCATGTAAAACACGTACCCCCACACAATATATATATATAACCGAGGCTGCCATATGCTTCCCCAGTGGATGCCACGCTCGGAACGCGCGCGTGGAGCCGAGCCAGCGCTGGCACCCGAGCACGGGACCCTTTCCACACAACCGAGCCCACGAGCCTGACTAAGCACAGGCTCGGCCGTATTTAACTTGCAATTCTTCGCACACGTTATTCTTCACCGCGCCACCAAAATTCGGTCTGCAGACACCCAGGGATGAAAAACATCTGGCTCCTCTCCCCACATCGACAGGTCCAGAAGAGCCCTGATCGCTACAAGGGAGATGCTGCAAAGAAAAGAGGATTTTTTCCTTCTCCTGTTTTGTTTTGGTTTTTTTTGTTTTTTGTTTTTTGTTTTTTTAACATGATTAATAGATCCTGTTATTGGCTTTATTGCTGCGGGGATGACAGTGCGAGGTGAAGTATTTAATCTCATCCCGGTGACTATATATGGTCACTCTGATGGAGTCACGTCCCTCCCCTCACGCTCGGCTGCCCTTGGCTCCTGGCACCGGCCCCCGCGGCAAAACCGGCCGAGCCGCAACCCGGCACAATAACCATGCTCCTGGGCTCCCTCTGCCCTTTTCCCAGGTTTTTTTGGCTTTAAAAAAAAAAATCTTAAATTGGGAGAAAAAAAAGAGAGAGAATATGCAAACTCTCACGGAAAAAAAAAAACACAAAAAAATCATTTTTAGAGTGCTTTATAGAGAATTGTTGCATGGGGAAAAAGAAACCCTGTGAAGTTACTTACGTTTAAATGTGCAGTTCATAATCGCTTAAAGATAAAAAAAAAATAAAAACAATCCTTTTGTGAAACATATATCAATTTATTCAGCCCACACACCAGTTTGTTATCGGAGGGTAGTTTGTGGCTGCAAAAGCAGTAGCAATGATTCCTGCCCCCCCATCCACCCACCTAAGGGAAAAAAATGCACTGAAATATTTGTCTTCATAGGAAAAGAAACACAAAAATGTACTTGACGTGCAATTTTTTTTTTTTTTAAAGTCTGATGTGACAACCTCTAAAAAGAGTGAAGCCAAACTGTGGCGTCTGTGAACAGCCCCGGCAAGGCACAGAGCACAAAACCATGTGCCAAGCGCTATTTATCTTCATCTTATCTCATTGAGCTGCGAGCTTTCGGGGGGTCCCGGTCGCCGCACCAAATAAATAATCGCTCCCATCCCCAGCAGCCCCAACGCCTCAGGAGCTCAGGGCAAGAGCCACTGTCGTGCATGGGCTGCAAACACCAGCAGCCCCCCGTCCGTCTGTCCATCCGCAGGGCAGCACCAGCCAAATCCGAGTGTGGGACCCTCGGTGGGATGAAACCCCCCAGGAGGGAAAAGGAGGACGTTCCACACGCTCTCTTCATCAGCCAGGGCTCTAAGTTGCAGGCTCCGTCCCAGCAGTCCGATTTTTATTACCTCCGTCCCCGTTTAGGACTAAGCACATGACAAAAACGAGCGCAATCCTGCCCACCCGGGGATTGCGGCTCCCTCCCTGGGATCGTGGCATTTTAGCAAGTTTTCCCTTAGCAGCAGCATTTGCGGATACGCTGGCTGTAAGATTTAATATTTTTTTAAATTTCTGTTCTGCCTCCAAACATTTGCTTAAAAACAAGTTGAACTTAAAAAAAAAATAATAAACCGCTAATGAATCACAGTTCCTAGCAAATGAGCAATTGCAGTTGACACAATGAATTATGCCTGAAGCAAGCTGGGAAACATATTTTGCAAATGATCTCATCCACAGGCAAACCTGGCATGACACTTGATTTGCTAAAAAAGACACAAAGCCTGTCAAAATCCCTGTCACTTTGCAAATAAAGTCAGGTAGAGAAAACCAACAGCCTCACCCTCTTTTAAGCATGCTTCACCTATTTCTCAATTGCTCTACAGCCTTGATCTAAAGAAAAACCCAACCGTACAACACCCTGTTTAGGTGTGCCCATCCCGGCCGGGTGCTGAAGGCATCGGATCTGCTTCCACTGCCCCAGATGGAGAATGGATGGGCTGGGAGGCTGCTCTCGGATGGCAAACATGGGCTCGGTTTGAAGGCTAATTGCAGCCAGGTACAACGCTCTCTCCGGCCATTAGGTATGGCAGGGAGCTCAGAATTCAGTTTAATTTCCTCCAGTTGAATGCCTGTATTTTCTTTCTTTCATTGCATTCAATTAAATTCCAAGAAATGTAGGAAAAGAAGAAAAAAAAAAAGCAATTCAAGTGCAGCCTCGCCCTGCTCCTCAGCATCCCTGGAGCTCCCTAGGACCGGTTCCTCTTGACCCAACACAGCCCACCCGACTTCCCCACCTAAAAAGCTGGTTCTGAAAACCTGGGAAAATCCAAACCCATGGCTGAGCCTCCTTCTAACCCCGTTTTGTCAGGCCTGGGTATTTTTAAACACAGGCATCGTACAGAGCAAAGCGAGAGCGGAGTCACGTCGCCCTTGCGCAGGTTGTTTCGCTATGTTTATCCCCAATCCTCGCCGTCCTCCGCCACGCACCCGTTTCAGCACCAGCACGTCAACAAAGGCAGCACATCCCTGCAGAGCCCTCCCGAAGGCCTGGCAGGGAAATGGGACTTCACCGACAGCCTAAAATAAATATTTCCATTCCGAGGCGAGATGGTTCACATCCCCGTTGGGTAAGCACACACTAATCTGGAGGCCTCTGTGAAGCAAACCCGGATCTCACCGAATCAAATGGGCTCTTGTGGGAGATTTCTTGGCGCTTTTTCCCCCAAGCGCCAGTCGGCAAAGCCACTTCGCATCTCCTGGCACCTCAGCTTGGGATTTGAACCCAAACCCAGTCTGGAAAGGACTTACCTAGACTTTGCAGCCAGGCTCCTTCTAGTTGAAGGAGATTTTTCTTTTTTCTGGACTTACTAGCAGTAAGGATGCTCTACACCTCCCACACCAGCAGCATAACCGCCCCATGGGGATGCCGATCTGTAGAGAAGAACCAAAATCTGTCCCCCTGCCCCAAATCCAATCTGGGGAAAGCCCAGAGTTATGGTTGGGAGAGTGAAAAGGCTTCCACATTACAAGGGGGCACTGCAAACACCGCTTCCAAAATAACAAGATAGAGCATCAACGCACGCATCTTATTTAAAGGTGTCCATCTTCGAGGAAGAAGGGAGGACGCTGGGAAAAGCCTGAGGAGACGTGAACGACCAAAACCAGCTGGTGCGGCAGCTCCGGCCGCGGTGAGCGCGGCAAGCGGTCCCGTCCGTGCTGGGGCAGGGAACGTGTCCCCGGGGACCCCTTCGAACGATGCCGAGACCTCCCGCTTATGCATTTCCTGACAGCTGACTTGTGCCCGACTACTTCTAACATTCTGCAAGCCTTGGAAGCTTTGACAAATTTTAAGTCTTAGAAACCCATGCCTGGCCTTTAGTGTTCAAATATAACAACTTCTCTCCTGTGAAGCCTTAATCACAAGGAGGAGAAACCCCAAACCTACAGTAGTTATAGCTAGAGAAGGACATTTATTCTCAGGAGTAGGAGATCCTTAATTATTTTATATTTGCTGCTTACTTCAGATCAAACTTTTATTACCTCCATTATCCACACCTTGAGGTCACAGACTTATTGCCCTGGGCTGGGTGAACAACATCAATTTAGCTAATAAGGAGAGGCTCAGCTTTATTCTTTTGAGTTCAAGGGTTTAATTTATTAGCAGGCTATGAATAAGGCAGGTAATTTGGGGCTAGCTGGGTTTGAACGCCGTGACTGTGAGCAGGGCCGGTTCTCTCGGCCCCGCCAGCACCCAGTGGGCGCTGGGGACCTGGGGGGTTTGCACGGCGGCCGAGAAGCCGCCAGGCCACCGAGAGGGCAGCAATCATTCCCGTTTGTTTACCCATTTCGACTTATCCTACTGTTTAATATTTCAGCTGGAGGAGGTAACCCGGCACGCCAGCCCCTCAATTACACGGGGCGCGAGGCAAACATTTGGCAGGCACGAAGCACATCAAGCTGCCCGCAACCTCGCAAATGCCTCCTGAAAGGAGGGGGGAAAGAAGTGAATATTCAAATTAAGGACGCAGCGGGTAATGGAGCCTTGGCTGGAAGCGATCCTGCACTCTGCCATGGGTCGGAACGCGCGAGCCCGGCGCAGCGCAGCATGCGATGTGCTGCTGGCGTTTTATTTTCCTACAGCAGGGAAGATGTTTGGAGAAGTCCTTGAGCACAGCAAACGCACTTTAACTACAGCAGGCTGCAGACTGCAGCAGAGAGGGGAACGCGCCGGCCCTCGGGAAGGCGCTTACCCAATAAAAACCCAACACCTACCCCAATTTTTCCCCGCTTAGACACCAAGGAGCAGGTTAACACCCTGCCCCTGGCCCACAGACGGGTCTCGCGTGCTGGGATGGGGGGGACGGACGCTCGTCCCGCCGCACAAGCAGGGCACCGGGCACCCCAGCGACCTCAGGGATCCTTCCCGAACTCCGAATTCAGCCGTTCGGCCGGGTTTTATTTTTTAATACCTCCCCTTTCACAGCGTTTTCCTCCCCTGGGAGAGAAAGTCCGAGCCTGTGTCTGCATTTAGCCATTAAAAAATAAATATCCAGCCAGCACCGCAGCCTGTTCAGAAAGGTATTTCTAATAATAACCCCATTTCCCACATTTCATGCAAGACTTGGAAACACAGCAGGAACTGACCCAATTCACCCCCAGACCCCGCGTCCCAGGGCCGGGGGGGACCCGGCACCCCTGGGTCACCCCTGGGTCACCCCTGGGTCACCCCTTCCTCCTCCAAAAACAGCCCCTCGCACCCGCTTTGGCTGAGCCCGCCCCTCCCCCGGGTAACCGCAGTGTGAGGATGAAAGATAAAGATTAAAGAAAAAAAAAAAAAGGGGGAGGCGGGGGGGAGACGGCTGAGGCGTGTTCCCCGAGTTTTAATATCATGCATTGGGGTTTTTTTTTAATACTTACTAAAATGGAACGCGGGGGGATGCCGGCCGCGCCGGCCCGCGGGTAACTGCACCGGCACCCCCAGCCCGCGCCGCCCCGGCCCGCCCGCCCCGCCGGGCCCCGCTCACCTGCGGGGCTCCGGCCCCATGGACGCTCCCTGGGCCTAGCGGCGGCGGCGCGGCGGGCCCGGCGGCGGCGGCAGGAAGTGGTTCCGGCCGCTCTCTCGCGGACTTGCCCTGACCTCGCCCAGCAGCGCCGGCACCGCGGCCGCCGCGGAGTGACGGCCCCGCCGGCAGCGGGAGCGGGACCGGGCCGGCCCGCTGCGGGGGACGCGGGCGGCGGCGGGAGGTGGGACTGGGACCGGCCCGGCCCCCCCGCGCCGCTCCCCGCCGCGGGTCCCACCTCCCGCCGCCGCCCCTCGGCCCCCCCCCCGCACCCCGGGGTGGCCCCGCGCGGGGAGGAGGGACCGAGGGGGCGGGACCCCGAGACGGACACCCCCCCGGACACCCCCCCACACCCGGGGCATCGCCGGGCGCGGCCGGGGCACAGCGGCGAAGTCGCCGATATTTTATTTTATTTTATTATTTTATTTTTAAAAAAATTATTTCATTAAAAAATATTTTATTTTATTTATTCTATTTTATTTTATTCTATTCTATTCTGGTTTATTTTATTTTATTTTACTTTATTTGTATGCTATTTTACTTTATTTTTCTTGTATTTTCTTTTTTTTCTTTTTATTGTTTTATGTTTGATTTCATGTGATTTCCTTTTATTTCTTTTTTTATTTTTCTTTTTTTAATTTTTTCATTTCATCTTGCTATTTTTATTTTTATTTACTATTGCTTTCTATTATTATTTTAATTTTTTCATTGCAGTTTCCTTTAGTTTCATTTTTTATTTCATCTTATCATTTTGAATTTTTTATTTCATTGTTTTATTTATTTTCTTTTTTAAGACAATGGAATAGAATAGGGACGATGGCAGCAGGGAAATGCTGGTGTGACCTCAGTCTGTGTCCCCAGCCTGTGTCCCCACGTGTCCCCAGATTGTGTCCCCAGTGTGTGTCCCCATGTGTCCCCACTCTGCCTCGGAGCCGCCTCCTGCGCCTCCAGCTCTCCCAGTTTATTAAAGCCAACAGAGGGGTTTTCCAGCCCCTTATCTGTTTTATTTCTCTAATTAATGACCTCTTGCCACCTATACCGTCTCGTTTCCATTTGCTGCTCCCTGTGCAATCCCAGCAGTTGGTCCTGCAAACATTTACTTGTTTAGGCCCTGGTTTTACAAACGTTGGTGCATACGTGGAACTTGGCATGTTGGCGAGGGGACGGGCACGGGGCATCCCCGCATCCCGCCGCCTGCATCCCGGGGATTCTGCACCCCAAGGGATTCTGCATCCCCAGGTTTTTGACGGTTTTGCGGCCCAGATTTTAATGTCCGAGCAAAACGTCCCCAGTAAACCCAGAGCTGTGCTGCCCCAGAGCCGGGCTAGCGCTGAGCCCAACCTCCCCGGCTGCCTCCAGCTCCGCTCTCTCCTTCCATCCCCTCCTCCTGCGGTAAAAAGCCTTTCAGGTGTTACGCACAAAAGCAGAGTTATCGGAGGCAGGACTGCTCCAGCCTTGTGGGCAAATTTCCATTCCAAATTTCATCCTATAGCCTAACGACAACAAAAAAGTCATTTTGCTTTCTTGCTTCTCTAAGCCCAAAATATTAAAATCAGCAAACCTATTTGCATGATTAAAGTGTGCAGTGTTAGCCCTACATCTTCTAAATAAATTTCAAAGGAATAACAAAAACGTCTTTAAAGCACGAGCCTCTTTCTGTCTGTTTTGCATGCAAGATTGTGTCAGGACTTCTTTGAATCTGGAAGTTTCTTTTCTCTCACATCTCGAGCATTTATCATTTCGAGGTTGCCTTAAAATCTGCAGCAAAATATCCCCATATTTTAAAAATCAACATCAGATGCCTAGAACTGCTCAAGGCTGAGGAATTTCATTAGCACTTGACACTTTAAAAAACAGTGTCAGGTCAGGACAAACACATTTTCTTTACTGCGCAAGAGAAAATAGGGTTTTTTTTAAGAAATGATGCATGAGAAATACGTCCCAAAACTGCATTCTGAGATGGAGCAATCATAACTGCCCTCAGAGTGTGACGTTCCCCGCTCCCCTCCCTTGTTTGTCATTGCAGCATCTCAACATGATGCTCCAAACACTTCAGCACCCGCACGGACACCTCTGGCCCCTGTCACCGAGAAGGGAGTTGGGCAGGGTGGCCCATTTGGCTGCTTTCCGGACAGAGCAGATCCACCGAGTTTTATTCCAGTAGAAATACGTGCAACACCCCCAGTGACACAGCCCCTTGTCCCTCCGGGAGGGACCACAGCTCAGGTGGGAGCATCCCCGTGTTGCAGAGGACGTGAGGATGCAACTCCAATAATTCATATTGCCCAGAGATGCTCCATTGACCGTCTCTGTGTTCCAGCAGAGCTCAGGTGGGAGTCGGTGATGCGGATTTTGGGAGCCCCCTGCGCCTCTCCAAGCTTCACGGGACTTCCAGCCACATCCACGAGGAGCTGTGAGATGCGGCGTAGCTGGAAAACTCCTGTCCTTCCACAAGCGCTTAAGCGGAACAGAAAATCCAAGCTCCGCGACCTGCCCAGGGCCTCCCCCAGCTCTGAGAGAGCGGAGCGGCTGCTAATGCTCCAGCCCAGAGAGCATCTTCCCTCCCCTCAGCCACGGACATTATCAAAATGTTCTGCGATGGAGAAAGAAACATTTCTTAAGTACCATTTGATGTCTCGGAATGGCTCCAGGGCTAGAGAAAACATGTTTATTTACTACTATGCTGATTTTAATGCAAAAGATTGGTTCAGCGACTAGAGGAAACAAAATAGGCAACATTTTCCATAATGTCTGCAAAGTGTTCTTGGGCTGACGAAAATGTCTTCTTTCTCTCTCTTCCCCGCATTTTTTTTTTTAATCTAGCATTTCAAATTGAAGAATGGCTAGGGGGCTGAAGAAATCACTTGATAAAATATCCAACATTTACATTCAAAGCTAACTTTTTTTTTTTTTTCCATCTGAACAGCAGTTTAGTGAAGCAGAAGAAATAATCCCATGTCCGTTTAACCCTTCCTGGCTGCAGCTCTTCAGTTAAACGTTAGCCATCCACTGCAAAACTTTAGAGATTTTGTTCCTTCTCCAAATTCTGGGCTCTGAGGACTCTGAAGATGGTTCAGACAGGCTTTGTATCTTGCTTTCCTTTTCCAGGCTGGGCTGCTCCCCAGCGCTCTGCAGCTTTGGGAATCGCCCCGTACACCCAGCTGAGCGGCTCTGGACTGGAAGAGAAATGCAAAAATCAAGAAGTCTGTCTGAGAGACTCCTTTTTCTGAAGCAATCCTTCAGAGGACTTGCAAAGCAGATCAATGGCCATATTAGGATGATTTTTTGTAACCAGGACAGAAGTTTTCTTTGCAGGTGTTATCTACCCAGCCCAAAACACGCAACCAGTATTTGCCTTGTGCTGTGAGCTACAAGGCAACCTGGTAGGGAGAGAAAATGACCTGCTGCCAGAACCCTTCACTTTGATGTACATTTAGCTAACGCTGCAGCGGAATTGCTGTTCATAGGAGAGAGGAGAGGACACAGCAGCTGTATTACAGCCATTGGGATTAACGTACCATCGTGAATAACAGCAAATGACAAAACAAAATGTATCAGAAACCCTCACTTACATACTTCATTTATTTATGGCAGAGGGATTTGCCTTTTCCTCTCCCCATCTCACCAGCCAAGTGGGCTTTGCCAGATGATGAGTTTTGCTTGTTGTCCTCCGGCTTGCAAGAACACAATATTTGACATCCCTGTACAAAACCGTAACACCATAAGTGAGGAAAGAGCCGGTTCCTGGGGGATTTGCAGTCGGCGTGGCAGAGCAGAGCGGTGCGGGAGGACACACAGAGCAGTTCCTGCAGGTACGCACCTCCCGGCCACGAAGCTCTAACGGGTCTGAAGGTTGGTGTTGCACCCGCCTCTCCCTTTGGAAAAGGGAGATAAAGAGGTTAAATGACAACCTGTGACCACCATGGGAATTCACCTGCTGGCTCTGCCTCGTTAGTCTCTCGCTCTGCTGCTCCTGGACTGCTCTGTGGCATCTTCACTTCACTTCCCACTCCAGAATTACGCTCTGCTCCCGCCACAGAGCCTTGCTGGGATGTATTTTACTGGGAAAGCTTTAACCTTGCTGCAGTAAATCTCTCCTGGGCCACAGGGGGTCTCATTCCAGCCCGGCAATGTTTTCATGTCAGCCCCGCAGAGATCTGCCCAGGGCTCCCAATTGGCATTTTGACGGTGCCTGAGCTCTCTGAACCAGACCACGACCCTGGGACACAACTGCCATTGCTGCCCAATTGTAACATGACGATTTGCCATTGCCAGGCGCCATCGGCAGCGATGGGACAACAAATGGCGCGGTCACCGCACCGTGCTGTCACCCATCCCGCTTGAGGAGGAACAGGGTGCTAACGCCGCATTTTGGGACAAACCTCTGAAATCTTCGCCCAGCCGCAGGACCCAGGGAGACAATTTCTTACCCAAGAAAGCCTTTTGTTTGTTGCCTTTGGTGGCTGTTCAGCCTCTCCCTCCTGATTCCCTTCCATCTCTCAGCATTTTGTGATTCAGGTGCATGGGAACACAAGCAAGATGCCTTAAATCAAGCAGCTCAGGTCACCTTTGGAGGGGCAGATAGCTCTGACCAGGTGGCAAGGGGACAAGGTGGCCACATATCTGCTCTGCAAGAGACAGCGACGCCCTCAACGAGAGCGTGAAACTGCCTGAGATGAAGTCAGGCGTTTAATTTTTCTAAGTTAAGCATATATTGATACAGGTAGAGGATGCTCTGCAGGGGTCGGCCGGGTAAAAATAACAATAAAATGTGGTACAACTCCCCAAATACTCAGAAAAACAAGAGGAGATGGGTATTTGCCCACTGGGCTCCTCCAAAAGCTGCTCCCCAAGCCCACTGCCATGGTCCAGAGCCGCTGGCAGCACCACTATTAAAGTTATCTTAGAAAATATAGGGAGTTACAATCAAACCAACTTCTCCCCAGGATAAATGCTCCATGTAATTTGTTCTGCAGAGTCAATGGAGAATTTTAATATGGCAGCCATGGCAAAAAGCAGATCCCGAAGATGACCTCTCTCATAAGGCTGGTGCATTGCACACAAAAGATTCCCAAAGCAACTCCTGCTGCTGAATTCAAGCCAAAACTCTTAATATTTCCCACACAACCAGAGTGTGATCTTATCACAGGAGCCACAGTCAAAGCCCGTGTACTGGCACAGCTCCTTTGCTATTGTTGAGAAAGTCTCAGTTCGAGAAAATGTAGAGTAATAATGGTCCCTCCCAAAGCGCATTGTTACGCTGTATTTGCCCTGGTAGCTCCATCATTAAAAACGGATCGGACAACCCAAGAAAAGCCATCACTTCAACTCCCTCAGGACAACGCTTTAAGTGAAGAGAAAGAGCTTCACCGGCCAAAGATCTATTGGAAAGCAGACTATTAATTCTCCAGGTTTCCCACAACAGTTTTGAGGGCTTTTGTTTCCCATTGTTGTACGACAAATTTCTAATCCGCTGTTCATTAGTAGCTCTGGGCACTGTGACATCCCGCCCAGCCCCGGTCTCATCCATCCTCGTGGGATGTCTCGTACCTGCCCTGAGGTGCAGGAGGAGGAACTGGAGCCCCAGTTAACGCACACAAAAGCGTGGAAAAAACTGCTGTGATTTACCCACATGGAGTTCAATAAACATTAGATCTGATGGCATTCATCATTTTTTCATAGCGTGCTCGATTACTGCTTCAGTTATTGCTCAAATGACATCATTCCTGGCACAGGAATTGATTGATTTTTTAATGAATATTCATATGGCATTTCAGCCAGGAGTAGGCATTAATATTCTAAGAAAGAAGAATGAAACGTACATCCTAATTTAATGAATGATTGTAAATATGTATCTGATGGATAATGCGACGATGAGCATTTAAAAAGGCATCCATAGTCACTTCAGAACAAAGGGGCGAGCAGGTGCCGGCAGCGCAATCGGGGCGAGGGCAGAGGTGGGACCGGCCACCCCGTCAGATGCTCCTGCCCAGCTCGTCACAACACGGCTCTCCTGGCGCTCGGGTCGGGATGCTGCACCCAGCCCAGCCCACACCTTCAATGCCCCGAGATAAATTGTTAGTATTAAAGTGACAATGCTTACTGACCCCTTGTTCGAGCCAGCCCCGCTGAGCCAGGCAGGTGGAGCATCGGCTCGATCCTCCGCGGAGCTCTGTCATGTTCGATACCCTTCACCACATTAGGAACTCAGAGCTCGCGGTCCCCAAATGTACATATATTTGTCAGACACTCTTAAGATGTCTCCCTGCTCTGAGCACTGATCCTTTGTGAAGGCAACACTTGTAGAGCTTAAAAAGAGAGAACAAGCTCGGTTCTCCCCTCCTCATGCTGGTCCCAGCTCTGGAAAGTGTTAAAACACAGGCTTAGTGCGTTGCTTCTTAGAGCCTCTTAAACAGGCGTTTAAATCTAAATGCATGTTCAGTCCTGTGGGGAGCACGCACACCTGAAGCATCTTCTGGAAGCCGGGCTTAAATCAGGGCATCGCCGTTAAAGTCACCGAGGTGACAGGCATGAAAGGCTATTTATACCCAGCGGCTTTCTATTGTGCAAGGGAGAGAACAGGCCCTTCTGCTGACAAAGCAGAAACGCACCTCATCCCCACGTGAAATGCAAAAAGCAATACCCGAAATTCACCGCAACCTTTGCAGAACCGCAGCCAGGACCGTGCTGAAATCTCCCCTGTATTGAGACCGAGGAGCAGGGACCCCAATGGGTATGGAACTTGTTTTTCTGTCTCTCTCCAATCAAATCCACCACTTGCTATTCCTCTTAGCAGCTGGCAGGGAAGAAAAGAAAAATACCTTTGCAGGCCAGCTCCTGCAACCCTGGCTTAAGCAAACAGCCAAGGAAAAGGGCTCTGTTGTCTCCAGTCCCCTGGAAGAGCAGCCCTGCAGCCAGGGCTCTTGTTTGTGCATCAAGATGCGTGGGACCGAGTTTGCCGATAAAAATATATACAAAGTTATGCTTGGTATGGAACAAGCAGGCAGTAGCTGCCGAAGACTTCACAACATCCTGCTTTTGGCTCGCCTCCAAGATACCAAAACAAAACAAAATTCAGTCGGCATCTCTGCAGATCGAAGCAAGTTTTCTTTTTTGCGGCAATTGCTGAACAAACGTTTCGATACTGTGCCACCGCCCCCGCCTCTACTTTCTCCCCCGAATCATGCACTGGAAGGATGTAAAAGATCTTCAAGGTCATGGGCGGGCTGCGAGGAAACACAGCCATGGCCCATCTCTGTCCTCGGTGGTTTTATGGCACCGTGTTAACCAACACAGAGCACAAGCCCGGGGCGATGGACCCATGTGCCCAGCGGGACCCACCACAGTGGGCTGGTTTTTCCAAAGGGGCTGAGCCACAGGGGTTGGCCCACACTCCCTAGTTCTGCTGGGGGCTTTTGGACCCCCCCCAGGAGCTGCAGCTTGCACACCGGGGCTGAATTCAACCCCTTGTGCTCCAGATAGGGCAAGCAAACGCGTGTTCCTGCTGATGGTCCCATCCACTCGCTGCTCTCAAAGGCAGCGGGGTGTTTCTGTGCAAGCTGGGGAACTCGGCAGCAACACGGGACCGACAACGGCAGCAACACGGGACCTACAACGGCAGCAACACGGGACCTACAACGGCAGCAAAGTCTGCCTGGGAAGAAGCCCCCAGCAGCAGCCTGCAATGAGGGACTTGAGGATTTGGCCTCATATTTCTTGTGCTACACTCCGACACAAAGCAACGTACATCTTCTGTACGTACGCGCATTGTGACTTGACCTTACGAGCATCGCCTTCAAATGTTTTATTTATTTCCCCAAGAACAGGCAGTTTTGTTGGAGAAGGACACAAGGTGAAATCCTGACCTTGCTGAAAGCGCTGGGCGTTTGCCATTGACTCCAGCAGAACGAGATGTTTATCCAGAGCTATAACCAGGTTACAGCGCTTGGTTCCTGCTTCAGCTCTTTGTTGGTACTTTAAAGGAAGAGACCAAAAATGCCATCGGCCTTTCATGCATGCCCAACATTCCCAAAGAATTGAAAAAGCAGCACCAGTCTCCTCCTGCCCTCCCTGGTAAGCACTTACAGCCCTTGAAGCGTGAAATTTGCTTGCCCTTATTGTAGCACATTGCTATCATGTCATTACTGATCATAAAAATTATCCCGTGTTTTCTCGGAACCAGGCACCACGTTCATCCCTGTCTGAAGGCGTTCACAATGCGTGAATATAAGCATAATTTAAACAAACAATGTCTGTGGAAACCACCCCCCTGCTATTGTGAAGTGCACTCTCCTGGCTTTGGACATGCAGATTTCAGAAATATATGTATTTCTGTGATTTTTGACCTGGCTGGGGCTGCAGAGCTCTCCCAGGAGCCTCCTGAAGCACAGCAATAGCTACTTTGCCACCAAACCTTCACATGTGCCCAAAGGAGCTCTCTTTGCATAGCATCTTAACCAGTACATAAAATGCTTTCAGTGAAATGCTGCCTTCTTCTGTTTATTCGTCACAACTGATGCTCTGGTGAACAGTAAATAGGAAATTTCTTGGCAAATCAGCACGACCAGCTTGGTTCATCAGGAGAGGCTGGAGCACAAGAGAACCGTGTGTGAGTCCCCATTGTCACTTGCGCTGGACCCTCAGCCCTTGGAGCTCAGCAAGTTGTACAAACCCTGCAGACACATCCATCTCTCCTAAACTCCACCTGGCAAAACCAAGACGGCGCATGTTTATGAAATTCATAGCAATGACTGCGTTATTAAATGAATCTGAGCTGATTAAGTCAATGCATGCACAAGGCGAGTTCACCATCAGTTTTGCTATAATAAGAAAACCTCACATTTCAAATTCGGTCCATGTGAGGCGGTGGTGCTGCCCCCTCGCCCCCAGCCCCACCTTGCACAACGGCGGCTCCGTGTTCACCAGCAGACAGGCTGCACCAGCCTCACACGGACAAGAAGGAACTTACAGCCCACACTGCACAGAGCTGCAAGCAAACGCGTTTCCATGAAACTGTTAAGCAGTGTTCATTTGCAGTTGAAATGAAAAAAAAAAAAAAAAAAGGAAACACTTGGAAGGACTTTTTCTTGGCTTGGAGCTTTTCATGAAATTCAGATTTTAAGTGGAATGCATCCAGGCAACATCAGCACCACAGCAAAGGCAGGCTGCGCACAGCAACGCGCTGTCTCGGGCTCTGAGGGATGCACAGGGATCCAAGTCCTCCCCGTTGCCACCCACCCGTCCCCACTGGGCACTGTCCCCTTCCGGCGGGGCTGGCAGGATGGAGGACACCCCAGGGACATCGAGCAGCTCCACCGGCATCGCCGCCCCTCGGCCAAGGCTGCTCCATCACCCCAAACCCCCTCCCCTGGCTGGGGTTGGATTTGGCCCTAAACCCAGATGACGATGGGTCAGTCCCACATGTCCTCGCGCCCAGGGGTGACGCAGGACACTGGCCAGGACACGGTGGGTGCGGGTGAAACGGCTCCTTTGTGTGGGTGGGTGCACAAAGCCGGGCACAGCACACAGCAGCCATTGTCCCTTTGCACGAGGCCACTGTCCCCCAGCAGCTTCAGACACCCTTGATGCCAGGATAAATGAACAGGCGTCGTTAAAGTAACCGAATTAGGCTTTTAAAATAGACATTGCTGTAATTTATTTTTCAAACCATTGCTCATTTTTAGAGGCATGGAGATAAGACTCCTCTGAATAAAAAAAAAAAAAAAAAAAAAAAAAAAGAAAGCTCTTTGCCTATCTAAATTCTCCCCATTACTGAGCAAATGGTTTGCAACAACAAATTTATTCCACAGCGTCTCCTGTGCTCTTTTTTTGTTCGAAAAAGCCACAAACAGATTGTGATTTTCTCTAACGGATTCACCATCTGGGAAATTTTTCATGCAACTCCTTTCCTCACTGGGAGCAAGTTACTCAGAGGGGAATTCCCAGCAGAGAGCAGACTCTGAAGGGATGGGTGGTTCATTTAATTAGCATGCATAATCTCGACATCCTTACTCAGGCAAAACTCTCACCAGGGCCAATGGGAGATTTTTTTTTTTTTTTTTAAGACCCAGCTAAGGACTTTGGTATTTGTCTCTTGGTGTTACATACGGTATTTTCCATGCAGGGGAAAGCTGGCTTTTGGCTGCATTAAAGCCTGATTTACTACAGTCTTGTGCACCCAAGGTCAGGATGCGGCTCCTCCAGCCCCGTCACATGGCCGAGCGCTGGCAGAGCCGCGCTGGGGGCAGCAGAACCCTTCGTCTCCCTTTCGCACACTCACCCCTTGGGGGAAGATCACGCATTTTTGGAGCCTGCTCTCTGCAGCCAGCGCCCTGTGGGCTGGAGGTCAGCGGGGGAAGAGGCTCCAAAACTCGACATGCATCAGCTCCAAAAATTGTTGTGTTTATACAGCCCTTGTGCAACTTATGTGGTCTTTTTTTTTTTTTTTTTTTTTTTTTTTTACCCCCAGTACATGAATCTATCGCTTGAGAAAGATGCAGGAGATGCAGGGATGTTCCTTTCATCTCCATTACCTTAAAGCTACTCCTATGCACAGCACACACGTGGTCGGGATTTCGAAGCACCCCCCACAGCCCAGCTCTGCCCTCACCTGAGCTCGGGTTTGAGAGCTGCACGACAAGATCTTACACTGAACAACTTCCGCGGGCTCATTACTGGACAAAACTTCGCTGTGAACTGACATTTTCTGGGCATGCCGACCGCTTTGAAGCAGGAAGACAAAATTAGTGCAGAGAGTTGGCAGGTGAAGAAATGAGAGAATTTCCCATCCCCCCGCAGCAGCAGAGCTGTCCAGGAGCTATGGAAACCTTGTTTGGCTAAATAAAAATGCAAAAAGATAACAAGGCTTCACATTTTCCAGCAATGCCTTCACTGGAACAGCATGTTATCAGCGTGTGCTAGAGGCTCCAGAACAGCCAAGGCTGTTCCTGAAAGTAAACGTGCTGTGCTGTTTTCCACGGCTGGTGGAAACTGCTCTATTTGCACCAGTGCAAACAGAGGAGGAGGATCGAGCACACTCCCACGTCAGAACGATACCAGCATCCTAAAACAAAATTGCTCGTTTTGCTTCCCAAGCAATCAATCCATCAAAAAAAAAAAGTTGAATGTAGGTGGCATGTTTCATACAGAATTTAACAGGCACCCAAAACACCAGCTGGTGTCACGTTCTGAGGAGTTAACGGGGTGAAACTCCAGCACTTTGGGCTCGTTCACACGTTCACAGGCTGAACAACAGGCCGAGGCAGCTTCGCCACCACACGTACCGTCATCCCCGGGCTTAACTCTGTGCAACGTCACCCAAACACCTCATTTGTTGGATTCTATAAAGTTTGTTTTCCCTCCCACCTTTATTAAAAATGCAAAGTTTTTCAGTTAAACCAAGTGGGAAAAAAAACCCCAAACAACCAACATCTTATTCTTTGCATAGACTTCATGTAACATTTATTCTGCCTCTTTCTCCCTCCTTCAGTTGTGGTTTGGCTCCCCTTGAGCTTGTAAGAAACTTTTAGAATCTCGACTACTTGAGAAAAAAATATTTTGGCAAAGTAATCCTAAAAGCCTTAAAAAAAATTCTGAAATTTAAAAACATTGAATTTAAATTCTGAACCATTACCAAGTTCTTACTTCTTCAGCAATCTCCTGGGGATGTTATGAGGTTTAACGAGCTCCAGTTGGAAAATGCTTTGAGGAGGAAAAGCACCGCAAAGGTGCCAAATACCGCTCCACTCATGAAGATCTAAAACATTCAAATTATTACATCATAAAACAAATCATTTGAAAATTAATTCCTCTTCCGTGCCAGCATGACTTGAAAGGGCCCTCACTTTGCAGCCCGTGCTGGTGGGATCACGCACCCGAGCGCTGCCAGGGGTCCAAGTGCTGGCAATGACCAAGAATGAGAGATTTTGAACTTTGACGCCCCCGTCTCAATTATTTAATCTTGGGGCTGCCTACCTTGGTGTGCCACTTGGGATTCAGGGCGTTCTCACCACAGGTATTTGACCACTTTTCTAAAAGAAGAAAGAGGAATCACCTTCCACCGTCTGCTAAACAACACAGCCCCAAGGTCTCTCTATTGAGGAACATGGGGGCATTTGGCAAATGTTACATTTTTGTGATTTGCGAAGGACATGTCCTTTTTCCTCGGAACGCAGCGATGAGTCTGGGTGCGGAGGGCTGACGGGAGGCCTGTGCAGTAAAGCGACGAGCAGCAGCGCAGAAGCTTCGTTAAGCTGCCGCTGCACGAGAGTCGCAGAGCGGATCTGAGCTGCTAAAAACCACCGCCAAAGGCAGCAGCAAAAGCGCTTTTATTGAAGTAAGATGTTGTAAAAGTGGGGCTTAACAAAGCCTGATGGCAAGGTTCAATCTATTACTTACTACACAAAGGATATCATAATGATTCAAAGTTAGCAATACAAGATTTTGATGCCCTGCGTTATGTGCAATATCAGTCACTTGCCAAAGATCTGCAGCTGGTGAGGGGTCTCTCAAGCTTGAGCAGTAACCCCGAGGTGTCCCAGCTCAAGGAGAGATCACCATGCAGCCAGCTGCTTGGCATGGAGAGCTCAAAAAACCCCCTCAGGCCCTCATATTCATGGAATAAAGCGGTTGGCTCGTAGTCAAATACCATGCGATGGAAAAGGTAAGTAATTTCAATACCCCGTACCCACAACCTCCTTTGTTCCTCGACCAAATTAGTCTTGGAAGAACCACCTGCTATTCATGTGTTAATCGCATGATCAGTGTTCCGGTTTCCAGGCTCACATACATCAAAGCTCCGATGTCACCCTGTTCCTGTGTGGGTTTTCAAAGAACACATTGGAACTGGAGAAGTTCATGACCCGGTCACAGCCCAGACCTCTTACTTCCTTCAGAGCCTGAACCAAACGACCACAGGTCTGGTCAAGGAGACGAGCGGATCCATCGCAAAGAGCACCCACACGTACCACTAATCACCCTCTTACTCTCATTATAACGAGTGCTGAAACACAGCCGCGCCAAGGTGAAACGAGGTCCCACCATCCAACCAGTCTCCATACTGGAAGGGTGAGGGAGATCTGCTTGTGGTGGCACCTCACTGGGGTCCCGCTGGTCCCTCAGCTCACACCAGGGCTGTTTGCTGCCCATCTGTCACGGGTTCCCTGCAGAAATTCTCCAGCGCAGACACCTCTGCACACCAGAGCTGCAACGCCCCAGGCTGACAGCTGGACTGGGGAGGGAAGCACAGGGCTGGGAATTACTGGGAATTCCCTGTGGCCACAGAACAAGCTGTAGCTCAGACTTGCAGGACACTGAGGACCTGCAGTCCAGAGAGTGACCCCAGAACAAAGCGCTGGGAGCTCGGCAAGGAGGAGGAAACTTCCAGACACCGGATTGTGACAGATGCTGACACATCTCTCCTGCAGAAACAGCCTCTGGCTCTCCTGGGGCTCATCTAAAGTTCACACCACCACGGCCTGTTATTTATTCAGCTCTGCGTGCTCAGTCTGCATTATCTGTAACACTTGATAATGAGATAATTTCTGGGTTTGCTTTAGCGTTGGGCTTCAGACAGAAGCTTCTCTATTTTGCATCCATAAGCCTACAAATCAAAGTATGTCAGCAAAAGGCTGCAATACTGACAAGCCGAAATATGAAGTATCCTGCTCTGTGTGCAGACTGGCTCTGTACTCAACCACATTCATATCTCAGACCAAAGAGATTGTAAAAGTACAGTCACGTATTTCCAGTCTTGCTTATTCCATTATGATTGACTCCAATGATTTCAGGGGAGTTAAAAAGGAGTCTTTATCATTTTTACCAACTTGTTTTTAAACAGTTCTTTAAAGAACACAAGGAAAAGGGTAATATTCCATTATAAGGAAAAACAAACAAAACCAGAATAAAAATGAATGTTAAGCCAGCTTCTGGACTCGATAAATAGTTACTTGACTGACAGCAGATGAATAGTCTGAGATTTTAAATCGAGATCAGTAAAACCAAGCTCAATGCTTAAATCCCTTCTTGAGCTGTTAGTAAAGCTCTCCAGTGACCCCACTCACTGCTGCAGAGGTAGGAGAGTGTTTTCTGAAATCACAGGGAACAATTATTGCCATTTCAGACTGTGCTCTGCTTTCAAGCTCTCCTAGGTAAGCCAGTCTCATCTCACCGTACTCCATAAGACAGAAGTACCTCTACGAGAAAGCTGGGACTAATCAATTCAGGGAAAAGTAGAACCAAATGCCAGGATCTAAACACCAAGGGCCTCTGCAACGGGCTCCTCTTCATCACTACAAAATGATAACATATTTGCCAGGACTGGGAATTCCAAAAGCACATGATATCGAACTCTGCTCACATCACCCTAGTGATTTGTTCTAAGAGGATAAATCACTTGGCACTAACCACCTGAAAAGGACAAAGTCATTCAAAGCTACAGAATTACATTGAAGTGAACAGAACACTGGAGTGGGTCAAAAGCACGTCTCGCACAAATCTAAACACAAAACAGAAAAAAACCCCACCAAACCCCTGCACTCTGATAAATTTGGCCCCATATTCTTAGCAGGGAATATGCAAAATGCAAACTACATAGAGAAAGGATAACACTGGGCAAGCAGGATATAAATTACAGGCCTGAGACATTAAGGACCGTTTTTGGAAAAAGGGGGAAGATGGATTAGGAGCATGGGCTGCAAAGTCATCTGGCTTCTGTCCTCCAGATAAATCATTGGCTTTTTCATGCCCACAGGAATACAGGAACAGCAACAAGGTAGCTCCTAGGGACTAGAAGAAATTAATATTAACTTGCATTGCGCAAAGAAAAAACACTCTATCAAGCGTTGCACTTTGATAATCAAAATGGCACCTCAGCCCTCAAAAAGATACAAATTCCAGAGACAAATACATTAATTTATCAATAAAAAGTAGCACTAATAAATAAGTTAATTTATATAAAAAAGAAAATAACATATCGACACATTTGGGGGTAGAAGAAAAATCACCTTCTCGGCCCACATGCGCTTGTTTTATTTACATATCCACAAATACCATGAAACACCATCCCAGCCCCCCCACTAGCAGCATGGTCACGTGAATCCCGTAGATGAGCAGTTCATTCATGAGGCTGAAGTCCACCCGCCTTCGCCCCAGCAAGAGGAGGATGATGGAGAGTTTATACTGGAAACGCAGAAAGATCCGGATGCCCAGGTACTGAAGGCAAAACAAGACCGAGAGTGACACCCAGAGGATGGAGGTAAAGAGGCTGCAGCTGAAGTACAGCAGGAATCGGATGAATCCGTACATCCATCGAGATTTGAGATAGATGTCAAAGTTGTTGTACTTGGTACGCACCAAGTGCGTGGTCCTCACCGGGCCGCAGGCCGAGTGCAGGCAGGTCGTGTGGGGGCCGTGGAACGAGCGGACCCGGCGGGGAATGGGGATCACAGGCATCGGGCACCCCACCGCTCAGCGAGTCCCAGGGCAGGAGTTACAGGGCACATAGCAAATCTTATCCGTTAACATGGGAGGGATCCAGCAGCCTGGGAACGCTAACTCTCTGCTGAACTTCCAGGAAGGAAGAGACCTGCGGGAAGGCAGAGAAGGAAAACCACACTTCAGTAGCCCCAGCAGGAGGAGAGGCAGCACGGCAGATACCCTGCGGTTTGGATGTTACTTTGCAAAACTCGACTTCTTTGCCTAAAACGATTTTGTTTTGCTTCTTTCCTTATTGTTTAACAGGCAGACATACAGGAATACAATTCTGTTTCCATCATCACCGAGTCAGATTGCAACCAGCCTCCTAGCAGCGTGCAACGTCAGCACTGGTCATAACCTGTTGTAAGATTTACAGTGTTAATGCAGGAAAGATAAGAACTTAGTTCTGGAATTATTCTGGCTAATCCACAGATCGTTCTCAGTCAAAGAGCCGTCCTGCAACAGTCTACTCATGCGAATAGTAATGTTAAGGTATGTGTTTGCATTGGATCATATTTCTTTTAAAAAAAAAAGAAGGTTCTCCAAGTACTTTTCCAAGTAAATTCCACAGCCCAGACACAGCAGTGGCTCCAGATTTCTGCACATTTCAAAACTTGGCAAAGCTTCACCAAATAAACAAACTGAAAATAATGGAAGGTCTTGCAAGAACAATGAGGCAACCATAGTTTTCACACTCCACAGGATGTCCCTCCCCTCGCGGTCACACTGTCATTGCACCAACGGCAAGGGCCTTTCACAGACATCTACAGGTTTATTTCTCCCTTTGGGACCCACAGAGATAAGTGAAATATCTTGATCTTCTGGAGTGTTTAGGATTTATAATCTTAACATCCTTCCACACATCCATTGTTGTTGTGAAAGTGATGAGCAGCAGCCCGTTAGCTGCTCCCTGCTTCACCCCAGGCTTAGGATGTGCCAGATTCCGGGAATTATGAAATTACAATGCACTCATCAGATAATGCTACAAAGAACAAGGACTTCCCCAGCCCTCTCGCACACCCAGGCACCCAGATCCGGGCAGGTCTTCCCTTTGTCAAACCAGAAATCCTATTACTCTTAAAATTAAAACTGAAGTAATTTACAAGTTACTTCAATAATTTTTTACCTTGTTACTAACAAAACTAATCACAGAGCAAAAGCTGCAGCATCACTGCCTAAGTCTCTTAACTGCTTTCTGCCTCAAACTACAGGGAAATGGAAATTGCAGTTGTGATCTCTTCTGCTTGGTCCCAGGTTCTAACTTCTTGCTGTTATAGAAGTTTGCAGGTAATCTGTTGGCTCTACATGAATCAGGAGCTAATAAAAAGGAGCACAGGTTAACTTACGATTGAGGAATTTAGGAAATCAAGATCTGTTCTCAATTATCAAAGTCACCCTCATAATTTTAAGCGCCTCTTTGCCATAATTTCCTATCTGGAGAAAGGTCTCCGGACCTTCCTGGAGAAAGAAAATACTGAGCAGCTTGGAAGCGTGTTACAGGAGCGTATTTTGAAAACCAGCATGGTTTTGTGCCTGGAGCAGGCACCTGAACACACTCCCCACATGCTTTATACATACTGCTCAGTGCTTGTTTTCAGAGATATTTTTGGAGGACTAAATTAGCAAGATAGGTTAAAATTCCTATATTTTGGATTTAGAGCATTCCATATCTGATGATGCAGTCTCTCCTTACAACCACTTTCACCGGGACACAAAAGGCAGTTTATCGTTTTCTTACGCAGTTTCTTGACCTGATTCCCTGAGCAGCCGCAGGGAAGTCAGCGCGTACATGATTAGAACACTCAGCAAATCTGCGCCTGAGAGACAGAGCGCAAACCCCACCTGCATCAGCTGTAGTTTGCGGGGGCAAACTCCCTGTTTTCGAAATGAGTTTTGATTCTGACAAAACCTTCAATAGGTGAATCCAAGAAAACCACTCAAACAGCTTAGCTGCAGGGACTTAATCTTTGTAACCAATAGCAGCAGCTTGTTCCCATTTACTGTGCCCACCACACAAACAGCCCCCGGTAGGTTCACGCTCTTTAGATAAACTCAACTATCAACACTGGAACAGCCACAAGCAGAGGGACATTGTGAGAATAAAAGGAACTTTCTGAAATATTACATTTTTAACGGCGCTGGTATTCACTCAGCAGAAGGTCAGTAATCCGCTGCCGTTTCTGGATGCCACTTAATTCTTGTAACCAAAGAGCGAAGTTTTGCTGTGACACCTGGCCTTCTAGGAAGAGGGAAAGAAACTGCCAAGGTGCTTCAGAGACTCACAACATTCTACACATGAGTTGATCTAAAAGATAAAATGAGAGAGTAAGTTTCAATTTGCCCATTCTGTGTGTTATAAAGTTCAGAATTACAAGGCTCCTCCCCAAGCATGAATCTTGAAGCCCATAAAGATTCCAAAAAGAACCATGCACTCAATAATATCTGTATCACAGCTTACACGATGGATACAATCAGCTTGCTTGTGTTCAGTGCTGTACACAAGGACAGAAAAGAGAAAATCACAGATAGAGAATTCTTGTCAGTCACCTTCTCCTATCACAGAGCCATCCCCGTTTATCTAGGGTGTACGAAACACGACGCAGGGAGCAGGCACAGCCAATGTTTTCCAAACAGAATATGGAGGAGCAGGTCTCCAAACCTGTATGTTGGCACAGGATGTCTAGAAACAGATTTGGACACCCACACCTCAAGATCATTTTTGAGGCTGTTCTGTTCTAAAGAGTTGGTTCCTTCTGGGTATCACCCTACAGCTCCAAGGATTTAAACTCTACAGCCCAGGTAACTCGACGTTGGCCAAGCTGCCAGTACTCCCAGCATCACACTAATGACGGCCTCAGTGGGAAGCTAAAAATCTGGATAACTATTCATTTTAGTGAGTTTTCACTCCCTCTCCTTTAAAAATGGAACGTATGGCAAGACAGCCACCAAAATACAGTGCTGCTTGTCTGCATCTATCTCCCATTCCAGGCAAGGTCTGCCATGGCTCGGGGCGGAGGAGGGATGGCAGAAATACCGCAACGTTCATCAGGAACATCAGTCGGGACCAAAGTGTTCCAGAAGGAGCCAAACAAGGTTGGAGACAATGACAAACAAAGCTTAGCGCTGATAAATGAGAGACGGGAGCACCAGGAGGAGGGGAAATACCGACTCCTCCTACATCCTACCAGACCCTGAATTAAACCGCAGCGCCCTGGGAAAGGAGCTGAAGGCGGGAGGCCCGGCCAGGGCTTCCCGGGGACAGCCGGGCCCGGCTGCGGCTCAGCGCGGGGAGCCCGGACCGGCGGGGCCGGTGGCCGACCGCTGCCGCCGAAGGCGCTTGTGCCGGACCCGGCCGCCGCAGTGGGGTGAGGTGGGGTGAGGTGAGGCCCGGCCCGCCACCGCCTCCCCCCGGCCCCAGTCCCGGGGCCTCGCCCCGCACTCACCGTCCTGCCCATGGCTCCCCGCCGGGCGGCGGCCGCCGAGCCCAGGCGCCCCGGGCCCGGGCGGATGGCAGGCCCGGGCCTACGGGCGAGCGCCGCAATGCGCATGTGCGGGGGGAGCGGCGCTCCGGTTCCGGCCGGGGCTGGCGGCGGCGGCGGCGGGCAGGGAGCGGCCGGGGAGGCGCGCGGCGATGGCGTCATCGCGCCGCGCCGCCCCCGCCGGCCGGAAGCAGCGGGCGCCGCGTTGCCCGGGTAACGCGGGAGCCGCCGGTGCCCCGGGCCGGGGGGGCAGACGGGCCTTTGCCGGGGCCGGTGGAGCCTGGACGGTCATCTCGTAACACAAACCGGGCCGGCAGCGAACCCCGCGGAGGGGATGGGGGGTTCGGCACCGCTCGCCGGGGTTTCAGCCGCCCGCAGCCTGAGGTTGGGCCCCGTTCTGAGGGTGCCGGAATATTCCCGGTACAAGAATCACCTGCGGAGCGGACGGCACCGCCTGACACCGGTGTGGTGGTGGTGAAGGCTCCTCCAAGTCACTCATCGGTTGGACTTACGAGAGTGGTTTCATGGCGAGCAATAGATAAAAGTAAAGAAACTTCCTCCCTGCTGTTTTTCCTTAGATTTAATTAGGAATTGCTTTCTGTAATGGAAAGAACCCAACCTTTGGCGTTGGCTCCCTGCCCCACTTGCCATTGGGCACCATCACCGTGGAAAACCATTTAATAATAACAACAACAACAAGTCAAGGCGTGTGGCAACGCCAGGGCTGGGGCAGCCCCAGCGGCCGCCCTGACGCTCCCCCTCGCGTTCCGTTCCTCCGGTCGCTCCTGCCCTGCACGGCGGTTTTGTTCTGCAAATTGAAAATTACAAAATTACAACGAGGGGCCTGAGGGGCAGGACGTACATGGAGGGGAAATTATAGAAGCGGCGGTGCCCTCCCAGCAAACTGCCATTGCTGCGTCTCCCTGTGCTGGGAGGGGAAGGCAGGCGCGAGGCTGATACATTTTCCCAGTAGCATGAAACTGGGAACGTCTGTTTGGTGACTTAAGAGAAGCAGGAGAGCCACGTTCCATTTATCTCCACCATTCCCTGGGACTGGGGCCACAGCCCAGAGGTGGGAATTTCAGTCCAGACAACAAAATGATGGAGTCGCTTTGTTTTTCCAGCTTTGCCTTGGAGCACAGCAGGGATGCTGCTGAGTGCAAGTGCTGCAAATGCGCTCCTGGCGTCCTGCAGGAACCCTTGGGGTGGGCGAGGAGGCCTGGAGGGTTTCCTCACCTCCAGAAAAACCCAAACAGCTCCAGATCCCGCACCGAAACCCGCGTGTGCAAGGGTGTGATGCTGCAGCATCAGTGCTGAGACTGACCCTGTTCATTTCTTAGGTCAAGGTGACAAAAAAAGCGCAAGAGGACCCCATTTGGTTTTCTGCCTGAAATATTTTGACCCCCTTTGCTGCTTAAATGAATATGTATCTTTATAAAAAATAAACTGCCCTCAGGTCAGGCATCAACTGGAGCTGTGACATTCAAAGAGGCAGGATCCTGAAGGAGCACTTGTGGTTCAGCCTGAAGCAAACCCGCCCACAGCGCTCGGGCACGGCCTGGGGCTGTATTTCTTCCCTGTGCTAATTTTACTAAAGACACAACTCATATTCCTGTTGATTGAACAGTTTTGTGTTGACAGCGTCGAAGATTTGTGATGAAACTTATCATCAGCCCGGAGAGCGGGCCATTAGTCCTCGTCACAGCGGCCAGCGAGGGCTGAGATATTTTATGGCACACTTCGAAGACAAACATACGCATTTATATGTCACTTGTTGCGATATAAATGCAAACTTGTACTTCTTTCAAAACTTTTAATGAATTGTACACATTTCACAAGATTTATAGCATGAACCGAATGGCTCAAAATATTACTTTAAACATATTTGTCACTTTGGCAACAGAACAAAAAAAATCTGGAAGATATTGCGTTTAGAAATAAATCATAAATATATGCATCTTAAAGGAGTTTATTTTGGTCATTAATAGTTGATGGACCCCCCCAGTGCAGGATTTAAAGTTGAATTATGCAAAATCAAAAACAAACCTTATAATACTTAATCAAACATGCATAAAACTGTCAGGGACAAATAAATTCTCTCAATTAACTTGCTTCAGATTGTGATTGCATTTACTAATTTAATCAACACTAGAATAATTTGGAGACTGGGTAATGATAAATTACGATGGTGCTGCACATGAAGGTAGCGCACTGAGACAAGAATGCAAGAAATGCTTTCTGGGTTGAGGGCAAAAAAGTAACAGCTGAGCAGTCACAACCGTTTTATAATGGTAACTTATTTGTGTTTTGGGGGGAATTTTTTCCAACAGAGACTTAGAGGCCCATTGTGGATCGACCTTGTGTGGATGAATGACTTTAATGTTGGCCCACGCAGTCAATTGCATCTCAGTCTGAGTGAAGAAGTTGAACCCAGGCAGGCATTCCCTCCTCTTTTTTTACTCATTTTAGGAATTTGGTGTTTTGCTCTGAACACCAGGCTGGGAACTGCAGCTTCCAGCTCCGCTTTCTGGCACCGGTTCGTACTTCAGCCTCGGTCAAGGCATTTAGGCTGGCACTGGAGCGAGAACCCTGTAATATTGAGATGTCCTTTAGCTCCATCCTTCTGCACTTTGAATGGATCTGCACTTACAATAAAATGGGTCTGACCCTGTCGAGAAAAAGCTTTCAAACTATTACTTGTGGAGAGCTAAACATCGCATTTTTGCAAGCGTAAGCAAGGCTATATTGAGAGATTTTCCTTTACAGGTTCACGTGAGGGAGGCTATAAGGTATTTGACCCCATAAAACACCTGGACCTCTAAAAAATCAGACCCTCATTTGGTCTTTAACCTTCCTACACCTGTTTTACAAAAAATAACGGTGTCCATATAGCGGCTGTAGGAATGAACTCATCATCGCGAAACTCCCTCCCTCTCTCTCTTTCTTTTTTTTTTTTTTAATTTTCTGTCTCTCTGCAAAATAGGCTAACTGACCCTTTTTGTCACTTTTTGTTTGAAATGGGGATTATGCTTTATAAATGTACAGCACCTAGCACCATTTGGTCACCAGTAGAAATCAGTAAATAAAAATCTGTGTGCTGAGAAATATCCAGGAAGATAGTGAACAAGTTTCCTTTGGTGACCCAGAAACAACTACTTCCACGGTAATCCTATAGCCATATAGGTAGCCATAACTCTTAAGGTCTTAAAAATAATAAATGTGTTAACATGATATTTTTCAAACAGGCTGCTGGTCGGGTCCAAATACACCATTGAAAGCCAACGGCATCTTGTGCAAACTCCCTTGGGTTTTGCTGAGCCAGCCTGTAAAGCTGAAATATAACAAATTAAGGAATTAATTCTTTCCTTTTCCTTAAAGGAGATTTAGGGTCAAGTCTGGGCCTTAAATTTTAAATGTAATCGATCCTCCCTGCAAATCTAAAGTGCAAAAGCTTGCAAAATAATTTTCCCTTATTACTTCTTTCCAGATCTCATCTCTTATCTGAAATGCCAGCTTTAATCAGCGGGAAGAGATTTGCATGTGGTAAATAATAATGCGGTATATTAGACTAATCAAATAAAAATATGTGTGGCAGAAAGTGGGAATAATTCCCACTTGTGCAGCACCGCAGTGCCCGCCTGCAGCCCCCGAGCCCCGGGGAGTCGGCAGCCTCAGCTTGTGGCGTTAGTTGGGGTTTCGAGGGAGTGATGTACACACCGCACCGCACCCCCAACTCAAACATGGGCTGCAAAGCTGGAAAACAGCAGCGCCAGGTACAAGTGGAAATCCCAGGGCAGATGGTGAGGTCGCAGAGCGCAACGAGGGCAGGCTGTCCCGTCCCTGCAGGAATCCCTCCTCCTGGGATATTTTTATACATAAATATTTCACACCTGGCTTGCAAAATATAAATCTAGACCAGCCTGCAGTTTGTGAAGAAATAAATTATTTGCACGTTGATATACACAGAAAAATGCATGTCATCCTATAGTGGGGACACTTAATTTCCCCAATAACACACAAAAGACAGAGCCTTGCCAGCACGGCTGTTCCCCCACCTCTGGAGAAGGGGAAGGTATTAATATAATAGTTATTTTAGAGATGCTGGAGTCATGGAAAGATTCCTGCTGACCGCCGGGGACTGGAGCAGGAACCAGCTGCACACATATGGTGGGTGAGAAACTGTCTCTAAAACAAATGAAAATAGAAATGGCTGGTTTGCCAGGGCCAGGACTCCTGCCAAAGCTTGTTGCTGCATCATGCTGGCGAGCCCCGTGCTGGCTGATGTCAGAAACTGCCTGTTATGCAGAAAACTCTCATGGAGAAGTGTCAGTATTGCCTTCTGTTCATGTATAGGCTGGGTCTAATGTAAGCACGAGGCGTTAAAGCAGGCTCGATCCCCCTCTGCCTTGTGAAGCTGAGCTTTGGTGGGCAGGCTCGGGAACCGCCAAGTTCCTCTGGCTCTGCCAAGCACTTCTCAGAGGGTGCCATTCTGGGGCAAAGTAACACCTCTTCTCTGGGAATCACTGTGTTTCCATTCATTAATAATGTCTCTTAAATCACGGTAATAGCAGACAGGTCCTCTTAAACTCATTGCACAGACCCATCAGGAGATTTAGCTGCTCAAGGGTCATTTTAGCAACAGCAACCTGTCCCCTGGGTCAGCAGCAGAGCTGGGTTGCGTCTCATCTCCAGCATTTCCAGTGCTCCCATCTCTATTTTCAGAGGAATTTTAAGCCCTCAGGAGGGTGCTCAGCACCACACCAGCACTCAGAGCAGAAAGGCCCTGGGCAGGGAGTTTGCAGAGCTCCTCGTGTGACAGGAGCACACCGTGGCTCTGCACATAAATAGCAGCACCACCAGCCACTCAATACTAAAAACCGCCCTGGGAGCAAAATGTGAGGACTCAGACTGAGCTCTTGAGCGAGGAAACACAGACCAGATCTCACTCCATTATTCTCCAACAATTCCCTGGAGAAAAACAGATGATAAGGTAAAAACACGACACCAAGCCATCCAGGCAGGCTCTAGTTTTTAGCCCAGCCAGTTCTCCTTCCATCCCTTTTCTGATGCTTCAGCCTCAGTTATCCAACACCTGCCAGGAACGGGCAGGCGCTCAGGGGAGATGGAGAGTGACAGGAGAGAGCGGAGACAAACCTTCCCTCGGCAAAGGTGTATTTCCCCGAGCTCCCCCTGCCTCCCTCCCTCCAGTGTGAATCAATGAATCCAACTACTCTGGGCATTGGCTAAATGTCAAATTTAGAGACAGCATTCATTTTTCCGAGATCAATGGGAAACAGAGTTTGTCCATATTTCTTAAGCATCACTACAGAGCATCAGTCAGTGCCCAAGCCCCCACTCGCTGGGGTGGGCTGTGATGGTACTGGGGGGAGTTCACTGGGCCAGGAATCCCCCAGTGCTATTCATTAGGGTGCACAAAATACAGCTATAATACTTTAAGGTAAATTACTGTAAGAGCTCATTTGTAGAAAAAAGGAACAAAAAACCAAAACACAAACCATTTTTCTTTTTTTTTTTTTAAACCAGCTAGGAAGAGCAGTTGAGTATCTCCCAAACTGAACCTGCCAGTGCAGCACCCCGCGTTTTAGGAAGCACATTGCAAGGATCAACCCCCAGGACCCTGCAATATGTCACGCAGGTCCCCGCGCTGTGTCCCCAGTGTCCCCGCGGCGTGGGCAGCCCTGGCTGTGCCTGCGGCCACGTCCCGCCTGGCGGTGCTCCTGGCCCAGGGATGGGATGATGGGGATGCTGAGGATGCTGCTGCTGCTGCTGCCGCCCCAGGGATGCAGCTGCTGCACCGGCATCAGCCCGGCAGGAGCAGGGACAAGGCAGAAAAAGCAGCTCCCCAAACCATTCCCAGCTTTGAATTCAGTGCATTACACAGCGCGAAGCCTCTTCTCCCTCTGCAAAGAGGGGTGACCCAGGCACGTTCCCCCTCTCTCCGGTCCCAGGTCAGGAGTTTCCTGTCCTGTCCCCTCCTGATGTACCCAAGATGTGACAGGGTGCAGGTGGGAAGGACTCTCAGTGGGAACCCCCTGCATCGTGCAGGCTCCTGAGCCACCTCTGCCTCTGGTTCCTGGGGGATAAAACAAACTCTCTCATTTCTTTTGGGCAAACTGCACCCTGTGTCCCCTTTGCTAAGCCAAATGTTGCCCCTCTGTTCACAGGGGAATCAGCAAGATGTCTGTGGAAGAGTTTAGCCTCAGTTTAGAAAAATGCTTTGCTGACAGTTCAAGAGAAACTTCTGGTGCTTAATACATTTCAGGAGTCTTTCTGACATCGCTGATGCTTAGTCTGTCTAGCGCAAAGGAGAAAATTACTTTCCAGCATCATAACAGCAGCAACACCCATATCAATAAAAATGATGAAGAAAAAAAGAACAAGGTACCTATAAACCAAAACTATCTTCAAATATATCCGCATTCAATAGCAGTGTCATCTCAAAGACCCCATGCCCAGCTGGCGGGTGCCCCTGCACCTCAGGGACTGTGACCGGGAGAATCCTGCTCCTTTCTCCCCAACTCTCCTGAATTTGTTGCCGGCCGATCAGCCCGTAACTTAATGGTGCAACATTTTGCGAGCAAGTACATGGAGGAGACAAAACCCCAAAGCCCTCATCAATCACAGCCTGGCTCCTGGTACAATTAGCAAGTTCTATTATCTTTAAGAATGACACTTGTAGCACAGAGCAAAGCAAGGCACACCTAATATTCTAATACCGCATGTAAAAAAGGGAAGGTTTGAATTGCATTAGCATTGCATTAGATTCCCATGACTTTTTATATCAGCACTTGTGAGTTATTTATGAATTCATTTATTTACAAGGACAGCCCTTTCTGCATTCAGTTGCCATGGTTGCTTTAACTCCTGTATCCTATTAATTCTGGATGTTATGAAATAAATATAGATCAGGCAATCATTGTGTGGTGGAGGTTTTTTTTAATCATTATTCTTATTTTACAATTTGATTCCCCGTGTCCTGGCCAGACAGGCTTTAACACCAGGTATATCTCCAGAGGATCCACTGCCAGACGGCTGGGGAGGTGCTGTGGGGGCAATTCATACAGATCTTCCCCTGCCAGTCGTTTCTGCCACAGAAATACAGCCTGAGCAGGGCTGGGATGTGGCAGCTGATTCCCAGCACTGAGCCACCTGCTTTAGTTTAAGGCAGCAAGCGGAGACCAGAGCTGGAAGCAAAAAGGGGATTTAGCAAGGCCAAGCGTGCCAGCCTGTCTGAGCAGCACAAGGGGGCATCGGGCACCCTCGCCTTTGGGAATTGCTGCAAAATCTTTCATTATGTGGACTGTGTCTTGCTACCTTCACCCCCTGCAAATAGTCTGTTTGCAAAAAACTCACTTATCAGAGAGTGCCAAAGTAGACAAAGCCCTAGAGAGAACACGGAGGGTTTCTCGTGTCACCTCGGAGAGATCAGAGTGTGTTCGAGTGCCCAAGTCTCACACGAAGCTACTGCCTTGGCTCCTTTTTGAAGGACCAGGGTCAGTTTGGCTGCCCTGTTAGCTGAGAGACAGAGAACAACTTAATTTTACAAGGGTGAGAGCCTGGCCATACCCGTCAGACCCCCCGGGGTGGGAATGCCCCAAGAAGGAGCTTGTGTGTTGGCCCGTGGAGAGAGCAAAGGTTCAGGAGCCCGGATCCTGAAGCCACGATGCTGGAAAGTGTATCGTAATAGAATTCCACAAGAAAATTAAATCAATTACTGAGTCTAATAAAGCTCCCAAGGTTTTTAATTAAACTAAGTTTTAATTAAAGCATCACGAGCCCCCGGCTCTTTTGATATTCTGCCTCAGATCCCAGAGGGTTGCAACGCCTTTTTCTCATTTACATGGGCTGGATCAATCAATGGAGTCACAAAAATGTGAGAACTTCGTCAGTTTTACGGGCTGAAATATTGTAACATCAGCCTGGAATCTCCAGGGCAGCTCAGGGCTGGGAGAGGGGTGACCTGGGGTGACTTCTGTCCTCAGCAGAGAGGAGCGAGCATCAGCCTGAGCCGGTGCTGTCCTGGGAAACATCCTCTCCAAAGCAAAACTCCTGCTGTCTAATCCAGGAGACTCTGTTAGTGGGAAGCTATAGGAGCTCAATAATTCCCCCGTGCCGTGTCAGAGCCGGTGCTTTTGCCTCCTATAAAAACAGCCCCACTCTTGCCCCGCGGTGCCCGTTCCACGCTGCTGCTCGGCCCTGGGACACCCCAGCAGCACCGGTCCAGGACACAGGCAGGAAAACTGCAAACCAGACCCACATCCTCCGACCCGCACATCTGGTAAGTGGCCCCAGAATGTTCTGCCTCTATTTTAGTCTTGTTTTGTACACAATATGCCCAAAACATACTTTATTTCTTAAGGAGATAAGGATCTTTATGTAACCCATTTTTCCTTAACGCTAAGTCCTTTGTCAGGATTAAAGAATCCTAAAACATCTGTACGGGCTTGGGTGGCAGATGTATAGAGAAAGCAGCCTAAAATAACATGGAATATTAACCTACTAAATGAGGTATTAAAAAAAAATAAAAGAACCTTCTTGCACCCTTAGTTACAGCCAATTCCTGACCCCGGCCCCCACGATGTCAATGCGTCTCCAGTGGGTGCACCCCAGGATCTGCCCCAGCTCGCCCTGCTCTGAGCCCCCCGCTGCTAATCAGACAGCTCTGGGTGCTCGTTAGCGTTAACAGCTCAGCACAGGTGGGTGGATGGATGGATGGATGGATGGATGGATGGATGCTGGGGTGTGTGGATGGATGGCTGAGGGCACTCCGTGACTGCTTTCCCAATACCTGTGATCAAACCTGATGTGGCTGAAAGTCTCTAGAGCAGATCAGAGATAACCTGCAGTGCCTTGGTCAGTTAGAGCCCACTGTGAGCAGCCTCCTGTCCTCATCTCCCGGCCCATTTCCAGCGATCCATACAGGTCCCATCAGTCCTGGCCACAGCCAGCTCGCTCCCAGCCAGCCAAGGCCATTAGTGTGATTACTGGAGGTCGTGAAGTTCAAACCAAAATGTCAATTTTCATTTGGAAGAATGGTCCCATTTTAGGAGCAAAGGGATTTTTTTTTCCCCTCTCTCAAAGAGACCTGGACTGTGAAATCATTGCTCCCCAAAGACTTGCAAATTTCTGGCCAGCAAAAGGTGCCAATAGCTGCTAGAGCCAATAAAAAGATTAACAAGGGTCACCGGTGCTTTCCTCTTTCCCTGCACTCAAAGGCTCTGGGGCCTATTTTGAAGATATTAACCATTGCCTTTACCTTCTGCACGTTCATCACCGGGTTTGGGGTCTTTATGGATTTATTGACAAGACATTGCCATTAATCTTAGCCGCAGAATGCCAGCCTGGGAGTCACTTAGGTTACATCACCCCTTCAAACAGGAGCATTTAGCCAGGGAAGTTTTTAAAAGGAAGGTTGAAATAAGACAAAGTAGCTGGTGGGTGAAGTTGAGTGGCTGCCGAGAAAAGAAGGCAAAGGCCTGACCTTGGGGAGTCAGCCGGGTTCTGCTCATTGATTCAGGGGGGGTCACGATGCCGCCCCTGTGCTCTGGGGTTAATTACCCACATTTGGGGCAATTCAGGAGGATGGAGAGCCAGCAAGAAGACGGATGCTGGCCCTGCTCAGACCATCCCAGGCAGGGGCGGTATGGTGCAGTTATTGGAAATTTTAGATGTTTGCTTTCTGGAGAAACTCAAAATAGTTCCAAAAGGCCTTGCTCACATCAGGCTGCTGCTGGGGACACTGGCTGGGCTGCTGGCACCACAGGGTGGCACAGGACCAGGCTGGGTGGGCTCCTGCCCACCTAGGAGGTGTCATGCTTTTAAAGTGGGTTTTTTCCTTCTATGTCATTGCATTACATAGTTAAGTCTATTCCATCTTTACCTACTGACAATGTGGCACTTAATTAAGTGGTTTAATTAGAAGCTGGCAGCTTTAATTAAGTTTAGGACTGTAGAGGTGACTGGGAGCCTCCAGCGGAGTCTCAGAGCCTTTCCCTGGGGGAGCGATGGGGGCTGCTGGTGAGGGACAAAACTTTGCTCCCTTGTCCATCGTCCTTATCCACACTGGGGATGGAACCACCATCCTGCTGTGTCCCCCCGTCTCTGAGGGGGCGGGTGGTTTGGGGACCCTTTGCTCAGATGTTTAGGAGAGCTGAGGTCCTCACTGGGACCACGGAGCAGGAGCGAGGTGTGAGGTGGGGGGCTTAGCAGGGGGTGGGTGGCAGGAGCCCAGTGGGTGCCCACGTCTCCTCACTGGGGCTAAACCCACCGAACCCCCGGGATGGACGGTGGGGAGCAGGACAGGTAACGCGGGGCAAAGGCTGCGGTGGGTTCAGGAACAGCATCTGCAATTCTAGACCATGCGTGGGGCTGTCTAAAAGATGTATTGCTTTTTAATAATGTAAATATGTAAATATTACTGAGGTGCCATTAATCCTCGTTGCTTCAACATGATACCACTCTTAAGAACAAATGCAATAAGATATTATTAATATGCAAAGTAATAGTACATTAACCAGACTAACACCAATAAATTGCAGAGGTTAGTACAAAGTGAGAAGTTGCTCACGGAGCCACCTGCACCCCACTCGCCTTGGGGCACTGCAGAGGAACCCCGGTTTGCCATGGAGAACCCTGGTTTGCCATGGAGAACCCCAGTTTACCACGGAGAACCCCTTGCCCTTGGGACATGGAGCAGCAGTGAAGGAGCAGGAGGCCCTGGCAGAGAAGGTGGTCAGGAGGAGGCTGGACCAGGCAGACCCTGCTCCCGATTTTTGAGCAAGATCCTGAACTGCTGAGGCTCCTTTCTCAAAGTCTTGCCTGTTTTCCTGCGGGATTTCTTGACCTCCTTCTCATAACAGATTTGTTTTGAATCCTAAACGTGTATTAGGAGGGAGAGTCTTGTTGGTCCCAGAAATGTGGGAGTTAAGCCAGGCTTTGTGCCAGGTTTCCTGCCTGGACTTGCCAAGAAGTGGCCAAGCCTTCATCTCCTCAGTTGCTGGATTTTTCTCCCAAAAAAGTGCGTCTCTATTCACAGACCTAAGTCCAGCTCTGTTAAAATCTTCAAGCCTCCAGCTCTCACTGTTTGCCTTTGGGGGTGTATTTCCTCTCGAAATACAAGCACATTCAGGGATTAAAAACTGGAGCAAGCACCCTGATTTACATTTGCCAGGTTGTGAGTGCAGCCTCTTGCTATTTGTCCTCGGATCCAACTTCGAGCTTTGCAAACAGCAAGTGGGGATGGGGGGAAGAACACAGAGGAGATCAAAAGGAGCAGGAGAAGCCATAAAGTCTGAATTTAGGGCTTGAAAAGGAAATTATTCCGTGCAAATGGCTGCTTCAGTTCAGACCAGCCCTGCCTTGTAAATCCAGCTCATCCTTCTCACAAGGGAAACCCAGTGAAATAACCAATATTTCAGCAACACACAGACTTCTGGAGACCTTCACCTCTCAGTGTCTTCTGAGCCCCACAGCCAGGCACGGGACTGCGGAGCAATTCAGGCACAAGCACAGCCACGGTTTATGCAAAAATTGACCCAAGTAAGGGCAACAGGTTAAAGTAATTCTGTTTAATTTAGTAATCTGGGCTCTTTATCATTAATGGAGTCCTTGAGGGGTGGGGGTCACACTGTCTCTTTTTTGGCTGAAGAGAGCAGCAGAGATTATTGTTAATATTCAGGCTGTTCAACAGAGCAGAAAGACGTTTGGCTATTGACAGCACTGCTGGTTTTCACCTCATTGGTGAATGGAAATTGCCAAATTAATCTCTCATTAGATCTGAAATTAAGCCTCAATTTCATGATTAATGAACCTCAGAACCGCAGATTTACCTGTGTACAGTGTATTGAGAAATTGTATACAGTAGATATCTGCAAATAATCAAGATTGTATCCAAGAAAAGGAGTAAAAAAAATTATTATTCTTGGTTCTTCTCCGTACAGGAATGAAGTGGCACGCAGTAAAATTATCAGGCAGTAGGCTGGTTTTGCCTTTTTTTTTTTTTTCCCCCAGAGCATTAATGAACCGCAGAACTCACTGCTGGCGTATGTTGTGTAAGTTACCACTATGAAGGAGCTAGAAAGAGACTGTGCACATTTGAGCATTATATGTCCATCTACTGCTTTCAGCCCAGGAGGTCTCTAGCCAGTGGGTTGCTGGAGGGGCAGCACTGAAATGCAGAATTGCCCTTTTTTCAAATCCTTCCCCTATGGATTTGCTGCTGCCGTGTTGGAGACGGCTCCTGGACCAGAGCTCCTCTTCCTCAGCTAATTGGAGCAGCTGTTTGGAGCTCACCATGTACAAACTGCCTTTCCAGAATGTGAACCTTTCCTTCGAGGGTTTCTTTTATGCATCATCATTTTAGCTGGCCCTATTGTACTGGAAATCTGTTTGCCACATGTTAGCTGGAGCTCATCTGCTAAGATCCTTGGTTAAATATTCATGGGGAGGTAGCTATTAAACTAGGGGTGAGAACTCAGGTTACACAGTGGAGACGAGAAGGGGGCGCTGGCAGCGGAGACTGACTCGATATCAAGTTAAAAACCCTCATGGAAAGGACTTACCCCACATAAGGCCTGGGCATGGAGAGGTAGGAAAAAAAATCCTGATCACATTGTGCTGCTGAAGTACATTAACAACCTCAATGCGATCAGTTAAGTGGAGTGTTGGGCAGCCTGGAGCCCTAAAGCAGCTCTGGCCGCAGGTGAGGTCCTACATGAGCTTGTGACCATTAAAGGATCATCACAGAATCATAGGATACCAGGTTGGAAGGGACAACGAGGGTCATCTGGCCCAATCTTTCTTGACAAAAGCTCAGTCTAGACAAGACAGCCCAGCACCCTGTCCAGCTGAACCTTAAAAGTGGCCAAGAAGCAAGAGGCAATTTCCAAAGGGCTTGAGCTTTTAACGGGGGAAGAAAAAGTGTCCTTGCACGGCACATGTCCATACCCACATGCACAGGGCAAGGAGACGGGTTGGACAGGGAAGAGCATCAAACCTGCTGCCCCAGTCGGCGTGAGCAACTCAAGTGATGCTGCAGTGAGGATGCCTGAGCAGGGCAGGGTGGGGAGCGGCGGCAGCTGGGGACAGGGCGGTCCCCTGTGCCTTTGCAGCAGTGTCTGGGGACAGGGCGGTCCCCTGTGCCTTTGCAGCAGTGTCTGGGGACAGGGCAGTCCCCTGTGCCTTTGCAGGAGGTAGCTGGGCACAGACCATCTCCTCTCCATCGCCTCGTCCCTGGCTGTCGGCTCCACAACCTGGGGGCAGGAACGAGAAGGGCAAAAGGGCAAGGGAGCAGAAGTCAGTCTGGGGTGTCAGGTAACGGGTTACCTGAGCTCTGCCTAAAGGTAACTTCCTCATGAATAGCCCACAAGCGCTCATCCCAATGACACGCGAGGCTGGTGAATTATGCAGAGCAGCGGGCTGTGCCGAGCAGATGGCATCGCTGCTGTAATGTGAGCACCCACACTACACAAAATGCAAAGCCCAGCAATTAACCTTTTCGAAGGTTTCCTCTTGTCTCAGGGATTAAACCTCTTCCAACCCCCCTGCGCTCCACTCCTACCTGAGAGAAAAGAGTAATCCCACAAATAAATAGGGAAACAGGTTTTGATACCTCCAGCAGCCCCACGAGGTTGTGACCCAGCTCCCAACCCTGCACCTGATGGCAGCAGCTCTGAAAGAGCGGGTGCGGAGTTTGGGGTGCCGGGGTGTCCACGCTGCTGCTGTGTCACACCAAGAGTCACTTTGTCTCCCTCATACCTGCTGGCTGGGGACAGCAGCATCCCTCCGGCGTGACCGATGGCAGGATGAGCGCAGAGCTGCGGCACATAATGTGACATCCCAGCTCAGGGGCTTCTTCCTGCCCTGAACCCCAGACATCCTGCTATTTTTCTTTGAGATGAATCTTTAGCTCCAGAGGATGCCTGGAATCTGTTTGGGATTCAGGTTTTTTTTACATCCCCATGCTTCAGCATTTTATTCTTTGCAGAGCCTGTCCTCCTGGAGCCTGGGCCAGGGTTGATTTATGAGAGGGAAATAAAAGGAGAATAAATCATTTTTTAAATGAAGAGAGCAAATTGATCTTTTCCTCTCAGACCAAAAGAGATCCCACTATTCCCAATAAAAAAGGTCTATGGCAACAATTACTGGGTTAGAAGGGTAGACAAAAAGAAGGGGCCAAGGAAAGTGCAGCCCCCACAGCACAGGGCAGGTGAGGGGGTTTGTTCCTGAACCTCTTCTCCCCTGAGCCCAAACTTGCAGCCACCGCACTGGAACAGGGAACGCTCTCAGAAACCTCTGACCCTTCAGCCTGCACTCAGAAATAGCCAGAGTAGATTTCAGCCTTTGAAAAGCAACTCCAGAGGGGGTTTGGGTTCGCTAGAGATGGGAAAACTGGAGCACGTTCCCTTTCGTTCCCCCCGTGCTCCCCCTCGGCAGCATCTTGGTGGGGAAGCAAAACACGACCATGGGCAATGATTTACTATTTGAAGTGAAAAAAAAAAAAAGTATCACATGCCAGGCATTCACCTTGGTGTATGACAAAAGCTATTATTTTAACTATGATACTTAGTCCTCTTCATAATTAAACTGATTAATTCACAACAATGGAGTCTATATTGCCTAATACTTTTAATTAACAAAGTGTTGTACATATACTGGCAAAGCATTACTGGCATGTTTCCTATGCAATACACTTAATTCTGTAATAAATTATTAGTATGAATGACTAAGATACATTGCACCCTGGAAGAGACTGTCAAGAGAGAGGGACTTCAGACTCTCGGTTGCTGGTTGGACCATCATGGAGCAGAAGACATGCCAGCTTCTGTCCTTGTTTTCTGTTCCCTGCTGGGGACATTGGTGCCTTTGCAAATGGCACTTCTGCTCCAGACCTCAGGGAAAGCCAAGACACTTTCTTCATTGCTTTCCAGGGATCCTGCCTAGAAAAATACCAGGAGGACATTTCTTTATCTCGACACAAAAGAGAACTGTCCCTAAAAGATGGATTCTTTGTACAACTTGACCTGCAGATTTTGCTTGTTTTCCAGCTGGCATCCTAATCTGACCGGTTCGCGCATGGGGATTTTGCCTGCACCAGTTTTTAAGATGTGGGCAGTTACTGCTAAACAGGGGGTTGTTCCCAGAAAAAGTCAGTTTAGAGGCTCTGGAGGAGTTTTCTCTGGGTGGGCACAGGCTGGAGCATCTGTCACATCCACGTGGTCCTCGCCCAGCAGAGCAGCCCGTGCCTGCACACGTGTCTTGCTGCCAAGCTGCAAGGTTAGAGGTGACTGAGGGTTTTATGAATGGTCGTTAGGTCTGAGGAGGAAACTACGTCTTGTAAAGTAAGGATATGAAGGTTAATGGACGGATTCTATGTTTTCCCAGGTTTCTTACACATTAGTTAAGAGACAAATACCCTGGGGCCACATGCAAACCAGAATTCATTCCTGCAACTTTTATTGGATCACAGTTGAAGAACCTCACAGTCAGAGGTCACGGGTGTTGCTTTAAGACACAATCACTGGGGTCAAGCTAATCAGCACCAGGGATCACATCACAGGCTTTTCCTTTCTCTCTTTGTTTCCGGGTCCTCTCTGACCCTGATCAGAGCCTCCCAGTCACCACGTGGCTGCGGTTTTTGGGCTGACAGACCCCGTCTCAGACACTCAGCTGGAGAAACCTCCAGGTTTCTTCCTCTTTCATTTCAATTTGCAAGCAGAGAGGAGACAACCTGTGGCAAACACACCTGCATCCCTCTTTCCAAGCCCTCTCCCCAGCACAAACAGGCAGGGAAAGGGATGTGGGAGCTGGGAAGGAAGCAAGATCCCCAGAAATCAGAATTTCAGTGTGGCACGATATTTCTCCATGGCAGTCCTCATTCACACATATATCCAAAAATTATCTGTATGGACTTGATGCTAAAGGATTGTGCTGAACACATTTAGAGATCAAGAAGCTAGGGCCCCAGTGTCATAGCACATTCCTTGATGGTTTTTTCTGGCTGTGCTCACTCAGGTGGCTGGAAGTCAACAGGAACACACTCTCAGTTTTCTGTTGTATTTGTTCTGTTATCGTTTTTATCACGGGCTCTCGCATACTGCTCCTGTTTGCTGGACTTACCCATAACTGGTGGTGGTGGGAAGGGCCCCACAGCAGCCGCAGCTGAAGGGTTTTCAGCAACATCCAGATGCGAGTCCAAGTGGATTCCTTGCCTGTGTTTTCCCTGGGACGGCCCTGGCCTCGCCACACAGAGATGTTGTTTGCCCACCAGCCCAGGGCCAAGCACGTCCCGCTGCTGTCCTGCCACGGGGGCCAGCACCATTCCTCCTCTGACCGGCAGATCTGAGCCCGTTGTGCTTGGTCAGCACGTCACAATGATGAGTTTCATGCAAAAACTAAGCCTAGCCCCCGTCTCATAAATTTGTTATGCATTACATCCAATTAATGTAAATTATTACAGTGACTAAATAATGGCTCTGCCACAGGATAAGGGAATAATCATAAGTGAGCCTGCAACTTCCCAAGGTCCAACTGAGTTAACCCTTTCCGCTGACTTCACTGGACCTGGCGTCAGAGCCGGGTGCCAACCCTGATCCTTTGACTGCAGGAGCTGAGTCTGCCTGATCCAATGTTCTTATCACCATCCGTGAAGGTCTGGGCAACACCAGAGCGATCACAGTAACTGCAGCTGCCTACCGACAAAATCAACACCCATCCTTCCAGTCGCCAAGTAAGAGCCACTTGGAGAGAAAGGCAAGATCCCAAACTGCTACAGCTTAACTCAACAGCAAGATCAGAAGAGTGCCCAGAAATTTGTTATATTTGAGAAGGACAGAACAAATGGAAATACGCTGTGCTGGGTGCCTGCCCAGAGAGGCCAGCATTTCGCCTTTATTTCCCGCTCTCTGAGGCACAGAACCAGCCCAAACTGGCCACCCACGTACCTGGGAAGCACAACCGGAGGTATTGACCCTGGCAGCGCCAGCTCCCACACCTGCGTCCCCTCCAGCATTCCAAACACGCGGTGTCCCCGGGACACGGAGCTCAGGGTGGGTACAGAGCATCACCTGGCTGGGCAAACATAGAAACCAAGTCCTGGCTCGCAGGCAGATCTAATGTGTGCTTCTGGGGCTCGTGGTCAGAGTGTCCCAGGCAGGGAGCTTGTGCTCATCAAAAATGCCTCCGAGTGCTACTGAGACCTGGAGGCACCCGGGTGTGTTTTTCAAGGCAGAAGTGATCATCGATGTTTGCAATAATTCCTGTGCTCGGATTAAATGGAATAAAGGCATGAGTTCAGAGCAGTAAATAAATAGTCCTCTCCCTGCCTCAACGTGCTTCTCATGGATTCATTCGCAAGCTTCCCCGCATCCCATTCCTCCCTGGTTTGCTGGTGCCCAGCTCCTCATGGTACCCATTTTCCCTTGGCAGAGCAGCCCACAAATCATTTTGACACACCAATCAAGGGATCCGGAAATTTTTACACCACTCTGCCTCTCGAAAGATGAGTCACCTTCTGCACCATGTTCCCGGGCATCCAGATAAATCTGTCACAAACTTCTCCTTCCCTCAAGGTGCAAAATCCTTTCCCTTTTTCAACCGAGCCATATTTCCTCTTTCTAAGCTCCTCTGTCTTGCCCCAACACACATTCACACCCCTCAGCCATCTCAGTATATTTCTCCCTTTGTTCCTGTTTCACTGACAACTTCATCCTAATAGTCTCCTCAAAGGAATGATGAATGCATAAGCTGCATATTGATCACCGCAGTGATTGATTACTAGATCTCTTTGACAGATGAGCCTACTAAGGTAGTTGCCAATATGGAGGTATGGATAGCAGGGCCCCCTTGTACAACAGTCTAATGGTATCTGACCTGATAGGGCAGAAAGGCAACTCCCTCATTTCAGCAGGAAGAAAGGCTTCTTTATACTCTTTATAAAATAATTCATAGGAAACTTAAAACACTCAGACACAGAGAGATTGCAAATGGGGAAATATGATGGATTATGGGTTGAAAGGAGCCGACTTCTGGAAGCTAAATTGATCCCCAGGAAAATGTTTTTGTCTGCTGTGAAAAATGGGCAATATCTCAGCAGCTCTGGAGGGCTATAATCTGGAAAATAATTTGCTTTTGATTTCCTTTAGTTTCATGCAGGTTTCTTTTTTTTTTTTTTTTTTCCTGAAGTTGGTTCCTTGCAGGCTTTTTGTTGCTCAGCTGGGAGAATCAGTGATGAAACAGGCAAGGGATTAGCCATGCCAACGAATACGAGGTGATCCTTACTTAAGGTTGGAAAGGTCTCACCCCACCCATTGTCACTTATTCCATGGGAGATGTGACATTCCCTGCAAGAAGCACCCTGCCGACCAAAAAAACCAGAAGTCAAGCACATAATTGAATACGAGCATGTATGTGAGAAGTTAGAGAACCTCCAGCCATGATCCCGCGTACCATGAAGGAACTGGGGCTCCTTCCCAGAATTACACAAATGCAGGGCAAAACATAAAGCAAATTCACTTTTTCTAACCCCTACTCAATGTGCTCAACGACTGTTAAACAGTCACAGCGCAAAGCTCCTCGGGAGACAGCTACAGCGCCATCCCCCTTTGCGGGCAGCGAAACTGAGGCACAGAAAAATAACGAGTAACCTCAGATCTCAAGAGCTCGAGTGGAACCGACTCTGAGGTCCCAGAGCTGTCTGGAGTCACAACTGGGGTCAAAACTGAGTTTTTTTATTTACTGTTTCTGCACTGGAATCACAGGGGTGTCCTGGCTCGGGGGCTGGGAAGAGAAAGAACATGGGGTCGGTCAGGAAAACACACTTAGAAGCTTCTTATCAGAAAAGGAGTTTCTCTTGCTCTCATTTTTTGATCAGCTGCCCACTGCTACTGCTGATTACGAGAAATATTGTTCTGGCAACAGCTAGAAGAGTTTCTCAGAGTTCAAGAGGCTAAGAAGAAAATTTATAGAGAAGTAGTTACAGCCTCCCAGTGCCTGGAAATTCCTTGGTATTCGGCTTTACTCCAGAGAAATATTGAATCAATGGTGTGCTAACAGCTCAGGAGCCTATTACAATAACATGCATGCCTTGAGCCCAGACGATCAATAACTCAGCAGGATGCAGCTACCAGAAAACAACAACAAATTAGTTAAATTTCCATAGACTATACATTTGGTGAGTAATAATCAGTAAGTAGAAATGAACCAAGCCTGGAGAGACCACAGAGCCAAACCGAGATCTTTTATTCATGGCTTCAACTACCGCATTCACCGATGGGATGTTTGGGGAGGGCTCCAACCCTGTGAATATACAGTGCACGTTTCACTTCACACATATTCCTACCGAGCTCTGTTATTTTATTGTTAGCAGGACTTCTGCTTGCAGAGGTTTTTCAGTATAAGCCAGTAGAGAGGTACAGTAGCCAGAGACTGTAAGGCTTAAATTTAACCCATCTTATCATTTGCACATTCCTACTTTGACATACAGCCAAAGATGCCCTCTGCCTATCAGTAAATACATTCCAGGGGTCAAATCTTTCTCAGTTTACATATTATTGCTGCTGGCTTATATTCTTAGGAATCAGACAGAATTGACCTCTTGCCATATAAAGCATTTTGAGCATAAGAGCTCTCAGAACAGCAGAACCACAAATCACCAGGTCTGAGCACTACAGTTTAAGGCTACTTCCATGGTATCCATGCAGCCAAACTGCTGCTTTGTTGGAAAGATCCAAGGTTATTTTTCTCCTTGTAGAATAAAGAGCATTTTCATTTATTTCTAATCACAGATACCTATCAAAAGTTTATTAGCCCTTTATTGCTAGAGTTTCTATTAACTACAGCTAAAAGGTAAAGAAGAGCTTGCAGAAGCACAAGTGACATCCACGCAACCCAAATGAATTAGTTTGGGCCACAGTTGTGGCTGTTCTGCCCTTCACAGATTTTGTGCCTCAGCAGAAGTCTCACATTTTGCCCAATATGTTTGCAGAAGGGGAGGGGACACACATCGTGATCTAAATTACACTTGGCTAAATTCAAAGCAGCTCAACTTATTCACCTAAGTGTAAAATTAGATCAGGAAGTAGCCCTGGAACATTAGAATTTTAAATGTTTCTCATACTTGTTTGGTAGGCAATTTCTGAGGACCCAGATTTCACAAGCTGGTAACTGATTTTTATCTGCTCAGGTATTGAAAGTCTCCTATTCTTGACAGATTTTAAGGAGCCTTTTCTGAATACAAGGTTTTATTTAGTAGTAATTCTTCCTTTATAGCAAACTTGAGCTCAATCTACTCACATCTCTGTAGCTCAGAGCTTATATAGGATATTTCTATTAACTTGTACTTGCCAGTAATATCTAGGGTACCCATTTGTGCTCCTTTAAAATAATTACCACTCCTGAAATCCTTCTAAGATTGTACCTTTCAGTAGAACCAGCCCTTGCAGCTTCACTAAGACAGAGAATATTTGGTCTAATCAACCACTTTGGACAGAATAAATTAGGACTTTTGCTAGCTAGCTAGGAAATGACTTTGCATCTGAATGTTGTTGCTCCTGCTCTGATCTGTATTGCCAGCTGAAACACAAACAGGATGCGTTATAGAGATATGTTAGCTTATTGCTTTTAGTAAAGTCTAAGTGCCTACTGCAAGCCCTCTGGAGAAAGGACACCTGCATTAGCAGCGGCCTTCTGCAACAGGAGAGATCTTTCATAGCCTATGATATTAGTCATAAAAGCTTTTAATTCCTTAGTCCTCATTCTGACGGGTGGCTACATCTGCAGATGCCACCAGAGTACTGAGCGAGCATGTACTTGCCTGTGTATTTGTTGTGATTTCATGTTTGTTACTTAAGTATTTTTCATTTACAAGAAACACAAATTTCCAAAAGAAATAAGAATCCCTATATTAACCCCAAACTTCTGGAGATTTCACACCTATCGCTGCGCCACACTCATATGCAAGCTGAGGACAGGCAGGCAGGATTATCTTAGATGAAAATATTAAAGATACAGCTGTGCCTATCAGAAGAACATACATTAAGTTGCTCCAAGAACATATGTACCTATGGGGGTGTTGGGGAGGGTCCAAAATTGTGAATTCCATTTCAAAGAGACATTTTCATATGTATGTGGGGAAGCATCCAGCGGTGTCACGAGTGATCTATGTCTATTGCCGTCAGCAGCGTCAGCCCCGTCCAGGCACAAGCGCCGCAGTGAACTTACACGCTCGTGCACGTGGAACTATTTTTCATGGAATTGATGAATTCTGCAGCGATGTTCATAGCAGTAGGACACATTATTGCTGCAATATATGACTATCAGTAACACCTACAAGCCTTTAATATTCTGCAGCTGAACTGTGGAAACAGAAGAAAGTTGCTTGTAAATGCCTAATTCACAGTTTAACTGGGTTGTCTGTCAAAATAACTCTCAGGTGTGAAGCTTCAAGTAGGAAGCCTAAAAATCAGAAAAATGCGAGGAACTTCTTGATGAATGTTAAAAGCATTGTAGAGAAGGAGAAAGCCAACAGAGTACTTTTCTGCTTTCATCCTCATCACCGAGAGTCTCAATTAGCTGTCTGTTCAGCTATCTAATCACAGGCTTTCCTGCAGTCTTAGCAACTTTATTAAATGAATGGTAAATTAAGTTTCAAGCAACGGGGCTTTGTGGGCAGAATGTGGCAAAATGGATTCTGCCCTGCGTTTTCTCACTATAGGAAATGTTTCTCGGTTATTTCCATTTCCCAGTTCGTTTGTTTTGATGGGAGTGCTGGTGAACTGCACAGTGCTTCAGGATTCGCAGCTGCACTCCCTGTTTTTATCCTTATCTCTACAGATCAAGTTGTTCAAAGTGGCCAGTCGCTCTCAGGTACAGATGCAGGTCCCTAATTCCACCTCTCTGAGCAAGCACACAAGTTATTCGGTGGCCGGAGAATCACAGACTTTGAGCAGGAATGGACAGAAGGGTTGTAATGCAAAAAAAAATACCCAAACCCAAGCCTTTTGTGTTATGTGATTGTCCACTCCTGCCTTGCTCCAATGCAAGCCTGTTGCAAGACCAAGGTGATTCGTAGCCTCTGAGGTCGCCAGACTTGGCCTGGCTCTTCCTACATGTTAGTACTGCGCCTAACACCGCGCTGTCCTCGTGCACAAACGAGCGGTCGCTGCAGAAGCAGCAGCACCGAGCTGGTGGCTGCAGGAGCTGCCGCTCCCCAGAAACGCTGCGATCCAGCAGGACGCATCTGAGTTTGCATTCCCGTCATTCGGGTCGCCCGATAGCTCATTGCATGAAACATCGGCCCAGGCTTTGGCAGAAGTTGTGCTAAACGGCCGATTCTCTTCGGAGGCACTTGATTATATTAGACAGATAATTATTGATCCAGCTATAGTTTATCCTTGCTGCCTAATTTCAATAAACAGCAGCTCGGGGGAATTAGCAAGGGATTCTGTTCCCCCTCCCTCTGCTTCTTCAGGATTTGTCAGAAACAAGATGATTTATGTGTATTCCAGTAAGATTCTCGTTTGTTGGCAGACTGCAGGGATTGTTTGGGGCTGGAAGTACTAAGCTTTTATATTTAAATGCTTCCATGCGAGTATTCATGGGTCTCACTGCCTTGCATTGTAATATCTGAATAATAACTGTGCCTTATGCAAAACCAGTTTTCACTGTTCACTGTGATCAATTTTTCATTTTAAGCAACGCCCTGCCCTCTCAGGGAAAAAATGAAACAATCTAATAGGCAAGAAGAGAGAGATCTGAGGAAGGCAGTAAAACTCTTCCCGTTTTAAATAACACACAACTCATTTCAGGAGCACTTTCAAATATGTTGCTTTCCCTTAAGTGCAGATAATATTCGGAAGGTGTTCCCCCTCCTTTCAGGTGAGGCTTTTGGAATAACAAAGCATAAGAAAACGCAGGCCGGGCTGGACAAACCTTTCGTGAAGCTCTCTGTGGTTAGAAGGAGCCTGGGTTTCTTGCAGGCATCAGCAAGGAGTCCTTTTGTCCACAAAATACAAGATAGACAGATTCTACACACCACGTACAATATTTCGTACTGTCACTTGATCAGTTACTTTACTTTCAAGAAAGGTTTCGGGACAAACCTTTTACTGCATTAACCTTTAAAAACTGAAAACAAAAAACAACAACAAAAAGAAACACACACACAACCCTCTTCCGATCCTAATTTCAAGAACTTCCTGAGGGTCTGAGTCACAGGCCTCATTATAAATGGTAAATATTGTCTAAAAAAAGGTGACGGAAGGATCCTCTGTAGCTGGGAAAGCCAAAATGAGCTGTAAAGCTGGGCTGGCACAGCCTGCCTGTTTCCTTTGACCTCCCACAAAAGGACTAAAGCCCTTTTCCAGAAGCTTTTGCCGTGGTTGAGCAAGAGAACAACCTTCTGAAGGCACCTGGCCTGGTTTTAAAGACTTCAGACATGAACGTCACAGCCCGTGGGAAGTGACCCCAGCAGTGAATCACCAGCATCGCCTGAGAAAATGTGAAAGGTTCAGTCCAGAATTTTTGGAGTGAGACGGTTTTCACAAAATATTGAGGCTTTTTTAGGAAACATCCCGTGTTATTTTTCACTCTCACAATAGTACAAGAGTCTAGAATCTCCTCTGCTGAATATTTAGTGAGCAGCATCTGCAGCATCTTAATTACAGTAGCTGTTCTCATCTTAATCTCCTGCTTCAGAATAAGGTTAAGTGTAATCTGTCCTAGATTCTTATACAGATGGTTCATTCCTTAAATACTTGAGAAGAGTTTAGTCGATCTTTAATTCCTTAATCTGGGAACCAAGACCAGCCAACCTGATTCTGAGTGATATTTTACCAGATTTTACAAAAATACTGTCACACACCAACATGGGTTCATTTATTAGAATGAAAAAAAGTATTGAAAAGAAAAGTTGCTGGAGGTGAGAGGATCCAAATGACCCTCCCTTCCTTCCATTAACTCAAATAACTACGCAGTGTTATGGATAAAGAGCATCTGAATGGCAGGAGAAGCTAGCAAGTACTTCTTTCTTTAGCTGTGATATACAGCAGTTTCTAAACAGTTCAATAATATATTCAGCAGCTGTTTTTTTTAAATCCATAGCCAGACTGCCAAAAAATACAAATTCTGATCAGACAGATTTCCTCTTTGCAAGAAAACTGCACCTAACCAATTCTGATTCTGTTTCATAATTAGGTTGATTCTGATTTTAATTAGATTAATACTGAAGCAGTGTGATTTCAGCAGTGAAAATTGCTGTCATAAAATTTTAAAGCAAAATTTTGTTTTGTAATTGTTTATATGAGTCTTGAACCAAACTTCTTGACCGTCATGCAGCTATAAACAAAAACGAGTAGGTTTTTCACTTGGAGTACGGGAAAAAAAAATAAGGGTTTTGATTTCGCCCTCTTGCCTGGTTCAGTTTCCCTTGACCTCTCTCTCGCTGTCAGTGTTGTACCAAGGGAACCCCAGCCGACACGAGTGCAGTTGCACCACCTGCTCTACACCCCCAGCAAGAGGTGATGCCAAAAGCAGCCAGAGGAATTTGTTTCAACCTCAGCTGGCAAATGAAAAATCACAGCCCCAAAGTCCTGGGGCAGAGTCAGCCCAGGGCTCCGCATCTCCAGAGCCCCCGCCTGCCATCCAGCACACAGCCGTGCTTTTCGAGGAAATAATTGTGTGTTCACTTCTTTAAGCTAATAATCACTTCACCGTTTTAATTCCCCAGTTCTTGGCTTGTGCTTATGATTTCAAGCTTTGCATTCAGTAAGACCCTGAAGGAAGCTCAAGAAATGAGCTCCCCGATGCAGTCACTTCTCTTGGTGAACTCTTCCAGGAGAGGCTCTGCCTATGCCGGCCTTTGGCAAGTCTCCAAGGAGGGCATTTTGATGCTTTCTAGCAATCCTGGGCGCTCCACGCAGGAGTAATTGAGAAGTTCTATTTCCCCAGACAAAGGCGTTTTAAAAAATAACCATGATGATGCTCCTAATGCTGCTCTGTGTTAAAAAGCAGCTGGCTCTGGAGAGCCCTTGAGATGTTGCTATTCAATGCAATGGTCACAGGTTTCTGCATGGCAAAGGCATGGCCAGGTCACCGTCCCATCACAGGGAGGTTACTGCAGAGGCTTTTTCAGGGAAAACTTGTGACAGATGATGCTGACGAGAGCCTAGAAGAGCCCAGACGAGCCCCTTGGGTCAGCAGCAGCCCTGACCCCAACCCAAGTGACCCTGCTCAGGCTCCCTGGGCTGGTGCAGTTGTCACTGCAGCCACTCTCCTCCCCCAGCCCTTCTTTTCTGCACGTTTCCCTCTTCCGTGTGACAGACTGGGAAAGCTTCCCCACACACTGCTTCTGAAGGTGAGTTCACCCCATCCTTTCGAGCACTGTCCAGAAAACCTGTGTGTTGCTGAACAACCCTGACCTTGGTTACTCTGGTGTGAGATGGATTACCCACATACCCCGTGTAAACGCCACCTCAGCCATTACAAACATTTCAGAAGGAGGGATGTCATCAGGAGAGGTTCATTCATTGGGACATGTTCGTTCTGGGGACACAGATGCAGCAGCAGAACCCGGGGCCTCTTTGTTGTCCCTTTCCCGTGGCCGGAGCAGAACGGGGACCCCCAGGAGCCCCTCGCTGCGCAGGATTCCCACACCAGTCCTGACCGTGCCCCTCAAAGCTGCACGTATTACTGCATTGATCTTCAAGTTAACAGTAATCCTTATTTATCTCTCCTCGATAAATCAGCAGCTCCTTGGGCTGATGTCTCCTCCCGTGCCACGAGCCCCCTCTTTGTCACAGCCCCTTCCCCCCACACATTCTCGACGTCCCCAACTTCCTAATGGGCCATTCGGCCAGCAGCAATTTTTCTCCAAGATTATAAATTTCAGCTGTTGCCCTGATACAGCAGATGTTGGTCTTCCAGCTCCCCTCGATTGGTCCCCGGTGACGGGAACCGATCGATTTTTTTCGCCTCGAACCGCGCGGGCGGATTAACACGGTGATAAATGGCCAAGGATTGATTTACACTTAATTGACAATTTGGTGAACCTGTTCTAAAACCCCGAGGTTTGGCCCCGGGGTAATATACGGCGCGATCGATGCGGCCTGAGGCGCCGCGGCCCCGACAGGGGGCAGCAGAGCCTGCGGGCGGGCGCAGCGGGCGCGGGGGTGTCCCCGCGTCCACTCCTGTCCCCTCGGCCCCCACCGCTTCCCCTCGGCCCCGCAGCGCAGAACCGCCGCCTGAGAAGGATCGTGCAGAGGGGCACCTGCTGCACCGCCCGGGCGCTTTCCGAGGGATTTTGCGGGGGGGGACAGAGGTGCCCCTTGTTGTCACACCCCGCCAGCCACCGCCTCGGGGACAGCCCTGCGGCAGGGTGCGGCGGTCGCAGGGACCATGGCAGGCTCCCAGACATGCACCAAGGAGGGAGAGAACCCCCCATTTCTACCCCACATCCACCCGCCCCTGCGGGTCCCCGTCTGCCTCCTGTCCCCTCCGCGCTCCACAGCCCAACTCGCCAACAATTCTGTGCCGCCATCCTGCCCGGGGGGGATCTCACCCTCCCCAATTCCATCGTGGATCTGCCCTTGCCCAGCTGCGCAGGGAGGGGTTCCAAACTCATTACCTCTGGCTTACCTGTGGCCTTATGTTTATCCTAAATGTAACACAAACTCCCCCCAGGATCAGTCACCTGTGACTACAGGGCTTTATGGACTAAGCGGGGAATTGGATTGCTGGCAGCAGTGAAAGTAAAGGCCAAGAAGGAAGTTAATTAACAAAACCTATAACCTCCATTTGCCTTTTCTGTCATCCTTTGTTCTTCTATTGTGCCAAATCCCAGAGCTTTTACCCAAGTAACAGCCCCACTACACAGTCTGCATTAAGACATAAAAGCCCTGTGCAATTCACAGCAGCGCAGCAACATTATCCTCCAGTATTTATCTATTATTTATCAGCAAGCTGACAAGAGAAGCAGTATGAAGTCAACCTGTTAACAACTTGATTCAGTCCCATCTCATCCGTATGAATTTTCTGAAGGGCTGTGTAACTCCATGGCTGTACCCACAGTGAGCATGACCTAAACAGAATAGATGTCTGAATTCAAATTTTTTCCAATAACATTTCAACTCCAACTAACCTGAGCTTCAGCTCCAGCAACATCATCCAGAACCACCTCTGGATTTCAGTCTCTAGGTTACAACCACAGTTGCTAAGTCTGGTAAAATAAACTGCAAACAAAGAAATTCTTCATCCTGAAGAATTACCTGAGGCTTCATGCCTTCTCTTCCCACTCACCCCAGCCCCATCTCACCCCTGGGAAGTTGGTATAAACTCAGCAACGCCTTCAGGCTCCCGAAATAAGAGCAGGACCCCAGACCTGATGGGCATTACAACAGTCTGATCCAGCAGCGCGGACCCTGCACTCCCACAGCCATGCTGCACACATACACGGATCTCCTGCTCCTGTTTGCAGAGCTCCTCAGACTAATGGAAGCTCTGAAACTAATTACAGGACTGCAGCAGCCGCCCCCTCGCAATGGGCTCCCACACCCCAGCCCTTCCTCCAGGGCAATCCGGCTTTGCAGAGCACACACAGATGAGGTGGCACTAAGGCTCTGATTGAGGGCAGCAAGTTTAATTTACATCCACCTGCAGCATTCCTAACTCACAAACCTGGGCTGCTCACCAGCTTCCGGGTCTTTCTTTGCAAACAGAACTGTTGTTACTGCTTCCTCCTTTACCGCATGTCTTGGCTTTGAAACTCCCTGGGGTACGAGCCAGTGGCCACATGCTCTGCATTTATTTTGAAGCTGTGAAAGGACATTTTGCTAGCACAAAAATTGCAGGGTGAGGTGAAATGAAGGCTTAGCAGATTTTTGTATGTTCCTCTTAAAAGCCCATCTCAAATACAAAGAAATAAGCTTTGTTTTTCCCAACTGCAGGACTTCAGCTCTACTTCACCCAAGGAAGCTCAGTACTACCAAAAAAAATCAGGCCCACCTTCCCTCTCAGGCAGCTTTCTGGGCTATTTTGTTACACAGGTTATATAACGGAATGGAGATAGAGAGGCAATTAATTATGTGGGATAAAGAAAAGTTCTTTTTAATGTCACCTGTAGCTTTGTGGCATCTCTGTATTGATTACACCAAAGGGAAAATAGTAGATTACAAGCCAAGTCAGAATGCACCATCAATACATTTAATTGGAAATGAAAAGACCTGCTCACTAGTTAATTAAGAACCATATCAAAAGGAGGGTAAAATTACACGGAAAGAAAAACTTGGAATTTCTCTGGCCCCAGAATGACCTCTACTCCTGCCTTCTGCTTGCTTTTGTATTCACTGTAGCCAAATCCTTGTGTTCTTTGCCTGGAGAAATAGGAATGTAGCTGATAGTGCCAGTAAGAAAAATAACTCTCAGTTCATTTACTATGCCAATGACTTACAACTCCTTAGCATAGGGAGGGTTTAAATAATCATATGTTCAATAATTTTATTTCCTTATGCAAGAATCAGTGGGTTATGTAAAAGAACTGTGCTGCTGACACTGCTAGAATGAAACAGCATCTTCTGACAGTTTCAGCGTGGTAAAAGTTGGTGAGTGCTGAGCATTACGGTTTTAGTTATTGGGCACACACAAATCATTTATTAGATATTGATTTGTTTTTTAAGAATGTTCTGGTAGTTTAAAATAGCTGGTAATTAACCTATGATTAGATAGATTTACCTCCCTTAGCAAAGCAGGGGAATCTCTGAAGGCTTCCATTTATCAACCATTTCACTGTTAATCCTAAAACCAAGTCAAAAGCTCAAATGGCCTTGCTGGAGACACGGAAATGTTCATTTGGAAAGTCATTAAAAACTTGTTAAAATTCTCACTGTCTGGAAGAACCAAGAGTAAGGATTCCAGATTCCTAAGATTTCAGATTGTGCCTGTGATTTTATTAGATCCCTAAGCTGTATCCAAAGGAACAGACAGCTAATTGGATCTTAGGTGTTCATCAGTTGTTCAGAAAAGCAATGTTGGTAGAAAATAGCTGAATCCTAGGAACAGCAGGAGCTGTTGGTTTGATAGTTTGGCATAACATACCACAACATCAAGTTCTACAATGGTCCTGAGCCCAGCAGCTGCTGCTATCCAGCATTTCTGTGGAAAATGCAATTTATCAAATATGTGTGAGCTCAGGGAGAGAAGAGACACAGCAAACATCAAGCAGTATCTTTATTCATCCAAAATGGATTTTTTTTTTCATTAGGTGGTTACTAGTGGTACTTACTTCAGCTACAGTTTTCCCTGTGATAAAGCTCATTTTTCTTAGAGAATGTTTCATTGTTCCAGGTGGGCATATCTGGGGGCAAATCTGAGCAGAATGACAACAGCACCTTTTGTGAGTTCACTTTCTCAAGTAGGTGTGAGGTGGCAGCTTCTAAATTTGTGCATTCAAATCATCCTGGAAGAATTATTTCCATAACAGTGTTCAGCCAAGCATTTCAAATCACCTACCAGTTATAGATGAATTAAACTTCTACCTGGCAGGTATAGAAGAATCATTATCCATCACTGTAGAAAAGGGAAGGTTTGAGGTCATGCACAGCTAAGAAACAAAACTCACACTTTCCCACTCCCTGGCTTGCGCTTCGTTCCCAAGATCACCCTTTTGGGGGGCAGGTTCAAAATGAGGCATTTTGGGTGAAATCCCAGGCTCACTCAAAACAAGGGCCAGCCATCTGCTGGCTCCTGTGTGGTCAGGGTTTCACCCAAAGGCTTGAAAACTCATCAGCTGGTAAGTTATTTTATTTACTGCACTTTTACAATGGAGCTCTTAATAAATAGACTTTCTTCTAAAAACAAACAAGGAACGGAAATGAACCATTTTGTAATCAGACAAGTCAGTGCAGCAAATGAGACTTGACTTTCTCTTTCGGATGCTATTCTATGCCACTGTTATTTCTGACCATGAAGGTGCAGCCAAGTCTGGAAATGGAGGGATTTGAAAAACAACAGGAAGAAATTCCATATCCCCTACCTGTCCTGTGAAATGTTACAAGAGACCCGGGGATAATTATGACAGGGCTGTACCGATTGCAATCTGGGTCTGCACCAAGTGACAAAGGGTTAAGCCAGAGTTATTTTGAACAATAGATTTAACTTTATTTTCCTGTGTTCCCTACTTTGCAGACTTACATTCTGAGGCTTTACTACTTAATCCCCACTGTAGTAATAAAATTTTTTAATCCTGTGTTTAAAATATGAGATTTACTTGTCAAAATCTGGATATACAGCAGGAATTATAATCGCTGTTCAGCAAAAGTAATTCCCCTTGAGTTCAGGCTGGTGTTTGGAAGAGTTTGTCAGGTGCTTTGTGTTGGTGCTGGAGGTCTGTGGATTGCAGAGGTCAGAGCAGCTTTCCCTGGGTGCTGGGAACACAATTAGTCCACAAATTTCATAGGTATGAGCTCAGGTTTCCCATTTTTCTCTTCTGTCTCTTTTTAATCCATCCATTCTTTCTGTGGTGTTAACAGTAACACCAGCTCCCTCCGCCAGCACCTCCCAGGCAATTCACGGGTAAAGTCTTTGGCCAGAACTGAAATGCAGAGCAGGTTTGCCGTGTCAGCATCTCGCAGCCGGGCAGCCCTTAGCTGAGGCCTTTTGCACAAGATTTCAGTGCAAAACTCAAACTCAGGGAGTTTCACGTAGGGAAGCGTGACCTGCAGAAGGTGCCAGGAGAACCCTGCGACCCTCGGATCGCTCACCTGTGCTGGACACACCAAATCACCCCCACATCCAGCCCTGGCTTTCTCCCTGTTGGTTAAGCCACTGCTTCATCCAGGCAAAAAAACCCCCAAGGAACACATCATAACATTCAATCAGCCCTCAGCTGAAAATTATCTCCGCTCAGTTATGCTAACTTGAAAACCTGTGCCACAGAACCAGCTGTGGGTTCCAGCTTCAGTAGTTTGACAAAAATGTAGATATTCTCCTTCATTGGATCCAGCACATCCAGATGCATCTTTGTCCGAATACTCTGACCTAAACTGCAACACATGTAGCCAACCTTTCCATCAAGAAAGGCTTAATTTATTGTGGGCAAAGGACAACAAATCATAGGCTTTCAGATTTATGGCCCCCAGGATCTGAATTGACCGTACAGCAAAGCCGTCTTTCCAGCACTCTGCTCATTTATTTAATAAAGTTGAAAATGTAAAATATGCATGCATGAAGAGCTACCCAATCTGAATTTTATGTAAAGTGCACAATAAGTTTATGGATGGTAGTAACATATGACTCCTTGTAATTTCATTATGTAAAAAGACACAGTTGGGATCTCTTAGGCCCCTATTTAAACATTTATGAATTAAATAATAGAATGTATGCAAGACTGGGATTGGAGAACAACATTTTTTAACAGGCAGAATTGATGGAGAAGGGGTTTCAGTATTTTATGAAGCTGTAACAATCTCTTTGTTGCCCGATTAGGAGAGAGAATCTGACAGGGAGTGAGAAAAAAAAAAACCCACAAAGGAAAGGAGGGGAGCAGAGGAGGCAGCACAAACCATCCCCACAGCTGTAAAACCTCCCACCCCTCAGCTCTAATGGTTCCTACAGCAGATGTGTGCACATGGATAAACTTTTTTTTTTTTAGTCTGACAAGACATAGCAAAAGTATGATTGCCCTGGGTCTGTTCCTCTTGTCCCCTCCTGCAAAGATCTCATGTTTAATTTCATTAAGCACCTATCACAAGTTTCTTTGTAAAAGAGTTTGGTCACAGTGGCAGTATAACCAAGGAAAAGCATCAAGTAGATTTTGGTTTTATGACGGTATGCATGGGACATTTCATGCCTTGAGTTAAGTAAACTCTAACCTGTTTGGGCAATACCTTTTGGTCAATAGAAATGCCATTATTTAGACTATCACAATCAATAAATTGGATTTTGCTTTTGCAAGTGAAAGGGCTGTTATTTTTCATACAGTTTGTCAATAGGCTCTGGGTTATGAGATATATGAAAGATATTCTACGCAGGCCAAAGAGTTATGAGCTCTCAGGCAGATGAATTATTTAAGTTCTTTTCACTTCTATGAAAAATAAATACAGAGATGGTCAAAAAGGATACCATAAATTGTGGGTTTGATGTAGAATTTCCATCTTTTCTTGTCTGTTCTAAAAAGCCTGGGTTCTTGGTACTAAAAATCCTTTTACCATTTACATCCATGCAGGAAAAGACATTATCATACACTGAAATAATGTCCCATGAACTGGACTTACAGGTGAAGACTTGCTACATATGAGAACTGAGAAGCAAAAGTGTGCAGTTCTGGAGGGAATGATGTAGTCCTCCCCAAATAGAAATGAGTTATTTGAGAATGCAAGAAAACCTATGTAATCTGGACAGTGTTCTTACGTTCCCATGGTTTGAAATCTGCCTGCCAGCCCACCCCTTCTCTCCAGCTGCAGTAATTCTCTCTAGCCCGCACGCACTGGTTCAGTGAAGTTTCCTGCCCTACCACTCCACTCTGACATGATCCCTTATTTAATCTTAATGTGCTCCGTATCCATATGCATTCAATATTTTTTTGCTCATTTACAAGTGCACTCAGAAGAGCTAGGTCAGAGAACGGGGCCTCCTATTGCCAGAAGCTGCAGGGGTGTTTAAGCACAAGGGGAGTTTTTACATGGATTAGGATATTGCTTCCTTTTCCCCACCAGCATGCACTTGAGCACTCCGAGACAGCCTGCTCTGCCCTTGCCATTTCCTTACCCAATCCACTCCAGTTAAATACCTTTTTCATAAGGAGTTTTAAATTATAAGTCTAAATGAGGCCAATAAATTATGCTTCCTATAATCCTGGGCATGTCATTTTCTTGCAGAAAAGGCTCCAAAGAAATATTTTCCATGCCACCACCTATGTTCCCATCCCTTTGCAATATAACATTTATTCTAATATTAAAATGGCAGCTGCTCTATAAATTGTGAATCATTAGCACTCTTCATTGATTTTTCCCTCACAGCCTGCAACCCTGGGCAGCGACTGCGTGTGAATATCAGTCTATTGGATTGAGATTCATATCCTATTTGAGGGTCAAAGACCAAGACCTCCTGAGCTTGAACTTCTATCAGCCTAAAGTTGATCAATACTTGGAGATATATTTGATCCTGGCTGCTAGCACAGATTAAGTGGCCATAAATACAATCAAAACAGTGAGGCAGCTGGGATAAGTGGCCGGGGAACGGGAGCGCAGCCGCACACGTGCCAGCTCCGCTGGGTTTGCTGGGAGCAGGGACGAGCCCACAGGAGCTTCCTCAGCCCAGCGCTGGGTCCTGCACTTTTGGGGAGGGGGCTGGAGGCTCAGCCTGGAACACAGCACTGCTGATGGAGGGGGAAAAGGAGGATTTGTAGCTTCAGGGACCTTAGAGACAAGATGCTGTGTTGTTTTCCCAAGACTGGATGCGGGAGCTCTCCAGTCAGCAGCCAGGGTGCCCCAGGGACAAGGAGGCTGCTCCTGGCACCACCGCTGCACGCCACTTGGCTTTGGCACCACGGCTGCACCATGAGGATTAATCGGAAAACAAAGACATAAGTTTCTCCTCCCTTTTTTTTTTTTTTCTGCCTTCCCTCTCACTCTCTTCCTCCATCTCCAAGCAAAACTTTAAATATATGATTAAAATGACCTATTAAATAGGAGAGACTCATTCCATTTGAGTATATTAATAGTGATTCTGTTCTGGCTGAGGAAGGAAAAAATCCATAATCATAAGCCTTATTAAAGAACAATATCCTTCAAGAGCTTTTTGTTTTCCCTTTTAGATAATGTGAAGCCTTGAAAAATAGACACAGAAACAGAAAGGAACAGAGACATTGCGTTGCGCTGCTACAGAGACCATGGCACTCAGAGAAATTACCTTCCTATTTTTATGCATGTTTACAACATGCCTATTTGCAGTATTATCTTTGATCCTAAACCCTAATTTAAATGATTATTTTAAATGGTTGGGAGATCCAGAATGGAAATAATTAGAAGTGGCACGAAGTCAATGGAAGTCTTTGGAAAAGCAAGATACTGACTCTCTGCATGAAGCAGTGGAGATGCGGGATGTGCCACGTGCCTGGACAGGCAAAGGGCACAAGCCGTCTCTGCCATGCGGGGAGGGACCAGCCGCAGCACCGGGGCATCTGCAGGATCCAGCCCCCGACACCAGCATCCCTTCGGCCAATTTGAGAAATCACTGTCTAGCCACGGTCCCAAGCAAACTGGTGTTTATGTTGACATGGCTTCGTGTCCTTGTGGTGTCCTTGTAGGAAGGGACTTCATTATCATAAAGAATGTTTTTATTCCGCTACATAAGTACTACTTATTATAGTCTCATATATTTTCTGACACAACCAAGGGGTCTTTATTGTTGTACATCAAGGTCACTGACAAGTAATATATTCAATCTATTAAGTTATTAGGAAGATAAATAATTTGGATGCAAGCTGAACTCTGAACTTTTACCTTTTCCCCTGACAGACGGGTAGTTTCTTGGCATTCATACTAATCTTGCCTATGCTTGAATAGTAATTCCATTAGGGTTATGACTGCAGCTGTACATATGCAATGACCTCAAATATAATTTCTTTATGGAGATGGGCAATAGGAATATTAAAATTTTAAGCCAAAGAGGATGTAATGTAACTTTACATTATTTATTGTAGACACAAATCCTTTATAATATTAAAGGATAAAGAATTAATAAAAGAAAGATCACATAAACAATCCATAAAGTCTAATGTAGTTCTCGATTTGATGCAATTGCTTTTTACTATCTTCTGGTTACAGACTTGCACCTCATTAAAAAAAAAGTCAAGAATCAAGATTGTCTTGTCAGACTTGATGGTCTCTGGGAGTTTTTGAGAGTAGCTTTTCAACCCTCTGGTTCTGCTCCTGTTCAGAGATATCCACTCCTCAGCATATCTGTGACTGATTTTAATCCAGGTGTTATTACAGTCAATTAGTCCCTGAAGCTGGGACCTCTGCACCTGCTGATGAGTGACCTCAGAGCAGGGCCATGCCAGCCAAGAGACCTTGGGGTTGGCTTTAACCTGGTGGGGCCCCAGGAAGGATCTCCAGTATTTGGCAGTTGTACTTTTTCCCCAACTTAATATTCTACCAAATAGTTTTGATTCCTAACAAACTTAGCTGCAGAATGCACTGAATTCTGGAGCATCATCCCCAGAGGCTGTGGCAAGGAAGCTGCTTCCACACCAGCACTGAACACACTCTGGGATGTGGAAGGAGAAGCCAGTCACCCTCCGAGCACACCCCAACTCATCCGTGGGCATTGCAAAAGGCAGAGGAGAACACAGAGTGCCAGATCGTAGAATCCTTTTGGTTGGAAAAGACCTTTAAGATCAGACTTCAACCATTAACCTGGCAGTGTCAAGTCCACTTCTACCCCATGTCCCTGAGAACCTCATGTCCGTCTGTCCAACCCCTCCAGGGATGGTGACTCCAGCACTGCCCTGGGCAGCCTGTTCCAATGTCCCACAGCCCTTTGGGGAAGAAATTGTTCCCCAGATCCAACCTCAACCTCCCCTGGCACAACCTGAGGCCATTTCCTCTTGTCTTATCACTTGCTGCTTGCAAAAAAAGAGACCAACACCCTCCATGCGACAACCTGCCCTCATGTAGGGAAAAAGAAGAAGTCTCTCTGAGGTCCAAGGCAGTCTCATCACTCTGACATCTGTTTCTGGGCTGATGTCATGTTGCATGAGATTGCAATCCTGGTACCAAGAATGTTAACTATGCCAAAACCACGTCGTATATTTAATAGGTGTTGACAACCAATGTGTTAAAGCTGTTTTCATGTCAATTCTCTTTCTAATTTAGACTTACAATGTCAAGAGAATGTTTTCTGCAAGGTTTACATGGATAGTCTAAATAATTAACTAAACTTTGGAATGAGCTTTTCTCTAATGAGAGCAGAACGAAAGTGGGGGGAAAAAGCAATAAGATTTTCCTACCACGACTATTAATTCTCCTCTTGCAAATACCACTATATTCAAATATCTCCTTATTTTAACTAATAGAATACTTAGTTTAATGAAAAAATGAATTTGAATAATGAAAGTTACCTCATTAAATTCTAAACTCCAAGATGCTGTCAAGTAACTGTCACCTTCTGCCAAAACACTCCAAAAACCCCATTGCAAAAGTGATTAAATAAAATTTTTACATCCGCGTTTCTAAGAAAGCAAGCTTGCCACTCCTTGCATTCCTACAGCAGTTTTTAGCAGCCTCACTTGCTTTTTGGAGGAAAAAGCAGAAACCTCTACCATGGCTGCAAAAGGAAATTTCCGTGTATGAGAACAGCAGGTGGTTTTATTTGGATCCCAACACCTCTGTGGGACTTGCAGCAAGGGGAAAGCCAGGGAAAAGGAGCAGGTTTGTGTGTGTGTTTTGTTGGTTTTTTGGGGATCGTGCCCTGGGCACGGCCCAGCTGGCAGCCACCAGATGGTGGTGACTGGGGGTGGGTCCCTCACCCCCCACCAGATCAGAGCCTTCCCTGGCCTGGGCACACGAGGACAAACCAGCAAAAGTCACAAATCTGAGAAACTCCCGAGCTGGGGAGGATCCCGCTGCAGTCTCAGTCACCTAATCCTTAACATCATCACTCAATAGTCACATGCTGATAGGATTCATGTACTTGGCGCTGTAATACGTGACAAGAAAATAGCTATGATTATTACTTCTTATTCTGTATTTCTTTAGCATTGCAGTTTATTTTTGCATGAGACTGTTGTAATTCCCTCCCGGGCTTTTTAGAACTATCACTGTTAACTAACCTGTTTATTTTTTCTCTCCCTAGAACTAGCTGTGCTGCTCCTGCCTCTAATTGTCAAGGGTGATGTTTTATTCCTACCACTGAATACAGAAGTCAAACCCATCTGTGGTGTAACGCTGCTGCAGTCAGAGTTCAAACACTTCTTTTCACATTTGCCCTTCTCTGCTCTTTTTTTCCCCTCCTCCCTCATTTATCATCCCCTGCCCACACCCTTTCATCCTCCTCAGGGTCTTCTTCTGATGAGGAAATCGCTCAGGGCTCAGAACAAGTTGCCCCCAGTGCCTGCAGCCCCCACCCCACAGTCCCTGGGCACAAAACAGCCCCCCCAGCACCCAACTCATACAGACTTGCACAAACACCCCCATCAGCCCAGGGAAGTGGGAGCTTTGCCCATAGACAATATTTGTGATTTTTTTTTTCAGACTGCTATGAGTCAGTAAGTTAGCTTCGTTCAATTTTTATTTTAATTTTTTTTTGGCAGTGCCTATTGGGCGTTTGGGCTGGTCCAGCTCTGCTACAGTGGTACAAACACTGGCTTTTGTATTGCAATAAATTATGAGCAAAATTCACTTAACACTACATTACCACTTTTAAATCAAATGTCCCATGTGCACTATTAATTTGGATTTAATCAGAACTATTGCTAATGAAATAATTACCCATTGATTATAAGGGACATATTTACTGAAGATGAATCATAGCTGGTGTATTACATGGCTGTTAATCCTCCTCTGGCATGCCTTCAACAGTTAATTGGTGGCTACTGGACTTGCAAAAAGAGCCATTAGGTAGGTAGAGTGCAGTGAAGCTGTTCTGCTCAGTATTGCTCAGAGGGGCCACTGGGGCCGTTCTTGAGAGTGAACCTGAAGTTGGGCAAAGAGCTTTGGGACAATCCCACAGCAGCTGGTCCCTTACCCAAGTCTGCTGTTCAGTAAAGCCACATCACATCGGTGACACCTGGGTCTGTCCGGTGGACATGAGCCCCACATAGCACCCTGAATCCTGTGGGACAGCTGTCTGGATACTCCCTGTGTCACTGGGACAGTCTCAGACCCTTTCAAACAAGCAGTTCTGCCCAAGGAACGGGTCTCCTCTGACTGGGGCGCTGGGCTGTCACTGCAGCCCTCATTCTGGTAAGGAGGGAGGGACACAAGCGCTTAGTTTCGCTGTTGCAAATCAGAAGAATGACATGGATTTGTGGCCTATCATCTTTGACAGCCTCCTTTAAACTGCTTATTTTAAAACAGGATAAACAGAGGATTAATGACCTTGGAGAACACAGAGAGCCTGGTTCCTCCCAGGGCAAAGGGAGCAGGGAAGCCTCTGCAGCATCCCTCCCACCTCCTGCCCTGCACCCTGGAAACCCTTCAGTCCGCATAATATTCTGCAGGCTCGGGGTATCCCTCTGGTTCACCTGCAGGAATAAGGCAATACTGAAACTTTACTTTGCTCTTCTTCAATTTGGGGGGGTGGTCTGTGTGATAAATCTGAATATTTTCTTAATCATCAAAATAAAAATTTTAAAGTCCAGTCATGTTTCAACACAGAGGAAGAGAGCCTTTGCTTCTCACCCCCATTCAAGTTGGATAGAAATACTCTTTCAGAGCATACATGCAAGTTAAAGATGTTGAAAAATACAGTTTCCCCTCACTAAACACACACGTACTTACTAGTGAGTAGCTACACTGAACAGTGTAGGGGGGATATTTCACCCAAGGCCCCATGTCACTCACCATTTCAGGGCAGATTTTCCACCCAGCCCTGCAGAGCCTGTGGGGTGGAAGGGTGAGTAGGGAAGAGCAAGAAGGTCCCTTTCACACTTCTGCAAGACCTTGCTGACTTGAAAATGCCACATTTTCAGCAAAGCAGCAACACATCTAATAAATCACATCTGTACACTGCTTTATTCAAAGGCACTGACAGTTTAGAATTGACGACACCCAGGGCAACCTAGTGTCAAGCACTCCTAATGAAAACTATCCCATTTTGCTCCAGTAGTAGCAGCTGCCAACAGACATAATCTACTGGCATATGGAGAAGGCCATGCTAATCCCTGCAAGGTCATTAACAAGAGGGTGAAAATTACATGCAAAGCACCAGCTGTGGCATCCCCTGCTCCCTCACACTTGATGTAGCAGGGGCAACAGAGGTGAAAAATGCAAGTACATCTCAGCAGGCCAAGCATTTCTATTAAGAGCACAGCTATTTTTTTTCCCTTCCCCAAACCAAGGTTCAGTGCTGTCAAAGTTCTTCCTGTGCAGAAGAGCAGAAAACCTTTCACAAGTGTCACCTGTTTCCCCAGTCAGAAATGACTCAACAGGAGATCAGCTTCGTGTCAGCATTGCTGTGGGACAGCTGGAGCAGACGGGCTGACAAGAAGGTCCCGGCCCACCTTGGTTTGTGGGCTGTGCAGGGGGCAGGTAGCCCTGGCCCATCTTCCCTGACAGTCTGTCACTGTCACCCTTTGGGGGACACATGTGGGGCTTTCCCTTGTCAGATGCAGAGAGCATCTTTACCCCCTTCTTTCCAAGCATTACTCTTTAAACCACACCGACAAGCCCAAACTTTAATTTTTAACATCCAGCCCTTATTTCCAAGGTCCCACCCTCAGGGACCTCATCTTCTGTGTCCAGGCAGAGGTTTGCACTTGTATTGGTACTTGGCAGGTTACAGGTACCAAAACCCACACCAGACCATTCGTGTCCAAGCTGACAGACACCAGACAGACATGGGAACTCCAGCTTTGTGCTGCTCCTTAGGGCCGGGTCTTTGCCAAGCGCATCAGCAGGTGCAGACTTTCCACTGTGCTGCAGGTTCGCAGAGCCGTGAGGAGCAGCACTACACGGGGCTACAGGGAAATAGAGCCTCCAGTTTATCTTCCCTCCAACCCTTAATCTGCAAGTGAGCCCCTTGTCCCTTCAGGGCTCACCTCAGATTTATATACTTCAACATTCACATACACACACAAGGTCTCCTTCCATAATCCCATACTCACTCCCAAAGAATATTCTACTCTCGTGTTTCTGTGAGAACTCAGGATCTAGTTTTGTCTTTTCATTAAATCGCATAAACGTTTTTATAAGCAATAAATCAAAAAGTCCGTTAAAACCCTCCAAGCAACAACGACCTAAAACAAATCTTTTTCAATTTAAATCCCAACCCGTATAACAATCAATCCCATAAACCCCATGCTTGTTAACATTACTTTGGGTAACGTTTAAAAACATTAATTTCAAAAAATGTAACAGGAAAAAAGCTCTTTAAATTGGCAAAAGAGATAAATGGTCTCCAGCAGCATGACCTTTTTCCACACCACAGTGACATTGAATCATTTTAAAGTTATTTGCATTTTCATTCTTCCTTGGAAAAATGTTGACAAGGCTTTCACAGGCCATAATGGATACTCAGCAAGCATCTATGGAAAGTGTAACTGCATCAAGAGCCCTTCCTCAATCCCTCTTCACTGCTTCACACCAAATAGCTTTAATTAATGGAGGAGAGGTGACTTCAGAGCCAGCCTTCTCATTAGCACGACTGGCTGATTGGTAAGAAGCGATATAGCTCCCCAAAACGCAGATAATGCAACCTTTTTGTTTTCTCCTTTAAACCACTTGTGTCTCTCTACCTTGAGCACATGTGCCTTTGACTCCACTTTTCAAGGATGAGTTTGACCTCCATGCTCATGATTGCCATCAGGCTGCAGGTTGGTCTGTGACAGCTGCAAAATACCCAAGATAAGTCTTGGCTTTACTTTCCCATCTGTAACTGGAGCATCCACCCGCTGCCAGGGCACTGGTGAGAGGCAGCACCGTAGCGCACACATAACCCATCATGCCCAACATATATAGTGTACATGTTACATATAATGCACTTGTAGGCGTGTACAGAGCTGTAGGCATGTAGCTAACAGAGCTATCAGTAGAGAAACCTTCCAAAGCCGGTTGCACACAGTGTGATGGGCACACGAGCACCCAGAGCACACACAGAGCCTGGAGCAGCACATGGTAACTGCGGCTCTGCCCCAAGCAGCGCTGCTGCGGGGACACCCGTTACTTCACACAGCCATTCCCTGGGGTGGGCTGAAGTTTGACACCTTCCCTTTGCCCTAACTCACAGCAGGAGCAGGGATGGTCTTAGAAAATAAAGAGGACTCTGTTTTTCTCTTCCTACATCCTCTGCAAAGACCAGCAGAAAGTAAAACCTCTGCCATGGTGGAGACAGGAGGTGACCCCTGAGTAACTCCTGTCCCCACAAATGCAGCAAGCCAGAGTGATGGAGCAAGAATCACAAACCTTCAACAAATTTCAGTTATATTTCTGCTGTCAGTTCCACCCCAGGCATCGCAGCCCTCTCCCCACAACCTGTTGAGAAAGAACAACTGTACCAAGGCTCCATGCGCCGCAACTCGATCTCTGCTTGGCTTGATATAATATTAATGACAAGTAACATGTCAACCCACAGAGCCACAAAAGCGATCGTATTCCAGCTGTGCTGTGCCTGAAGGAGAAACAAGGGCTCACCTCAGCTCCAGGGCCCCAAAACCCAAAGGTGCCAACAGCTCAGGTGGCACAAGGGGACCTCACCCAGCCACCCCCAAGCACAGAGGGGCTTCCTACCCCCAGGGGAGGCACTGGGGCACAAGGACACATTTTCTGGCTGCCCACCACAGCCAGGCTTGATACTGGGCACCAGTGTGCAAAAATCTGAGCTGAGCACTCAGTTATTTCAGTGGTGGCTCCTGTGAGTGCCGCTCATTGTGGCGTTGATCGGGATCCCACTGCATCCTGGTGTATTTGGTCTGAACAGTTAAACTTGGACACAGGACATAACCCACTGCCCTGTCTGTTGAAGCAGGAAAGAAATATCCCATCTGATCAAAGCGTGTCCAATTAGTGTTCTTCTGAGTTATTGAATTGCTTCAATTAACACGAGGGAATTTATTTCTGAAAATGATGATTTTCCTGTTGGCAAATCTAGTGATAAAAATGGCACGAAACTGTGTTTCAATGGATCTGGGCTACAGCTATGTCTCCAGACTGACTTGATGGGGTTACGCTGCCCCTGTTGCCGCAGACTGGCTAATATCAGCATCCCACAATTAGCATGCAATGTATTAATCTGTGCAAATAAATGAGCCTGGTCCTCTAGTCCAGAAAAACACTTGGGGGACCAATTCTTTACTTGTGAGTGTATGATTAGTACAAATTAAAACCAGAATAAGTTTTAATTTTGCCACATCAGGCAGGTTCATCAAAACACCCTTATCCCCCAGAGCCAACTACTGATAAGAGCATAACAAGGGGATGTTTCAACTAGAATGATTAGGATAGTCCAGGAAAATTAATTTTGAAGTTCATGGCAGCCTCCTGTCAGAAACAGGCCACAGTGAGGAGGGTACGTTCAGAAAATAAAAATGAAAAGGCTGTGCTAAGTACTGCTGGTGGCAAGGAACAGAAGCAGGATCTGGCGCTGCTCCTTCTCAATCACTCTCATAAAAGCCCCATTTAATATGAAGCCAATTCAACGTGATAAACTCAACAACTGGAGCCCCGTTCCCAGCCACGGAGGTCTGCTGCCCAGATCCTCCCTCATTTAGCCAAAGGCTCCCCGTGGCTCTGGCTTAGGGCTGCTCAGAGCCAGCAGAGCTGCTCCTGCTTGAGGGGACCCACAGGTCTGCACCCTGACCCACACGAGCCACGTATCAAGGACCACACTGCATATTTGACTTAATTTTCCAAAGGACATAGTTACAACAGATAACTTTAACACCACTACTACCACTTGTTTGCCAGGACCTCCCCACCCCCAGCACACAGAGATGAGGCAGCAGCAGACGACAAGCAGGAATTTCAGCATCCAGTCTTCAGAAATGTTTCTGCCTTTCAAATTGTAATTCACATTTGAGAAAACAAAACAAATCCCAACAGAGCCTGATCCAGCTTGCAGAAGGAAAAGCAGCCACAGCTCAGCATCGTGTGGCCTCACAGGAAGGAACCAGCAAACAACTCCAGCCCCTCAAACAGAGGCTGTGTTAAAGTAAAGTCTTATTGTACCTCAAGCTGAGATCATCTGAGGTTTGTTTTGGGGTTTTTTAGATGAGAAAAGAATCACATGTTAGGAACCAAGCTCCTTATGGATATAAACACATACTGCTTACTCTGTGGCCCACACAAATGCCAGGACAGATCCTGGGGAAACACCAAGCACCACATTCTGGAGATGAGATCAACCCCACACGCCATGAATCTGCAACAACCTCCCCTAAAGCCCCCACGACTGACCTTGGGCACAGAGGGAAGGCTCCATCCCAAGTCCCAAATATTCAATACAGGGTGACCCCATGATGCTTGAGGACAACCAGGAACCACCAAGGACACAGCCCTGAACAAAAGGCAGCCAGGAGCCATTAAATAACCCCCTCTGGCCTCACCTGCAGAGCCCAGGTGGGACTTGTTGAGGCCAATCTTTCTTTACAGGCAGGTTTGAGTAAATCAGCTGTTTCAAGTGGAAATAAACCACCCCAAATCCTTCCCGGTGTGGGGACACAGCTCTGGGGTTCTGCTTTCACTCTGCTGCTTTGCATTTCTGTTAAATTCCCCCTGATTTACACCGCTGTACGAGAGGGGAGCCTGGTGTTGTGCCCCCTGTGCCTGCTGTTAATAAGTATTCTGCTGTGCTATTTCCATAGATTGAGGACAACATCCTCCCTCGGAAAAACAGAAGTGATTCCTGAATTAATTTAGATTTCCCGCTGCCTTGTTAGACCAGCTGGATATGGCACGCTTCATCTTCTCTGCAAACAGTGCCGCGGTCCCTCGGGGACACTCAGCACTTTATAAACCTGTCAAGCCCTTAAAGCCGGTGACCATGAGGCTTCACAACAAAACGCGTGGAGGTTTATGGCCACACACACACTAGCCAGCCCCGAGAGGAGAACCAGCCGGGATGGTTTTGGAAGTGAGGGGATGTTGTTTTGTGCCACGGCTTCATTTAAAAGCGAGAGGGAAAAAAAAAAATGCACTGCATGATTTATTTTAAAGCATCCAAGCTGTTGCAAACTGTGATGCTTTGAGAGCATATGTATATACATGGGAAGCAGGAGATTGTCTCCAACATCATTTGCATTTGTCCCTTCCCTCCCTTGTGCAGTGAGTGTTTTTAAGATCCTGGAGGTGGCTGGAATACCTGCAGCTTCTGCGGAAATCAGAGACCGCTGGGTGCGAAGCACCTGATCAGGCTGGTTTACATTTACAAAACATATTGTTCTGCCAGCTCCCCCCGCCCAGCACCTCCAACGCTGCCTTATTTTCTCTACTCTTCTGACAAGCTTCAGAAGGTATTTTTTTTACACAAACAACATCGATCCAGCATCTCCGTGACCTGCCTCAGGACGAGGCCGCGGTTCCCGGCAGAGACGCGTGAGCGACGCGACCGACGTGCCCTCGCATCCCCGGCTGCTCCTTCCCTTCACCCCATCCCGGGAGCTCGAGGCTGCAGGATTTTGGGTTCGGAGCCGCGGTCGGTGCCCCCAGCCGCGCTCAGGTGGCCGACGCTGGCCGTGCCCCAGCTGGAGGGGGCAGCGCCGTCCCAACACCCCCCCAGCGGTTTGCTCAGCCCGACGAGTCGGCATCTGACGGAGTCGCTGCCGTTTGGGTCCCTCCGGGATTATAATGTGACTGCAGCAGGTCCCGGCTATTCTCTGCAGCCCAGCATGTTGTTGCTTCATTAAACGCCAAATTGTTACATTAATTCTAACTGCCCTGTAGAGATGTAGCTGTCAGGAATGATTTACTCGCCTCCAGCTGACTCGGAGACTTTTTACAGGCTCCGGCATAAGAGCTGGAAGAGGCCCGTGCCCGGGTGGAGCGGGACACAATGCGTGTCCTGGCAGATACTGGCAGCAAGTGGCTCTGTCCTCCTTGGAGACACAGAGATGCTCTTCAAACCACAGTGGAAAAATAACTGGGGAGCTAAAAAAAGGTGTGGAGTTCGTTTTTGTCTGAACTGGGGGCTGCTGGTAACCAAAACAGCCTGTTAAAATGCAGCATCATTCCTGGAATATTTACTGGGTCCAAACCTCTGCAATCTCTCCTTCACCCCAGCTGGCGGCTCTGCCTCCACTGTGGGAGGAGGGACTGGGCCATATATAAGTGCCAAAAAAACATCCCTGGTGAGTCAGGACTGAGCTGTTTGTTGGCTTTCCTCTGTGTTTCCCCTGGGTTCAGAGCAACTTCACAAGCAGCACACCAGTTGGGCCATCAGCTGTGCGGGAAGGGACCTGGGTCCCCTCCATCCAGGTATTCCTCCCAGGAGCATCACTACTACCTGAGATCATCATCTGTCTGTGTTTTCTGTAGACAGCACACATACCTTCCTGACACTCCCCTCACACACGCATACGTATATATATAAATATGTGTATCCTGCAAGAGAAACAATATGCAGAAACTGACTGTGTTCTCACATGGAAAAGTTCATTGAAATCCAGAAGCCTTGCGTATTTGGCTATTAAATTATTTTTCATCCCCAGATTGCAAAATGCTGAGCACAGAAACCGTGCCTTCTGCATCCTAAATCAACATTTTCCCCAGGCTCTGTTCTATATTCACTCCACCCATGTGCCAACAAACACGCCTGCACGTGCGGTTTAGTGCAAAATGCACTCCCACCTAGGCACATAATAAAGATGTCAGAAAGGAAAAAAAAAACCCAATTTAAACGTCTATGCTTTTTTCCTTGGCATATTTTTGCTAGCTTGGTTTTCTTGTCAGGTTTTAACAAAGTCATTTGCTGCTTTGAAATGTTATTTCAGTGTATAAATCATACGGGACTTTGCTTTCCTGCCTTGTTCCCGCAGCCCCTGGTGCTCGCAGGGAGCGGGGAGGGGGATACACAGGGTGTGAGGGTACCTTTGCTCAGATGCTCTGACACATTGGGGAGAAAACATCAGCGGGGACCCCAAGAATGACCCGGCCCCTTCCCTGCTCCCCACGGTGAGGGTTCACCTGGCCCACATCTCCAAAGGGACACCGACGTCCCCAAAGGGGCACTAAGGTCCCCGAGCCCTGCACTAGATTTCCTTGCTGAGAGGACAAAAAATTTCCTGCTTCTTACATCCTGCGCTCGGGCAAACCAGCCGAGGTGACAAAGCTCGCCTGCAAACTGAGCAACACAAACCCCTCTTCCTAATCCTGTTTGGGTTTTACGAGCTGTCAGTCAGTTGGATAGTGTTAGTTTTATTTGCTTCTTTCAAATTGGTTTCCTTTTTAACGGGAAGAAAGCATTTATATTAATGGCATCGCTGAGCCTCAGCCCTGAAAGGAGAGGCTGAAATGCAATCCCTGAATTTTATATCAGAACGTTCCGGGAGCTCTTCGTATTCAGACGAGCACAAGCACCGGCACCTTTCAGCCCGTTCTGCCTTTCAGAGCAAAGCACAAAGGCAGAGAGAAATCTGCATTTCTTCCTTTCTTAAATCCAGCCGTCCGCTGGGAATTCCCAGGGTGAGAGGAACAACAGCGCCCGTTATTTGCTGGGAGGGAAACCGTGAACAAAAATCTATAAAATACATGTTCAATTACTACAGTTTCTAGATATTGGTTTTATGACAGCATTGTTATCCTAAAATCAACTACATTTCCTTCTTTCTGTTCTTATTTCCTTCTTTTTTTTAAGGAAATAAGAGACTTCTATAGTCTTTTTTAGTCTTTTCTAGGAAAATATTATTTATATTTGAACTGCCAAAATGTTTTGATGCAAAACACCCAGAATTGGTGGGGATGTTTCCAGATCACAGGTCAAGAGAACAGAAACCACAAAATTCTTGAAAATACAAACTCTTGTTTTCTGCTTGGGTGAAGTTTTGTGATCTGCTTTTTAAAATCCCATAATTTTCTAATTACTCCATAAGTTTCATTGTCCTTGCGATGTGCCTATGGGTTGGCAGCAACAGTTGGCTCTTTATTGTTCAGTTCTGGAGAAGGAGGAAAAAGCAGCTCCAGACTCTTGCTGCTGGACCCAGCGCTGGGCTTAGACCCAAATGAGGCCAAAATCTGCCCTGGCTACAACAGCCAAAGCTTCATCCATCCAAAAAATCCCCAGGAGCAGAGACACAAGCAAATTTGCACGTATCACCCCTGGGTTTAAGCTGGCGTGGTGTTTTTATACCAAAAGCCCCATGGTGTCACACAGCGGGGTTTCTCCCTTCCCTGCCTTAGCTCTTGGATCGAGTCTCCTGAAAAAAAAGAAAAAAAGAGGATGGGTTTCCCTGTTGGGTGAATATTGCAGTGCTAAGGCAGCACACGTGCACCCGCTTTGCTTTGGGAAGGCTCTTGATGGCTCACGGAGCAGAAACTGGACGTGTTTCTTCTCTCAGAAGCAAATCAAGTGTAACAAGAGGGGGAGAAGCTGTAGAGATGCTTACACAGTGCTGGTGGTTAACAAGCAGTTTGCAAATTAAATCTTTCTACAAATACTGTCAATACCTGCTGGCTTCTGGAGACACCAATGTCCCACCCTCACCGAGCAAGGCTGTGACAAGCGGGTGCGATGGGCAGCACGTGTCCCCCGCAGCTGCAAAACAGCCAGGGCGAGGATAGCAAGAGACCGGGGACAAGGACACGTCACCCTGTGCCGGCAGGGGCGATGTGACCTTTAGAAAAGGGAAGGAATAAAAACCTGGAACTTCCCGGTGTCACCACCGGACACCTGGCGAGTCGCCGGCGCTGCCGAAGCTGCTCTCGGATCCACGCGCTCTCAGGGGCAGTTGGTGCAACACAGACAAATATTCATGAAGTCCCCAGGGGAGCGAGGGGCTTGAAGCCCTTGTGCTTTCACAGGTGTCTTGCATCTGATTCTTAAATCAGAGACTTCAGTAAAGTGCTTCACCCTGCTCCGAGGAGCGTGATCACAGATGTATTTATGTGAAGACACACGTGTGCACGCACCTCTCATGTACATACACACACAGGATGCGTATGTTTGGTCAGGCTTCATTCCTTAGGGGCTTTAACATTTTCTTTCTGATTTCGCTTTGAAATATTCCAATATATTTTAGTGTTTCATGTGCACAACTCTCTGCTCACAGACAGACAATATCAGACTCTGCTATTTTCTATTGCTTTATCAGCACAGATTTCTGCTTTACATATTTCTGCCTTTGTGATGAATGCTGAAAAATAACCATAAACCATCAAAAATAGCCTGACCACACTTGAAGCCTGTGCACGCACAGACCAATACTGTTTGGATTTCCCAAGGATTACCAGCCTCCAAAACTGTAATTTTTTTTTGTTGTTTCAGCTTATCAAGGCATTTTTACGTTAGTGGGTTTGCTCCTGTATTTAAAGGGGAGAGAGGATTTCAACACCTTGTTGAGTCATGGCATCGAGTTTTGAAGGCTTTTTCTTTTAGTTTCAGGTATTGTATTTACCTATATCAATACTTTTGTTGTAAATTTAGCAAAAGACTATTTAAAGTTTAGCTGACAAATTTATTTGTAATCTTGAAGTATTTGATCATCAGAGAGAAAGCGAGAATCTAAATAAAAGACACTGGACATTCACAGAATCTACACTTAATTGGATATTTTTTTACAGAGAACAATATACATATTGTCTTGCTTTTCCTCACAATCAGCTCACGCAGTATCTGCGGAAATACAGAAGCACCTGGAACAGAGCAGTGTCTCCAGGAGAGCGTGTGCTCGCTGCAGAACGGCTGGAACCGAACCAGCCGAACCCCCCACCGAGACACCCCCAAGAAGGTATTTGGCAACAAGACATCAGGGTGATTTTTGAGACACTTTGCAGTAAAACTGTTGTGAAGGAATTTGAAAGAAAAGCATAAAATTCACAACCCAGAGCTGCTAGTGTTCCTGGGTCAAGAAAAACCACCTCTTGACCTCACGACAAAAGTGTAGTTATTTGGTAATAAATACATCTATTCACGGTTTAATGCTTACATGGAAGAATAAAGCTAGCAATCTACAAATTAAAAAGATAAGAAGCAGAATTAACATATGATTTTCATTTTACAAAGGAAAAGGGTTGTTGATAAATGATTGGCATATTAAAGAGCATTTCATTTTAGAAAAGTTAATGTAAATTCAAAATAAAACAAAACATACCGCATCGGTGCGCTTTTTTAAAAATCTGCTGGAAGAACAGAGAAGTTTTCTACCATGGATTTCTGAAGTGATTCACTATTAACATTTCCCCTATAGAAATATAGACATTGTCACACCTTTTACTGTGGGTGAGGACTTTATTTTCTCTTTAAAAGGTCTTGGTGTGGATGGGTGGTGAAGCAAGTCCTTGCTCTGGAGAATGCACTGACAACAGAGAGCATAACACCTCATCTCAAATCTGTAAAGCACAAGTCTCGGTGTTTAGTAAAGACACAATAATCAGTTGCGTTTGGACACTCCGGGTGCTCATCACTGCAGTGCCCCTGTCCTCTGCCGACCCCTCCAAAAGCAAAGCCGGTCTCTGCGCCTCGTCGCGCTGTCCTGCCCCGCTCAGCACCCTCAATTTGTCCCTCTGTCATTCCCGAGAGCAGACGATGTTCAACGGCACCGAGTCCTTTCCCTCCTCACTGCACGGTGCTGGACCCTGCATCAAAACTGAGCGTGGTCAACTTCATCCAGCCAAGAGGCTGGGCTGGCGGGGAAATCCGGGTACCCGCCGCTGCTGCCGGTGGAGAGGTCGGAGCTGGGTCCGTTCCCGGCCAGGACCCTCATGGTCTGGGGCACCCCTTGTCCGCTTTGTCCCATGATGCCCAAGCCGTTGTCTGGGTAAACCAAGCTGGTGATTAAAGGCTGGTGGCCTGGCAGCGCTTGCAAGGACGCCGGTGACTGGGGTATCCCGTAGGGGCTGGTGGATCGCAGGTCGTGGTACTGGTCCTGAGCTGGGATGCTGCTGTGATCCAGAGCAAAGCTCCCGTTGGTCCCAGCCTGTCTCCCCAGAGCAGGGGATGCTTCATTGAGATTGCTGTAAATCCCGTTGGAATGGCTCATTTCGGACATGGAGGGCTCATCTGAAAGGGAAACACACTGGTTTTACTGGGAGAGTAATGGCTGTGACTGGCAGCGGTCACACGGGAACTCCTGCAGGCTCTGGGTATAAATAGATTAGATGGATGGAGCTGAGCAGCCCTGCTCTTGCCACTTGTAATTCCTTATTATTCCCATCCTTGTTGATGGATCTTCACAGAAGGCCACAGGATTATTATTTTTTCAGAGTACAAATGTCTAATACATTTTGGATTTTATAAATATGCATGAAAAGTACATACTAAAATATAAACCTGTGATTTTAAAATAATCTTTTAACATGGACTATGAGTTAAATGTCTTTCCACCTTTTGTTCTGCATTTCTATTTGGCTTTGATGTTTATCTCAAATTTTGATATCAATTTTAGGAGCTACCTGAACATTCACCAATGCAAGAAAAATTCTCCATTGCTCAGAAAAAACAATATATTCAATCTCAGCAGTATTTGTCTGCTCAGGAACAGGCTAATGAAATGTATTTGTAAGACTTAAAAACACTTCTGAAAGATGAGCAATATTTTTTGAGTTAACAGCAAAAATTGTTTGTATTCGTTAGGGGCTTTATGGACAGTGAGAGCTGCTCTGTTGCCTGGGATACAAACCTGTTTGTGGCGTCAAGCTATCAGTAATTGTTCACCATTTTTTAGTTATTATTTATAGTATATTCATATTTAATGATGTTGATGCACAGTGTGTATAAACAGACTTGAAAATCAAATAGTTTTTAGGAACACTGGAGAGGAGCTGAGATGCAAAGCTCTGTGTGTATAAACATACATGCATTATAGACACATGTCTGTGTAAATATGTACACAGAATTTGCATTTCAGCTTCTCTCCTGGGTTCCTAAAAAAAATACACGCACACACATGCACATGTGGGTGCTGCGGTAGCACAGACCAGATACCGTCAGCAGAGACCCCTGGGCCATGGGGCAGCTTTGGGACGCAGAACGTGCCCCCACTGCAGGCATCGACCTCCCCCGGCAGAAATGTCTGCTCCAAAAATGGGACCCTCCGACGCAGAAACCTCCTAACACGCAGCGATCTCCCTTCTAGAGCACAGTGGAGAGCAAACAGCTCCCACAGAACAGGGAATGGAGATCTAACTAGTGACTGCGCAGATAAACCACCCCTAAATAGGTTGAAAATAAATTCTACACACTTTTCCCACAGAAACATGCAGTGATTTCAGACTCTGTTTTTTGTATTTCCAAGAGTCCCTTGAAAAGGCTCTATGTGAGCAGCGGCTCTAACAGCCGCAGCGCCTGCCCGGGGAGCTCTTCCTGCTCTCCCTGCACCTTTTAGGAGCTGACACAGCCCCCTCGCAGGGAGAGCGGGGTCTCCCTGCAGTTCCTCAGCTACGACTCCCCCGCAGCTCTGCCAGTACCGGGCAGCCGGGGCCGCACCGCGGCAAATCCCGCAGCTCTGCACTTCTCCCGCCTTGGGCGCTTATTTTCACTCCTTGTATTAAGGCTGAAAATTAGTAACGGTGCACCGAGGGAGTGAAAGCAGCGTCGACACGGAAAGCAGCTTTACAGGGAGGGCACAGACCGCACTCGGCAAAGCCCCGACCTGTGAAGGAGACCTCGGCGTCGCTGTCGGGCCCCTCCTCCTGGATGCTGTCCTTGTCGGACTTGGAGGTCCCCCGGGATCGCTTCATGTTCCTGAAGTACTGACCCCACCGCTGCCTCCCCGCATCCTTCTTCAGCCTTTTCTCCTTGGCCCGGCGGTTCTGGAACCAGACCTGCAAGCAGGACACACCGGGGAGCTCCCTCTCTGCGGGACCGGCCCCTTCCCCGCCGCCCGGACAGAGCCGGCGGGGAGGCGAGGGCCGCCCCGTCTCACCTGCACCACCCGCATGTCCAGCCCCGTCTCCGATGAAAGCTGCTCCCGGACGTGCCGCGCCGGCTTGGGCGAGTTGTTGTAGGCGTTTTTCAGGGTTTCCAGCTGCTTGGCCGTGATGGTGGTGCGGGGCCTCTTGGCCGTGGACTCAGCCTCTGCCGACACAGTGCGAGTTAGAGGCGAAGTTACCACGGAGCGTTCCCGGGGACGTGGGACCTCCGTCCTCCCTCCAGCCACCCCCTGACGGCAGATGCTCCCGGACACCCCTCCCACCCGCTCCATGAGCGTGTCCCGGAGGGCAAGAGGATCCTAGGCCGTCTCCCTCTTGCCCTCGCGGGGGGATGGGAGGGACGGGGCAAGGGGTACCTCTCTGCTTGGCCGTCTCGTAGTCTGCCTTGCAGACCAGCCTGCTGTCCTCCATCAGGTAGAACTCGTCGCCGGTGGCCAGCTGCCGTTTGCAGACGATGCAGGCGAAGCAGTGCAGGTGGTAAACGAAGTCCTGGGCCCGGCGCACCACCTGGGTCGGGGGGATGCCTTGCTGGCAGGCGGCACACTTGGTCCCGAAGCGCCTGAGCGGGAGGGACAAGCGGCGGCCGCTGAGCGCGGCGGGGGCCGGGGCGGGTTGGAGCTGCCGCTGTCCGCGGTGCTGAACCCGCCCGGCGCTGCCCGCGGTGCTGAACCCCACGCGTGTCCGACACCCACCCAGACTGTCCCCCCGTCGGCTTCTCCCCGTCCCGTCCCCACGCACTTGAAGAAGTCCTCCTTGCAGTAGACGCCGTCCCCGCGGCTGAAGCACTTCTCGGCCAGCTGCGTCTGGCAGTCGGAGCATTTCAGGCACTTGCTGTGCCAGTGTCGGTCCAGGACCTTGAGGATGAACCTGTCCACGATGTGCTGGTTGCAGCCGGCGCACAACGGGATCTCTGCGGGGAGGCAGCCCCTGTCAGCCGCCGCCCCGACGGCCCCGCTGCCTCCCACCTCCTGCCCGAGACCGGCCCGGCCCGCAGCCCCCGGGGTTGCCGCCGCCCGTCGGCGGACCTGGCGTTGACCCGGGGAACGGTCCGAAAAAAAATCTTATTCGTTCAAATTCGTTGGCGCTGCGGCGTGTGAGCCTCTCATCGCGCCGCAGAGAGCAGTACCCACACCGGCGGAAGTGCCTGGGGACACCGAGGGAAACGAGAAGGGAAGTGATGGGAACGGAATTAACCCGCGGGCCGAGCCGCCGGCAAAGTTGAAAGGCAGTTATTCCAGGCTTTTTTTTTTCCCCTTTTCCTACATTTCCAAATTTCACCTGCAAATAACGGCGGGGTAGCCCGGGCGGGGTGGGGAAATAAACTGCCGAAGATTATGAGGATTGCACAGAAAATTAAAAAGCAGTAGGCTTGTCCCGTCGCAATGCAGATACCGACAGAGATGATATAGAAACAGATGATATAAGGATACAGATATAGAGAAATAGAGATATAAAAATAAACAGGTAGAATACATTGAGAACGAAAATGTACAGATATATCGACATAAATATATTGATATCGGTATATAGGCGTAGACATGGATAGGTAGGTAAAAATGTGGATATAGGGGTACATAAATATAGATATATTGGTGTAGATACAGATGGACGTATATATATAGAAACGGCGGTATAGATACAGATAGATGCAGACATAAGAGTATCTATATGTAAAGATAACTACAGAGAGAGATGTATAGCTGTGGGTAAGGGTAGCGGTGGAAATGATATCGTTATAGGTATTAATCGCCTCCTCAACAATTCACCGCGTCCAAACGAATAACCCCAATAACGGCAGCACTACAGGCAGCGGCCCTGGCCCCGGGCTGCCCGGGGAGGACGGAGCCCCGGCCCCGGTAAGGTCCTGGTACAGCCCGGCCCGCTCCCGGCCGCGGCTCTTACGCTGCATGGCGGCTCCGCGGGCCGCGGCAGCTCCGCTCCCTCAGCCGGGCTGCGGGCACTGGCGCAACTTCCGCGGGGCGCGGGCGCAGCCCCCGCTGCCCAACCCCGCGCCCACCGCCCCCGGCCCCGCCGCTACCGAGGCCGGGCCGGGGTGCGGAACCACTGCGCTCTCCCTCGTCGGCTCTCCCCGGCCCCCCCAAACCACAGGGGCAGTTGTCCCCCCCGCCGGCCGCTGCCTCCCCCGCGGCGCCGGGGATTTAATTCGCCGAAGCAGGTTATTTTTAGACGCCGGCCCTCCCCGCCGGTGCCGGTCTGAAGCGCCGGGCAGGGCATCGCGGCGCGCTGTATTTAATCCCCCCGGGGCCAGCGGCACATCCCCTCCCGCCGCCCCTTCCCGGCTGGGCACGGCGGGAGGGTGACGGCTCCGGGGCGCCCGGAAACGAACCCCGGGCGGGGCCGCCCCCGACGGGGCTGGCGGCAGGCGGGGGTCGAGACGGCGGCGGGGGCAGCACCGCGGGGGTGGCAGCGCCGGCCGCTGCTCCGAGCTCGTTGTGAGCCGCAAACCCCGGGATTTGTCCCCGGCCCGGACAAAGCACCGCACGGGTCGACCCCTCTGGCGGCACGAAGCCCCAGCCGGGCCCGGTCCTGCCGCCGCCCAGCCTCAGGCCTCCGCCACCGTAAGCCCCATTGAGCCCCGCTGCTTCCATCCCGCTGCCCCCCGGGGCCCCGACGGAGCCCGGTCGGCGAGCACGGGGCCAGAAACGAGCGTCGCATCCTGCGGGAAAACGCCGTTTTCGCGTCGTTCCTTCTACCGGGGGTTCGCTTTCGGGTGCGTCCCCTCCTCCTCCCGATAGCAAAAACATCTCCCGGTTGCCGGATCAAACATGGAACTCCCGCGGCTGCGGTGACCGCACCGCGGACAATAGCGGAGAAGAGCCACAGAGAGACAAACCGGGCGCCAAGCGAGGGGCAGGAGCAGGGGCACCAGCCCCATGGCGGGGGCTATCGGGCTGCCCGGCCCGCGGGGTCGGTCCCTCTCCCGGTGGCACCTCGGCTACCGCGACCTGCGAGGCCCCCGACCCGGCTCCTCGTTGGTTTTGTTTTTAAGCCTCCGTCGGCCGCTGTCCATGTTGGCGAGAACCGGGCCGACCCCGCATCGGGACCGGACCCGGTGCCGCGGACCCAGCTCTGCCACCCCCAGTGAGACCCCCGGTGTCCCGGACACGCCAGGGCAGCGCGGCCCGATTCTCCCCGCCCCGACAATGCTGTCTCCGTTCGGTAAACGGGAGGGAAAAAAAAACATTTTGGAAAAGAATTAATGGGAGTTTTTCCAGAGGGGGGAAAAGCCGGGTCAGAGCCGGACTGGGTGGCGCAGGGGGTGCCCATCGTCGAGGCCAAACCGGTGGGCAGAAACTCCCCGTTTCGTCCCTGCTCTCGTTGCGCGGAAACCTGTGGGACCTCGGGGCAGGACCCGCCGCTCCGCGGCGCGGGTCAGAGCTCCCGCCGGGGCTGGGGCCGGTGAGGAGCCCGGGGCGGCCTCCGCGTTTTCCCCGGGAGTGGACGGGGAGCCCCGGTCCAGACCCGACGGGACCCGAACAGGCGCCTGGAGCGGGCGCGGGGCCGGAGCCGTCAGCGTGCGAGAGCAGCGGATCGGTCTCTGATGTTGAGGACGAGGCAGGAGAGAACGAGAGGGAGAGCGGGCGGGCGGGATGGACCGGGATGGACCCCCCGGTGCCGTCGGACCGCTCGCCCTCCCCGGTAGCCAGCCCCGACCGCGGCCCCGACGGTGCCCCGGGGAGCGCGGAACGGCCGGAGCCGCTACTGCCGGGGCTCCCAGAGCGGCTACGTGCGCCTCCGCGGGGGGACGCGGAGATTTGCGCGTCCCACCCCTCACCTGGGCTCCGCGGGAAGGGGCAGAGCTCCGGTGCCTTCTCCGAGCCGGCGCGGACCCGTTCCAGCAACATCGCGGCCTCCGTGGGCGCGCCGGGCGCCGTCCGAGGTGCGCGGGTGGCTGCGGAGGAGTGGCGGAGCGGCGCGGAGGGGAGCGCAGGGAGCGGCGCGGGGGTTGGCCGCCGCCCGGGGCGGAGCGGGGCCGGCGCGGGGGGGCGGGCCGGGGGCGGCACCGCGCCGTCGGGCCGGGCCGCAGCTGGGCCGCGGTTCACCGCGGGGCTCTTTAGCATTACAAAAGCGGGAGGGGAGGCGACACTGTCCCCCCACGTCCCACGCGTGGCCGGGGCCGACTCGCACGACGCGCAGGCTCCGGCTGCAGCCGCCGCCCTCGGGGGCAAAGCGGACCCGGGGCCTCCGCAAAGCCCCGACGGCAGCATCGCGCCACGGGCGGGGGAGGGGAGTCGCCGTCGAGGGCAGCCTCCCCCCGGGCCCGGCCGCCCCCTCGGCCGCCCCCGCTGCCGGATTTCGTTTGTCCCCGCGGTGCGGGTCTGTCCCGACGCCGCCCGTGGGGAGTGGGTGGGATTCGTCTCTCTCCACTAATTAGTTAATGAGCATGGAGACGTAACGGGTGAGGTCTCGTGTCTGACCCACGACAATCAGTGCCCTGCGGCTGGCGGAGGTTAATTGCACTAACTGAGGACAGGGCAGACATGGACGTGTGTGTGCACGCGTGTATTTGCATGTGCAGGCCGGTGCGTGTGGGCGTGTTTGCAGGAGCACGCGTTTGCACTGGGGTTGCCGGGCTGCATGTGTAGTTGTCTGCGTGTGCACTTCTTTGTATAGGTTTTGTGTGCATGATTGTGTGTGCAAGGGGTGCATGTGCCCACCTGTGCGGGTGTGTAAGTGGAGGTGTGCAGGTTCGTGTGTGCACACAGGTGTGTGTGCCCACAGGTGTGTGTGCCTGTATCTGTACCTGTGTGCTTGTGCTCTATCCCATGGGTGCTGCTGTGTTTGCACATGTGAAAATGTTGATGTGTGCACTCGTCTGTGTGTTGTGCATGTCCATGCCGGAGTGCACAGCCCCGTGTGTGTGTGCACGGCTTGCCCCAGGCAGCCGGAGCTGATAATTGTGGTTGTTACTGTGAGCCCATTAATCCCCCCGAATCCCTTTACCTCCTGCTCGCAGGGGATTACAAATTAATAAAAGCAGCTTAGGGGCGGGAGCCTCCAAACACACATATGTTCCTGCCGGACGGCAGCACAGGGACTTTCGCCCGCCCACGGGGACAGCCAGGGAGTGGGCCCAGCACCGAGCCCATAAAAACCCTGACCTGGCGGCACCCACATCAGCCCTGCACCACTGCTGAGCACCCCCGGGTGCCCGGCTGCCTTCCCACCTGCTCCCCACTCTGGCCATGCGTGGTTCAGCGGGGACAACAGCTGGGGCAGGACTGTCCCCTCTGGTGGTTCATCTGGCCGAGGGACAGGTCCCAGCCTGGGGGGCAGCTCAGACCTGTGCGGTTGGAAAAAAATGCAGGATGACACTTTGAGGACCAGGATCTGGGGCCCCCTAATAAAGTACTTGGAAATGTCACATAGCTGGGTACGGGTGGAGCACTGGCAGAGCAGCAGCACCGTGCTGCAGTGACGCCGGGTACCGTGAGTCCTGCTGGGTGCCACCAGCAGCGGCTGCGCTGGGACATCCCAACCCTCCCCAGGACCATCAACAGCTTCTATGGGGAGGCAGGTGATGACCCACATGGACTCGTCTAAGCTCAGTTTTATAAGTGGATTTTTAGTCTGATCCTCTACAGAAGCAGTTTAAGAAAGTGCGTGTGTGGTGGTGGCTGCTCCCCGGGCAGGGGGTGGCAGTGGTGGCCATGGGGGACGGGGACAGTGGCTGATGGACTATCCGTGGCAGGTGCCAGCCCTGCGCAGCATCACGTTCTCAGCCCCATGGGTCACTTGCATTGTCACACCACCTCAGCAGGTTTCCACAAACGCTTCTTCCATTACTCCTGTGAACATTCACTGACATTTTATAAAGTTACAGGATAACGGCGAAAGAACTGGAGTAAAAGTTTACCTGTTCCAGTTACTTTTCAAAATTAAGTACTTACATAACATGACCAATCTGGTTTGAAAGGGACATATACACGAGCCATCCCTGCAATACAGTTTAGCTAAAAAGAACTTGAAAATACAGGTAAAAAGCCAAACCACACCACTTTGCCCAAACGTTTGCAATTTATTTTAAACAAGCACATTAGTTTACAATTTAGTACAAAACGGTCACTTTTCCTTCCTAGAGAGGTATGAGACTGAGTAAAAAAACCCAAACAAACCAAAACAGAATATACTTGAAAATATCAAGTTACTGAATGAAAATAAATAAAACATTTAAATTACTGAACTGTTACACTGACTATTTTCAACACCTCATATGCAACGCACAGACCCAGAGAAGACACCTCAGACCTCCCGCTATGACAGGAGTTCCCATCCGGTTCTGAGCAGGAATAGCAGGACAGATACACTGCTGGAAATCAAAAATCAAGAGTTCTCAGGAATAACTTCATTAAGTTGCTTTAGCACTTGCAGCTTTTCTTTCTGTTCTGGCGCATTCCACAGTACTCCTTTCATTTTCTATGCAGGTTTAATATTTCTTTAAAACCAACTGAAGAGCAAAGAAGGCTCCATGAATTACAAAGGGTCAAGAAATCCTCCTTGGCAATGACGGTCGCCAGTGTGGTACGACCCACAAATGCAAGTGGCATCGCAGAAACTCCTGTGGTACAACACAACACACAAATAAAACCTCCAGGACTGAGGAGATGGTGGTTTGAGGCAATTTAAAAAGGAAACGCTTTCATGTAGCTCACCCACCAATAACGCACCGCAGCAAAGCAGCGCCACACATTCCCCAGCAGACATATCTTCGTGTCAGAGTACATAAAAGGATGTAATTTGTCATTATAAAGACTCAAAATAAGAACAAGTAAATGAAGATTTATACAACTGAATTCAAAGTCAAGAAAAGTTTTCCAGATGAGGTCACTGCTCGCAATTAAAGTGAAAGCCTTGGCCAGGTAACTGGCAACAGAGTTAGAGCACCAACACGGATAAGCAACATCCTGATTTTATGCTTTTACACTCTTAAGAAACAAACCCAGAACACTGGAGGTTTGAGTATCAGCTCATTTTGTCACATTTCCAGCAGGGTCACAGCACCGTGAAAGTTAACGGTGTGTAGCAAAACAAATACCGTATTCCAGAGACACATTTGCTGCTGTTTTAATGGCAAAATCATCCCTACAAACCTTCAAAGCCTTTTGTTTTCATACACAGATGAAAATAACCAGAATGAGTCAGGTCACCTAAAAGTTGTCTGATTTTCAAAACTAAATTTGGAAACTCTGGCCTTTCCTCTGAACTAACCTCCTCCTGGGAGCTCTCACTGGATTCCAGCACAAAGTGGCACTGATGACCCAGCCTGGACCTTCCACCAGCAATTCTCTTTGTAGTTACTTACGAATCGTTCTAATATTCAAGCCCAGGTGCTGTATAGGTAATTACGGGGACCCTGACAAATTCCTAAGGAAAAGGGAGACCCATGGTGGCTCCTTGTGCCAGAACTCTTGAACAGTGAGAGCCCTTAAAAAGCACAGACTGACTGAATGTCGCGGACATGTCCAAATGAAATTGAAGTCACAATCAGACAGAGCCGCAGTTGGCCGCAGGTGCTCCCGTTCCGATCTCCAGCTTCTCAGAAAGAGGAGTCACGTTTCTCACACTGGAGCAATTGCACACAATAACCAGCGAAGATGCCTTAAAACCCCACAGATAACGCGTACATTACGTATTATGTACAATGCGTACATCCCTACGTACAGACTTGCGGTGTCATGTCAACGGAGATTTTTTCCCCTGACACGCATTTACAATAACCACCAAAGGTTCTGACTTTAAGTTTATCAGAATAACATACACATAAGGAAAAAAAGGACGGTAAATCTTTGAGCTCAATTTTGTTATTCCAATGGGAAGCTGCTGAAACTTATGTCAGAATCATTCAGTTTTGTGAACAAACAAGATTTGATTATGAAAAAATATCCCTGTTGAGTTTTTGTGCTTTCAGAACATTCTTGTTGCTGGGCTTTAAACTTTTTAGAACTAGAACTTATGATGAAAATAAGAGGAGGACACGCTAACAATATAAATACAATGAATTGGCCAGAGACTATTTATTCCTTCTCGCATAACAGAAGAGCTAGGGAACATTCAATTAAATTAAAGGTTGCAAATGTAGAATTGAAAGGAAAAGCCTTTTTATATAACATAATTAATCTGTAGAACTCACCGCCACAAGAAAACATTGAGGCCAAAACCTATTAGGATTAACTAAAGATTAGGTAATGGATAACTAGAACATGCTCAGTTACATTGGATAGGATTATAAACTTCACTATCCAGGACGTGAATTATCTCCCCCAGCTAGGGTCAGAAAGGAACTCCTATTCCGAATGGTAATTTTATAACTGGTTTCATGGTTTCTTCTAATTGCTGCCACCCAGGACCCCAGACAGACCCACAACGGCAAGTGCCACATTCCCAGTTGCTGCCATATCCCAGGACGGAGCCGTTAGTTAAATCCTTCTCGACCCAAACAGAGAAGCGCCAGCAGGAGGGCAAGAGAAATGGGCTGTTTTTCTAAATACTGCACAGACAGGGGATGCTCTGTGAGCTCCCACCTGGGAATGCCAGGTGAAGTGTTCATGCCACCTCACAGGAAGAAAAATTACGATACAGTAACAAAATTATCCAACATCACCAGAAATTTAGTATTTCCAGGTCTGTAAATTTGCTCTAGCACATTGATGCAAATCTCAGGGTCCTTCACTAAAAACAGTGTTTCCCTTTACTGGAGTTCAAACGAATTGGCTTCCATTTGGATAACACAGTCATTACTCAGCTACTTTTCTGGTTCATAAATGAGTGAGGCGAGTTATCTAATGCTCCAACGACACATCCAGTAGAGTCTGAGTCTGTCCTTGCTTACATCAAACTCAGTTAAAATAGACGCGAGCATTAGCAATTGGAACCAAGCTGCTTATTGAACACAAACCGTCCAAAACTCTCATCCCAGCAGAGACACATACATCCTTAGCTGGGACGCAAAGGAGAATGGAAGACTTATCTGAATGTGTAATGCTTCCTACTTTAAATATGCAGTGTAAATAATATTTGAGAAAGTCGTGTAGGTTTAGAATTGATCAGAATAGGACTCTTGTTTCCTGGAAAAAAAAAAAAAAAAAAATCAGAATTCTTCCTTCTCCAAATGAAGCAGTCAAGGTAACAGCTTTTCTGTTCAGTACTCTGGCAGGTAAAAATCAGCTCTGGATAAATTAAAAAAAACCTTGAAGTACACAAAACAATATCCAATTTCCTTCTAAAACCAGGCACAGTCGATTGCATAATGTAATGTTTACTCTGAAAATGAGTAAAGGATGTAGGTGGTAAGTCACGGAAAAATCTTAACTGAAAAACGTCATGCTTACTTCAGTGACATTTATGGTGGCACTACGTGCCTCAGTTAGAGATTACGGTTCTTACAGACAGCTCCGCGTATCAAGCTAGAACACTTGTGAAATGACTTGGGCAGAAAGGGGTTTTAAACAAGGAATACTGTATAAAATCCCTGATCATAAATCTTAAAGCTGTATCTGGTACTGAACAGCCACAACGATTTAAACTTCTATACAGACGAACGATAATACTTCACTTTCCACCGTTTAGATCTCATTCGGAAAAAAAAGTACATGATCATTAAAAACAAGGATGATGCCACATACAGTATGACACACAGACTCATGTCAATGTTGGAGAAGCCGATCCCCAGGATCGACACCGCCTGCTTCGTCTCCTTGAGGCCAGCGGACCCACCCGCGCTTTTACCGCTATCTTTGGCAGGTCCGTGATTTGCTATTAGCTTACTGAACACCTTCGATTCCGAATCGGCTATGTTTTCTTTATCCTGGATCTTATTTTCCCTGTTTCCACTCAGTTTCTTCAGTAGGCTTTTGTCTTTCACCTCCCTTGGATCTCCCTGCTCAGTTTCACTGGGGTCAGTCTGGCTTTCAGTGTATTTGTATAGAATATTTTCACTGTTGTAGTGATGCTTCAAGAACTGTAGAACTTGGGCTTCATTCCAGCTATGTAATCCTTTAATTTCTTCATGACATGCCGGACAAATGTCTGGAGTTGGCCACTGAACTTTGGGAAATTTTGGATCTTCGGTCAAATCACCTAAATGGGAGGAGGAAAAAAAAAAAAAATCAGAAGTGAACAAACCAGGAAAGCTGAACCATCAGACCCTTCACTGGAAACCACAGACAGTATTTTCCATTTATAAACAGTGAGATGGGCAAAACAAGTCCACAGCACAAGAATGTTTGTATTAAACTGAAGACAATCATGACCAAATTTGGAAATTCACGCTTCCTTATGGATGCATCAATTATATTCTGAAATATTGCTTTCTCTTTCAAAATACAAACACTGAATCTTAAATTATTTTCCTTTTCTCTCAGTAAACGCTGTAGCACTCGAATTCTAATACAACAAGATGCTACAATTGCTATGTTTTTAGAAGGCATGAAAACACGACCATCTGGGCCTTTCAGGGGTTAATTTGAATTATGGTTCCAAACAAACTGCTCTTTTGCACTCAATACTCTCTAATCCTGAAGCCTGGTTTGCACTGAGCAGTTTCAAGGCCAAAGACTTGCAGATATTTTCATGTTTCTATATCGTAAACCACTCCATCCTAAGCTTGCTTTTTCATAGCTTGCATTATTACCACAGCAAACTATTTTCAGTACTTTAAAAACTGTTCTCATACTTAAGATGTATTTTTCAGCTTGCTTTTCAGGATTTAAACACATAACGCTGTCTTGAATTAGATCAAATTTTAACATTTCGGTTGCTCATAGCTCTGGCCACCTTTCTGTCTGGACGGCAAAGAGCCGAGCACTATTAGTGCTGCACTTTGCTCTAAAAAATAACATTTTAAAATGTGGATGGAGACAACTTTTACCACCAAAATCTCCACCTGGTAAAAGAGCTCATTTGTTTAGCTGTTTGTTATTAGTGCAGTGAAGCTTAAAATATTCCAGAAATAAATATAGATTCTTATTAATTTTTTAAAATCCTTTTTAGAGGCAGGAAACTTCCCCATGATTTTGAGCAAAATATTGCTTAGGGATTCAAAGGATGCTTAAAAATATCTGTCTCCTTGATATTTACAAGTAAGAGAGGAAGTTTGCATTTCAGATATCTTGAAGAACAATCCCTCACTAATCAATTTGTAGAAACAAAACATCTTATGGTAAGATTACAAACAGCAAACTTGCTGTACTTGATGTTTTTCTGCCAAAGAGAAGAACGCTATAAATTCTGTACATTCTAACACAACAGGAAAGGATTAAACGGGGCAGAGCCATACACAATGATCTCTGACACGCACTCAAAGGCTGCGCCAACGTGTTTTCATTGCCCAGTCCAACACCATTTCTCATTGGAAGCAAAATACATTACCAGAAATACAGATGCAGCTTTTAAGGATTAAAATAAGTCACTGTCCCAAAGAGAAATTTTAGCAAACCTAAAAAGCATAATTTAACATTATTATTTATTCCAGTATGTTTATACTTCTTCCTAAAAGGGTATTTTAGCTGGCTGTTGCATCATCTAAATCAATAGCCATGTGAGGTTTCCAATAACTTAATGTTCTAAATAAGCACATTGCTCCACTGCTCAGCGGCTGCGAGTCACCAGGATGGGCTTTTGCTGCGTTCAGCCTGGCAATACTAACAAACATCAGAGGATGTTTGTATTTAATACTTCATTATTTACTTTTTTCTCCTTGGAGAAAGGAGATAAAACTGTTTATACTCACAACACTATTTAATACTTCATAAATCTCGGGAATTCAGCATAACCATAATATAAATACAATATAGCATATTTAAATTGTCAGCAATGCTACATTACACAGATCCATAACAGCAGACAGGGATTAAGTGCAAAGAGAAACCAATTTTCTTTAGTGCTTTAGTTACCTGATATCCCCATAACAGAACAGATTAAATACAACCAGTATTTTAACAGTACTTTTAGTCTAACTGAAAACATAGCAATCTAGCAGGGGAACAGATTTTCTTCATACTGTAATTTTATTTCATTCAGTTGCTGATCTGCTAATAGTTTAGGCTCTTTTATCCTGAGAAAGCCTCCTGTTCAATTATCATCATTTTCTGTACAGCATCTTTCCAGAAAAAAAAAAACTAAGACAGGTTTTAACATCTATTTAAACTATTACAGAAATAAATTTAATTATTTTTCTTAAATTCACTGATAAGTAGGTTAACTGTATTGCTCCTTTTTGAAATGGCTTTGATTTGTACTCCAGAAAGAACCTCCCGTCAAGCAACAGGTGAAATCTCAGAAGAAATGGTTATCTTTGAGAATGATGGTTTTACATTATATATCATAAGAGATAACGATGTTACTGGAGGACAGTGTGTCTCAAGTGTATATTTCTTACTCATATACAGGTGAGAGTGTTGCTCTTTAGGGTTATAGTTGATTGGGATGCTCTAGTTTTGCTCCATACCCAAGTACCCTTTCTTGACCACCAGTCTGTTGAAGTCAGTATTTAATATTTAGTATTTAATAAAGGAGTATCAAGCTGGAATAACAGTTACTGTTGTTTTAAACTCCTATTACAGAGCCTGATTTGCATCTCTCTCTGTTCAAACATAAACCACGTTGTATAAAATGTGGCACTGTCTCTCAGTCACCTTTGGTGGCTTTTCCTAAGCCAGGTTTTCCGTACCTGCCAGCCGGTTGTTCACCACGTTGTGTTTCTCCCAGAGCCACAGAACAGCCTTGTCCAAGGTTTTCACAGAATCCATGGACTCTTTCGCCATTTCCTCAAAATGCTGAGCGCAAGCCTTGCATCCAAAAAAGTGCTGAATGTATCTCCGCATGATCTGAAGGACTATTTGGGGATTGTCCTCAAGACCTGGGCAGACAGACGATAGACTCATTTAGCACCATCTGGACAAACGCGGCTTCAACAGATGCACTTTAACACATATAAAAGTGAACCATGGGAAAAGGAAAGGAAATATTGCTGCCTTCTTGTTCCATGCAAATTTACACCTCCATTTAGATATAAGAAATTAGCCATTTTTATAATTTCAATATACCCACAGCACACGTGCCATCACACAGAACCTCCACCTCAGCAAGGTACAAACATATTAGAGGGATTAAAAGCTTCACACAGTTCTCAGAAGAAATATCCCTCCCCAACAAAATACATACTTAATATTGTCACTAAGTAGTTCAGGTGAGACATTTATTTATTCACTTCCAAATAATTTGGTTTCTAATGTAGATTCTAAAGTCATCTCAAACAGTACATTCCAAAACATACCAGTTTTAAAGGTTGTCTGGGATATCAGACATGACTAGGATGGAATTATTTCAACACATAAGGTTTCAAAAACTGTTAGGTGAGCGATAGTTTGTTACTCCGTAACTCAGAGGTATTACCACATACCAGAATCTTATTACAGTTATTAATGCAGTGGCTTTTTTGGCAGGCCCTACTTAGCGACACTGGAACTTGCAAGAGTAACTCAGGAATTCCTCCTAGAATGCATACAAATATACTATTCTTTCTATAACATTTACACTTTTACACTAAAGATAATGCAAAAAAATAATTATTTTATTCAGAAGTAAGCTAAGGTCTCTCTAGATTGAGAACTCTGTCCTGGGCCCTTATTGTGACAGCAGGTAGTCCCTACATCTGCAAGTGGCTTGAAAACCTGATATAATTCGTTAAAATCCTAATGGTTTCATCTCTGTCTCACAGATTTTCTGATTCATGCTTAATTGACCTAGTAAATTATGCCAAAATGTACTTACAAATGTACTATACGTTACCACAAACACACATTTGTCAAACGAAACACATTTTATGAAGTAGATTGATCAAATTACCGACTCCTGCAGTTGAACCACCTCTACCCCGAGTAATTTACAATGCAGGCTTTGTAGGTTCTGTAGTAAAGAGTTATGGTGCTTTGCTCACTGTCCTGTTCTGGTAGCAAATACAGTTTGGTAGCACATACACCCTCCGTACATGCATTGGTTTTTTTAGGAAAAAAAAAATTCCTCAACAAAACCGATTCAAAACTATCAGAGGACTTATCTGTTACATATATAAGAAATGCATGAAGACTGTTATCAACACCTTTATTTAGAACAACGACATTATATTCTTAAATGTGGAAGCGGAAAAAAAAAGTCTTTAAAGCCAAAAAGAAATCATAAAAAGCAAACAATCTCTACTCAGACATTCAATATCTGTGACTGAATAGGCATGTATAAATAAAAGCTATGAGATTAAAGCAGATTAAATTACAGTATTAAAAGGCTGAAAAATAATTTTGGAAAGTTGAAGCGAATTTCAGGCAACACTGTTTTACCATGTATAGCAAGATACATATCCAGAGAAAAACAACAACACCAAAACAAAAGTGACCACTAGCAAATAACCTCTTCATGGAGGAACAGAGATTCATACGCAAATTTAATTATATTTGTTCTCTTGTGTAATGTTACGGTCTTGAAAATTCATTTTGCAGGGAGGTCTTTCAAATTCAGGAACAGATTAAAAAGAATCCAGATAATTTTTTAATAAAATCCACCAGCCTGTCTCACGTCAACAGATCCTATTACCTAAAAACACATTTCATGTAATTAAGCATGCTCAGGACTAGATCGCTACAATGATTTTATACGCCCTCTGATGGGAGCAGTTCTGTTCAGTTCCTTCGGATTCCCTCGTGCTGATCCCGCTGCAGGTTCACATTACGCTGTTCACCATGAAAACACGTCAAATATAAACCAATAAACACATTCTATCGAGACAGCCGCAGCAAGTCCACGCTGCCTGCCGGGCCCCGCCGTCACAGGAAACTATCAAGAAAAATACAGCTGCTTTCGAAAGAAAACAAACAATTGCAAAATGGCTCATTTTGTTTGTTTTTCTTTTATCAGCCCAGAGATGAATCTTCTATTAACATCTGCCATGTATCATCGTGTAATCCTCCTTTTCTCTTGCCTCCCAAACTACTGCAATTCAGGGTAACCCTAATCTTTAAAGTGGACAAGAACCATAAAACCCTACCTGTGGTGGGCAGGATTAGGGAGTACATCATGCTTTTTAGTAGATGGGATTTAAACAAGCAATAAGGAGAGGAAAACCTCCCAAGACATAATCCGACAGTCTCAGACTGACCCAATTCTTTCGCCATAAGAAGTGATCATCACATTTCTGCCCCGATTTAAATCGATGGTTAAGTGTGCCAAAGAGTTCTCAGGTTCTACAATGTATTTTTAACTTCAGGCAGACTAGAGCTCACGCTTGAAACAAGGGAGCAATTTAAAAGGCGCAATTTTGTATAGTTAAATGTTAAGAACATTTTTACATTTAATTAGAACACTTTTGGCAGTTGGGACAAAAGGGGAAATTTAACTTTTGCATGATCCTGTTGAACAGTTAATATATCATCCAGTACAAAAAAAAAACCCAAACAAACCCAAACTCACCAGGCAGATCACAGTGCTAAATTAAAGGGATTCAACCTACTGTTCCATGAACAACAAACAAAACACAACAAAACAAAGAGAGAAACAAAAATCAACCACCAGATAATTAGCTATCAAAAAAAAAATCCCTATTCTGCAGGAGATTTCAATATTAAGAACTGAGAGATTTTCACTGTGACTGCAAGTAATGCTGGACAAATGTATGTATTCATAACTTGAAATAATATTTTTTTTTAAGATACAATCAGTAACCAACAAATTGCAAATTTCTGAGTTTTAAGATCTATTAACAGTCCATCTAGCATTCTTATATTCCTTGGAAAAGGCATTTAAAAGGCTTTAAATGAAAACTAAATAGAACTACATCCAAACAAAGCACTATCCTGGCATGAATAAAAACATATGAAGGTCAATATTTTAGCATTAGTAGTTCTATTTCCATTGTGCGAGGGAAATAGATCATATATCCAGGATGTTTCTTAAATATCAATCATCACCATAATATTAACACTGCTTCACAAGATGCTGCAAGTCTGAAAATAAGCACAGATTAATGGACACTAGGTACATTCAGCTGAAAAAACCCCCAGTCATAACATTTGGTATTTAAGAAATGAAATTAGAGGACTGGCTAATGGTTGCACAGCTTTTATAGCTACTAAACTGTACAGTTAAATCTCAGTCTTCTCAAATTAAATTAACAGTGCAAACTCGGGGAACCTGAGCTATCTTCATCCCTTTTCAGGTACTTCAGAATGTCTTTGAAATTCTCTCCTTTTTCCGCTTTATTGCTCACATCTCTAGGGCCGGACACCTTGTTTAGCACATTTGGAAGCAAGGACAAGCTGCCAGCCTTGCTTTCCAAGCCTTCTGCTGCAGCAAAGCTCTGACCTCTGCTGGCGCAACCCTCAAAGCCTTGAAAATCTCCACCAATGTATTACCTGAGCATTTACACACACAAAAATCTGCCCTCATCTGTTACTTTTTCTACTGCATAGCAGAACCGCTGCATGTATTCGTCTCGTCCTTCAAGTGAATCGCCTAAGTGCTGCTTACCTGTATTTATCAAAGCTTTTGGTCGCAGCGCAGCTTGGACAGTCAGGGTATGAAACAGCTTCCAAAGGGAACAGGTGTAACCTCTCAGCTCTGGTCTGCTGCCCTGGCATCCGACCCACTGGACTTTCTTAGTGAGGAATATCCCAGAAATCTGGGGAAAAAAAAAAAAAAGGTTTAGGATATATGCAGCTCCAGGACCTCAATTCACTACTGAACGTAACAGCAGTTGCAGCAGATCCTACCTCAGAATTTATGTGATCCAAGGATAAAGAATAGTAAATGACTCTCCCTGCACTTGTTGCTAATGAATTCATGCTTAGGGCAAACAAATTTTAAACTTGTAACAAACCTTAAGTCTGAGATACTCTGATGAAACATAAAACTCATCCCTTTTGCAAACATATTACATGCTATACAACATACAGTCACTGATGTCAAACGTACTAAAAATGCACACCACAAATGTCTAATTAGTCTGACAGAATACACTGAGTAGCTTAACTTGTAAAGATTGTTGTAAGCACAGTATGAACACAACACACACAAATCCTACTGTAAACTGAGAGCTACAGATTCCCTGGGCACATTAAAAATTCCATATTACTCAGCAGGATCTACATGACTGACAGTGGTGAATTCCAAACAGGCTAAGATGTAGAACCCATTATCATTCCTTCTTAAAACAAAACCACTACTTATTCATTACACCTAAAATCCAGTGCAAGATTTTAGCTTCTGAGACTTATCTCTCTGCTTCCTAAAACACACAGGAGGTTTCCAAATCCCAGAGAGAAATCCTGTTCCACAGGAAGAAAGACTTTCATGAATTTCTGCACAAAGATGGCCCCAGAGGGTTTTGCATTACCACAGTGAGATGGGATACCCAGCAAGGACTTTGCTGTGCCAGGAAATTAAAACAGTATTTGTGGAGACTCTTCAGGAATAATGCCCGTCTGAGTGGGTGAATTTCCCATCGCTTAAACTCTGACCTGGAGGAGAATCCTGCTGCTAGCGGGCACAGCAAGCAACGGCGACACCAAAATATCCGCTGGCAATCTTGCATCACTGGAAGCTGACGTTCGGGAACACGTACGTGTTAGCGCTTGCTTGCTCATTATAAAACTGAGACAGGATGGTGTATTTCAATTCTCTCATTTCAATTCCTTCATGTGGATATTCTTTTTTTCTGGTAATGACTTCACTTTATTTTCATTTTAACCTTCTTATAACTCCATTATGACTCCATCAGTAAGTGATGTCTTAGATTTATATAGAATCTTATCCTTTCCTAATGCTGTATTTTATGGTGGCAACTAGTAACAGCTTACCCGCATTTTGTTGTTGACCAGATCCAGGATAGCATCATAAGGGATTTTGTCTAATGGAAGGCTCACCAGCCACTCTTGCAAGGTCTCTAACAACTTTACCACAGGCTGACGGCCAGGAAAAAGCTGCAAAAAAAAGAAAATACTCTTATTTTAAAGCACAAATCTCATTAGCAGCAAGACACTTATCTTTATCTAAATGTGTTTTTCTCGTCTTTAAAATGCTTCAGATTTTCTTTTGTTATGAGCAAATTAATTACTTGTTCTGCTTTCAGTAAAAAGCAATCTCACGCTAACTTTTGCTGACAAAACTTAACGAGTTGCACACACAAAATGTTAACCAGTAAAATGAAGCTACTCAACAGCAGAAATGCTACAGACCAACTTTTGACAGATTACATAGAATTTTGCATTAAGTTAATTCAGCTCAGTGTTTAGCTCAGAATGGAGCATAAGACCTAAGTGAATCAGACAGGCTGAAATCCTTCTCGCTCTTAGAAGATTAATCACAAAAATTAGTTCTTATAAAATATTTGTACAGATTTCTGTACATGTAGGTTATGCTGCTTATCTAGAGGAGTATTTTCTTTTTCATATGTGTAACAGTGATTTCCAGAGCAGTTTGGAAATAATGACTTCCTTAACTTGCAACTTGAAGTCAGTCTGGCAGGTGAGGGTGAGGAACTGTAAATCAGAGGTAATGCTGTTATTTTACACTAGAAATGCTATCTTGCTTTAGTGATGGTTGTAACTACTATAGAATTAAGTAGAGTACGCGTACCATCCTCTAAGCACCCTTCCAGAGGGAGCGGTATTTCAACACATGGGGAAATGAAGTCCCTGTATCAGCTACATTTATGACAGAACATGCTATACATACGCTAGTCACTCTGCAGCCGTCGTCCAGCTATCAATAAGATCTAATAGGCAGGAGCTCCCCTTTGCTAATTGTATCTAACATAAGGGACCCTGTGCATTGTTTGGATTCAAAGACGACTCTTAAATAGTCTAAAAAAAGCAGCACTCCTCTGAACTATAGCTGGCACACTGTGATTGCATTTACTCCAGTGGGAGCCCCAGAATATCGCTCATTACTATCTAAAATACAGTAGTATCTGAGGTAGATATCAGTCTCATCGAGGATTCAAAAAACAATGGACTCCTGCACCAACTGCCAAAAAACCTAAATCTACAACAATAAAAACTCCCCACGTTGGGAACCAGAGACCTCTGTGACTTCGAATTTATTATCACCATAAATGCTGTCACACAGGAGAATAATATGAAAAGTTTCCTACTGGAAACCCCTGAGAATCACGAATGAGAACTACAATAAAAGCGTTACAGGACAAGAGGCCACAGACCCAGGACAGGAGTCCCCAGGTGTCCCACGGTGTCTGGAGCTGAGCACGCGATGAGAAGTGAGTGTTCCCCATGCTGCACGACAGCCGGGGGAAAAAAATGGCATCAGCTGGCCAGGAGCCATCGGGAGAGCAGGGGATGGTTCAGGGATAATATGATGGAAAGATTACCAGTGCACTTTCTTAAAGAAATGAGGCCAGCTGGAGATTTCTGACCTCTGATGGCCATGGGGGGGCAAGACACTGTCTGATTTTCAGATAAATCCAGATATTTGGAAATAGTTCATATAGGTCCTATTATTCCCTTAAACACATATTGATTCATTTTCTTTAAAATAAAACAAAGTGATAGCTGCTCAGTAAGTAAATACAAAGAGACACTGGTCATTTCAGTAGGCTGACATTATAAATTATTTCAATCGTTTTCAAGTCGTATTACACATACTGTCCCTTCACCTAAATGCTATATGTAAGCATCTTTATTTTTTGAATACTCAATTATATTAAATACCTCAATTATTTTAAAATACTCAGTTAAATTCAATATCTCAATTATGTTAAAAATTTAGACAGAAGTTACTAATCTCTCTAAATAAAGCACCATTTGTCAAGTATGCACCAACAAAATGCAAAAGTCAAGAACGAAAAACAAAGGTTTTTTAATCCCACTCAGTTACAATAGCTACTTATCCTGAAAATCTGATAAATGGACTATATTTACAGTGTTTGCCCAATATGCTGCAGACTATTTAAGATTTATTTAATTTTGAGCCCTCTAAGATTAAATTAAAATGCATTTCAACCCTACAAGCATGTCAGAACGGCACACAATCACTCAAAACTGACATTTAAAGAAACCCACAAAACTATTTTTTAAGCTAGTGGGGAAGCATATATTTAAACATTCTGCAACATTTTGAGAGACTTATGTCACATAATAAATTTTATGTTTGAGTCACTTTATTCTTACAAATAATCAAAGGCTACAAGTGTATACCTTGGCAGAGATGGTAACAAAATCCTTGAAGGTCTTTAGCTCAGCTCCCTCAAGTGCCTTGTGCGCAGCGAGCTCTACCCGGAGCAGGTAATGCAATCCCGACTCAAGGTCGGCCATGTACAGCTTGGACCTGGAACACACATATATAACCTTAGAAAGTGGCAGGTTTCTTTCGCTCATTTTCTCACCAGTCATGAAGGTAAAATTGATATATAGTGGGTGTCATTAGAGCCTCCACATTTGCCGCTCCACAGTGATTGCAGGACATCCTACACCAGCACGGGAGGACACAGCAGTTACTCCGGGTGCTTAGGACGGTGAATGTCAAGTTCAATGAGTTTCACTCTACTCTCTTAAAAGAGTAATTTTATGTCATTCTGTTCGGAGCTTAGACAAATGAAGCATAACCACACACAATCATTTTTTCTAGATTTGACTAAAGTTTTTGCCTCCCAGCCAGCTTCACCTTGTAAAGAAATTATAACCCTGACACTGGCAGCACGGAAAGAGCTCATGGAAAGAAATTATAGCTTCTCTTCAGGACTGACCACGAATAGCAAAATGACACGCTATGAAAAAAGGGAGACTTCGGTTGAACAAAAGTAGATTATGCACAGAGCAGGAGTGCAAACAGGGCTGAAAACGGTCGGTGTTGGAAAGGACCGAACCTAGAAATCCTCTCCTAAATGCAGCAGTTGTACTGTAGGTTCTTTGCATAGAAGTTTAACAGGCAATTTTAACCACACCAACTCTTAAGACAGAATTAAGCACCTTATGATAGGTACAAGTAAAACATCTAAAGCAAATAAAATACTTTAAGAGTTCCTCCACGCAACCAGGTATCTTCATAACAACAAAAACCACTTTACAAAGTACTAATGCACCAAGTGAAACACCCTTTCAATGCTTTCACAGTACAAATCTTAGACAGTACGATACCGAGCAATGTAACGGAACAAACAGAAGCTCACGTAGTTAACAGACTTAAAGACTTCTTGTAAGAGTTCAGCAGCACTATTATTTCTAATGACAAATAGAACTAAAAGAACAATCATTTAAGCAACTGGCTGGCCCCACCTCCTAAATAACATGCAGGAAAGAACACATTAAAATGCAGAATAATCTGTATTCTTAACAACTCAAACCACAGACTTATTCTGAACTTATCTCCTTAACTAATAATGTGCTCACTTAAATTTAAAACCAACCAGCAAAATTCTGCTTCAAGTTTCTTAAATAGAGACATCTGTGTGAATGCACGAGGTTCTCCCACAGGATCCTCCTTAGAAGATACTTGGACTGAAGATTCATATCAACAAGACTTTCTCTTGCTGGAAAACAGCTCAATTTAACTAAGTTGTTTTGACAACAGAAGGTTTAATATAAAAGATGACACTAATAGTGTCCATGGAAGGAAAATAAGTACAAAATGAAAGCACTCAGTCCTACATCTTTTCCATCTAAAGATGCTGAGGGATTATCTCCCTGCAAAGCCTTTGCATCCTTGTCTTAAACAGACAAAGAGGGGAAAAAGGGTGAAGATAAACCTTATGGATTTAGTATGATAAACATATTTTACAGTGATTTTAGTGTTTTCTATTATACTTGCATTTCACAAGTACTTTTTGGTGGGCGCTGCTTCACTATTATACACACAGAGAATTCTTGTTTTCTACAGAAATGTTATAGCTTGTTATTTTACTATTTATTTTTTCAGGGACACTGATTACTTGCTGAAGGTTTCCAACAAATCGAATCAGTGATCTATATACTTCAGGTAACAGGTGATAAGTCCTTGGTATCTTCATGACAAGTGAGTCTCTAACAGTACTTTTGGAAGAAATGTTTCCTTCCACAGCAGTGCAGATGCTTGCTGCTAAAAACCCAATACTGGCAGCCCTCAAGAATTTCACCTCTGAATTGCTTGAAACGCTGCTCGCAATTTTAAAGGAAGTTGTAACTTGATGCTGGAATCGAACTAATTCAAAGTGTGACCCAAATACACTGAGAAATGGATGAAGTTGAAGCAACATCTGAAAGCCTTGTTTTCTGTTTCAATGCCATAATTTCTCCAGTATTTAGCACTAACACCTTCACTTTTACTCAGCAGGAGAATTCAGATCAGTCAGTAGCGACCAACCTGTTCAACTCAAGCTGTATCACCTGGGATGGAATGAAGTAAAACTTTGAACTGCACTAGGATTTTATAATAAATTACAGCACAGCTTCCCATGCGGTAAGAAAAAAATGCATACAAATTTTAATAACCAAGCATTGATCTGAAAATCGAGGGCATCACTTACTTATCAAACTCTTTCCACACCTTGATTTCTGTATTCTCCTCTTTGTTTTCTTGTACAGGGAGCTGAAGTGGCAAAAGGAGTTTTTTTCTTACACCTGGCAGTGACTTTAAATACGAAGAAAAGAAAGATCGTAGAGGCTTCAAACTGCATATAAATGGACAAAGTAAAGATTACTTTTCGTCTCAGACTAAGTGAATATCCATAGCAAATATTTATAAAATAAGATATTCACTTTGGTTTATGTTTTACAGTTCTGGTATGCTACATCTTGATGCAAAGTGAAATAAAATACTGTTCAATTTAAGAACAGTAATAAAAATCGTTTGGACTGGTGGTTTGAAATTCCATTCAAAGTAAGAATACATCATGTTCATCAAAATGTCTGTTTCGCCTTGCACAGGCAATGTTCACATGGAACAAGTATCTTGACTTAAAAGCAAGGTTTTTAAGAACTTTGATGCTTCACCATTTTTTTTCACTTTTATTCCAAAGTGTTTTCCTTTCAGAAGTATCACAGTAATACGTTAAAGTTATAAATAGGCAACAGTTGTAAGCAATCTTAATATTAGGTCTCTTATTAAAAAATACAGGAAACAATATTAAATGGTTCACTAAGAACAACCAGCTTGTTGCTGTCTGCATATCAAACTCCAAACAACAAACATTGGCCTGGAGCTTTTATTTCCAGCCAGAAACACTACTTCAAATAATCTATTTCCCACACTTCGTATGGAAGGAATCTATGTTAACTGTTTCTATAGTTTAAGTGAACCTCCCCATATTCCTCAGACAGATAACTACTTACATGTTGATTAATCCATGGGACCCATTTGGATGTATCAGATAGCACGAAGGGACTGAGATAACACCCAGTTTCTCCAGAAAAGGCTTATCAAAATCCAATGCTCTCTTTACAACAATGTTTTCATATTGGATCAAGTCTAAGATAACCTGGATAATAGAAACATGACATGAATTACACATTGTTTGAGGAATATCTGATCTTGTAGGATAAGACATGTAAACAGGTGAAGTGCATCATCCTTTACGGGGATCATTAAGCAGCTGAGAGGGGGCACCTTCGCAAAGTGCGACCTTCAGCGAAGGCCGGAGGAGGCAGCAGCGGGTGGTAACATCAGGGTGCCTCAACTATTGAAGTTGTTTGCCACTTACAGCCAAAGTTGCACCTACGAATATGGTGATTCAAATATAAGGAATGAAAATTTGCCCTTTAAAAAATGCTTAAATACTCCTTTCTTCCCTTCCTAAATCCTTCAGGATCCCACTGTCTTTGCCACTCTAGTGGCCCCACACCTCACACCCGTCCATTAGCCGATGTTATTATACCACCATTTCAGATGTTCCATTCTTACCTATAAAACCTTCCATGTTTCTCACCATTCTTACATTTCTGCTTGTCATTCTTTTATGTTTACATCTCTCTGCCTCTTCTATGCCTTTTTCCTGTTGTTAGTCTCACCGTTTTCCACTATACTTTTCCCTTGCAGGTGAATACTATCTTTTCTACATTTTCCTCACTTTCAAACTTCTTGTAATTTAAGAGACCCCTCCCTTCACCCGTAATAAATGCGTGGCCTTTCTTTCTTCAGCTGGTATGACCTCTGTTGTCTTCCATATTGTCTTATACTGTAAACTTGAAAACAATGTTATTTTCTACTTCACTATTCTATAAAGCTAAAATACTATATAACGTTAGCAAATATTTTTCTTCTGAAAGCAGACTACGCTTTCTGCTAATCAGATGACACTCATTCTTTCCCTATAACAGCAGGTAATAAAACCAAAGTGAGTGTGATAAAACACTGAAGAACTGTATAATCATCACCTTTCTTCTTTTCAGTAATGCCCACTTGTATCAATGCAGCAGCTTCCAGAAAACTGCTGTCTGGAAGCAGCTGCTTCTCAAAGTCATTCTCGCTTTTGGCAGCAAACCCTTCTCCACTTCTGCAACTGGGACATCTCAGCATCAAATCTAATTAGAAACATTTCACAGACATTGGATGTTTCTACACAGATTACGTCTAGATAATTACGCAATTTATTTTCTTTCCTTATCCTAGATCTTGGCAGGAAGAGAAAAGTAACAGTTGCCTAAGCTAACAGCAGGCTCGTTAGGTGGTGAAATGATGCCAAATTAAATATTTTATTGGGGGGGTGGGAGAAGCAAAAACCCAAAGACTTCCACTTCCTCAGTGCCTCAGAGCCATGAAAGTAAATTTATGCTAGCATCTTAATTTAGAACATAATTTCCTAAAACCTATACATGGAAAACTAGAGAATTTAGATTATTATAAACAGTTGAAATCACAAAAGCTGCCCAGCAGAATGAATACTATGAATGGTTCTCTAGCAGTAACAAAACAATAACATAATCTGACAATATTTTTCTTGTGATCTTCCACATCTTGAAAGACAAAAGAAGTGTGCTAACAATGAAATTGATAAATTAATCTTCAACTAAAACATGAATGGAAGAAGTTAACATGACATCACCTTCATTTGTAAGCAAGTTCCTCTGTGGGACGAAATACAACAGCCCTATATTACCCCTTGACTTTGTGATATCTCAAATATGCATGACATGCCCTTTATGATCTTTTAATTCAGTCCTATAATCAGTAATTTTGTTGCTTGGCTAAATAACATAAAACTCAGTTGTGTTGTAACATCCATTCATGTTCGTTATGTCATTCACACGTCATACGTTACCTCTCGACCAACATAGGAGGTATTACTTTCAAACACAACTGCAGTATAATGCTGGCTGTTCTTGTCAAAAAGAGAAGTGATATCACTGGGCCTGTTCAGAAAAGAAAAGCTCTTTAGCACAGGTAGAACGCAACACACCCACTGCTATTGATGGCATTTTCTCTTACAATCTCGCAGCAGAAGTGATAATAAAGAATAAAGCTTACTTCATCTTTAACAGGACCTTCTACGTTTTAGTTAATTAATGTAGTAAGCGTAGACCAGCCGTACTTTAAATGAGGAACTTACGAAACTGGATCCAGAGGCGGACAAGCAGGCGGCCTCAGCTCTCGGGAATGGTTCTGTAAGAAGTCAATCATCATCTGACGAACAGTTTGCAGCTCTCGATCTGCTCCTGCTGAGTACAGGTTACAATAAAGCCCCAACACTACAGAAAACTGGGGGGAAACTACTCACATGCAGGTTTTCATATATTTTCATGCTTTTCTGTGTCAGGTTTTTGTTTTAAATTTGGACTTGAAAAACAGAACACTATTTGGCTGAAGAACAGGGACTAAGGATTTAGTTGTTGGATTTCATTTTAATGTTGAGACGAGATAATTTTAAAAGCTGTCATCCCACTCCAAAATTAACAAAACCTCAAGCCTTTTCCAAATCTAACCATCTGCCTGCCTTGTTGATTTTCTCTTCAAACAATGCTTCATTCTAAATCTGTGCTCATTTTCACAATACTTGGCATGGGCAACTTCAGTACCTTTTAAGAAATATGGATAATCATCGTGCATTAAAAACTGCAAAGGTGTATCATTCTTATTGAACAAAGTCATGTAACAACATGTGGAAATAACTCAAGTGTGAGAATATTTTATATGCTTTAAAAGAAAAGAAATGAATTAAAAAGCAGAAACTCTCACAAATACTAAAAAGTAACAGGTACAACTACGGTCTGCTTCTACATGAAGGGTTAATGGTGCAGGTGGTCTCTCTTCTGACCTCTGGCCTTTTCAATGTTAATCCATTGGAAAAGACAACATTACTTTTGTCCCCAGACAAACCAGCTCAAGCTGTGATCCTGTCAGACACACAGGATAAGCCTGTTTTCAGTTAGTCAACATGTGAATAGGGCTCGGGATGCCTGGAAAGTGGCTGACAGATCAAAAAGCACCAAAGTCAGGACTGAGTAAATTTGATCTCATGCTGATGAGGTGTCCGGTGGAAAAAAAAAATATATATATATAGCCATTTCTGAAAATTAAGAACTACATTTCAAAAAAATGATGAATGTGAGCCCTAAGTTCTTGAACAAATGTTTTGCCTGTCTACAATTCTGCCTGACATTCCATTTTCACACAGCACTTGTATCATATCTTAAAGAGCTATTTAGTGCCCATCTCTGTCTAAACTAATTGACAGGCAAAGGGATTTTGCTTATTGTGTGACATATTCCTGGCTGACAGGATATCTGCTTTGGGGACTTCTTACAATAGGATGTTCTTACCTTTGTAATTTTCTCCAGTAGTAAACTGCTTTGTAAATGCTTTGAAGTACTATGTGGGAGAAAAAAAGTATTATTGCTTTGAAAATAACTCACTGTATCAGACAAAAGCTCAGTTTAGAAACTAAAGTGTCTTTCAAGAGTTTTTACTTTTTACAGCTCCAATTACAAAACATTTTTATCTATCTGTTCAGAAGTTTTCCCTCTTAGCCCATGAGTTCCAAAGACCTGCTCTCAACTATATGATGGTAGCTCACAGGTACCAGTCAAAGCTCTGATATACAATAAGGCCAATTTTTAGAGGAAAAATACCACAATGCATAATTCAATACTGTATATTGATCCATTATTGCAAACATTAACACAAACAGGAACTAACTGGTTACCAAATCTGTACTACCAACTCTGTATATACTTAAAACACTATTCACATTTTCTTAACTCCCTCCAGTGGTTAAACAGGATATATAATGGAGCTTGACTGCCTTCTGCTATAAAAATAAAATAGAAAAGATTCAGTGTCTCATAAAGAGTGCATTCCAATTTACACCCAAAACTTTAAAGATTAAAAAAAAGAAAATATATTGTTCTTTCTATCAGGGTAGAACACCACAAATTCTACAGTGAAACATCTCCCGATCCCTCTCCTGTCACAACACACACAGTTTATTCAGTCCTCTCCATCCATCACATTCTGCTTACACTCATGGTTAATAATGTGATTATAAAGATTGACGAAGACAGAGACGTTAAAAATTGTACTTAGATCTGAAGATGAACAATGGCAGACACTGAGATTTACCGGAAGTGATATACTGTGCCACTTACTCGAAAAGTTGGGTAATAGTGAATCCCATATTCTTTGCACGTCTCATAGTTCTCTTCTTCCCCACAATCTAGCACACCGACTCGAATTGCAGATTCCCAGTCTGAAAACAAATATACCTTTTAATTTTCAGCAGACGCAATCCTGGATCCCAGCTGATGGATTAACCTGCTTCCCATGGAGATCAACCCCAGAACTCCGATAGATTCCAATGGCATAAAAATCAAGTCCTGGGTCAATTCTCGTTTGCTATCCATTCCTATCCTCAAGCGTAATACAATCTAGTGACTTTTAAAGTAACTAAAACCTCCCTGTTTTTCTTGGCTGCATCAGTATTTTTAATATACCTGAACAAGAATAATCCCAACACACAATGTAGCACCTTCCAGGGCTGAAGACATTTTACTGAATCCAGGAAGATGAAACAGGGGCCAACCCAACACTTACAAGACACCGGATTGCATTCCCTGGGCTTTCCCAATAGCTAAACTCATAAAATAAAGCACACAGAATATATATAACTGAATAAAATTAATCCAACCATTACTCATCCACGTGGTTGTCAATTACAAAACCATACATTTGATACAGCTGTTTTAACAAGGACTCACTATTTACCCAACTTACAATTTTCTCACGCAGCCCAAGGCTCCTATATTGTCTACTGAAAGCTGCCTTTATCTTTTAGTGCTGTTCAGGAATACATTCGACAGACCTAAAAAAATATCTGATTTTTAACCAGAGTCCTAAATGGTTGAGTTTGAACATCACTGTAAGTTTCCTTTACATGCGTTTCATAGCAATAACCACAAGAGTTCAAGTATTTCTATAAATATGCTTATATAACTTCAGTAAAAGCTTTCAACTCATTTATAGCTTTTTCCTTCTCATTTTGCTAGGAACTTATCTTTTCGAGCCATGTTCTGCTGCAACAATCACTTTAAGCAAGAACCGCTCCAAAAGACTCCTTAGACAGTTACTTTTTAAAGCTAAGCTAAATCGAAACAGCTGTGGGCAGAATATGAATGTACACTGCAATTCTCAAGTATCAATAAAATCTAAAAAGCACTAAAATTAAACTTGCTTTTATAGCAAAGAGCATGAAAGCTTCATCAAGTTCAAGATCTGTCTGACAGCTGCATGCCTAGCTGCTTCTGAAATTTAGCTTGACCTTTATTTGCGTTTGGAGGAGGATGGGGCAGCGGAGGGAGAATTTCAGTTGTGCTGAAAGTGCCAAAAGCTGAACAGGCACCAGGAGTAACTCCAAGCACGGGGAGCAGATGGGCACATATTCACAGGAGCACAAAAGATACAACAGTCTATTCCATCAAATCAAATGCAAAATTAAAAAAAAAAAAAAGTTTGGCTTCTGGGTATCTATCTCATTCAACTTCCTCCACTCCTCCTCCTTTTTCCACCTGTCTCCATCCTCCTCACGCAATGAATAGAAGCCCCGTGAACCTCATGCAAATAGCCTGTGCACAACAATGCAAACCCAGCTCCAGCAAAATACTTGGGTTAAAGAGCACCAGCTGGGATGTGAGCTGCCAAGCATTTGTTTGTGCTTAAAAAGGAGCTTTTTCCTTTCTGAAGGATGCAAAAATTGCTGGAGTGCACAGCCTAGGTTGTATAAGTTGACAGCGGCACTGTAGCCTGGACTGTTTTTGTCTAAATGCTGATTAATTTTAAATAAGCATTAGTATTTCTGAAACACTAACACAAACTATATGAAAGGGGTGGATGAGCAATATATTAACCAACACTATTTCTAATTATGCTAAACAAGTTCCAACGAATGATATGAATGTATCGGACAAATGGCTGGTCAAACCTCCCACTTCAGAAATCCTACAGAACAGTAACACACCAGTCACAGGGTATGACGAGGAAGATACTTTCTTTGCACAAACCTTGTGTGCAAAGAAACCTAATCCTGCACCTATAATTTTGTATTAAATGTTAACACATACCAGGCTGCCAGAAAAAAGTCAGCGCTCTTCACTCCCTCTCAAACTAAAACCATACGAATGCATCAGAGCTGCTGTCTCCATCCTGGAAACATCTCTCGGGTGAAACGCTAAACTAAGAGTAGTTTAAAAGCTTTGAACACCACTATATTAAGCATAACATTTGCTATCAATTTGATCTTAGGTCTTCTCCCCACCACAGCTATTGAATTTAACTGATACCTGAGGGCCTGTTTGTTTCCTTACCTTAAATCTACAAATAGAGTAAAACACTTTAGCACCTGCCAAAACACCTGAGCAGACTAAGACAAAGTGATGCAAGTCTCCCTTGGTATAAACTGTGGATAGCACCATTTGTTTTTAAGTCACTAATTGACAAATTCGAAAATCTGACTCTCAGCCTGGTTTTTGTATTATTTCACTGAGGTCCTTTTCCCTTCTAGACCATTCATCCTGTACTGAACTTGCAAGATATGAACCAAACATACGCACGGCCTCTCCAGCACCACAATATTTATTTTTCCTTTAGCCTCTAACCTCTGCGAGTCTCTTTACACACCGTTCAGGAGATAAAGATCTTGCCTCAAAGACTTCAGAGTCTAAACGTACCTCCTGTGCCTCAGCGCTGTGATGCACACAGAGATGCTGGCGCGTAAATCAGCAGCGGGATCCCTGCGTGCATGGAGAGGCGTTTGTTTAATCCCTGAATTCCTAAGAAACCTTTAATTTGGAGACTTGCTGCCATCACCCCCGCCCGGCCCGGTCCCGTGTGCCGCCCCGGCAGCGTGGCCAGGGCTGTGTCCCCCACCACGGCGACAAGAGGGGCGACACTCGCGCAAACCACGGCCGGAGCCCACGGGTGACACAGCGAGACGAGGCCCCGCTGCGGCCCAGCGCCCCACGGGTGACCACGGGCACCGCTGCGGCCCGCACGGGAGCCCCGGGCCCAGCGCCGGCACCGGGGACCGCCGGCCGGGGAGAGGCCGCGGGGGCTGCGGGTCAGGCCCAGGGCAGCGCGGCCTCACGCCGGGAGGGGCTGCGGAGAGCCGGGCGGCGGCTGCGCCCGCCCTCCGGGGTGCGGGGCTCCGGGGCTCCCCCGGCGCCTCACCTTTGACGTCCCCCGCCAGGGCCCGCCAGGTGGGGGCGAAGGCGATGCAGTGGCTGCAGGACGAGCTGTAGAACTGCACCACCCAGGCGGCCGAGGAGTTGAGCAGCGCCTGGCGCACCGAGCCGGCCGCCAGCACGGTCAGCGGGTCCTCCCCCGGCCGGTACAGCCGCGCCGCCGCCGCCGCCGCCAGCAGGGCCAGCAGCAGCAGGGCCAGCACCGGCAGCGCTGCACCGCCCGCCGCCGCCATATTGGGACGCCAGCGGCGCGCGGCGAGGGGCGGGGCGGGGCCGCGCCATAGCAACGCGCCGGCCTTGGCAACGCGGCCTAGTGGCGGGCGGCCCCGCCGGGCCCGGGCAGCCGCCGGGCCCCGGCCCTCTTCGGTTCCTTCTCCCTTGGCGTCCCGGACCTTTGGCGGGTTTCCCGCTGAGTATTCCCAGTTCAAACCCTGCACCATGGTCTTGCGCCGAGTGGGGACACTCCGGTTGTCAGCTGCCCCCCATGAACCACCTGCCGCCATGTCCTTACCCACCTCTGCTCCCCGCTCCATCCTTCCCCCTTCATTGCCTATATATATCCAAATCTTGGGGCTAGGGACACACCACAAATAAACCCTTTGCTGCTGTGTTTCCTGCCCGGGCAGTAAGGAAAAAAGTAAAACTAACAAGGTTAAAACAGTAGCAATAGTTTGATGACTGATTTGAACAGGCAATCTGCTATAAACCAGAAGTTTCAACTTCGCAAATCTTTTCACTGAGATGAGGTTAAGATGGCATGACCTTTGGGCCGAGGACTGTTTCATCGCAAAGTGCACCGCTTGACAGGAGAGCCCCGTTTCTCCTCAAACCTGAAGATGTGCTGAAAACCTGCACGTCCGGCCCTGAGCACTCCCCTTTTAATTCAGATTGGTCATGTGCTAGTAATGGATTCTAGAACCTTTTTTATCTGTAGCCACACCATGAAAGTCGCATTTCATTTCTAAATAACAGCTCAAGAATTTTCACTACATTAACAGAGGCAGAAAACCAGCAGAGAAAATGTCCCCAGAGGACGACTTCAAAGGAGTTTAAAACACAGAGACCAAGGTCCCTGAAAAGATAATTCTTGGTTCTGTTACTCACAAACACTTCTTTTAATCCTTTGAGAACAAGTAGGAATAAATGGGTTCAAATTCTTACTTCAGGCCCACCGGTGTAAATTCAGAAGTTAGAATCGAGCTTAATGTTGTTTCTTGCCCATAAATTCACAGACAGTACAAGGGTGGGAATCTTATATACAGTAAAAATCCTCTCCTCGAGAATGGAGTAACAGATTCTGCACTTTTGCCCTTTCTTTCCCTCATCCTCTCTTTTCTTCACCATTAATATCTGAAGTGGTTCAGGCACATTTCTTTTGCATCCATATCCACAGCCATAAGTTACGCGGTTGTATCACATCCCATCTGAGGGGTTTTCTGTCTCTGTTCTTCCTGGGTGCTGTAAACAACAAAATTAGATGGTCACAATAATGGAGTCCAACCACTTCAAAGAAATGAAAAATCTTCTAGCATCTGCTAATTAGGATTTTAAAAATCTGCAGTGCCTAGGATATTTGAGAGTCCATTTTATTCCAGAGAATTGCTAAATGTATAAAGATGAAAGAGATGGATTACAGGAAAATTAAATGTGGGGTTTAACTGAGAAATAATCATTTTCTATGAAAGATAATGACTCCTCTTGAGGTTAGTATCAGGATTTATTGACCCAGGAGGTTAATATTGATCAAAACCAAGGCAAACAAAATATTAGACCTTGAAGGGGAGTAGTCTTGATATTGAAGTCTTGCCACTGACTGAATAGGTCAATATATCTGGGTGCCAGAATCTAAGGTTTTGAACACAGAATGGTGGGGGATATTAAACATGTCTGACATTCTATGTAAACATTTTTTATTCTCATCAGCAGTGGTTAGTTTATAGCTATGTCCTTCTGTATATAGAATCTTGCAAGGGTTCAGGCTTCGCTCACAAACCTAATTGCAGATGTAAGGGTTACCTTCCTCAAGTGTAACATACAGGGTAACATAAGGCAAACATTGTAACGTAAAACAAGTCCATCAATTCTTTCACTTATATAAAGTGATATTTTTAATACATCTCATCCCAAACACAAGGATCCTGCTGTTGCTGCAAAACCATAGCAACAATAAACTGAAAAACTGTAGTGCTTCAATATACAGATTTGTCATTGTATCCAAGAATTTGTCTATGAGTCCAGGAGGAAAAAAAAAGTTAAATCTACTGTAAACTGACAACAAGAAAACATTGATCTTGGAACAAATAACTTATCTGGATTAATTAATCAATGAGGATAAAAGTCAGAGGCTTTAAAAAAAATGTATCACTAGGGACATGAAAATAGTTTACAGGATAAGATCAACAGTTAATGCGCTTGGGGCAGAAGCTGCCTTTTTATTTCTGTTCATATGGCAACTAGCAAGACAGGGCTTTGTAACATCCCCGGGAGCTGTCTGCAAAACAAACACACTACTCCCATTCGCTAATGAGAATAGCAGTGTATACAGCACAATCTGCAAATCTAGTTGGTTTCAGTAAAATAAATAAGTATGACATACATAATGTTTGTTTTGTTTATTCAGAAAACAATTTCATATGAAAACAGTTAAGCCATCAGTATTTAAAAATAGAAGCATAAAATGTATTTCTATTTTTCCACACCAAAACCAGCCTGTAAACATTGCGATTTTAAATAGAAGTTTATATTTAATTGTCCTGCTTTTAATTGTATTTGAAAGACACCCTGAATAAATGGGATTTGACTAAATCAGATCTACTATCAGCTCTACTTACATTCAATTGTTCAATAATGAACAGTTTTTGAACTCCAGTAAGAAATATTTGCACAGTATTTATTAAAAACAAAAACCACACACCAAACACCTAAGAAATAAAAAAAATATTGATTTAACGTGCATTCCCAAAGCACAAAACACAAGGAGAATATTCTGTGCTTGCATCCTTTCATTGTAAGTTAGGCCAAGGCCACACTGGTATTGGATACAAGTTGAGAATTAAAATTCTTAAATTATGCATTTCTTGCAAAAAAAAAAAATCATAGATTAAAATTCCTCCATTAGTGCTTTTTTAGAGAAAACTTCTAATGACAGGCTTTTCTCAGACAAATCTTATTAAGAATTCTGATTGTATCAAGGATCAAGCTGTCAAATATGTCTTCAGTCATTCTCATCTTCACAGTTAATTCATCATCATCATAGCAAGTCCACTGAGATTCTTCTTTGCAGAGCTCCTGAATCTAAAATATAACATTAATATGAACATTTACTTCAAGAATAAGAGTGTGGTCAGTTCTGAAAGGTACCGGGACACCATACCAAACACAACAGCTTTACACATGCATTGTTAATTTAATTTATTTAATCTAAACCACACACAAAACCTGGAAATACTGGATTATAATTGCAGGTGTACTGAAAAGGAAGGCAATAACTTGAAGTTCTGAAGTTATTTTAAGCAAACACGATTCTCACAAAAGCACAAGAATTTCTAGTTTAAGCCTAGAGAAAGAAAACAAATCTGCATTTGTAAGCCTGCTTACCAGAATAAGGTCCACTCTGTCTCTCCTACAGTTTCCATACTTGGTCATGTTAACGAATTTTCTTCTCATTTCTAAGTCATTCTTTTCCAGGTTCATTATTTTACTAATTTCACCCTGAACAAATGTCTACAAAACAAAAAAGGCTGAAAATAATTCTTCTCATAGGAATTCTGTCACTGCGAAGGTTGCATATGAGTGACAGGTGCCAGGGTGAAGATCCAGCGTTATATCTAGAAACAACCCAAAGTTCAGGAAACTGATCTAGAAGCAGCTGATCAGTACTGGCAAACCAACACATTTTAAATATAAGATTACTTTAGAGGCTATACTCAAGATAGTCATAACCAGAGAGATTTAGAAGCTAAATTCCTATTCCTCTACAGAACTCCATACACTTGGAATATTTAGACTCATTATCTCAGCCTATAATTACTCAAGCATTTCAGAGCAATGCTTTTTTTTTTTCTAATCACCTCAGTTACACCACCATAATCCTCCCAAATTTCATATTTTTGTCTTTTTTGCCACTGCAATATCTGCTCCCTTCACCGAGTGGTGTTATTGTACGCTTTACATTTCCAGAATGTACCTTGACCTCACTGACATCTGCTCTTCTGCAAAGAAGTCTGGAACAGTGGGATCCCAAATTTTCCTTCATCCACGGAAATGTATTTGGATTTGCATTTACTTGATATTCTGCACAGAGCAACTCATGGGTCAGATCAAATATAACCTGTAACAACAGAAACCTTTCAGTCTTCCTTTAGCTATATTTAGTGTTAGCAGCTAGAATAATATTAAGTACAAGCTAATACGAGTCAGCCTACAGAACACTAGAAATGTTTAACAACACTTAGTGCTTTAAAAATACCTGATTATACATCCTCTTGCTTTCTGTTTCCAAATTGTTCCCTGGGAGATCTTTACATTCAAAGTGCTTTGGCACACTGATTCTCCTGAAATTTGAATATGTGTTTTCTGGGGTCCATAATTCTTCTACAGCATATGCAGACAATTTCTTAACATACGAACTGTTGTGTGGTATCACAAGAGGAACTTCCACAGTTTTTTTCCAAGGAGCTGAGTGCCACTGATCAAATTTATACAAGTATTGCTTTGATGTTTGTCTCCCCAGCACACGTTGGTCAGAAATCGGTTGATCAAAGTCTTCAGAGCTTCCAAAAACACCAGCATCAAGGATTTTTATAAGGAACTTTGGTAGAGAGAAAAAGAAAAGCCAGGTGACATACTCCATATTTTTCTACAATTTTATAGGTATTGGTCAGATGACATGAGCAATCTGGTTCCAAATGTTAACGTATGTAATTTTGTGGGTGATAAAAAACAACTGGGCAACACAAGTGCTCGCCTCTGTAGAGCAAATTTCAGGTCAAACACTTCAGTAGACAAAAACTTTGCGTGTACTTACTGGTAATGTGGTTGGAGAAGTCTCTGAAGATGAATGAAATATCTTGTCTGCTTTTGATCCGTGTTTTCTTTTAATCTTCTTATATTCTTTAAGTGCATCATCTACAAATTTAGTTACAATTCTTTCTGCTACTGTGTGACAACCATGAATGCTAAGTATATCGAAATCACACAGTACAACATCAGAAACCTCTGCTGATTGTTCAGATAAGACAGCAGCTGAATTTCCTTTGAGGAGAAACAGCTTCTGATTGTCTTCTTGTCTTAGGCCTTTGCCATAATTCATCATGTCTTTTTCAAAGGCACTTTTATATTTGTGTTGAGCTGTTTCAGAAAATGCAATTGAAGCGTCAAACAGAAGTTTTTTACCGACTTCATTTGCAAGATCACCAGCAAGTTTATTTCTTTTCTGATCCTCTGCCAAACAACAAATATTTTTGTGTGTGTTTATCTCATTGGTGTTACAGGTCTTATGTTTCATTGGCAGCACCTCTGCAAGTATCCTTTGTTTTATGTGTGTCAGTTCTGTTTTTTCTTTATCTGATCCCAAGCACATTGAGTTATTTTGGCAGAGGAATTCATTGCACTTACACAGGTCAGAATGTGGAAGCTTTTGCCCTTTTCCAGACAGCGAGGCAGTGTGTAACCTAGACTGGTTTTCTTTCACTTCTGATCCTCCTGCACCATTTGTGTCCTCTGCTTTTCGCTCTGCAAACCCTCCTCCCTGCTCATCATCTTCAGGGTATGTGCGGTCTCCTTTGAAGGATTCATCATTGTAGGAATCAGAGTCTTCATCCCCAAGGTAATTTGGACCATTTTCATCAGTCCCCAACAGGTGTGAAATCTCCTCAGGTCTGACAAAAACACCACAGTGCTGAGGACATGCAAAATACTTCACCCCGTTGTAAGTTCCAGCATTATCACCTTGAGCTTTGTCAAGTGCAACACCAGCCCAATGGCCGCTATCAAAATGAGTCCGTCCTTTGAACATTAGGGTTCCAGGTTGGATCTGCTTTACTAACACTCTGTCTCCAATTTCAAATGCTAATAATGGATCATCACTGTCCTCCTCAGCTTTGGGTGACATTAAGTATGTTTTGCATTGTTTCATTGTGAAGTCAGGACTTTTACTGGCCTGACCAGAAGAAACAGGAATTGACGCAGTCAGAAACTCCAGATTCTGCAAAGGTGTCTCATGTTCTCCTTGTTGGTACTCTAATAAACATTCCTTCACACTGGAAACATCTTTAACTAAAGATTGTTCTGAGATACTACCATCCTGAGTTGAAAAAGCATCAGTTGTCCCCCGATTGAGCAAGGAAAATTCTTCAGGCACAGTGTTATCAGGGAATGGGGGTAATGCATCCATTTTCAGTGATATATCTTCATCTATACACTGTCTACTCTCTGAGACTGTCATTTGTTCTGGTGGAGATGGGAAATCGTCCATACTGAAAGTAGAATCATCGTTTTTCATTGCACCTGCACCTAAAGGGGCAAGAGGAAGATCTTCACTTAGAAATGAAAAATCCTTTTTATTAGAGGATGGCAAGTCAGCACTTCCATAGGACAATACTTCATCAACAGGAGACAGTATTTCGGACAAGGTATCCTCAGCAGTTGGAGGAAGACCCTCATCACTAATAAGAATTGTATCACCACCTTCGGAAGAGCAGTTCTTAGCTTGAAACAATTGCTTTTTGGAGGAGACGGAAGAAAACATTCCCCTCCCTGCTTCCTTTATGGCTTGCTTTTCAGCTGTTGAGTTATTTTGATTTTCTGTAGCCACCCTTTGCAAAGACTCAAATGAATTGTTTTCTGTATGGACTTCCTCAGAAATTCCTGGCATGGATGTGGGCAGAGATTCAATCTCATTGAGTTTGCTGGATGCGAGTCTCTCATTCAAAAGCTTTGCATGGTTATTTTCACCTCCTGAAACTGACAGGTTTCTTGAAGACAGACATGCTAATAGTTTGCTATTTGTAATGTCTTTGTCAGGTGGAAGAGACACAGTGTTCCTCAGTTGGTCAGTAACCAAATCTAGATGTTTCAGAGAACCCATCAGTGGAAACCTCAGTAGGTCTGTATTTTGATCCACAAATAAACTGTTAATTCCACCATCCTTTTTCATCCTGCTAGTTGTAGAACTAGGTTTCTGCTGTTCATAGATCCTAGGTGAGTAAATATCATCACTGCATGAAGACCTGGCAACTGCATCTTTACCCTGTTTTGTGATCTCCTGAGAACAGGTTTTGTTTCTGCTGTAGCTTTCTGGGGCATCCAGATGTGGCTCATCCATTCCCTTGGTAAGGTTATCAGACTGGGAAGAATCTCCTGACTTTGTTTCAGAGACTTTTGCTTTGTCTGAGGGAATGGAAAGAAGCAAATGATCAGCACAGCCATAATCTGAAACATTGCCAGGGTGTTTCTGGGAGTGCGATGGAGTCCCGGTGCTGTCATCTTCAGGCACCTCATGTTCATCACATTTGTCACTAGGTAACATTTCCTTTCCATTACTTACTGCTATTAGCATTTCTTTTGAAACTTTGTGAAACACGTCACCATTGTCATCAAACTCTTCTGGGATACTGACATCTGTGTCCTCTGCATTTTTCAGCTCTAATTCAGAGTCTGAAATGGAGCTTTCTGAAATGTCAATCCGAACTGCAGACACTTTCTGAAATTCTGGGAGTGAAGAACCTGATTTGGCACTTTCACATCTCAGAGACTTGTTTGACTTGGACAATGATTCAGTGGAAGCTAATCCATCAGAAAATGCTTTTAAATTTAGTTCTTCATCAGAAGCTCCATGGGAAACACTATCCAAATGCTCCTTGGGTCCTTTCTCCACTATCAGAGATTCCTTCTGTACATCTTCTAAGGATGATGTAGCATCACCTGAAATACACACATTATTCAGCACAGAAGGCAAATACAGGGTGGTTCTTTATCTCAGTCATACAAAGTAGCCATGACTACAAGGATCTAAGGCTTGCTTAGAGTTTATGGCACTGCTGTGCACTGATACTCTGGTTATGAAACAGCACAAGACTCCTTCCCACATACATAAAGAAGTGAGAACACTAATGGTGAAACTGTGGTCCACTGAAATCCATGGGAAAATTTCTCTTTGCCTGAGGGACAGGATTTATTTCAGACGATTTGATGTCCACATGCTCAAAGCTAGGCTTGAGAAGCTAGTTCAAGTACAGTCTATGTCGAAATTCTGTCATCAAGACCATGGTTTCTAAGTCTTCCTTACACAAGTCTATAGTCTCCCTCATTATGGTATCTAGGAGTAAATGCATAAGAAAAATAACAAAGACAATATTGCTACAATACGTAAATATGTACAATACAGACATTATGCATACCCAGAACTATACAAATTATATAACTGGCTCATATATAAACAGCCAGTTTTATTTTTTTATACATCCTACTGAGAGGAAGAAATATGAACTGAGGATAAAACCTGGAAACAAAAATAGACTTCAACAGGACATGCTGGAGTTATCTTCAACTGATCTATGTTCTTTTAAAAAGAACACCCTTAAATTACTTTAAAAAATGCCTCAAAAGAGTAAATTGTTAATGACAGAATCAGAATAAGTTATGATTTTGTTCTGAGGAAGCAGTATAATCATATCTCCTAATAAACCTTTGAGAGATCTCCACCATCTTGCCTAGCAGTGATTTATATACGAGTATAGTGAGCAAGACACCTGGGTAATAAATGAGAAGATTGTCTCTTTCTCTCTGTCTGGATTAAAGTTTGATTGAAGTGGTTGAAACAGATTGGACATAATAGCATTAAATATGATTTACCAGTTCCTTGAAGAATATTTTCTACCTGAATCAGGCATAAGTTACACAAAGTAGAAAGCATCCCCAAGCCTTTCACTGTGAACTTGCTGTCACATGGATTAATATCTTCATTGTCTTTAGGATCTATCTTTGGGCTTGAAATAAATGCCTTTTCATTCAGCACAGATTCCTAGAATGTAAATAGTTGAGACAGAGTTAATGTCTTAAGAGAAAAGAACTTTGCAGTTGGCAAACTGGCACAAAAAAAATCGTTAAGAGACCAGAGATTAAATCTACATGGTCACACCAAGGTATATAAGTGCATATCAACTCCTCTGAATATATACCTACTCTGGGGCTGTGTCACTGCTGTAGGAAATAGAAAAGGACCAGTCTCTGCAGCTGCTACGGGCAAATAATAGTTTACTGCTCCATGGACAGGTGTAGTTTCTCCTGAAGGAGCACAGCACCCATAGGAGATGGCTTGAACACGTTGTCGCCAGTTATCACCACAGAGAAAATGGAAGGGACGGGAGAGTTGTGGTGAATGAGCCCCTGTCAAAATTCAGTCTAGCTGAAACACACAGAATCAACACACAGGCTGATTTCTACTTGATGTTCAGAACAGCCAAATGAGTCTTGTGCTGATCCTGTCTAAAAGCAAATATAACCTAGGGTACAATTTCTTTAGGCAGAAATGGAATTCCAGAGGTGATCCTTACCAGAAACACACACTTTGTGCCTTCTCTTGTAGTGGATGTGGATACAGGGTCATCCAATCTAGCTGAATTTGCATGTTCCAGAGGGAATAAAACACCATCCTGAGCATTCAGCTCTGAAAGGTACAATGTTCAATTACAATATTTCCAATGCTGCATTTCTTTAAGATGAGTAACTTGACTATGTTTTTTTGTTTAGCTCAGTCAAAAAGGCTTATTTAAATATATTTATAGCTTGAGTAACTTAATTTTGCCCAACACAGTCCTTGTCACACCAACAGAAGCTAAAAGGACCAGTGATCTTATTTATCTGATCACCACACCTTATGTACCATCCAGTTACATGGTGGTAACTGTAAAGCCCACTTCCAGAAGTTTCTGTACTCTTTCTCCCTTGCTTCATCTATGCATCGTTGCTACCTCAAAAAAAACCCACCCCAACTTACACCTTTGTTACACCTTCTTCTTGCTAATTCTGAACAGATATTGGTACAAAAACACATGCTGAAGGTAACCAAGGACCAGACCGACATCACAAGTTCTCCCTCATGGGCTAATTAGCTCAACAATCCTCTTCCAAAAGATCATTTTAACTGCTCCAAAGAACAGCTGAGACTTCAGCTTCTGACCTAAGTCCTTCAGTTTAACCAAGTACTCACAAACATGGTTTCCACAGAAGTAATCTTTATTGGGTACCTGTGTATTTGCAATATTTAACCATAGAGACCGAGCCTGTGGTTTGGCTGGTAGCACCACACACTGTCTTGGTCACCATCTCAGACACACAAGGACATTGCACAACAAGGGGCTGCTCCAAACCTGGGGACTCCTCTGCCTGCTCCTGGTGTTGTGCCAGAGTTTTCTTGTTCTCAGTAGAAAAGCTGTAAACAGTTAAATAAGGAATTAATGATTAGGAGTAAGTTTTGTGTTCAAGTTGATCATGACAAATCTATATGATTCTATGAATATCCATTAATAAATCCCCAAATCAGCAGGGTTTTTTTCTGCATGTCAGGAAGTTTTTATTTCAGTTTGCTTTCACTTTAAAAGGTATTTCCCAACTCTTTTCACTCCCTTACAGCCCTGCTTATTAACTGTCTTCCTGGTCAGTATGAAAACATGAACATACCTCCACTGATGGATAGATAGCACAATTACCACTGTACACTCTTAGACAGGAAAGAGATCTATATGCAAACAGCCGCCGGAGTTTGGGTGCGTTGCAAGTTCCAGCAGGGCCTGCCTGCTCTAGACTGACGCCAATATTCACTGTTCTCCTATGAGCAGGCTTGTCAGTAATAAGAAGTGAAAGCACAGCCAAGAAACCTTTTAAAGATTTCTGTGACTTGTAATCAATAACACCATGAATTATAGATCAGTTCTGTGCAGGGATTTATTTGAAAGCCTTTCCCTGCAGGGACTTGAGTAAATGCACAAATCTGACTCACCAGTCTGCTAAGGTCTGGGTAACACTGAATGAACAAGGTTTTTAAATTCATATAGATATATATTTGTCTTTAACTGCCTTTTTTTTCCTGAAGCAAGCTAGATTTTTGTTCATCTGAGCCTGCTTTGGAAGACTGCTGTTGTGAGCAGTGTGGATGCTGCTGGGTCCTCACCCAATGGGGACACTGGGGACACAGCCCCTGGGACACAGGAGATCAGCACTTTCTCAGGACAGTCTGACTGAGCTCCTGAATCACCTCCGACTGTGGGTATTTCACATGACACCTCTGCATTTCAGTTTAAGCATAAAATTAAGCCCCATGTAGTACGAAAGCCTCCTGTGCTTAAATCCTAAGTGAAACACAAACCTGCTCTGAGGAGTTAAGTGACATGTAGGCTTAGAGCCAGAGGATGACAAAGGAGTGAATTTCACCAATTAAATCAATACATGTACACAGACTAAATTTCAGGATTAAGGCTCTGATGTAGCTTGTTCTATTGAAGGAGTTAATATTTGTGTCATACAGAAGTATTGAGATCATAATGTAACTCCCTGTAACCACCAAGAGGGGTTTTTTTGTTTTGTGTGTGGGTTTATATATACGCATATCAGCAGCAGTCCTTGATAAAGTTGTTGTAAATATTGACTCAAACAACTTTGTTAAAATTCAAGGTTTTACTTAAAACACATTTTCCCCCTGCACAGAAGGGTACTTCATCTTTTTAAAGAATGGAAGAGTCTGAAATAAATACACTATTTCTTATTGGTGTATTGAAGTGATGAATGTATTCTACCTGAAGAATTTAATAAGGATCTCCAGCTACAGATCCAGACAGTTTACTTAATGCTACTCTCATACCTTGCAATAAACTGGTCCCTGCCTCAAGGAGCTTACTGGTTTGGACACCAGATGGTAGTTTGGACACATGGCAGACACACAAGTAAATGGTGAGGCAATATCAGTCAGAATGATAGGCAGTGATCTTGATGCATTAGCTGCTTGAACACAGATATTTTCAAAACTTATCATTATAGAACTCCATCTTGGGAGCATTTAAACTTGCACAATTATCTAGTAGTAACTGCTTCCATCTTCTCCACTGGACTGGTTCATCTATCGCTGGAAAAGGGTTTTACTTACCCCTCATATTTCTTGCTTTGTTTATTGTTCAGCTGGACACAACTCTCCCTATTCCCTGACAGATCAGGTGTTTCTGGGTGGGCTGTAGACTCTGCTGAGGATGAGTAGAACTTTGGGCTAGAAATAAGCCTCATTGTGTTCAGCTTGATTGCTTCTTCAGTTGCTGGGCTCCTTGTAAGCTGAAAGGAAAAGGTAATACATGAGGTTTCACCTGGGTTCCTTAGCTGTAGTGTCAGCTCTGAGTTCAGTCATTATCCACTCAAAAAAACCCACCGAGACATCTAGTGACTGTGACTTAATAACCTCTTGCTTCCCAGCCAAATCGTGCAGCTTTCCCTGTAGCTGTGCTGTTGAATGCCTCATCATTAAGATTTCTCTTTGCTGCTTTAATAGGAGCTTTCTTTCTTGATGGGCTGCCCTGTAGATGTTTTGCAGATGCTGGATTTCTGCCTATCCAAAGCAGAAAAAGAAAGGAACATAAGAGAGCTAAGATAACAGGAATGAGACCTACTTAAAAATGTGTATAGTATTTCTTAACATAAGGCACTAAAACGCACAAAACATCCTGAAAATTTAATATGCAGGTTTTGCTCCTTGTTTGGTGTCTCAGAGGTGAGACCTTTAGAGGTGAATTGTGTTTAGGTCACTCAAAGCTACGGGATGCTTCTGACTTGCACTCTGTTTGCACAGGAATTCCTTGAAGTAAAGGAGAGGCTTGTACTACACAAGGAATAGGACAGAAATTTACTGATTACCAAGTGTAATTATGAGCCCAGCATTCCTCTCAGTAGCAGGAGTGGGACTACAAAATTAGCTGTCAGATTAATTTAATATATTTCAGCATCAGAAGCATAAATCTGCATAAATTGGTGGAAACCTACATTATATGACCTGCTTGTTATGGCACAACTAGAAAAAACACACAGTGGAGTAGCAGGAAGAAAAAAAGTGTTTCTTTTCTCAAAGATTTACAGACTGCTGACTTTGGCACAAAAAATACCTCACTGAATGTGGGAAGAAGAGCAGAATAATGCATGTGAAATGACAGTGACTTAAAAAAACCAAAACCAAAAAACCACAAACACCAAAACCAAACCCCACTTGCTCCAGTAACTCCAGGCATCTCCTCACACTGCATCTTTCTGCTGTTTATGAGTTGAAATCCAGCTCCTCCAGCTGCAGTATTACCTGCTCCTGTTTCAGGTCCCTTAGGATTTTGCGCTGTTTTGCAGCCATGGCAGACACTCCCTTACTGTCTTGCAGGTTTTCCAGACAGCTGGAGACCAGAGAAGGGTGGGGATCACAATCAATAAATAATTAAATGCCACAAATTGAATGCTCTTCAGAAAACAATGCTAGAGATGGGAGCAAAGCTCCTCTCAACACATCCGCAAAAGCAGTGGTAGCTACGGAAGACTCTGCAGAATGTTCTGCTAGACTTGGAGGACATGTCACCACCCTGAGGCAACCAGACCCCCCTGGGCACACAGCACAGGCCGGTGAGGGATGCTGTGCTTTGGGGGGGCCTCAAAACGTACCTCATGGTGCCCCAGCCCAGTCAGCGCTGAGGGACACCTCGCTCCAAGGGGGCTCACGCTGTCCCCAAAGGCACCTCGGTACTGAGGGGCACCTCACACGAGGGGGACTTTCACTGTCCCCAATGGCGCCTCCGCCCAGTCAGCGCTGAGAGACACCTCACACACCCCTGAAGAAGGCTGCAGTAGGGAGCTCAACGGCGCTCTGGAGAGAATTAAACTGTGCAGACTCTTCTCCTCCTGCTTTACCTACGCTTACTCTGTAAGAGCAGAATTTTTTATTTGCTTTATTTCCCCTGAAAGGAAGGAAAACTGCCCGGGCTGAGCAGGCAGCTGCACCTCCACCCTCTGCTGAGGGACCTGTCCCCCTCACCGTTTCCGGTGGCCCAGCCAGGCCAGCTCGGCCCCGGCTTTCTCCCGGAGCGCTTTTCTGCGGAGCTTGAGGAGGGCAGCCTGGTGTCGAGCTCGCAGCTCTTCTCCCCTCAGACACTGCTCCACCATGGCCAAGCTGAAACAGCAGAAGGTTCTGGAGCCTCCATAGTGCCGGCCAACCTCGCTCCACTGGGGACAGAGCAGAGCGTCGTGTTTATTGGAGAAGTGCTGTGCGAGTGATGAGTAACAAGGGGAGTAAAAGCCAAAATAAATCCCCGAAAAACAAACCCACACACTCATACAAGAGCTGGTGTCACCTGGCTGTCAGAGCTGGCCCGTTCGCTGCTCTCTCCGGAGTCGTCCCCTGCACAGGTCTCCCCGTGGAGATTCACTGGAGGTGACAACAGATTCCAAGTTTGATGGTCATGCAGCGGCTCCCTGTGCTCAGCTGGCAAGGGCCCTAGCGAGAAGATTTAAAGTGACTGCAAGTAAAATATTTCTCTGTAACAGAAGGAAAAGGATCCTCCAAACAGTTCCCACTGTACACGAGTTAATATCTGCTCCTCAATTCAAGGCACCTTTGCAAAACTCGGCAGCCAGGCCCGTGTGCTGCCCTCAGAGGGAGCCTGAGGGGTCACCCCACAGCTGTCACTTACAGTTAATTATGAACCCTCACCTCACTTTCAAGTGACATCACGGTAAACAGGTAAAGAGGAAAAGAGGCCTATAAACAAGGTCAATAACTCCCAGCTCCCAAGATTATTTTCTGTAGAAGGGCCAGGAGTACAGACAGAGAATGTTATGGTTCAATTATGCATAATTCATGTAAGTATTCAGGCCAAAGTTTTCAAAATTAGTTAGAAGATTAGGGAAATTTGTGATTACATGTTCCAGCCCCTGGATGCTGCGCTGTTTCTCATGCCACACTAGAAAGTGTTATTTACCCAACACCACCAAGTCCTTTAACTTAGAGTTCACCTTCTTGAAGCACTGAGCAATATGAACCCCTTCCTCCCGGCGGTTTTCTTTCTGCCGCTATTTTGGGATCTGCTGGATTGTGATCTCTTTCTATCTTCAGTGTAGATTGTTTCAGTGAATAGGTCTCTTGATTACTGAAGGTAAGAAAGAAAATAAATATTTTCTCATTGCAGTCAGAGATACTATTTCAATTCCCAGCTTTCACAGCAAAGTCCTCTGTGGAGACTGAATCTTTTCCAAACTAGCATGGAGCTCGTGTCTATGCGATACTGAAATTTTCACCTGTGCAAAGGTGCCCTTCTGATAACTATATCCATAAGACTCTAGAAGCAATTATCAAGTCTTTAATCTATGCCACTTGAAATGAACGTTAAAATGTGCACACACAATATTCTCATTCGTACCTAGGTATATGATGGTAAAGCAAAATGAGAAAAATTATATCTTGCCACAAGTTTCGAAGGGGCTTCTACCTTTTAAGATTGCAAAATCTCCCACAACATTGGGAAGGTGTTTATACTATAGTTTGTGCATAAATCAGAGTAGAAATACTGTATTGCAAAGATGGATACTTCACCGAGATCTGAATGAATACAATGGTTTGCTCATAGTCTTAAATGTAACGTGACAGCCACGTAAGCTGTTCTTAAATGACTTTAACATTCATTTTAGAAACAGTGCATACATGTTAGTGCCCCAAGTCACTGTTGTATACTGCCTTCTGTACCTGCCAGCTACGTTGCCACCTTCCAGCTGGTATCGTGTCTGCATTTGCTCTGCATGATCCAGTCTTGGCACGGAATAACCGTCTCTGGAGCTACTGCAGCCCTGCAAACACAGAAATTGTCTGTAGACCTGAATGATCTATTTGAAAGGCAAAACCTTTAAGCCTTCTTCCCTCATCCTCTTGAGAAAGCCCTTCATTGTAGATAATGCTCTTCATATGCCAATAATTCTTAAAGAGCTGGATTAACTAATGAGCTAGATACTATACACAGTGGAAAAACCATGTGGGCATATGGAAGTAAGGTAGTATAACAGCTTTAAATACACAAGAGTTTGTGAGCTGCTTTCATAGGAGTCAGGGTACTGTGTTCATACCACGGGCTTTAAAAAAAACATACAGAGATCGCTTCTGTCTGAGCTGTTCAAACATGTTGAGAGACACTGTCGAGCTAAAGCATCCTCCAAAGCAAATATTCTCAATAGTGTAACAAGAGCTTGGAATTGCATGTGAGGTCTGAGCTTGTATTTATGCATGTGGGGCTAAAATCTTATTTTAATGAATAGATACTGAAGTCCATCAGTTCCTAGCTGACTTTAGAATCTGAGGCTGGAAGGTAAACCACAAATAAACAGCATGCTATTCTTTTCTTTTTTTAAAGAACACTTTTTGGTCAAGATTAGCCTCTCACTAGGCTCTCATGTCTGAGCAACTATCACAGTAATTACCTCTTGAGGACTTAAAAACCCTTCACTCAATTTTGCAGCAAAACCAGCTATAGACACAAAACGCTGCAGCACTCGAGCTATTTCAGATTAAGTTCAAATGACAGGGCAAGTGACTCTCTTACTTGAGAGACCTGGGCACTTCCAAAAACTTATCCTGATCTACAGTTTTTAATCAGTTAAAAAAACCCCTTTTTACTAAAGGACTCTGAGTGAGGGGAGAGGGAGAAAAAACCCAAAAAAATCCCAAAAACAAGAACACAGTGGGGATTGGAGGAACATTTTACTGAATCCAGAACCAGTAGCACAGGATCTGAAACAATAACTTACCTCTGAGTTGTGCTGAAGCAAGTCACTCAAAAACCTCTGGCTTTCTTGAACCTCTAGCTTTGCTTTCTCGCTCAGCACTATGAGCTGCTGCTTCTGCTGGAGCTGATGGGCCTGCTTTAGTAAATGACCTGCTATAAATGATATTTTTAACCAAGCCACATGATTCTTCAAAGCTGGGGGCAAAGGGCAGCAAACTCCAAGAGAAGGCAGCACAGGTATCATGCAGCCAGCACCTGCCACATCCTGCTGCCTCTGGCAAGTGGCACAAATCCATACTTGGGCTGTAGCAGAGCAACATGTTCTTGCCTGTCAGTGCTAGAATAGGATCTTCAAATAGCAAACTAAGGTTAACACCTCTCCCTTGTGGCTCCGTGGGGTTTATAAACCTGATGCAGAGTCAGCTGATGCCAACTGATTATAGCCTGAATGCACCTGAATCTGGGGATAGCACCTTTTCACCTGCCACAGCAGAGCTGGGATTGCTCTTTGCTGCTTGTACAGGTTACTTACTGTACCTTCAGTTTGTGAGCCAGTAGGAGGGAGGTTTGCCTTAAGTTGTCCAGGTGACTCCTGTGTTTCTCTTCCAGTGCTGTGCAGTTAGGGTCTCCCTCACCTGCAGAAAATTAGGAAATAGATGGTAACAGTCACTATTACTTAATTAAAATAAAGTTTTAAAAATCTGCGTTCCATTTAATAGGTGCCAGCCAAAGAAAGTATCAGATTTTACCAGAGGGAGAGTGGAAGGAGATTTCCTTCAGATTCCAGTTAGATGCTGCCTTGAAAATGTGTTTCTACACTGTTGAGGTCCATGGGGATCAAGCATTTGGTAAGTGTTTTGCCAGAGGGGCTGGCTGGGTGGGTACGCCTTGTGAAGGAGAAGGACTGGGGAGCAATTCCTGTTCTAAACCCAAAGTCCAGGGTGTGGGTTATTCCCACTCTTGCTCCCGCTGTATTCTCTCTGCACTGACAGGATCAGGCCCACTAGTTACAGAAGAAGAAAATCTTCCCAATCTGGTCATTCTTTGGGAACTCCATCAGCATCACATGTGCCCCCTCCGCCTTCCAGCTTCTCCCCATACAGGGTTGCAGGCTTGACTTCTCTCTTTTGTCATGGGGGGCACAAACCCGTGAAAAAAAGCTTTTGCTTTTTAAGTGGGGAAAACAACTCTTGTTCCAGATGCACGTATTCCACTGCTACTTCCTTCTTGTAACCCTCCTGTCTTTTACAGTATAGGTGATGTAATGTTTACCAGTGATATGTTCTTGGCTGCTTTGAGCTCCTCAAACGAATTGCTAAGCTTATGCAAACAGGTTGCGTGTTTACTCTGCGCTGTGCCACCGTCACAGCAACCAGAGTCATAAATGAATTGAAGTGTGGGTCATAAATAGAAATAGGTTTGACCTGGAAACTTGAGATAAAAATCTGTATCCCTATCAAGACTGTCTGAATCCAAATTACCCTGTGCCTCAGGATAAGCCCACGACAATCAAGGTTTGGTTTTGATTTGAATACTGAAGGATCTTTAACATGGAAGGATCAGAGACATGGGCTTCTTGGCATGCCAGGATGCTTTTTGTGTTTACGTGGGTGTGAGTGAAATAAAATGTTAACGTTTCAAGCCTGATGCAGATTTTCTATTAGAAGGTTGCTGTGCTTTTACAAACAGCTTGATTGCAAATTTCACCTCCCTCTTAGAGTGTTTAAAACTAGGAAGTATTTTCAATGTGTGCCTCAAACTGATCAATGTTATTACTGTTCTGCTCAAAGCCTGACCAACGGTATTGTTCTCAAAATTATTACAAAGTTTGTTCTGATCCGTTTTCACTCCTTTTGAACATAATTTTCCTAATTGTGGCTATTTCCAGATGCATTTCTTGCGTTGCAACATCCTGCATTAAAGAAAATACCATCTGGCTAAACTTCACATCCTCTTATGTTATGATGAATGGCATTTTACTGCATGCCCAGATAGCTTCTATGTACATACACTCAGTCTTTTTTTAAAAAATGCTATTTATTAAATCACTTTCCACGACACCTGCAGAATCTCAGTAAAGCCCTGTGGAATCTCTGTGACACATAATTAAGAAAGTCAGGCTAAAAGTCTCATTTTTCTAATTGCTTGAAGCTAGGCAGAAGCACTTAATGCTGCTTTACTCAAGGACGGTTTTTCCCTTTCTGCCCATGTCAGCAATCAGTCCAAACCAGTTATTATAAAAATACATACTTGCAACTTTAGATTTAAGCACAACTTTGACTACATTATTGCTAGGAGGTGCATGAAGATGAGGTGTAAAAAGTCCTGAAAGGCTCTTGTGTGATGGAGCAACAGCTCCAGAAGAACTGACTCATTGATACCCAGGTCAGGTTAATCCTTCCCCTCTCCAAAATTACCGTGCTAGTTCAATTGCTATATTATTAATATTTTAGGATGCTCTTCAGCTAAGGGAAGGCATGGGGAAAATACCACCCAGGCATTTCTGTACTTTGTTAGCATGCAGGAGCTGGGCTGTAGAGATGGCAGGTAAATGGAGATGCAGAAAGGAGGTTTTCTGTCTCCTGATCACAACGGCAATAAGCAGCATAGGTGAACAGGATGGTTGTTTGGCCCTTCTTCAGCAAGACCTGTGAACCAGGAGCAATCCCTAAGCAGGAGACTCTGAACTTGAAGACTATACTTGTTTACGCAGAAAAGATCAATGGGCCGGTCTGCGAGTACCTTGGAGAATCTGTATTTTTGCTCCTGCTGAATCAGTTTCTCTTCTATAAATACATCTGGTATCCCACTTGTCACTGAAGAGTAGCTGCTTGCTAGACAAGGGGATTAATGTGGCCTGTGCTGCTCCTGTCCTCCACATATTTTGTGTTTATAGCTAAATCCTCTGGTGCAGAGAGTTGGCCAGAGTTCAGCTCCCGGCCAGATGTTGCAGCACATGGTGATACCTCACCCTGCTGCTGCCCCTTCCATGTGCGGCGTGTCACACACAGAGCAGCGGGAGAAAGCTGGACCTAACCAGAACACTGCACTTCCGTGGAATGTTCCTTCTATTGCTCATGGATTATATCGAATTCCCTCAACCTGCTACACTTGCAGTATGGATGCCATGCTTCAACGTTGCCATCATTACAGACTATTTTAAAGCCGTTTGAAGGCTCAGGATGGAGCCCACTGGAGCTTCAGCAGGCAGAAGCTTTGTAAAATACGAAAGTGTAGGATTGCGAAGCAAAACATGAAGAGCTGTGTTATCTCGAAACTCTCAGCCAGAGGACAATTAGCCGAAACCACGCTGTTACACATCTTTGCTGGTTCCACTAATTTAATCATTTCTCCCTCTGCTACAAGCAAGAAGGCAGCTCCCTCTAGTGATATGAGAAAATATATCAATCAGCAGTTCAGGGGAAAGATGTTACATATTAACATATTTTCTTTGAAATCCAGGTTAAAATTCTACATTTAAGAATAATGGAGAGCATTCCATTTCCTTTCCCAATGCCAACTACTTTAAACTAGTAGCTCTGCTTAAGCTTAAACATTTAGAAAATACTTTTTTTAACAATGAATTTCTGCGTTAACCTTATCGTCTCTCAAATACAAAAAAAAAACCCCAAAAAACAAAACTACAAGCCTGGCCCAATGAAATGAGCTTTCTGGCTCATAGTTCAACTGCAAGGCTGTAGGAAGGGGCACAGGCAAATTTTTATTTATTTTTTTTTTTAAATCACCTCGTTCCCTTATTGAATAGTGATACAGAAAGGTGGGTCCCGTGGGCTGTATTCAGAGGGTGTGCTGCAGCATCCAGGAAATTTCAGCTCATGTCCTCAGCTCCCTGTGGAAGGGAACTGCTGGTCTGGCAGGAATGAGAGAAAGATTTTAGGTAGTGGGGTCTCTGAGACAGGCAGAAAGTGCAAACCACTTCCTCACCAACTCACTTGGTTGTACCAAGTTTTGTGCCTAAATCGGTTAGATGTATATGCAGGCTACGTGAAGTACTTTCCAATGATCACTGTGGAGAAGATTTGTGTTCATCGCAGCATGTGCTTAGAGCAGTTGCAAGTCTGGATTTTCTACTGGCTGTGTTTAAAAAGAAAATGCAACAGTTCAGGACACAAGTAGTTTGTGAATCTCTGCTGCTTCTACTGTGTTTTATTATGTCTGAAAATGGAATTTCTTATTTTGTCAAGCATGTTTACTACAGAAAATTCCTCTTTGGCAAAGCAATTAGCGGTTAGGTGATGCACGCATCTTTTAAAGGTAAATATTTCTATTTTGCAGCGGGGTATATGATTACGTACCATTATGCTGCGTGTGCACAGTGACTTCTGTGAAAGAGAACAGAATCAGCTGCTGGTGCGATGCAGTATAGCAGACAATAGAGCCTTGCGTCTGAACGCCCCTTTCCTGCTACGAGCGCTGAACAGATCCACTTGTGACCCATATTTCAAACCCGCGTTGTGTTCAGCGCGGCAGTTCTGCGCCTCATCTGCAGCAGCACGGCTGGTGGAACTGCTGGGTTAGACTCAGACCTTGGGCTTGAGCTCCCTCCAAAGCCTCAGCTGCTGCAAACGCTCCGAGAAGGTGAAGGTTTGTCCGGGCACAGACACCAGGCAGCAGTTCCTATTGTTCATGTGATGAGTAGCGGGTGGCGGGGTCTTTTTGCCAGATAGCTTCCAAAATTGAGGCCCTTGCTTATTAATATTAAATAAACACAATGTCTTTCGCTTATGGTAAACGCTTCAGACAACAGGCTTACTGTCCCATCCGATGAGATGCCCTCCTAGTCCCCGGGGGGTGGGGGGAAGCGTAGTAAACAACGCTGGCTTCTCCACCGCCTCCAAATCCAGTATTACACAGAAAATTTTGTGGGGAAAACAATGAAGAATCCTTAATAAGAGCACAGGCTTTTTGTAAGTACCCTCTTTGAGGAAAGGTTATCTGATCTTGTTCTTTTGTCTCGGAAAAGCCCTTAAAACAATGCACCATCTGCTCCTGTTTGGTGGAACAAGTGGCCTGGGTGCTCCGTTTGCCGTTTAACCCCTTCAGTCACAAATTTTCCCTTGTTTCTGCGCAAACGTTAGTTCTGAGCAGAAGTAGAACAGAATCATTTCAGTTGGAAGAGACCAAGTCCAACCACAACCGAACTCTAGCACTAAACCCTAAAAGGTTTGAGGCTTTAACCAGTTTTTTTCAAGTTTTCAAGGCTTAAAAAGCCTTCAACTTTGGCCCCAGCTAAGGCAGCATTCCACTCAGAGAGGAATGCCGTGCCTCCCTTTAGAAAAGAAGTAGTGTTCTGCAATTAGATTGTATTTCCCATATTTTGCCTTTTTTACCTTTTTTTTTCTTTTTACTTCCACATATTTTGTGTGGTTTATTTGCTTTTTTGCCCTATTCTCTTTTTGAGTTTGTTGCTTGTCTGAATTTTCATTTAGCGTTTGGAATTGTTTCATTTTGCTTTTTGAGCTTTTTGCTTGGTTATTTTACTTTTTCTGTTTCCTTTTATTTGCTTTTTTTGCCCTTTTTTTATTTTGCCATTACTTTTTTTTCTGCTTTTTGCATTTTGTTTGCTTCGGCGGCTTTTTACCCCCGTTTAATTTTTTCCTTCCCTTTTCGTTTAGCTGTATGCTGGAGGATGCAGGACCACGTGTTTTAACACCTCCCTAATATTAATTGTCGGTTCGGTCCTGTTCACTCCCATTCGTTCCTATTCTGACCCTCTGTTCCCCGGCTGAGCAGCGGGTGCTGCCCCCGGCTCTGTGCTCCCCATCCAGGGCCCCATGGGCACCTGCTGGGAGGGGTCCAGCAGTCGCCGCACGCGGGACTCGAACCCCGAACCTCTGGCTTACAAGACCAGGGCCTTATCCATTGGGCCACTGGCGCCCTATGCTCCCCAGCCGCGCCCAGTCCTACAGGTCCTTGAGCACGTCCCTCCATCCAGCCTCCATCCTTTAACCCCTGCAACTGTCCCGTGCTGTCTCTTGCTGTACAAGTAGGATAATATCCCACGCTTATCTGATGCAGTAATTATGAGGAATTAATCACAAAGCTCCTTGAGAACATTTCTATTGTATTGTTTTAGTGGGATGTTTGTGTTAAATTGGACTGTGATGATGGTTGAGGGGACATTTTTTTCATATTCTTCGCCTTTGAAATCTGGAATGCGAAGCAGCTATTTGAAAACCCCCGTCACCCTAGAAGTTTTTTCAGTCCTAGCCAGAACCGTTAGCAAGAAGTCTCTTGCAATGAAGGACTATTCTTTCTTTTTCAATAGCATAAGAAGCACCTTGGCAGGGCACCGAGTAACCACCGCGCTGTGACACTTTGGGAAATGCCACCTTACCAAAGTCCTGCTTGCAGCCACGGGGAGTGTGAGCTCCAGGGCTCGGGGCGGCAGAGGGATGTGACCTCAGGCTGTCCCATGTCCTCGGGCTCTCTCTGGGAGACTGGTTGGCATCTTCCTCTTGATTCTGAACTTTCAAAATAGTCTCACACGGGTGGTGATTCCTCTGAGCTGTGAGTTCTGTCTGCAGACTGTGTAAAGGTAAAAACACAATTACTCAGAGAGTTTTTGAGGCTGTGCATGTGTATAAGCAATCTTTTGAACTAAAGAATGGTTATTTCATTTAACAAAGCTACGATTTATTAAACTGTGTTAAACGGAAACAAAAGACTCACTGAAAATTCATACCTGCCAATGTCCAAAATCCCCTTTCTTGTACCTCGATGTTGTCAGGAAAGCTAACAACACTTGTCTTTACCTACTCTAGATACTGCTTGAAAGAGCTGGATACTTTTCAACCTGGTGGCAAATAGAAACAACAACCTTGCAGTTTTGAAGCTTAATTTATGAGGACTGCATTGTACAATCCGTGCCATTGTTAGGACTTGGTTGCACAATCTAGCTCCGAACCTTGGCAAAGTTTTCTGAAATCCTTTCAGAAACACAAAGTACTGATCTCTGTTCCAGTGTTTCTGGGACATGTGCTGAGCATGGCTGTGGACCAGCTAAGATTTGCTATTGATATTTATACTTTAATATTTCAAAACAACGTCAGCCTCAAGTCCCATGGTCCTGATGAAGATCTCAGCTGACTGGTTTTACTTTGTTTTGATCTGTGACTATCTGAGCTAAACTAAAAAGATTAGGAAGAAAGGTGTGAAAATAAGCATTTATTGATCAAGCCTCTGATACACAGGCGGGGACACTGAGACACATTGAAGTGGTGACAGATGTTTTCTTTTTTATATGGAAAAATGAATGTAGATTTTTTTTTTTTTTGAATCGGCAATCAGCTTAGGGAAATCTCATTTCATTTTTCTCATTAATAAGCTTTTCTTTGTTTTTCATGACCCAGAAACTGTTAAAACGGTTAGAACAGCTTCCACTAACGCGTCTTGGATGTAGTCTTCAGAAAGTGGGAGCAAAGGTGGATGAGAGAGAAAGAGAAGAGGTAACAGCGATTTCTTAAAAAACAGTCCTAATATTTGCTGGGCAAATGCCTCAAGTGTTGTCTCTGCATTTCCGTTGTGTTAGTTTTTTAGTCAATGCTCTTGTTTCTTTTGTCATCTCTCAAGAGCAGCTTATAGCAAAAGTGTTATGATCTTTTCACCTCTCAAGAATGTAACAGAAAGCCACTTCTATAGGTAACTGAATCAAAAAAAGGATGAAATCGCATACACATTTTCTGTCGGTTGGGAGAATTCCCATCACTGAGTCATTTGCATTGGCAACAAATCTCCATGAGCTGCCCCTGTGGACTGAGGAGCAGCCGTGCGTGAAACGGGGACATTGCTTATGGAAAGAGACACCCGTGGGATTTCTTGCATGAACATGAGTCACTGTTTTCACAGCTATAATTAAACACATAAACAGAAAACTGTGCTATAGAAACTGGCCGTGGAAAAGACCGTGTTTAAGAGTGCCGAATTGGTAACAGTGGGTGGTTTGTGTGGGTGAAGGAGGCTGGCAAACAGTCAGATTTTAACAGGTGGCTTTGTTGAGATGGACTCTTGAAGAGAATATCTATTGTAACCAACTGCGGATTCATAACTCCTTATCACTGGTAGCAACGGTGGAAGCTGGAGCATAGACCCAATTCAGCTGCTTTTCTTATCACGTTTTCTAACCTGACTCGGGCTGCACTGGTGATGAGCTGCACAGGCACGGATGGACCAAGGGCTGAGAACACAGCACTATCCCCGCCCGGTCGCAGAGTCCTGGGCAGTTTGGAGTGCTGGTCAAGAGACTGGCGTCCTTCGCTCCCTACTGACGCTCCCCCAGATGGAGTTCATGCACCCACAGTGCAAATGTGTCCGAGGCAGGAGAAATTATAACCCTGGAAAGTGTGTTCCTCAGTCACCTTCTTAACACAGTGGTGCTCCTTTAGCATGTGGCTTTCTGTCTGATCAGACCATGGACATATGCCCTCAGCAGGGGTATGAAACAGTTGATACTGGAGCAACATCAGGAACAGCTCAGTCATGGGCGCCTCGCGTTGTCCTCACTGGTGTGTTCTGCCCACTGGTGTGTACCGAAGGACTCTCATCCACTTTTGCTTCCCGTGAGTGGGAGTGCAGGCTTCAGGACAAGGTGCAAAACTAGAGTCTCCATCATATGCAAATAAAAGCTGAGGACAATTCAAAGACAGGCTTTTACTCTGAACCTCTGTATTATATTATCTACTCCACCAGTAGCTAAGAAAGGGTTAGACATGGGATGGTCTCCCCTTTATATCATCCCCTCGCTGTCACTACTGCTGCATCAGAGGGAGCCCTCAACCCACAAGGAGATGAGTCTGGAGCCATTCACAATAAAGCAACGCTTTGCACTTCTAATCTCTAAATACAGTGATATTTTATCTGCAAGTAGCTCTCCTCATCTTTTGAAACAGCACTTGCAACAGGGTTGTGATTTATTGTTTGAGAGGCTTTATTGGTGGGTTTTTTCTGTGATGCTCTGAGGACTTTGACTTCGCTGCTCAAACACACGGGAGCTTTGCTTTCTCAGTAATTGCATCGTTCAGGAGATCACCGCAATCTGTCTTATTTCTACTTCATCTGATGCTTGTCCATTACAGCTGAGGGGCTGTTCCCTTTGGGCCCATGGGGGTTCTGCACCCACCTTCCATTACTGTGAATTAGAGTTGCAGATAAGCACACGTGCATCAAGACAAGAGTAATGGGCCCCATCATTTTCTTCAGCCGGGTGGGCTGCGCTCTGTGAGGTTCGGTGCAAGCGCAGCTCTGACTGTTCACTGCACACTCCAAGTGCTCATGTTTTATACATTTGCCATCTTCTGACAGAACAGCTCCATAACCTTTGCAACTGATCTCTCAGAGCAGAGTCAATGATCTTAAAGGTCTTTTCCAAACAAAACGATTCTATGATTCAACAATTCTGTGAATGTGGTAGTGGCGCACAAAAACCAGGGTTTTAACTCTCAGTAATTCCAGTAATTATTGTTTGTAACTTTAGTAAGCTGAGCTGTCTGGACTTACCCTCCAATTTTCATTTTCCTCTTGTTTACTTTGCATTGTAATGCTGTAAACAACCTTCTTAAAAAGAATGCTGTGCCTTATATCCTGCCTTTGGTTTTTCAAAAAATGCTCTTTTTCCCACTACAGTTTCCTGCAGTTCAACTACAAGTAGGTCGGCACGGCCAGCTGGGTCTCAGGCACCAGGCACCTGCCCGTGACACAGACCCACGCCATCCTGCCTGGGCAGGGATCCCACAGCACTGACACCTCATTCTTCTCTCTGAATGGGAAGTTGGGGATGTGGTGGCCTGTTTGCTGCACATATGTCCTTCCTTCGGTCATGTCTGTCCAGGGCATATTTAATCTTTTAGGGCTCAGGGGATTTACTCTCTGAGGGAAGACCTTTCTGCAGAGAGATGTGCAGCCCTGTGGGGACTCTGGCTTTGTCCTTCTCTGGGGCAGGGTCTGGTTTGCAGTCAGCAATTGTATCTGCACCTTCACGGTCCTCCCTGTCACCAGAGATGACCCACCTGGGGCAGTTACACGAATATGTCTTTGCTGTCCAAGACACAGGCTAAACACAGAGGGTTTTCTGTCGACTGCCATCTACATTAAGCATTTAATTAGCATAGGCTGACTGAAAACAGCCTGCTTGAATGGTAATCCTTTTTTCTAAACTTCCTGCTTCAAAACCTGTTTTCCGTACTAATTACCATGCTTTGACGTGTCCCGTTCAAGGAAACTTAATGTTTGTGAGTAGGTGTTGCTCCACATGCACAGAACCTCTAGAGCTGCAGTAGTCAGAGTTTTTCACCCACTTTTGGAGCAAAGTGAGTGAAAACAATTACTAAAAATGAATTTATAGTATTCAGTTGATTAAAGCACTCTGTAATCTCCTGCCAAAAGGAGATCAGTGAAAATTTAATTAGGTTCTCATGATCGGTTGATTCTTCTGCCAATGCCATACGTTAAAATACCGAGGAGTTTGTTGCACGGGACTGGGGAGGGGGGCACGACCTGCGTCTTCCTTCCCAAACGCGGGGCTCTGACCGGGGGGTCGCGGAGGCTCCCGGGGGCCGGCGGGCGGCGGTAGGACCCAGCGGCTCCGCAGGCGCGGCGGGCTCACGGCGCCTCCTAGCGGGCAGCCACGGACAGCGCCCCAGCCCCGCGGGGGGACCCGGGGCCGCCCCCGCTCCGGGGGTCTGGAACGGCAGAGCCCCCCGGACAGGCGGGACAGGGCTTGGCTGGAACGGCAGAGCCCCCCGGACAGGCGGGACAGGGCTCGGCTGGAACGGCAGAGCCCCCCGGACAGGCGGGACAGGGCTCGGCTGCACGGAGAGAACTCCCACCATCCCCATCCCCCAGTCTGCTCACGCTACCGGGAGGCTGCACCTCGGGCAAAACTCCTGCAGGGAACATCCATCTCTCCAAAAACCCCAGCTGAACCCTTCCTATTGATCTTCCAGGTCTCTGCAAATAGGTGGTTCCCTCTTCCAGTATATCTTGTGTCAAAATCTGCCTACTTAGCAATTCGCTGTGTAAGGAGTAAAGAGTAGTCTGGCTCCATGCTGAATTGGTGCTATTTATTTTAACTACGTGTGTGTGTGGCACATTTAGCAGAGAATAATATATCCAAATTCGTTTACCTTCCTGCGAGGAATCTGTGAGATGGAGAGGCCGGGCCGGTTATTGGCTTTTCATGCAATAGGCTTATGTCCATCTTGGAGTCCTTATTCACAAGAAAACCTTTCAAAAAGACAAATGAAGGCATTTAATAAATATGCTCTTTGTAGAAATGAAATGGCCCGTGCTTTGGCATCTATTCTCTGCCTGCGTATGTGCGAGCACTTAACTTCCATATAGCTCTTCTTATCCACAGATTTTTAAGTACATGGGTTTAGGCTTATAATTCCTTTCTTACTTTTGGGAAAGCCTAGGCACAAGAAGGTGAAGTAATGTGTCCAAAATCAGTGGCAAAGCTACAGATAAAATAAAGAGATATAGCTTCACAGGTGCAATGAGAAGAGAAGAAAGAAATTGGATCATTACCCAAGTTACATTACTACTTCTTGATGTAGTAATCTTGCCTCTACTTCAGTCCCACTTCTCCTCTCACAGAGGGACTGACAGACTTTTCAGTGCTAACCAAGCAGGCATATAAGAGAAGTCCGTCACTACTAACATTGTGGCAACACTCTGGTCTGAAGAGATTTGCTGGAATTTCATGGTTCTGCCCTACTGAACAGCATATGGAGCGGTACCCGTCCCCCCCCCAGCTGCCTGTGCTGCTTGCTGAGAGCACCTGTGCTGACTTTTGGTGTTAGATTTGTGGGCTGTGCAGACAACAAACCTGCAAATGCTCAAGGCTGCAGCGACTGCTCCCTCTGAGCAGTACGGACACAGCCTAGAAGCCCCACTGCTCAGGGATTTTCCAAGACACCACACCTGCAATAGCCAAGGGGAGATCAGGCTTCACAGCTTTGAAAAGACTTGGGCCGTGGCATCTGAGTCGCACTGTTGCATTTTGTCTGTGGGAACTACCTTGCAATGTGTTGCTCAGGTCTTCCCTGGTGTTGAGATGCCTCAGCCCTGCGCTAGGAGTGATCCACGGTAATTCTTCACTCCCACCAGCCAAAGGAGTGGGCCTTTCCTTCCGTCTGTCCAGGGCTGTTGCTCCCTCAGTGCTGCCTGCAAGGCTAATCCTGCCCAGACCATGAAATTCTGTGCCTGACGACACATGGAACACATCAGGATCTGGGGTGTCCAGAAGCATTTGTATAGTCATTGTCCTGTCTTGCTTATCCTTGGATGTCTCAGGCTCTGGGATACAAGAAGACTCACTGAAAAGGTCCAAAGTTGTCTCTCTCGATGTTTTGTCAGCAGAGTCTTTAACCGTACTTGCTTCATTCAGTCTCTTAGTTGCCATCTCGATCTTTTCTACAAGTTCCTTGGATAGACTGTGTATGGCTTTCACTCGATCCTGCTTACTTCTGTATGGAGAAAGACCAGAAGTCGAGTCCTTGCAGTAAGGCTCTTTCTGAGGAAGGGAAAAGCTCATGGGAGGTGTATGCAGAGCTGGGGGAGAGCAGTCCCTCAAGTCTTCGCATTTCAGAGGACTGAGAAACCAGCATTCAGATTCCGGTGGTGCTGGAGAAGCTGATGCTGCTCTTTTCTTAGGTGACTGAACCGTATCTAGAAGTTGATTCCTGTTTAAACGAAAGGAGAAACGTCAGGTTATAAGGACAAAGTGACAGTAGCTTTCTGCGCAGACCAGTATCCTCAGCTAAAGTGCTTCAAAAAAGAAAAGGAAACAGATTTCCCTGTCTATAGATAAATTTGTCAAATGATAGATTCAGGGTGGATTATGAACTGCTGATGCGTGGAAAAGAATCAGCCTGTGGCTTGCAAGAAATAATTCTTATTTAAAAATACAAAGCATAAAAATACAAAGCATAAAAGCAGGCTGAAAAGTTTGCCTCAATCTGGAGAGCCAGAGCATCGGTGTCCTTCCATGCTCAAAAGTATCCCCAGGTGTTCCCAGGTTATGTAACCACTTGGTACCAGGATGCAGTGAAGCTGATTTTAAGGTGAGATATGACAGTACATTAGTCCATTGCTCTATTTTTTATAGTTTACAACAGAATCATATGAAAAGTCTGCAATGTGTGCTGAGAAAGAGACTTTCTAGGAGGCTTTTCATGTCTGAGTACCTGCCTCTGTGATCTTTACTTAGTAGAGTACAGGATGTTTTATCCACCCAGGCCATGAAACTCCTCTCCAGGATTCCGTCACTGGTTTGCTCCTGGAACAGAAGCGACCGTTAGTGCAAGCACGAATAGCTGGGCAACACGAGGGCAACATCTGGCTTTTGTTCCTCTCAGTAATCCGTTTGTGTAACTGGAAAACTGCATGCACCAGCCAACAAACCGCTATGACTTACCTGCTCCAGTTTACACAGAGGACTTTCTTTTGCAGAAGAAGTTTCCCTGGTGAGTTTGTGCATCTGGTCAGAACACATTTTCTTTCCAATAGCTGCTTTCTGTTTCCTGTACACTTCTTGCAGTCTCTTATTTCTCAGCTCCATGGCCTGCACCAGAGACTTTTTCTCTTCTAGGCTTTTTTTCTTTCTTTCTTCATTCTTTCGATAGATAAATTCCTGAACAATTTCAGAACTGTAGGGGTGAGCTTTTTTAATGTTTACCCTCCTCTTTGAAGGATGCTTAAGGTTTTCTTTCCCAGACCCTTTCTGTGCAGGGCTGCTCGAGCCTTTCTGTCTCTGAGGAGATGTGCTTTTTCCTCTGCTGCAGTTTCCTGAGGTGCTGGGCTTGGTTCCATCTTTTATTAATGAAGATTGGATCTCTTCCCCATTGAAGGTAGAGGGAGTTCTGCCCTGAGGTCGAAGTGAAGGAGAATGGATCCTTATGTATTGCTGTAGAACTTCTACCTTTCCTTCCACGGTATCCTTTGGGAGCCTGGTACGTTTGTGTTCATCACCGTCCTGGCTTTGCAAGTGTAGGTTCCTGAGTATTTGTTTTGTGTCCTTGGTTGGTGCGTTGCTGCCCGTTTCAATAGGTTTGCCATGGGGAATCAAGCAGCTTTGGAATTCAGGGCTTTTCCTCATAGGTTGGTTTCCTTTTTCTCTGGAGCTGTTTTCCATCACTGGCATTGCTACGAATTCTCTACCAGGTTCTGTGGAAAGCATTTGGAAAGAATAGTGGTGTTATTACCTCAGAGATGGATCAACTCCTGTATCTATCATGTGCATCTCAATACCTGCTTCCTACTATAGTTCTGAGGACTATTTGCTTGCATAGACCAGGCTTATATGTCTGTTGTAAAATCTGCAGCATTCTAGGGAGAAGATAAATCTCTAAGGGTGAAACTTGAGGTTGCAGTGGCCAATTGTACGAATGATGTGTAGTTTGTGGCCCTTCAGCATAAATAGAATTTAATATACATGGGCAGTGAAACCCTTTATCTCATAAACCTCTTACGCTTGTCGGTGTGGCGCAGTGAGGACTCGGTAACCTCAGCTGTTGGTAGACCCAGGGCAGATCTGCAGCCGTGTCTGGCAAACCAACCCAGCGAAAAAGCAGAATATGCTGGTACGTGCAGGACATGGAGCTGATGCTGGGGAGATACCGCCTGTGTCATGGGCCAGGCAAGTCTTAGTTTAATGACACAGTGCATTTGCATTCTCTCTTCAAAACCACAGAGGATTCAATGCGCTGGCTGTGGACGACAGTTTTAGTAATTGTTCTGGGTTGTTGTTTGCCTGACATGTGAGTTATTGCACGAGTCATTAAAGAGAGGTGCGCAGAGAGCAACCGTACCCAAGGTATTTGCTGTGATCTGCTCTTCAGTTGCACTCCTCAGATTTGGAAATGTAGGGGGTGGCCCAAGCAACTTTCTAGCTAACTTCTGACCTTCTCTCCATGCAGAGGCACCGGGTGGCTTCACACCTGAAACAGAGGATTTGTATTTCATTATTAAACCCTCACACGTTCTTTGAAGGAAAATTGTAACTCTATTATAAATCTTTTTTTTAATGGTGATTTCCAGGAATCACACTCAAGGTGTGGGGAGATTTAAGAAGTCTCAGTCAGAGCAGGTTTTAAAAAAATGCTGATGTTACTTTGATAACAAAAAGGTTTTAAATCACTCAAACTTTGGAGGCCGTCACTCTGCTGTGGTCTATTCACTGACTGACAGAGAGATGGTTCATGAATCAGATGAGGGCAACATACGAAGGTTCAGTGATTTCCTAGGGCTTTGCATTAGCATTTATGTAATTTAACAGTTGTAGCATGTTTGTACAGTTCTTGCAAGTTTTCCTCAGAAACCATTGACTCCCAGAGTCCTCAGGAACATTAAGAAGAGGTTGGGACACTGACCTGAGGGCATCTGAGATCATCCTTCTATAATAGCAGCTGCAGACAGCTGGTACTTACTGGTACCAGCAGATTTGAGAACTGGAGGGAGGGGTATAATGAAAATATTATTTTCCTTGTAATTACTTCAAACTCACTAGAGAAAACTAATTCATTTTTAAACTGGTGAGAATCAGCAGGATGCAATGTGGAAGAATCAATGAACGATACAGGACGAGGGACAATGTATAATGCAAAAATAAATGATGCAGCATGCAGCACAAACAAATTATTCTTGCTTAATAGGTGGTGTCACATAATAGACAACATTCATCACTGTTTTACTTCATAATTTCAGATTGCATTCACAGCATGCCAATACTTGCACTGGCATAATTATGTATTTATTGCAAACACTTCTCCAGCAGAAGGTGACTAAACAGGTACTTACTTGGGTTTTTTGCATGGAAATCCTCCCCACCAAATTTTCCTCCAATGAAAATATTCAAGCTTTTTTTTTGGAGAAAATATTTTACTCTTAAGTCAGTATCAGCCTCAGTTCAAAGATGTGGTTCAGTACTCAGTCAACTGACTGAGTCAGGATTTTCCAGCTTCTGTTCAGTAAACTCATTCGGTGTCTGACAGCAGGAACCACGGATGGAACTGCCAGGATCTGGTGGGCTCAGGAACACTGAGATCCATCAATGTCTTTAATGAAACACTTTGCTGTACTACATTTTTCTCTAGTTCAGCAGTATTAAAAACGCAGGATGCATTTATTTTGTATGCTGTCTTAGTTTCTCTGAACTTACAAACTAATACGTAGATCTAAAAATCTTCGCTTCACCATATTGTCCTATTTCAATTAAATCTTTTTTTTATCTACACGGTGTTTATTAACTAGAGAAACAATTGTTAAAGTTCAAAAGCAGCCAGCATTTCTGATGAAAACAGTTGCTAGAAGAAAATCTTTTGATTTAAATATGCCCTGGGTTTTTTTCTACCTATGAACAGATGAATATTTTATAGCTGTTGTGACTTAATTTTTTGTTAACTACAGCAAATTTCTAATTCATCAAACTCCTGAGTACTCTGGCTCTGACCTCTGCCCCCCATTCATCTCTTGGTAGCCCTGCCTTGGCTCTTTCCCTGACAGAAACTAATAGCCAATAAAGACACCATGACACTGGCAGTTACAATGATGAATGCTTCATGTGCCATGGTCTTATTATGACCCACTCTCAGAGGAAGATCAAGCCATTTTTCAAACAATCCATTAAAACAAAAAAAAAAAAGAAGAGGGAGAAGGAAATTATATATTTCATGTATTTTAAATAGTATTTAAGCAGTAGAGTGTATGATGCTGCTATGTTCATAATTTAATCTGCACGGTATTTGATATCTTGAATTTTTTTCTTTCTGTTTCACACGAGTTATATACCTAGTAGATTGGCCAGTGTGAAATACAGGCCAGTTACCTGTAACAAACTGTTGTGATACAGCATTGCTAACCTGGGATCTTGGGGGCTTTTTTCTGATCCCTCCCTTGTCCAGGGATAGTGAACGCTTCTCTGCGTGGAATTCTGTGCTCTTCGCCAGGCAAGCGGGGAGCAGACCTCAGGTTCACGGCACCAAACCCTGGACAAACAGATATTTGAAACCCATTAGGTTAAAAGGAGCGGTACAAATGCTAGTATCTGATCACGCTGAGCTCCTGCATGTGTGAAAAACAGAAGCAGGTTTCCTAGGCCAGCCTGCAGATACCTGACAGAGGTGATGCCTGGCAAAGCAGCCGTGACACCCTTTTTTCAGTGGCACAGTCAAACTGAACAAGCTGCATCTGAACCGGGAGTCCGGAGCTGTTCATCTTCAGCCCCAGATGCTGCCTCTGTTCTGCAAGTTGAATCGTTTGTCTGGTAGCTCCCTAACTCAGTTGTGTAAAATGATCTGGGTTGAAAACAAACTAAACTAGCCTGAGAATGTTCAAAAGAGGCTCAGCAGGGATTGTGGCTTTGGCTTCTGGGTATTAAGAGGCAGAACCGCAGGCTGACGGTGAAAAGTGCTGCTGGATTCAGCTGAGAGGGTGACACGGCGGGACCGGCATGTGTCCCCACAGCCTCGAGGTGTCCACCATCAAATCCTTCCACACATCACTGGAAAAGGTGATTTGGAGCAAATCTAAGGGAAACGCCCGTGGAAGCTGGTGGGGTGCGTGTGACAGGGATCATAGTGCCCAATGAATTAACGCTAATGCTATTACAGCAGTAAGATTTATTATGTACGGCTTTTCAGCTCGTCTTCTCTAGTCTAATACACCCTCAGTAATCCCTCGTTGGCTGAAAAGATTGCCAAGCGGGCAGGCTGACCGGGGAGCCACAGGCAGTCCTTGCTCTCAAGTCTGTGCATTATTCACAGTGATCTGAGATCTTAAATCACGCTAAACTAAAGTGACATCTGCAGACGGATGGTTCTCCAGGCCCAAATTTAGCAGCAAAGTAGGATAAGGAAGTCTAATAATATTTGCTTTCAGATCCACGCTAGTTCCACTGAATGAACTGTTAAATCCCCTGTAATGCCTCTGAATTATACAATTCCTGCTTTAAATACCTGTGATGCCTCTCTGCACTACTGTGCTGCTGCTCCCTGTTTCATGCTTTGTATGTGGAAGAAGGAAAAATGTGGGAGGGAAGGGGAGAATATAACATATTGGCAGCATATTCTTTACTACTTTGTGGAAAGAAATTTATAAATTTGTGTATGCTAGGGAGTAAATCCAGTGGAGAAATGAACTCAGTAAGCAGGCTGATACATATAGCACAGGGAGGTTTACAGCTCCCCCAAGGGCTGCAGAAGTAAATGAATTTATCGCATGAACGCGGTTGCTGCCCAGCATAAACCGAAGCGTGGGGCGGAAGGTGTGTGGTTAGTTATTCAGCTGTGCCAAAGCACTGCTGGGTAATACACAGTTTCAGTCTTTCTTCATTAGATGCCAGGCTGCTACTGACCTCTGTAAGCTGGAGCAGCAGGCGCAGACCCCACTCTGCACACCTTTCTCTTCAGGGCTCTTTTTTGCAGTGGCTCTTCAGCACAGGCAGAAATCAGGCACTTCTGCTCCTGAGATGCTGCTTGCTGCTTTTGCCTCTGCTCCTGGATTCTTTTCTTGAGTTGCTCTAACTTCCTTTGGGGTGATTTTCTCCACAACTCTTCCAGCTTCTGATCGCTGGGCTTGCTGGCTGATGGAAGGTGGGATGTAGGAAACGTGCTGTGGGCACGTGAGTGTTGCTCCGGTGGGACAGCTGAGAACAGGCTGCTCTCTGCAGGAGAACGAGGTGGGCAATGCAGAGAGCAGGGAGATTTTTCCTTTTGCGCTGTGCGACCTCTCGAATCTGCCTGCTCCCTGAAGTTGTCCCTTCTTGGTTCGTACAGACTCTTTGCAGGAGACCATGTCCCAGCTGTGCCTTCTCCATCCGCAGGCTCCTTCCTGGCAGGGCAGCCAGGCGCTGAGCATGAGCCTCTGCTGGGGGACAGAGGGGACATTCTGGACGGGCCAGAGCTCATGGTGGGGCGCTCAAGGAAACAGGTCTGTGGCCAAGCAGGGGAAACAGCAGCACAGCTTCCCTTTCTAAAGAAAAACAAGATTGAATACGTAGGGTGTATTCTTAAATTGTTCAATACGCTGCTAATATGAATGACAGTTGAGTTTCTACAGCCTGCTCCGATAGTGATCTCGGTGTCTCTGCAGGATCAGCATTTTCCCAGTTACCAGCAGTTTCGCAAAGGAAGATAACATTGGGAAAGTGCAAAGCCAACTGCGGTCTGATAAGAATTATCACAAGCATGGGAAGATAGACCAACGCAGAGAACTCATGTCAGCATTTCTGAGGGTGAAATTTTTTGGTGACTTTTTCTTTTTTTCTCAGAAAGTGTTAAACTTTTTCTGAAGTCCTGCACCCCAGAATTTTAAATCCCTTTGTGTGTGCCTTTGCCTCTTCATCCGCCAAGAGCTGTACATTAAGGTTATTATTTACCTGCGGGCTGGAGGAATCTCATTGCTCTTTCTCTCATTCAAAGCTGTTTCATCTCCGCTCCTCTTGACATCTACAGTGTAGCAAAATCAGAAAAAGCATTCACATGCAAAACCACAAGCTCCAGCAAAGCCTCTAACAGATCAGCTCAAGACACCTCTCCTGCTATCCCTGTTACCAAGAACAGGTCCAGGCAACAAGCGAAGCCCTTCTGCTTAGGGAGCAAATAGCATCCAGAAATATTAAAGGCTGGTAGTTTAAACTGTTCCCAGCCAATAAGCCACCTCAAAAACCAAATATCCAGCAGATGGGAAAATAATAACAAGCTACGTCTGTTCTTGTCATTAAAGAGTCTTGTGGAATTTGGTCACGTTTCCTGCTTTTTTCTTATCCCAGTTTGTATTTAGGGATGATTTTAAACACATTATGCATTTCCTGCAAAAAATAAACTAACAAAATTCTGTACTTACATAATTTCAGTTATGTGTAGGGAAAAAATCTCAGAGGACAAGCACAAGTAGCTTTTACTTTGCTGCAGCTGGTGGGTATTAATGGTCTATTGCCTGAGCTCTCTCCAGCAAGGTGTGACTGCACATTGTGATGTTCTCCTGGGAACATCAGTAGGAAGCTGATGAAAATATACACTTTCCTCAATAAAGAGGGACTTCCACTATCTCTTGTCACCTTCCCTTCCCTCCAGCACCACGGCAGTCCCGCTGTCTCAGCAGTTTCCCAGGAACTCAGAACTCACCAAAGCTTTTTTCATGCCGAAGCTTTCTTCTGGCTGCCTGTGATTTGGCACAACTCCACGTCTGATGATAAAATTTGTTTTCAATCCTTTGTAGCTGTGAAAAGGCAGATTTTTCTTTTGAAGGGAGACATATGTTTGTTGTGTTTTTTTTTTCTTTCGGTAGCCTTTGCTGGCATGCACTGTTTCTCTGATTAATTTTGCAGCTCCTGGTTACTCTGTAAACACTGGCGTGTCTGAGCACGTTCCATGTGGTATTTCCTACAGTTGGAAAGAATGCAACTGCCTGGGAAGATAAGAGGTGGAATAACCTCTCTCCATTCTTTACACTTTGCATATATGCGTGCCTCAGATTTTTACCAGGGCTGTTCTGATGTTTTAAAAACAGCGTAAGCTGGAAGTAACCTCAGCCAACATCAACTGAAACAGTGTGATCCCAGGGTCAGGCCCTGACCGCGCAAGCAACACTGCACGCATTTGGTTAATGTTATGCATCCATCCAAGCAATTTGACTGTTAAGACTGCAGCTGCTGTGCCTGATACAAACATTATTATGTTTCCTACTAAGAGGACAATAAGATACGGAGAATTCAGAGGGTGTCCTGGCTCAGTGTCAGCTATTACTCTGCTCAGGGCTTCAACTGCAAGCAAGGCGAACCTTTATCTGCTCTTGTTAATAATTCCGAAGTGTTGTGAAATTTCGTAAGATTCCTTGCTTTTCTCCTTATCCTCTTTTTGTCATTTAACGAATTATTAAAGAGGTTATACATTCATTGCAAAAGAACAAGCAATATGGCATGTTTACATCGCTTTCAATTACGTTATATCCATGAAAGAAAACGCTGTAGAGGTGATGTACAGGTAGGTGACAGAGAGCGATAAAGGCATGTGACAGCAAATGTCCCCTGAACTGCACGTACCACTGCTTTGGCTTTCTGAAGGCTCTGCCAAGCCAGGGCCACATCTGCAGAAACCAGAGACAGAAGACATGTTTTAGCAGCTCTTCGCATGTGTCTTCACTACAATTTCCCCTCATGCCCAAGCCAGAAAAGTTTATAGAGCTGGTGTCTGAAGCACAGAACTGCTCCTGGAAAATTGGTCTGTACTGCTTTTATATACGGCTTGTTTTCAATGTGTGCTTAGTTCTGTCAGAGCTAATGCTCTTTGAGCTATGCTAGTGCTTATTCAGAAAAATCCTCACCAATACTAGCTGGCAGTTTTGCCTGTATTTGAGAAAGACTGAGCTGAATTTTCCCATTTCAGTCCTATGTGGTAGTAGTTACTTACATAAAACCATACAAGATTATTTATGAAAGTAGAAATGGATTGTGTCTTTTTATAGGAAAAACAAAGCAGAAGTTCCTTGTGTGAACTTACTGCATATGTTCAACAGTAACTGAGTCTTGATGACTTCAGGCTGAGTAAGATTCAAAGAGAAGGTCTCTCTTAGGAAGCAGCATGAAATGGGGAGTATCGATGTTCCTATAAGAGCTACAAGCACAGTTACAAAACTGTTCAAGACCCTTCAAAATATTTACCCTATTGTGTTTGAAGTAATGCAATCCAGATTAAACTAAGCACCGAAGTCTTTCAATAAGCAAGAAATCCTTGATTTAAAATAATGTTGTCCAAGTCTCTGAGTTGGACTATACAGAGAAGATAGAAGTTCATTACCCACATACCAGCCAGAGGACCCGACTCTCCAGATGCAAACTTGTTATCCATCTTCCAGCTGTGCTAGAGCTCTGCTTACTTGATATCCACGTCTGAAATTACCATGCAAAAGGACTAGTTATTGCTGCCCTTTGAGAACAGACTAGGTTATTTTTCTCTCTCTCTCTGTTTTATCTCAGCTATAATTGCTGATGCCCATAAAGACCCTCCTCATTTACATTTCTGTGGTGTTTGCAAATGTTACCTATTATCATTCATTTTCTCAGCCTTGTGAGGGAGTCTCGGGGAGGGACAAGGATGTGACATGGTTGGTACATGTCCTGCTCTGGGCCAGCACACCTTGAAGAGCTGCCCTGGGAGCTCAGGACTCTGGTGAACTCACCTGGGGCAGTGACTCTATGACCAGAGAGTCAAGAATGCCAATTCCCTCCCGTGTCACCCCACTACTGCCTGCTTAGCACTTACCTTCTGAAGCCTCATCCATGCATGGAACAAAATTTCCACTTCGAAGCTGTGCAGAAGCACCTAGAGAAGCCCTTTAGAGATGATCTGTGGCAGGACTCCAGCCTTTCTACTGTGGCTAATCCCAAAAGCCACTTCCAAAGGAAGATGGGAGAAAGATCTCAGCACCAAACACCCCGTTCGCTGCTCCTTCCCAGGGCTGAGCCATCTGCAGGCACCAGCTCCCTGGCACCAGCTGGGAGTGCAGAAGTTCCTCTGAGACAAGCGCCAGGCCAGTCCCTGCCCTGCCCATGAGCACAGGAGCACGTTCAGAGTCCCACCACCCACCAGCCCTCACCACACCTTTGTTTGAGCCCTTCTGTGCGGGGCGACAGTAGCGACAGCACAAGGAGAGGCTGTTAGGAGCAGAGGAGAAAACAAACAGCAACAAGAGCAGCCTGAGGGCTGATCTCAGCTTGCAAACATGCGGCAAGATGCCAGCAGCTTTCTTGACAAGCCCTTGCGTCCTTTCCAGGGCGCCTGGCATCCTGGAGATGACCGCTCCTGCGCTGGACGGCTGCAGAGGAACAGGAGCACCAACCTGGGGCTCGGGTGGAAGCAGCTCTGCGGTTCTGGGATGGAGAGGAAATATGGGGCCCGGGCACGGGGAGAAACCAGGCTTGTCTGCGTCCTCGTCCCAGGGCACCTTTCCTCACTGCAGGGCACCTCTTGTCATCCCAGGGCCCTTCTCACACCATCCTCTGGGGGCTCATCCAGCCTTTGGTCCTGCTCTCAGCAGCACTCTCTTCACACCCGAATCCCTGGTCTCAAGAGAGCAGGGGGCTCAATTCTGCGTATTGGCTTTTATTTAGGGGGGAAACAAAAGGGGGAGAGGGGGTGTTCTGGTCTTCGTGATTACCAAAAAAAAATGTTGATAATATAAACTAAGTGTATGCTTAAGTCTCAGATAAGGCTTTTCCACATTTGTGGGTGTCACTTTTTTAAGTGTCACAGTTTTTAAGTATTTGAAATTTGGGGGTGACCATTCTGGTTCTTCAGGTCTTGCTGTTCTTACTCTCCCAATTGGGATGAAGCAGAAAGAACAGTTTGTTCAGCATACAGCAGAGGGCAAGCGCAGCTCACAAACAGGAGTCTACAGCAGTGGCCATCGCTTTCTGCTCTGTGTCATGGGTTGAATTTCAGTAAGTACCCTGAGCAAAGGCTTTGTATCCTCTTCTAGGTCCCATCTCATTGCCGAACAGAGGAGACTGATATACTGTTTCATCAGCATTTTGGTTTATATTGAATCTGGCTCTTTTTACTGGTTGATGTCCTCAGTTATTTGTTCATACTTTATAATTCTACGGATTTCCTTTAAGCAGTAATGTCAGTATTGTAAGTGTTCATTATTACTGGAAAAGCACTCAGATGGTGAGGCAAGATACCGACACCACATCCTTTCATGTACATGGATCCCTGTGGCCTCTAGAGAAGTTCTCTTGAAGAACCAGGCTCAGTCTGCTAATCTAATAAATATCACATCCCAGCATTTCAGCTTTTCAAATATGACTAAACAAGGAATTCCTGAGCTGCAGACTGGAGTCATGAAGTTCCCATGTCAAGCTGTTCCAAGCCAAAATTTTGGCCTGATTAGAGGCTTCAGTGCTAGGAATGCAGAGCTTGTCCAAGATGGGAACCACAGCTATTCAGGGTGCCCAAGTGATAAGAGCCCTAATTGGAGCCACAGGGTTCCCGGGCAGCCACGTACCAAGTGAACTGGTCCACCCGAGAGACAGGAGAGAACAGTAACGTGAAACCTCAGCAGTGGGAGAGCAGTTTTTTGTGAAGTTTTGGTAAAATGGGAGGCTGCGACAGTAACCAGGAAAGCCTAGGGCTGGTCCCAGCCTGCTGGGTTGGTGGAGGAGCCAGGCGGAGCAGGAACCCATGTGCAGTGACAGGCAGAGCTCTCGCTGCGCGCAGGCGACGCTGCTGAGGTCCCTCAGGTGGGATCGGCATCTCTTTTGGCACCATTTTTTCTCAGCGAACTGTTAGAGCTAACGAGAGCCAGGAGAGTGACAGATTGCCAGCGTGTTGTGCTGCACATCTTGGAGTGTTAGACCACAAATCTGCTGAGAGATGAAGTGAAACCGATTGCTGGGCCAAATCCCACTTCTGCAGTGTAGGAAACTCCCAAGTCAGGGAGCCAAGTGTGAGCCAAGGCAGTTAGGAGCAAATCCATTTGGATTTGTATTTTAGATCTGTATGAGCAAAATGAGCCATTCATGTACGGCTCTGACCTGACGACTCCACAGCTCCTGTCATGTGGAACTAAGACAGATTTAGGCTCCATGTTTTCACTCATATGGCATTTATTATGCATCAGTCCTCAAACACTGAATTTCCCCTACAGAGATACTCAGGCTACCGCCTACTACTTTTAGCAAATTACACTATGGGCTATCGCATACCCAGTGGAGGTTTTACAAAAGCCATTTTAGGGTTTTTTCTGGAAAGGATATTGCAAAGTTTCTTGCAGCTAAGGGTCTGCCAAGAGAGGCTGCTAACCCACCACATGAGATTATCCCATAGGGAGCCTATTGTCCAGATATGAGTCTCTGCTTTTCCCAGCCAGCAGTTCCCACTACCATTACACTTGTGTGCGCAACGATGAAAGGGGACACACGACGATGAAGAGGGACACACGATGATGACGGGGGACACACAACGATGAAGGGGGACGCACAACACTGCGGCACGTTGAGCTGCAACCTGGATTTCTGGTGCTTCTGCAATGCAAAGGCAAGTGGGGTTGGTAATTGCTCAACCCCGTACAAAGCTGCTTGGAGTCTGGAGGCTGGTTTGACATCGTCCAGGCTGCAGGTTCACCTCCCAGGGGCTTCAGTTTCCGCCCTTGTGCACTGTCACTGTTTAGGAAATGTTTAAATCTATAACCCACAAGGCCTAGCAAAATTCAGGAAGTGCATATGTATGTGAACCAAACCCAGAAATTCCTCCTAAGTCTCTGTGTTTTGAAACAGCTGCATATCACGCAGCTACGCTTTTTCACCCAGCAGATATACTCCAAGGAACATATAAGTGATAATTCGCAGCTGTGGCAGACACATTCCCTTCTTTCTCTTACCAGTTTGCTCCGTGTGCCTGGCTTTGTGAGTGTTGTGAGTTCCTTCACTTTTGGGAAACATGTCCAGCTAAAAGGAAAGGAAATAGTACTTGTTTGGTTTTGACTGGTGGTGGTTGCATTTTTTTTTCCCAGCGCCTGACTAAGCAATTTACATTGTAAACCACTTTCACAGCAATTCTCAGTTAGCAAACAATCAAAGCACAAATTTAGGCTTCGCTTGCAAGCTGGATGTGACATAAATTTTATAATAAGCATATGGTGGGAAGAGGCAGTTGATTAAAAAAAAAGAAGTGTACTGCTCTGAAGTCTGTCAGCCAAGGGCCCACTCCTGCACCCACTGAAATCTGTGACAAAACATGAGCCAAAATTAAAAGGGACAAAGATAAATAAATTGGGACTTGATTTGAACCTACAAAGAGCATGGGGTTGACCATTACATATTTAAGTCATTCTTGAGGGTTCTTATCATCTCGTGAATCAGCAGCAAAATAAGACTGAGATAAATGGGCTGCCCCATTAACAATTCCTTGTCACAGTTCCCAAGATAAGACACATTTTTTTTCCTCTACAGGTAATGTTGTAAACCAGCAATATTCATGTAAAACACTCAGAGATCCAGAGGGAGGAGTCTGACCCTGGCTGCAGAATTTTTGCTGGTACCAATAGAGACACGCTTCCTTTGCAGTGCTTACAGCCAGAAACACAAGGAAATATTAAGCTTGTATTTTCCTGTTGATGTCCTTAAAAACCAACAATAATGTGTGTCAGAGAAGAACTAGACCTTCGGAATATCTGGATGTTGTGCTGCATGCCAAACGATGTCTAGAAGAGGGCAAGTGTTCTCTTTATGCACTAAAGTACGTATCTATCATCCAGTTATTGGGGGAAAGGGTGTTAAGATAAGAAATTACTATCCATGGCCTATTTGGGTGTTTTTCCTATCAATAGGAAAACCATGTGAGTGGAATGTGAAGTGCGGAAGGGGGGGCTGCCCGCACTGTGCAGCTGGAGGAGGGAGAGCGCAGCATTGCCATGGAAACCCGCTGGAGGAAACCCGGCTCTCCAGCTGCATGGGAGGATTTATAGTGCCAGGCTGGGACTAGGCAATTTAAATCAACAATCTACAGGTAAAATGGCACATCTCCTCGCACGCTGTCTCCATGCACTGTAAAATGAAAAAGAAAGGGTAGGTGGGTGGGGAGAACTGCAGGAGTACAAAGTTGTGAGGTGTCAAAGTCTGATCTAAAACCCGTAGAAAAGGATGCAAAGATTCTTGTGGGTTTTGGTGAGGGCTGGACCAGGCATGCAACAAGCAGGCACCAGTTTGTTCCCTGTGCCCCAAAACACAGCAGCAGGCTCAAGGATGCACCACACCCGTGCCCAACAAATTCAGAGAGAGGAGAAGCAGAGTCCACTCCCTGCTTGCACAGCCCTGCAGGTGGTTTAACAGACCCCACAGCCCGGTAATGCTGCCCGGTTTGTGCTTTTGGTTTGAGGCTGGGGAAGAGTCCATCTGGTAAAGGCCTCCAGACCAGCTTGTTACACCTGTAAGTGACACCAAGTGTGCTATAAGCCACAAACTGCTTCTGTAACAAGAGAACAGGTGAGTGAGCAATGATTTACCATTTTCAGATTCTCCCATTTATTGACATTCAAGTACAGCGATATATGGAGTGGTATGAGACAGCAACAACATTATTTTCGCAGTGCTGCCTTCATTACCAGACATCACCAAGACCTGAGTGACAGTGCCACATAATCTTCTCCTGGATCAGACTCCACACATTTGGTCCTGCTCCCAGCTAAGGGCAACGGTTAAATCTGATGTACATGGAACTGACATTGTGGTCATTAGCTCCTACAGAACCGCATGTGCTTAAGTAACTTGCCTTGTTGTCATATCTAGTAACAAAGCTCAAAATCTCCTGATTTATGTACCCTGGGCTTAGTGTGACTGGATTTAAATATGCAGTTTAGTACAAACCTTGGTATATTTATGATGTTACATATAAGAAGGAAAATTCCTTTTGAGCTGGAGAATACAGCCTCCTTGTCAGCAAAGACTCAAAGCCCTGTGTATCCTGTAAGCATGTTTTACTGTGCTCCACAGCTTTTTCTTTAAATCCTAATTTGTTCTGCTTCAACCTTTCAACAAAGCATCAAACAGCTACCAAGAATGGCAGGATTTCAGCCTCTTCCTTCAAGAAGAGTTTTATGTTCAAAATCCAAGTAGTCCAAACAAAATCTGGTTCCTCTTCCCTTTTGCATGTTTTCCTCTCTGTAGAGCTTTCCTTGGACCTTCAGTGCTTTCAGAATCCCTCCCGCCACCTTCCAGTTCTTTATCTCCACGCAACAATGTGCAGGCCATTAATCTCAGACCTGTATCACTTGCAAATGACACAGTGAGAAGCTTATCTAAGTCCCTAGGCAGAAACTCTTGGGCAGGCCAGGACGTTGTGGTGTGTGCGAATGCAGCGTGACAGCTCGTCTGGATGCAAAACATCTGTCTTGCATCAGAGCTGATCTGCTCAGTCCCGCTTCAGTCACCAGTACGGGTGACTACAAGAGGCTATGAGAGTAAAAGAGCTTTATATATCCCTGGGGCCATTGACCCTTTGCTCATAAATTCACCCAGTTTCCTCTTGATTATATTTGCTTTACCACTAAGCGCCAATCCAATATATTGTCAATGGAGAAGCAGCAGCGTAAAGCCAACACAACAGACTCTCTTCTGCCTTGTTACGCTCTGTCAAGTCAGGTTGCCTTCAGATTTGCCACAGTTGCATTGCTGCTATCCCCTGGGATGTCAGACAGCACAGTCATTTAACCTGAGATCATTTACGACTGTGACTGGAATTTTTCTGTCTGGACTTGTGGGGTTTTTTCTGTCTCTTTGGATAATAATTTAAACCAGCAAATATATTGCCCCGTTATTGACAAAATTAATCTATATGGAGCTAAGTGCAAAGGAAAATAGATAATAGCTGCATACCCATCTCCAATGGAAAATAAACATAGCATATGTTCGAAGGCTGAACTCTCTGCTGACGTGAAGTGGTGCAGCCCTGTGACAGTAAATAGAGGTTATATAAGTAGAGAAGCTAACCCTGAGGAATTTCTGTTTGCTTGCAGCAAAGTTGGTGGGCGTGTTACTTCACTGAAAGAAAGAACAGACCCTGGACACCTGAAAACGACAGTTATTAGGGACTGAGCCCCTGTGAGCAAGGACTGCCACCACGATGCAAGAATTGGGTAGGAAAACCTGGACTTCACGAATTGTGCTATCTGGCAGAAAGGTAATAAGACCTAGATACATACGAGTGAAATGTGCCGTCCTGTGCGCAGCCCGGATGGGAAGGGTTCCCAGGTGCCCCTTCTATGTTTCTGTGACAACATCATTAGCAGCTCTGAAAGTCAAAAGCAGCAGCCGGGGGTGGACGCTCTGCCCCGAGCAGCAGCGCCGCTGCCTTCACTCACCCCCAAGGAAAACTGAGGAGCTGGGATTGCAAACGTAGACTAACACTACGCATTGCGCTCCCCAACCTTCCATTCAGAATCAGGACTCTGTTCTTTTCCAAGAGGCCAACACAGCCTCAAGGCTGCAATCAACAAAGGACGCAAATATTTGATCTCAACAGACAACTTGAGCAAAAGTTAATATTCATTTCATCCCTTAGGCAACACAGGCTGTTAATCACATAGTGTGATCAATACTGCAGCACACATTACACTAAAAACATGACTGTCATGTCAGCCTTAATGTTGAGATTTGCCAGTCCAGGGAAAATATCAAATATCTGTAGATAAAAGTGATCAATATGTAAAGCAAGAAGAGTGGTTTTACAGATAACAGAGCAGATTGTCTAATTAGAGTTCTGACATAATGCAGAGTAAACACTCCCACTCAGCGGATGCTGAACCTGTGTTTGAACTGCAGCATATTTAAACACCATTCTTCCAGATACCAGCTAATGGAGGGTGCACCAGTTCCTAAGTAGTTACTTGTTCCACTGTTTAATTACCTACATTTAAACATCACATCTTATTTCCAGTCTAGATTTGCCTAGCTGAAAGTTCTGGATGTGCCACTTTCTACTTGGCTAAAAAGCTTCCTATTCCCAGAAATTTCCTTGTCTATAAAGTTAACTGTCACCTGAGATCCAGTCACACTTTTAAAATTCACTTAAGCAAGGTCAATCAACTGATGTGCTAATTTGGCATCCCTCCTGTAGCTGATATTTCTGTTCTTTGCTTTGTGCTCTCACACTTGGTTTGTCACCTCCCGAAGCCCTGAAAGCCTTTTCACAGCCCCTTTATTTCAGCAGGTGCTTTTTCATCTTGTTCTTGTCATCAGAACTGTAAATGTAGAGATGTTCAGCTGTGCTGGAACACACGCTCCAAAGTGTCCCAACCTACCAAACAATCCAATCCCACTCTCCCATTAATTGTTACTGTTCTTCTGAATTTCATTTTTTACACAAACTTTACCAGTAATGGCAGATCACTGATAAAAATGTTGAATCACACTGTACCAAGAATAAATCCTTTTGGACACACTAGAAATTCCTCCATCAGATAATTACTTTTAGATGCACGTTACCAAATTTTCCACTCATTTAACATAAGCTATATTGATTTTGTTGAGTACTATTTTTAACAGAATGTCATGCAAGATTAAGTCAACTGCTTTGCAGAAGTCTAAGTCTATTATGTCAGCAGAATTATCTTTATTAACCTAATTTATAATCTCAAAAGAAAGATTGCTGGTTTGATGAGCAGTTTTCTGGAGCAATGGATCAACATTCCGCAGCCCTTTTGACTGTGTCCCACATTACCATGGCATCAGTATTGGACTAACGAAGCTAAAGTTACTTGGGTTATCCCAGTTACTTTTCTAAGATATTTCATTTCACTATTAGTCTCTCTTCAGGCCTTTGAAACTTTCCTTGTGTTCTGTTACTTGCTCAAAAATCAGTATTAATAGTGCAGAGAGTGTACTGTGTGCCAGTCATCAGTCCTAAAATGAGAATTATTACTTTTAGAAAATGCTGCTTAATGTCGCTATTGGAAGAAATGTAGAAAAAAGAAATTGTATATCCTGCCATAAACACTTAGCAGAGTTGAGCTGTAAATGGCGATATTTTCGCGTTGGCTTTCATTGCTGATCAAGAAGCGGGTTTAGACCTGAGCCTGTGTGGTTAGACTGCAGCTTTGGTTAGAACCAGAACGTGCTTCCTGTCACAAGGGGCTGGTTTGGGGACCGAGGGGGACGCAGGCGGGTGCTGCTGCAGGAGCCGCTGTGACCTCGCGGGGTGGCTGGTGACACAGAGTCACTTCATCTGCTCCTCCCGATTCTCTGAGCTGTCGGTTAGTTAAGCAGAAATAAGCCCTGTCAGTTCCACAGTGAGTGTTTGGAAAGCACTTGCAGAAGCTTGACTAAACAAGCAATTAAAGTGTAAATATTGGCAGTCTGTTCTAAAAACAAACCCAAACAGGCTTGTTTGTAAATAACGTCATTAGCAACAGTTACAATTTTAAAAGGAAATAAAGCCCCCTTCAAAGGTGAAAATGTGTCTTTTTCCCCCAGGCTTTTAAGTACAACAAAAGAGTATTTCTTATTTCAGTTAATGCTAACAGGAAGTTTTCCCAGACTTCCAGCAGGAGAAACAGATTTTTGTCTGTTGACTATTGGAAATTGAAGCCGGTTAAACAAACCCATTGCCATCATTGTAAATATGAGCTGATCGTGACTCGGAGCTCTGGGGTATTTGCCTGAGCAATAAAGCTTTGATAAAATGCCTCCAAGAAAAGCTCTCTGTTACTGCCACTCAAGTCTTCCAAGCCCACAAAAAAGCCAGAACATTTCTGCTGAACCACAAGGGAGACTCCCATCCCTTCCTGGGGCTTTGGCTGAAGACCTAAGAAGACCTCTTGAAGTCAGCACCTTGCAGGCTGTTAAATTCTGCAGGAACAGGAGTGCACATGCCCTGAAGCAGTGAGGAGCAATGGGAATTTACCAAGAGATGAAAAGGCAGCAGAAATCCATGTGTTGCTCGAGCATGTCCAGCTTGCTGCAAACATCACGGAGATGCCTGGGGGCACGTGAGAGGCAATTAATAACGCCAAGGTTGCTCACATCCCCCCAGCCGCTTATCCAGTGTCATCTGCTTTGGATATCGCAGTCAGCTCCAGATTTCCCTCCAGGCCCATCGGTCAGACTGGCTCTTGGGGAATTTGTGGCTCTGGCAAAGCTGAGCTGAAACACTGACCACAGCAGCGGCCAGTGTGGATTCCAGGAAAGGAGGAAGACGAGGGTGTCTGCAGAGACTCGAGCACCCTGCGCCGGGGCAGCGCTGGGCTGCAGAGCCAGGGCAAGCTGGGCCAGTCTCCCCAGCAGGTTCATTTAATGTTGTTGTTTTAAATAACAGGAATGGCCAAGTGCTCCTGCTGAAACCCGTCCCCGTCCTCTCTCAAGCTTCCTGGATGGCTCTGGGCTGTTCTGAGGAGACCGTTGTTGAAACTCATGTAATTATGTTTAATGAAAATCCCAAAGCCAAAGCAAATGTTCCTGGTTCAGACAGGCTGTGTGTGGCCCCAATTTGCACACCAGCCTTTGCACCCTCCAGAGGCATTTCTATTATTCCCTTTTTTTTTAAACAAGGCCAACTCTTCTCTTACCATCTTCACGCTGGTTTCAGGCTTATTTGAACTACTTTGCTCACAGCTCAGTAATACATTCAAGATCTTCAGACATTAATTCTTATTCCTTCCCCAGGAGCAATAGGCAGACATTATTTTGTAATCTCCACTTTACAAAAAGTCAGTGCACCGTGATGGTATTTACTTACAGCTGTTGTCAGTAAGAGCCGACAATTACAGTGCCAGTTCAGCAGAGATTTCAGCTGGGGTCTGTCAGCTTTGGGAATCTGAACCACAATGCTCCTTTTGCACACAAACCCCAGCAGAGGCCACCAGCAACCCATTTTGTGAGCTGCAGGAAAGCTTCCCTGCTAATTAAGAGAGGTCTTTGTGTTTTGGAGGGAGTGCCTGACTCCGTGTGTCTGGATGATGAAGACATGGAGGCAGCAGAGGAATGTTCCCAAGTCCTAGCAATGCTTGAATGATTGGCCAGATTTGCTGGTTGACTATCACAACTCTGTTACTGTCTCGCTGTCTTCCCTCCAGCTTTCTGTACCTTGTTGCTTTCGTGGTTGTCTCTTCCAAGAGGTGTGAAGTGTGACAATAGTTAGAGCTCTTTCATGTCGTGTCATGATAGATTTGGACATCAATTTTTAAAAGAAATATTAAAAACTGCTCAAGAAATTTGAAGGATCCTGCAGTCCTGTTGCTTAGTGTTGTGATATAGACATAGAGACCTTGAGTAACTGAGAGGAAGAGGATGATGCAGGTAATTTGACAAGTCTTGCTCTTTATTAGGAATCAATGGTGCCTTAAGACTGCAGAAACAAAAAGCTGTTGGAGGTGCAGAGATACGTAATGTCTGACTAACTAACGTGATCCCTGCATTTCCTGTGATGGATTCTAGACCGAGTATTTTGTATCCTACCCCCTTTTCCATGATCCATTTCTCCTTTATGCTGCTCTTTGTAGCAGCCCTTTTCATGTTTAAAGATGACTACTCCACCTCCTCTTGATCTTATCTGGAAGGAACAAATCAATTTCTTTACCTTTTCCTTGTAGGTCACACTTGTCACATTCATCTGGAGTCTTTCTATTAATAATTGCTCCATGTCCTTCCCAACACATGACACACTATGGACACAAGTCACCAGATGAATTAGTGGCATTTTTAAACTATTGGGTTTTCTTTTTCTCTGTACTCTTGTAATTTGCCTGTTTCATTGCAGCTGACAAATGGATCTGAATTGTGGCTTAGGTCCAAGTACTTGCAGGGAGCTTCTTGGCACGAATATTCAGGGTTAACCAAACCCAACCCACAGCAAAGTAATTGAATTATTTCATCTAATGAATTCAAATCTATTGTGACCTGTTTACCACTTCTACAGAAGAAAAAGAAGATGAGTTTGTCAGATGATAAATTGTCCATTGAAAATTCATGGATTTTAAGGCCAAAGGGGACCATTATGCTCATCTTAGTCTGACCTCCTGCATAACCCAGGCCATGGAATTTGACTCAAGTGATTCCTGTGTCATTAAAGTCTGGGTGACCCATCTGCCCGGAGCTCTGTGGAATACTGTATGTCTGGCCAGAGCCCAGATTGGAAGCTGGCCTCCACCCGCCTTTCTTTTGCTCGCCTTTCCAGCATTGCTTCTCTAAAGGCCAATTCCTCCATCTGCCCATATTCATTAAATGCTGGGCCGAGGGCAGCCAAGCCCCCTCTGTCTCCTGCGGTTGAGGAAGGGCTGTAGCCAGCAGCAACAGCAGCTGGTTTCCATCTTTTGCACTAATATTCTTGACTTGAAAAGGGGTTGGGGGGGAGGCACAGATGGACACCCCCCTGAAAATACCAAAATCTCTTTAGGGCTGCACAGTTACTTGTCTCCACATGCTTGTGAACAGCTGGTTGCACAAGGGTGTTTGCTGCTCTCAGTAAAACCGCAAACTTGGGTAAAACCTGGCTGGTAGCGGGGAGTGTCCCAGCCTGCCCCATGGGTTCACCCGCAGTCCCTCCAGCACAGCTACTGGAGCTGATTGCTCGGGGTCACAGTGGGGTTCCTATTTTGGGGTGTCATAGCATGTACCCAGGACACCAGTGTACCTCCCTAGGTGAGGAGGCAGCTCTCAGCAGAATGGTTTCAGCTTTCTCTGCTGTGGTTTATCTACAGAATTGAGACAATTCCTAAGCTAAGACACAAATGCAGGTTTGTTTATGGGGTTTTGTTTTGGATTTAAATGCCCAATCAATTAGCTCTTGGGAAAGAGGCTTTTGTGGTTTGCTAGTGGGGTGTTGTTGATGATGTTTTTTCCTGAGTAAGATCTCTGCATGCTCTTGAGAGGGGTTTTTGTGCAGGTCCCCAGGGTGAAACAGTCCAGTAAGTAGGGCATGGTTCTGGATTCCCTCTGACCACAGGCCTCTCGTGTCTGCAGAGCAAGCTGCTAGAGTCTGCTGAAAGCCGCAATTTATATCTGTGCTCCTTCGGGATATCTGTGACAATAATGATGTTTAATTTGGTGTTGCTGGATAAATGGCAGTAATTTACAGACAGGCTTCTGCTGAGTGACTGGCTCACTAACTTTTACAGAAACATCTCAAGCCTTGGAAAACACAGGGAGCTGGATGCGGTGTTTGAAGATGACCTGCATCCATCTCTAAACATGCGGCTGACAATAAATAGCAAAGGCCCCAAAGTTCACAGTTAGCACAAAGCAAACTGCTGTGGGCCAGAGGGAAACATCCCATTTCCTGGTGAATTCCTTACTACCAAAGATAGCGGCCAGGCTTTGTTTTGTAGCTAAGCCAGCCTGTGCAGATTTACCGGGAGAGCATGGGCCTCTGTGGCTTCCCCCTCATGACTCAGGTGAAGCAGACACAGCTGTGCCAGCTGTGCTGCTCACCCTGACTGCCTCCAGGTGTGGGTGTTTACTCTCTAGGACAAAAGAGCTTCAGCTAAACAAAACCAGAGACTTCTTCTAATGAAATTAAGTGGCTACATAGGGTGTGGATCAGAAATCAGCAATGCTGTGCTACCTCTCTTTGTGTTAACATGCAGGTATGGTGTCTGTACCTTGTTGTGTGTATGGGATTGCTGTGTTTCTGTCTTTCCCTGCTGCGATAGCTCTGGAGGTGAGTGTGGAGACGCTGATATGTGATGTTAAACACAGGGGATAAGTGTGCCCTGTAGCCCACCCTATTGCAAGGGCTGCTCCGATGCTCCCCTGCACGGTGCTGGGCAGAGGGGTGATGGCAAAGACAGCCCGGGGGCTGCTCAGCGCCGCTCTCCCCGTCCCGCCGCGGCCCCGGGGCGGGCGGCAGCGCCGAGCACGGCGGGCCGGGCGGAGGAGGAAGGGCCGCTGCCCGCCGCGGGCTGACATCAGCCGGAGGAGGGGCCTCCCCGCGAGTTTCTTTGCTCGGTGCATCACTTCCCGCCGCTGCCATACTCCGCTGCCCGGTGCCGGGCTGCAGCCGCGGCGGGCGGCTCGGCGGGGCCGGCGCCCATGGCGTGTCCCGGCGGGGACAGCCCCGGCTCCGCCGCCCGCCGGCTCTACTCGAGGTGAGCGGGGCCACGGGGGAAGCGGCCCCGGCCCCTCCCGGAGCTGCGCCCCCGCCGCGGGCAGCGCGTCCCGGGGAGCCCCGGGGCCGCTCGGCGGACGGAGGGAGCGGGGCGGCGGGCGCGGGGTTTGCGAAGAGGGGCGGGAGCGCCCGGCCGGAGGAAGGGAGAAGCTGTTGCACGGCTGGGGACCCAGCAAGAGTGCGAGAAGGCGGAGGGGAGGGACGTGGTTTTTCCTCCGTGGGTCAGCTCTTGTTCGTGTGTAGGGTGGTGGGTGCTGAGGTTGCTGAGAGGGAAACTGTGGTTTTCCTTGGCACTGGCCCGGAGTGATCAGCTCCTGCTCTTAAGGAGGCTGATGGTGAAACCTGGTCTGTGCTGGGCATCGGCATGGGAGGCTCATGATTGCACTGCAGAGACTTCAAGTCTCGGCTTTAAAATTGGGCGCTACAGAAATTCACACAAGGCTGGAAAAAAATAGCTTCAGGCTGTCTGGTGTTAATGAAAATACCGTATCTCACCTGTTCTTTTCAGTTAGATTAAAAAATAGAAAAGTCTAAACTGGAGTCAATTTGGGGCCTTACGGCATTGCTTGGAGCGTTGTTGTTTATGCAGTTCATCCTCATTGTGTTTTGTTTCTCCTCTAGCAGCCAGAAGTAGAGGTAATGCAGTATCTGGACTACAGGGAGAAAAAAAACAACTTGAAGTATATGCAGTGTAGTAGCTTTTCATCAATTCTTTTGGCATGCTTTGCAATAATTAGCATGGCAGCTAGTGGGTTGTCTAGTTTAATGAGTATTGGTTCATTAGGACAGCAGGTGTTTCTTGTTTTTATTGTATTGTGTAGCAACTCCTGGGAAAATGAAAAGAGAATGCAGAGTTAAAACCAGTGGTCTGCCTACCCTGGTGTAGCTGGAGCTGCTGAGAAAAACACTGGCTTTTATTCACGTTGGATCTTTTTCTTTCTTCCTCTTTTGTTTTTCTTAAACTTTTTTGTGAATGTTCTTCTCCTGTGGCTTAGTCTGGGTAGTGTGTGCTGTTAAAATTCCCTGTGGTGTTCTTCAGACCTTGGTAGTGCCCGTCTGTGGAGACTCTGTGTCTTTACTGAACTATTAACTGGATTGTAACTTTGAGTTTCTTCCTTAACTTCACTCGTATCGCAGTGTAGAAGCTTACAGCCTGATATAAATTACTCCAAACTCCACGCAATAGGAGTATCTAGGGTGACAGGTGAAACCTCTGGTGACTGTTTGGGTGGTAAAGCCATAATGACTGGTATTAGTCTTCCTCACTGTATTATTATTATTATTATTATTATTATTTTGCCTGGGAGCAGTAACTCAGGTGTAAGAACTGTAGAAAGTGCCCATGCAGGCAGGGAGTGCAAGATCCCTTGTCTGGGGGTGGTGAATTCTTTCTAGGAAGAGGGATGGAGTGGAAGGAAGCGTGCCACAAAGAAATGAAAAGTGTTTGTTCATTTTACTACATCCCTTGATATTTCCCTAAATTCAACCCATCTTGAACAAAGGCATCTGTTCTGTTGTGCTCGCAGCCAACAATCTGCGTGCGGATGGGGCCAAACTCTTCTATTTAGAGACCAGAAGTCAGGAGTATCTCTGCTACAGCAATAACACGCCATGTGCAGTTTTGGAGAAGAGGTCCTGTGCTGCTCATTACATCAGCTCTTGCTGACTTTTCTGGTGCCTTTTATTTCATTGCTGTTGCTGCAGCAGAACTATGAGTCTCGAGGGGAGGGTGGTTGAAAGTCCAAAGCTCTGGAAGCAGTTGAGCAGTCGTGAGTCTCTACAGGGCTGGCACATCCGCAGTGACTGTTGAGCATAGGATCTCTGGTGGGGCTTGGGGAAGTGTTGAGGTCTGTGACAGTGCACTGCAAACCTGAGCCGAGCGAGGATTACGTGAGCCTGAGCTAAGTGCTTTACTTCCCAGGGGGTTTTGATCTGGTGCTAATTTGAGTCCATCCAGTTCAGCTGTGTGTAACCTCTGAGGGCTTTTGTTGGACAGAATGTGAGCTGTGGGAACTGTGAAATACCTGTTTGCAGCAGGTATATAGTGCTGCAATCAGACTAGAAATGTGTAAATCTGACATGAAAACTTGGATAAAAGCACATCTTGTTCCTCCCCCTGGGCCTCCCTTTCCCTTCCCATGCTCTGTGTTCTCTTGCAGCACCTCATACTTTCAATAGAGCTGTTGGCTTTTGTAATGTTTACTAACTTCTCTTGATTGTGGCATAAACAGTCTCAGTCTCGCTCATTAATGTCACCACAGTGGGTACCTGACCTGAATGCGCATTGGGCAATTAGAGCACTCTGAGCTCCACAGATCTTTGTAGAGAAGGCAACTTTCTCTTATTCTGATGGGAAAACTGGGACGGAAGAATTGTTGGCCTTCTGACATACAAAGCGGTGAGAGAGCTTGTAGATCAGTGTGGGCTTTAAGGCAGGATAAACCCATGTTTGCAAAGCAAATTGGGAAGAAAGTCCAGCATTGGGACTTTCCAAGGGATCACAACACCATGAAATATTCCAATGATTTTCCAGGTGCTTGTACTTGCAAAGTAGTTTCAAAACTTTGTAAGTCTGGACTTTAATGATAAAAGCAGTGTTGCCTTTTGTTCATTGAAAAGGAAAAAAAAAAGTTACACGTTGCTTTCTTTTAAGATACAATTATATACCACCTCCTAGGAAGATGATAGATGTTTTCTATCTGCTTATGCACAGGGATGAAAATTAGCACCACTGGCAGTGCTTGTTTTGGTGTTCATTTAGAATTTTACTGAATACTCAAGTGAATAAGCCTTGTGGTGATAACTGTTGGCTCTTGTATTAAGCTGGGCTGGATTTGAGCAGCAGTGTGGTGAGAGAGCTTTGTGCCTTGCTACCGAATCCTCTGAGCCTCGGGCTCTGGGGAGTTGGCTCACGGGAGGATGGCAGAGTGCGATTAGCTTGTTCTGTGGGACTGGAAGGGGCTCGAAGGAAGGGATCGCCTTGAACTTGGCAAAGGTTCCTGCAGACTCTTGGCTGAGGGAGTGAGGAGCTGGCAGGACTGGCCTGGGGTGCTGGTGCTGTGGGCAGCTCTTGGTGGGTGGATGGGAAGTAGCTCCTTCCACATCTTTGCCTTCTAAAAACATGTGGAGTTGGCGCAGGTGACTTCTATTAAGTGCAGGATCTATGTAGAAAATATAATGTTTATGTGGGTGGTGTTCTGTGGGTTTTTTTAATCTCTTTGAGCTTGCAGGCTATTTCACCTGCTGCTTATGTCTTTGACTTCCTGGCAGATTTGCCCTGTGTCCCTATTCTGATGTTCTAAATTGTCACAGCTGTCCTCTTCTTGTCTTCAGGTACAGATTTTCCTCCTGAAAAATGACACAGTGTCGTGAGTGCTGTGACTGGAGATGGTCTGTCCTGGATGGGCAGGTTTGGAAGCAGGGGCTAGTTGGTATCACAGTGAAAATGTGGTGTTCTGCACTGCCAGAAAGCTGGGAATGACCCTTTTTGTCTCTCTCTACTCCATAGATCAAACCTGAAATTGCTTGATTATTAAACTTGAGAATGCTGTTTTAGAGGTTTCTAAAATATCACATTTTTTTCTTTCGTAGGCCTATGCAGCCAGTGTCTGTTAGACCAAAGGACGTGAAAAACAGGACAAACATTTCTAAAATAGCTGTGCTGCATAATAGGTGGCTTGAGCAAAAAATTATATGATAGCTTAGCACGCAGTCTTGGTTTTGTTGACATCTGTTTTGGGACATTTTGAACAAATCGCTCGTAGTTTCAGCATTTGCGAGTAATGTGGTCATCCCGAAGCGGAGCCAAGGAGAACATGGAGTTTCTGCCGCAGCTGGGAGAGGACAGTGGCTGCTCAGACCTTGGCCTGGGAATCAGTGTCAGCTTTGCTGCAGGTTTCCCCAGGACCTAGGGCATCCTTTTTGATGTGCTTTGGACCCGTACAGTGCCTAGCACAGAGCGATCTTCATCTTATTTCTGACCCCTAGGTGCTGCTGCTGCAATACAAACAATTGTTGCCTTCAGAGTGGTAATTTGACTTGTATGTGCAGGTGTAAATCACCTTGAGATCATACACTGTTTGGGTTTTTTTTTTTTCCCCTGTGCTGACTTGTCCTTCACTGACTCAAGTTGTGCCAGACCTGCTTGTTGTGCCTTGTGCTTTGGGGTGAGAGCTGTCCCGCGGGATTCTTTATCCTGAGATACTTTGCATTGTATAAGACATTTGTGCCCAGCAGACTTTCAGGGGATGACCACACTTGCATTCAGCCTTGCTTGAAGAGCAGGTTTGAACTCCGTCAGCTCTTATGCTGCAAGGAGCCACCAGCAGCAAGTTTCTTGAAGTGGAGGGATGTATCTATTTAACTCTTGGTGCTGTTCTGCTTCAAGAGCAGTTTTGTCTCCAAGCAGCTGATCAAGTATACCTAGTTCCACCCTCCACAGCCCAGATCCTGCTCTGTGTATCACTTTGATCAGCCAGCCCAGCTTCCAGAATTCAAAGCCACTTCTCTGTTACAAAAAACATGCCAAGCACAGCCATGAAACAAAAAATCCTCCTGCATCTGGGCATGCACAGCCTGACCACAAAGTGGGACTGTTGAATTCTGGGCCTGGGCTATTTATATTGTCAGTGGGAAAGCTTTCCAATGACTGAGCTGCTTCCTCCCTAAAGATACTTTTAATTAAATGTTATTTGACAGATATGACTTTTTAACTGGTCTAAATGGGATTCCCCACCCCCCCCACCCCGAAAGCTGACGAAAGTAGGAACAATCTTGTTGGAAGGCTTGCATCCAGAGCCATGAGTATCTGTCCTTTAATGAAGTAAGCTGATAAGAGTGCGGTAAAAAAAAAAAAAAAAAAAAAAAAAAGACACCAAAAAACCCCAACCAAACAAAAAACACAGCCAGAAAGGTACCAGTCCTGGATGGGGACAGGGACAGCAGCTGCCTGTGGCTGGGAGGCAGCAGCTCTCTGAACAATGCCCAGCAATTATGCAACTGCCCAGGGAAGGAAGTGAAAAATTATCATTACAATGCAGTTTCAAGGGCAATATTAAATGAGCAGTTTGTAGTATAACCCTCTACTTAACTGACTTAACATCTCCTAGGATGGAGTGACAGGGCTGGCAAGGGCAATAGCTGTGGCCTCTGCTCCCACCAGGAGTGGAGCAAATACAGGCTCTTTTTAGAATGGAATCTGAGGCATTGGGCTGAGAGCCCTCAAAGTGAGCGGCTGAACCCCAAACGGGTGTAATGGTCTGATCCTGCAAGTGCCCGAAGGATCCCTGGCCCAGGGAAGCCTGGGGAACGGGCAAACAAGCATGCGCTGAGGTATCCTGTCGATACCTGGTTGCCATTCCTTATTCCAGTGGGAGCAATAAAAAGATCCCTCTGCAAAGCCTTAGATGTTGGAGCAGCAACACAACCCCTGAATGAATTCTAACTTGGAAGGCTCTGCTACTCTCTGATCACTACCTCCAGGGTAGAAATAAATAGCTTAAAAATCTTCTGCTATTCCCAGTTTTCTTTCAACAAGAGGATTTTGCTCAAGGATGACAGGCACTGGAACCACAAGCCTTTCCTTTCTGACTCTGAGATTAGAAATGATATGTCTAAAGAAGCTTTGCCTTCTGCTACGAGTCACTAGCTCTGTGCAGCTGCTAAACCTGAAGGAATTTTGAATGAAGAAAGTTGGAGTGTCTTTGTTTCCCCTCATGCTTTACCCTTTACATTTATACCCTCTGGAGCAGCCAGAGAGGCTCTTTTCTGGGAGCTGGGGACTGATACATCTTTCCTCCAGCTGCTGCAGGAGAAATATTAAGAAAATGGATTTAAAATGGGAAAAACACCTATGTTATGCTAATAACGTAATTCACTGTAGAAGCCACGTCATGTTGAGCCCTGGCTCCACCTGAGAGCAGATATTTTTGTCCTGGAAGCCACTTTTAAAAATGCATGGCTAAAACTTAGTGTCATCAGTTGATATATGCAGTTTGCTCTCTGAGCTGCAGAAGGTGACGCCTGCGTGATGCTCCTGGGACGCAGCTTTGAGCACAGGCTGTGTGACAGGATCCCCTGCCCTGGGGATCCAGCTCCGTGTCCCTCCCACGCTCTGGCTGCCAGGGAGCAGACCCAGATGACCCTTGCGAAAGCAAATCATCGCCCCTCTGAGCCCCGTTCCTGGACACGAGTCTGGGTGCTGATCCATCATGAGACCTGGGGCAAGTTATTTGATTTACAGCCTCGCTTGTGCTTGCCTGCCCCATCCAGCCTGTGGAGGAATGACTTTTGCTGTAGGATTGCAGCAGACTCAGCACAGTGAGACCAGCTTTGCCACGGATCTTGCAAGTGTTGTGGGAACGCAAATAATTCATAGTTGTGTGGATTCCCGGGGGAAGCTCCAGCGGACTTTGTGTGCAGTGAAGTTTCTCCCTATCTTGAAAAATGAAAGCTGTGCGTGTTGATGGGCAGAATGGAGGGGTTTGCTGTACAAAATGGCTTTGCCAGGTTATACGTTTCCATGACTACTTTGACGCTCCTGTGATATTGCAGACCACCGGGCTGTATTTGTTCTTTGGTGGGTGTCCCAGCAGGTGCCTTTTCTGACTGTTTGCCCCATGCAGCACCCTGGGCCTTGGCTGGTGGTACCTCCCCGGGCACTTTGGTGTAAATGGCTGCGATTTCCTGTGCTCTGGCTCGGAGCAGCTTGAGTCCAAATTAGCTGTGGGACAGGTTTTTCCTGTGATCTGCACTGCAGAGTTGAGGTTGGTTTTTTCTGTGCTCCATCTGTGGAGTATCCATTCATAGCTGAGGAGAGCTGGAAATTACTGATTAATATTCATCTCTCTGGGGCTACTTGTTAATTACAGTTATTCATGGTTTGTATTACAGTACTGCCTGGCGTCCCGTGCTGCTGTGCCAGACTGAGCGGATCCTGGAAGTGTTATATCCGTTCCAGGGTTTGAGAGTGCTTGGTAAACATCAGTATTTTATTGCAGCCTTTCTGGGAAATGTTGTGGTTCTTTTCAAGGGTCTTCAGGGTGGAAGAGAATATAGATGGCAAAGCTGGGAGCTGAATGTCCTGACTCCCACTGCTCCCTTCAGCACTTCTTTACCCACAGCACAGTGAGGTTAATTGTGAATTGGAGACCTTGGTTTCGGCTTTTGCTGAACTGGACGGGGCAGCGCAGCACGTGCATGGCACGATAGTACAATGGTTCTGCTGTTCTGTTTAATGTGGGAGGGAGCAAAAGGTTGTTTAGAAGGAAGTTACCAGCTGGTGAATTAAATACCAGGCTCTGCCCATTTGCAAGGTGAGCCTTGCAAATGTGGGAACACTGCAAACCACAGCCCCCAGGAGAGAAAAAGGAGCAGCCTGGGTGGCCATGGAGTCTGCTCATCATGAAGAGCCCAAATCCAGGTATTGGCTTTTAAATACAAGAATAGCCTCGAGTTGATAGAGTGGTCAGGCACTTGTGACTCTACATAGTTATCTGTCTGTCAGGTTTTGAAGAGAGAGCAGCTAATTCAAAAAGGGAGAGAGGGACACAGAGCAAAATGGTTCCTGTCAGAAAATTGCCTGCAAGTTAAATCGCGTAAGAATTAACTGGAGTTCCTGGCTCCTCTGCCTTGAGGGGTGGTTGTCTTTGGACTATTGTGAAAGATGGAGAGAGAAAAATGCACATCTCAATTCCTATAGTCGGGTGGGAAGCTTTGGGGATGGGCAGTGGATGCCAGTGCTTTGAGGAGGGTCCTCTTGTTACTGTACTCCAGCTATGCTCTTGTAATCATAGCACAGCTGATACGGCGTCAGAAAACAGCCCCTCTTTTAGCAATTCGTATGGAGAAAATGGCACTGGGGATTGTACCTTGCTCCAAAACACAGAGGCCATCAGATCTGACTTGTTTACTGGCCAAGCTTTCTGCAGCATGAAGGCAGGAATATAAACCACCAGTCACTAAACAAATGGAAATATCTCACATCATAAGCAACATGCGTTTCTCTTTTCTTTCTGACAAATAAGGCTGCCTGATTTCAGCAAGGAGTAGCTTGCTTGGGCCAGCATCTTGTGGCAAGTGAACCGGGACTTTTATACATACATGCAGATGAATGTCTTGGAATTGTGAGACTCCACATGTGCCTCGAGGCATTTCCTGGCCTCCGAGTTCAGCCGAGTGTCTGGGCTCCTGCATTGGTCTAAATAATAAAACATACGAGTTCACTGCAACACACCCAGAATTTTAAGGCTGCAGCCCTTGGCCAGCTCTTGTATCAATTGCTTCCATCGGGGCTGTAATCCAGGAAACTGCAAGTATGAGCTCATTGGGTGATTGAAGTCTGTGGTCTGGTGCTTTCCTGTGTAAAGGCCCTGGAGAAAGGGAGGCTGTTGTGTTATCTGCATTCATCGCTTTCGCGTGCACCACTGGGAGTGCAAACAGCTGGAGTGTGCCAGCAAATACCGCAGGCTCTGCCAGGAGATCCTGTTCGACAGGGAGCTTTGACGTTGTGTTCAGGTGTCTACAGAGTTAACAACAAAATGGTTGGAAATACCCGCCTTCTCCTCTACTGTTCTGGAAGAAAATGAAAACTCGTTCTACAAAATGTACGTTTCCTTCAATAAAGCCATTCTTTGGCATTAGTATTTTTGGCAGAGTTGTCATCAGTCATGCCATTGACTGAGCATTTTGCAGAGCGCTCTATGAGAGATCAGCAGTGAAAAAAGAAAACCTGTGAAACCTGCATGGGTTCTGGAGACCCTAGATTCCCACAGAGGTGTCCTGCTGTGCCATATGTCCCCAGGAAGGAGCAGCGGGGCCGGGTGCTTGGCTCTCTCTTGCTATGTGGCTGACGAGCACGTTGGCAGGAGCAAGGGTCTCTGTTACGTGTCTGTGCTCACTGTGACCGGACTGGTCTCCGCCACAGCATCCACAACTCGCCCTGACCCTGATTTAAAGCCAAACGTGCAGTGACACAAGGATGAAGGGTAAACAGAGAAAGCCCTTGGCTCCCCACCACTGAACAGAATTACATTCTCCAGTGATGGAAACCTCTCTTTCTGAGAGACCTTAGATGAGGGTATGATCGGTGTGATTTCAAGGGGATGTTTGGGGTTTGCTGAAGCAGGGTCGGATTCCAGCTGTGCTCGGTGATGCTCTGAGCCCATGTGCAGAGGGCAGGGTGGCTGGGCTAGCAGCAGCCTTAGGAAGGGAAGGAAGGAGATGCTGCACAGACCTGGCTCCGAAGGAGAACTGAGTCATTTGCCAAGGCTGCACGGCTCCGGGAGCTGGTTGCCTGAGGCTAACACGGCACACAGACAGGAGACGTGAAAATATATCTATCTATATGCACACACAGAGGCGAGAAAAGTAACGGCTCAAAACATGTGACTGGAATTAAAATTAAAATAAATTTTCCCAATTAAAGTTGTGTGTTGGAGGATGTAACTGCTCCTGAAAGGCTTAGAGAGGCTGCTTGTGCAGCACAAATGCAGCCACTCCATGATGCCCTGGATTAAAACAGGCAGGCTTCTCCAGCACGCAAGATCCGTGTGGGAAGTGGTGTTGTTCCTGCATGTCGGCAGCTCCCACCACCCTTACGGGTGAAGGTAAGGAGCTGCTTTCACCTGTCTCGTCCTCCCTGTCGCTGCTGCCTGTGCTCCTGAAGTGTGTTTCTCCGTGCAGCCTGCTGTTGTGTCTCTCACTGCTGGATGAGGATGTCTCTATGCAGGAACAGAGATTTTTTTTTTTTTTTTTTTTTTTCCTGCAGACATGCATTATGCAGTAGTCTGGATAAATGAACTCCCTTGATTTGAGTATGTGTTTAACCCTGATGCTGTATCCTCCCTCCTTCCACCAGTGTGAGGAGGGGAGCAGTGAATGAGTCTGGGATATTCTGCTGGAGTTGGATGTGCTGCGGACCTTTACCCTGCTTTGTGAGGAAAAGAGGAGGCTTTTGGGTATGGAAAAGCCTAAAAATCTGATGCTTCATCCATTTATTCCCCTTACCAAAGGCTCAATTCCAAAAAAACATGTCGAAGACCATAATTTTGTTAATTTTTTTGTAATAAGTTTTGCAATTCACTTAAAGGCAAATCGTTTTATGGACTAACTCAAGATTTTGTGATAGCAAAAAAAAAATATTAGGGAGAGCATTAGCGTTCTTGCTGTATCCAGGGAGACTTTCCAGGAAACGAAATGTTTCTACCAGTTCCTCCTATGGAAGAACAGGACCGGAGTCCGTATCACAGATGCAAAGATGTACCATGCTTTGATCTATGCGACAAACTCCTATAGCGAAATAAGCTTGCCTGCTATTGACACACGTGATTGAATTACACTAATATCGCAGTGTTGGAGCAGAACCTGGTGTGTGATGCTGTGTCGGGGAGGAGCAGGGACTTGCCTCCATGCACTTAATTCGTACAGATGTTCGGTGCAGCGGTGCCGAGCGTTTCCAGGGTAGGTGTCATCTGTGGAGCTGTGCTAGGACAGAAGCGCTAAAAATTTGGCAAAATGTGGTGGAGGACTAAGCCACACGATCCTCTGGAAGAAGTGAAACCAGCTTGCGAGATGCTGGAGCGGAGGGCTCCCTGCAGAGGCAGCAGACACCCAGGCTGCGCTGCACAGTGCGAGACGGCGGGGCTGTTCTTGGATGAGCAGAGCGCAGTTCTCACCTTGCATGGGAGCTGTGTTGCTGTGAGGCAATGGCCTGGCCTTCTGGGAATCCTGCCACACTCTGATTTATAGGCTTGCAGATTAATCTGATGGCACGCATAGATTTTCCACTCCCCACCTCCCCCCCCCACCATAATCTCATGAAGATCCCAAATGCACTCTTGCTGCTGTTGTGCTGAGTCTGGGTTTTCACGGAGGAGCTGCAGAAACTGTGTCTAGAGATGCAGAGGACCCCTGGCTGATATCGGAGCTCTTGGGGAGCCTCTGTTCCATGTTTATTTCAGACAGCTGTGGAATATTACCTTTACAAAATCCAGAGGGGTGCCCCATGGCTGTGCAACCGCCAGGGAGAGCAGCAGCCTCCTGTGCTTGAGCTCTCGTGCTGTTTGCCAAGGCAGCCTTTGAAACGTGTGCATGTGTCTGGGCTGATTTCTGATTTTTAGAACCACTTAAATTTTCGGGGAGAGCACGACAATGGTTTTAACAACCCTCAGAGCATGAGACAGCTGCAGAAAAACAATGAAGAACTGGTGCAATCTGCTCTGCTACGGTTTTGCCAACCAAAATCTGTTCCAGTGTCTGGTGTTGCTTCCAGCCCGGACGCGAGCTCTGCCCACCTGCTCTTGGCCACCTCGGAGAACCACCGTGGCTGTTTTCCTTTGCAATTTTTCTCTGGTTTGGGCACACAGTCACCCAGGCAGGAACTATCGTGGGCTCTCGCTGGTGTGCTCTGACTCCATGTCGCTGTCTTCACTGGCTTTACCAAGTGGAAGTTTAAAAAAGGAATTGTTGCTTGTTTGGGTTTGCTGGACTTGATTGCATTGTTCCTGCTAATTGCTTTTCAATGAGTTCTGCAGAAAGTAAAAGAAGGCCAGGTTCATGCTGATTCTGTTGCTAAGATCAGATCCAAACCCCTTTCCCGTGCGAGTGTTGGTGCTGCGGAGGGCTGCAGCGCATCCCGAGCCATCTCCTGGTGAGCTGCAATCGCTCAGCATCTCCCTGGCTCAAAGCCTGGATGGCCCAGGAGCAGATCTGGGGTGTTTGTTTTCAGCCAGATCCCAAAGGGCTCTCGGTCTTGGACTGAAATCCTTGGCTCGGGGCCGAAGGGAAGCAGATGAGACAGGAAGGGAACGGAACCAAATTGGCTGAAGGTTGCCGGGGAGTCAGTAGAAAAACTATGGTGTGAACTTTGTCACCATTTTCTTTTGCCCCTCATCGCGATGATGGTCTGTTTGCCATGCCGTGAGTGCGGATCCGTGGTTTGCATGGGTAGGACAGAGGAGTGGGTGCAGTGTCTGACTGCTGGCGCTGGGCAAATGCAGGGGGGCTTGGGATGTGCATGTGGAGGGGGCAAGGGGCTGGGTGATGGGACAGGCAGAGGTGTTTTCCTCTGTCCGGCTGGGCTTAAATGTAATACAGTCCCTAGTGTTGCTGGGACTTGGCAGCATCTTTTCACTCTGCAGTTGTTTTCCTGCTCCAAGGCAGGAGCAATTGGCAGGTCGAGAGAGGAAGGAGAAGGGGGTGCTGCAGTTGAAGAGGTTTCCAGGCAGCTTGAATTGGGGGAAAAAACTTGAGCCTGTGGCCTCTGCATTTCTGGGAAAACAAGGTTTGCTTTCACTTGGCTTCAGAAAAGTACTCTGGGTATGCAGGAAAGGAAATCTCATGAGGCCCCTCAGCCTGTGCAGTTGCACAGCAGAACAATTGTGCTGGGAGGCATTTGTGGAGCTGAGCGTGACCCTTCCAGCAGCTGGGGGTGGCAGGACCCCGGGACAGGAATTATGCTGTGATGCCTTGGAGTCAAAGCTGTCTCATAGCTCAGGTCCTGGGCTGCACCCTTGTTTTGTCTCACCGGAGCTGGCACCGCTGTGTTGTAGCTCCGCGATGGTCCATGAGGACTTGTCCCCAGCTGTGATGGAGGTGACAGGGGCCAGGCTGTCCCCACTCACCCGGGTGCTGGCTGGTCCCATGAGAGCTGCCTGCGGGGACGGCTGTGGGGCAGGCGGAGAGAGGAGGGGTCTGAGTCTGGACGTCTCCCGTCTCATTTACAGTGCTTCTGAATTTGGAAAGATCCCCCAAACCAGACTCCAGCCATTTTCAGTAACAAGTTTGACATCAGTGAACCCCTGTATTTGTTGAAAGCAATAGAAGCTAAATAATGTAAGTAAAATGGGTGATAAATAAATTGCCTGTTTTCATTGTATACCTGCTGATAAGCTGACTATTTATTACTCTGCTGTATACTGTAATTGTAACCCAGTGTGTTTTCTAGACGGAGCAGTATGCTGATTTAAATCGCAGCATATGTTTTAGTGAGAGGATATGTTGACCTAATTGCCAAAGCAATGTTATAATGAAAAGCCATTCAAACTGCATGTCCTCTCTTGCCCTCTGGTTTCTGGAAGTGACTGAAGGAAATAACACTTCACTTCTGGTGAAATCATCCCAGGAGTGTTGTTTCATTGCAGCTTGATGGATTTTTTTTTTTCACCAAAGGCACTAGTATTGTACATGGAAGCAAAATTCTCTTGGAAAACTCAGGAAGTTTCCCTCATTGTGCTGAAATCACTGAGTTCATGTCAGGTATCCCCAGTAACCTCAGTGCCTCTCCACTTATTTTCCTTTAGCTCAATGGCAGGTGGTGGTGGTTGGGTTTATATCCTGCTGCTGAGCCATGCAAAGAGATTTTGATCCAGGCTCTTCAGCAGGTTTTGTTCTCACTCTTCTTGAAACTGAATTTTCCTGTACAGTTCCTCTTTTGAGGCATCTTGTTCAATTCATCTGTTTGGATTTTTTTTTTTAAATTTGGGAATCAGAACACGTTTTTATGAATTAATTTTCAAATTGGTATCTCCTTAATTTCCTTAGACCCTGGAAAGTATTTGCCTCTTATAAATTAAGTGCCTTGAAACTGAGCATCAAGTGAAACTGTTAACCAGGATAAAATGAAATTCACATTTGCACCTTAATCCCATCTGAGCTTTCTCAAAACCTGCAAGTTAATTACATCGCATCATGATCCTTTGATACTTGAATAATTTCAGAGCACAAAGTCTTGCATTTGTGCTCATTGCCTTTTAGAGGTTTCACTCCTCAAATGACACAGAAAAATTTTCATTGTGTTCTCTGCTCTTCCTATGGATTAAGCTATATTTGTGGGAAAGATTTGGGATATGGATTCAAGATAATTATTAATGCCCCTGGTTCGCACCATCCCCGCGGATCGAAGCCACAGTGGTCGCTGTTCTTTGGGCCCCGGTCGGATGCAGTTGTGTGGGGACACAGGGGAGCACTGAATGACTTTTGCTTTCAAGCAGGCAATGGGGAGTTTGAATCCAAATTTCTGACAATGACACAGCTTGTTGGAGCCATTATGAATGGAAATAGGGTCTTATTCAGCTCTGCTAATAAGAGGGTAAATGCAACTAAATACAGCTGTCTTCCTTGCTGTCATTTGGTATTTATTAGCAAATATGCAGTGGAATTGAATCCCTTGTAAGTACTCTGCAGCTAATGGTAGATAGCAATTAACTGAAATGACTACTGTTGAGCACTGATGCTGCCATCAGCGGGTGGAAGAGGAAATCTGGAGCCAGCGCACAGACCCGGCAGCTTCCAGACCTCCCTGCAGTTTTCCCCTCTGGATTCTGTTTCATGCCCTTATCAAAAGACTACAGTGAAAATCGCTTCATCTTGGTACTCCCTGGAGCTCTGGCTTGAACAAACATTTCTCAGGCAGTGGTGTGTGTATGTGTATATATATATGGTTTTATTATTTGCAGCTTGGGGTAACGGAAAGCACTGACAGCAGTATGACCAGTGAAGGCGTGTGCAGTGGAAACCGTGTCCCCTCCAGATGTGCTGGTGGCACAAAGCTGCCTCTGCAGCACCTCGTGTGCCTCGGGAGATGGGAAGGAAACTGGCCTGGAACTAATTCAGGAACTGGGAACGACGGTGCAGCATTCATTGCTTCATCTTTGGCCTTTCCAAACAAAACAGGAGGGAAATTTTATACTAAGGGAGGTTTTTACTACTGTTGTTGTTTTTGATTTTCCACCTTATCTCCTGTCTATGAGCTTGGTTTTTATTCCCCATTTTAAAACTACAGCAGCTCTGATTGGGAATGCATTTTGCAATCGCCCCCACTCTTATGAATCAAATACCTATAAATATCTTTATCTTTTTTTTTTTTTTAAAAGGCGATTTCACCTTGCAGGCAGAAAAAGGGTCTCTTGCCCTGTGAGCTTTACCATGTTTAAGGCAGCAGACGCTCTAGCCTCCTAGCTCTAGCCTCCTAGCTCTAGCCTCCTAGCTCTAGCCTCCTAGCTCTAGCCTCCTAGCTCTAGCCTCCTAGCTCTAGTCTTGTGACATGATTATTTTCTGATGGATTAGTTGTCAGTGGGGTAAGTGCTGGGACCAAGACAGTCCAGGCAGGGCAGCCCTGCATGTGTGGAAGGGAGGGCTGGAGTAAGACAAGCGTAATTGCTGGACACCGTCTATCTGCTCTTTTCCTGCCCGAGCGGACGCGGGGCTGCGCTGCAGACGTGAGAGGTGGGATGTCACTGTGTCCTACTCCGGCTTCTGTGGCCGCATCTCCTGGGTGGCAGGAGCTGTGGCAGCCTTGAGCTTCGGGTCAGTGCACAGCCCGTGGTCCTGCAGAGCAGCTCTTGGCTAAAGGCAGGCTGTACCGTTGTTTTCCAGCCTAGCAGGGGGAGGACTAGCGCGATGTTATCCATACACCGTTATGTTCTTGGAGTGTTTAGCAAGGGAGGCACAAAGATTAGGGAGAGAGCAAGGTGTTGGGAGGGCTGACTGCAGCTCCACGCTTCTGAACACACGTTGTGAGAAGTGTTCCCCCTCTGGGGACCTGTATCATCACCCAAGTCCTAATTATAGTGCTGTTTTGACAGCAATCATGGTGATTGTTAATGGCACTGATAACACCTAGTGCTGTTTGTTTCATTTCCTACTTGGCAGTGTTCTCAGCATCCCTGGTGCTCCTGGGACCCTCGCTGCCTTCTCTGTATTGCTATGTGGCTTGAAAATATTTGATGCGTAATAGTCCTTGCATTTTGCCTGTGTGCCTTTTGTAAAGGAAAATTTTTGCTCTTTAATTCTTTCGGCTAGCTGGCAAGGCAGCCAAAAGGCAATCTGTGATACAGACCATCATTAGCTGCTATCTGACAGTGATGAATGACCCTGGGAAATCTTGTTGTTAAAGGCAATACCTGTTCTTCCTGTTCTTCTCGGTTCTTTCTGCCTTCAGATCAGTTATCCTTTAAAGAAGAAGTTGATGAGGAGGGAAGGTGGCCCTGCCCTGTGTTGTATTGGAAAGAGATGTTCTCATCCCTGTCACCACATGGTGGAAGGTCGCCCTTTTCTGCCTCACGCGAGTGTCAGAAGCAACAACAACAACTACTCCCGGGTTTGAAATCTGCAGCTGACGCGTTGTTGGGGGCCGAGTGATCTGCCAGCGTTACGCCACCCGCTCGCTCCTCTGGCAGAACGCTGTGCAGATTGCCAAACTCACTTGCGGCCAAACATTGCGTTTATATTTGGCCTCTCAATGCTTTTAAAGGATTTGTTCTTTTTTGTTGTTGTTTCTTAAACACGTATATTGCCCTTTTTAAAAACACCTTTTGCAGAAGGATCTGGAAGCCCCCTTTATTGCTGTTTTACAGATTATGTATGTAACCCAAGGTGCAGAGGAGCTGTGGGACTTGCTTAGCCCTCAGCTGGGAGCCAGTGCTGGGACTCTTTGCTGTGTACACCAGCACTGTTTTCATTGCTAGATTACAACTGGTGTATTCAAAGCTGTATTATTGCTTGGCCGGACTTGACACAGTCTGTCATCTCCACACATTTACAAGAAAACACTTCACTATACGTGTTGTAGTCTTGTTTTGGTCCGGGACCTGATCATCTGGGAAGGTCAGACCCTCCCCGCTGCTTTTGGTGAACCTGCAGCCTGGGATGTGACTTCTGCCAATATTTGGAAATTTTTGCCGATTTTTGCCAGAGCCTGCTGCTGCCGGGGGAGGGAGATGAGCATTCAGCCTGTGTGAGGTGCGAGCAGGTGCAAGATCTGCTCGTCATGGTTGCAAAGCTTAAGGAGGAGATTGAGACGCTGAGGTCCATCAGGGAGTGTGAAAGGGAGATTGACTGGTGGAGTAACTCCCTGGCGTGCCAGGCAGGAAGGCCCCAAGGGGGAACCCCCCAAAAGGTGATGGACCCCCTGCCCTGTCGGGCAGAGAGGGAGGATTTGAGAGAGCCCCTGCCCTGTCGCTGTCGGGCAGAAGTAGGGGGCCAAACAGCTGAGGAGGGTTGGAAGCGAGTTCCAGTTAGGCGTCGCGGGCAACCCCCCTCCCTACCTGCTTTGCTTCCCCAGGTGCCCCTCCGTAATAGGTTTGAGGCCCTGGATATTGAAGAAGATGTAGGTGGGGATGTGGTGCAAGGGCCGCCTACGAAGTCACATAGGAAGAGGCGATCGACTCCACGCCTCAAGACTGCTTCCGATAAAAAAGAAAGAAGGGTAATTGTGGTAGGCAATTCCCTTCTGAGAGGGACAGAAGGCCCGATATGCAGAGCTGACCCTCAGCATCGGGAAGTTTGTAGCCTACCTGGAGCTCGGATCAGGGACATCGCCAGGGCCCTCCCCAAATTGGTGCGCCCAACGGACTATTATCCCCTACTGATCTTCCAGACAGATGGGGAGGAAGCGGCATCCCGTAGTCTGAGGGGAATGAAGAGAGACTTCAAGGCCTTGGGACAAATGGTGAAAGAGTCTGGGGCTCAAGTTATCTTCTCTTCCCTCCTTCCATTTTCGGATGATGATGTGGGACGGAATAGAAAAATTGAGTCCGTAAATGATTGGCTTCGGGACTGGTGCTACAGGCAGGGCTTTGGGTTCTTTGATAACGGCTGGTTTTATAAGACACCAGTCCGGTCAGTGATATGTGGGAAAGGTTTATCCCACAGGAGTAAAAAGATGCTGGGACAGGAATTAGCAGGGCTCATTTGGAGGGCTTTAAACTAGATTTGAAGGGGGATGGGGTTGTTGCTGGGCTTGCATCAGTGGGGCAGCACACTGGAATCAATAAAGACCGGGAGGCCCCCCAGGCCCCTAGGGTGAAATCGGTGTACTCGGCTCGCTCCCTGAAATGCCTGTACACCAATGCGCGCAGCATGGGGAATAAGCAGGAGGAGTTAGAAACCTGCGTTCGGTCAGGAGATTATGATCTGGTGGCAATTACAGAGACATGGTGGGACAGCTCACATGACTGGAATGTGGTCATGGATGGCTATGCCCTTTTCAGGAAAGACAGGCCAGCCAGGCGAGGTGGTGGAGTTGCTCTTTATGTGAGAGAGCAACTACAATGTATAGAGTACTGTCCAGGTGCGGTTGAGGAGCAAGTTGAGAGTCTGTGGGTGAGAATTAAGGGGCAGGCTGGCAGGGCTGATACTGTTGTGGGTGTCTATTACAGGCCACCAGATCAGGGTGAGGAAGTTGATGAGGCCTTCTATGGGCAGCTGAGCGTGGCCTCACAGTCACAGGCTCTGGTTGTTATGGGGGATTTTAACTACCCTGATGTTTGCTGGAAGGACTACTCAGCCAGCCAGCCTCAGTCTAGGAGGTTCCTCCAGTGCATTGACGATAACTTTCTGATGCAAATGGTGGAGGAGCCGACTAGGAGAGGTGCGCTGCTGGATCTTGTCCTCGCTAACAAGGAGGGTCTGGTCGAAGCAGTAAAGGTGGGGGGCTGCCTTGGTTGCAGTGACCATGAGATGGTGGAGTTCAGAATCTCCTGTGGTGGGAGCAGAATACCGAGCAGAATTTCAACCCTGGACTTCAGCAGGGCCGACTTTGGCCTTTTCAAACAGTTGCTGGAGGAAATCCCGTGGGCAAGGCTGCTTGAAGGTAAAGGCGCCCAAGATAGCTGGTTAACATTCAGGGACTGCTTCTACCAAGCTCAAGATCAGTGCATCCCGACGCGCAGGAAGTCAAGGAAGGGAGCCAGGAGACCTGCGTGGTTAAACAGGGAACTGCTGGGCAAACTCAAGTGGAAGAGGAGGGTTTACAAATCATGGAAGGAGGGGCTGGCCACTTGGGAAGAATATAAGGCTGTTGTCAGAGGATGTAGGGAGGCAACTAGGAAAGCTAAGGCCTCCTTAGAGTTAAACCTGGCAAGAGGGGTCAAGGACAACAGGAAGAGGTTCTTCAAATACATGGCAGATAAAACTAACACCAGAGGCAATGTAGGCCCACTGATGAACGGGGTGGGTGCCCTGGTGACAGAAGATACAGAGAAGGCAGAATTACTGAATGCCTTCTTTGTCTCTGTCTACTCTGCCGGAGGCTGTCCTGAGGAGCCCCGTACCCCTGAGGCCCCAGAGGAAGGCAGGACAATGGAGGAGTCTGCCTCAGTTGATGAGGACTGGGTTAGGGAGCAATTAAGCAATCTGGACATCCATAAATCCATGGGTCCAGATGGGATGCACCCGCGGGTGCTGAGGGAGCTGGCTGAAGTCATTGCTGGACCGCTCTCCATCATCTTTGCCAAGTCTTGGGAAACGGGAGAGGTGCCTGAGGACTGGAGGAAAGCAAATGTCACTCCGGTCTTCAAAAAGGGCAAGAAGGAGGACCCGGGCAACTATAGACCGGTCAGCCTCACCTCCATCCCTGGGAAAGTGATGGAACACCTTATCCTTGGTGCCATCTTAAGACATATCAAGGATAAGAGGGTCATCAGGGACAGTCAACATGGCTTCACCAAGGGGAAGTCGTGTTTGACCAACCTCATAGCCTTTTATGAAGACGTAACAAGGTGGATTGACGATGGCAGAGCAGTGGATGTGGTCTACCTTGACTTCAGCAAAGCATTTGACACCGTCTCCCACAGCATCCTCACGGCAAAACTGAGGAAGTGTGGACTGGATGATCGGGTAGTGAGGTGGACTGCAAACTGGCTGAAGGAGAGAAGCCAGAGAGTTGTGATCAATGGGGCGGAGTCTGGTTGGAGGCCTGTATCTAGTGGAGTGCCTCAAGGGTCAGTTCTGGGACCAATACTGTTCAATATATTCATCAATGACTTGGATGAGGGAATTGAGTGTACTATCAGCAAGTTTGCTGATGACACCAAGCTGGGAGGAGTGGCTGACACGCCAGAGGGCTGTGCTGCCATCCAGCGAGATCTGGACAGGCTGGAGAGTTGGGCGGGGAAAAATTTAATGAAATATAACAAGGGGAAATGTAGAGTCTTGCATCTGGGCAGGAACAACCCCAGGTTCCAGTACAGGTTGGGGAATGACCTATTAGAGAGCAGTGTAGGGGAAAGGGACCTGGGGGTCCTGGTGGACAGCAGGATGACCATGAGCCAGCACTGTGCCCTTGTGGCCAAGAAGGCCAATGGCATCCTGGGGTGTATTAGAAGGGGGGTGGTTAGTAGGTCCAGAGAGGTTCTCCTTCCCCTCTACTCTGCCCTGGTGAGACCTCATCTGGAATATTGTGTCCAGTTCTGGGCCCCTCAGTTCAAGAAGGACAGGGAACTGCTGGAGAGAGTCCAGCGCAGGGCCACGAAGATGATTAAGGGAGTGGAGCATCTCCCTTATGAGGAAAGGCTGAGGGAGCTGGGTCTCTTTAGCTTGGAGAAGAGGAGACTGAGGGGTGACCTCATTAATGTTTATAAATATATAAAGGGTGGGTGTCACGAGGATGGAGCCAGGCTCTTCTCGGTGACAACCAACAGTAAGACAAGGGGTAATGGGTTCAAGCTGGAACACAAGAGGTTCCACTTAAATGTGAGAAGAAACTTCTTCTCAGTGAGGGTGACAGAGCACTGGAACGGGCTGCCCAGGGGGGTTGTGGATTCTCCTTCTCTGGAGACATTCAAAACCCGCCTGGACGCCTTCCTGTGTAACCTCACCTAAGTTTTCCTGCTCTGGCAGGGGGATTGGACTAGATGATCTTTTGAGGTCCCTTCCAATCCCTAACATTCTGTGATTCTGTGTGATTCTGTATATGCAAATCTGTGTGAGTGGTTTGCTCTGATTTAGAGCAAGGCTTATGAACAGAGGCTGCTCCAAGTGAGCTCCCCGCCACGTCTTTGTTCCCACTCCTGGGCAGAGATGTACTGTGCTGTTAGCTGAAAGGTGAGCAGTGGGGGAATGGCATTAACCAGCTGCAGCATCTTAGCTCTGGAAGTAAGAAAAGCTGTGGGCAGCTCGTGTTCTGCAGTGTCTCTTCTGAACCACACCATATGGCCAAGCCCAGCACCTTCAGCTTGTCAGCAGTGGTGTGCTGGCTCAGGAGGGACTCGGTCTGCTTTCGTGGTGTTAAGACATGAATAGCAGGTTCTTGCTGAGGCAGTACAGGCACAGGAATGTTGCCTGTGTGTCAGCAGGGGAGAAATTTAATACCTGGGGGGTGGAAGGCTGTGCCCTCTCAGACAGGGGTGGTTTGGAGCCCATTTAAACGGGCAGAGATGTGTTCTGTGGGATCCACCTTCTGCTTTTCCCAAGTCTGAGAACTGCTGAGATTATTTCTGCGACTTGTGGAGCTCCCTGGGTGGCAGATGGATGAGGCCTTCTTGGGGCCTGTCAAACTGATGTGTGCTTCTGCCCAAAGATGACCCTCTTTTGGAGCAACCCTGAGCTCCTCAGCTGACAAGGAGAAGTTCATTGCAGCAGTAGTTCTTCAGCTTTTGGAGGAAAGAAGCATCAACAGGAATACCTGACGTGACCAGAGGCAAAGAGCTTTGAGAAGAGACCAATTCAGAAAGCTGCTTGCATTTGACCATCTCATGGACTCTTCTAAGGCCTTTTTTGTTTGTGCAGTGCTGAAAATATGGGAGTGAACTGAGATGCTCTCTTGTTCTGCGATTTCAGCTGTGAACTCAACTATCCTGCTTCCTGAAACCAACAGCAGACAAAGAATATTGTATTTCTTAGAGGCTGTTATTTTCTCTAGGTCTCTGGAAACAAAAGCAATGCTGCTTTTCCCTTCCCTTTCAAGGGCAGCATATGGAGAGAAAAAGAAGTGTCCCAGATGAACACAATTCAGGACTTCAGCAACTTCATGGCATCGCTGCCCAAGCAGATGGAGTGAAAACTGGAGAGCAGTGCACGTTGTACAGACATGAAGATGCCAGCATCGTCTTCAAAACCCTGGGTCCTGCCTGCGAACTTAACAGAGAGACCTGTCTGCAAAATTGTCCCAAGCAGACCTCAGCCCCGCTGCTTCCTTCTGCCAGTGGGCTTGGAGCTCTGGGTTTGTGTTCAGAAAATGCGTAACCTGCCGAAGAAGAAGTAGGGGAGGGCTCGGGCAGGTCCTGTGGGAGGAGCTGGGGCTGTAACTTGAGTCTGTCTTGATTCACTGTTTTCCCTCTGCCAGAGTCTGTCAAGGTGGTTCAGGCTGGCTCGCTTGAACAGCAGATTCCTGTATTCTGCCTAAATTTCCCTTCTTTTTTACTTATGGCCAGTTGAGCTGTGGCCTTTGCAAGCTGTTGTAGTGTTTTAGTGTGCTTGTTTATTGACCTTTAGTTGGTTCCTCTGCCCTTGGCATTGTGTTTCTGAGCGCTTTTAAGCCTGCGGTGACTGCACGCAAAGTTCCTTCCCAAAACTGGCTCTGGCTGCGGGCAGGGCAGGTGGGTTTTAGAAGTGGGTTGTGTTTCTATTAATCATGACCATCCTTGACTCTTGTCCCTTCACATGGCAGTAAAGGCTTGGCAGAGTGCGATGCAGAGAAAAAGCCTTCTCTCCCTCACGCTTGTTTGCTTTGGTCCCAAACTGAGCAGTGATGTTAATTAGATAAGTCAGCTGCTCTGCAAAGCAGCCTGTTCAAGGACAAACAGATTTTAATTAAAGGCTCTGTGCATTGGAGGGTCATGTCACTGCCTTGTGCCTGAACAGTTACTATGGGAACACCAGGAAAGCACAGGAGAGTGAGAGTGTGTGCAAGGGGGTGTGTGAGCGTGTCGGAATGTGGGTTCCAGGGCACAAATTTCACTTCTGGTTATGTTTCCACTGGCAAGTATAGAAACCACCTTTGGACATTTATTACCTTTTTTTCTGACCCTTCCTTTTCTGACTCTGAACAAATGGACTGTGTTTTTCCTGAGCAGATGCCCACCTTTGACCTAGATAGTTTTGACTTTTAAAAATACACTGAGCAGAAATGAAAAAGCCAAAAAGAGCGAAGAGAAGCCTCTGAATAGAGGAGCAGGAACAGCGCATCCATCTGCCTCGTGAAGGGGCTGGATTTGCAGCAGGCGAGAGGTTCCAGATGTGAACTTTCAGACACACGAGAACTGGAGGATGCACATGGTCTAACAGGGACAGCTGTGGCTTAGAGAGGACTCAGTGGAGCCCTCAAAGGAGCATGTTTCCTTTCTCCTGAAGCAATCACTGGTCTCGCTCCTCTCTGCTGGGTTGCAGAGCGCTTGCTGACAGCACGGCGTGCACCGTTGCCAAAGGTGTCGAGAAATGCAAGGGAGGAGAGCGAGCCCGGGGGCTGATGTGCAGAGTGCCTGTGGAAAAAGTGACAGCAGGAGAGTTAATGAAAAGCAGACACTGAGCACTGGAAGCTGCTCAGCCAAGAAATTCTGTGCGGTCCGGGGTTTTCTCTGGTGTCCAATAAAAATGTTACAATTTGGCTACCCTTTCTGCTACCCTGGGGAAAGGATATGTGGCTGCTGCACTGAGCACCCCCTGGAAGAAAAACAGATGCTGTGTTACTCTTGTGATGCGAACGTGTATCCCGAGAGCCGGGAGCCCAGAGCTGCTTGTCTGGATCTTACTGGCAACCCAGGGGCTGCCTTTGGCCACTTGCAGCCTGTAAATCTGGATGCTGCTGTGGCTCACGCCCGGGAGGCTGGTTTCTCCGAGGGGCTCAGTGCCCACCGTGTCCACACTGCTGAGCTGTGCCGGCTGCGTGTCCCTGAGTTGTTATCACCCAGTGTTTGCTGTGTGGCTGGTGCCTTGGGGCCGAATGCAGACACAGCTGCTGCCTGGAGGGTAGCTCTTTGCAGGCTCTTTTTTTTTTTTTTTTTATAGTTGTTTTTTTTTTCCTTGTGCAGTGAATAATTAAAGATGTACAATGAATTAAACCTTTTAACTGTTGCATAGCGGCGTGGGTGCGCTGCAGTCTTAACTCCTCTAGAAATTCTGCTCTTGCTTTCGGCAGGATGGAGGCGTCCTGCCTGGAACTGGCCCTGGAAGGAGAGCGCTTGTGCAAGGCTGGGGACTTCAAAGCCGGGGCAGCCTTCTTCGAAGCAGCGGTGCAGGTGGGGACAGAGGACCTGAAGACTCTCAGTGCCATCTACAGTCAGCTGGGCAATGCCTATTTCTACCTAAAGGAATATTCCAAGGCCCTGGAGTACCATAAACATGACCTTACCCTGGCCAGGTATGCATGTCAGCAGTGCTTCATCCTAATCGGGCACAACCTGTCAGTGAAGGCAGGTTCTGTGGGGTCTGAACCCCCAAGAATCTCTCTTCAAAATGGAGAGAGCTTCTATGAAGCACTCCAGCCAGGCGCGTGTGCTGGGAAGGGCTGGGTGCGGTGTACGTACCGTGCAGTGCTTGGCTCACTGCAGCTTGAATTCTGCCTCCAACACCTGGGGAATAAAAGTCTGTGAGCTCTTCAACACCTCTCTTCATTCCTCTGGTCATATTGTAGAACCATTGGGGACCGCATTGGAGAAGCCAAGGCAAGCGGCAACCTCGGGAACACATTGAAAATACTTGGGCAGTTTGATGAAGCTGTTGTTTGTTGCCAGAGACACTTGGACATTTCTCAGGAGCAGGGAGACAAGGTAATTGGTTCGTGGCATCCAAGAGGAAATATTTCCTAGCTTTAAAAATACTCTGTCTGCAAGTCAGTAATTGTGCTGTGGTGAAGGTGGGCTTTGGAAGGAGATGGAACCATCACGGTTCTCCTGCTGCTGACAGCAAGAGCTGCCATGACAGTGAAGATGGGAAAGGAAGATGTGGGCCTCCTGGCTTTGACCATCTCTGTCCAGCAATGGAAAGGTTCATACTGGAATGTGAAGTGTAGTATCTCTCTGCTCAATGTTCTTCTTCCCTTTAGGTAGGTGAAGCCAGAGCACTCTATAATATAGGAAATGTTTACCATGCAAAGGGAAAGCACTTATCTTGGAACATGGCCCAAGACCCAGGCTACCTGCCTCAAGAAGTCAAGGAGACGCTACAGAAAGCTTCAGAATATTATGAGTAAGTATTAAAGGTTGGGCAGTGCTTTCTCCTGCAGGGAACAGGGCTGGTCAGGCATCAGTGCTTGCTAAAAGGCACACAGGGAAACCTTTGAGCTTATCCTGCTCAGATCATAATCTGTATTTGTGGTGTTCCTGTTCTGCTGACAGCTTGCAGGGTCTGCAGGGTGGCTGAGCTCTGATGACCATTAGGTTAACGATACCTGCATGGGGTGCAAGACAACAGGTTTTACTGAGTCCTGTTGGAAGCCTTCCTCACGGGGGGATTTGTTTCTTATTGCAAAGAATGAGAGTGTGGGCTCAGCATTGTTGAAAACTGGGCCACTGAATGAGATTTTTGCATGTTGTAATGAATTAGGAATATTCCCCTGAAATGCTGAGTTATGATGGCAAATTAATCTCGAGGAAGGTGAGAGAGAGACTGCAAGCTAAAATTCGTCCTGGCATTGCCTTGGTAAAACTCAGTGTGCTTTGAAGTATGATCATGCAATTAAGTTCAATAGTCTGCTCTTCTCCGAGCTGTGTTTGGAAGCTCCCGTAGCCCCTGCTGCTCTCTGCTGGCCTTGGCGAGAACGGAGCCCTACGTGTCTCCATCGCTGGGGCCATGCACAGAGTCCCTCACCCGAGGGAAGAGGCTTTCACCTGAAGTCCTGGTTGTCCTTCTCGTGGATCTGTATTTTATCTTGCTTGTAACATCCTTTCCTAAATAGTTGCAGAGGTCACCCTGTCCCACATGCCATGGGATGCACAGGATGGGTGGCTGGGGAGGGGACATGCTTTCTGCAGGGTTTGCTCTCCTCTCTTCACGGCACAAGTTCTTCCACGGTGTCTCACCAGACGCACTGCTCTGACTCCTTTCAGGAGGAACCTGTCCCTGGTGAAGGAGCTGGGGGACAGAGCTGCGCAGGGCCGTGCTTATGGCAACCTCGGCAACACCCAGTACTTGCTCGGCAACTTCAGTGAAGCCATAGCCTTCCACAAGGAGGTAGGAAACTGCTGTACTGCCTTCCAGGGGTCAGGGGTTGTGCCTGGCAGCTGGGGACCAGCCTTTCTCCTCACCACAGCTTAGGAAGCAAAGGGACACATTTGCCCTCAGCTGTTTTTCTCCCTCCTGCTTTACCTGGGGGTCTGGCCCTGCTGTATTTGCTCATGCTGTGCACCGTCTTACTCCAATCCCTGTCAGCACCTAATGAGCAGCATGAGGGAAGGGTGCTGTTGGCTTGGAAACCAAAGGAAGTATCAAAGGGCACATTGCAGCTGGGCCTAGCAAGGCTTTTCTGCTCTTAATTTGTGTTGGTCTAGATTTTAATGAATTCAAGCTATGAATTTAATTAAGCTGCTGAAAGAGCTGTTGATCAGGAATAAATGTTGCTTGTAGAACATAATAACTCTCTGTAAAGCTTTACAGACGGGTGAGGTGACACAGTCCCTGCCCCAATTCAAATGCAATTTAGCTTGTAGTTCAGAGTATATATCTGTTTCCTTGCAGTGGAAGGTGCTCAGCACCTTGGAAAGTCAGCCCTGTCACAGCTCTTCTGATTTTTAAATGCTGGAGGACAGCAGCCAGCAGTGCTTTGGGAGAACAGTACTGGGGGTGCTGCAAAGTGGAGGGTGAGAGGTGGGGAAGCCCGGGGAGCAGGGGATGCGAGAGGCAGGACCGAGGTGCGGGCAGGGGCAGAGCTCTGGGGAGCAGCTGCAGCGCAGCGAGTGAGATGGAACATGCACACGTGCATGTGCCTTCTGTGGTGCAGCACCATGCAGAGTGACAGCCTCGTTCCTGCTCTCGTCTGCTGATCAACCACATCCCTTCACAGCCTGACCTACAGCTCTCCATTTGCCTCTTGGTTCAGCTGCTGAGGTATGTGCATAACCCCTTTTGCACTTTAGCTGGAGAGATGTGTGCTGACCAGGCTGGAGTAGGAGCTAGAGGAGGCTGTGATATTACTCCCGCTTTTCCAAAGGCCCTTCCTGATCCTAAATTGCAAAAAGAGGGAGAGATTTCCTGCTGCCTCCAGCCCTGGTAGGCATGTGCACCATTACCTTGCTGGGCAGGGAGCTTTGCAAAACCAGAAGTTAATCTCCCAGAAGCATTGCCGTGTAACCGAAACCTGGTGATGGCCAGCCTGTACTCACTAATCTCTGTCTGCTGCAGCGCCTTGCTATTGCTAAGGAGTTTGGGGACAAGGCAGCTGAGCGGAGAGCGTACAGCAACCTGGGCAATGCGCACATCTTCCTTGAGAGGTTCGACATCTCTGCCGAGTACTACAAGTAAGTGCCCGGGGCTAAGGCAGACTCAGGGCAGATGTTCCCTGGAAACCCTGACCTATTGCAGTGAGTTCAGAGGCTCAGGGGGATGTGACCTGGGACCTGGAGACCAACTGTGTGTGCGGTGCTCAGCAGTGGCAAGTGAACAGCCACCTGCCAGCCTGCGGTGTGCTACAGGCATCCACGTCACCACAGCACACGCCAAAGCGGTGGCTCTCCTGTCGCAGAGGTGCCCCACAGTGACCAGATCTCTTCATTTCTACCCATTCCATGCAGGAAAACGCTCCAGCTCTCCAGACAACTCAAAGACCAAGCAGTAGAAGCCCAGGCTTGCTACAGTCTTGGAAACACATACACGCTGCTTCAAGACTATGAAAGAGCAATTGAGTACCACCTAAAACACCTGGTGATAGCACAAGAGCTGGGAGACAGGTAAGGGGCTGCCTCAGGAGAAGGTGTTTCTGCTCTGGTGGGTTCAGAGAACTGACCCTTCCCTGTTGATTTATTCTCTACTGCTGGGGCTGAACAGCAGTGACATGTAGTCTTGAAAGTCTTTAGAAATATCTCAAAAACCAGGCCTTAGTTCAGTCATCTGTCAAAAAGGTAATGTGATTGGCACCTTTATGGTGTCATTGAAACCTGGAGGTTGTGCCCTTAAAGCTATGCCTGTGTGGGCTGAGTGAGTGTTCTGACAAGAGGTACTTCAAGAAAACACATTGTATTCGGCACTTTGCAACGTGGCTACTGCTGTTTTATCCCAGAAGGGCCCCTCTAAAGCTTCCTCGGGTTCACAAGGATTGCATCTTCCTTGGAAACTCTGTGGGTAAGACATACATACATATATATGTACGTGCCACTTTGTCCTGTTGCTCCAAGATGATGCTGGAAACTTCCATGTAGAAGCAAACGAAGCTACACAGAGAACGTGGTGATGATAAATTTTGCTTCTTGGTTTCATTCCTTATTCTTTAGGAGGCTTGGCCTCTTTTAAGAGAGGTTGGTTCCTTTCTCCTGGATACATATACTCTGTGATCGTGGAGCCTTCTTGCAGCTGAAGTGACTTTGCAGCCACCTCGTTCCATGTTGCCGCTGCTGGCTCTTGGGAAGCTGGGTGTCTTCCACTAGATGGAGCAGAGACATTAAAATGGGAGCTCTGTGGCACTCTCCGGGCAGTATCTGCTCAGGGAAGGTGTGATCCCACCCAAGGGTGAATCATGCTGTGGGGGTGCAGGCCTGTGGGCTCCCGCATTTCTGGGAACACACCCCATGAGCAGAAGGTATTGAATAGGGTGACAAGAAAAACGTTTAAATGCTGATCAACCCGCCCAAACCTCTGAAAAGGGAGTTGCAGTCACGCTGAACCTCCCCCTGCGCCCCCATGTGCTTTTTTTATCCCGTCACCCCCCACATCTGCTCGTTGCAGAGCTGAGCAGGCTCTGATGAGCTGTAGGTCTCTGCCTGCTTGTGCAAGCAGGTGCTGAAACCTGCTCCAGAGATACTTGGGTGTCTGCTGGGGGCTGCCCCAGGGCAGGTTTTTCGTTCACCTGCTTTCTCTGGCTTCTGAAAACAAGAAGCGGTGCCCTGGAGGCCTTGTGAAAATAGGTTGCTATTTGCTTGGCTGTTGCATGCAGCTTTAGTTTGTGTGTGGATCCTGGGCGATGCGGTGCTGGTGTTTAACAGGGGAACGTTGCATTCCTGCATTATTTCCTCCTTGCCACGTTCTTGCTAATTTAGCTCTGGGCAGTTGTTGAACTAAAGGGCTGGATGGTACATGTCCTCTTGCTGTATTGTGCATCTCTGGAGAGGAAGCCTTGCTGTGCAAGGTGGAAGCTGGACAGGAGCTCTGGCTTCTGGTCTCAGGCTGAAGCTCACGGAGGAAGACAAACCATTCTGTGCCCTTCCTAATGGAACAAACCATTCCTAAGCCCCCTACACTGCTTTGCTTTTTGCCACTGTGGGTGCAAATCTGCTGCTGAGGCTATTGCTCATTCCCTGATCTTACTGACCTCAGCATACGAAGAGTTTAAGATGTACAGTGCATTTGATTTTCCTTTTCAGAACACTTCTGTAGCTGAAAACATAGCTAGGAGGCCTGGCTGTCGGCGCTCTAGAGAAGGAGGCCCTGAAAGGGCTGCTGTGCTGCTGGGTTCTGCCCAGCATTTCTGCGGTTGACGGTTTCCTGTTTTGCAGGGTGGGAGAAGGAAGAGCCTGCTGGAGCCTTGGAAATGCCTATGTCTCTCTGGGGAGCCATGAACAAGCTTTGCACTTTGCAAGGAAGCATCTTGAAATCTCCCAAGAGGTAAGAGAAGCTGGTTCAGATCATAGAGGATCAGTCCTCCCTGTTGAGAGACTTTATTTTATGCCAATAAGTTGTATTAATGTAGTTCTTCTCTTGCCGTGACTGCTCTGGAAAGCCCTTGTCTATGTGGTGTTTCAACAGTGTCTTTAGGAACTGCAGAGCTTGGCTGGAAAATATTATTTTTATGGGAGGCTCCCAGCCTTCCCTTTAATTACAGCTAGTCTGTTTGCTGTATGTTCCTCTTAACCAATATTACTGGGTGAGAAAGGACCGGGGGACTGGTGGTCCAGTCTGCTGGCCAAGGTGTTTTGCACCCAGCTGGAGGGAAGGAACTCAGATACCTCTTGGTGTCCGGCTGGGTAGTGAGACTCTCCTTTCCAGAGCACAAGGCTGTGAGATTCTGACTGATATGGACCTTGTGATTCCAGCAGTGGTCTGACCCAGTTTGCCGGTGAGTTAAGTACCTGGAGGAAAAAAAGGGGTTTTGTGTGTGCAGCCACTCTGGTTTTCACAGATGTTCTTGTCCAGCTCGTCACGGCTTCCCTGGTGCAAAAACGTGGCATTTCTAGGTGGCTCAAAAGCACGAAAAGCAAGATTGCCATTGTTTGCTCTTTCCAGTGTGTTATGAGGAAATCAGCCATGGCCTCTTTAGTCTTAACCCAGATGAAGAAATTGCCCTAGTGAAGCACTAATTGAAATCGCCACATGTAAGTGCTTTGTGTATTCTCCTGCCTGTCTATTAGGTTGGCTAAATCTTGGGATAGGGCTGACATAACCAGCCTAATTATGTATTTAATTATACTTATCAGACATGCAGAAGAAATACTGTTCTTCGGCCCCGTACATTTTAGGACAAATTAACTTTTCCAGCATTAGTCTGCTCGCAGTGTCGCAGCACCGGCTGATTACTCAGAAGCAGATGGCAGCTGGGTGATGTGCAGTGCAGATGAGAGGGGACAGGGACAGGAGCAGGAGTGGTCCTGGTGACTTTTGGGGGCGGAGGGGACACCCGACAGGGTGGGGGTTCACAGCGGCCTCATTCTGGGGTGACGCTGTGATTACAGGGCATGTCAGGAGCAGGTTACTCATGGCAGGAGGCTAATAGACTCGCCCACATCATTAATTATGGAGCAGAGCAGAGACTGTCCGTTTGTGAGGAGAGCCTGCATTAGCTTCTAGCAGCTAGTGGTTCTATTCTAAACCTAATGTTTTATTTTAGCCTAGGGAACCAAGCGAGCTGCTTGCGTTGTTGTGGCAAGTGCCAGCGCTTTGCCCAGGAAAAACCTGGTGAAGTTAAACCTTTGCACACTGTGGTGAGCTCACCTCCCATCGCTCTCTCCTCCTTCTACCTCCATGTAAATCTGACAGTGACATTTGAATCCAAATGAAATCTGCTCAGGGTAAGCACATTGGAAGCTGCTGCAGGGTGATCAGAGGTTACTGAAAAATTTCTTCTGAAGCAGCTGGAGTGAAGGATGTGTATCTAAAAACCCTGGGAGCTGCCCCAGCTCTCAGACAGGCTCTGCAGTACCTTTGCTATCTCTGTGTGTGATGGGGGCTCCTGGGGAGCTGGGACATCCCAGCCGAGGGCAGAAAATGGGGCTCTGCTGTGGTGAGTGTGGTAGGTCCTGCCTAGGATTGTTGTCCTGCCAGTGTGTTCCTCTGATGTTATGGAGATGATCTGGAGTGAGTGGAAGCCAGGGAAGCATTTAACAGGGCATCAAGGACTGTGAGACCTAAGCAGGGCATAGTAATTTCTCTGGAGATGGTGTCAACAGCAAATCTCTTGTAATTGGCAGGGGATTTATGCCTTGTGTTAAGCTGTTTGATATGCCTTCCTTTACTAGTGCTTGAGACTTTGTCATAAATAATGTAGAGATTTATGATTTTGTTCTAGGATGGCTCACGCTGCAGTCTATCTCCAAGGACCACAAAAGAGCTGTTTGCAAGGCATTTAATAGGGAGTCAGACCTCTCCGAGGGAACGACCAAGGTCTCTCTCTGTAACAGAGGCTGCTGTTCCTCTGGAGATTAGAGGCTGTTTCTGAGTGACCTCGCTGTGCTCTCTGGTGATGTGCAGCACAGTTGTTTTCTTGTTTGGTTAAACTTTGAGGAGAGCCCAGCAGCATGTCCTTTGATTCCCAATTTTAAATAGCAGGAGCCATTGGACAGATCTCTTCTTGAGAATGTAACATCGGCTTCCTTGGCCGCGGGCCAGTGAGAGATGGGAATCTGGAAAAAGTTGGACTCCAAAACATTTTGGAGTCTTGCGTGGGTAGATCACTAGGAACAACTCGAAGCTGCATGGATCTGAGCCAGGACAGAAGGGCTTTCGGAGCATCTGTGCCCTGAGTGTGCCCGTGCCCACGTGGCTGGTAGTAGCGTGGCTGGCTGGTGCCCAGTAACTATGGAAATGCTTGAGGAAAGGGGCTGAGAGTTTTGGGGCTCTCTGCCAAGCCATATGTGGCTATGGGATGGACCAGCTGCGCACGTTTACCTCTATTCCAGTTCTGTAGCAGTGGGCGAGCTGTGCCCCCTCAGTTCATTGACTCTGCAGAAATTCCAGAAATGCATCTTGAGGTGTAGCCAGTGCACAGCACACCATGAATGGACCCTCTTCCAAATTACTACTGAGGAGCAGTTTTGAAGAGTTGCTTTGGTGTTGAAAGCGAGACTCTATGGTCTCTCCGGAGTGTCTCCAAACTTTCTTCTGTGTGTTTGCTTTGATGTGGGACTGGCAGACCCTTTCCTAGGGGCTGTTTGCTTAGAGCATGTTGCCTTTTAACCAGCTGCCCTGTTGGTTTGCACCTTGCAGATCGGGGACCGGACCGGGGAGCTGACAGCGCAGGTGAACATGGCCCAGCTCAGGTCAGTGCTCGGCTTGGGCCCCGGGGACGAGGACGTGGGCACAGCTCAGCGCTACTCTGGCTACGAGGCACAAGGTGAGTTTCTGGGCTTTTGCTGGCACTGAAGGGCCTCACCAAAGATGCCGTATGGTGCATGGGGAGGTGTTTGCAAGTGGGCAAAATGGGAGGAAATGTGAATGCCAGAGCCAGGTGAGGCTATGAGTACCTTTACCAGAAAGGAAACTGCCGTGTGTTTGCTCTGTGCTTTCCATAAGCTGCGAGGATAGGGAAGGATCTGTCCCAAAAAGTGTGCAGAATGAGTTAATAGAATTAATCTGCGTTGGGAATGAAATTCCTTGTACCAAGCAGAAAATCAGCTTTTGTTCTTTTAAAGCTCTGCAGGGCCCTTTTAAGTGATTTGACTGATAAAGCAAGCTTTCAAAAGGTGACTGGCAGGGATTTTTGTCTGCTCGCACTCTGATTAGCATCCAAGGAACAACCCTACAGCATGGGCTGAAGGCAGGTTGTGAGCATCAGCATGCTGGGTTCTGCCTCACCCCTGGAGCACCTGCAGTGATGCCCAGCTTGGAAACAGATGTGGCAAGGCTTGGTCTCAGCAGACAAAATGGCTTTATTCTCTGCACTGGGTCATTCTGCCGCTGCTCCCCGGGGAGCAGGAAAGCGCAGTGAGTCCTCGCCACAGCGTGCTGCCAACCTGATGTGCCCCCAGCCTGGGGACCGTCCGTCTGTCCTGGCACTGCCCGCTGCAGACACCCCTGGGTGCCCAGCATGGGCCATTTCCAGCTGGTTGCTCTGGCGCTGTGGACAGACTTATTAATTCACACAGATGAAACCACATCCCAGGAGGTGCCGTCTGATTAAATATGACCTTGTTAGTGCAGACAGGCTTTCTCAGGCGATGTGTTCTCTTTCCAGTTGGTAGAACTGATGTAGAGAAGACGATGCTCGGGCTGAGGGATGGTGTTCTGGGAGGGAGGAAGGCTGGCTCGGCTGTTTGCTCTCGGTATTGATCTCGGAAGGCGTAACCTGCCACACCAGTGCTGAAGCTTTTCCTGAGAAATCCAGCTGTGGGTGAGGGAGCTGGTGTGCCCAGCTGTGCCCCCTCAGCCCTGGAGCTGAGCTGTTCCTCAAAGGCCATGTGGGACACAACGGCTGCCCCAGCCTCATTTTTCACATCAGGTCCATCTTTATCACAGAACGATTGGGGTTGGAAGGGACCTCTGGAGATCACCTACCTGTGTGTGTGCTTTTACACATGCATCTCAGGTGGGGAAGGTGCTGCCCCTGTTGCAGAGAGATCTGGAGAGTGGATGGGGCTGCAGGACAGCCTGTGGAGAGGAGCCTGGCTCCCTTGATTGCTCCTTAGCTTTTATTTTGGCTTCAGCTCTTATTCTGAACTTCAGTAGAGGATAAGAGAGGCTACCAACATGTCTCTGAGCCCTTGAGAAGAAAGCAGATGTATTTAATTGCTGCCAGGAACTTTGGTACCCTCCTGTGCACCTATTAAATGATTAGAAAAGCATAATTATTTATATTATTAATAGCAGCAATTTACAGCAAGAGGAACATCTGTTTCTGTAACAGGAAGCAGGTGAGAGAGTTGAGGTTCAAGCTGACTTCTGAACCAGACGTGCCTTTTGATGCCAACAAATCTTGTGGTGAGGAGAGCTTTCAAATTTTTTTTCCCTTCAGATTATTTACCCTGCTTAAGGTTATAAAATGTCCGCATATTCATAAGGATGCTAAAATCATCTGTAAGGACAGGCTTGTTATAAAACACACTCATTTCATCAAGTGAGTAGAATAAAGTTTCATAGCAAACTTGAGTTCTGGGAGAATCTGTACCATCAGTTGGGAAACCCTGAGCCAGACCATCGGACTGCGATGTCCTTCGCAGGTTACTTTTGCTTCTAAGTCTTGGGTATTACCCTCTGCTGAGGGCCTGAGGGAGAAAACAGTGTCTGATATTTTCCTCTGCTGTTTTGGCTCCTCTTCCTGAGCCATTTGTGATTTTTAATTAATATTCTGAGAACAATTGGACGTCAGAAGACAAAGCTGGAGGCCAGGGAAGTGGGACAGCGCTGCAAAAGTCTTGTGAAAGCAACGACCTTGTCAAGAAATGCAAACATAGAGAGCTTAAAGCAACAAACCAAAGCAAGCTAGAGAGTAGCTAAAACGTGAAGCAAATAAACAGAGGCTGTGTCTGTTTCTCCGAACATCCAAAAATGTGGCTCTGAAAACTGGTCTCGCCCTCTTTCACACACTGCAAGTGAAGAATGGAGTACTAGTAGGTTTTTGCCTTTGGAGCAAAGTCAGGGAACTTGCTGTGCCTGTCAGGGGGTTGTTTTGTAGGTGTGAAGGCACCTGTGAACAACAAGAGGTGCTGGGAGGTGCCCCACATGCACACAGCCCCCTGAGCCCCCCTGCGGGCTGTGGGGGGAGCTCTGGCTGTGCCACGTCACCCGCGCTGGCCACCCTTTTGGGATCAGTCTGTTTGGGCTGAGGCTTCAGCATCTGCCGAGCGAGGAGTGGGCTGTGCCTGGTGCTCAGTGGGCAGCAGGGGATCTGAACCATTCCTAGACCGAGCCTAGTGGGTGACTGGGATCTCTGGCATACACTGAACAGCCTTGCAGAGTTCCCCTCTTCAATTCCTCCTAGGCAGATCTCCCCTCTGGACCGGCCGGGCAGCTGCCAGCGGGGAGGGGGCGCAGAGCAGGGGCTCACCCAGCACCGGTGGGGTGGAGATGCCGGGCAGAAGGCAGAGAGCAGCCCTGGCCAAGCCTCAGTGCCTCCCCAAAGTGAAAACTGACTCTGGGCTGCTTTCCCTTTGCTCTCAGCAGCGTGTCAGCCTCAATCATCGTCTCCGATGGCAGCGGTCGTGTTAGGAGACACTGAGCAGCATCTCTCCTGGCAGCTGGGTGCAGGTGTGGGGGGATGCAGGTGTTCCAGAAGGTGTTGGCGTGTAGATGCTTTCAGAGCACTGGAAGCTGGTTCCTGGCACGGTTTGTGTGCTGTTTGCTGTACGCAGACACTGCTGCCCAGCCACGCTCAACCAGCTCTGAGGGCAGGAAAGGACTCGGCTGTGTGCCCGACTTCCCCCGCTCTCTGCACATCTGCTGAGCAAGGGTTGGCGGAGGTGAGGCCGCTTGTTTGGTGTTCAGGAGCCGCCGTGCCGGGCGCTGCTCATCCCTGTGAGGGGCAACCGCGCTTCAGGTTGTGTCCTCAGCTGGTGAAGTGGGCAGCTGAGGCTGGGTGGGTGTGAAACCCCGCTCCTCCTGAGCAGTCCTCAGCTCTGTGTGGCTTTGAACGTGGGTCTTTGCGTCCCCAGTGCAGTTTTGAGCTTGCCTTCTTGACAGGAATCTTTGAACCCTTGGATCAATTAGGCAGGGATAGAAGAAATCTGCTTTCATGTTTCCCAGCCTGTTTGTTTGCTTGGTTTAAATATCTTTGAAGTATCTAAGAGGCGTTCAGGGCTGCTGAAACACACCAGATTGACCAACCCTGTGATGCGGCGCAGGGAGGCAGCGGTGCTGCCAACCCTGCCGGCCTGTGCCTCGGGCTGGGGTGCTGCCCAGGGATATTCCTTCTCTGTGGTTTGCTCAGCCCTCCTGCAAAGGACTGTGTTGGGTGACAGCCGAGAGATGTGGCCCCGTGAGCCCAGTGTCCTTCTGACAGTGGGACAGCCCTGCTCGCTGGGGCTGCGGTTTTGGTGTCTGGGTAGCGTTTGCTTTCTGCTCAGCAGATGAGCGCGGGGGTCACATCACTGGTGGCTTCAGCATGGAACTGCCCTGTTCTTACCAGCCACGCTGAGTAAGCATAGCAAATGCAATTACTTAATATTAAGTATCCTCAGTTATATTTGGGGTTTCCCAAGAGCTGATGGGCTGCATCTCAGCCTTTTTTTCGTTCAGAAAATGAAAGCCTGAGGCTGTGCTGGTCAATTGTACCAGCTTATGCAGGGTTTTGATGGATGAGGTTGAGGACTGAAGCAGAGCAGGTTTTGGCCAAGTGGAAGGCAGGACGCAAGGTGGTCTGGGTGCTTTATTGTGCTCTAACGGATGCTCAGGGAGCCCCAGCTCCTGACCTCGGAGCGGTGCTAGTGCAAACGTTCCCGTGTGCCTCCCAGTAGGAAGGTGTCCAAAAAGATCCGAATCTGGGGCGGTCCTTGCTGTGATGCTGAAGGGAGCACAGCAGGAGAGACAGGAGTGCTGTTGGCATGGGGACTGCTTGGGTGAAGATTTAGGACTTCTAAAAGATGCCTCTTCGTTATCTTTATAATGAGTTTTTTCTCAATCTGAGTAACCTCTGCTGTTAGAGCTGTTAAATCATTCCAGCAGCACTGATGGGGGGATGAACCTCTGAGTTGTTTGGATTTAGACTGAGTACTTCAGCACTCAGCTCAGACTGCCCCAGGACTGGCTTTATGAAGTTTTAAAATATTATTCTCCAAGTGCTAATAGTATTTAATGTTCTTCTCTCATCTTGCTCTGTATGGGAGCTTCCTTCCCAGCCTCAATGTAAAGTACAGCAAGAGATCTCTGCTCACAGCAGAGGAAATATCTCGATGCCGAGGAGGCTGCAAGTGCTGGAAAGGAGGGTGAGGAAGAGGCCAGTTTTTAGAGCCTGTGGCAGAGAAGGTATAACGTGGCTTTTGGCAAAGCCATCCATTAAATCAAGGGACGTCTTGTTGTGGAGAGGGCTCACTTTTTTGGAATTGTTGGTTCTTTACACAAACTCCTGCTCTGGGCTGGGAAGCCCCAAGTTCCCTCGGGCTGCTGTTCCCGGCTCCTGCAGCCGTCCCAGCCCCGCTGTGTGCTGTCTGGTTCCAAAATGCACTTTCCGCAGACAGTTTCCTTTGGTAGTCAACGTGTAGGAAATGCCTATGATTACGATGATCTTCTGTCTGACAGTACAGTATTACTATTAGGAACAAGACACCTCTGCTTACTGTTTTTTCTTGCAGCACATAGCAAGTAGAGAACTGAGAAGCCAGTTCTCTTTCTTTCCCAGCTAAAATTACTTATCTCATAAAGGTTTTTGTATGGAGGACCATGGTCTGCTTTGGCACTTCACAGAGCAAGGCAAGGCCAGACCCTCGGCTTGAGTCACCATGATCTCTGGACGGACCTGGGGAGCCATCCTCCTTCCCCCAGAGGCTGGGACAGGAACGAGCACTCAGACATCAGACCTTTGCTCAGCAGACCTGGCAGCTTGTACAGACAGAGCTCATGAATTCAGCATCCAGTGCGACCAGCCATGTTCCAGTAGCTGGAAAGTGCTGCAGGCTGGTGACTGATTCCCAACAGCAGCCAGGAGGAGGGATCAAGTACATTTCCCTTCTTTTTGGAAGATTTTCCTGCTAGTGTTTGATCACTGCAAGGCTCTGATGTGTGGTGCTCTTTCCCTTGACCCCCCTGAGTCAGCCTGTAGGACACAGCTGCTGTAATTGGGCTTGTCTAGCTGCTGGAAATGTTGCCCGTGTTAATTACTGTGTGTCGCTTTCTAGCTCAAACTCAGTTTCTTTTTGATCTCTGCTTGTTCAACACAAGCTGATAATGGGAAGACTGGAGGTCGTGAGGCTTTGCCATATACTGGCAGAGAAAATCCTGCTCTGAGAAGAAAGCCAAGTGTTCCTGCCAAGACTTTCGGGGCTGTTCTTGAATTAGCCCCGAGGTTACATGCCTCCTGCCAGCCTGCTCCACCCAGTTCAGTTTATCTCCCAGAAAATCCTCCTGTCCCCACAGCCGTTGATCAGACCATTGCCTGGGGGAGGCTGTGGTTATAGGAGGCTGCCTCTAACATGGCTCCAAGCTTCCCACAAGCTCCAAGGCTTGGATTTGACTATCTGTTAGGTGTTGCGTGATTAGGTGCTCTGCATTTCCGGATCCTGCAAATACAAACCTAAATACTTCATTCTTTGGCCTGAATTGCCAACACTTTATTTGCAAATAAGCCGTATTCCAGCCTTAAATAGAATAGAATGGACTATTTCAGTTGGAAGGGACCTTCAATGATTATCTAGTCCAACTGCCTGACCAATTCAGGGCTGACCAAGTTAAAGCAGGTTGTTAAGGGCAATGTCCAGGCTTGGGGCCTCAACCACCTCTCTAGAAAGCCCATTCCAGTGTTTGGCCACCCTCTCGGTACAGAAATTCCTCCTTTCTCACTTGGAAAAGAGCTAACACCCATTGCTGTTGGGAAGGAAACTGGAGTCAAAGATCTACCCAACATCATGGCAATCAATAGTCGTTTGAAAGGCTGCAAGACATAGGATCACCTCGTTCTCAAATACTGCAGCTTTCCTGAGCTACCTTGGTTTTGTCCCCGCTGGGGGAAGGTAACTCCCTTGTGCCACCTCTGTCTCCAAGGAGGACATTTGCACCACGTCTCACCTCTTCCACATGAATGTGAAGGTCCTTCTGGCGTGTGGTCCAGAGCGTCGTCTCCTTCTCTGTTCCCATCCGAGAAGCCTCTGTGCGAGCTGCTCGCCCCGATGCAGTCAGGCAACGTCAGGGGCCCCGGGTGCCGTGTGGACGTGCGATGCTGCCGTTACTGTCAGCCAGTTGTTCAGCTGTCAGACTGGATTCTGGAGGATACGGAACTCGGCTGACACATGCACAAAGCATCTTCTGCCAAATCAGGCAGGCGAGCATCTTGATTTGAAAGTAACTCCTCTTTATTACCGTGTATTGTATATACTTTTTTTTTTTAAAGGAACAGTTTGGCCACAGAGGGGAAAAAAAAAAAACAAACCTGCAAAATTGTTATTCTGGAGGTTTTTATAGTGCTCAGGGCCTGTCTGGAAGGCTGATATTTGCTCAGCTGTGTGCTGTCTGTGTGCCAACGAACACAGTATGTCAGAGCAAACATGCTGGAGCCTGAATCTTCCCAGCAGAAGAGGTTTCATTCCTGTCCTTCCGACTCCCAGTTCTGAGGATGGAGAGCTGGAGCTGAAGGGCCTTGCATGGGACCGAAGTGTTCCTCAGGAGGTCTGATGTGACAACACACTGGAAACAACCTGCCCACAGCTTCCCCTGCTGCTTAGCTGTGGGTCAACTTTATTATTTTCATGTCTACTATCCTTTCTGTTGTAAGCTATAGCTGTTCTTGGCATTTGTCTGGACTGTGCAGCCAGAAAAGCCCTCGAATAACTGATAGGGAGGAAAATGTTTTGCCCATGTAGCTGTATCCTCAGAGACAGAAGGGCCAGAGCTGTCAGGATTCCCCTGGTCCTTTCCTGTCTCAAGGATGAGCAGATGGTCCTTCCCGTGGATCGACAGACAACAGCTTGGTGCTGGGGATTTATGGTGCAGTCATCGTAAATAACTGATATTATTTGCTTTCTCTATTTAGAGAAAAGTATTGTTCTATCCCAATAACAACTGGGAAAACAAATGCTAGCATTTATCATGCAAGTGCTGGCAATAATAGAGGTCAAGTGGATTTATAGTGCCAGAACCCATTATGTGTTTGAAGACTAATTAAAGTCTTAAATGAGATGCTTGTCCTACTGGAGGCGGATTTTTTTTTTTTCCTTTTCTTGCTGCTGTGCTGCTGCCTTTTTTTTTTTTAATCCTTTCTTCTTTGAAGAGCTTGCTGTAATAATGGAGCAGTAGCTTGACAGAGCTTTCCTGATTAGATGTCAGCAGTACATGATTTGAGATGCTCTGTGTGCGTTTGGATTGCTGGACCAGATTTCTGCTGTCACTTCTGAGCTTGGTAGGGTTTACAGACCAGTCTTCTACCTCACACAACTGGCTGGCTGGTCTAATTTAATTTTATTGAACAGTATTTGGAGTTGTCTGCCAAAATCAAGGTTCTCAAATGCTGGGGTCTCTACAAATATGCGGAGACACTGTCCTGGGCTGCAAGAACTCACCCAAAAGACAAGTCAGTATCTCAGGTAATACAGGTACAGAAAGGAGTGACCTTTTCATGAAAATACAGCAGGCATTTATGCCAAGATTTGTGGTGTTCTCTTTGCGGTGCAAAGCTCGTGCTCCAGGGGTGACCTCTGCCGAGCTGGGGGGCTGAGGCAGAGGGCGGCGATGTTGGCCGTACAGCCTTTCCCTGTTGGTCTTCTGTGGAGCTCACTGTCAGGTTTAATTCTGGTTCCTCCGGTACAGCCACCCTAGAGGGATACAGCGTGTTCCTGGCCTGCAAATAGAACTGTTGCTCGATGGCGTCGGGGGGGTTTGCTTCGGCTCGGATGGGGATGGAGCAGGCAGCTCTCCACGCTGCTGGAGAGGGAGGAGAGCCCAGGAGTTATCAAAGCACATGTCAACTTGATGAGAGCCCCTGGCGGGGCTCCCAGAGTTGCTGCTACACATGTTCCGCTCGATCTTGTCAACTCCGAAACCTCAGGAGCACCAGTCGGATATGGAGACTGTCCATGGAGGAACAAAACTCTGCCCACGCTGTCTTACCCGCTTTGCCCCACCGCAAATTTGCATGGGATGATTCCGTCACCACACTACAATAAAACACTTCCTTGTGTTTTCTGTGGCTGCATCTCACTTCGTAGCAAAAATTCCCTAGCAGTACCTTGCTACGTGAGCATTTCTCCTCTAATTGCACCCTGAAAATCGAGGACTTGCCTGTTGGAGGACCCACCTTGTGGCCCAGGAATAGAATCTTTCCACCTGGAGGGGAAAAAAAGAGGGTCTGGATGGGTGTCTGATGTGAATATATGGGGTTAATTTCCCAAAGACAGAAGAACAGAAAGTATTTGCAAGATGAGGGCATGTAATGGGGCTGGGGGAAGCGAGGATCTCCTCTATGCAAGCAAGTGCACAAGTGTCCCCCACTACTCTGTCGCAATGAACTTCAGTCTCCCTGGAACTCATTGCTCCCTCTGGGGTAGGGAGGTGACCACTTCATCAAGTTTTAAAATACAAGAATGTGAAAACGGTTAAACGCACCTCAGCAACCACATTGCAAAAGCAAAAAGGAAAAAAAAAAAGTCCGCCCTGGTTCATGGTGGTATGGGGATCATGGGTGGGGGGGGAAGAGATTTTGAAAAAAAATATTTAAAAAAGAAACAAGGGCCCTGAGCCTGAGCACTGAAAAGAACAACATCAGAGGAGCTCCAGGAAAACAAGGCATGAATGCAGCCAGTCAGTAGCATCACTCAGCTGATGTTCACAAGAAGGTTTCAACTTGCTCTAGCAGAGACCTCAGTAAACCTTACAGACAGAGAGAGCATTTAGAAATACCCCTGAGGTTTTCCGTTACCCTGCAGTAGGCTTGGTAAACATGCCAATAAATACTGGAGAGAGAGGAAAAAACCTTCCAGAGGAACAGACACAGGTTTTCAGCTGCTCAGTCTTTTGCATCCACGGCTGCTGCTGTTGATCAGCACTGAGGAAAAAGAGGCAGAGTTGAAGTTTTGCTCAGTATTAGACAGCGCTGTGGGTGTTACTGGGAAAAACAACTTGGAGGAGGCTGAAAATTATATCTGGAGCCATCTGAGGGAATGTCCTGGTTGGAGACAGAAAGTTAATGGGACTCCTTCTGTTGTGGGGTGCTTGTGAGTATGGAAATCCCTCTGCTGTCCTGGATGATGGGTCCATGTGGGCTCCTGAGCTGCGGAGGGAACGGGAGAAGCTCCCGCGCACGGGGTGGGAATCGCTGCCTGTGCCGATCTGAAGATCTGTGCTGCTTAATTCCTTCTGGCTGCTCGTTTTAATGGTCCTGCTTGCTTCAGCTGTGGAACAGCTGGTGGGGACGGCAGAACCAGGGGCTTTTGTGAGGCCGGCGTTTGGCCCTGGTGCTGGTTGTGTTTCCTTTAGAAAGAAAATAGCCAAGTTGGGTTTGTAACTCCTAACTCCTTCCTCTCTTAGCTCACCCGAACGTGAAATCCACACGGTAACAGGAACAGCAGCATCAAAACAACTGGGAAAGACAAATTGTTCTGTGTGTCCTCGTTGCTGGGATAGTCTCAGCTGACTGCGTATATTAAATTAACAAAGGGGAAGGCAGGTTTTCTCAGATCAGAGATTAATGGTTTCTGGCCAGCGGTTTTATGTACAGAAGCACCTGAGGACGGAGGTGTATAATTAACAACTCTCTAGGCTGTTGGAAACAATGTGTGTTTATCTAATCAGACACACTTTGCTTTTTTCTTGCTTTCCTGGAAGTGGCTGTTAAAAGCCTCTGTGACGCACACTCACTTCCAGATGCCGGCCTTGCCTCTTGGGCATTGCTTTGAAACCCAAACATGCCACCTGATGAAGCGTTTGTAGGTGTCTTTTATTCCAGACCCACCTCGCTGCTCTGCACATCAGACCGTAGGTTATTCTGTGGGGAGCTCCGAGCAGCCGTAGCGACGTTCGGAACATCGCCGTGCGTAACCGGGAGCCGCTGTGCACAACCCACCGCTGCCGCCCCTCGCTGAGCTCCTGCCCGGCCGACGTGGCAGCAGCCAAAAGCTTTTGGTCAGTTGGCAGCGCGGGAGGAGACCTGGGGCTGCTCCGTCCCGATGCCCACGGGTTGCTGGTGGAGCGATGGGAGCTGCTGTGCAGTGTCTCGTGTATCCCGCTGAGTTGGTGCAGGACTTCAGCTTTGTGCAAAGAGCTCTGAGTCCATGGGTGCTGCTGTAGCAAAAGCAACGGCGCTGTTAGGTGGTGGTGGGAAACCGGGGAATCTTTAGGTTTGGTGAGTTTGCTGTTGCAAGAACCACACGAAGCCCAGTGGTTTCCGTTCTCAGGGCTCAGCACCAGGGATGGGTTTCCATTCATATGTGTTCATCCACCCTCCCCCAGGATTCCCCCCGAAGCTTGGAAGTTGTCATGGGACCTCGAGTCAAGGGCTTTCATTGCTGAGTGTTGGGTGCTGCTGGTGTGGGATGTCACGTGGTGCTCAGCTAAACTGAGGGGAGCAGGAGGGTGAAAGGGCAGAAATTTTCCCAGGCGCGGTGAAGACATCCCAGGGCCGTTTTGTAAATCCTGGCTGTGAGGGAGCAAGGCAAGAGCAGCTGGAAGCAGATTGGAAGGAGATGTGGAGGTCAAGAGAGTTTGGAAAGCAGGAGTGAGAGCTGAACTGTGTTTCGCCCACTCTGTTATTGCTATAATAATACCTTAACGTGGATTTTATGAAATCTCAAATAAATCTAACGAACGCTGCAAAGTTTTCTGATTTCTCTGTCAGCTTCAGGACAAGGTTTTGCTCCCCTTAAGGCTGGGCCTATGATAATTAGAAAATATTTGCTCTTTCACTTAGTTTTCCAGCCCTCATAACCATAGAGAAAAGCTCCAAGCTGTATCCCAGATACGTTCTTTAAATTAAAAATATGAAGATAAAGCAACAAATCCATGCATTTGCTGAACTATATTTTTGTTATGATTTTTCTCAATGTCAGTCCCATGAGTTTTGTTGTTTAGAGTGGGGTTTGTAACTCCTGAGCTCCAGAGACGTCACTTGAGATCAGGGTCACAGTGTGACCCAGCCTCTGGTTTGATAGCAAACGCTTCACGCAGCCCTGGCTGTGCTGTGATAGTATTTTGAAAAACACACAAACCAACAGAGAAAAAACCCCACGTTCGAATCTCAAGGACAGCACAGCTGCAGCATCTCGTCCTTTTGACTTTGTAGTTAACAGGAGCGGAGGGTCTGCCCTGGTTTGAATTTTGTCTGTGTGACATTAGCGCTGTCGGTGAGTGACACCCTCCTGATGCGAGAGTGCGTTGTTTTGCAGGAGCCAGGCCAAAGAGGTTCCAGAGGATCAGCATGGACAGCTTAGACCTCCTGAAGTTCCCTTCTGAAAAGGTAAGCAAAGATGTCTGGCCTCGGAGATTAAGTATCAGTGGGAATCTGTAATGGCTTGTTGACTGGCTTCATTTGCAGGGAAGTGTGCAATTAGCAGATATCACTGGAGTCAATGGGATTAAGCAGAGAGGGTTTCTAGAGAGCTCGGAGGAGAGGAACAGCTGGTCTAACTAAAAAGGCACTTAACAACTGAAAGCTGAAAAAGCCACTTCTGTGCTTTTCTGAAAAAGCAGCCCTTTATTGAGAGGATAATCATTAACATTTTAGCCCCTTTAGCGGCTGGTGGCCCATCCCAGTGCTGTGTTAGCCCAGCGGAGGCTGCGTCCAGCACAAGGAGGGAAGGAGAGGTCAGAGCAGGAGTCGGTGAGTCGCAGAGGGTTTGTTCCAGGGGTTTTGCTCTGCTTGGCGGCTGCAAACGGCAGATCCAGGCACATCAGCGTTTTCTCAGTCTCCCCAGGGCAAAGGCTGTTTCTGCAGTCAGCTGGCAGTCACTGAGCCTTCCCACCTATGGGAATCATTTAAGTTTCTCAGAAAAGCCTGCGTAGGATCGCTGCAGGCACTGGTGCTGCCCGTTCCCAGAGCAGGTGGCCAGACCAGCAGCCCTGCTCCCCCCTTGCGCAATGTCATTGGCACAAATAATTTATGTTCATGCTGCGCTTTCCAGGCACAGCTCTCCTGGGTGTCCCAGGGAGCATTCCCCCTTTTACAGAGGCATCACAGAGAGAAAAAACTCACCCGAATTGTAGGCAGGTGCAAATGGTTAATGGGAAACAGCCTGGGGCTTGCAAAACCATTTGAGTGCTGAAACATCCCAGTAAGCACTGGGAGGGCCTGACAAAAACTCCTCTGTGTATTAACTCTCTTTAGGAGTTAAACTCCAAATGCACTTATGTATTTTTATTGATTCTCTCAACAGCCCACTGGTTATTTTGGCTCCTACATGCTTTAACTCCACCTCTGGAGCGTTGGTAGCAGTGACAGCGGTGACAGTGTCAGGGAGGGCGTTCAGCTGTGTGTCCCCATCGGAGCAGCATGGCCCAGAAGACTGGCAGGGAGAGTTTTGCTGATGTGTGATTTGCTGCTAATGCTGCTGGTTTCCTGGTCTTTGCTGTAAAAGTTGAGCCTCATTCATAATTCAGGCAGGGTTATGGGATTTCAGGGATTTCGCAGGGAAGATGCAGTAAACAGGAGCTGTGGGTAGTCTGTAATTGTCCTGTTCCCCTTGCAGTGGCCCTATGGGCTGTGTACAAGTTCACCTCTCCTTGCGAGAGTGTTTTGGATGCAATTCCCCTGCCGCGGCTCCAAGGGAGAGGTGATTACAGTCATGGGAGGGGGCTGTTTGCTTCAGGCTGGCTATGGTGAGAGTGATAAGATTGTAAAGAATAAACCAGTGGAGTGACCTGTGATCTCTCCAGCACGCTCTTGTTATCATCTCACCCTCTCTGCCCTTTGTCTCTGCCAGCGATGACCTTCAGCTCAGCAGGGACCCCTGTTAGTGCCCAGATCAGGAGCTCTTGGCCAAGGTCTCTGCGCGGAGATGTGTGTCAGGGCAGAGCGACCTGCCAGAACGCACCCAGCAGACGGGAACGCCGCTTCCCCGTCATCCTGCGCTCTCCAGCCTGTGCCTTGTTCCTTGTTTTGAGCTTCTCTGGTTTTCTCTCTCAGCCATTGGTTCCTGTTTATTCCTCTCTCTACCAGACTAAAAATCTCTTTATCTCATGCTGGTTTTTACCCTGAAGGTGCTCACGCACCGTAATTGAGTCATCTGTTCTTTTTGTCATGAACTAAACAGTTTGAGGGCTCTAACTAAGGCAGTAAGGCATTGTGAGACAGTTTCTTTCCAGTTCTGAAATCATTTATCCATCATTCCCTATGCCTGTAAATAAACCAGCCATGCTTCTACCTGTGTACCTGGGGTTTTTAAGAGGATGCTGCTTCTCCCTGTGGGGAAGTTGACTATTGTGTGGTGTTTGGGTGATGCTTCCTCTCCACTCATTAAAATCTCACACCGCAGAGACAGACAAAATGTCCTCATTCAACCCCGCACATGACGAGTAGCAACTCACACCATCCAAACTCCGCATTAACTTCTTGCTTCTGTGCGTCTCCTATTCTGTGGCTACTTGGCAACAGATCTCCACGTAAACCTGAGACAGGCAATTTGTGCAATGACTGTTTCTTGCTTTCCCAAGGACCAAAATGGGGACAGCCATCACGTGGGAGACCTGAAGATCTCTGGAAAAGAGTTCTTGTCGTTACCTGCAAGGTCAAAGAAATACCGGGAGCACCAATCCAGTACGGGAAGAAAGTCCCAGGGGTCAAATACATCGCCGCTGGATACCAGTGAAGTCCGAGTCCAGGTGTCGCAGTCGGTAGGAAGATGTTTTTTTCCTCCAGTATTGATCTGGGAGTTTCTTATATGTTTATTTGTATCTCATTTCTAACCTGGTATGGGGGTGGCAGTGTGGCCTGTTGGCTGGAAAACAGAGCCTGTATCTACATTTACTGTTGACTGTTCGGGGAACTGTAGGCAAATCATTTTGCCTTTTTGAGCCTCAGCATCACCGTCCATTATACAGAACAATGGTACCAGCCTCCATCATGAATTGGTTTATGAGAGCTTGGTATTTAGTGGTGGTATTTGTAACCTTCTCTTGAGGGACACAAGTCTAGACCTGAACTTCCCTGAGTTTGGGACTGTCAAGATGTGATGCCTTGAATTCCAGAAGAACACAGAAATTCAGAGCCCTTGCTGTGTGGAGCCTGGTTTGACCAGCCTCCCTGTGTTCATGAGGGGTGGGCTTGTTGCTGTCAAGAAACAGCCCTTTTGGGGTTTCTGATGAGCGACCAAAAATGTTGGTTTTCTTTGCCAAATCTGGGACCTTAGTTCCTGTTCCCTTTCATCTCCTGATCACATTGGTGGTCTCCAGAGTGGCAATGTGCAGAGTGGTCTCTTTGAATTCATCAGTCATTGGGGCAGAAACGACAGAAAATCATTGCATAGGAGCTTCTCCTTGGAGGCAAGTTAGATGGAGCTGCTTCCTGAAGAGCAGAAGCTGGCGAGAGGAGCTGGCCCTGCTGTCCGTGATTTCTGGGTTACTGGCATGGAGCAAGTCCTGCATTGGGTGTTGAAGAGCTCTGAGCCAGTTGTGCTTGGCACTTGGGAAGGTGGTGGAGATCCATGCCCTGGAGAGCTCTCCATGCGCCTTTTTGATGTCTTCAGTCTGAACAATTGAGCTGTTTGTTAGGCTGTTATCTTCTGGTTGTGTTGATGTTTGTTGTGACGTGCAGCAAATACAACCTACCGGGGAGGCGTCCTGCAGCTGTGTTGGTTTTGTTCTCAGTCCTGGAGACAAGGATCATGCCCATGAACGGTGGCGTGTTCCCGGATCGTGGGAGTGGGCTTGGAGAAGTTTGAACTCAGTGATCTCAAGTGAGAAGCTCCAAGTCGTCAGCTTGTTGTTGCCAGGAGATGAAGTGTAACAGCAAAAATTTAACGATGACACGCGTGCTTAAAAGTCTTTGGGCTCTTGCTTTATACTGAGACTGTAACACACTATCATAGCCCTGTGATCACTCAGTGATTCCAGATGGAATAAATCCAAGCCAGGAAAGACAGGCCTATTTTTTCTTAGCAGTTAAGAAAAGTGAAATAAAATATTTTCATCCTGAGTGAGAAAGGGTCTGAGCTGCAGAGCTGGGGATGAAGCCTGTCTGTAGAGTGGGGATGCTTGGAAGTGTTTCTAGCACAGAGCCTCCTGTTTCTGGTCCGCGGATCATGGGGAGAACATGTCCCGCTGTACCAGTCTGCATGTGCGGATGTACACATCCCTTTTTGACAACAGACATTCCTGATTTTCAGTTCTCTGACCACTGGAGACAGTATCTTTACACTAACAGATTTTTTTTTTAGACTTCTCTGAACTCATTCTTCATTCCCAACAGTGCTCGTAGAGATGTTCTAATAGGAAAAGCATTTCCTACTGCTCACCGGTGCAAACATGATCATTGAGAAGGAAAACAAAGTTCATCTGAGCCAGAAAGGAGACAGCAGCACAGAGGCATCCAAGGCAATATGAAGGCAGAAAAAAAAAAAAAAAAGACAAACTACTTTTGCCAGAAATAGCCTTGTATTTTTAACTCAGACATTCAGCCAGAAGCCAAACAAAAGTCATGCTCCATCAAGAGCAAGGCAAAAAGCATTCCTTGTGAATGCGGCTGTGTCTAAGAACGGGCCCCGTGGGACATTGCCAACCAACAGTGACCTGGTGACAGTACCCGCGGGGCTTTGGGGAGTGTCCGTGAGAGAGCAGGTGAATATGGACACACCCCAGGGGCAGGAGGAGCCTTTTGGACACGGGTGGTTGATGCTGTTGCTGACTCTGATGGAAACCTGTGAGCAGAGGAGGGACATGTGGCTCTTTCTGCCCTTCAGGGATGGGGGACAGCACAGCGGGGATGCAAAGTCCTCGCAGAGTGTGGCTGGGCTTATTTGAAAAGCCCTAATTCCCATCCATCTGAGGCTTTCAAAATCAAATGTAGCAAACTCCACCCAAGATGGCAGAGCAGCTTTCTCTGGCCAGGCTGTTCAGACAAGAAACCCTGCAGATTCCTTATTTTCTGAATGCTCAAAGCAAAAATCAGTAAACAGCAAGTCCTTAATTAGAGGTGAGCTCTCATGGTTGATTTAAGATGCTTTTATGGGATGCGACAATACCCGCTGTCCCATCAGAAGGTGAGAACTCGGAGTCCTGTGTGCTGTTTTTGCAGAAGGGAACCGAGGCTCTGCTCGGGGATGCCCAGGAAAAAAACTCATCCCAGGACTCTGAAGCCGAGTGGTTTAACCTCTGCATAAGTCCTGCTGACACTGACCTCCTTCCAAAGGGGCCTTTCCGCATTGGGCAGGTCTCTGGGACGGGGAGGTCCCGCGGGTGCGGTGGCTGAATCAGAGCTCTGGGTTCGCTGCCACCCGCTGCCTCTTGTTTATCTCCCTCTTCCCCATCTGGGTGATGGGTGATGCTGCTTCCCTGCCTACTCCAGGGAGGTTACAGAGGCGTGATGATGGCTGTAAAGTTGTTTGAGCTTTGGATGGCAGGAGCCGTGGTGGTGTTATTAGCATTGGTGATGATGATGCTAATTACTGAGCTGCTGGGAAACTCCCCGTGGGAGGAGGCGGGAGAGGCAAGGGGAGGCAGGGAAAGTGAGCTCGGGGATGGAGAGGAGCCTGTCCCTGCTGGCAGCTCTGTCCGGCCCTGGGAGAAGGGCTCATCGCGTGGGCAAAGCCGTGGGGATGCTGGGCTGGGTAGGAGAGGCCATGGCCCAGGTGCTGCGTAAGGTAGGAGAGCATGTTGGGGCCCGCGGCAGGTCCCTCCGTGCGGCTTTAGACCTTCTGCCGCTGCCGTGCAAGGTGCTGGTGTTGCACATGAGGGAGAACTGGTGCAGGAGGGCTGCATTGCTGGTGGGGCAGAGAGACGGACTTCCTCACCCCTCCCGGGGCTTCCTTACCCCTCCCATGGTCGCATTTTCTCTCTGTCACAGCAGAGCCTTGAGCAAAAGTAGCCGCGTTAGAGCTCGGTCCCTGTGCCTGCAGTCACGGGTTGCTGGATCCAGGTGCCCCATGGGACTCGTGCACTGCACACCTCCTGAGTTTCCTCCCTTTTAAAAGTAACATCAAAGCAGAAGGGTTTGTACCACATGAAGCTTGCACACATCAAAAGCTTGCTTATAAATGTAACCTCCCTGCTCCTCTGTGGCGAAGGTCATAAAGCTCCAGCTCTGGATTGACTTGGTAGCAGCTGTATTTTAGAGGAATGGGATTTTTCTGACACTTCAGAAATATCAGAAGTTTTGTGTCCCTCACCCCCGCCTCCAAAAGAACAGCCAGGGTGGAAAAAGGAGAGGGTCCATGGAAGAAATGGGCTGTGGATTCCTGAAAAGACTGTCTGAGGAGGGGCTGGAACCTGCCCCAGGTCTGGGACTTGGGTTTGAGGTCAGCACCAAGCTAAAGTCTCTGAGGTCAACGGGACTGTGCATGTACCAGAGTTCAAGGGCTAAAGCACTTTATTACGTCAAGGTCCAACAGCTGGAGCAAAATCCAGGGAGAGAATTAAGGATCAAACCAAATCGTCTCCCCTCCTTGGGGATCTGTGCCCTGGTGCTGTTCATCTGGACCCTCCTCTTCCCAGGGAGCGCATCAGCCCCAGCGAGCACGTCCTGGCTCCTCAGACCTGTCCTCCACCCTGTCCTCAGCGAAGACCATTTATAGTCAAGACAAAGAGGAGCTGCATTTGATTGCAGTGACAACTTGCAGAGATGGGTTGCTGATGTATTTAGACCCTGAACAATTTTCAAGCATGCTGTATCGCCAGACATTCCCTAGGACAAATGTTTTTATAAGATCTTTTTTATTATTACAGTAAGAAGCAAACATAAAAGAAGGGAAAACATTGTAGATCATACCCCCTCGCCTCAAATGCAGGTCACCAGAGCTCTTTTTATGGTTTTCTCTCTCATGATTTACTGGTGGGCCGTCAGGTCGCGGGAGCGATGCACGGAGCAGGTTGAGCCTCGGCCCGACCTCCAGGTACGAGGGTTCCGTTCCTGGTGTCAGGGGCAGGGAGCAGAGCTGGAGGGCAGCGTGGGCTCCATGGCAGAGCCAGGCAGGAGTTCCTGCCCATCCCTGCTGAACCGTGTGCTGTCCAGGCAGCGTAAGGATGTCGGGTGCCCCCATCCATCCCTGTGACTTGACCGTGGGTGCGGAATTGGCCAGGTGGGTGCTGGAGCTCAAGGATAAATACAGCCTTGGTGGCTTCCTCCAGACACTTGTGCTCTGGCCCCAAAGAGTCTTTCCCTGGTTGCCTTTTGTTGTTTGAGAGAAGGTTAAACTGATTTTTCCTTGCAGCGCCCCGGGAGCTTGAACGCAGGGGGCTCGCCGGGCAGGCTGTGCTGCTCCGTGGTGCCTGGCTGTGCGTCATCTCTCTCTTTCAAGATGAGGTGTAACCTCTTTGTCTTATTGATGTGTAAACTACCTCAATGCCAGGGCAGTGCAAACGCACGCCCTCCTTTATCTCACAGCCTTTATGTTTTGTTTAACTGCATGGGTGTAATTATACCATTATAATTGGTCAGAGTTTCTGGTGTAAACGTGCTCCAAGCATCCAAGAGCGAGGGGGATGGAGAGGAAGAGAGAAGCCGGAGTCAGGGAGGGGGAAGGCGGCTGCTGCTACATTTGAGACTGTTCTATGACACCTGGGGGCTGCTGTGCTGGTGTCGGTCCTGCTGGAGTTGAGCAGGTAAACACTGAGCCCTGGCTCATTTTTATAATGCTCTGTCTTCCTGTTCGGTTTGTGGGACCTTCTGTGCTGCTTCGAGCAGACACAGACCTGGGGGAGAGGCTGCGCTGAGATATTTTCTAGCTGGAGGCGCGATGTGCCGGAAAACTTCTGGAGGGCTTGAGCCTGGCAGGTATCGGGAGACTTTTCCAGGGATTTGGGCTGTTTGGCGAAGCAGCCAGTGACCTGGTTGCCTCCCCAGAGTCATCTTAGATTGTCTGACCTTTCTTTCCATGTGTCTGTATAAGTTTTTTTTTTTTGTTAAGCTCTAGGGCCCTTCTTTACTTCAGCTCCTCGGACTCAAGTGGGCTGGTTGCAGAGATGCTGCACGAACCAGGATGGATTTAAAAAACGTTCTCCCAAATCTAGAGGTGCAGCAGGGACAGCAGAGCCAGAGCCAAGACTCTGGGCGAGTTCTGCAGTGCGGAGCCCTGACAGACGCTGTTCCTCGCTGGGACTTTGGTGGGGAGGCAGGGAAATAAACGGGTTGATAGAAAATCTCTGCAAAGAGACGGTGGGGGGAGGCAATAGCGTTTTCTGGCTTGTACTGCCTCTGCTGCATTCATTGCCTCAGAGGTAAATTATCAGTTTCTTCCTTAAATATTAACAGCTGCCAGGTAATGAATTCCCCCTCTCTGTTTTATAATGGCACTAAAATTGGGATTTGCATTGGTTTTCTCTGTAATTATCCAGTGAGAGTGTGTGAGAGAGGGGGAGGCACGGCAGGCTCTGCTGCAGGCAGGCGGCGTGCCGGGGGGGACCGATCCAGGTTGGACTAGATGATCTCCAGAGGTCCCTTCCAGCCCCGGCCGTTCTGTGATTCTATGAGCGATTCTGTGAACCTCGGCGTGACCCTTCCCGATGGCAGCTCCGGCGTGCGGGGCCGGGGCTGCGCAAGCGGTTCCGTGAGTCTTATGGCTTTACCATCCGTCATTAAGTTACTACTTCTCATGGAGAGCGATGGGTTTGGAGGGTAGGGTAGCACACACAGCTGGAGTAAAACCCAGAATTACCTGCCAGGCTTCTCGGCATCCCAGGGAGAAGCTGGTCCTGGCAAGGTGTGGTTGAGAAGGGTGCGTGGGGAGGGAGGCCAGTTTTGGAGCTAGAAAACTGTAAGGAAGAGCCTCTTCCCAGAGGAACCTGCTCTAGGAAGGAGGTAAAAACACCACTAGTTGTCCAAGGTCCCCCAGCAGACTCTTGTTGGAGGTTACGACAGAAGGTCTGCAGGCTGGCTCGTCCAGGCTCGAGCTGCCAGCCTAACCAAGCTACCAGAATACATCTTTCTTCCCTTGACTCATTGTAACTGAATTTTCAGTTATTTGCACTTTGAAGCCATAATTGAAGTTTGCTTTCCTCCTCGCACAGCCTTTTCTCCCGGCAAATTGTCAGCCGTCAAGTGGTATGAGACAGTAAAAGAGATGTTACGCTCACCATTTCCTAGAAACTGTCACTTTAAAGAGAACAATACTAAAAAGAGGGATGAATCTAAGCCAGACCCCGGGCAATCAAAGTCCAAATGTTTGTCTTCCCTCAAAATCTGGAACTCTTCATTCATTTGTAGGGTTTCTGCTGGGCCTGGGGCACTTTGTACATTCACAGTTCCGGCCTCTCGCATTTAATAAACTGCACATTCCAGAAGAGCTTAAAAAAAAAAAAATTATAGTCGAGGTTCTCTTTGGATATAAACCAGCATAACTCTGCTTAAATCACTGGAGCTATGATGACACCAGATGGCACAGGGGCCTCCGGCGCCTGGGGGTTTTCTTTGGTTTTCTTGCACGACTGTCTCTTGCAGGGGCAGACGCGGGTGCAGGAGGCGCAGGCAGGTCCCAGGGGGTGGGGGAAGGTCTCCCCGCTTTGGCCGTCGCTGCTGCTGCCGCTGGGCAGGACACAGCCCGTGTCCGGGGTTAGCGTGGCCATCACGAGCCTCTGCTCCCTCCTCGCCTTCAGCCTGCATCCACGCTCCCGTTAGCAGTGCTATTTTTGAGCCTCCCAAGGCAATTAGCACCAATTAATCTAAAAACGCCTAAATAATGGTTTTTCAGAGCCCCTGGCTCCTTCCCATTCCCCCAGCGGCCACAGGAGTCTGCAGCCCGACCCTGGCACGGAGCTGAGCCCAGTTCAGCGTTCACATGCAGACGCTGCTGGAGAAGCTGTTTGCTGACACGTGCAATTAGAGAAGGGCCCTAAACGATCCCATGGATCCAACTTTTCCATCCCAGATCGTGGTGTCTGTGTGGTGCTCATTATACCGGAGGAGGGCAGAACCAGCTTCTGCAGCGGTGCAGCCCCCTCCTGAGAGCCAGCAGAGACTGGGACCGCTGGGCATGCTCGGCTGCAGGATGTGCAGCTCCCCTGGGCTGTGCAGGAAAGTCCTTGGAGGTTTTTTTGCCTGTATCTAAAGCTGTTTGCATCCTGCTGTTCTCTGGGCACTGCCATGCGGAGCAAATCAGCCTCCACGTCTTTGCCTTCCCCAGACGGGGTGTAGTTTCATCTTGCCCTGTTAAGCAGCATCTACCAGAGCAAGAGCTGCTTTTTGCTGATAGGAGAAGCTATTCTTGTCTTTGCATGTGATTTTTGTCTTACCTGTTTAAGCTCTTCTGAGAAGGGCTGTGTCTGACCATCGCCGAAACGGCAAACCCGTGGGTACCAGCCTCGGGACCCTCCCTGCCCCCAGCAGCGCCAGGATTTCATGTTTTGTGGGGTGTCTTGCATAACAAGGCCTTGATCTTGAGCATGGCCTTCAGGCATTACTGGAAAATGAGTAAATAATAATTAAGATTTGGGCGTTCGCTGCAGTGAAGGGTGTTTCTGTGGAGGTTAGATGTGCATTATGGGTGCTACTGTAGATGGCTGTGTGCAGATCCACCGACAAACTTCACCCCATCACCACCACCCCGGTAGAGGTGCTGCATCTGTTCAGCTGCTTCTTAACACAGCGCTGTGCTGAGAGCAAGTAGGTGTCTAAATAAAAGTACATTTCAAGAAAGCGGCACAATTTTGGCAATCCAGAGACAAGCAGGCTTTTTTTGCAAAGCGTTTTGGAAGCAAATTGTCAGGAGGTTCCGATTTCAGATGCTCCGAGAGCAGTATGTTGTGGGGAGGAGGGCATAGCTGCTGCTGGGGGAGCGGTGGATCTTCTCCATCGCTGAACAGGAGCGTGTCCTTCCCCGGGTTTATAGGCACCTGTCTCCTCCATCACCACCTACTCCTCGGTGGGGCTGGATGCGGGGAGCTCTGGTGGGTAAAGTAGGGAGCTGAGCGCTGCGTATTAACCTTGGCTTCTGTGCTAATTAATCAAGAATATGGGTTATATGGTTTAAAGCAATAGAGTTATTTCGGCTGAGCAAATTACTGCTGCTCAGCTGGGACTCAACAGCTGAGCGTGGTCCTAGTTCCACCCCCTTCCAACTGCAAAGTAAATCCTTGCAACGAGTTTCATCTGAAACCTTGTGCTTTGCTGCTGGGTGTGTTACGGGGTGCACAGCCAGGTACCCCAGCTCTGAGGGAGGGGGAGCATCAGTTACACTCCTATAACTCACTGTTTGCTGGCGTCTGCCTATAACCTGGATTTTTTTTAGCAAGTAGTTCATGTTCACTTCCATTTCTGCTGTTTAAGGGATTCTCCAGTTTTTTTGGTGAGCCAAATTGGCCTCTGGAGCTTTCCATCTTCTCCCATAGGGTGGATAGACTGACCTGGAATGAAAATGCTGCCAACTTGTCTCCATGGTTAGTAATGGAAGCTTGAGGTGCTAAATCTAGACTTGTGTGTTTCTGTTGAATGGTGACAGGGAAACCCAGCCTGGCATGGTAAATGCTGTCAAAACCTATGTGGAAAAGTTCCTACATTAACTACAGGGTATTGCTGTAGCTCTTTGAGGACTGTTTGAATACGCTGATGGATAAATTACCTTCCAAAGAGAAACCAGAGGTAATTTCCATGCCGCGGATGCCCTGGTCTCAGCAGTGAAGGCTGACTACCTGACCTGTGATCTCAAGGTAGGTTACCGTGTAGCTGGGGAAGAAGTATAAATCCAAAATTAATACAGTTGTTGCACAAAGTGGCCCAATCGGAGCATGGTGGCACCAGATTTGAGGCAGTCGGATCCGCGCTGCAGGTAGCCGAGGTGTCAGTAACACTTCAGCCAGACACCCATGCGGGCACACCACGCTCCATCTCAAAATAAAATAAAAAACGATATTGTCACCCGCTATTGATCCGAAGGAATGGATTTAAGCTGCGTGTGGCAGTAGGGCACGCTCCCAGCAGGTCAGCAGTTGCTGTATTAGGGAAGGAGGGAGCGTGGGCGAGTTATTTTGATTTTGTTTGAAACAATAAAACCCAAGTTATTTGAAATCTTAACAACAGAACCAGCTTTTAGCACCGGCGTTTATAGGGATGAGTGGGCGAGTTGTTTAAAGGAAAAAAAAAATCTTTGAAAACAGTCCAAGTGAGGGTGGTAATTTCATCCTACAAGGGAAGCGCAGTGCTCTGGGTGTGTGTGGGGTCTGTGCCGGGGCCGTGGGCTTCGCAAAGCGGACGAGGGGCACACGCGTGCCCAGGGCACCCTCGCGGACACGCTCGCAGCTCCTAGTGTGAGAGCCGGGGTCTGAAGTTGCCGGTGGTGTCTGTGCAGATCACGGACACCTCGCTCGCTCTCCTTTGCTGCATCCTAAACCTGGGTGCAAAAAGTCGTTTCCTCTCGCACTGACCTCTTGTATGTGGGCTCTGTTCCTGTGTTATACCCTCCTCAGTTGCTGTAGCATTTTTTAAAATTAAATCACAAACCAAATTGAAGTTTAGTGTGTGAGCTCCCCAGGCAGCAGCCCAGTTTGTGGCTGATTCCCAGTTGTCTCTTGCCTTCCATAGCCAGCGGCACCAGAACAGAATTGGTGCTCGGTAGTTGCCTTTTGTCCACCCTGTCCTGATACTGGGATTTTGCAAGGTCCTGTGTGATGGAGAACAGCCCCCCCAAGATGCATTTGTTCAGGATAAAGAAATTTCCTATTTTTGCAATGAAAGATGAGAACGAAGTGTAAGAGAACAGTGTGGCCAGGGAGGCACGAGTGCGACCGGGGCTCTGTCCCCACTTCGCCCCTGCCCTGCCAGGTGCTCCTTGGCAAGCCGCTTCTCTTCCCAGTGACCCGTTTCACAGCCACAAATTCACGTTTCATGTTCACATTTCACAAATGGGAGGTAAGAACAGCTCTGGGGCTGTTGGATACCATTTCCATCTTTCTATGTTTAAAACCTCGCTGCAATTAGAAATTTCCCTCTGTTGAACAGTGGTACATTTAAATTAAAAGATGCTCGTGGCTGAGCATCTTTGGCTCTTGCAATAGGACAAAAAAAATCATGTATCTAATAATGTGAGGAGCAGAGAGACTATCAGGAGCTAAAAATGGTCCTTCAATATTTTGGTGCTTTAAATCTGAGTGATTATATTGTGTCTGTATGTGCACAGGGCATTTACTGTCGTGGTGTGTGTGCCTGTAGAGCTGAGTGTGTTTGCAGATGTAGTTTAGGAAAATTGGTCCCAATCTATTTTTAAGGTAAAGTGTGTGTGGCGGGTAGGAGGTGAGGAGGTGGAAGGAAAGCTAAATATTCACATAGCTCCGCTGTGTGTTTAAGAGCATCATCTTAATAACAGGGGGATGGTGGCAGCGAGGTGAGGGAGAGCCGAGCGGAGCCCACCCCCTGGTGCCAGGGCAGGGGTGACGCCGGGAGGAGCGTGGCGAGCGGGGCTGGGGCTTTAAGCCGCATCTCGCACCGGGTCACCGGTGCTGGCAACGCTCTGCACATGGCTGCGCGCTCCGCATAAATCCGAGCGCCGGCAGCCGGAGCGGAGCTGGGGGAGCTCTCCGGGCTGCTGGCGGCAGCTGAACTGACGAGCAGCGGAGCTGAAGAGCATCGCAGTGGCAGCCCCGTGTCCCAGCCCCGCGTCGCAGCCGCTGCCCCGCGAGCCGAGCTGGTTCCTGCCCGTGGACATGTGAAAGCCGGAGCCTGGGAAGCGCTGGCTGCTGAGGTCAGTGAGTAAAACTCGGGTTTGTTTGTGTTTCCCTTCTGTCCTCTGAAATGAGAGGCTAGATCAGGGGTGGGAGAAGGAGGTGGATACAGAAGAGAGATTGACTCGGGCCAGGGCTTGGGTATTGCCTGTGTGTGCTTGGTTTTTTTAAACTTTGTAGGTGGCTTCAGCTTGAACTTTTTATTATTAATATTTTTGTAACTTTCTGGGAAATAGATGTATGCAATGCGCAGCCTGCTCGGGTGTCTGCCGGTGTCTCAGAGCAGAGCCTGGCGAGGGCGGGTGGTGGTTTGGTGCTGGCGGGGGCGGTCGGGGTGGCTGCGGCCAGCCCTGCCTTTGGGGGAGCGCGGCAGCGGTGCTGAGGGGCCGGCGTTGGAAGGGAAGCGCCGATCTCAGCAAAGGCCGGGCGAGTTTAACAGCTCCTCTGGCTCTAAAGAAGAGTCTCGTCTAGGAGCGGAGACTCCAGCTGAGGTGCTGGTGGCCAGGGATCGGGAGAGCCCCGCTCCCCAGCACAGAGATGATGCTCTGAACATTTCAGTTCCCGGTAAAACAGGCTGCGGCTTTTGACCGGGGCTTTGCTTCCACTCCTCTCCTCTAGCCCCTGTCTCTGCAAACCTTCCCTCCGATGCTTTTCCCCAGGTGAAGCCCTGAGGTGGGGATGTTAGTTCAGAGCCTGGCGTCCCTGCGAGGGGAGGGGGTTTGGGGTGCTGGCCGCCACGGCGCGTTCCTGCGGGGTGAGGTGTTGGGGTGATGTGGGGATAAAGCGAAGCCGCGTGCAGGGGCTGGCAGGACACGGGCAGCCGGGGATGAAATGCTCCAGCGCTGACTGTCACCAGCACCACCCCAGCTCTGCCTGGGGATTTTGAGGCCATCTGCCTGGAAAAGAGAGGAGGAGAGCAGTTGTGATGTGTCTGGTTTAGAGAGGGAGAGACAGATAAGGCATAGCAGGTGGACACAGATGTGATGGAATGAAAATCTGCCAGGCCCTGGGCAGATAAGCACCTGCTATAGAACAAGGAGCACAGTTTTTCCAAGAACCATCCGCGGTTGAGAGCTTGACCCTGGGGACCGATCACTGGGTCCTGTCCCAGCTCTGCCACTGCGTCACTGAGGTCCTTGGTCAAGTCACTTCATCTCCACGTTGTCTCCTCCCTGAAATAAGGTGAGGAGGAGGAATCGTGGACACAATTAAATGCCAAGGCAGCACTCTCTGAGGGAGTAACGGTGAAAACTCCTGTGTTATCCCTGGACCTGCTGCCATCCTCACCTCGTCGCTGACCCGGCGCACACCCCAGAGCCAGATCACCTGGAGCAGCAGCTCCTGAGCCGGATCCGCTGTGCCAGAGCTGCCGGGTCCATCCGCTGCTGGGCAGCGGGTCCTGCCCACGGGTTGGGCAGCACCAACCCCTCGGAGGGCTGGACAAAACCGGAGCGAGCGATCCGTGGGCTTGACAGCTCCGTGCTGCATTGGGGCAGGTCTGGGAGAAGTTGAGCCTGGAGGAGCGAAGGGAACCAAAGGCAGGTCTGCGAGAGAAGCTGATCTGACAGCGGAACAAGGTCTGGCCCTTTGCGCAGCAAACCAGAGCTGCTGCCCAGGACCCACTGAGCGATCCGGGTCTCGGGCCCGTGGTGACCAGTTGTGTGTCTGTGCTCTTGTGGGACCGCTGCTCGGTGCCGTTAGGGGATGCCCTGGCTCTCAGGAAGCCTCCTGACCGCCCTGGACATGCCGAGCCCTGGGCACACAGAGCTCGGTAGCAGACGGTGAGCCCCAGGCTGTGCCTGTGCGTCCATCTGCCCTCGCAGCTCGGTCCTTGGGGCCAGGAGCAGACTGTGAGCAGAGGGAGCCAAGAGCTCCGTGTCTTGTCATATTTGGGCATTTAAATTACAGAGCTGCAGGCCGGGGGCAGTGCTGGAGGGAGCTGGTGTCAGCGGGTGCTGCTGCGGGCCCCGCGGCACCCAACATCCCGGCACCAACCTCCGGTGCCACCAGTGCCACCGTACCGGCAAGTACCAGCCCCGTCCCACACTTTGCAGGCACTGGCTGCTCTTTCTGCTGATTCAGAGCATCCTTTCCTCTCCTGGGTGTGTTTTGAGCAGGGATCCTGACACAGGAAAGTGCAGCGTCCCTGGCAGGGTGCGCCCCGGGGAACCCGGGCTCTGCCGGCTGCTCCTGCCCAGGCAAAACTTCGGAGGGTCCGCGGCTGCTCCCATTGACTCTGTGCATTTGCGGGGAAGCAGAGGGAGGTTTGGTGTGAATGAGCTCCTTGCTTCCTTCCCCAGCTTGAAATTTGGGTCACACAAGCCAACGCAGCAGAGCAGTGATGGATGGAGTTCATCCTCCGCTCCAGCCTGAGCAAGCTTTGATTTCCAAGGTGCAACTGTCGGTGGTTCAAAGGGTCTGTCTGAGCCGCTGTTTCATGAGCAGGCTGGCACATGGAAAGAGGCGAGAGGGGTTTTTCCCTTCCCTGCTCAGCTCCCACATTGCTAATGCTCCTCTCTGCCCGCTGCTAATTTTGACACTGCCCTAAATAGAAGCTGAGTGCATCTCATCTGCTTCGCTTAGCACACGGGAAAATTGTTTCCCTTCGTTTATTGAATCCAACTTGCGGCTTTAACTCTGTCAGCACGAGGCTTCCCCCAGCCTGGAAGGGCGTTGTGTCCGTCTGTCCTGGTGCAGAGCTCTCTGCTGGGAATGGCACCGAACGTGCAGGAGAGGGACGGTTCCTGCCTGCCCGGGACAGGCTTCACTTCACCAACAGCCACGGAGATGCCGGCTCTGCTGGAAAGCCTGGCTGTCCGGGGATTGTGCTGCTCCCCAGTGCCCCTTCCCCATCCTCATGCTGGAAAATAGCTCAGCACAGGCAGACTGTAGGAGTTTTCGGTTGGTTTCTCTTGTATTTTTTCCAGCATCTGGTGGGACCAGCTCAGCACACAGGGACTCTTCCAGTGCCTGGCAGATGCCCCTCTTATTGCTGTCGAATTTTATATCCCGTTCTGAGTGGCTGCTTGGAAAGATCTGTTCTCCAGAGCAGGACTCTGGGTTCGTTTTCCAGCACAGGACACGCAGCCCCTGGACTTTGAAAAACTGCCTTGAACGTGAACCCTTCCGCAGCACGACTTAAATATATCACTGTCTAGTGCAAGGTGCTTATTTGAGGATCTCGTGAAAGAACTGTTTTCCTGAAAAACTATAATTTTGTGTCATTTGCAGCTCGGTGACTGTTCCGAGTGGTGTGCTGAGGACACAGCAGCACATCCCGCTCCCACGCAGGGGACCCTGTGGGAGCGGGGACCTTCGTGATGCTTGTGGCCTTCTCTAGGATGGTGTTTGATTGTCACCAGAGGGTGGCAAGAGAAGAAGGGAGAGGTTATTTCAGAGCCAGGAGCAGAGAGGGAGCTGTGCCTGCCCTGAATGGAGCAGGAGAGGGCATGACGCGTTGCCCAGACCACGCCAGGGAGAGCGATTGGACACGGGGAGCTGTTTGGGGCGTTCTGACCCTCTTCTGTATTTCACTGTCTTTCCAGAAAATCAACCGGACCCCTTCGGATGAGGAATGCTTCTTTGACCTGTTGAGCAAGTTCCAGAGCAACCGGATGGATGATCAGCGCTGCCCGTTGGAAGAATGCCCGTCGGAGGCTGCAGAGGCGGCTGCCACCCCGGTCCCTGCCCTGGAGGAGCGGATCTGTGAGTACCGATGTGTCCGTCAGTCCCTGCTGCTCCTACGGCCTGGCCGGCTGCTGTGGTTTTACTGTGAATCTTGTGATGTTTTCCCCAAGTCTTGGCTCCCCAAACTGAGCGGTTCTTTGGCAGTCTGCGTCATTATTTAAGGAAGGAAGAAACATTCGTATGTTAATGGTTGCTGAGGGAAAGGCTGGGGAATGTGAACTAAGGCTTGGAGAGTAAACTAGCAAGAGAAATGCAAAATGTACTTGGATTTTTTTAGTATGGATCTTTAGGTCTGGCCTTCTGAACTGTGAGGCTGGCAGGTGGATTTTTGCCTCTGCCAGCGTGTCCAGGAGGAAGATGCTGATGGTTACTGGGGGAGCGGGGGCAGGCGGAGGGCCGGGACAGGCTTCCACAGGCAAGTTAAAGTGTCACCAGTTTTTCTCATTGCGTTGCCATGGAGGAAAAACTTCTGGATTTTGTAGAGTTCTTGGATGCTGTGGTGATAGGCGCCGTGTAAGGAGAGGAGCCAGGAGGATGGGTAAACAATAGGAAGCTCCAGAAGGCAGATAGCTTGCCTGTAGGAAGAACAGGGATAAATTGAGGAAGCCGCCTGACAAATAGATGGGACAGGAAAGCCAGGTCGGGTTTGTGTTTGCGCTTTGGTTTCATGTCTTTTTTTATGATGTGGTGTTGAGGTTCTTTGTTTTAACCAAGCCGGAGAGAAGCACTAAAATGTGCAGGTCACACTTGCACGCTTAAGCACCAACACAAAGGGCTGAAAAAACACTTCATTCGAAGGGATGGTTTATCGGTTTGCAAATGAATGTGGAGTACAAAGAGGAGAGAAGGAGAACCCTGACAAGAGCCACAGCCCGAGGCGGCTCGGGGAAGCGGGTGCGGAGCGGGTCTGGCTGCAGCAGGGCAGGCTGGCTGGGAGGGGAGAGGGTTCTATCGTCTAAAAATAGGGTGGAAACCAGCATCGCCTTTTCAAGACACTCCTTTCTGATACAGAAGTGTATTCGACTGTAACAGCTGTGTAATTTAGGAGACTGAGTTTAAAATATGAAGCTTTATAAAGAATGTACAAGTAGGCTCACGTTCTGTTCAGCTCTCATTTGGTCTCTGAGCCTTTCAGATGTGTTATTTTCAAGGTATCTTTGGGAGCTGAAGGGGAAGAAACTTGTGTTCACATCAGTGCAGAGATTTTTATGTATTTCTGCAACTCCAGGAGCAGGGGCTCTACAATGAGCACATTGTGTTAGGCTTGGGACACCCTCTGCTCAAGTGCTTTGTGCTCCCTGGGACAGTAACACCAATCGCGTTGGGTTTCTTACCGTTTTCTTTTGCTTGTCCTTGTCCTGGGCGCAGTGTCCATTGTTCGGGAGCGTTTTGCTGCCCAGCAGCTGCCAGGAGCCAAGAGGCTCTTTGCACTGAGCGCTGCCCGGCCACGCAGCGTCCCGCAGAGCTGACCCTGCCGTGTGCTCCTCCTCCCGCAGCCCAGTCCTCCCTGATGGCATCTCCGCAGACCGAGGAGTTCTTCGATCTCATCGCCAGCTCCCAGAGCAGGCGGCTGGATGACCAACGCGCCAACGTGGGCAACCTGCCTGGCCTGCGGATCACGCACAACAACCTGGGGCACCTGCGCGTGGAGGGGGACGCCCAGGAGCCCGGGGACGAGTTCTTCAACATGCTCATGAAGTGTCAGGTACCGCAGGGCCAATGGGCTGCTGAGCTGGAGGGGGGGCCCTGGTTTCTCCCCAACTTGCCAAGGCCATCCCCTGATCCCACCTGCCCTGCAGGGACGGGCTGTGCCCAGCAGCTGCTCCCACAAGCCCTGGGCACCCCGGCAGGCGCTGCCTTTGCCTCCAGATCCTTCTTTTTACCCTGTACTGAGGGTTGCGTGTCGTCACTGCTCTGCAAGTGAGAGAGCAGCTGAAGAACCCACTGTCCAAGCGGTGCCCGCAGCCCTGACAGAAACGTGTGCCCTTGGGCACTGCCCACAGCCTTTTATTTTTATGACAGAACTTTTTTGTCAGTACCCTAACGCCTGTTCTCCCTGTGCAGTCCTCCAGGATAGACGACCAGCGCTGTGCACCACCCGACTCCATTCCCCGGGGCCCCACAATGCCCGATGAAGATTTCTTCAGCCTCATCCAGCGTGTCCAGGCCAAGCGCATGGACGAGCAGCGGGTGGATTTGGCCTCAGCCCAGGAGGAGGCAGCAGAGGAGCAGCAGAGGTCCGGTTCCAGCTAAGAACTGGGGTTTGGCTTGGGGGGGTTGTTTTGATTTCATTTTGGTTTTAAAAAAATTTTTAAAAGGGTAGGCGGTTTCAAAGCCGAGCGCGCCCACGCTCCCACGCTTCTCCAGGAGCTGCACCTCGTCGCGTTGCGCCGGGCTACTCTGTGGAGGCAGCGCTACGGGAAGGCCCATCGGATGGGGGATGGTTTTTAAACAAGGGGGTTTTTTAGGACTCACAGCCACTGTAACAGTGGGCACAGCATGAGGGAAGACGTCTTGGGCAGCCCCTTTGCTTACTACCTAAAGATCCAGGAACTTGTGCTGTCAGCCAAAGGAGGAGCCTAGAGCGGGTACTTAACTCCAGCCTTGATGTCTTTTATTTCCACAACATTTTTGATTTAAGGGGGAAAGGGAAGAGCACCTTTTCCATTTGGAAGTCTTGCCTGCATCACGAGGTGACACAAACTGCTCTGGATCCTTCCCTGGAATGTCTTGCTCAGCTTTCTTCTTTCCACAGGAGGAAATGAGCCCAAGTCAGAGGCTACACTGGTCCTTTTAAACCTCACCCAGGTCCCACACACCTTCAGGTTTATTTTAGGTTTGCTTGGGACTCCGCTGCGAGCCCTGTGACAGCCCCTCATGTCCCCAGCCGCAGTTCTGTGCGAGGCTGCACTGGCACCTCCTGAGCTGGGGCAAAGCCTCGCTGAGCTGAGCTTTAGTGGGATTTGCTACCTCTAGAGACTAGCGGCGCAGCAAAGCCCAGCTTGGGCTTGGGACAAACCCTGAAGAGCAGCCGCCATCTGTGCAGCCTGAGGCCGGGAGTCCCTGCCCGTCTGCTCAGCATGAGGCAAACGTGGGCGACTCGTCACTTCTGGTGCCGCTGAGCCAGAAGTGTTGTGCAGGAGCGTCCTGCGTGCAGGTGAGTGTGCCCGAGGCAGAGCCTGCATTCTGCAAAGCCAGGCTTGGAGCCAGCAAAATTTTCTGGCCACGGCTTGTCAGGGGAGCGAACAGAAGCATCCTCTCCTCCCTTTGTGTCCGACAGCAGGCAGGATATGAGCCCTTCCCTCCCCTTGGTTCTCCCCAAACCAGTGCTGAGCTTCTCTGTGTCCCTGCAGAGCTGCTCTTGGCAAGGTGCTCCCATTTTGCCTGATCTATCTCCAATAAAGGGAGCCTCATGGGAGTTCCAGACTGAGGTGTGGGCTGGGAAGTCAGTTCCACCCCCACACAAGGGTCTACATTTACTTTAATTCCTTCCCCTTTTGGAACAGTTGGAAAAGCAAACCCAGAGAGGAGGGGAGCATGGATTTAACTTCAGGAGGGGGAGTATTTTTTCTTTGCTTGACCAGACATGCTATCTTGGACTCCAGAAACTCCAGTAATGAGTTCTGCCAAAGCAGATGTGTTCCTATAGAGAACAAAACAGCACTTTCTATTTGAAATGCATTTGATGGAGACGTTTCCAACCAGCAGTAAGATTTTTAGACCAGTGATGCTGCTCGTCGGGCATTGAACCTGCCTGCACTGACCACACGGAGCGGTGGCTATGTGTCACCTGCCCCAGGGAGCTCTCACCGGCTGCACGGATGGCTCGGCCTCCTACCCGGGGCTGCTCACGGCTCTGGAGAAGGGACGGGAGGACCTGCCCGGCCACACCGACCTGCAACTAGGAAGAAAACATTGAAGATGAAGACGACTTGACCAGCCGCAGGCTCAGGCCTGTGCAGCTTTCAGCCAGGTGGTGAACTGGAATCTGACCGTTAAGCTTTCAGAGATGTTAATTATTTGCCATATACTTGAATGTACGAGCTTATTTATTTTTTACATGTGCATTTGCTAATGTCATTTTAATGGGGGAATTTCCAACCCACAGGTACTTTTTTTTCTAAAAAAATAATCTGCCAAATGAATTAATATATTAGAAATGAATACAGCTCAAGGGGAACAGGGGGGTGGGGTTTGTGCTTAATAAATATTTGTGTCTAAGCTTCAGTGACAAAAATTCATTTGCGTTATTTCTTGACCAGCCTGCAGAGCTGCTGCTGGGGTGGGTGGTGGTCTCCTGTGGCAGACATTAGCATGTGTCCACCCACCTACACCTCCCTTTGCATTAAGAACACACAGCTCCACTGCCTCAAATCCCAACATCTGTCTGACCATGTGGCTGTGGAGGGACACAAAACCCTGAGCAACAGCCCAAGTTACCAAGACGACAGGGCAGACAAGCAACCCTTGCAGAGAAAAGCCTGGCTTTTCTGTCAGCTTGAGCCCTCTTCTCAGAACATAGCCGAGTTTTTCCTTTCAGGCCGTGCCTTGGGCTCCGGCTCAGCCCTGTCTCGGCGCCTTCTCGGCGCCTTCCCCACAAGACGTGTCTTGTTTCCCTGGCAGCAGCGACAAGAGGGAAAGGGCAGCGAGTGCTGCGCAAAGCCCTGAATCGGCCCTTAGTTCAGATACTCACAAAGCAGCGGGCAGCCGCATGAGCTCAGTCCGGCACAGCAGGGGTGAGCAGGCCGTTAGACTTTGCTAGAAAGTGGGTCTGAGAGCAGCAGATTTTGGATCCTGAACCCTGTGAGGATAAAGCCAAGTCACAGCTGGTCTTCCCACGCCTGGCTGACTTGTGCCAGCCCCAATCAAAAGATTAACAAAGAGCCACCAGCTCGTTCTCACCAGGCCCTCTCATGCCTCTGGGTGCCTGGACACAAGCAACACCCTGTGCTAGAAAAGTCTCTGTGATATGCAGACAGAACCAGCCCCCCCAGTACACAAAGGGGAGTGGCTTAGAATCCCAGGAGCAGGTGAAAACCCTCTGAGGGAGCAAAGGGGTCCAACCTGCGATCTCTCGCTGTCCTCAGCAGCTGGGGAAGGGAGCGCAGGCTCTCCAGTCCATGTTCTTTCTCTCAGAGCACCTACAAAACACAAAGGCTCTGTGAGCAGGAGGCAACGGCTACAACTGAACCGCAATGGTCGCTGCTCTGCCATACCCGCGGCAGCAGACACGAGGCCGTTCCAGTGCCAGCCCTGGCCAGCAGAGCTCGGCCCCACAGAGGGACGTGCTCTCTGGTGCTGACACCCGGAGGGACGCGGGATCGCCAGGACTCACTGTTCGGCCCTGGATTGCAGAACACCGCTGTAGCAGCTGTAACCTGCGAGTTACTGCAGCACAGGGTGCTGCCCCAGTGCAGGACCTCTAAAAAACAAACAGCAGAAAGACAAGATAGTGCCCCAGCCTCCCTGTTGTTTGGTTCTTCCCCAGCAGGTCCCGTCCCCACAGGGTCCCCCTCTCGCCCCCGTTCCCAAACACCAGCGTCCCACTGAGCGTGGGCCAGAACACCAGTAACCCCCAACCAGCCACATTAACTCTGGAATTCAGCTGCACTACAAAAGGAGGATTTGCTCAAAGAGGCAGAAAACAAGAGACAAAGTATTTGCCATTTTGCAGTAAAGCCTTTATGGGCAGGAATCAGGAAGAGGATCCAGCCCTTAACAGCTGCAGTGAAATGCTTCAAGGAATGTGAAAACAGCTTTACATTTGCTGCCCACCCTGCAAATGCTGCTTTGTCCCCCCTCCTCTGTGCCACAAAGACTCACCCTGGTCAGCCGCACCTCCAGTTGCTCTGCCCTGCTCCGCTGCGCCAGGACTTCACGGCACTTTTTCCCCATCTTGACAAACCTCCGGTAGAGGAGAAAAGCTGCGTCTCCTCTTCCCAGTCCCTCGTCTCTGACTAAAGCAAGGTCTGCTGGGCTCCTGCTAGATGAAGCGTGCTCACCTCTGTCCTCTTTCAACAACAGACACCCTTCCCCGTGACACAACATTTTTCAGAAAAAACCCCTTCAAAATGCAGCACAGAATTCCTGTTTCACTTGCAATCTATTAGCAGCAAAACCTTCGGTGTGATGTGCAAATTCCCTCATATAACTGCAACCCTCTCCCAGCTGACAGCCCCAGAATGGTTTGTCATGAAAAGCACCGATTTCCTGCAGAGTGTTACCCCACCCCGGCACTGCCCCATGTCCCTGAGAACCTCATCTCCGTCCGTTCAACCCCCCCCAGAGATGGTGACTCCACCACTGCCCTGGGCAGCCTGTTCCAATGCCCCACAGCCCTTTGGGGAAGGAATTGTTCCCCAGATCCAACCTCAACCTCCCCTGGTGCAACGTGAGGCTGTGTCCATGATGTTGGCCTGAAACTTCAGAGCAGCAGCAGAGCAGCTACACCAGCACCCGGCAGCAACCCCCAGGGTCCTGTCCTGCCCCCAGACAGCACCCAGTGCCAGGGGACGCTGCAATGAAAAAACACTAAAACCCACTAAAAAATCTACTAACAGCCAGCAGAGACAAACTTTGCTATAGCTTTTACTGTAACGCAGCAAAAATGAGCACCACCTTTCTGTACTGGGGTGAATAACAGGTGAGAAAGGTAAGAACAGTATAAAAAAACCCCTCCAGTTGTAAATTGTTTCCAAGGCAACGCAGATCCTGCGACAGCTGCTCTGTGCCGCCCCAAAGGCATGAGCATAAAGGATGCAGAATGCTGATTTTCAGGTAAAAGGTAATAAAAGACCCACTCTTGCAGCAGTGCTAACAGGCGCCGGCAACTCCCAACAGGGTGAGCACACAGCGATGTGTGCAAGATCCTGCTTCTTAGCTAACACGTGGGTCACTCCAGCATCCTGCCATCTCACCAGGATCCGAACACGCAAGCCAGTAAAGTTCCTGCCCCTCAATGCTGTTTCATCACTCTGAAATTTCATACCAAGAGGAAAACATGATTCATTCCTGTCACTCTGATCCATGCTTGTAATGCAACATGTATAAAATCACCCTGAGCACTTCAGGTGAATGAAGTAAACTCATTAAAACACTCATTAATCCATGCGATGCCCTCACTGAATACTGGGCTGATTAAGCACCATGAGCACCTGGACACACTTGGCTGAAGGAACTGGGTTTGTTCAGCCCAGAGACAATAAGGCCGTGAAGGATTTTACTGATTTCTATTGCGCTCTCATGAGAGAGGGTAGAGACCAGAGTCTCCTCGGGAGCGCAGTGTTTGGGATGGGGGCAACGGGGGCGCCTCCACCAGCTGCACCATCAGCTGCTGCCACACAACACCTGGGCCAGGCCAGGACACGTCGCTGAAGCCTCCGCGTGCAGCTGCACCTCCTGGCCAAGGCACATGACAAAGAATGACCGATTCCCTCCTCCACAGAGCACAAACCAGCGCTCCAGACACCACCGAAGCACCGAGACTCAACTGACAGTCAGCAAAACAAGTACCCGGAGAAATATCTACACTCCACCTCTAAAAATATCAGCTCGATCAAAGGCAAAACTCCAGGAGACAAAGACACAAAACAGAGAAAGACCAGTGCCCGAGTTTATTTTAAACACAGACCGTTGAAGTCAGGAAATAAAGGTTTAAGAGTCTCTCTCGCCATCAGCAGAACGACATCAATCCCGTTGGTCAGGTCTGTCCCTTGCTGCCAGTCTCAGGGGGGGATTCCCCGCTTTCTCCCTCGGGGAGCTGACCTGGAGACCCAGTATCGGCCGAGCTTTCCAAAAGCAGTTCCAAGGCTTCCTCGCCAGCCACGCGTCTCACCTTCTCCCCTTTGGCTGCCAGGATCTCCTCGATATTCCTGAACAGCGATTTGAAAACCAACAGTGACACTGCAGCAAAGGCCGGAGCCAAGAGTCGAGTGCAGACTCGCTCTTCCACGTTTTGCTCTCAGGGTTAAATCCACAGTGAACCACGCACGAGTGTTACCGTGGTTATTTCTCCATAAAGCAGATAAAACCACCCAAACCTTCTGGGACTATTTTGATCCATTGGGATCAATGACTGAGCAATTCTGGATAAACGGAGATTTTTAAAGGTACCTAAGGGAGTTACAAATAATTGAAATTCAGCAGCACTTGGGTCCACACATTTGAAACAGCCAGGGAAACCTTGCAGTGATTTAATAAACCCGAGGGAGAACAGAAGGACCCACACACAGTAACGCACCTGCTGGCACCACCAAGGATGCCCACGTATCACGCAGCTGCTGCCACTTTACACAGTTTATTCGAACCCTACGCAGCAACTGTCAAACTACAGATCATAAACTCTGCTTGTGCGCTTTAAGAATCCAGATGAAGCAGAGAATTACACCCAGCAAACACTTTGGTTTCCTCTGAACCGCATTCTGAAAGCATCACGGAAGTAACGTACCAGCTGAGGAGGACCCAGCGGTACCTCGGCAGCCGGGCCCTGGCGGGACAGGCGCTCTGGGCTCACTCACCGTTTTCCCTGCAGGTCGGAGAACCAGCCCAGGTTGTCGGCGATGACGTGGTGGCTGCCGCAGCCCGGGCAGCTGACGATCACCACCCCGCTGTGGTACGCCAGCTTGGAGATGGTCTTGGCCGAGCGGGTCTGGCAGACCTGCCAACCAAACAACGTGGTTTTATAACTGCAGCTTCTGGGCCTTTCAAGGGAAAAAACGTTTTTAAATGCGATTAAAAGGTTTATTTCCCCCTCCCTCACCTCTAACTATCGCGAGGCGGCACGATGCCGTGTAGTTTGGTACCAACGCGCTCCGCGGGCCGGACACAAACGTATGAGCTTTCCTGCCTAAACTACAGTGCTCATAGAGTTTTAGTGCTCCTTACGTGTCCCAGGTGAAGGTTCTGGGTCGGAGAAGATGATCTCCAGAGGTCCCTTCCAAGCCCAACCGTCCTGTGACTCTGTGAGCCCAGGCCGGGGCCTGTTCCCCGGGAGGAACCGTTCACCTCAGCGCCCGCCCTCCCGGCCCAGCCGCGCTCACCTTACACGTGTACACCAGGCGATAGTGCGCGGCCCGCGGCTGCCCCGGGGCGGCGGCGCTGCAGGCCGTGCGGAGCGGGGCCCGGCGGAGCGGCTGCGGGGCGGCCGGCGGGCGGCGGGGCCGCCATGGCGGAGCGGCCCGGAGCAGCGCCCCGGCCACCGCCCGCGCCGCACGCTGCATGGCGCTGGCGCAGGCGCGCGGAGGGGGCGGGCGCTGAGGCAGCGTCGGCCATGTTAACTGCGGGCGCCGGCCATGTTAGGCGAAGGCGGCGGCCATGTTAGCTGCGGGCGGCAGCCATGTCAGGTGCGGGCAGGCGCCGCGGGCGCGGCCCGGCGCTGGCCGCGGTCACCGGCGGGAACCGATGGGACGCGCGGGCCCCCCCGGCACAGGCCGAGGCTCCTCCAGCTCGGGCATCGCACCGGGGACCCGCCGTTAACTGACGCACAGCCTCGTGGCTTTGGGCAAACTTAAACTTTTTGGGCAGCTCTTAAATCTTGTTTATTTTATTTGTGCTCGGGCGTCGCTGCCTTTCTAAGAGCAAGATGGAGGAGGGGACGTCAGAGCTAAACAGCCCTGTTACAAACATTAACTTCTCATGTGTGTTTGTTTAGGTGTTTTTAAAATCTAATTAGTTCATTAAGAGATGAATAGAGGGGCAGGCGCGGCCCCGCTCAGGAGCCCTCGGTGTCGGTGTTGTCGCTGCTGTTCTCCCAGTCGGCCTCGTGGTGTCGGTCCTTGGGGACCCTCCGCATCGCTCGTTTTCTGAAAACAAAATTCGTTACATTTTTAGGAGACATTTTTCTGCAAACAAGTGGGAGGTTCAGTCGGTATCAACCCATTTAGTGTTTGCTCCCGCAAACGCCACGTGTGTGCCTGGTAGCAAGCACAGGGTAAAGAGAAACCGTCTAAACTGAGGAAGATGCGGAGAAATCTTTCAAATTAATTAAACCGGCAATTCTTTGGAGCGCGCCGCGCTCCCTGCTGAGGAACCATCTGCACGGTGCAGAGTGTGTGTGGTTGTTGCCGTCTTGGCCACCTCTGGTACTAAACCAGGAGTCTCACGCAGCTCGGCGAGAAGCACGAGCCTCTGCAGATCAGCTCTGTGATGAATTTGTGCCCTCCCTGAGCCGAGCCTGGGGACAGGGGTCAGAAAAGAGGAAATACAACAAGCTAATGTCTAAATTACTAAAGTCCAGACCTTCGGTATCGCTCGAAGCAGTTCTTCATCCTCCTCCGCTCCTTTTCCGCCAGCTCCTCGTTGGCTAAGCCACACTCCTCGAACTGCAAAAAAATCCGAACAAATATGAACAGGATTCCTCTTGAAGATCGGATCAGTGTCAGCGCCAGGGAGCGCAAACCTGCTCTGCCCAGGTTTTGAGACGCATGTTCTGCATGTGGCCTCTGCAGGGTGTAAGGCGCAGACCACCCCCAAAAAAAGGTAAAGTAGTAAAAAAAGAAAAAGTAGTAAAGAAGAGCCCCAAAAGATTCTCTTACACTTGGTGACTTTGGAGGCAGACTGATCTCTGGAGTGCTAAATTGCTGGGTTTGTCCTTCAGGGCGATCTTGTAAGAGAAGGAAAAAAAAAACAAAAAAAAATCACAGCTTTAGTCATAGTTGCCATTGTGAAGTAACTTCTCCCTCCACCAGTTCGTCAAACAGCAATAGCTGAACAGTAAGAGCTGCACAGAGTCAGTGGCAGAACTGAAACCAAGCCTCAAAAACATTCAGGGTTCAGTCCTGTGATCAGCACACGAGTCACTTCTCATTTGACTTGAACCCTGACTCGGGGTGGTGGAGCTCCTGGTCAGGCTCAGAGACGGCAGCTTTGAAGTTCCTGCTCATGCAGGAGCAAAACGAACCTTTGCAAAGCAGCCCCTCTGCTTAGCATCATTTAAAAAAAAAATCACAGTAGAGGTGACCACAGGAAATAATGTCAATCATTATTTTAACCACAATTCGTCTCTGTTTCCCAACAACTAAGTTGTGCGTATCAAGGCACTTCACATCAGACCACATTTTAGTGAAACTCCCTATGTAGTGATCGGGTATTGTGATACGTGTTTTTTAGCTGAGTGAGGTAGAATAATAAAAGGCTTTTGGGATTAGTGTCATTCAGCTTTTGTGAAAAATCTCCCATCTCAGTGAATGAAAAGATCACTTAGATCTTCCAGGAGATCAAGCCAGAAAATTTCTTCTACTGTACCAGTTTCTTTCCTTTCTCAATGTGTTTTAAAAGAGAGTTTCAAGTTCTTAGAAGAGCCTATTAATTCCTTTCCACACTGCTGAGTCATTTCCACCAGGGATGCCACAGAAAAAGAACCGGTGACAGTGTTAACTACATGGTTCTGCTTTTGTGAAAATAGCCTGCAACGTCAAAGGGAAGAGGGGAGGGAGAAATCCCTGGAGAAAGCCACACGGGCCAGCTGAAGTGGAAGGATGTTTGTTGTGTTCTCAGCTCTGCCACAAATGCAAGGGGAGTGGAGGGAAAAAAAGGCACCAGGACCAGGTGACTTTTCCTGCACAAACTCAGCAGACAGAACACCTCAAAAAAAAAAAATACTCGAGGTCCTTGGATGGTCTAAAGATACCACTTTTCCCAGGTCACTCTGCTATATGAAAGACCCTTTCAGACACCATGTAGTGAAAAGACAGCCTGTGGAGCTGCTTCTCTCAAAAGAGCTTTACAAGCATCCACCATTCCCAGCATCTGGGGACATGTTCTTCTTCTTACAGGTGAGAAGGATGGTGGAGTGGCAGAACGCCTTGATTTATGGGTGCCTGTTCTGCATCGTCTCCAGCAGGTCTCACTCGGGGTGCCAAGCGCACCCCACTGAGAAGCATCTCTCACAAACTGAGTTGCCAGTTAGGCTACAAAGCCAAACCCAGGAATGTCTTTTCCTGTCCCTTTGAAACACTGGACCATCCTCTCAAGAATTCAACTCTGTTTTCCCAAGAAAAGCCTTACTTTTAGTTGGTTGCGTATCTTCATCTAGATGACCGTGAAGAGTGAGCTATGGGACAGAAACAAAGCAAGAACATGAGAACTGCCCCTTGTTCTGTCTCACAGCAGCCAGGAACAGATGGAGGAACGGAAGAAACAGGAGCAACTCAAAACAATTCAATTCCCCTGGTTTGCTTAGATTCAACAAACCTTGCTGACTAACCCCGTTACTGTGTCCTACACTTAGAAATCTCAGGACACAGCGAGATTCTGTTCCTGGTCTGTTTTGCTGCCTCTCTAGTTTTTGATAATCTGGAAGTGAGCCTGAGCCATGGATTGAAAACCGCTGTTACTTAGGGAACTGAGCACACCTGAGGAATTTGAACCCATCCCCAAAGAAAGTAAAAGGTACACAAGGCGCCCTACTCACTTCCTGGGAATCTCTGGAGGAGGTATCATCCAGGTCAGAGGTCTGAAATAAAACCAGTGTGAATTAATCATTCTTCATAAGCAAGGAAGTGGTAGTAAGGGAATAAACAGGAGACTGAAAGCTCCAGAAAACAGGGAAGTGTGGACTTCCTCCCTCCTACACTCCTGTCTGACCACTTGGAGAAAGCACACGAGATGCCACGCTAATTAAAAGCCCCTGTATACCTAATTTAATTCCAAAAACTTTAGCACCCTCACACCCTGCTCCCATTTCATCCAAATGGCACATACACGGTCTCTAAATAGAGCTCACTCTTTGGTGGTTGAGGATCCCCTCATTATCTTTGGACGTGCTCCAAACACAAAAAGCCTCAGCGTGTATCGGTCTGGCTTATCTGTGCCTGGAACCAGGGTGAGGTAATAGGATCCATCACGTTCATTTTCTAAACTTGGTGTTTGCATGGGGATGGCTACCCACAGAGCTGGCACCGAATCCAAACCGCTTTGGTGCAAAGGCCTCAGAACGGCCATGCTCTGGCCCTACACAGCTCCCCAACCCACCCCACGGACGACAATCCCGCAGATGTACCGGTGTGGGGAGCTCCAGCTGCAACCTCTTCAGCTTGGCTTCAGTAGCCAGTAACTGACTCTCCTTTTGGAAGAGCTGCAGTTGCATTTCGTCACATCGCTCCCCCAGCTCCCGGATCTGCTTGCGGTACGTGTCCCTCTCCACCAGGTTCTTGGAGTACTGCATGTAGAACTGTTCCCGGGTCAGGAGCGCCTGGCGTGAGGGACAACGTGCCACAACATGTCACACAACAGCACATTCAGTACAGTATCTGCCCACTCCGAGCAGTGAAGCAGCAATTAGCAGAAGCTCCCAGAGGAATGTTTCATCACCTGGTCTCTCTCTGCAGCCACTTCCTCCATCTGCTGCAAGACAGCTTCAATCCGTTTTTTATACATCTGGGAGTCCTTCCTCAGAGACGTGCACTGTAGTTCAAGCATTTCTTTTTCCTCCGCGTACTGTCGAAACAAGGTCAAAACCACCTGTTTGTGGGCAGAGCCTGAGCTGGACTCTCCCCACTTCTGCTCTGTGCCACAGGTCACTACAGCCAGACCTCCACACAACACCAAAGTCCAGCCTGACTGTCCAGTTGGGGCAAGGCCAACCAAAAGGTTGGTCAACATGACTCAGTGAAGTGCTGACATGTTGGATTTACATGTATCTGAGCTGTCAATCGAGATAAAAGCTCCCACCACCCTCCAGGCTGAGGCAGGGACTGTTAAATAATGAAGCATTAACAGGCAGCAGTTAACGCCACAGAATGCTAAAATATTAGCGTGCCTTTTTCAACAAACTATAACACAGACACTAGAGTAGCAGCAGAAGGGATTAGTGCTGAGCAGCTCCTCTCTTTCAGAAGCAAGATGTGGCAGGTGCTTCATCTGCCTGTCCTACCCACTGACCCTCAGCGGGAACTTGCACCGCAGCACATACTCTGTCTTGGAGCGCCTCTGCTCGCCGCAGCTCCTTGCGAAGGCTGTAAATGGTGTTCATCAGCTCCCGCCGTTCTTCTAGTAGCTGGCTACAGTCCTTCTCCAGAGTCTCGCTGGAGAGGCTCTTCTCCAAATTCTGTTCTCTGGCAACCTGCTGGACAAAGAAGTGAGATAAAGCAACCATCTAAATCCATATTAACGCCCTCCCTGCAGCGCCATGTGCTCTGTTTGACTCAGGAGAACAAAGCCAGAACTGACCCATACAACTTCAAAGCAGTCCCATCGCTTTCCTGGCTGCTACAATCACTTCTCAGGAGTCCATTTCCAACCCCCCCACCAACCTGAAGAGTGTTCTCCAGCTCCTGATTCTTGGCCAAGAGAAACTCCTTCTCCTGCTGGATCTCCCACATCACCTCATGGCTCGGACGCTGCTCTATGGCGTGCTTCAGTTTCATTGTGTGCTTACGCTCCAGCTTGCAGTCATCCTCAGCCTTCATGAGGCTGTGCTTCAAGTGATCGATCTACAAGAAGGTTCAGAGCTCATCAACAACAAACAGAAAACTCTGGCCTGCACAAGCAGTTCTCTCTCCATTCCCCAGGCAAACATGGGGCAAATTTCTCTCCAGCTTTGTTTTCCTCAGGTGGTTTGGTGCTCTGGGGACCGGAGTCCTGCCTGTGTGCTAAATGGATACAACAAGTTGCTCTTTTGAGAGGGCCCAGTCTTGAATGATGGGAAAACTGTTAATTCTTCACAGAACAACTTGAGCTGTGGACCACCAGACATGGCATCTGCTAGAGAAGATGCACAGAACTCATGCTGGACTGATCCAGACCACTCTGGGCAAAGGCACATCTGGTGCAGCCTTCCAGGGATCAGGTAAGAAGCAGAAGCTTGAGGAAAAAAGTCACTGACCTCTAGCATCAGGTCCCGGTTCTTCATGAGGGCAGCGCTCTTCTCCTCGCTCTGTTTGGCGTAGCTCATTGCCAGGCTGTAGTTCTCATCCTTGCACTTGCGCAGCTCCTTGCTCAGGCTGTCCCTCTCCTCCTTCATCTTCTGCACCCGCTCCTGGTGCTTGCGGAGGAGGCTGTCCCTCACCCACATCTCCCTGATCGTGTCCTCCTTGGTGCGCAGCCACACGGTGAGCTCCTGGGCTTTCCGCCGCTCCTCCTGCACGGTGCTCTGCAGCTTCGTGATCTCGTTCATCAGGAGCTGGCTCAGGCCGGATTCCCCAGCGGTGTCTGTTTGGTGGGCAGGAATCAGCCATCGCTGTCCTGTCTGCTCCCCGGACACACGTACAGCACCGGTTCCCACCCGCTGTCACTGCAGCTGGGGATCATCACATGCCACGCGCAAGCACGCAAAGCCTGAAGACACGTGTGATCGAATTATCCCCCCTGCTTCCCCTCTGCTCTGTGCCTTTCTACACCACGGCGTCACTGACAGAACAAAATTGATCCTTGTGCTTCCTCCTCCACCCTCCTGGGTCCAGCCTGTGACACCAGACGGCCCGGCCATTCTTGCCAGAGCCTTTCTGAAGCACACAGGGAACAAGGCAGGGAACGCTCCCGATTCTGCTCACCGAAGTTGGGGAAAACAGAGGTGAATCCCCCCTTAATTTGCACAGCAACACCAAACAAAGAGCTGTTTTTTCGGAACACAAACATTACCTATAATCGTAGAGAAAACCCTGCTGGGCTCCTTGCCTGTTATTTTCTTATACAGTTGTGGATAATAAAGCTCAAGACTCTCCAGAAATGCCTCAAAGCCCTTGTGTCCTGTTCGTTGAAGAATGTCCAGAAGAACACCTGAAATAATAGCAACAGGATGTTCTATTGATTTATTTCTCTCTTTACCTATTTCTAACAGAACAACATAACATTCCTGCTTTCCCTGCAATGATGTGCTGCGGAAAGGGAAGGGAAAGGGGCTGCTGAGCAGCAACGACAGCGTTTGTGTCTAAACACATGGTGACCTAGAAGCAACGCGTTCCTCCAGGTCCAGTCCGTTCTGATCTGCTCTCAAGAGCCAACAGAGCACAGGAACATCTACAGAGGCGAAGCTGCACTTCACCCACCTGCCTTGCGCTTGCGCATCACCAGGCTGGGGTCATTGAGGACTTGTTCCTCATCGTCATGGTTGATCACTTTGCACTGGCGAAGGTAAGGCGTTATACGGGAAGGATCGATCACAGAGATCAGCTTCACCCGGAAGTTTTCCAGGTTATTCCAACATGTCTCATCGTTATCTTCTTCCAACATGTTGGTGAGTGAGAAGGACTGGCGAGCAGTGCTGCCCTGTCTTGGAAAAACAAAACCAGAAAACAAACAAGCAGACTCTGAGCCTCCTAGGGGACTGGGGGGTGGTGCTGAAACCAAGTGTGTTAACAGCCCGAGAATGGAAAAGCGCCTTTTATATACAGGAACACATCTCCCACGTGGTCTTTAAGTCAGTGCTTGCAAATCATCCGCACAACACGCTGCAGTCATACCTGGAAGAAGAGTGTGGTACCAGACTGGAGACAGCAGCAGCTGCCAGGCTAGTGCCAAAGCTGCTGCCTCAGATGTGAAGGAGAGCTGGCGTGAAATTCTGAGAAAACAGAAGCCACCAAAGCTTGAAGATGTCCCTCCAACCAGCTGAACATCTCCCCTATCTCACTGCAAGAGGAAAGTGAAACTATTTAGCAACAGGTCCACTGGTGATAGGCAAGTCATTGAGAGCCCCATGACCAGAGGAAAATCCAACTAACTCTAGATTCCCAACAGCGTACCCCAAGAACGGGCTGTCAAATCTCACTGACTTCACCATGGGTTCTCCAGATGCTCAGCTGTGCTTAGAATTAAATCTTTAATCCCAATGAACGATACAAAAAGGGTTGGAACACAACAAGATAAGTTGATGGCAAACTGCAACTTTCCAATTTGAAACTAAGCATGTTCTGAAGAAGTGCAAACATGTTTAAAGCTCTTCTAATGAGCTGTTGTCTCTGCTTTATGAACAGTTCACTCTTCCATCTCCCAGCATTCAGGAGATCCCTGTATTCTGTCTGACCACACAGTCACTGCATCTAACACCCACGAAAGTCTCCGTGAACACCCCAATCGCAACAGCCTTAACTGGGTTCAGCAGTAATCACACAAAAGCTGGTTTTCTGCGTGCTTCATCCATAGACAAAGAAAGGGAATGTACAGCTGTGTGAAGCATGCGCCAGGAATGCTGCCTCTCACATCCACCTCACAGATCTCACCTGTGCAGCTTCAGCAATTGATGGTCACAAACACCCCTGTGTGACAAACACACAGCCTGAGAGGCCGCTCTATACCCAGGTTTCTTCGCCTTTGGAATACTTGTTAAATGTTACATTGTCAATTAACTTCAACGAGCTGGGCTGACACAGAATTGTCACTTGTCATGGAGAATTGTCACTTGTCACGGAGAAAATCCTTTGCTCTGCCTGACGTCAAACCAGCCCCAGCACATTACAAGAAATGCATTCCCCTGTTGATAAACACCACAGCTTTCCCTCAGAGCTGTAAAATAAAAACATCTTCCTCACTAAAATAAACCATTCTGCATTATATGGACCAACCTGAGCCTGTGCAGCCAAAAGCCTCCTTGTCTCCTCTCCTGGTCCAGAAACACTCATCTGTGTCCTGGCTCTGAGAAAACTTGTCTTGGGTGCAGCCTCCCTTTCTATTCCGGCAAGAGCAAAGATCATTCCAGGAGCAAAACTGGTTTGAGAAAAGAGGAAACTACTTGGCTATACTCTGAGACGGGAAAGGGAAGGAAAAAAATAGAAATTAAAAAAAAAAGGGGAAGCCAGAATGGGTGATGGGGGAGAAGAAAAACACTGGTCACATTGCAAGCCAGCAGCATTACTACACATTGATTTTAAACTCATTCTGCCTGTTTTCCAGCTAGAGTCCAGAAAGTTTCTTTGTGTAGTGGTCAGAAAGTCTCAAAAGCGTGAAGGTCACAGGTGTAGGTCTGTCCAGCTGATTTCAGGGGACAAAACAACCTGGAGTTTGAAGGAAAAGGCTCTTCAAATGGCCCTTCAGCTGTTAACATCTTCGTACAGGAAAGCAAGTGGCAGCAAAAACTGTCTCTCAGTTTAGAGTTCAGCCAAAAAGAATGATTTCTCTAATAATGCCTCTAATTCTGGATGTCCTTAAGCTTCAAGCGTAATTTTGACAACTCAGTATTTTGAGGGAAAAGGAGTGAAGTCTTGGCAAAGCAAGGAACATAACCCACGATTCCCAAATTACAGGCTGTGGCTCTAATGATAATTAAAGGAGCAGCACAGCCAGCAGCGCTGTGATTTTAAGCATCAACATCATACCTTTGACTGCCTCCCCGCCTTCCCGCAGCCCTGAACTGCAGCTGCAACAAGAACTCACTAACATTCTGTTTTACAAAAGTCTCAAGAACACACACGCTCTGATACCATGGCAGCGTGACACATTTTCCCATTAGCTTCCCACTCTACTCTTTGTTCTGCTTTTGAAGTTTCTGGAGAGTTTCTCCATGTTATCATTAGGAGTTGGGCAGAGATGCTCAGAGATTCTTTAAGCCTGTGCTCTTGCTTAGACATTAAATTAGCTTTATACTAAAAAAAGATACAGTACCTCTTTTAGCTATGCCCTTGCTGAAGGTAATCAGGACATCTGCTAATTAACCAATCTAGCCTCAGCAGGTTTTGTTCTATAGTAACAGATCCGTTTAATGCTGAAAAAGAACAAAGACAGCTGATTCTTATAGTTATGCAAAGTGTTTTGCACAAGCAGTAAGATTACAAGGGCATTTCTTGAATGGCATTTGCAAAGGAAAACAATCGTTTGGTGCACAGGTCACTTCTACTGCCAGGGCCTCACAGTAACAGCCCTGTGCTGAACAGCACATAGAACTGCATGGCAGAGATCTGAATTTCTGGGAAAAATGTTATCTATACTGGCTTATGGAAAATAAAGCACACTTCAGAAGGAAAACCATTTCACAATCCTTCCTTTTGCTCCATAATGGCTTGACACGCAATTACAGCCACACGGGTACCCCCTGCCCCAGCTCTCGTGGCAGTTCCACCTCCCAGCGCTCTGAACTCACCACCACACTCCCTCAGGTTTAACCAGTGAGGTGGAACAAAGCTTCCTGCAGCACTTTCCCACTAGATTTTATCAGCTTTGACTCAGCTAGCCTTGCACATCTCTGTAAGACAGAAATTGCTGGTTTATGAATGAAGAAATAAGTTTTTGTTAAGTGATTTGCTAATGTTTGCACAGGGCAGGCTGTGGAAGAATGAAGAAAGAATCCAAGCCTAATTCACTCCTGCATTTTCAGCCACATGCATATTCATTTTCCACATTCTCCCTGGTTTTCATGCAGCTTGCAAACTTCATTTTTCTCATTAGCAATCACACTCATACACACGTTATTAAAAGCACCGTTTAGCCAAAAAAAACCCACACAGAATATGCTGGTAATTTTTAAGTGAGAAAAATAAAACATCTGTATTTCAACAAACACTCAAGACTCATTTTGATACAAAATTAATCTGCTGCTTATCCAGCAGTATTCAGTCAGTTAGCTATCAAGCCAAACCACTGTCACAGCACTAAAAAGCCACCCAATGCACAACATATTGTGAACATGGATAAGCATTCACATAAATAGGGGCTAGCACAAAAAGGAAATAAATAACCACCATTGCTGGTTCCCCCAGATCTCCAGCAATCTTCCCCACAAGCATCTATGCCAGGTGCCAGTTGGAAAGAGAACAGAACTGGTCTGTGCCTGGAAGGCTTCCCTCCAGCCACTTTGTTCCATTTTTTGCAACTTGTCTAAAGACGCAGACTTTGTTGGGCGATGGGGAAACCAGTCCAGCCATTTTCCTCTCTTCTCCGGGTCCCTGTAGTCTGTTGGAAAGTGTTCAAAGTGAATAGTGCAAAGAGTATCTCCTGCTGCGGGGTAGGGAGGCAGACTTCATGCACATGGCTCCTGGAACAAAGCACAACAACTCCTATTAGTCACAGCATTTTTATAGGGAAGCTGCTGTTTTGGAGCTTCTAAAACCAATTTTAAAGGTAAAACCCAAACAGTCTCATCTTGACAACTATGTTCATCAAGCACCACTCATGTTCATCTGGTCTATTTCTCCAAAAGCCTCAACATATATTAACATCACACACTTATACCCTATAGAAGCTGCTGTTATACATCTAGATAAATGAAGCCATACAAAGGGAAAAAAAACCCCACAAAGTTGGCCAAAGATCAAGTGTTAACGACAAACTCCAACGAGGTACCCACTTGCTCGCTGGAACCTGCAGCAAGGATTTACTTTGGCTTGTTGCGAGTGTTCAGCACTCATACACAAACCCTCCCATCAGCAGCCGCTGCCCAGGCTTTCCTGGCCCACAAACCCTGACTCTCTTATTATTAAACGAGTTTTATTTTAGCAGCCAAGTCTGTAGGGTGCTACCAACCAAGTCTAATATCAGTAGGCAGCAGCACGGACTAAAAGGCTGTCAAATGTTTGAACTTCCTGACTTTCGTATATAATTTTATCATGCAGACATCAACTTCCTTCCCCCTGAAAGTTCAAGTGTTAGTTTTAGTCTGTGATTAATGGGTGATTGTAGAACTCTGTGTCCTCATGGAACAAAAGCCGAGATAATTTCACTCCTTTCCTAGGACCATGATTCATTGTCTAAGCTGTACCACAGACGGATGCATTTTAAGTTCTCTTCTTGGGCACGAAATACAAGATTCACAGAGTAGCTACTAACATTTCCTTCTCATATCCTCCTCCTTTTCCTGAAGCGGGCGCTTCTCCTGATTTGAGGAGCATCAGCCACATCGGCACCGGAGTCCCAGACAGATTGTGCAGCAATCTCTCCAGCTCCCGTGTCCTGCAACAGAAGCAGAAGAGACTATCGAGACCATGCGAGTTGGCATCACTGCAAAGAACCCCTTCCGCCAGCTTTTTGTATTAGGGAGCTCAGAAAGCTTTCCAAAACAGGAAATTATGGCTTACATCGATCCTTATACTTAATAATCTCTAGTCATATAAAACAATTAAGGAGGAAGACCTCAAATGGCAATAGGAGCAAATGCAGAAAACTCTCCTAATATTATTGGGGTTTAAAGGACACATGCAGTGAAAAAAAAGGGCCTGATTTCAAAAATACAGGAGTCTGTGCAGCAGATTATAAACTGTAAGAGGAAACGAGCTTTGATACCCACTCCTGGGTATCAAACATGAACATGAAACACAGGCTTTTTGCTCGTGAGTACTAAGGGACTCGCAGCTGAGCTACAGAGCTTTTCCTTTTATCAGCTGCAAGCCCGTGCTTCTTCAGGGCCACATTTCTCCTACATTTAATTAACAGTGGGAGCAATATTTAGCTGGCAGTAACTTTCTGCTTTTATTCCCTGGCACCTCTGTTTTACCTGATTTAGTGCATCAGCATCTTTGTCTCCAGGCTCATCAGCAACTGTCCCATCCAGCCGCACACCTGTTAATTCATTCCCACAGCTCTCTTCCTCAGATGCTTCCTTCTCACTCTGCCACTCCTCTTCATCACTCTCTTCATATTGCTTCCTGCTGCCTGACAGAGTTGTTATCACTTTTGGAGGAGGCAGAGTTGCCAGTACAGCTGGGAGTGTAAAGGCTGCCAGGAATCTGGCTTTCAGCAGGAGGTAGGCAGGGTTATCGCCAAGTTCCCGCTGCACCAGTTCTCCGATAGCGTCCAAATCTACCCCAGTGCCCCCATCCTGACCAGTATCAGAAGGCAGAAGAGAGGCCGCTTGCTCTTCCAGAGCTGCTTTCTGCAGAAGTAGCCTGGAGAGAGTTTTTAAGTTGCACAGAAAAGGCGGGAAATAAGGCAACCTGGTTTGCAGGGATGGCACCTGGACACCTCGTTTCCCACTCAGCCACTCCTTCACTACCCCCTCATCTTCGAGGGAAATCAGGCTGAAGTCAAGTAGGTTTTTTTCCGCACTGGACGTGGTTGGCTGGGCTGGGGTGTCAGCTGCCTGCGTAGTCTGTGGTTTGGAGGCAATAGGTGTATTTTTCAGTGCTTGTGCAGCAAAACCATCAGTGTTTCCTGGAACATCATTACAAGGAACTGGATTTCCTGGCTGGAGCACAAGCCCTTTTGCGATGACACTTGAACTGGAGGATGATCCATTTGTTGTAATGGAGTCATGGCTCTTTCCCGAGCTAGAAAGACTCGACGCAGGTTGGGAATCAGACCCTTGAGTGCTTGCAGGCAGCTGTGATTGAGGCAGCAGCACAGCATGCAGGGCTGGAGCACCAGCTGGAAGAGCAGTCTGAGCCAGGGAGAAGTCAGAGGCCTTGGAGGAGCCATCTGAACATGCAGGTGTTGCAGAAGAAACGCTGGATGTGGCACAGCCAGCACTCTCCGAGGTCACGGGTAGAACTGTAGAATGGTTGGCTGTCTTGCCCAAAGGTGCTTCTCCGGCTAACTGGGCACTCGGTGCTTTTGTCTCTGCACCGCTGGGCTGAGGCGTCTTTGCTGCCGCTGGTACAGGAGGCACCCCTGAGACAGACCCATTGCTGTTGGAAGTCACAGTTGTCTCACACTGATTTGTCACAGCAGGAGCTGGCAGTCCTTGGGGAACACTCACCACGGTTTGTACAGCGGCGGGGAGCAAAGCCTGTGGCGTTACAACCCATGTGAATGGCAGGATGCTGTTGGGAAGCAAATGCGAACCAGTTTGTGGAGTTACAAGAGCAGGCAAGAGACTGACTGGCCTCTGCTGAGGCGCATCACTGTTCGGCTCACAGGCAACTGGTGTGGAAAGAGACAATTTGCTGGCACCAGACTCAATGCCAACAGGCACCACTGTAATCTGATGTGGCACAAAAGCTTGGTTTTGCAACAGTACTGAAGCTGAGCTACCAGCCAGGACCTGACCACTGCTCCCTCCCGGATCTGGGGCCTTCTCTGCTGCAGCTGGATTCAAGCCTGGAAAAAATGCTCCCTCGGGGCTGCTTTCCGAAGCTTGCTCTTTTAGTTCTTTACTGGATTGTGGTTCTGTCCCTTGTGAGGAACCAGGGCTTTCCCCAGTTTCTGGCACTGATGAGGAATGGTTTCCAAGCACGATAGTGGTAGAAGTTGAAGCCGCAACAGAAGTAAATGCTGGCAATGGAGCTGGTGCACGCTGTACTTGGCCATTTGTACAACCGGCTGCTGCAGGTTTGTTCCCTGCTTGTGCAGAAGGAACGATTTGCTGGGGTGGATGCTGGATTATCAGTGGTCCCGAAACCAGCATCTGTGGGGCAACAAACACTGTCCTTTGCATAGCTTTCTTAGCCCGGGATTCTCTTAGCCGCTTCTCTCTCAGTAATTCTGAGACAGTTTTAGGCTTCTGCCTTTGCCCTTGGGCTGGAAGAGCTCCCTGCGCGGCAGGAGCGCAGCTCTCCAAGGCAGCAGTGCTCTCCTTTGATTTTGAGGCAACAGGTCTCCTGACAACGTTCCTCGGGATGCCCCTTCGGGAGTTCCTCTGAGTACAAGACTGTGATGGATTGCCTGTAGAGGAGGGGAAATGAAAGTAAAAAAAAAATAAAGGATTGAACAGTATTTTCAAAAGCCATACCTTAGCTATTAAGCATCAAGTACCCTGCAGTAGCAAAATTCCTATTTGTGAGTGTTCCTACAACAGTATAGTCTGGATTTAATCCAGCCCCATCCTGACATCCTTCAGGTAACTCTGATGCATCAAGCTTACCACTTGTTCAGTGCTGATGTAATTTTCCCCAGAAATCACAGATGGGCTAGGAATGCACCTTAACAGCGCACAGGAGGAACGGCCCTGCTCAGCACTCCAGGAACAACGACCTGCGGTTCCGTTGGTGCCAGCACGTTCACTACAGCCAGCGCCTTGCTGGAGAAAACCATTAACAGCGATAGTCTACAGAACTGGTGGCCCAGCACCACTGGTCCCTCAGCCCTTCAGTATTTTTTACAGTTCTTACCAACGGGTAAAATATTTAGCCAATAACTGAAAGATCCAAGAGCTAGCAAAAATGACAATGTAGTTTTGTTCCAAAAATTCTCCTTCAGTTAAATTGGTCATTAATGTAACAGTGATGAATTATGTGAAAGTTCTTGCACATCATAGAAATAAATGTTCTGGTATGTACCTGAAGAAGTCTCCGTATTTTGGGAAGCCTGCCAAAGAAAAAAAAAAAAAGAAATTATACTTCTGAGATACCTAAAGATCATTAAAACAGCACAGATGTGAATCAAGCCCACACCGGTCAACATCCTGTATATTTGATTGTGCTTCTGAACCAAACCAAACTGGTAACACACACAAAAAGCACCACTGGCCACACACAATGAAAAATCTCTACTTTAGTCAAGAAAATAAAAAGGGAAAAGCTTAGAAACAGATCGTGTGCAATACCTGCTGAGGGCTTCTTGCATTAGCACTAAGCAGCTCTGCCTGCCTTTGCCTTCTCTCACGAATAATCTTCATGCAGCCATTGGTATCAATCTGGAAGAGCTGCAAGATGAGAATTTCATTAAAATTTGATTGAGAACAAAAATGGGCTGGTAGAGCCAGCAACAATACAAGATGGATAGGAGAAGCTTCACATGCAAGGTTCTGGGGACATTTTTGCACTTACAGGAAAAAACCTCACAGTATTAGATTTTGGATACAGGATTTCTTTGAGAAACATCATACGCAAACCATGAGGTCAGATTAACCCAGTAATTAGATGATTATTTAAGGAACAAAGCTAAACCACCTATTTAAGCACCAAATGCAGAAATAAAGATTACCACAGTTTGAAAGCAGATAATGCTACTAAGACAGCAAAACCTACCTGAAGGAAAAGTGTGAACAGGGGAGTGCTTGCAAGACTGACCGACTTAATCTTCTCTTGAATAGACTCAGCTGGAAAAAAGTCCAACATCAAAATCAGCTGGGCATTCGCTGACAAGATGTCAGAAAGCAGGGACAAAAAGCAGGGCAGTTCTGTCCCTGATGGTCACCACTACCTTTTGTCTGATGAAAACCCATCTTCCCAGTCTGGAAGGTGCACGGCAGCAGTACATTGCCCACCCATGGTGTCACTGCCATGAGAAGCCTTCTGTCAAGGTTCAGTCTTCTCAAACGCCCTCTCTCTTGACGATAAGTTTTCTCCGTGATGTTCTGCAGCCCTTGAACCTTCTGGCCAGATGTACTAACTCCAGACATTTTTGTTAAAGCGGTGGGAGATTTTAGCATCTTCGCCAGCTGTGCGTAAACAAATACACAGTTAGAGTTCCAACTGGGAAGGTTCTACCATAACTAGTCCCAAGACAAACTATTCATGGGGTAGTCGTGAAAAAAAATTATGAGCTTTTCCTCTTGGGACTACAGTGCAGGAAGATCCACGACTGTATCAAAAGCCATTTCCCACTAAACGCCGCCTAGTAGCACTCACATCACAAGAGCAGACAAGACAGAAGAGGCACTTACAATTTTCCTCTGGAAGCATGTGTTATTTCTTAATGCTCTTCTCACATTCTCCAGGCTAACCCGTAGCACTTGCTTGCCACATCTGAAAGCCTTAAAGCAAAAGCATACAAGAAAAGATAAAAGGAAAAGTATCTCACAGAAGGTTACTTGCACTGACTATACACAGAAGGTACAAAAATTTCCAACATTCCTGCTGTTGGAAGTATCTTATTAAATGAAATCAGCCCCGAAGTGCAGATGCTTAGCTTACCTTTTAGTCCTTGTGCATTATCGCATATCAAATCTCTACTTTGTAAAAGCCTCTGTGTGCTAGGAGGGTTTGCACTGTTTCAGTATCTGATTAGGGGTGAAAACCCAGCTCAAAATCAGATACAGATGTATAAGTAACTTAATTCTCCCAAACTTTAAGCCTGTACACCCTAATCACCAGGGCAGGGAGACACCACAATTCACTGGCCAATTCTGCCTCATAAAGATCTAAAAAAAAGTTTTGTTTCTTTCCTACGTGTAGGAAAGAACACAGCTATTTTCTAGGTAACGCATGGGGAGTCAGCGCTAGAAATTTCTGTTTAATCCCACAGCTTCCAACAGCACCCCCCGATGGCATAGCAAGAGAGCAGCCAACAGAGGCACAAAAAAGGTTTTGCCATCCAACTCATCACACACTTTCTTTACTGCAGCAACTGAGCTTCCTGGTAATTTCTGATCTGAGCTCCAATGCCATCAAGAACAGACTGAGAATCCCAGGATTCACCTTGTTCATGATTTCTGCTGGATTCCTCACAACGATGTCTGTCGAATAGGGACGTGCGATGCCTCTCAGGAGGGTGTTCAGCTCTGATGGTTTATCGGCAACTTTGTCCTTGTCTCCTATTGCACCTGGAAGTTCACTCGCAGGAGAGAAAAGGGATGGAGTTTGGTATCTTCCCTTGTTTGACTCCTGTGTATTTGTCTGTGTTGGTATCCACAGATCAATGCTGGGAATTGCACACTCCTCCTTCTTTGTCGTCGTCTCCTCCTCTGAACTGTCTGTTAAGTCCAGTTCTACGTCCTCACTGCTGCTCTCTGAAGAGCTGGAACTCTCTTGCACGTGTCGGTGTTTTGGTGGCCTAGATTTTTTCTGCTCAGTCAAAAACAGCACAGGCAAGTTTCAGGCAGTGTTCACCATTCACTTGCAAATCTCTCAAACTTAACTTCTGCTAAGGTTAACTAAACCCAGTACGATTGACAATTGCCTTTGGACCCAGATTTTTATTGGTTTAGATTCTTGTATGCAAAGAAAAAGCTGCAGATAGAGACAAGTGTGCATTAAGAACTGGTGCACGTGGAAGGACAAACTGAGTACAGTTGCACCCATGTTGACACATTCAGCTTCCCAATTTTTGTATTGATTTCACAGGATTTTGCTTTTAGTTTAGAGAATCTTAATTAAAGAGAAGGGACTACAACATAGCAGGATTTTGTACAATACCTTAGACCCAATCATGAGTTTCCACTTGCTCAAACATTGGGAGCCAGTCCGATGTGGCAATTGAGAAGCGATTTTACTCCAGTGACCTAAAAAGGATGAAGAGTAGCACGTACCTATTAATGCAACAAACTGAGTGATGGGCCTTTTCAGTGCAGAACATTATATACATATTATACATTTCCTTGTAAAACAAAGTTACTATATGAATTGATCTCAAAACCCCAATCCTCATTAGTGTACTTCGATCACACTCTGCACTACTATACACTCAGCTCAAGTTAGAAACTACAACAAATGAACTGGTGATGAAAACCCTGGCAGAACTACACACTCCTTTGCAACACTAAGAGAGCGCTTAGAAGAAAGCTTCAGCTGAATGCTGAAAAGCTTCTATTTATTAAGGAAAGTTTTCTTAGAGAAAAGAAGAGAACTCTGTCACAGGTTGTTTAGAGGGGAACTCACCCCTCTGAACTGTCACAGCTCTGACTGCTAACATGGCTACAGAACTCTTCACTACACAATCCCTCAAAAACCGAATTTCCAGGAACAGACTACACGATCTAAGGAAGGCCGCAAATATCAGTATGAAGCAGAGCCTCCTTATCAGCTGCAGGGCTTAAAATAAAAAGGAGAAAACTTAAATGAATTCCTTAATAGCACTTACTTCTCTAAGCTTCCAAAGTTCGAGACACAGAAACACTTACCCAGGCCATGCTTTTGAACCAGTTCAATTAGCTGCTCCTCTTCCTCTAAACTCCACTTGCCTTTCTTGACATCACAGTGCAATGCTTTTAAGTACCTTCAAATGAAAACATCAAAGTAAGAAAGATTCAATTCTGCTTGTACAGTTCCGATCATCACCACACACTCTGAGGCTGAACAAAACCAGCATTCTTTATCAGATCTTTTATTTTTGTAAAGGGTCCCATTCCTACTCCTTTAATAGAGCACAGCTACAATCTCTTTGTTCTCAAAAATATCAGGCCACGTGATTAGGAATTACAACAAGCAGCTGTGAAACAGGTTACTGAAATTAGGACATACTGTACTCAAAGTCTCCTGAAGTTGAGTCTGAGGCTGAAAAATGCTCAGCACCTTGTTATTGGTGCTCTGTTACAGCACTGACGAGATCGTTTGCACAGACGCACACAATACAGGGGTGAGACCTGCCCTCCCTACACGCCCTCATTCACGCTTTATGACCCCTTTGCTTTATTCTGAGCAACATCCTTCCCAACTTCTAACCCCCAGGCAACCATACTGAGGGAGCAGAATGTCACAGGCAACAACGCACTGTTCTCTCTGTTAAACTCAGTTTCAGCTGTAACTAGAAATGCCGGGTTACGTGGAGACAATGTTAGTGACTATATTTAGATCATAACCACTTTTTACAAAACAGTCCTTAAGGTGACAGTGGTTTAAGCAAATCAAACATATTTGTAAAATAAGTTGCACCTTGGCTCTGTGTAATAAACTTGAAAGCACCGTTGCTACATTTAACATACTTACCGATCTCTGCACTGAGCATCGCTCCTTCCTGGAACTTCTGTCCGAATTTTGTACCAGTCACGCTCTCCATACTTCTTAACTGCAGCCAACAACATCTACGGTAATCAGACAAAGCAAGAGTCGAAATTCTCATTAGTAATAATCCTAATAGGCCTGAGACTGAAGCAGTGGTATTTGTTTCCACTGTGTTGTAAACCTCTGAACAAAAGCGTTTAGGAGTTTCTAAGCACTCTTGACTTGTACACTGCCCATCTTGGTCCGTTTTACATTCCTTTGTGCCACTGTTAAAGCTCAGACGTATCCAGCCATGCACCATCTCACAGTCCAACCTGCCCGCTTCTTGCACCCTGCTGTTTTAGGCATCAGAGAACGGAACTTACAGCATCTTCCCTTGGTGTCCAGGGTCCTTTCTTCAAACTGGGGTCCACGCTCTTTGTCCATCGGTAAATCAGCTGAGCCGAATCTCTTCCTTCCATGTAATAAGCAACTAGAAATGCAAAGGTATATTTTAAAGTCTGTTGCAAACCATGTTTCTTCCTTTACTTACATTGTAACTGTGATATTTTCAAGCAGTAGATTGCCATAAGCAGCATTTTAATCAAACGCATCAACAAGGGATTTTTAGAAATCAGAACATCTGTAGTTTCAGATGAGCCACAGCGCTGTTGCGCCTTGCAATGATCCCACGCTAGAACAGTAAGGTGAAAACACAGAACTGTGACAGTCTGGTATTTTCTGACATTCACAGGAAATAAAACTTCATTAATTCCTTGAATCAGAGCAGGCTGGGTGCTCTAGCATGTAGAAATATTAACAGACATAAGCCTGGAAGAATGAAAAAAAAATTACAGGTGAAGGGGAGGCATTTTTACTTGTAGGTCACTTACTTTTCTTATACGGGATATGATTTCCCACTCTCATCTCTTGAACAAGCTCTAAAAGCATTTGATCTTCACCTTTGGTCCATTCTTTCCTTTTCAAATCTTTGTTATAGACTTGATATTTCTGCAAGCACTGGAAAGGTGTCCTGTTTGTCTTAATACAATGAAAAGAGAGATATGTGGATAACTGGTTATTTATGAAGGCAAGAGGAAAAGGCTAAAGTACCAAACTTTTTTGGTACTGTTCTTGAATGCTTCTCAGAAAAGCATTAATTAACAGTAACATTGTTTTCTGAAAACTGACATGAGGCACATTTAAGTCATAATTAACTGACTTGTCACCTCAGACCTTACCCCCAGCTCCTGGGCTATGGTCTGCCAGTCCAGATAACCGTGCTTAGCAGCGATTTTCTTCAGCCTCTCCATTTCCTCCTCCGTCCATTCCTTTTTGTTGATGCTTGGATGCTCTGAATTTTGCCAAAACCTCCTCAGTTCTTCTGAACTACGTTGTCCATCAAACTAAAAGAAACAGCAAAAATCTGTTTTGTCTTGTCACTGGGATTGAATCACCTGGACAGACAGGAACACTGATGCAAGGAATATATTTTGTATTCCAGATATGTCTTATTGTCAAGCATTCCAGAATTAAATCATCAAATTCAACAAGCTGAGATCACATAACCGTCAACTTTGAGAAATACATGATGGGAACAGTGGATGCAAACCAGACCAGGTCAGGTAATTCTCGAGAGAAGGGACACAGGTATCAGAAGGAATAAAACAGCTGATCTCCCAACTTACATGGATGTTTGAAATTTTCTCCCAGTCATGCTCATCAAATCTGTTTCCTAACAATTCACTTTCTGGGAGTTGGCTAAAGCAGAAGGTACAAAGAGAAAGAAAGAACCACATTAAATGGTTAATTAAACAAACACTTGCTTTGTCTTCCTGATCTTGCTTCGTCTTACTCCTCCTACCCGTTACTGATTTCCACAAGAACCGAACACTTACTACCTCAAAGCATTGCACTACGTCATAGTAACTTCGTGCAAAACAATGATTTTTTAATGAAAAACAATCCCCTACAAGATGATGCTGGTTTAGCAAGAGAAATTATTAATGCAACATCAAAATTCATTGCTCCAGATGTCTTGATGAGCAAAAGCCAAGGACTACTGAGCTCTCTGCTTCCCTGTTGCTAAATCAAGAACCATTTAAACCAGCACCTTTGTATTGGGTATACGTATTACATTTATATCAAGACCAAAACCACAGTTCTTAGTAAAGAACTGTGGAGATGAGACCTCTACAGAGTTTGAATAGCACTCGATTTTTTGCAAGCCACCACACATAAAGCTTTCTCCAAATGCCATATCTAGAAATACTCGAGGAAGGAGGGAATTTTCAGAGGAAAACTCCAAGAACAGATTTTCATTTTCACCAAGAAGACAAAAAGATGACTTCTCACTTAATTGCCTCTATTTCTTGCTCCACTTCTTTGATTTGCTTTTCCAAGATCTGTTTCTCCATTTCAGTCTTGACTTTATCCAGTTTCTGATTCCAATAACTCATCCTGTTCAAAGACATTTTTAATCATTACTTAATATCACTAGATGGGAATGAGGTCAATGGTGTCAGAATACACATGGCAAAGATGGCTTCCCCATCAGTATCATTCTTTCCTTCAAGTTTATTTCCAAACTACACAAAACTGTTTTTCATCCAGGTTTTCCCACACCTTGCTGAAGGAAGGTGGAATCTCTCCTTCCTTCATATCGAATGTTCTCATCAGGAGAAAGAAGATTTTTGCACGGTACTTACTTCAGTAGCTTTGGCTGAAGCAGGCGCTGCAAGCGGTCACTTACTATTGATTGCTGCAATAACGTCTTCTCTTTGCTTTTCCCTAAACCAAACGAGGTAATCGAGTATTTAGACATTAGTGCAAACCACTGCTAAGAAAAAGAGACCCACAGCTTTCAATACCCCTCTTAAAGTATCTCTCAGGTCTTCAGTAAGAGTTCCCCACCTAAATCACTGATGTCACGTCTGATTTGGGCAAGTCGCAGCCTCTTGCTCAGCTTTAGTTCCAAAGAAACCTGAATAAAGATCATCGCCCAGGCGCCTGCAACCACCTAGAGCTCTAAGTGTCCCCGGAACTTCTCTCATCTGAGTGCTACCCTTGCACCATCTCATTTGGTTTTGGAGCACTCAGAGGAGCTGATGCATCAAAACAAATGCAAATGAAAGAAGGGAGTCATTAATCACTCACTGAAACAATTTATGGAGCATCCCATTTACTTTTAACTACTTTTTTTTGTGGAGTCCAGTATGAAATATCAGAACTGTTGATGTTTAACTGCAAATGGGGGGGGAACTAACAATATGAATACATACATTTGTTATAGCTCTATAGAACACTGAACAGCACAAAGAGTTACTTACATTTTGTTGAAATAAGTTGTTCGAAGGATTTTATACCCTGAGCTGCCTTTTCCTTGGCATCTTCATTGGAAGGAGGGCCCTGATAAAGATTAGAAGGGTGAGATACACTGGAAGAGTCAGATACACAGAAAAATTGCCCTTTTTTCTTAGAACTTCAGCATGAACAAAAAACGTGGGGACAAGTATTATGCACGTTTGTTCCTACTTAAGACACACTACCAACTCGAGTAGGAATTAATAGTAAAATTAGCAGGCATTGCTTGGCTATTACATTAATATGTGCATGGTGACAGTTGATAACTTGACTACAACAAAAAGTCAAGATCTCTTTTTACTAGTGACCCTTTAAAAACACATGAAAAAACTAGTGATGTTTGCCTCAGAAAGTCGGTTTCCAAGACAATCAGATTTCAACAAATACTTTAAACAACAGCGTGGGATTGGATCATGGAGATGAAGACAAACAATCAAAGTTAAGTTGAAAACAAGAATGTTCAAGTGCCCTGTGGCTGGAACACCGCTCCTCAAAACTCACTTTCTGACATCACAGCCAGACATGGGTTGAACAATCACCTCCAAAAGAGGGTAAATAAGCAACAAGTCAGGAAAATAAAGGTTTCAAACTGAGGAGCGACATTCGCAGTTCCACAGTTGAAAGTAACTCAGTTACAATTTAAATCCATCATTGAAAGTCATATCAATATGTAACCTAGTTACATTTACTTACGATTCCTGTTGTTTTATCCTTAAAGTATGGCTTCATAAAATGACCCAAAAATACATTTCCTGGTAGATTTCTACCGTCTCCTGCCTTTGCCATTTTTGGACCACCAAGCTCGCACATGATCTCCTTCTGCAACACAAAAATTAAACTAAAAACTAAAATACAAGACATCAAACACCCTAGGGGTAGCAATTTTGGTGATAAGAAAGCATGGAAACATCAGTCAACCCAGAGAAGCACAGGAATGAATATTTTACTGCTGTTTCGCTCACCTGCTGTTCTTTGTTTTGAGCAATGAGAAGCTCAACTTCCTCAATCTTTTCCTGGATAACTTCCTGGTACACATGGTTCATCTGCAGACAGGTTTCTGGATCCTGCGGCAGGCTGCTTTCAATGTCATCGTCACTACTGTCAGCTTCTCCTTCCACTTCCTTGTGTCAAACAAGGCATTTAGGGAAAAGGGAGAATAACCACTGCTTTAAAAGCAGGTATGTAATGATTATTTTTGTAACTCAACACCTCTATTGTCTTACAAAGCCGATTTTCAAAGGAACAGCAGGCACAGAACTGTTCTTCTCTCGCTGGCAGCTGTTCTGAACACTCCCAGAGGCCGTCACCAGCCTCCCCCAGCTCCCTTTGCCCTGCTCATCGGTTCACCTGCTGCTGTTTGAACCAAAGCCACACTCCAAACCTTGCCAACGCCTGATCTTGTGCCATCATCCGCAAAACTGTAAGTGAACTGCAAGACACTTTACACTGGAGCTCTCTTACCTGCTAAATCTGAACCACCCCTTCAAATTTCCACCTCATTTATGCTTCTAGCGAAGCAACTCTTCCCTTACGTGATTTATCACCCCGTGCTTCAGACACAAAGCAAGACTGGCTGTTGCATGGAAGTGTCTCAGCAGATTTGTCTTGACAAACTACTTTCTCCTCTCCCGTGCTCTACAGATGTTAAGACCTTTCTCTACTAAACTTTTTTTACATGAAGTCTGAGAAAATATTCTGTTTAAAACACCACCAAAGGTGAACAGATTTATGAAAAGCCTTAGAAGTAATGTTCCCCTCAGGTACAAACCCAGTATTCTTCAGGTACAAAGAAGGAAAAGATTTTTTGATCACAAGCTGATGATTTCTTGCTCACATGCTCTGCAACCTCCCCCAGAAGCTGCTGTGTTTCCAGTGACGGATCAGCAAGCACTAGAGCAGTGAGGCCTCTGATCCCTCTCATTTGTTTTCACATGAAGAAACGTCGCTATTACATGTGAATAACAAAGTCCTGGGCAGGAATAACTAAATCTCCAGTCTATTATTAATCCTTCCCAAGCTACAGAGTCAAGCCAGCTGCCTACATTTCCCCAGAACAGAATGAAATTCCCCTTCCTCCCATCCTCTTCAGTAGACAGATAGGAAGATATACTTAAAGAGAAAGTGGTTACCATTTCGGCTTGAGAGTCTGAGCCATCATCTTCACCATCATCTGTTAAACAACAAAAATACAAAAATGCTGACTGCAGTGACATATAAAAAGAAAAGCTTCAAACACAAGACTTTTCAATTAAATCATACAGAATAAAGCGCCACATAGTCTCTCAGACATGACCATTAGTGGTTTTGACATTATCAACATTGTCATGTAAAAATCCTATTTAGTTACAGCCCACACATACATTTTTTTGTTCTAGAGTAGGAAAAAAGAGCAGCTCCTGATAACTACAGCAACAATCACGCTGCATCTTGGTCCTGCATATCACAACAAATTACAGGCTCCTGAGTGTGCAGCCAAGTGAACGTTCCAACCCAACCGACCACATAAACCTTGACAGCACCGAACAGCCTTTCCACACTCCTCAGCAATATCTGGGTTTGCAGTCAGCCTGGCCACAGATTCCTGACATGCATGATCAAAACACCAGTTGCAAGGGTGAAGCCACCAGAGGCACAGATGCCTCAACTATTAGCGCCCCCTCTTCGTTTTGAAAAACTGATTTTCGGGGGGCACAGGCAGGCTGTGAAACGGAGCAGCTCACACGGCAGAGTTTGTGTTGTCCGTTCAGCGTGGAAATGGCTGCAACTTAACTATTGACAATATCTGGAGGGCTGTCACGTTCCACGAGTCAGCTCGTTCCCCCTGCCCTGAGCAGAAAGCCCCATCCCCAGGCCTGACGGCCCTGGCACCGCCCCCGCCATCCTGCCCCGGGTTTCACCACAAAAACAGGCAAAACGTGGGTGCAGGAGGCTCCTCCCTGAGGAGACGCCTCCAACATTCGCCTGGCAGAAACGGCGGGGTTAACACGAAAACCAGACACGCGTGCGAAGAGGCAGAACGGTAACCGAACGCAGAAGCAGCGGGGGAGGCCGGAGAGGAGCGAGCGGCCCCGCCGGCCGTACCGGAGCTGAGGCTGGAGTCGGACACGGTCACCGCAACGCCGGTCCCGCCGGGCTCCAGGCTCCGCTCCAGCTCCTCGATCTCCCGCCGGATCTTCTCCCGCTCCGCGTCCAGGTCGAGGCCCGCGGGGGCCAGCGCGGGTTGAGCACTGCGGGAGCGGCGGGGCCCGGCCGGGCCCGGCTGCCCGGACATGGCGGCGCCGCGGGCTCCCGGGCCTGGGCCGCACCGCCTCCCGCGGCCCCGCCCCCTCGCCCTCCGCCCAATCACCGCTGAGCGCCGCGGTCAGCTGAGCCCCGCCGCACGTGACGCTGTCCAGCCAATGGGGCGCGCTGACAGTGCCGCGGGGCGGGGCTGGCGCACGTGGGCGGCGCGAGGGCGCTCCCGGGTCCCCCCGCCCCGGGTCCCCGCAGCGATCGCACAACCGGCTCCGCCGCCGCCTCCGCGGCCTTTAATAGCGGCACCAAACCCGTTACACAGCGCCCGGGGCCTCGCCGCGCTGCACAGACCCCCACAAGCTCTTTTCCCTCCGTGGCAGGCGAATAATGGGGAGGGAAAGGCAAAGGGGCGTCCCAGCCAAAACCTGGGGTGCTCGGGGTGTCCCAGCCAAAATCTGGGGTGCCTGCGGGAATGTGGGGTGTGAGTTGGGGGCTGCGGTCCCAGCCTGGCAGGACAAGGACATACTCTGGTCCATTCGGTTCTGGCGATCCGGAACAGCCATTTCTGCAGCAGCGCCAACAGCTTCGCACCTTGTCACGAGGTGCAACGTCAGAAATTAACTTTTTTAACATGATATCTGTATGAAAGCCAAGTTCTCCATTTGAGTCTGTTGTGTTTGAGTCATTGTCCGTGTTCCGACACCTCAGAAATTCTGTCTATTGATTTAAGGAGATCGGCAACAAGCTGCAGCGATTCTGCTCCAGAGACCAGCTGCCTGTAACGGAGAGAGACGCAGTGTCAGACCAGGGGGGGATGGAGCAGCTGGGCAGCGTTTTGGGGCTGTTCACCCACACAAGGGGATTTTTTTCAGAAGCAGTTTATCTGAACTGAAGACTACACTTCTTAGAAGTGATGTATAAGAGTCTCAGATAAACTCTCTAAGTCTCTTACACTTCATTTGATTGTTTTACATTAAGTAAAAAAATAAGACTTCCACATTCTAGTTATTTTTATTACCTAAACTTGGAGGAAAATACATGCCAGATAAGTAAGAACATGGACTAGCTGATCTGGCACACAGAATACAAAAGCCTGAGTTTCAATCCTAAAAAAAAAACCCCTGGGGACATTTAGTCACGGCCTCAGTATTTAGACGAGGATCTGGGCCAGCGTTAGGGGAGGTTAAAGCCACTCACCTGATGGAGGAGCGGGAGTTGGTGATGACCGTGAGCAGGTTCTGGAGGGCGAGCTCCGCATTCTGCTTCACCACGGCCAGACTCGCCGACTGGCCCGACCTCAGCGCTTCATTCTCAGTCTTGTAATTCTTCAGCTGAACCTATGGATGACACAGACAAAAAAATCAAGTGAAAATAAGCTCAAAACTCCAGTGGGTCCTTTACAACTAAAGCGACTGATGAATGCACTTGTACAGCAACTTATTAGGTGGAGCAACTAATGAAGAGGTCTCATAACCAGGCTGCCTAGAGAGAATGAAACTTCACCCAAATGGTAAGTGAAGTATCGCACATCCCAGAGGAGAGGTTAACAGTCTGTGTAGATGAAATGGGCTGGTCTAGGACACTTTCTGCAGCATTCGCTAGGAGAAGTGAGGCATAATATTCAATATCCTTTTTACAGCATCAATTTCAAGATGTTTTCAGCCCCAGTACATTCAGCAAGGCCTTAAGAATCCTGCTTCTTACCTGAAGTAGTGCGTTTTCCTGTTTCAGTTTTGTAGCGTTGTTTTCTGCTTTAACAGCCCGTTTCTGAAACAGAATAAAGATTATTTATACCATAGCAGTGCTTAAGACACAGCAGGCAGTTTGAGCTACGATCCCAGCACATAACCTGAAGCAATGTGGTTTGTGTTACACCACCTCTTGCTCTGAACACTTTACAAGATGGGCACAGTGCACCCAGTTACATCTGATCAGCTGTTTCCTCCCCATTTTTCCTTTCAGGTATCTCAAGTGCAGCTCACCACCTCCAGCTGTTATTTCTCTTTTTTTGTGGACAAGAGGAAAAGATACTCAATATAAATAAGGAAGCAGGAAAAACAGCTCTTAGGTCATGTAAGAGGTGTTTTCAGAAGGCTGCAAAAAAACAATTGAAGGTCTTGATGAATCCAAAAATGGTATTTCTGCACAGACCTCCCTTATGATGAAAGGAGCTCTAGACTGGGATGCAGTCTTGTTATAAGGGAAGATTCTGAACCAATGTCAGAGCTGTTTAGTGCTCACACAGGTGAAGCAATTGCTTCAGCTTCGCCCACTCTCCTGGGGGAGAAAGGAAGAGAACTCCACAGTTCCAACCACGAACAAGCTTCTGCCTCTGTGGCAAATGCCAACACTTACAGTCATCAGCTGGAGATTTTGCTCCACATGCTGCACCATTGCTTCTAAATCCCGTGCTTCTTTTTCTTCTTTAATTTTGTTTTCCTCGAGTTTTTTTTCAAGCTTCCTCATCCTTAAAAAACAGACAATGTACAGTGAGCACTTGTAACATTGAATACTTTAGGAAGAAAATTCTAGGGAAGGAAAGTTCGTTCTTTGATGTTATAAGAAAAATAAAAGTCTTCTCACAGAACTATGCTGTGGCTCTGAGGATTTCTTTGTTCAACATCCATTAGCATTAAGGGGAACTATACAGCTGAATGCAGAAAGGCCGTACAGAAAACAGAACTGTTCACAACAGGGTAATTCTGAAACAAATGTTACCCCATCACCATGAAGTACCAGCTGCCTCACTGGAGGAGCAGCCCCGCACAGGGGATTTAGACAGGAATTTAAGAAACTGCCACCCTAGATCAGTCACTGGGTTGTTTAACCTCAGGAAATTCAAGTGTCCCAATATCAAGTTACTCACCAGCAAAAACAAAAGTGCTTTTCTTGCTTCCAAGGAGAGAGATTAAGACTCAGTATTCTGTTAACCTGAAGCTTTATGAAATGCATCCTGTCAGGCTATACCCTCATTTTCACTAACCACCTAAGCTGCATGAAGCATAAGCCACACAAACACACTTATCAGATGTCAGCTTGCTACTTACTTTCCAAGCCTTTTTCAACAAGCAAACCAGGTTTGTTAAAGCTTTTTAATAAATAGCATAGATTTCAACTACATTTTTCTTCTTAAAGACGTTGACTGTTTCCAGTGAGCACCTCTTCTAAGACAACTCCTTGCTTATGTGGTTACTTTCCCCCATACTGTGGCTTACGCACTTGTCGGCTTGAGTTTCAGAGAAAATCTGAAGCTTATTGATCTTGCTTCTCAAACTGGCATTCTCTTCTTTTAGCTAAAAAATAAAAACCTCCATTAGAAATGAGGGCGTAGTTTCACAACACTACTAACACTCCAAGACCAGTACCATAAGAAATATCCAGCTTTAACTTTAGTGCTGGAAAATCTTGCACTTTCTACTACATTCAAGGTTACTTTCACACCTAGTTTTCCCATCTCAAAACCATTTAACATCACTAACCCTGTGGGGCACAGAAATGTGCCATCAACCAGTGCAGATATGACTATCCAGATGCTGTTATTTCTAAATTAACATAACCTCAGGGGGAAAAGCATGAGGAAGTCACCCGGGTCATGCCCAAAGCAGCAGGAGAAGGGACTGGATCTGACTTATGCTGTGGAGCAGCTTTTCAGGCCTATTTCTCTTCTTCGAGCTGCTCTAACAAGCCGCCAGGTACCGCACAGCCCTTGCTGACAAAACAACTTACTAACACCGAGTTTCTGTAATAACCTTGTAAGGAACGTTTAATGAAGAAATGTTGTTTTTACAAAACTGGGGACCTGGCACCTGACCCCAGCGAGGGGAAAGGACTGAGAGACATCAGACTATGAATCATTAACATAAAACAAAGCCTCTTCGAACTAACCTCAGAATGCAAACTGATTTCTGTATTTAAAAAGTTAAGCTAGGGGGAAGGGTAGCCAAAGAGCCAAGAATCCATATTTTAAATAAATCAATAAGGGGAGGGGGCTGTTAGATGAATGAGACAGGTAAACTGAGGCAGGGTCGGGTGGTCTGTAAACCCTGAAGTACCAACCCATGGGGAACAGGGCAGTGAATCTGTGGCCGGGATTTGGGGGGGATATAAACAGGGGCTTTTTGCCCTATTCTGTGTGCCTGCCTTTAGGTAGAACACCCGGTCTTGCGAGAGCATTATTAAAATACGCTTTGCTGAGAGATCCTGCCTGGGCCTATTATATCGGCAAGACGCTCGTTTCCTACAACCTGATGCTCAGAGCTCGCCTGGCGGAACCCGGATCCGTGTCCTCTCCGCGCAGGGCGGCGGGAGCCCGGCCGAGCTTCTCACCTGCTCGTAGCTGGGCTGGCGCGGGGACTGACCGCCCGGGCCCGGGGCGGCTCCGCGGGGACAGGCCGCGCTCGGGCCCTCGCAGGGGAAGGAGCCGGCGGGGCCCGCGTGGGCCCGCTCCACGGCCGAGGGCCGGTAGCTCCCGCTCCACTCCTCCTCATCCTCGTCCTCCGCCTCTCCGGGCGGCTCCGGGAACAAGAGGGGGCCGGGGCCCGGGCCGGGCTGCGCCGCCTGGGAGGGGAGAGCAGAGGCTGAGGGGGCGCGGGCGGGCGCCGCAGGGGGGTCCAGCCGCGCCACCGCCCCGGCCCTACCTGGCGGGTGCCGCCCGGCTCCTCGCCGCCGCGGGCCTTGCTGCGGACGAACTCGCGGAAGGAGAAGGGGTTCGGCTCGGCCGGGCCCGGCACCGGCTGCCCGCCCGCCGCCATGGCAGCCCCGCGACCCGGGCGGGGACCGACCGCGGGGCAGGGCCTCGCCTCAGAGCGGGCTCCGCCTTCCCTCAGAACGGACCAATTAGCGAGCGGCCGCCACACCCTCACCCAATCATGAGCTCCTCCGCGTCCCGCCCCTTGCCCCGCCCATCCAGCCCCGCTGCACAGTGCCGCCCGCCCCGCCTTCTCTCAGAACGGACCAATTAGCGAGCGGCTGCCACGCCCTCACCCAATCATGACCTCCTCCGAGTCCCGCCCCTTTCCCCGCCCACCAATCCCCGGGTCTCCGCCGCTGCGCAGTGCCGCCCGCCCCGCCCACGCGTGACCCCGCGCCGACGCTCCCGGTGACGGCAAGATGGCGGCCGCCATGGCGTGGCTGCGGCGCGGCGCCTGGGGCCCGGCCCGGCGGTGAGCGGGGGACGGGGGAGGGACGCGGCTCCGGTCCCGGCCGCGGGGGAGGTGCTGCCGGGGCTCCCGGCCTCGCTGACGGCGGTTCCCGTAGGTGCGGGCTGGCGGCCGGTCGGAGCTACAGCGGCGGCGGCGCCTACCCCGGCGTGTCGCTGAGCTGCCCGCTGCCCGGCGTGCCCAAGGCGGTGTTCGCGGCGGCCGAGGGCCGGGAGCAGTTCGAGACGCGGGTGACGCTGCTGGAGAACGGGCTGCGCGTCGCCTCGCAGAAGAAGTTCGGGCAGTTCTGCACCGTGGGCCGTGAGTACCGGAGCCCGGTACCGGGGGGCCCGGGCCGTGGTGCTGCCCCGGCTGCAGCCGGGGACACGGTGGCGACACCGCACCCCCCGGGAGCCTGGGGGTGGGACTCACACTGACCTCTTCTCCTTTTCGCGCCAGTTCTTGTAAATTCGGGATCAAGACACGAAGCAAAATACCTCAGCGGCATCTCCCACTTCTTGGAAAAGCTGGCGTTCTCCGTGAGTACCGTTCTCACGGTGCGAAACACCGTAAATCTGCACAGCACCGAGTGGCCAAGGGCAGGGCTGCTCCTCACCGGGGGTCTGAGTTGCTTACATAGACGCTGATGGCATTCCTGGTTAATTATTGCAACCATAATTGTATTCTGAAAGCGGTGCTTTCACCTCCAATGTTAGTGAGTATTTAGCAAAGCATTTGGCTTAAAGATTGTAGAAGATCCTTGTCTGGGCTACACTGAAGGGTTATAAACAGTTATGGTTTTACTAATGACACTGGTATTTTCTTTCTCAGTCCACAGCTCAGTTTGGCAGCAAAGACGAAATTCTCCTCACGTTAGAGAAGCACGGGGGCATTTGTGACTGCCAGGCATCGAGGTATGACGCTCTCTGTGCTGTTACCTGAGTGTTTCTAACACTGACAGCGGCTTGAGCTGCTTTTTGAGGTGTGTGACAGTCAAAGCCACTTTTTCCTTCTAAGCAGCAGAAATCCATTTGTGGCGACTGCTAAGAAGCTACAGAAATAAACCAAAAGGGTTTTAAAAGTTCTGTTTCCTTTTGAAAGCATTTAGTGATAATGGTCAAGCAGCTTTACCTGTGAATTTGTGATGCATGTTCATTGAATGATCGTAGACGTGACTTCTGTCTGTTCGTGTTGCAGGGACACCATCATGTACGCGGTTTCTGCTGACGCCAAAGGCCTGGACACGGTGGTCAACTTGCTGGCTGATGTAGCGCTGCAGCCCAGGTTCTCAGGTCTGGGAACACAAGTCCCTGTCCCAAAAAAAGCCTCCCCACGCATGGCTTGCTAGGAGGTTTCAGAATTCTTCATTAGATTGTGCTCATCAAAAAGTTATTTTGTAGCAATTGGGTATTTGGCGTGGTGATTGTTACCTCTGGCTTTGTCTCTTATTATAGATGAGGAGATTGAGATGACGCGAATGGCGATACGATTTGAGCTTGAAGACTTGAATATGAGACCTGATCCCGAGCCGCTCCTCACAGAAATGATCCACGCGGTAAAACACTGAAAAGTCTATGTTGTGTGCAGTGCCCCGTATGAGACGCGCTGCATTCTCTTCCTCAGTTTTTCCTGAACCTCAGGATTTATTTTAGACTATTCTGAAAACCAATTTTTCTGTTATTCAATTAGATTTCAGTGGTGAGAGGGAGAATTTTGCTGTCACTCCACTTCAAAATCCTACACAAGTGAAAGATTTTAACCTAAACTAAAACTACCTATAACTTCTCTTTGTTGACACGGGTGACAACGTGTTGTTGAGTTACGCTGACGTTAGTGAAATAACGCTCGGCCTTTCCTCTCTTACATGTCTCAAATAGGCAGGCATAGTTCTAGAATAGAAAGAGAAGGTTTAGATGGAGGGGGCTGAAGTAATATTTGTTACTTTAATGCATCTGTTTCCTTTTAGGCAGCCTACAGAGGCAACACAGTTGGACTGAACAGGTTCTGCCCAGTGGAAAATACGGACAAAATCAATCGGGAAGTCCTGCACTCGTACCTGCGCAACTACTACACGCCGGACAGGATGGTGCTCGCAGGGGTGGGGATCGAGCACGAGCAGCTGGTGGAGTGTGCGAGGAAACATCTGCTCGGCGTGGAGCCCGTATGGGGCAGCGGGCAGGGCAAGGATGTGGACAGATCGGTGGCTCAGTACACCGGAGGCATCATCAAGGTAGAAGGGAGGTGGAGGTGGCAGATTTGGACTTGAACCGATTTCTCTGTAGGCTTTGCTTTTCTAAAATCACACGCTGTTCTTGAGTATGAGCCAAAACTGGCCATGATAGCCATTACTTCTGTTGGGAATGTATCAGGCTGGATACAAGAGGGGTAAAAATCAGTCCTAATAATTTGTCCATCCTTCCCATAGGTTGAAAAAGATATGTCAGATGTGAGTCTGGGCCCTACTCCCATCCCAGAGCTCACCCACATCATGATTGGCTTAGAAAGCTGCTCATTTTTAGTAAGTATTAACCTAAAATCCTTTGAGTGTCCTGTACTTGAAGAATCCCAGAACACTGTCTCACACCGTAAACATCGGCACTTTTGCTGCTGATGCTGCGCATACAGCCAAGCAGCTTTTTCACTAACAGTTTGATGAAGGCACTGAACTTTCTGCTCTTCTCATGCCTTGTTTCTTCCCGACTCATTTTCTCCCTCTTTACTCATCCCAGCCCCTCAAAGGCTCTGCTATTAGCTGGCTGAATTTCTTGTTGTGATTCAGGAGGAAGATTTCATTCCCTTTGCGGTCCTAAACATGATGATGGGAGGTGGTGGCTCTTTTTCAGCTGGAGGGCCTGGCAAGGGCATGTTCACCCGGCTGTATCTCAATGTGCTCAACAGGTTTGTTTGCCTTTCTGTTTAAGGGACAGCAGAAACAGTCATTAGCAGGTTCACGTGGAAGGCTTCATCTTTTGCAAGCCAGCACCCCCAGGTTTTACATCTGCCTATTCTGCTTGAAATGTGTGGGACTGATTTATTTTTTGAGAGGATGAAAGTGAAGGGCAGAAGTGACCAGGAATCCCGTCTTCCTCTACTAGACCAATCCATCCTTTAATCAGGGGATATTAACAATATTAACTGGCTCTAGGTACCAGTAACTTTGCTCTGTCTTGCTCTGGGGTTGGTCTCGAGGATGCAAGTGGAGGGAAGGGAGTAGATGGCACATGCAGAAATTGTCAGAGGCAAAGAATTAACGATTCTCATTGGCAACGCTGAGAATCCGGAAAATGCACTAGGAGGGGACTCACTGTCCGTGTTTGTTAAATTTTTACATTTAAATTATGGTTTGGAAATTTTTAAATACTGTTTGTATACTCGCAGGCACCACTGGATGTATAATGCGACCTCTTACCACCATAGTTACGAGGATACAGGTCTCCTGTGTATACATGCCAGTGCAGACCCCAAACAGGTAAATAGTCCTGTATTCAAAGACAGGTGTCCTTCAAAAGTAATCACATCACTTCTTACCAGACAGAATAAGCATTGTTCTAATCTCCTTCCAATCATCTGTTTTTCCTAGGTTCGAGAAATGGTGGAAATCATCACAAGAGAATTCATTCTAATGGCAGGAGCAGTAGGGGAGGTCAGCAGCTTAACTTTGGTCTTTGAGCTGAAATATTGCATCGCACTGGCCTGGCTAGAATGAAATTTTGTAGATAAGTGTGTTAAGTATTTCTGTAAAAGAATACAGTAATTTTAGCAACACATTCACAAAGAGGAAGGTGCTTCCAGAACTCTTAGGTGGTCTCTTGTATTAGAGAGCAGCAGCCAGGCTGTTTTTGAACATCTATTTGTATTTACTGCTCATTTACAGGTTGAGCTTGAACGAGCAAAGACGCAGCTGAAGTCCATGCTCATGATGAACCTTGAGTCTCGGCCAGTTATCTTTGAAGATGTGGGAAGGCAAGTGTTGGCAACAAACACAAGGAAGCTGCCTCACGAGCTCTGTGCCCTCATCAGTGAGTAGACGACACTTTTCCTGGCCTTGACTGAACTGTAGATACAATCGTGGGCAGGGGGAGCAGCCTAGAACACTCCAAACTGATATTCTCAATTGCTTGCAAGCTAGCACAAGGCTTATTTTTGTCAGAAAGAAGGAAAAAACCAGCATGGTAGAGAAGGTCTAGAGTTAGTGATTGGTTTTCTGAGCATGGGGTCTGACTCAGCATCATCATAAAGCTGCTTTGCGCTATTTAGAATGTAGTTGTCGCAAGTCTGGCTTTTTTTTCTGCAGGTCAGGTGAAATCTACTGATATCAAGAGAGTGGTCACTAAGATGCTTCATAAAAAACCAGCTGTGGCCGCACTGGGTGACTTGACGGATTTGCCCACTTACGAACACATCCAGGCAGCACTTTCCAGTAAGGATGGGCGACTCCCTCGGAAGTACCGGCTCTTCCGATAGAGACTTGCTTCTTTTTTAAGGAAGGTAGACCTATGGTGTAACTTAAGTTTCTGGGGAGTTCATCTACAGTGATACTATGCATAATGCTCCACGGACACTTACTCTAGAATGAACGCGATCCTGTTCTTCAGGTTTTTCACTTGCAAGTAAACTATGCTAAAGAATAAAAATTCTTTTACTCCAGAGTTGGTACACAAATGGGAAATTATTAAAGGAGTTGCTGCTGCTGCGCCTTGAACTTGCACCTGCTTTCTTCAAGTTGTCGCTCGGACGAACTTAAGGCCTTGCAAAAAGAAAACGTAACTGTCAGTCTCACAGCAGAGCTGTCACTCGGCTGGGAGTCAAGATCAACAAAATTACCACATTTAGAAAGCTTGTGATCTTGAAAGTGACTGATCCTACATCATACAGAGAGACATCAAACTGAGTACCATGCATCTGACATACTGAAGAAATGGGAGATCCAAAAGAGAGGAATAAAACATTTGATTTCTATAATCCCCTAACATACGGGCTTACAAATGTAGACAGTTGCATTGCAGCACCTCACTGGCTAGATGTGTATTGTACGGAGTGATGGAACTGGGAGCAGAACGTTGTGAGGCAGCTGTTACTGCCTTTATCCCCAAACCTTCCCTCATGCAACTGGAAGAAAACCTGTTGCATTGCTTCTTGTGGAACCCACGGTATGGATCTCCTATTCAGTTGTTGTGTATGTTTGTAAGAAAATAAATGAGACCTCTAAGTGACTGGAACAAGTAGTAAGAGTTCTGAAATTCAGCAGCTAATGGCTGGGTGTCTTGAATTGACAGGTGAAACGTGCTTAGTTTGTTCAATGCAAATGATCCCAAAGAAATCTGTCCTGCTTTGCCAGCTGAAGACAAACAGCTCAGGTCCCCCAAACTGTTAGCATGCGTCACACAGTCAAAGAACTCCAGTTCTGACAACCCTGCAATAAGAGCTCATTCGCATTTAAGGTATTGCATTAATATATTTTTATTCCTTTAAAAAGAAAGGAAATCCAAATACCTGATGGCTACAGACAGGTCAGTGCCTTAAATGTTCGTACCGCAGAACAGAAGCTCTGTCTCGGACAGGTTGCATAGTTAGCAGCGCTTCCTCCAAGTTTGCACGGTGTTCTATGTACTAAAGTGATTAACGATCCACCTGATCTGTGCCCATAAAGTATTAGCTGTACTTACACTTTACCAGTGCCACACTGGCCCATGTAGCACGTTTAGCCTTAAGACAACACTACTTCAAAAAATAGCAACTTACAGTTCACTGAATTGGAAAAATAAAAAACCAAACTGAATTAACTGTAATCAGAGATAATGGAACTGCGCTGATCTGACTTGTGCAGTTTCTCTGCGCGCTGCCCTCGTTTACTCACTTGACCTCTCCATCACTTTGCTGAAGCATTACACAGTAGCTGTACTCGGACCATTATTTTCACCTCGAGTGTCCTGCTGCTGAAGGCGGCAAGTGTTTTATCCCCCCCGGGGAGGGCAAGTGAGTTAAGGAAGGGATTGTTTCAAGCAGTCTCAACAGCCACATACATGGTGTGAGAGATTGAGATTTACCCCCTCAGTAACAGAAGGCCTATAGAATAATTATTGAAAGGCAATGTTTCTACACATCAAATGTACAGTAGTACATTAGTAGTACATTCACACAGGTCCTGCTGTCGAGGACCAAAAAAGCCCAACACAGGAGCACCATCTTTACACAAAACTGCCCGAGTCCCCTAACTGGTCCCTGTTATGCATTTTACAGAGTAACCGTACACTTAACTACAGATAAGGAGAAAAAAAAACAACCTCACAATGTATGTAAGCTAACCAGTCAACCCGAAAGACAAACAAGTGTTTCCACCTTTCTGCAGGCTTTTCTTAGGTCCCCTAGCCCCAGTCATGCCATTTCCAGAAGCTGTGCCCCCTGTGTGGAGTCATCTTAGAACCAAGAGACTGCATCTGGTTGCTTCCAGAGAGAGTACGGTTAAAAATAAATCAGTCACATCTGTTGGGATGGATGTCCTAAATAACTGACTCCATTTTCTCCAGCAAAAGTACTTGAGCTACATGGATTACCTCATGCAAATGAATCCAGGATGAGGTTTAAGACATTCTTCACAAGCCACAGCAACTGCCAGAGGTGCTTAAGCAGACAATTCCCTGCAGAGTTTGTCGTGGCCTGAAATCCTCTTTCTGGGCACCTCTAACACATGCACTGCAGAGTTCTCAGCTCAGGAAATGCTACATATGCTGCTGGATCTTTGGTCCTTTTGCTCTTGCCGTTTCTGAAGTTCCCTTGTAATCCGCCTCTTTATTCCGATTAAATAGAGATCTCTGTCAAACTGCCCCGCAGCAAGTGGAATGCTACAACAGAAACACAAGCAATTAGATCAGAGCACAACACACTTCTTGTTTGCCCAACGTTTCCCAACTAGTTCATACAACAAAGGCCAGAAACCTGATTTTTACTTTCTTAAGGCATTCAGCTACTGCTGTGGGAGAAAACAGATTAAACTAAGTTCTTCCACAGCAACAAACTAAGGGTTTTCACGATACCTTTAAATGAAGAAAATGGTTGTAAAAGGCAAATGTACTTTCAATTTAAGCACCAACATGTCTGCACTCATAAGGGATGTACATGGAGGACATTCTTTATGACCCTAAACTAAAAAAAAAAAACCAACTTGTAAAGCTAAACTAGCGTACTCTTAGAGTATTTTCTGGTAGGGTTCATGCACAACAGCTCTTACTCTGGTCTGTTCTAGAGAGGACAGAAGGAAACTAGCTCAGCCTCACAGACTCTGCAATACTTCTACTTAATGGGTATTTAATACCCGTAAACAAACAAATAAAAACCAATTCTAATTGCACTGCTGATCACGTGCTTTGAGAAATTTTCTGAAAATTTTTCTGAAATTTTCTAAATATTTGGGTCTTGACCCTGACACTGCTACTCACAGAAAAGAGACTAACTACATTTCAGTGACTTAACCAAATTTTCTAAGGAGTTCTACTGGCACAACAGCCCACAATGGGACATAAAGAACACGGAGGATCTCGAAATACTCCACAGACATATGGCGATGTTGAAATGCAGCTACCACTGGGGAGGAAAACCAGCATTGATCCCAAAGAGGGAAAGAGGAACAGAAGAGGAAAGCTGTCCGTGCTGATAGGAAAAACTGAGGGCTGCATCTCAGATAAAACACAGATTTATAGTCCACTGCAATGGACTCCGTTTATCTCCCTCAGGAGGATTAAGGGACCCGGCAGCAGGGATTTCATATGTCAGCGCAAGGTTTAAGCACTGAGCACATATTGGGTAAAAACCAAACAGGCTGCAGGGATCTACATGGGATTAATTCTGTCTCAGGAACTCTCCTGGGAGGACAAACCCCACGCAGGAGCCGCTGGAGCCATGCGCAATCATACAGAGCAGCATAACGAGGTACTAACTTGTCTCTGCCAGGCCTCACTTTGACACGAAACAAGGCAAACACAGGCCGATGGTCTGACGTTTTGATCACAGGACAAGACGAGTACTTGACAGCGTGGATGTCATCTTTGTACCGACTGCGGTACACAACTCGATCCTGGGAAGCAGAGAGAGAAGGGACACTGAGCGTTAACTCCTTTGCACGTCCACCCTGGAAAGAAGCACCGGTTCACAAGAGACAAATCCATTCATTTACCGCACTCCATTGAGTGAAATTAAGTGTCCCGTTCATGAAGAATTTGTGTCTGATCCCAACAGTGGTTCTCTGCCTGGCTCTGAGTACAGGGGAGAATGCACAGAACAGGATGTAAGGCAGGGAAAATAAGATTAGCAGCCTGTACCGAACTCTCCGTGTGCTCACAACTTCAACAATCCTTTCTTCCAAACCAGTTCCACATGTCCTGTTGCCCTTAAGAAACAGATCTCAGCATGACTGCATCTCCCACAGACCAGCTGTGGCAAGGGAGCTTTGTCATATAGGTGAGAACTCCCATTGGAGGCGGGTAAGAGGCTGAGCGTGCTGCCCCGAAACCATCCCTTACCGTGTAGGATGGAGTCCTCTGCTTGGAAGTGGTGTCATAGCTGTCCTTTCCTATGTCAAACTTGTAAGAAGGACGGAAATGAATGTCGGCCTCCTGGAATCCTTTGAAAATAGACCCTGGAAGGGGAGGGGAGAACAGCATGAACAACAAATTCCTCCTTCACAAGAACATGACACACTTTTTGCCGTTATTCAACACTGCTTATCTAATGCTGGCTAGGAACTGCAGCCACGTACATACGTGACTATAAAAACCTGGGCTTGGGCTCTGGAAAATGAGCAAGCTCGAGTTCTTACATATCAAGGATAAAAAATAGCCTGTGGCTATTTAGTTAGTGGCTATTTAAACAAAAAACATTTGTTGGATGCACCTCCCCTTCCATCGAAGCTCATGATGCTTTGCAAATGCAAGTTATTAACATATAAGTGCCCCAGACCCTGTGAAAGAATGATGTCCAGTTTTCAGAGGAACTGGATGAAACAGAGTAGTAAAAGAGATTACACTATATATAGCAAAATGCTATAGCAAAATGTCTCTTGTGCAGACTGCCACTGTATCTGACAACTGCTGACTTCCATTTTTAGGGAACTTAACAGAAAGCAGTGATGGTCTCTAGGAAGCAGGCTGTCATTATTTCTATGCATAGATATCTCTGTTCTTGCCAGCCTGGGAGAAAAGCAGCTGTTGCTCACCCCTGCTCATTTCACTGGTGAGCTGGTCATATGCCAGTAGCTTGGACACGTCTGTTTCTGGGTTCTGGTTCAAGATGGAATCCACAGTCTCACGATCCTTATTTAGTCGGAAGTTGAAGTCACCAAACCAGAATACTTCATCAAACCGAGTTGTGACATCACCTGCAAATTCAAGCCAGAAGTGTCAGTACAAAGGGAAACGTCCTGAAAACTTCTGAAGGAAAAAAAAAAAAAAAAGAATCCCAAACTTTTCTTCCCTGAATCTCCTTTCGACTTTTGAGGAAAATTAAAGGATATGATGTAGCTAAAGGTTCATTAAAATGAAACTCAATTCTTTTGAAATGAGAGCTGTATGATGCATGGCTTACTGAGAGCGCTACTAGATTTGTTCAAAGAACAGGCTTAAATTATTTATTTTTACTACCAGGAGATATAGTACTTAAACATGTTGTCTGCCTGTGATCATCACGGAATGTGGTAATAAGAAACAATGATAAAATTTGGCAAACAATACACTGACCTGTGGATATGTAAACTGAAATAATATTCTTTCTCTTAAGTTTTGAAATAAAGTTATTTCTTACTAGAACTGGATCGATACGGGTTTGTGTCTGGAACATTCTTGGGAAGTGTAAGGGCTTGAATGGTTTTATTGTAGTCCAGTTTCCTCTCATTCACCTTACTGTCCCCAGCTGAAAGACAGAAATCCCATTACTGCCAACGATGCATCGCTGCCATTCAGACACCATTTTTGGTTAAAACAGGAGCTTCCAAATGACATCAGACATATTCCACATGTAAACTGTAACACTCTGACCCAGGGAGCATACAGACTGAAAAATAATGACAGAAAGTGTGCAAAAGAGATACAATTGTGCAGAGTTCATTTCTGCTTTTCTAAACCAAATTCTTTTGTAAGTTTGCCACCAGAAAGTCCTCCTCCCTTATTGTTCTTAGCTCAGCAATCCCGCACTTTGACTTCAGTCTGTCCTGCTCCTCTATCCCCCTGCAGTTTTTTTTCCCTCCTCCCTCCATCAGGACACTTCTAACAAGATTGTAAAAGTCTCACATGTGAAGTGGGAGGTGATGAAGAGAAAGGAGGTCCCAAAAAACGTGAAGGAGATTCCCAGCGCTCCCTTGGTTTTGATCTGAGATACGATTCGAGTTGTCACCGTGGCATACTCCACTTCTGGAAGGAGGAAAAGAACCTGCTTTTACTGAAGAGCCTCTAGAGGTGGTGAGCAGGAAAATTAGGAGAGAAGGACAAGACACCCGATGGCAGCGGCCCTTTCACCTACACACTCTTCAGCTCCTTCTGGACCACACACCTGAGCAGAACCAGATGAGGTCCCTCCGGATGAAAACCGACATGTACAGCACCCCGTGAGCAGCGGAGTAGAGCATGACGTAGTGGGGACCTAATGTCTCTTGCAGGCGGATCTCCCACTCTCTTCTGCAGGAGAGAACAACAGCTGGATCACAAGGACAGCACAAGAGACAATAACCAGGAGAGGAAATCAGCGTTGTGAGAACAGAGCAATCCCCCTGATAAAGAACAGCAAACAAGCGTAAGCAAAACCTCTGCTGCCTTGTCAGTCTGGTGTGGAACTCCACACGTATCACGCAGCAGGTTCTGCATGTTGGTAAGAGAATTATAGCCACTGCACCAAACAGCTCACAAATCTGAGGAAAAGAGAATCCCACTGGGAGACTCCCTAAAAAAGCAGAGTCTGACACGAGGCTTCAACCTGCTCTTCCAGGGCTAGTCAGTCTCAGACAGACTAGAAATTTGCAGCAATGTCCTGTAACGAGCACGTTGCTGCTCACGCTCACAGCCAGCCCCTGAGTGAACTCACCGCCTCTCAGATCTATGGTAAGATGCCCACAGAAATCAGACAGGAGTTTTGCTATTTGCTGTCCTAACAACACGGCTGAGTTCTGTATTTACAGATTTTTATGACATTTTCCTCTAAAACCTATTTCCCCTGGTGCTCATGCAATAGCATTCAGAGTCTTATTAAATGGGCTGTTTATTGAAAATATTAAGAATATGATGGAGACTATTTCCAGACTAATTAAAAACAAAGTAATTAGCTAACAATAAAAGAGGATGGTTCTTTACATTGTTTTTGCTACCTGTCTGGACAGCCTTCCTGAACCCCAATGACATACATGTCCTGGGCATAGTCAGCTTCTGTGGGTAATAAGAAGTCATCCAGATTCACTGGAAGTTCCTATTATTAAAAAAAGAAAAAAAAAAAAAAAAGATAAAAGATAAAATAGCAGTATTAGTTATGCAAAGGTTTCCTAGAAAAGTATAAGAAAAGTCCAAGCTAAGCTACAAATTCCACAGAATATGCAAACGATTCAGGCTCCGAAAAATACGTTAAGTGATAACACTGAAAATTCTCCTTCCCAAGGGCAGATTTCAACTGCTGCCGCTCCAGCAGTAACCAAGATTCCACAGCTCAGCCGTGTGGGCCAGTAACGTGATGTTTCTAATTTCCTCACTTTTTACCAAGCTCACGGGCTATTTACGGAACACCCCAGGGATTGCTTGTGCTCTTCCAAGCGTAGCTTCTCAGTCACCTGGTACAATCAGTCTTGAATTCTTAGAGCCTTGTAATTTGATAAAAACAATGAGCTCAGGTTGACAAGGACCATAGTATGAATAGAACAAAACCATCACACCGGCCCCTGCAGTAAAGATGGGGTAACTTCACCACTGCCAAAAGACCTGTGGAGACTTTGTGCACATACCTTCTGACCCTGCATATTCCAGGTGGCCACAAAAATGCCAATATTCCGATCAGGGAAATATCTGCTGAGTTCTTCTGCTCCCAGTAAGGCACCACTTGCCAGAAGGCTGCCTTCCAAATAGCTCCTGTGAACAGAAGACCCATAAAAGAGCAGCTAAGGAGTCAGCATGACAGCTGGAATTACCATTTGTAACACTTGCACCTTGAGTTAATCAATGATATACCTTTAGCTCAAGAAAATAGCATTTAGTCTTTATATATTGTTCTACTTGCCTAAAGTTCCATATGAAGTTCCAACCCTTATAGAGAGTTCATGGATCATATGCAGGAAAACAAAACTATTGTCATAAGCCAGCCTTTTCAAAGCCAGGACGCGAGTGTGATCGCAAGACCGATGCTGCACAGGTTCTGTGATGAGAAGACTGAAACCATCAAAAATCTTCAGTCTCCCTGGTACTTACCACAGACGCAAAATGAAGAGATTGGTTTGATATTTGAGTATCTTGAGGAAGCTCAGTTGAATTAAAACGTGAAAATAGATCCACTATTCCCAGCATTCTGGCACCAAGTGGCTCCTAATCAATGATTCAAACCACATTCTTCCTTCAGTTCGTCTCATCAAATTAGCTTTCAACTAAATGATTTATTGAGTCTGAGGTCTAAAAGAATATCACATTTCAAAAGGACAGATCTGCCCCACACCGCTTGCTTCTCCAAAGAACAAGCCGCTTACAAAAGCAAGGGGTATTGGCAAAAGGACTGCAAGTTGAATAAGCATTTTTAATCTTGCTTAAGCTCTACAAATAATGATGAGAGCATGATGTCCAGGAACGCTGCGCAACCCACTGCTCTACCCAGCTGCTCACCTGACTCCAGTGGCTTTGCAGAGGGAATTGAAAGAAAACTCCTCATGACAAACGAGTAACAATCTATCTTGGGGCATTTGTATCAGTTGGTAAAACTTTAACAGTTTTTCCCAACTATTAGTAGGCACAGCTACTGTTTCTTAATTAAAAAAAGAAAATAAAAAAGATTACTTAAATATTACAAGCAAGCTGACAGCAAATCAAACTTGTATTTATGAAAAACAATACCCCGCTGAAAGGAGCAAATATAGAGTATTTGTATTAATCTTTCCTCTTCAAACTGTTCCCAGCCTCCACAGCCAATTAAACAACATGAAACAACCGTTGTGCTTTACCGCTCGGTTGGAAGTTCCCTGCCCCTGCCCAGGGCAGCTGTCTCCCTGCTAACACACCCCAAACTTTGCCACAAGAAACTGAGGGACGTACCTGCTTCGAACATCCTTGGAGCGAATGGGAGTGAGCAGACTGAACGTGGATTTCATGGAGTCTGTGGAGCAATTATCATAGACCATCCCGTTGCCGTGTAGCCTGGTGTCGCTCAAGCTGCTGCTCACCCTCCCAAACTTGTGCTGAGAATAATGTCGATAATCCACGCAATCTGAGTCAATCCTATTAGCTGTCCTCAGGGTGTGAGAGGCCACATTCAGCTCCATGGGTGGCAGAGGTCGAACCGGCGTTATTTGGGACAACCGGGGTTTGCCGCTGGCAAACGCTTTGCCCCGCAGAAGCCCCCCAAAGGCACTGGAGATCTCAGAGGCTCGTTTGCCCAGGTCGGAGGTGCCTCCTCTGCTCTTCCCCGCGGGACTGGCTTCCGAGGCGTCCGGTGAGCTGTGCAAGGAACTCTGTGGGCAGCAGGGGTGGCAGGGGCTTGCCCTGCCCCTGACCGGAGGGCTGAGGGACGCTTCCTGCAGAGAACCGTTGGAGGAACTTGTCTCGTTGGGATCAGTCAGACTTTCCTGACTCGTTCTAAACCGCCTCCACCTCCTCCAGCTTTTCTCATCCAGAGATGCAGCGCGTTCCAGTCGGGGTTTCCGAGAAGGCCTTGGAGTGAATGATTTAATTTTCATATTAGCTTTGAGCTCAGCTGGAAGAAGCTTTAAGGTTTCATTTAAAGAGGTGCCTACAGTTGGAGGATCTTCAAAGGTAAGCAGCCCATTGTCACCGGCCTCCTTCTTGGCTGCTTTGCCAGCTTTTTTAGCGTGCAGGTCCTGTACTGCTCCACTCTCTGTGCTCGGGGTAGCACATGCCCCGGAATGCTGAGGAAATCCATTTGGAGTGCTCATTCTCCCCCGTATCCAGCTATGGACACAGCTCCACAGGACGAGTTCCTCGCAGCATCGATTCCTTCCCTTACTTACTCCATAGATTCACAGAGCTTCAACCAAGGCAGAAAGGCAGGGAAACTAGAGATAACTCAGTCTGTAGCTGAGAACGAAGGGCAGGTGTATGTGTAGGCAGATGCATTGTCTGCAATAATTCCAAGAGGTGGGATACCTGGATTTCCCCAAGGGAAATACAGAAAAAATTAAAAGTTATTAAGCTGCAAACCCTGCTCATTAATCAGAAATCAAGCTCTTCACAGGACCTGCCTCTAGAACAATTCAAACCTTAACATGACCTTGTTAGAAAACCAATGTTATTTTCTTTTTTTATCAAGACCGGAGCAGCAAACTGAATTCCTAACTGCTGCAGGCATCATGGCTGCATGCTGACTTCCTTAAGAAAAGCTTGTGTGTACTGTTAGCATCAAAGGAAATCAAAACTGCACATAAACGGTGGTTTGTTCTCGTTGCTGTGCAGTGAGTCACCAGCACAACCAGCCCCCAGGCTGGTGCCGGAGGCCAGGAAACCTCCAGTGACCTCAGGCCAGGAAATTTCCAGTGATTTCAGCCTCTACCGGCATCTCACGGTGGGGAAATCGCCGCCACCTTCTCTTGTTTTGCACCAACCTCCAGCCACCGCTGCTGAAACCGAGAAAACATCCCGGGAGCAGCTGTAGGGATGTGGGATCGGGCTTCCAGGCAAACTCCCACATGCGGGGGGAAGCACCTTGTTACTCCGCAGCTATTGCAACCCGACCTTCCCACCTGCAGTGCCACTCTCTGCAGCTCTGTACTGGGAGCGCAAATCCTGTTCTAGCCGTTTCTGTACCCCAGGGACAGCCCTGCCGGCCCCTCACACCCGCCGGCCCCTCACACCCGCCGGCCCCTCACACCCACCGGCCCCTCACACCCCGCCTTCCACCGACCCCGAGGACAGAACGGACGAGCCTCCCCACAGGCCGCCCCCTCGCTGAGCGACCACCGACCTCCCGGCGCAGGCTCCGCTGCGCTTGGCCCCGGCGGCTTTTCACCCGCCGCAGCGGGCTGGGACGCGGCTCCTTCCCCACGAGGCCTCAGAGAGGCAGGGCTGGAGCCGGCAGGGCTGGAGCCGGCCCGGCCCCGCGGGCGCTCCGGGCGGCGGTGGCGGCCTCGGCCCGGCCGTAGCAACGGCGGCGCCGCTGGGCCCGCCCCGCGGGCAGCGCCTGCGCCCCCTGGCGGCCGGAGGACCGAACCGCCGCCAGGGGGAGGAATCAATCAATCAGTCAATCAATCGATCGATCGCGTAACGCTGCGAGTCACGATCCCTTCGCTTAGAAGAGTTACCAGATTAAGGCGACAGTTCAAAGCAAGGCATTTTACACTTCCAAAAAATTAAAAGATTAAGTCTGCAGCTTCAAATTCAAACACTTCAATGAAGACAGTAAAGCACAGCACAGAATGGCCCCGGCTCTCTCCTGCTCCTCTTCGTTAAAACAAGATTATTTCCAACCATACATCCTTGCCCAGCTTTCTAATGCAATAACCACAAGAAGAAGTAAAATGTGAAAGTGCTCCAGAGCGCAAAATATTTTATTTAAGAATTTACAGTGTCAAATCTTACACTTAGGAAAGATCAGGGGCTCCCAGCTCCGAGGAAGCCGCGGGGAACGCTGTTGTTTGGCAGTCTCTACTGAAAGGAGAACAGAATCGGCAGCCTGGCTGAACCAGAGGAAAGCCAAGTGTCTGACTGGGTTTCAATTATAGAAAAGTAGACGACACCAACTGCTGCTGATCACGGCTGGAATTGAGTATGGACCATTATGCAAAAGTTTCTAATCCTTCCAAACAGCATTTTACTTCGGTTACATACAAACCTTTTAAGACATACATAAGGCTATCGAGATCTCAGAAAGGTGGTGTTATTCAGGGAAGAAAGGAAAAAAAGAAAACACCAACAATTGGAGACCAACACTGGAAATTTCACATTCACATTATTTCTACTCAAGGGCAGAAATTCAAGTAAAAGCAAATAATTTGGTGGCAAGTTCTAAATAAAACATGACCTAATGATTTAATAAATATTTAAAGTTTATTTCTCTCTTTGCAGATAATTCAGATTCATCAGTGAATATGAATGTTGCATATCATGGTTTTTAAGATTTCCTATATTAAACGTAAAGATTTTGAAGTCCATCAGTAGAGATCTAATCTGTCTACTTTTAGTATGTTTGAAATTCAGCTGTTAGCTAAGACTTTGGGCTTTTTTAGTAATGGAAATTGAAGAAGAGAGTATTATGCAGATTCTGGCACTCAACAGGAAGAAACTTAAACCACTTTCAAGCTGTTACCACCTTAATTATACAGTGCCAGCAGTTTGAGAGAAAGCAAGTAACTGTATTGCACTTAAAAGAACACTCACTCATCAAACAGTACAGCGTCGGCTATTATACAGAGAGCTTCTTCCAGACTATACAATTTGCTTTACAAGTAACCTAAAACCACAGACTACATACATACCGGGTAAGATCCAAATCAAATCAGTATTAGATTACAGTCACAGTTTTCATTCAATACAAGTCGATTTATTTGGATGAGCTGTGGCCCCCTCCCCCCCTGCCCGCCAAACATTTCCCAGGGGAGCATCTCCCATTTCACACCCCAAATCCCAGCCCTGGGCGATAAGCGTTAATTGTGCATGGTCCTCTTAAGGCCACAGAGTGTTCTGGTACAATGTGGACATGGTTTTTTCCCCCGCTGGGAGGGGAGCAGCCTTCAGAAATTAAGGAATCCCTGAAACTATGTCTTTGAAGGTCACACTAGTAGGCTTAAAATTAATTTAAGGAATAAATTGCCTATGCAATTTACAAATAGTTTTTGTAACAGACAGCAACTATTTCCTCCCTTGTGTCTATTCTTTATCACAGCAAAGCTTTTTCTAGCCAGTTTTTTTTAAAAGGAAAAGTTACATATATTTCACGTTTGGTAATGATTTGCGTAGATGAGGTGCAAGTAGGGAGACCCATGAAAAAGAAATCACCCATCATTAAATTTCTGTCATGTCAACTGCAGCCAGTACTGATACCACGTGCTGTAAGATCAAATAGTTCTTTGTATACTCAGAAGGTGAGAATTCCAAATATAAAGCCATTGTATTCTACTTCAATGTCGGATACTTCCTCTGTCCAATTCTTCCCAGCTTTGAACTTCCAGTGACTGCAGGAGACTAAAAAGGGGGAACAGGAATAAAAAAAAAAACCCACCTCTGTGAAAGTGTCATACTGGAGACAAAATACAAAAAGATAGCAATAAAGCTTTGAACATGAACCTGTTAAACAGGTGCTAGACTGGTCTATGTGCACATTTAACGTTCTGCATGCAACAGTCCAGGTTGAGTTAGCAAAACATAAAATCAAAATGCATCCAAGATGAAGACTCTGCCAGGTGATGTTGGCTATCAAAGCTCAACCACCCTTCTGAGGCAGCAAATTTTCACAGCAATACACATTTAAACGCTTTTCATCTCTGTGGCTCTAACAAGGCAAGAGAAACTCATCCTGCAGCAGCAAGGGCCTTGTTCTATGTGCAACAAGCCTCACTGTAACGCAGGTACCTGTGACAGCGAGACAGCCTCTCCTGTCACACAAGCTTTTAACCCCTCACACCGCGTTTCAGAACAGATGAAAAGTGATTGCAGCGTAGCAGCTGCTTGTTCCATTAACTTTATCTTGCAAAATTCCCAAATGCTACAAAGGCAGGGAAAGCTGGGGGTAGGGAGTTGGGGAAGGAACAGAGACTATGTTCAAAAGGCACCTGGGAGAGGAAAGGCGGAATTTGTACTGACTATGAAGGCCACGCCAAGTTACTTAAGAAATATAGGTGTGGTCTGCAGTCACTTAAAACAAGAAGGTTGAGCATGACTATGGTTTACTCAAGCAACATTTCACTACTCGGTTTAACTGTCAGGGCTGACAGGTCCATGGTTTTGTTCGACAGTTTGTTCAAAGCAAAGAAGAGGCCTTTACTCACTTGTGCAAATTGAGAGGGGTTGTAGAACGGTACCGTTCCTGCTGCAGGTCCCCCCGAGGGCGGTGCAGCAGCAGCCTAGGAGACAGATAACACCCAAGTTACGGAACTGCAGAGCTTCACTACCCCTCCAACAGTTTGCTTAGTCATACAGAGAAAATATTCACAGTAATAATGCCAACAATATGGACAGCACAGCGTAGTGTAACAACTGCAAAAAGTGCTGGTACGGTTTGCATCCATATCTTTCATATTGCTTGCTTAATGTAGGAACCGGCAAAACAATATCACATGCATTAACTGTAAACAGCTCTGAAAATCCAAAGCATGCAAAACCAAAACAAGACACCAGTGCGACTTCACTGAATTAGTACCTTCTACTTTTGTTAGTACACCTTAGGGCTTGCCCCCAAATAAACATTTGTGTTAAGTTTTGCTTTACCAAGAAATATCAGAAAGAGTTTGTGTCACCCCGTTATGGTGACCCGCTCAGTACTGGAACTTACAGCAGAGATGAAGCATTCCTTTAATTCCTACAGGGGCTTTTGCAGATTAAACAGGCAATGATAATATTACTGATTTGAGACTGGCAGCAGCAATGACAAGGTTTTGCTTGTGTGAGTCTTTCTAGGAGTTTTTTTGGGTTTTGTTTGTTTGTTTAAAATCAACTGACTTCTTTGGCATCCCAGAAAAGGGCTGATCTAAATTGTTAAGTGAATCTCTTACGAACATGAACAAAACCAAAAAAGCATGCCCGGATTACATGCATTCTCATAAACAGAAAAAAAATCTGAAGACCCTGTTTGAGTGTTAAAAGGAACACTACATCATTAGTCACTTCTAATGTTATTTCTGTGAAATGAAAAGAGGGGAAAATGACTGAAGTAGCATTAGTAAGTATTGGAGCAAATGCAAAATAAAGAGGGGAAAAGTAAATAAGTTAACATAAATGAGAATAGCCAGCCACATGTACCTGATTAAAATGCTGGCTTACTTCACGTGATAATGAACTCATTGAACTAGAGCGCGAAAGCTACAAAACAGCAAGAACACACAAATACAAAAAAACACAAATAAAAAAGTCGTCATGCATGTCACTGCTCCAAGCTTTCAGTTGTTTTATTTAATTTTAAAAGTCTCACTGCCAAAGGTTAAACCAACCTCAAGTTAAAAAAAAAATGTAAAGCCAGAAGTTAGTTTAAATCAAAAGGACTTCTTAAAGCACAAAATTATGTAGATATAGAAAACATTTAGTAGGAACAAAAGTAATGTTACTCTGCCTGGCACATGGCAACCTGTTCTTCTCTTTGTGTCTCACACTTAATATTAGTGAAATCATACGCATGCACGGAGACAAGAGATCCTCAAACCGCTACTGACATTTTACTCTGAAAAAGGCTTGTAAAAGTCTATTTCTATAGAAAAAGGAGATCACACCAGAGAACATAGGATGTAGAGGCTGAACTGATTGTGTGGACTCAGAGGTCTTTTCTGTAAAATTTGAGGCAGTCATGGGATTCCATCCTGGCCAGTCGTCAGCAACTGAATCAGTTACTTGTTTTAGATGGCCTGTGTTAAGTCCACTACAAATTAATGGTTAAAATATGCTGCAGAAGTCATTAGCTAATGAATCAATTCTTACCTCGCCTGACTGCGAGCCATCAGGGTTCGAGATGGGAAGTCCAGACCCAGGAGGAAGGACTGCAGAGTTTAAATACTAAAGAAAAACAAGGCACTTTTATCTTTGTTACTGTGATGCTACTTCAAATTCTGCTGTATTGATCCCATTGAAGCAAAACGTTACTACACATCAAGCCAGGTGCAACATGCAGTGTATGGCTCCTTCCTGTGTTCTTGGTCCCTTTGGTCACTTTTCAGGGACTTCCCACTTCCATTTTCACTTGCATTTGCCTTCTCCAGTTTCTAACTAAAACGCAGGGATTATGTTTGTGTATAACGACAACATGCTTTGTATGTACTGTGGCTAAGAAACAACTATTCAGAACGATAAGGACTTTTTAATAGGAAGTTTGAATTATATACACAAAGCATTCTTTCTAACCCACCTCTGGTTCCACAGCTGCAGCAGGATCTGCGTTGGTTTGATTTGCAGCTGGTGTGTGTTCTGGCGCACCACTGCCTTCCATTGGCTGCGGTTCTCCTGGAACTACAAATAAAGTGGGATTTAGTCAGACACACCATACCAGGGTGTTTGATTTCACAGAATGAGAAGCAGGGACATCAGCAGAACTGAATTTCTACAATATCAATGTTCTCCCAGGAAAAAGGTAATTTCAAAAGGGCAGTGTCAATGCCTCTAGATGCCTCAGTCTCTTATACGTCTGCAAGCAGGAGATGCACACAGTTCATACAGATAACCTTGGTGCAACACAGCTCATAGCGAAAGCAGGAAAAAAAAAAAAAAAAAAGGTAAGTGTGCAGGTAAGATCTCTCCCTCTCCCCAAATAGCAATCCTGGAACTAGGAACAGGTGTCAGAAGTGAGCACGAGATGCTGAGCAACACAGAACACTACACAGTTCAGATTTTGCTATTTGCATGGCCTGGCCGCTCTGCAATGGGGATGGGGGTGGAAAAGGCAAAAGAGAGAACCACTTTGCTTGCAGCATGCAGAGCTGGGCTTTACTAATCCATTTGTTTTACTGCAGTTCCCAGACTAACTCTAGATAGAACATTCTTAAATGTTCACTAAAGGCTACATAATACACATACCGTCAAAAGACACTTAGAGAACTACATAACCATAAATAACCATGCAACCTCCTTCCAATTTTTTCCACTTATGACACACCTGAGTTTGGAACAAACACATTTGCAGGAATTGGCATTGGTGCCAAGGGCGCAAAAAGGTCTGATGGCGCAGGGACGGCACCACTTGACTTGGTTCCACCTGGATTCAGGACATCAACATACCGGGCTCTGCTTCCGGCTAAAACAGAAAAATCCAGAAATAACAGAAATAAACCTTCTAGTAGTCATTGCCGTGTCCGTTTCGAACAGTCTGCTGGTTAAGCCATCTTTCAGAATAAAAAAGAAATGCTCCAGGGATACAAATGGTAATACCCAAGTCACTATACAGTTGTGACAGCAATCACAGTGCAGAAGCTTGGCACAAGCAAAGCCAGCAGCAGCCACAGCTCCACGATATCACCAAGCTGCCAACTGTTCCCAAACAACCCCAGAAAAGCCATGGCTTCTGTCTTTGTGTTTTATGCAAGAGAAAATTTGAAGTCTTCCATACTTCAAGCACCAATGCTGTTTGTTACCTGCTCTTCTGGAGAACATGTTAACAGGGGCGCTGGGTGGGCCTCCAGGTCCAGCTGGAACAGCCTGAGGAACTTTAGGAAATCCTGTTGGAGGTGGCGGGGGAGGTTTACTCTGCAGACAGAACAAGAAGATAATCCAACCACATCACTGATTGAGAGTTTTAAACCAAATATTTGTGTGTCGTCTTTTCCTTACCTATTCCTGAGCACATAAAACTGGGTATACAGACACATACCTTGTAATGCAGACCAGCATTGCTCATATTCCATCTGATAACTAATCCTGAGTGGCATTGCTACAACCCATCTACACTCACTCTAAAAGGAAACATTTACAACAGCGGTTCTTATCATTTGTTTGTGTTTGGAGACAGATCCTTGAATTACAAGGATGGACAGGATGTGTGATTTTCTTTGCTTTACAATGCATTACATATTCAGAACTATAGACTCTTCTTTTTTCCTCTGTATTGTTTGCAGCAGATGAATTAACAAGCAATTGCCTAGGTGATGTCAACCTCTATAAAGAGATACATCGGACTAAGTTTACTCTAAACTCCCTTGTAAATTCAATCACAGTTACTGGATTCACACAAGGAACTAAAGATACAAATGGTTCCATAAGGGATGTAGACTATAAGAACATGTAAACTGTTTCTTAGTTTCAAAATGTTGCGCATTTTAGTCCAAATTCAGTAAGAGGCAACTCTTAAGAGCCAATGACAGATTAAAGAAAAATGTGTGTCAGTACAGGTTTCAGTTTTCCACTTGGAGAAATAAGAGTCTCAGATTTTTACCTCCTCTTCTGGTTCATCCAGATTAACCCAGCGTTGTTTCTGTTCATCCCAAACAATCTACGAGGAAATCACAGTCAAAGGTTAGGAGTTCAAAACACAGCTGTTAAACAAACAAACAAAAAATATTGCAACATTTTTTTAAAAAGCCTGTCTTGGAATAAGCATAATCTTGAAAGTTTTACACACACTCGTTTACTTGTCAAAACAATGTTCATCTGTCATCCAGGTAAACACACTAAAAAATATAAAGGTTTATGCAATTTAGGGGCCTTACTGATTTGTTCTTGTCATCTGGAAGGTGAGCTTCATTCTTTCCTTTTCCCATCAGCCAGCGAAGCCAGTTTCCACCAGTCTAAAAATAAATTCATCTATTCAGTTAATTATCTCAACCCTTGTCTTTACAGACAGATTAAAATAAAAATTCATGCAACAATTCATTTTCTGTTAGAGACTCCAGCTCTGAGCCCAGAGTTGAGCCTAATAAATAGAAATAGTTTAGTGAGGACCTCGGACCTGGAGTTACGACACAGACTAACAAATCTCCTCTAGCTTCTTGGAAAGTTTACCTTTCTTGGTGCTGGCTCCTTTTTAGTTTCTTTTTTAGTCTCTTTCCCTGCAGGAACAGAGGGAGAAGGAGAGGGCTGGTTTGCTGCAGAGTTGGATCTCTCTCGTCCCACAGAATGAGCAGAGGACTCTGACGTCGTTCGGGATCTCCGTCCGTAGCCCTATATTACAAATACACAGGCAAGTCCAAAGTCAGCACTGCTGAAGTGATGGATTGCATTTCATTTTGCTAAACAAATTCCTTCTTTGGAAAGTTATTAAGACATTAAAAAGTACATTAAAAAATTAACATAAATAAGAATGAAGATTCAGCAAAAGAGCCCGCTGGTGGCATACCATATGTGCTGAAGACTGAGATGCAGATCTGGATCTTCGTCCTGGTGCCTGGTTAGACATAAAGCCAGGACATGCTTAATAAGCAAACAGCTAAATACCTGACACAACATTCACTTTTTATCACAAATTCCGACACAATTAAAGATATCCCAGCTGGTTCTTTAGGTACTTCTAACTCCTCTGACATGTGGGAGGTGCCAAAAAAGAGCTGAAGTCTGGTCAAGTAACTGCACTATCATGTAACTGGTCCATCAGGAAGAGATAAATCAGGGTAACCAGCCCACAAGAGGAGAGAGAAAAATGCTGCACCAAGGAGTGGTTGCTGCGTTTTTCTCCCCTCCAACATTAGGTTGTTCTTCTAATTTTTGTATGGCAACTCAAAAACAAAAAATTAAAAAAAAAAAAATACTATGTATTTCAAAAAGGGATTTGGGATTTTGATAAACACCTTCCACATTTCCATTTATGACTGAACTGTAGTCAATACTACGCTTTTAAAACTAAGTCACAGAACTGTCTTTAAGGCCTGCTTGCCTCATCTGCAGATGTATGCTACAAGCTCTTCTGGCTATGAAGAACCATTCTGGGAGATGGAAGAGGAAGGCAGGGCAGAAAAAGATCAATCTAACTCTCCAGTTTTATTTTTTTCTACTAGTTCTTCATTATTTATTATGAAGGGGAAGGATAGTGGGGAAGAAAAACTAAGCTTCAAGTCTTGCTGAAGAGCAAGACAGATCCCAAATACACTTTTGTGCTTGCAAAGATCCGCAATGAAGCTGACAATTGCAGAGAAATGTATGAAATAAGAGCTACCATGCTGGCCATTCTGCCATAGAAATCCTCCTCTCTCTGTTCAGGGAAAGAGTTTTGTGAAGGAGACTCCGGGGCAATTCTCTGCATTCCTTAAAAACCAAATTATATTATGTTAGCTGAGAGGAACATCACCACCACCACACCCAAACAAACCAACAAACAAAAACATGCAAAAAACCAAAACCAAACAACAACAAACACACAGAAAAGCCCCCAAACCCCACAACAACACTTTAAAGGCAAAAATCTTCAGGAGTTATTAAATATGTGCTAGAAAGCACCTGGTCTTTTAAAGAATGTGAATAGCAGTTGCGGTGATTTTTTTTTTTTTCTACTGCATGGGTATTTTATTTGTTGTAAAGAGTCACAGCAGGCTGTGGGATGCAACCATCACTTTGGGGCAGTTCGAGGTTCTTCCCATCTCTAACACAGCTCTGCCAAACCTGTGCCTGACTTCACACGTGTCAGGTTCTGCTGTCACATAATTCAAACTGATCAGGGTCCCAGAAGCTGATATCCAGAGGCAGAAAATGCCTGAGGCTCCAATCACAGACCTTGCAAACAGAACTGCCAACCCCAGGGCACTCAGTGATGATCTGTTAGAGGCTAAATGATAATCTGCCAAGTCTGACCTCACTTGTAAACTAAGCCAAATAAGCAGGATGAATACTATAACCTCCCACTGATGTTTCTGTACCATTATATGGTGTGTTTAAACTTCATAATCCAAGACTTGACTTACTATTTTCTAAATATCGAGATATTTTGCAGTATTCCCCAAAATATTTCATTTCTGTTATAAGGAAGGAAAGCTGTTTATTAAGATCCCAGACCTGTTTCCAGGTTTGTCTGCTCTTCTGCCCGCGGTTCAACTTCTTGTGGTGACCCTCCCGGTGGTAGCGCTGACCCTAAATACACTGGTGATGGTTCAATTCCGTACGGAGCTGAAAATCCTGGAGGTGCAAAGCCAGGTCCCGGACCAACAGACTGAGAAGCCACTGAATAGAAAGGGACACTTTGGACAGGTTCCTGGTCACCAGGAGGAATCATCGCAGCTGACCCATCAAGGACAGCCTGAGGTACTGCAGCACAAAAAAAAGTGAAGAGTTATAACTGAACAGAAATTCCAGCATGTGAACCTTTTACCTTATGAATAAAATGACACAATGAAGAAGTGGAATCGCACTTTTTACCACCCTCTTAAGCCGTTTCTTATACCAGAAACCCGAAACATTTTATTTTCTCTCTGTCATGAAGCAGAACACGAAACACTAACCTGAAGGCATCAGCTGTACACTTTGCATCTGTTGAGCCATGTTGGGTAATAAGGACGCAAACAGGGGATTTTCAGCACCTGGACCCATGTCCCGGCCCACTCCTGCTCCATCGCACTGGCTGGCACGGTCTAATTCAGAGCTTGGAGTACTACAGGCGTACGGTGGGGGGGTGGATCTGTCTGCGTTATAAGCTATTGCACCCTCCTGCGCAAAAAACCAAGATATTATTAACCGTACCGGACATTAAGTTAATAACCAATGGAACATATAGCAAAGGAAATCTTAGGTCAAAACAGCACATGGGTTCTTTTTAGTGTTTAGTCAAAAAAATGAGTTGTCAGCCATTTGCAGGCCAAGTTCAAGCAAAACATTTAGAGGTTTTTGTTTTTAAATGGAAGCTTAGTTAATTAGCTGAAGGTTCAAATTTCTAACAGATCTCTTTATCTGTCACAATCTAGCTACACTAATTCAGACACAATTTCTTTTTTTGGGGCAAGCAGATCCTCTGCTTACAGCAGTTATTGCAGCCTAATGAGCCTCGCAGTTCTTACGTTACAGTTCTAAGAACAGCCTGTCTCATAGAATGTACACAACCCTTTAACAATTCTGTATTGAATCCCAGGGCACGGAAGTGTGGTAAATCCACTTGGTTTAAATCATAACACTCGCACTTCACAACATGAATATATCATAAGGTCACTTCACGTGCTTCTGTAATTAGCGGTATAAACAAAACCATCTAAAAAATTGCATTTACACTAATCCTTAAAGGGAATGCTTCACGTTGAAAAGTCCATTCTGTACCTTGATCTGTCCATCCACATGTCGAAGCCTTACTAACCATGAAGGTTCTATGGAAGATTCCTGCTCTGGCTTTTCTTTTATCTGTGGGTCGAACAGCCGTAGTTGTGAAGACATCTAGAGAAAGGAATCATTGTAAAGTTTCAGTTAACCAGCTGACAAAGGGGATTTTAGCCACAGCTTACAACCTACAATATTAAGCCACAAATACTTAGTTCTTCCTTATGTTACCTGGATTAGCTGGCCGATAAGTACAGGTGAGTAGTAATGCGGATCTTTGAGGACAGTTCTGGAAATTACTTCACAATAATGGAAAGCCTGAGCAGCAAGTCCCATTTCAGCCAGTCGGCAAGCATAGATGAATTTGAAAACCTGTGGAACGCAAGCACGTGAAATAAACACAGTGGTAAGAACATTCTTAAAAGTATCAAATGAAAGGCAGTCTGTCATTTCAGCGGAAAGCTCAGATATCCCATTATCACATCTATAGTGTGCTGGGGAAAAAAAAAAAAAAAGAGCGAAGAAGCATTGAATTCTCTTCCACCCAACGTATCCAATGAAAGTTATCCATTTGTCTGCAGCTAGTGCCAACACATTCTGCTGGATTTTTCTTTTGGAATATAGTTACGATAACAACAAAGTTTAAAATTCTGAAGTTCAGAATGCACAGATAAAAATTGGAAAAGATTACTTAAGTGACAACAGGAAAAGAGCCATCTTGCACTAAGTTATCCATGAATGTTTCATGTTACAATGGATAAAATATTTGCTGTGCTGAATACAGCAAATGAGAGATTAAAGCCTTGCATAAAACCTGCTACAAGAACAACAAAAAAGAAACAGCTCTTCACCTGGAAATTGGGCAAGCAGCCAGGCTGAGTTCCTAGTGACTGCGCATATTCGTAGGCTTCTGTTCTTTGAATGGCTTCATTGGTGGCAAACTTAAAAAATGGCAAGCTATTTGAGAAGGGGAAAGGAAAAATATTATTTAACATTAAGATTATACATGCTGACAATAAATAAATAAAGGCAATCAGAAATGAAGTCAGAAACATAGCTCTATTAGACATAAAATGTCAATAACTTCTACTCCTCAAACAAGGACAGGGCATCATATTAAAAAAAGTTACAACAACAACAACAAAAAAAGGAAAGCCAAACCTATGATTTGATCCAATTAGGACAAGCTTTGTTGTCTTCCTTGTGTAAACTCCAAAACCAACTTGGGCCATAAGGTAACAAAAATGAGCAGCATCCAGCAGGCCTTTAGAAGCTGTAGAGAAACAAGCAACAGAACTCAGGATATTTCCTCTCAGTGGCACATTGTAATTCAGTGTCCCGTACTCTTTTGGCTTTGCATTCAAGTATCTTCGCAACAGAAACACAGCCACAGAAAACTGTTCCACTTTACATCTTACACAGCAGTTGCTTGTTAAAAAAAAAAATAATCTGAGTAATTAAAGCTTTTCCTTCAGTCAACCCCCTGTTCATTCCCCAAGAGTTACCAAGAGTGTCTCCCATGGTAGCAATGGTCCTGGATTCCAAGTCCACGTTATTGGTCAAGTTGGATAACACCATTGCTAGATGAGGCCTCCAGTCTCCCCATTTCTCATCTCCACAGCACTAAAATTAGAATAATTACTGAGTCAAATCAGTGGCTGTAGCTCTGTGTGCGTGTTTCAACTTAAAAAGGACTAAAACAACTTATCTGACAATTCTAGGAGAAGCACATGGGAAGATTTCTGTTGTGAGCTACACTGCCTACTGCAGCACCTCTTTAGTCTCAGGTGCAGCTCACACTGGGATCTTACCGTGGACGCAGCCGGCATCCTTCCCGACATGAGCTGGTACACAGTCTGCAGAGGGTCATTAATTGGGAGACTGTTGGCAAATCTACAGAGGCATTACACAGAAAAAGAAAACAAACATAGGGTGAGCAGTTAAAATGTACTTGAATCTAGCTTAGCTTAAGAGAAGAAAGTGCTGTTTGAACATACTACACCGAGTAAGCGATTGCCCAGTGGATAACTATCAAAACCAGAACACGATTGTTAACTGGATCTGCCCTAGGTCAGTCCAAACTAGGGAGAACCTCAGCATTCTCCCCATGCCAGCTGACAAGACCTAGCACATGAGTTCACAAGCTCAGGAAGCCGAGATAAAAGTTTTTCTATCTACAGACGAAGCACCCATGAATATATCTGCTTCTTTCGAGAGAATGAAGGGTACGACAGAGTTACTTGGCTTTAACAAAGTTGACGGCTGGGGTTTTGCAGTTTTTTCAAGGCCTGAGTAACAGCACCTGTCCAGCAAGGCCACAGCAACACTGTCCAAATACCCCTTAAATGGAACAAGGGGCACAGAATAACTTCTCAGGTTTAAGTTAACCAGAAGGCCCCAGAATAAAAGGTAATTATGTTAACTGAATATACAGGTAAAAAAATTAAAGCACAATTCTTGCATGAGCTACTGAGGATAACTCATGATTTTGGTATTAAGATGTCTGAGCACTAAGTCTCTACCTCATTAGCAAGACAAGTAGTCATATTGTACTAATCAACAAGCAAAACAGTACCTGGTCATAACTCTCGCATGTGTTCTGCTGTCCATTTTGCTGGCAAGTAGCAGAGCATGGCCCCACAAACCATGCTTCATGGCAGACTCCAAAGCATCCTAATTAACACAGAAATTAGTTTCCTGGGAATAGGTTAACATACTACTCAGATAAAGAATGACTGTTTTACAGTAGTAGTTTGGGACTGTATTTTTAAAAACGTTTGTTTAGATCAAATGCTAACACATGAATATAATTTTGTTTTATATTATAAACTGCAGGGCATAACAATTTTCCATATCAGTGTAATGCAGTGCCATGAAATCGTAAGTGCACTGCAAGTTGCAAAAATTATTCTAACTGATGTCTAGAACTTTAAGATTTGCGAAAAACAAGTAAACAAAACGACACAGGCAGTATTTGGAACAACAGTATAAGCATTCACCTTCTTGCGGCCGTAAAGCAGCAACTCTCTGAATCTCTCCGTCTCTTTCTCAAGACTGTCAATTGTGGTTATGAGACTATCAGTGAGAAATGAGAGCTGGGCTTCACCAGATTCTTCTTCCACTTGTTCCAAAGCCTCATTAGTGAAATCGATCAAATTTGCCTCATTAGGGGACTTCCCAGGAAGCCACACTGTTTTATGATCTCGAAGCAAAAGTTCAGCCAGGTCTGTTCCCACAACGGTCTATACATGTAGAGAAAACACAGAATTAAAAAATCCTTTATTTCAACATTGCCTTCATTTTATTTGTCACTTCAATAATGTGCGAATATCAGCACTTCTGAGCACCTGAGGACAAGTGACCAGTTTAACTGTTCCATCAAGCTGGGAACTATTCAAAGTCACTATACTCATATTGCTGTCTTTTACATAAATACTATTTTGTGTATGAAATATTTTAGGACAGATAAAAATTCGAGCAGTGAGACATACCCCATTCTGCCTGCACAACAGTACAATAAAGTCCCAAAGCAGACTTGCAGATTCTTTGTCAATTAAATTTTCGTTTTTAAAGCACTGTGTAGCTTTATTTTGTGCAAAATTAATAACATCCACTTTATGGGTGTCATCCCTGGGGGGGGAAAAAAAAAAGTTTTAGTGAGACAAACGTAAATATTCAGATCACTATTGTGATTAGTATGAGGAACAAATTTAAAGCTGATGTATTATTTAAGCAGGTGAAAAGCCACAAATATTTTAAGTCAGTTTAAATCCTATAATTTGCAGACAATTAAAAGTTTGATGAAGAAATGACCTCTGAATGCATGAAAGGTATTTCTGAAATCTGTAGGAACATACTTAGCAAGAGGACCAGGAAATGCTCTCATCTCTTCTTGCTCTGGAGAATGTTGTAACATAGTCTAAAACACAAATACAAACCGTAAGGAATTCTTATAACTACGAATTTGCTTTTCACCAATAAATACTCCAGACCTGAACAAAACCCATAGTCTAACCAAGCCTATTGCTCTTAAAAAAATACATACGGTGATTTGCAACCTGCACAAGGATAATAAATGCGGGAATCTACTTTACACAGAAGTCATTCTGTAGCAAAATATAAAAATCTTCCTTCTATCTCCTTAATAATAGAAAAGAATCATAGAATCGTTTAGGTTGGAAAAGACCTTTAAGATCGTTGAGTCCAACCCCAAACCCAACACTGCCAAGTCCAACGATTTTCCTGATGCTGTTCTAGTACTGGTGTACAATTCTGCTCCCTTCTAGGGATATTTTATTCATGACTACATCATCTCTCAGGAGCAGGATTTTTAAAGTTCCTGGTTTACTTATGATTACAGCCCAAACAGATAAATATGAAGGATATATGACTGACATAGAAAAAAAAAGTCAGGAAGCTACAGATCCAAGTTTCCTTCTCCCCTTCCAAAAAAATGACCTGTATTGAACCACCTCCCTTTTTCCTTTGAGACTTTACCTCCATGCTGTGTATTTCCACCAGAGCTGGCTGTCCTTCCGAAGGCAGGTTTGGCAGCACTTTTATTAAGAAGCCCCCAGGGCCAAACCTGGCACAGATATGAGGCACTGAAAATTTCTCAGGCGTTGAGGGCCTTAAAGGTGCTGAAGTCAGAAGAAAAGATAAAGTTAAGAACAAGTAACTGGTCTGGCAACCACGTAAACTTGCTGACGTATTTATCCAATTTCGTAATCCTCCAGTACTAGTGGAAAAAACCCTGCCATTCAATTTGGCTAAAGTTTATACACAACAATTAATCAGTTCCATTATAGGCCCAAAGATCTTCTGAAGGTTTGCAACAATAAGAACAAAACTAGACTACAGAACTTTAAAATCCACTTATTTTCTCAATGCAGAGGCTTTGATTGTCTCAGACACATTTCTGTGATCTCCATACAAACATGACACATCTTCAAGGAGTTAATGATATACTTCAGAATACTCTGGAAAAGCTTCCCCAGAGAAACATTGTTTTGTTCCACACTGAAAGGATAAGTAAAAAAAGTTCTGGAGAAATCTGAAGTTTAAGTTAAACTTTATGTATATTCCCCATGAAGCACAAGCAGCGTAGTTAAAAATCTATCTGAAAAGACATCTACGCTTGCAAGTATGCAGTATTTAATAGCAAACACTGTCTAGCTACTGCTGCTGTTCTGCGATATAACCAGGTTTCAGCAAGCAAAAAGTTATCCTTACACTGGAAGGGAAATGAGACTTTGTTCATGTATAATTACACTGTAAAACAGCCTTTTTTCTCCCCCCCCGTTAACAGGTTCAACAAATACACTACAAATACAAACGGAAGTGCAAACTACTACTGGTAGACAACCTCACAAGCATGGTGCTGTCCCTCCCCCCTCCCCAGTGGTGCCAATACCTTGTTCTACCGCCGGCCATCCTGGTTCAGCCGCGTAGCCATAATCTGTAAAGGGCTGCTGTCCATCAAAGTTAGCAGGGTATCCGCCATACGGATAATCTGTGTGGAGCGACACTGCCTGCGCCGTAGTTTCATAGGCATTAGCCGTTAGATCGTGATTACTTCTATACAGCTGGCTCTAAATAGATCATATTAGTAATTGTTAGCAGAGAGCATGGAGTTACACAAAGCGAGCGATACTGCAAGCGTGGACTCAGGACAGTGTCTCCCCCCAGCTACAGTTCTTTATACTGTTCATAAATCAGGTTTATTACACCCCTGCATTTGAGAAAGCTGCCCTGCACGACACCTGTGGCAAGTACGGTCAGTTCTGTCACGACAGAATGTCTGTGTGCTGGTATCCAGAATAACGTTCTAGAAATGACTTACAGGTTCAAGTGTTGCTGTATCAGCCACTACGGATCAGAGTCGGTGTTCACCTCTGCTGCAACACTTGGACAGAAAATCTTAAATTGAGATTTTCTCAAATCTGAATGTCTAAATGACTTCGTGTGCCTCAAGATGAACACCTAAATGATCTCCAGTACTACTTCCAATATTACTAAATGAATTGGAGTTCAGACTGGAAAACCACCTAAACTTCCAAGAAATGTAGCAACACATGAGACTACAGTTAAAGTGACGTATTCCACTAGTGAAAGACTATATGTCAAAAATTACCCAAATATTCTGTGTTTTCCAAGTATTTGTACTTATGGCATAAGCAGATGAGTAATCAGTTAGATTTGGGTTTTGCTTTTAAAGCCAAAATAGCATCATACAAATATGGAGTTAGTCTTTTAACACATACCAAGGTCAGTAATATCATTCATGCTTGTGAAAAGCAAAATGACATGAAACTGAAAGCCAGACACATTATTAACTACAGCCAAGCACAGTAAGGGCAAAGTTCTCACAAACAACAAATGGATTCAGTAGAGGCAATTTTCCATTTCTCTGTGTGTGGCAACTTGCACAGCTGAGTGCTGATTTTGGTTAAAGTTCTCTTGACAACTGTGATAAATATTAAGTTCAAAACTATATTACAAAACAGACTTAACTTACAGAATAGAAGTCTTCAAAATACATATTCCCCAAGCTAAACCCAGAAATATTTCTGTATTTCTAATGTTTCTCCCACCCTGAACATAGAAAAAGACTCAACTGAAAGAATACTGGATGTATGTGATCATTTGAAACTAACTTGCTGAGAGCGAGAGCTGAAACTGCTCTGGTGACTGTGAACGCTGCGGGAGCTCCGGAGACTGTGCCCAGAATGCTCACTGTGCACACTGCGCCTATCGAAGTCATCACCATAAGGATCTCTATGAGGTTCAGATTCATCATCAAAACTTCCAGCAAAGCGAGGATCGTATCTCCAGTTATCTTCATATCGGTCATACCTGAAGAACGAAGAAACACACAAAGTAAAAATGAACATAGCCACCCATATCCATGAGGGAAGTGACTTCACTGTGTACCTGTCAGGAAGAAAACTGTACCTAACTTCGGACTGGCTCTTAGATTAATTACTAGATTGAGGTTTGTTGGGTTTTGTTTGTTTTTTTACAGTAAGCAAACTGACATTTCTTCAAGTTCAATCAGAATACTCAAGATCAAGACCGTCATACTCAGCGTCTGTTCTAGGAAAACCCACAGAATGTTCACCTGATCTGAAAACAAGTCCTACTGTCTGAAATCCTCAGAGTGACCTGACAGCACATCTGTTTTACCTTGATGGCCCATGTTAAAGCTACAGAAAGGACCAGCAGCATCTGTGAAATATGTGCAATACTGCATTTCAACAGCCTGCTACAGGACGCATCTGCGTTCCTAGAGAATATTGAGAAGATTTTACTAACAAAATTGCATGATACTCTGAAATCCTGATGCCTAATACAGCTACCATCGCAGCTGATAAATTCTGAAGGCTTTGGGGCAGATCTTCAGCAAATAAAGTAATATTTCTGTTAGTGCACAAGCAAAGCCTCAGCCTTTTTGCCTTAACACTTACTGCTGCAACTTAATTTTCTGGTGACACATTTGACTACAGGGGACTCAGCCCTGAAGAAACTGATACCAGGTTCTCCGCCTGCACTCAGACAGACACACCAGTTCTCTGATCATCAGCATCGAGGCCACGCACTGCCCTGGATCTGCAAAGAGCATTGAGAGAACATGGATCGAACGGACAAACCTGCTACCATATGGATATCCATCTCTCTTCTGGTAAGGGTTATGTTCAGCATCATACCAATACCTCTGGTCATAACCTCTAGGGTCTCTGTATCTGGGGTCGTACGCTGATGGGTAGTGGTCCCAGCGACTTGGATCTTTGGAAAATAAAAATAAATGGTTTAGATATTGGAAGCCATTGTCTATAGCCTTTTTCTAGTCCTTGCTCTTTAATTATACACTGATTTGGTCTTGAAAGCATATAGCAAAACCAAAATAACGTACTTAAAGCTATGTAAATATGTCCACTCATTTTCAGTTAAAACAAACAAACCCACAACTAAAAAAAAGAAAAAAAAAAATTTCACCCCTTTCAGAGAAACATGGTTATTATAGTTAGCTAGATACTCCTGAAGGTACAGTGTTCACCATCAGACAGAGATCTTTTCTAACAATTTTAAAACTCGATTGCAACATGATAACTCAAATATTAACAGAATCTTTGTGATCAGTCTTCACAGAGTCATGCTAAATGTCTCACGATGTACACAGATGTTGCTTAAAATCCTCCCAGGCACTAGAAAAGCAATTATCTTCAGATTCACAATGCCGGTATGGCTCTGTGAGCATTCACATAATTATGGACGAACCCAAATTCTAGTCAGAGTCAATTTCTGTTTACACCCACCTGAAATCTGCCTGCAGGTTACACACCAAGGATATACCCCAGTGAATGACAGGCTTGCAACACATTGAAGAAAACTTTTCTGTAGATTTACGTGGTGTGCTTTCACAATGGAAAGACAAACAGAAGTCTGGTACTGAGGAAAAAAAACCCTTAATTCATTTTATATTTACTACTTCTACTGAATAAAACCCATACAATGAGGAAGGCTCGGTCTTAAGAACTGAAGAAGGCCCAAAGACCAATTTTCAGCAAGTATAACTTTACTCTTGGTGGTTGTGGAAAGGATAACAGTTTCGTTAACATGTTCCCATAAATTTTTGCATAAACCTGAAATTTTCCATAGAAAAATTCAGAGTTCATGTTGATACCTTACCTCCATAATCATATGAGTTTGGGTAATAACCTGGATAATAGTCACTCCATCCACTTTTTGTATAATAATCTTCAGTATACCCTTGCCTGGAAGAAAGCCCACAGGTATAAAAAGTTACTATTCCTCCTTCAATCTCTTCTAAAGTCAGCAGGAGATATGAAGAACTACATGCAACAACTGATCAGGTAGAGTTTCATACTTGAATGCATTTACAGGAAATCAAGGAATCATAAAATTAAGACTTTACAAACCAATATATCACTAATGTGTTATGTGCAATAAAAAGCTGACAGCCCTTACTAAATAATAATTTAGTGATGTTCGTAAATGTTACATTTTTAATTTGAAGACTGATCCATGAGTGAACTACCAACAACAAACAAATGCTACAAAGGTTTCCATCACTTCCAAACAGATAACTGGGGTTCTTTCTTGGAAACCTGCAAATCCATCCACCAGATAATGCCACAGTAACATTTTGTCATTAATTTGGAGTTCACACAAATCAATTATGCAATAATCATCAGGAAATAGTAATCTCTGGAAGGTGATTTACCCAGTTTAGGAAACGCATACCTAGAAGAAGGCCGGTCGGAGCAGTGACTGGCTCTGGAACTGGGACGTTCCGGCTCAGCATAGCGGTAGCTCCCAGGCTCCACGTACGCTGTGCCGCTGTCATAGTGTCGGTACCGTGGGTCGTACTGCCCATAGCTGTCATCCTAGAAAAGAGATGGACGTGTACGGTGAGAGGCATCCTCCCTCCAAGAATTAATCTTTAAAAACAAACAAATCACCATCTACACCACAACTGTGGTACCTGAAGTGATGCAGATTAACAGACTACAGCACAGCTGTTGATACCCATTGTGGCAAGTATATTCAAGTCTATTAACATCCTACTCTTAAGAAAAAAAACAATGTCTGGACTAAAGGCAGTTCAACCACTACGCTGGTCACTCTGCTAAACTGTCAGTAATTCAAGCAGCAGATGAGAACCAAATCTGAACACCTGGACAGCTGAGACAGTTGTAACTGCCAACTTTTTGCAAAGAACCAGGTAAACTGCGATATCTGTGCCAACTCAAAGTAACTACTTAAAGTTTTTATGATCTTTGTATTGTAGGTTTTGTTACTGCTATCTGGATTTTCCCGACAACTAAATACTTAACGGGAATTCTATACTGAATGTTGATCATGACACAACTGTTTAAACTCATAATTTGAAGATGAAAATTACTGATACACACTGAGAGGAAGGGACAAAAAAATTTACCATGTAATAAAGATGAGCTGCTGTTCTGGGGTCTGCAGGAGGATAAGGTGGCGGATACGGAGGCTGGTAAGCATCGTAAGGATGTCTGTAGTAGTAGTAAGGGTTCTGGGGTGGACCAAAGGCCTCCTGAGGAGTTTGAGGCAGGGATGGACGCTGCAGGTCTTGCTGCGCACTTGGCGTGACCGACTGACTGGTGGTAGATGGGGCTGTGGAGGGTGGAGCACCCGATGGCTGCCCAGACGCCAACTGCTTATCAGGACTTGTCTGATCGCACCTTGTTGTCGGCTGCGCTGAACTCGCTTCTTGGGAACCCACTGGTTGCGGATGGTTATTGAGCACCTGGTTCTCGTGCTGCTGCGACACCTGCATGACTTTAGTCCCTGTGGCAGCCTGGTAGTTCAAAGGAACTGAGGATGACCCAGAAGATGGTGGCTGCTGCGTTTGAGCTGCTTGCATTTGTGGTGGAGACAGCAACGCTCCCTGTACAGCTCTGTCTGATACAGCCTGCACATCTTTTGTCACCTGTTGATAGAAATGTTGGTTGTCATGCATCTCAGGACCCACCTGACCAGCACCACCAGCTGACTGTTGAGGATATACTGGACCACCAGGAAGTGACTGATTATGCACCTGTACAGAATTACTTGCACTGCTTTTCTCCAACGTCCGTGATACTGTGAAGTCGAGCGCTCCAGCAGCTGCTTCTTTGCTATTTGAATGATTTGCAGAATTATTAGCCTGTACTACAGAGTTAACAGGGGGCACTAGTGGATTTGCACTTCCACTGGGGAGATTCGTCCCAGGAGAAACAGATGAGTTAGACCCTGGCTTGCTAGCAAATTCAGGAACAAAACCTTCCATATTAACATTCTTTTGCCCTTCTGGAGCCAAATTAAGTGGAGTTTTCATAAGCAAGTTTGCAGGCTGATTAGAAGCAGTATCAGAGGAATTAACAGGGCTTTGTAATAAATTATGTTTCAATAGACTAGTATTTGGAAGTGCATTAACTAATAGAGATCCAACTTGCATCATAGGTAATGGCATGTTTTCCCCAGAAATGATCCCACCAGCATTTGATGTTTGGGGACCCATTGCAGGCTTGTCCCCAACCCCAGAGTCCTTCATTGGCTGATTGTTTTCATTGCTGCTTAGCTGATTAGATAGAGAAATAGAAAAATTAATTGGCTGAGCCAAGTTATAGCTCTGATTAGGCTGAGCAATCAGGATAGGCTGATTTTGCAAAGACTCTGTAGGTGGAGAAGACAACAAACTTGCATAACCGGAACTTGCCTGAGACTGAAGTGCCTCCTCTTCTCCCATTTTGGGAGGATTCTCAAGATTTTCAGAGGATACATTTCCATCTTGGGAAAGCTGCACAGGAATAGTCCCTGGTTTACTTGGCTGCTGATTAGATGGGACTTCTTCTGGTGGTTGAATGACTTCCACCGTTTGTTTGGCAGGTACGTACACTGCAGGAGCAGCAGGAGCCAGAAGAACATTTCCCCCAAAATTAGGTAACTCATTATGAGCCCACAAAGTTGTCGCTGGGCTATCACACTTCTTAACTGCCCCCTGAGCTCTTGTTGAGGACCTTCTCTCAGATACTGATTGTAAGTTTTCCATAGTAGGTCCAGAGTGCAAGATATTTCCAGCTTCCCCAGTGACTGCAAGGGGCAGTGGGTGTACCTGAGGCAGGAAAATAGTTTCCAGATTATCTGGTGGCTGTTCAAGATTGCCTGGGGATGCAACTGGCACAGCTGTATTCTTCTTGATATTCTTTTGGTTTGAGTGGTTCTCTCTTAATTCAACCACCATCTTCGCTTGGTCAATCTCTGCAGGTTTGATACCAACTCCATGGGACCTCACAGGTTCAAAAGAACTATTTGCACTTGTCTGAAATACTCCTGTAGGCTTAGGAGGACTCGGAGTTGGAGGCTGGGATAGATTACCGTGGTAGTTCTTGCCCAGGTTTAGCTCACTTGAATCACCTCCCAAGGGAGAGGAGTCAATCTGTTTGAAAAAGACGGCAGAAGATTCTTCATCGGGCTTCCCACTTTCTTGCTGAATAAACGTACTGACTTGCTCTTGAGGCCTTGCGGAGCTAGAAGCGCTCCTATGACTGATGTTGCTGTAGTTTGAAGATACACTGTCTGGTCGGACAGGGTGAGGTAATGAATCAGGTGCCTCCAAATTTGGTCCTCCTTCAGCATGGCTCACGACAGCGTTCTTGGGAAGCGCGTGACCTGGAAAGGATCCGTATCTGTACAGATCAGGGCCCGCAGCCGGGGATGCAGCACTGATGTTGCGGGGTTCACTTGGCAGCACTTCTTGATTCTGAATGCACTCCAGGTTCTCAACGTTTTCATACTGTGACCCACCATGTTCAGACGTGTCACCTATACGTGTCTTGTCGTCGCTAGCAAACATAGAGTGCTTAGCAGCCTGTGTTTCCTGCTGACTTACAATTTTAGGAAAGTACTGGGCATCCATGCCTTTTTGTACCATCTCATTGGCTGAACCTGTACCAGTCTGCGCCTGAGAGAGAACATTAGTTGCAACCCGCTGAGGATGCATTGGTGGGTGATACAAAGATGCCAAATTTGTCTGACAAGCATCAAACTCTGTTTTCTCAACTATGTAATTTTTTTCAGATGAAAGTATTTCTTCATTTTCTGCCTCATCCCCTTTGAAAAACATGGAGAGAGTTCCTGAATCTCGATCTGTGGGAATAGGTCTATTTGACATTCCAGACGTATCTGGAGACTGGTTTTTAGGGTTATTTTCCTGAGCTGTGGGAATGACAAAACTGGAGTCTTGCAATTGTGGCTGTGGATAAAACTGTTCCTGGTATGGTTGATTTAACCAAGCGTTAGTCATTTCTGCATTATGCCTAAACATATTTCCAGGCTGGATGCTGTTCATGTGATGACTATTTGCAGAGCCATTTTTCCCATTCTTTTCACAACCAACGGATAAAGGTGCTTGCATGATATTTTGTGGAATACCTTGGTGTATAGGGCCCTGCTGTAAATTTGTCTGTGGAGGAAGATGAGAAGTGCTAACAGAAGACTGAGAAACGTTCTGAACGTCAGTCTGAGAAGACAGCTCAGGATGGGGCACAAAATTTCGAACCGGAGACTGCAGGTTACCTGGAACAGGCCTCCACTGAGATACAGGCTGCTGAAGAGGTGGAGGGAAGAGTGCTGTTGCATTGGGTCCTGAAGGAACATCATTTGGGTCTCTGCTAACATCTTGTCTGACTCCAGGTTTGTTTGATGCAGACACCATTCCAGGATGCACACCGAAAGAATTTTCAGCTGCTGCTCCTGTATTATAATGCAATGGTACCGCAGGCCCATGGAGTCCAAAATCTGCATTTGGATGCACTTCTGCAGTACTATTTATAACATATCCTGGGGACGGTGAAGTAATTGGAACATTAGAAAACGAACTGGTATTTATTCCTGGTTGAGATACAGGAGCTGATAAAGATGTATGCGGTCCATGAGGATTGTCCCCTGCACGCGACAGTGAAGCATGCAAAACGGCTGGCTGCGGAAACCCCGCCGGGGAAGAGCTTTGCATAACCAACGCATTGCCCTTGGATGGATTATCTAAAGGGGAACCCTGTGGAGTTTGTCTGCCAAACGCAAAAGGGTCTGTCACAGGCTGCACTGGGGCAGCTGGTGCATTTCCTCGTTTACCGAGTGAGCTGTTTCTCCAGTACATGTTCCGGGCGATGCCTGCGGGAGCTGGAGCTGCAGCTCCCGCTGGAACAGGCTGTGGAGGCTGCTGCATGGTGGCCTCAGCCGGTCAGGCGCTGGCTGACAAACTAGTAGTGGGTGCCACAGACAGATTCCTTCTTCCACCCTGTTAAGGCAAAACAGACGACAAGTCAGTTTCCTTTCTCACAATACATGCAGCACTTCAGCAATTTCTATTTTAGAAAGGAAATTACCCAAAGAACTTGAAGTGAAAAATATCTCTCCTCCAAAATGCATAAGAAATGTACACATAACATTGTATTTCTAAAGCCAAGCCCAGTATTAATGCTGTGTGGTAACTATGCACATTCTTTAACCACCTCATTAACAAATAGCTCCAAGTAAGAGTAATTAAACACAGTTCAGTCCTGTACAAATGTTAAAATCTCAGACTGTTGAAGCACCAATGGTGTCGCACTTTCCCAAATTTGTTTTAAGCACAAGTATGGCATCACAAACAAGACACAGCAGCAGTCAGCCTGCAGTAGAACTTGCAAGCACTATGGCAAGCTCAATTTAATTAGAATGAGTTGAGAAATTATTATCTAGCTCTAATTCTGTTAGAGACAATCTTCAGCTCTGTTGCAGCATCGCTTGATGTGAAGGGACCTTTTTTCAGGTAAGATGAGAAGCAAGCACCTCAAGAAAGAATTAATCAGATGTTATTCCCCTCAACAGAACACAGTTCAGTTTTGTTTTAATAAAGAAAACCTTGTGTAGGGCAGTAGCATTATTTTGAGAAAGACAACTGGGTTTTCATCACAAATATTCTCTCTTCTAGATGAATGCCTCTTAATAGAAAAGCTGCATTTAAGAATATGAAAGACAATCAACTCCTCCCACCTTTTAATTAACCAGCATTCTCGCTTTAGCACTAGTGGGACTTTGGCCCAGTGTCAGAGCTATGTCTGCGTTTCAGGGTGGAAAGGACAGGCACACAAGTATTCCAACTCTGCCAGCAAGAACTCCAAACAATACCCGTTACAAATTTGGTACACAGGAAGTTTGGCAAATTATAAGAATCATGTATTTTTCAATTTTATCATCCCTTAACAATGTGGGGCAGGGAGACAAGCTGAAAAAACTGGAGTTTTTCTTCAGAACTAGTCCAGTTCAGCTCAGTGAAGTTTTAGCAGCACGTGAGTCTTGTTTTCTAATAGTACACAACAAATACGGTTTACATTGTGTAGAATGAAGTACCCATGGCAATTGTCTCACACCAGATGCGCTTCCGTTTACAGAAGACAGACAAAAGCTGTGAAATTTGTAGGTTTTTTAAGATTCAGCATCTTGTCACTAATATAATGAGAAGCCAGAAAAGTCAGAAGTTGGTAATCAAGACAAAATTTCAATAGATATGGAGAAGTTCAAATGCAAGACGCTTCTGGTTTCCAGTCAACAAAAATACATATTGAGTGACCACTGCCTAACACCATGTATTTCATAAAGGTTTAGAACGAAAAAGTTTCAATAAAAAGCATACTGACTGGTACCACATGATCTATACAGACTTTATCAGACATCGGTAAAATCTCTTCTGCTCATCACTGCAGAATCCAACAGTCCTATGAATAATCCAGGTCCCTCTTCCAGAGGCCTGAAGTACCAATCAGAATCTCTCAATTTCTCCACATATCTATATATTTCATAGCCATGTCTTAAGACTTTGTAAATTGTTAAAACTTGTGTTTTGTTAAAATGGTAAGGAAGACCAGGAAAGCATTCAATAGAAAGCTTCATTAGTTTCATGCTTTACTTGCATCTGTCTTCAAAATTCTTTTTAACCCACAGCTGCCTGTTGCATTCCTATCAAGGAACATTTCCAAAAGGGTTTTAGCGCTTTGCAATCTTGTCTCCTACAACGAGGTGAAGGTTTTCCAGGAGGCCACATTCACTGCCAGCATGTTCCCAGGGAGCCCTGACCAAACACCCGCCTCGGCTTCCACATGCTGAAGAAACCCCAGGCTCTTCTGGACATTCCCAGCTATTTCTCATCATGTTCTCTACTGTATTAACTGCAGAAAAAAAATCTTCCCTCCTTCAAATAAACTCATATTTTTATGCAACACACTGCAAAGTGGGGAGGGAAAAAAAGCTCATTAAAACACCTTCCAAGGCACCTACTGCGTGGAAAGCACTCACTTAACAAAATGTTGATATCTACTCTACCTAACAATTCTGTTCTTACTAGAAAAGTTGTTTCTGAAATACATCTGAGCACAAAAGTCGACTGTTTTTACAACTTACATACTCACTTTCAAATTTCTAATGCAGACTTCACTCCTCATAGTGTCTTATCAGATGTACACAAAGAAAAAAACCCTAATACTTTACGACACTTTGGTAACACCCAGTACCAGTAATTAGCTAATTAAAATAAGTGTAGAGTTCTATTTTAAAGCGCTGGCTTGCCACTCCTATAACAAGGTCTCTAATGTTGTGTTAGAGAAGTTCAACGTGAGGGTATCAGATTCCTTATAGGGGAAAGTTAATATTAACAGACTGCACACAGTAGTAAAAGCATGCAAGATTTGAAGAATTAAGGGCAAATAAAGTGAACGTGCCCGTGTCACCTAATTTAAACAGAAGATATCAACTCGGTGATACTGACCCTCCCTGCCTCCAAACCAGTATTCACAGAAATGCTGATCTGAAGAAATTTATAAATGAGAAATAACTATGTAAGTTAAGAACAATCCATCTCTGCTTTATCTAGTTTGGAAATTCTTAATGTTCAGCAGGTTAATTAATGGATAATGCAGAGCAGCCTGCTAAACATCAGTCACCAGAAATAACAATTACAGAAGTTGTTTCCAGATGTGCAAGAAAATGCTACCAAAAAGGAAAAAAAAAAAAAAAGATTAAAACTATCCTCTAGACAAGGCCATCAATAAATTACACCTGACAAACTCTATGTCTGTGACTGGTTTAAACTCCTCTGTGAAAATTTATCTGCATGAAGGAATAAATTATTTGGGGGGAATTAATTTAATCCTATCTCTAAGGGACACAAGCTAAATAATTTACTGTTAGACACGAATAAGTATGCCAACAAAGCAGGTTACAGAGTACTAATATTAAATCTCATGTCTGCCTATACATATGTACACGCACATGTGTTTGCATATGTATGATCCAAATAATAAATAACGCGTTAATGCACACTGAATTCTAACAACAAGAATAACGTGAATAAAAAAGGCCGCTGCAATCTTGAAGACAAGAGTAGCTGAAAAATGAGATTTGCTTTTTTAAAATCAGTATCTGGAGCACTAGTTTTTCAGATTGTTCTTCTGTGCAGACACCTGCACACCTGTGGACGACACTCAGACTGATCTCATTCTACATTTGTTCTGGAATGGAGACCCCGCCGGTCGCTCACACCAGCGGCTCCCGGACTCTTCCAGGCAACTGCCCCACTGAGGCAGCACCAGCTGCTGCTCCAGTCAAGCACAGACCCGCGACACTGGGCAACTCGAAAAAACAACCCTGAGTGGTGACAAGTATCGCGTCTCAACAAGGGAAACACACGATACGGGACATCGGGCGATACTTGTGGCCGCAGGATCTTTTTCTCTCCCCCTTCACACGGAACACTCCTGGGACACCCCGAACCCGCCGGGACGGCTCCAGTGACTGCGCAGGACCCGCCGCTTCACGCCCCGTGAGGTACCGCGACCGGGGCCGAGACCGAGGGAGCACCGGCCGCCGCCAGCCCCGGGGCCCGCACCTCAGGCCCTGCTCTCCACACGGGATCCCCGCCCTCCGGCTTCCCCCGGCGCAGCGCGCCCCTTCCCTCCGCCGCCCCCGCGGTACCTGGCAGCCCCCGCGCCGCCGGACGCCCCTTAGCAGCGGGCGCCGCCCCCCCTCACGGCCGCAGCACCGGCCGCCTCCGCCGCCGCCATCTTGGCACATCCGGCTGGGGAGTTCCGCCGCCGACGTGTCACGTCGCGTCGCGTGATGACGCCACGGCGCGTGCGGGGCCCAGCGCCCGTGTTTGTGTTTCTCCCTCCCGCCACCCTTCCGCCTTCCTTTAAAGGGAAGCGGGGGAGGGCGGAAGTGTCGGAGGGTGAAAAAATGACACTGAGGGCGGAAGTGGCCTCGGCAGCGCCACGGCCCGGCGCAGGCGCAGTGCGGGCTCGGTGCTCGCCGGTTCGAGTCCCGGTTGAGGCGGCTGCGGGCCTGTCCCGGCACCTCCCCGAGGCACCGTCCGCTACGGGCCTCGCTCCCACCGCCCGGGGATCGGCGGAGCGCGGCCCGGTGCGGGTCCTGGTCGCCTCGGGAGCCTTCGGGTGTCCCGGGAGGCTGCAGTGGCGAAGGCGGCCGCCAGGGCGGGACAGAGGAGCGGCGGCCCCGGCCCGTGTCTGTCAGGGCAGAGGGGCCGGGCCGGGAGGCTCTTTGTCCCCCCTGCCCGGGTCGCTGAGGCTGAGAACGAGAAAAACCGTTTTGTTGGAGGAAGAGGCAAATATAAGAAACTGTTACCCGCTGCAAAGCGAGGTCCCTGTGGCACCGGCCTGCAGGAGCTTGACCTGCGAAGGGACGTTGGTTGTGTGAGGGGGCATTAATGGTGCGAACGCGGGGTGTCCGGGCGCTGCGCGGAGCAGGTAGCGGGATATCAAATAGCTGTTGGCAAGAATAAAGATTTTACACTTATGTCTGTGTTGACGGTCTGTTCCATGCAAACACGGAGCTTTTTAAAGGGGAGTCCCCGTTCAAACGTAGGACACGTCTCGCTTACCGCTCCGACGCTGTCACGCTCTGCACCCAATGACGAGCCGTGGAGGAGAAAATAGAAACAACCTGCATAAACATCTTAATCAAGGGTCGTTATCAGCACAAGAGCTATTTCTGCACACTGGATCATTAAGGCCGGGTGGTATCCTCAAAGCCCAGCCCAGGCGGGGAAGCAGCGCTTTGATGCTGGTGTGGGAACCAGAGGCAGGGCTGTGATTTTTTAAAATGCCTTTTATCTCTCGCTTTTGCAGGAACGTTCGTATAAACCAGCTTGTCAAATGCCATTTCCCTACACACGCATGAAGAGCAGACAAAGCCCTGGTCCTTCCTTGATGTTTCCCCATACAGGTGTAATCAGAGGAAATGTGATTTTCATTAGCCCGATTGTCTTTTTAATAATACATATATATTCTGTAAATATCATCAACAGTTTACATCTGTATCTATAGCTATATACATAACATATCTAACCCTCATCTTTTACACATACATAGACAATGCAAACACTAATGGTGGGCTCTCACCTCTGCTGTTCTTTTAAGTATGTGATTATGAAGAATTGTCTCATTAAGACCTTCAATTCCTTTTTACCCTGAAGCTTTCTCACTGATTTGCTGCACTCAGCAAACACAGCCAGTTCTGGACTTGAGAGTGACTCTTACAAATAAAACCCTTGCTGCTGGGATGAGGACAGAGTGAATCCTTGTCTCCTACTTCATCGGCTTATTTGGGGTACAATAAAAATGATACTGACTTTTTCCCATTAAATTCAGATAATTTATTCAGCCTTCAGGTTGTGGGCAACCACAAACAAGCTCTGCCCCAGGAGCTCACTATTGAAAGGATCGTTCTCTGAGTTTAAAAACAGGGAAAATGGCTAAAAGAGCATTTCTCTTGCAAGTATCAGTATTCTGTATCAGGTTAGCCAACTTGGACAAGCTGAGCTCTATTTATTTACTCGTTTAGTTGCTGTGATTATCCAAACTACCCCAGCCACATTCACCCATGTGCAGTTCGAGAGAGGCTGCACCTGAGATGAATTTGGCTCTGTTGTACATTCTTAAGGGGATGATTTGAGCTGCAGCAGCAATTCGGCAATCAGGGTTCAAGCAGCTGTTCACAACTTTCTGAGCAAACACCAATAGCCTGGAGGTAAAAGCAATACAGAGTAGCAATTTCTAAATGTCCCATCTAATTGAGCAGGAATAATGAAAACAAAGAACAAAAAAACCCGGGCCCTCCAGCATGTAAACAAATAGTGCAGATGCACCAATTCCTCATAGCATCAACATACCTGCCATCGGAGCAGCTCGGTGCTCATCTTGTTTTATGCAAACACTTCTGAACCCTCCCCTTGGCATGGGATATAATTTCAGTGCTTCTCAGCCTTTTTCACCTGGAATGCTACAACATCTGTGCTTGCCATGACCCCTTCATCCCTCTGCATCTTCTGTTGATGTGAGAGCTTGAAAATCAGCTCCCAGCATCTTTACCGGCAGGAGGTCAAGATGAGCTGGTGGTTGGACAGGGTGGGTTGCTTGGAGGGGGTTGGGGAAAGGCAAATCCCCCTGGACAGAGAGTTGGTGCCCTGGGTGTGGAGAGGGGGGGTTGAAACTGGGGCCATTTCACTCATTTCTCATTAACTTTGCCTCAGTCCCAGCTGGGGATCTGTGACCCAGGATCACCTCATATACCTGCTCAGCAGGAATGAGAGACTGGCATGAGTTTGTGGGTCACCACACCAGACTCAGCTGGGGACTAAATACTTCAGCACTAAACTGTGTATCCTTATTCTTCTACTGCTTAGAAAACCTTTGCTAACTTCTTCATTGAGTTACCTGTGGCCAATTTATTATGTGCCAATGCAGACCTTTTTATTTTGCCTCTTTCCCTGGTATTTAACCCCCTCTTTCCTCATTCTGTCCCTCTAACCCATCCTCACGGAGAATTACTTGCTTTGCAGCCCCTCACTTCTGAAATGACCCACCTACGTTTAGTTGCCTCTTGCAACGTCGTGTTATTTTGCACACCATGATAACCCCCTTTTTTTTTTTTTTTTTTTTTAATCCGTTCCAGGCCAAATTCCCACGTTGACCGTGAGCGACTGGAGTGTTGCACACTGGACCAGACAGCAGAGTCTCACATTGGCACGAGCGTGTCCCGGTCCCACGGGGACACGCTGTGCTTGCAGCCACCCGTGGGCACAGGCGCTGGGACGTGCACGTGTGGGAGAAGCCTGGAAGGATGAGAACACATCTGGATGTTGCCGGATGTGATATATGCACGAATTGTAGTGAAGGGAGATGCTCTTCATCCCCAGATGGGACACAGCGAGACACAGCTCGGGGCAAGAGCACATCTCAGGAAGCCCATCTTCAGGGTGTCCCTTGGAGTAATGAGATCCTCGCTGGTGAACCACAAAGAGGGATTTATCCTTGGTTAAAATACCCCTTTCCAAGGAGTTTGCTGGGGGCGCACACTGGCACATCGTCTCCCCGATCTCTGAAGGTGCCGCGTTTCACCGCTGCTGGGCGGTGCATAAAATGCTGCTGCAGCAGCACCGGCTTCTGACCAGTTTTAGAGCAAATATCTGGTGGCCCCGAAACTGTCTGGGGCTGGATACCGCGTACATGTACACACATGCCCACTCCTGCCACGGAGTGGAAAATACCAGCATTCCAGGAGTCACCGGGCTTATCTGATTTGGGAGGAGGTCCACAGTTCAGCTATTTATATCCAGTTATCTGGGGCCTTTGCAGCTGCATTTGGACTAGAGAGTCCCTGTGGGGAAAAGAAAATTAAATTACCTTAAAAATCTTGAGTGCGGCAAGGATGGCAAATGTTTCCGCATGGTGTTTGTGCCACAACATAAAGGGCCACCTGGGCAGAGCCTCTCCTGCCTCAGACCAGACGGCTCAAGTCAGAGAGAGAATTGCGCAAGTTGAGGAGAAAGTTTCCTTGTCCAAAGCCCTGCTCTGAGCTTCAGCAGGGAACAAGACCTCAGGAAAAGTGCCTGCAGTATCGAAAGGCAGCGGGTATCAAATCCAGATTCCAAACAATCCGTAACAAAAACACTTAAGTTCCAGTTTTAGTAAAATCTAGATGCCCAGAAGCATCATTTATTGCAAATCAGTTAACCAAAAAAAATACATCATTTTTGCAAACTACAACTTTGCATGTAGATAACTTTATTACAGAAGATATCTTTTCTTAAACTACACTCTAGTTTATAAAACATAGGAAGATTCAACACCACGTGATGTTTTTATCACTCATATTAGGCACGTCACAATAACAATGGTCTGAAACGTTAACTAAGATGAGTGCTCAGCACGGCGCTGTGCCTTGAGAAATATCCACTTGATTTGGTGTTCTAATAAGAAGGAGTGAGGAAAAGGAACCCTTTTCTTAGGTTTTCTTGATTAACTGCTATTTGCCTGTCCCATACACATATCTAGTCTTAGGGTGTCTGGTTGCCTTTGCCCCCGAGTGAGTGATATTCCAACACCTCTACAAGGTGATATATTTACGATATATTTAAGACTCGCTCATTTAGATTTTTGAAACAAAATCCACCTTTTCTTTAAAAAAAAAAAAACCCCGTATTTACAAACATTAAATCTGCCACAGGCTTATACTATATTTTACATGATACACAGAAAGAGCGCACATCAATATAAAAAAAGATGCACCACTCCGGGCTAACAAGAACCAAATGTTAAGGTTTCACGGCGCAGACTTGGCTGCGCTTGTCCTTCGCCCTCCCGTCCGGGAGTCCGGCACCCCAGTAAAACCAGCAGCGCGTCCCACTGGGGCCGGACGCGGGGGAGCGTGTGGCGGTGGCAGCGTCAACGATGCTTCGTCATCTCACTCAGGTCGTTAATAGACACGCCTTCTCCGAAACAGGCCGGCCATCCTTAAAATAAGGATGTGGTTTAACAAGTTTATATTGGCGTTTATTTCTTAAACAGTTACTCAAATGCAAACACGAGAAAAAAAAAAAAAAAAAAGTAAAGATATTCAAAGTAAAATTAAGCCTCCTTTGTGTATAAACTCCAAAGTTGTGGGTTTGGTATATACTCCGTAGTTATGGGTTTGCTCTCTTAAAAGTTTGGCAAATACATTTCTTCTGGTGGGGGCTAGTATTCATGTTCTGTGGTTTGGGGGTTTTTTTAGCTTAGAACCTGTTCTTACAGGTCTATAATCCTGATTTTTTTTTTTTTTTTTTTTTTTAGATCATAAAAATCATTTAAATATATATTTTTATATATATAAAAACAAGAGAGAACAAACATTTCTATTATCAAGGCAAATGTACAACTATATAATACTGAAATTAAACAAAGATTCATGACTGGTACCATAAAATGTCCTCTCAGATATAAAAGCAAAGGAAACATTTTAAAGTACATTTCAAAAATCTGCCCATACTTAATTTATTCCCCCTAAGGAGTGGTATTTTTAGTCAATTTTTCCTTCCCCTTTTCTTTCTCACCTCTTTCTGAGTTGAAAGAGAAAAAAAATAAATTAATGGCATTTCAGAATCACAAATCGCTGCTTATATCTTTACATAAACATTTCCTCTCAAATCAAACACAATGAACCCCCCCAAACAAAAGAGAATGTCCTATAAAAACCTAATTTTTTGATTTCTTGAAACACATTGAGTTCTTAACAATAGAACATATAAATAAAAAGGCAGTGTTTTCATGTAAAATAAAAAGTACATAAATAAATACTAAAAAAAAAGGAGTTAATTTGTCTTTTTATTTCTTTTTTTATAAAAACATATTTTAAAAGGATCCTTTGATAAAAGCATCCGATGTCCTTTTAAAAAAAGATCTCCCTCGAGCTTCTAACTCCTGCTGAGCACCAGCGTCTCTGAGCCACCGTCTTTTACTTGAAGGCTTCGGGGATGTGTCCCAGCTGTGACTGCATACTGGTGGGGGGGCTGGAGATGCCCTCGGACCAGTCGGACACGTTGGAGTGAGGGGACGAGCTGGACCACTGGTCCGGCGACTCCGGAGACGGTGTGAGGAAAGGGTGGTCGGGCACCTGGAGCTGGTGGCTGGGGGTGTTGTCCAAGGGGGAGGAATAACTGTGCTGGGAAGGTGGAGTTAGGAACTGGGTGGTGGTCATGGGCTGGGCGAGGGAGGACGGCAGAGACGTGGGCAGCATCTGGGAATCTTGCGGCAGGATGGTGTGGACGGCCATGGAGCTGCCGCTCACCGGCTGCATGTCGGGCTGGCTCAGCTCCGTACCGAGGAAATTTTGGGCGATGTGGCCGCTGGCGTTGGAGCTGGGGTTGTGATGCTGCGGTGGCGGCTGCTGCGGCGGCGGCTGCTGGGGTGGCTGCGGCGGCTGCTGCGGCTGCAGGTTTGGCTGCTGGAGCTGCTGCTGCTGCATCTGCTGGAGCTGCTGGCTCTGCATCAGGTGAGGCTGGGAAGCCAGGCGGGTGTTCGGCATCGCCTGGTAGCTCATCATCTGCGACAAGCTTGTGGTGGGCAAGCTGTTGTGCAGGGTGGTCATCATGCCATGCTGAAGGTTTTGCGTCTGCTGGTGCGCCCCAGGTTGCATGTTGCCCCGCAGGGGGTTGTACTGGTTCTGGACGATGCCGTTCTGCAGCCTGCTGAGCCACTCGCACTGCCCGTTCAGAGCGGCCGCGCCGCCCACCGAGAAATTCATCGGGGCGTTGCTCATGGCCGTGCTGGGGCTGGAGACGGGCAGGTGAGAGAGACGCGGCGGCACCGAATCGAAAGCCATCCTGCTGGAGTTTCCCATGGCCATGTCCTGCTTCCCTGCCATGTTGAGGTGGTTGATGCTCATGTGGGCGTCAGGCATGCCTGGCAGATGGTTCAGAGGCATGGAAGGGGACTGCTGGAACGGAGAGGTCATCAGCGGAGGGGAGGCAACATCCGACAGGTACCCATGGGGCGATTCCAGCGAGTCCACTGGAGACAACACGCTGGAGTTGTCAAGCAGACATCCTTTTCCGTCTTGTGATTTTTTCCTCCGGGCTTTGAGGTCTTTGGCATCCTTGCCGTTGCAGCTCAGGCCCTTGGTGCTTGGCTTCCTGGCCTTCTTGCCCTGGACGGCAGGTTTCAGGTTGCCGATGTAGCTGTTGGGCGAGCAGAGCGGTGGGGACAGCGTGGGGGCCCCCAGTGGGCCGTTGTGCAGGGGTGGGCTCCGCACCAGGTTGTACTCGTCCAGCAGCCTCACGATGTCGTGGTGCATGCGCTCCTGGGCGATGTCCCGCGGGAGACGGTCCATGTGGTCCGTGATGTCGCGGTTGGCAAAATGGTCCAGCAGGACCTTGGCGGTTTCATAGCTCCCTTCTCTGGCTGCGAGGAACAGCGGGGTCTCCTCCTGGAAACCCAACAAAGAGCGTTAAGATATTTCACAGATTCTCCTGGTTAGCATCCTGAGCTCCATGCCCGACACCATGCAGTTGGGTGGCTTGTAATGGTCTCTCCTCTGGTGAGGTTTTACTGCTGCTTGTTTCTACTCTGCTGAGCCATGTCCTTATACTGATATCAAACCAGGGACCCTACGAGTGACTCAGAACATGCGAGGAGACGGCCACACTAACACTGTGTCATTCTGCTCACCAAGCACTGCGCGGCTCCTCAACATCACTCAAAGGACCAAGTCCCACAGTGCTTCTTTGAGCCAAATCCAAGAGCTTCATTCCCAGCAGAACAATCAAATTAGAGTCTCAGTGCCAAACACTGTTGCATTTTAGGCAAAAATTACCCTTTAACAGACTCTCCACATGGTTCTTTCCTCGCCCATGTCAGCCCAGGAGACCCCTACCTTATTGTTCTGCATATCCTTATTGGCGCCGTTCTTCAGGAGGACAACTGCGGCTTCAACGTTATTCACAGCAGCTGCCCAGTGCAGCGCTGACTTGCCTACAGGGGAAGACCATGAAATACAAGACATATTAGTGAGTGGTGAGGGACATGGCAAGCAGCCCTTTCCTTTAGTCGCCTGCAGTACCTAGATCATCCACGGCGTTAACGTCTGCGTGGCAGTTGATGAGATCGTCCAGCATCCCCTCCACGGCCAAGCGAGCGGCCAGGATCAGAGGAGTGGTCCCGTCGTGCATTCGGGCGTCAAGGTCAGTTGCCCTGTTCCTAATCAGGATCTGCCAGGGACCAAAGCGCAGGACACCAAACGTCAGGAGGGACAGACAGCAGACAGTCCTGGTACCCAAGTCTCAGGACCTGTAACTCCCCTTCCAGAGGGGAAAGGGAGTTTCCCCCTCCCAGTCTGGGGATGTGGATCCCGACAGCAGCTACAGGGCTGCTGCTTTGCTGTGTCCTGCCCTGAGACAACCGGGGCTTCGGTTTTCAAGACTTTAACTTGCCAGGGCAAGTGGGACACTGTGCGATAAGCTCAGCTGTGTGACCGAACTCAACACGTAGCACCAGGATTTCCCCAGAAAATCCCAAGAAAGGATCAACGACCTGGAAGACGCCTTGGGCATCGGCAGAGACAGCGGCGTGGAGGGGTGTCCTGCCCATGTTATCCTGGATGTTGGCGTCGGCGCTGGCTTCCAGCAGGCGCTTGGCAGCGTCCGAGCGGGAGTAGCGTGCGGCCAGGTGCAGGGCCGTCTCGCCGGTGCGGTCCGTCTGGTTGTGTAAGCTGGCACCTTGGTAGATGAAGTCCGAGATGACGGCGGGAGCATCGTCTTCCTCTTCGCTATTGCCGGTCTCCAGCCCTCCTCCGCTGCACGAGGCGATCATGAGGGGGGTGAAGCCATCTGAAAAAACGTGGGGGAACTTGGTGAAAAAAGAGGCTTTTTACCCTCCTCTAATGAAGGCGGCTCAGTAAGATGCTCTGGTTGCAATATATGCTTATTCTCGTGGGTGCATCAAGACTGAGCTCCTGACTGGTTCTAAACATCAAACACGAATATCCTTCCTCTGATATGGATCTGAAATTCCTTAGTGGTATCTCACCACTCACTGCTTTTCGTATTTTATCTCCTAGCTTGCACACTAACATGTAAAGTGCAATGTATAAGGTTGGTTGCTCAAAGCAAACTTGAGTACAGTACAGCACAGCACAGCCTTAAATGTTTCTATTATTTCAGAGGACAACTTCACAGATGTGAAGAAGACCAAATGTTTGTAATAATTTTAAAACCTATTAACTATTAATAGAGTTAAAAACCTGAAAAGAAGATTGTAAAACATGCAGTTTGGTGGGAGGAGAGGAATTTAGAAGCGTCAGAGAGATAAGCTGGATGAATCAATAGGTAGTTCTTCTGTATTCTCTGATTTCCATCTCAACAAAAGAGATCTCATGGAAAGCAGAACGTGACAGGGTCTATCTCTAAATCACACACAACAGCAACCATGTGATGCAGAACACCTGGCAGCAACTCTGTACTAGAAATGGGGACAGGTAGGGCTGTCTGGGGCTGCTCATTGCAGGGGGTGAGGGAGGATTGCGGAGGAGCTGACAAGCAGCGCACAAGTGATGAAAGGCGTCCAGCTTACCAGGACCTCTGACGTTGACATCCATACAGTCGGCATCGATCTCCCCCTGCGGCGGAGTGGGCGCCATGGACGAGATGCGCAGGTCAGCGGCGTCCAGGTGTTGCTGGGTCCACTGCCTGTGGTCCGTCTGGTCGTCCGTGTCGGGCAGCATCGCCTGCTCCTCAAACTGCGGAACGACCGCGGGAATAAGCACCCAGCAAAACGCACGGGTCGGGGTGCGAGGGGGGCGCTGAGCTCCGGCGTGGGAAGCTCTGCGAGTCCCCAAGGGGTGTTTGCCACACGCAGGTTTGCACAGGGGCTGGCAGCCCGTGCAGCGCAGACTGGGTCCCCGAGGGTCCCTCCGCTCCACGCTGCTCCTTCTGTGACAAAACCCAGCGAGTGACAGCTCGCAGCACCGAAAGGGGACGCGGCACCGAGCTTACCCTGAACTTCTTGGTGTCCAAGGTCTCCTCATCGCCCCACTCATTTTGGTTGTCGTCCATTAGCGTGCCATCTGAAGCATTTTTGAGGGGTCTTTAAAAATAAAACCAGACAAAAAATCAGCTCCTCTGCAGGAACTAGTCTGTGATGGGCTGTGTTTATATACAGGCACAAACTGAACAAAGATTCTAGAAGGCAATTTCCAGGAGGTTCCCCTCAGGTTGCCTTTCATTTTTTACCAAGAGTAAACAGACCACAAAGCATTTAACAACCTCCTTCAGATGAGAACACTGTTTTCCCCGTGCAGAACTTTAAGAAACCTGATTTTTCTCCTTCCCGCTACAGCAATATGATGCACTGGAGAACAAAACTCTGATGGGTTCTTTCAGAAGAGCCCCGAGCAGCCCTGCTGCACTGCATTTAATGGGTTAGCAAGGAAATTACTCACTTCAGTCCCACAGAATCCTCCCCAAGTGGCTCTCGTCGCTTCTTCTTGCTCGACTCCGTCACTTTGAAGCCTTCTGGGAACCAAAGCTGCCCATGCTCCCTGCGCCGCTTACGAGACACCAGCACCCCCACTCCGATGAACGCGAGCAAGACCAGCGCGGCCACCACCACGTACATAGGATACAGCTGGGAGTTCTTCGCGGGCTCGGCCGTTTCACCTACAGAACAGTGGGGCACAAAGAGAGGCTGAGACATTAAGCTGCATAGCAAACCAGTGACAGAGTGGAAATGAAGGAAAATTAGTTAATAGAGGTACCTAAGGCTGATCCAAATCAGCGCCCCCCCCCGCCGCCCCAGATAAGGTCATTTTATAAGCTATTAATCAGAATTGCAAACTATCGGCAAATTCTCGGCTGCACAAGCCAGTCTGCATCAGGAGACAGCTTCACTTTTTTCTCCTTTAAGGAAAAGGATTAGCAAACTTCAAATCATTGCGCTTGCATTGAGCTGTTAAGACAAAAGGATTTAGGGGGGATTTTCAAGATACAAACTTCAACTCCTTGCATGTCACTGATTGATTGGAGCTGGTTGGATTTTCTTTTTCTTTTATTTTTTTTTTTTTTTAATAACTTTTATAGTGATAATGATTTTGAAATAAACCTGGAATAAGCAAAAATAATAAACTGGTTTTGCAATTTTTTTTAAGAACAGACTCAAAGAAAAAAAAGAAATGATGCAAGGTTATTAAAACCAGACTGTTCTCAAGTGCGGCCAGCTGACGGATAACTGAACATGGATAAGGCTGGGAAGTTTTGGCTGCCTCTCCTCCCCAGCTGGCCAGTGGTACTTACTTTTAACGGCTTCTATTTTATAGGGTATGTTCAGGTTGCCAAGGGAGGCCAAGGCGCCCAGGAACGCTGCCACATCGGTCGCGCTCTGGAAGCACTGGGAAGACGACTGGATGCACTGGCGGTTATCGATTTCCAAGTACACGATGGATCTGTGTGCGAGAGGAGAGTCAATGAGACCCACGGAGCGATGACCACGCTGACAAGACAGACGAGCCCGTCTCCCTCCCTTCGTTAACCCCCGTCGGTGGGAATTAGCAGGTGGGACCCCATTTCCTTGCTGCCCGGTGGCCCCAGCCCTGCAGCTCACACTCATGGGCTACCGGATTTGCCTCGCTGAATATAACTCAGAATGGAAGGGAATCTCTGCTTCACAACGTCTTAAAATCACCCAGACGCTACAGTATCTTCAATAATGCTGTTTGGGAGCCTTCAGATCTTTTCGCATCAGTTTCACTGCTCTAACTCCTTTGCTTTCGGTGGCTTTTGATTAAGCCCGCAGAGAGGGAGAAGGTTAGGTCTATATGTTTATATCAAAGATCTCCGAACACAGTTTGCAGTAATTGAGTTTTACAACAAAGCTCTAGAAAGCATTTCCCAGGGAGAAACTGAGGCTTAACTTAATGACTTCCTGAAGTCAGACAGTCGGTCAGGCCAAGCTCTGCTTCCAGGTCCCACCCAGCCCAGCCCCGGCTCCCAACAATACGCAGGACTCCTTCAATCGTGAGAGTCGGCGCAGCATTGTATCAGGGATTCCTGAGCGATCACTCGCTTTTCCCACATGAGAGCAAAATCCGGTTTCTGTTCACACAGAACGCAACGTCTAAATACAATTATCTGCCCTACATCCTTCCCTTTATAGCGTGTTACTATTATCAACACACAAAACAAATAGCGCTCCGTGGAAAAGGAACCCACTGGTCCCCCTTACCCTCTGATGTCCATCTGATCCAGCTCTCTCTTTTGCCTCCTGCCGGCCCTGGAGTAGAGGCTGCTCTTCACTTTGTTGATGACAGCACTAGACATATCTGACCAGTCCTCTGTCGACCTCTTGATGTAATGCTTTTTCAGCTCCTCCTCATTGCCGTAGTATGGAAAGATCATATATTCTCCCTTCGCGTTCTTCTTGAAGACCACATTGGTGTGCAGCACGCGGCTCAGCTCCCGCAGGAAGTTGAAGGAGTTGTTCTTGAGGTTCTCGGGGGTGATGAGGACCACCACCACCAGCGTGCCATCCGCCAGCTTCTCCGGCATGTTGTTTGCGCAGTCCAGACCATCCCATTCGCACTCAAAATTGTTGCAGCCCTGGTCACAGTGACCATCGGAGAAGTGATCTTTGCAGTACTGGTCATACAGAGGGCTGGGCGGAAGAAAAAGAAAGGCAGACAAATGAATTAGACCAAGTACTGCGCGTATTATCTGTATCTGCTGAGAAAATAAGTGGTGGTCCACAAGGACCTCTCTATCCTATAAATATTCTTCATCCTCATAGACATTAAGCCAGTTTACACAGAAGGCAACTGTTTCATGCAGTGCTGTGAAGCATTCACCTCTGCAGGAGAAAGACAGCAGCTGTTAAATTATAGGTTGCAATGTAGATGCCAGAAACAGGGAAAAATTAGTGTGACTCAGAGAAGACACGGGGACACAAAATAGTTACTCAGACCAGAGTTTGTCCAGGCATCTGGGATTAAGCTCCTGCTGTTGCCAAAGACAACGTTTGGTAAATGCCTGGATGTTCACATCATCATGTTTTCTGGCTGCTCTTCCATCTGGGGTCTCCCTACACTGAAACTCGCTGTGTTACGACTGAGAGTTAGAGAATTCACTTCCATGGCGTGATAAAGGCAAGGACAGGGAAGCCATCTGGAAGGAGCCAAAGCTTTGAAGTGTATATAAACTCAATAAAACCACAGGGAACTGTGGTTGCTTGAGTTGCAGCCCCAAAGGCAGCAGAACACAATGCAGAGAGTGAACAACAGGCCTGCACTAAGGAGTTTTAGCAAAGGCGACCAGAAAATACCCCGAGACGATCAGTATGGAAGTCGTGGCTTTAAAACAAGGTCAATAAGAAAGTCACTTACTTGCACTGCCCTTCGTATTTCTGGCAGTCAAATCCATCGTACAGGCAGCCAGCGTTGTTGCACTGTGAGTCGCACTTGCCGTCGTTGAAGTACTTCCAGCACTGCAGGGACTGGGAGCAGTTCTTCCAGGGGTCGTTGAAGTTGAGGGAGCAGTCGCCCCCGTCCCAGCCGCACGCGTGGTTGTTGCATTTCCCGTCGCAGATCTTGTTGCCGGCGTACCCCGCGCAGACGGCGATCTCGCACTTCTCCTCGATTTTGGGTGGGATGATGTCCTGCCCGATCCCACCTTGGAAATCGAAGTCGAGGATGTGGCAGTTGAGGCCGTTGAAGTTGGCGGGGCAGTTGCAGCGGTAGTAGGGGGAGGCGTCGCCAAAGAACTCGCAGGTGCCCCTGTTGTAGCAGGGGTTGGGGGTGCAGGGGCTGCTGGCCGGGTACTGGCACTCGGGACCCGTGAAGGCCGGAGCACACATGCACTTGGAGCTCTTGTGGATGGAGATGCAGGTGCCGCCGTTCAGGCAGTGCAGGTTCCCGCAGGTGCGGGAGTCGTTCTCGCAGGTGGCACCCACAAAGCCCTGGGGAGGCGACAGCAAGGAGGGAGTCAGAGTCACGGACGCTGTCCCGTGAGCAGCCTAAACACACGTGTGTGTTCTGGGAAACTCAGCACAAACCCGGTGAACCAGGGCACGGCTCTGGTGTGTCCTCTGAAACTAGTGATGGGCAAGAATAATCTGGAACGTAAACATCTGCCTCAAAATGAAGGGAGCTCTTCTTCACAGCTGCCTGTTCCACCTTGACGTGGTGTGAATGATGGTCAATCAGGCAAGAGCCTGTCCCACAGAGCTGTGTGTTGTACCAGCAGAGCTGTGTGTCATACCTGCAGGGCTTCCTTGTCCCTCACCCAAACCCAGTCTCCTTGCAAATGAGGAGGGATGTACAGATACATCTCCTTCCAGCAAGCACCCACAGCAAAACATTTCCCCCTCCACACCTGCTCCTGGCTGTCCCAGCTGGGGAATCCTCAGGGGCTAAACTCTCCCCTGGCCTGTCCCTTTTTCCATGCAACGCCCCATGCTCAGAGCTGGAGAGGAGCAGGTACCTACCGGGGGGCACTTGCAGATGAAGCCGCGGCCAGTGTTGCTGGCAACCGCGCACGTCCCACCGTTCCGGCAGGGTTTGCCTTTACAGCCGTCCACCACGGTGTCACAGCGCCGGCCTGCGAGGGAGAGGAGCGCGTGAGGAGCAGAGGAAGGCGTGCAAGATGCTGGGGGTGGCTGGGGGCTGCGGGGCCAGGCACGGGGAGCTGGGGGGCACGCGGTGCTCACCGGCGTAGCCAGGTCGGCACTCGCATTTGTAGTCATTGACCCGCTGCACGCAGTTCTGGGTGCCGCGGGCGTCGCAGGGGTTGGACAGGCACTCGTTGACGTCTCCCTCGCAGCGCTCCCCTACAAAGCCAGGGGGGCAGATGCAGCTGTAGCCGCCCACCCGATCCGTGCACTTGCCATTGTTAAAGCACTTGGGCCCCAGGGTGACGGGATCAAAGAAAGGGCTGCAGTCATCCACATTGATCTCACAGTGCACCCCTAGAGAAACGGGGGAACAACCCACACAGCTCATCAAACAGTATCGGGGTGCCCGCTGGTCCCTTTGCGTGACCCGTCCCTGCGGAGGGGCTGAGCCTGAGCCGCCGCTCGGGCAGGGGACACGCAGCACCACGCGGCCAAGGCTGCATGGCCTTGACAGCTAAGCTCGCCCACAAACACAGAACTACCATTATGTTTGCTTCTGCTAGCCCGAGCAGCTAATGAGCAGCTCCCGAGGATATCCGCGCTCAGCCCACTAATGTCCCAGCCTGGGGAATTAATTTACCTTGAGTTCCTCTGGGGCAGGAGCATTTGTAGGTATTGATGAGATCAATGCAGGTTCCTCCATTCTGGCATGGGTGGGACAAGCACTCATTGATCTCCTCTGAGCAGTTAACTCCATGATAACCAGCCACACACTGCAAAGGAGGGAAGAGAACGGTCAGAGAGGTTCGCGCAGCTCCCACCTGGCTGCAGGAGCGGTCAGCTGCCCGGCCTCCACCTCGGGACAGAGACACTGAGCCAGCCCGAAACTGGGGCAGCTCCTTGGGCAGCAAAAGGGCAGCAACTGCTGTCTTCTCCCTGTGCATCTCTGTCTTCCTGCAGCACCCACCTCGCAGGAGTAGCCTCCCAGGTAGTCTGTGCAGGTGGCTCCGTTCTGGCAGGGGTTGGGGGAACACTCGTCCACCTGCTCCTCACAGTAGCTGCCGGTGTAGCCGGCCTGGCAGCGGCAGAAGTGAGTGTTGCCGGTGTCCACACAGAGCCCCGAATTTCTGCAGAGATGTGCTACGTCGATACCTGCCAGGAAGAGCAGAGTGAGATGCTGTGACTTTGGTGACACCCACGTCCTGGCCACTGCATGTCCCACCGGGGATCACAGCCAGGACTGCAGCCTCGGGGGGTGCACATTACAGCAATCCTTGAGATCGCTCTGCTTGTGCCAAAGATCCCCATGAGAACTGAGCATGTCCCTGCTCAGCCCAGCGCAGGGGGCACCCGGGGATCCCACCCTGGCCCTGTGAGGCTGTATCCATGGCAGGGACTCACCTTGCTGCTTGGCAGCCACCTCGCAGGAGACACTGGGGACATCGCAGTAGAGCCCTGTCCACCCGCTGTTGCACTCGCAGCGGTACAGGTTGTTGGTCTGCCAGCACTTGCCTCCGTTTTTGCAGGGAGAGGAGTCGCACCAACGCACCAGGTTCTGGGGGAGCAGAGCAAGGGATAGGGGTCAGGACCCAGCAGTGCTTCTGCAGCCATGGAGACTGCAGTGACTCCCCAAATCGCCACAGCCAGGATGGACATGGGACAGCAGCCGACAGCCCAAGGCTCCTCTACCTGGCAGTTGAGCCCTGTGTATCCCTGGGGACAAGTGCACTTGTACGTCCCGTAGCTGTCCTGACACGTGCCCCCGTTCAGGCATGGCTTGGAGTCGCACTCGTTAATGTCGTGCTCACAGTAGCTGCCCGTGAAGCCGGGTGGACAGAGGCAGGTGAAGGTGTTGATGCCATCCACACAGGTTCCACCGTTGAAGCAGGAGCTGGGAACATAGACATCATGTCCCAGTGAGTCATGGCTCATCATGCCCCACACCAAAGCCCCCACCCCAAACCAGCCCAGGGCAGCGCAGGGACCTCAGCCCCTCATTCCAGCCCTGACAGAGGCTGTGCCCGCGTCGGGCTGTACCTCTCTGTGCAGTCAGGTGTGTTGTTCTCGCAGTGGATGCCGCTGAAGCCGGAGGGGCAGGTGCAGGTGTAGCTGTTGACGCAGTCGGTGCAGTTGGCACCGTTCTTGCAGGGGTTGCTGGCGCACTCGTTGATGTCCTCCTCGCACTTCGGCCCGCGGAAACCAGCCAGGCACTCGCAGAAGAACGTGCCAACGCTGTCAGAGCAGGAGCCACCGTTGTGGCACGGATCTGGAGAGGAGGGACGTGCATGTGAGGATGCGACGGTCCAGCCCTGCTGTCCCGTCCCCACACATCCCCTGGCCACACAGAGGGATGGGACAGAGCCCATGGACCAGGCAGAGGCCAGCCCAGCCCCGCTGGAGGACTGGGAGCAACGATGGCACATGGGACACACTTGCTCACTGCCTGCACGTCACTCTCCCCCCCAGTGTCCTTCCTGCCACCTCCCATCTGGCCTTGGACTGACGCAACTCCACTGGCAGGTGCTCGAGATGCCCAAAAGCCCGAGCAGGGTTCACAGCACAGCCTGGAGCAGCGGCCGGGGCTCGCCCGTGCGCGGGGAGCAGGATCCCAGCCCCAGGAGGGGCAGAGAAGACGATGGCTCGGGACCAGGCTGAGTGTGGTCCCTGCTCTTACTGGGCTTGCAGTCGTCGATGTCAGTGTCGCAGTTGCGGCCGGTGAAGCCGGTCCTGCAGGCGCAGCGGTAGCTCCCGTTGGTGTTCTGGCAGGTGGCCCCGTTGCGGCACGGGCTTTTCACACACTCGTTGATGTCGATCTCGCACGTCTGACCTGCAGGACAGAGTGTGGGCTGGAGGCACTGGCAAAAGCCCCCAGGGTGACAGTGATATCTTGGGTACTGTTCGCAGCAAACCACAGGCGATGGCTGTGTCTTGCCCACCCGGCTGAGCCGTGGGCAGGTCAGGACCCTCCCTGAGGCCGAGCACCGTGCCCCTACCTTGCCAGCCAGAGGGGCAACTGCAGGAGAAGCTCTCATAGTCTTCCGACTCCCGGCACTCGCCGCCGTTCTTGCAGGGGCCGCCAGCGCAGGGGGCCAGCACGTCCTCACAGGTGGCTCCTGCACAGGCACAAGCACCCGCTGACACCCAACTGAACCAACGGGTGGGCCAAGACCCCGCTGCCCCATCCCCTGCCCTGGGCTGCTGCCAGTCCTGGGCTTCCCCACCGCCCCAGGGCAGCCCAGCTGGGGCCAACTCCTCCACCCCCAGTGCCCCATGACCTTGGTCCCCCCCAAATCATTTAAGCCCTGGCAATCTGGGCTGCACTAAAGCGCTGCACACTTCCCCTGGCAGGGAAGCGCTGCTCGGGGTGTCTTTCCCCTCTTGCGCTCCCCCCCACGTCCCTCTCAGCTGCTTTTCCTGTTTACGTCCAGCCAAGGGACACGTTCCCTCCGAACCCTTATCTTCCCTGTCAGCCAGTATCTCCCAAACTGGCCTTTGCTATTTTCCAGAGCCTTCCCCTCCCTGCCTGCCCCATCCCCAACCCCCCCAGGGGTTTCTATGGCCACTGCCGAGGGCAGGAAACGGCTCACGGCTTCCTGCAATTGTGCACCGGCTGCCGCTCTGCGCGAGAGGAAGCGGGAGCCCGGCAAACAGGAATCGGCTCAGCAGAATCCCCCGGCCCCTCGGCCTCTCCTCGCTTTTTCCAGCACGAGCATCGTGGCAGGAGAACGGGGCTGCCGGCAGCGCCGACCCCCTGGGGCAGTGGGGTGTGAGTGGGGCGGTTGCTGTGGCCGAGCCACCGCCTCGGTGCCCTCCAGGAGGAGGAGGAGGAGGAAGACGAGGGAGGAAGCCTTGGCTGGCTACTTCCTAAAGCTCCTCCAAATTTCCTCCAGCTGCAGCGTGGCACAGGGAGGTGGAGCGGCGGCCATGGGCAGCCCCACGGCAGGGCAGAGCGAGGGAAGCCTCTGCACTCGGTGCTGGCTTGTTGCACATGCAAAGGGACCAATCTGCTGCCACAGCTGAAGCGGGAGCCCCAGCGAGGGCATGGGGGTGGTGCAGGGTGCCCCCCTCACCTGTGTAGGGCAGGAGGCAGTTGCAGGTGTAGCCGGCGACGTCGTCGATGCACGTGCCCTGGTTCAGGCAGGGGTTGGAAGCGCATTCGTTGATATTGGTCTGGCAGTTGGGTCCTGTGTTGAGAAAAACAGATAAAAGTGACTGTGATGGAGGTGTGCTGGTGGGAGGGGGCTGTGGGTACGGTGGGGACATGGTGACAACGGCAACAGCCCATCAATCACCCTGGAAGAGCCTCCTGCTCTCAGCTCCAGCCCTGCTGAGGGTCCCCAGACTGGTGGCACTGCCACGTCTCCCACCCAGAGCTGGGGTCTCCAGCAGCTCACAGAGAAGTCTCCTGCCTGTCCAGCGTCACGGGGACCCCCACCCAGAGCTCCTCGGAGTCCCTTACCGCTGAAGCCCTCCCTGCAGGTGCAGATGTAGCCGCTGGTCATGTCCTTGCAGGTGCCACCGTTCATGCAGGGGTTGGATTCACACTCGTTATTGTTAATGTCACAGTTTGTCCCACTCCAGCCTGGGTCACAGTCACACCTGTAGCTTCGGGGCAAAATTGAGGCATAAAGCACAGTTCTGGTCCAACGTGGCCCTCCTGGCTCCACCGGCCATCATTTACCCAGCAAAGCCCAGGCTCCTCAGCGTGTCCCTGAGGGGAGACATCCCTTGGGACTAGCACAGAGCATGGACAAGCACCGCGGGTAGCTGCTCGTCCTGTCTCTAACCTTAATTTTGCTGGTGGCCCTTTTGGTCCCAACAGCCCCCCAGGGTCCCCACACCCTCCAGCCTACCCGTTCAGCCCATCGTGGCATTTCCCGTGGATGCAGGGGTTGCTGTTACACTCGTTCACTTCAGACAGACACTTGGGGTCGTGGAAGCCCTCGGGGCAGAGGCAGGTGAAGCCATTGATGCCGTCCTTGCAGGTGCCCCCGTTGTGGCAGGGGTTGCTGGAGCACTCGTCGATGTTGATGTTGCACATGCGCCCTGGGAAAACGAGGGGGATGTGAGGAAATGTCACCCCATGGGATACACGGTGGGTGTGTGCCACCTCCCGGGGGGCACCCACCGGGCAGGTCCCTGGCCAACCACCCAAGGAACGGCTGCTGGAATCTCAAATCTCCGGGCACATGTGTGGAGCAGGGCTGCCCCCCGGCTAGGGTGACTTCACACCCTTCTATCGCCTGCCTGGCTTAATTAAACACGACTGGGAAGAGGCCGTGCCCTGTGCTCGTTTGGTCCAGGAGGGAATGCCGAAGGGAGCCGGTTTCAGCCTGTAACCCTACCTGCCGCGGCTGACAAAGCCGGGCTTTATTGCGGTTCCCGGCGGGCAGGCGGACAAGGGGCCGCGCGAGCGGGGAGAGGCGGGGGCTGCTCCCATCAAAGCTCTCCGCCATTTCCAGCAGCGATCAAACAAACCAGTCGGATGAGGCAGCAACCCGATACCCATGGGAGTGGGCGCAGCGGGAGTCAAATTCGTGGCACCAGACACCCCTTTGATTTTGGCCTGAGCCGGGGTCACCCTCCTGAACAAAGGGTGCAAACCCTCCCGAAAGTGGGATGGCAGCATCTCCCCTCTTGGCTGTACCCTTGCCCTGGCTGTGTAGGACACCCCCAGCTGCAGGCATCCCGGGGCTCCCCACACCAGGCTGGATCTGGACCAGGTCCCCAGGGCACCATGGTGGCTGCCATGCCCTGCTCTCACCTGTGTACCCTGGCTCGCAGGTGCACTCATAGCTGTTGATCTTGTCGATGCACTTGCCGTAGTCGCAGGGGTTGCTGGCGCAGTCGTCCAGGTTGATCTCACAGTTGGGCCCTGTGAAAGAGAGCGGTGCCGTTAGGGGGTCCCCAGACCCCCTGATGAGGCAAAACGAAGCTCGTCAACACCGACGGCTGCTCCACAACAAAGTGCCTCCACCGCAAGCGGCTCCCTGGCTCCCGGCTGGGGTGCAGTTCCTCAAACCGGGAGAACCGGCCCTCTCCGAGGACGCCCCGGGCCAGCCCCGGCACCAGGGCGGCTGCTGGCGGTGGCCCAGGGCCAACCCGCCTGGGGACGGGGATGGGACCGGGGTGCTGTACGGCACAGCCAACCCGCGTAGAGCCCCCGGGGGGTCCCTCCTGCGCACCCGTGGTCCCTTTGAGGCAGAGGCAGTTGTAGGCGTTGTTCCTGTCCTGGCAGGTCCCTCCGTTTTTGCAGGGCTGGCTCTGGCACTCGTTGATGTTGATGTCGCAGCGGTGGCCGGTGTAGCCGGGCTGGCAGAGGCAGGTGAAGGAGGCGATGCCGTCCTTGCAGGTCCCGTAGTGGCACGGGTCGGGGTCACACTCATCGATGTCGATCTCGCAGTGAGAGCCTGTGAAACCTGCCACCAGCGGGAGGGACGCAGGGTCAGGATGGGGGACACGGGGTGAGGATGAGGGATGCAGGGTCAGGATGGGGCACATGGGGTGAGAATGGGGGATAAGGGATCAGGATGGGGGACACCCCTTCCCACTCTGGCCAGGTGTGGGGCAGTGCCTGGGGGTGATGTGACCTGCCCACCTGCCCCGCCGTGAGCCCCGGGACCCCCGGGAGCGAGACGTACGCAGGGGAGCACCCCGGTGTGCCGGCGGCCGGGCCGGTCAGCCCCCAGCTTGCGGGCTTTGTCCTGGGGCGCACAATGACCCGCATTAAGCCGCCTCGGCTCAGGAGTGGGGCCCCGCGCTCGCCCGCGGTTCGTCCTGGAGTGTGCGGGGGGGCCGGCCGCAGGCACCCCCGAATAATAACCCCCCCGGCAGATCCTATTCTCCTGGCCGGCTCCCTCCCCACTGGGCTGGGGGTGGAGAGCCGAGGACAAAGTACAGCTTTGACTAGACCCCGCCAAGCCCACATAGCAGCTTTTCATCGGGGCTTGGCATTAGCAAGACACTAATTAGAGGCCATTCAGCTGGAAGATTTCTGGCGGGAGCTGCTCCACAAAAGAGCCACTGTTTGCCACCGGGGCTCAAGTCATCATTTTGTGCAATCGCTCCTTGGGTTTCGGTCGACGAGCCCCCACAGCCCTGCACCTTGCGTCCCCATAGAGGCAGCTTTATTCCTTCCTTCCTGCCATCCCCCTCGCTGCCGCCCATCGCCCAGGCGGGATGGCTGCTGGGGGCCACACCTAATGAGCACTGGGCTTGTTAAGCCCAGCTCAAGGGACAGCAGGGCTCAGTTTGCTCCACCACCGCCTGGGAAAGGGATGGTCCTGTCCCTCGGAGGCACATCAGCAGGGACCAACCCCGCTGCTGGGGGGTTTGGGGACATCACCCACAGCAGGTGCTTGGGGAGGTGGGCACTTGTTAATAATTTGGCAATTTCTGGCACATCATGGGGTAGAAGGTCGTTTGTTCCTGCCCGTCAGAGTGGGACCCCCCGAGCCCCCTGGGACCCCTCACCTTCGGTGCACTCGCAGCTGTAGGTGTTGGGCCCATCCACGCACTTGGCACCGTTCTTGCAGGGGGTGCTGGCGCACTCGTCGATGTCGAACTGGCACAGGTGCCCGTTGAAGCCTGGGATGGAGGGAGAAGTCACGTCCCCGCGTGGTGGACGAACCCGCCAGGCTCCCCGCTCCGCCGGGCAGATCCCACCGGGCCCCCCCGCCGCCCGGCCAGGGCGCCGGGTTTCCATGGGGATGGCTGCTGGGGGCCCTGAATGCGGGGCTGCGACCCGCCATTGAGAGCATCTTATTTACATCTCTAGAGGAGCAAAGTCTCTGAACTTCAAAACCTCCTTTCACAGATTAACCGTCTCCCCATTCTCCGCTCCACCCCGTGACTTTGACACCGCATTCAAAGCCGCTGGCGCGGCCCCCCCCAGCCCTCCTTCCCAGAGAGGGGCCTTTTCAAGTGCAAAGCCACGGGGTTTAATCCTCCTTCCCCTCTCCCATGGGCCAGACCTGGAGCAGCATCGCTGAGCGGGGCTCAGCCCCTTGCCACGATAAGGGAATCCCCCAGCAAAAGCGCTGAGAGGTGCTTAGCCCCCTCTCCCCATTTCAGGGGGGTCCTGGAATTTAAGGAGCCCATTTTTGGCTCTGAGCTGGGATGCATCATGACTTTGTCACCACGACGGCAGTGGGACGGATGCCACGTACCAGTGGGGCACTCGCAGTGGAACTCGTTGATCTTGTCGAGGCAGTTGCCGTTGTGCAGGCAGGGGCTGCTGGCGCACTCGTCCGTGTTGATCTCGCAGTAAACCCCCTCGTAACCTGCCGAGAGACCCGCCGCACCGTCAGCGCCGTGGCACGGGGCCGGCACAACGCGTGGGATGAGCAGGTGACACCAGGACGCATTTGGAGCGCCAGCTTTACAAAGGCAGCTCAGGAACTGTGCTACAGGTGGTGGGACCCGATGCACAAGCTGCTCCATGGTTGTCTACCCCAGACCGCCCTGCCCGTGGCTTGATCAAAGCTGGCGAGGTTGGCAAGAGGAGTCCGGAGAAGGGCTGATCATAGAATCATTTTGGTTGGAAGAGACCCTTAAAATCATCAAGTCCAACCATAACCTAAGTCTAGCACTAAACTATGTCCCTAAGAACCTCATCTATAAGTCTTTTACACGCCTCCAGGGATGGTGATTCTACCGCTGCCCTGGGCAGCCTGTTCCAATGCCCGACAGCCTTTCCTGGGAGGAAATCGTTCCTAATATCCAATCTGAACCTCCCCTGGTGCAACTTGAGGCCATTTCCTCTTGTCCTGTCGCTTGTTACTTGGGAGAAGAGACCAACACCCTCCCTTCTACAACCTCCTTTCAGATAAGTTGTAGAGAGCGAATGGTGCCCAAATCTCATGCCCCATCCCCACATCGCTGCAATCTTTACCAAGCTCCTTCTTTTTGGTGCTGTCCCCGTGGCTCCTCACCCAAACCAACACCGAGCCGAGGCTCGGGGGCACCCGGAGCCCTCCTGCCACCCACACCCATCACCGCGGCAGGGGTCCGCGGGGCCGCCCACCCACCGGGCATGCAGATGCACTGGAACTCCCCGATCTGGTCCAGGCAGGTGGCATCGTTCTGGCAGGGGTTGGAGAGACACTCGTTGACATCAATCTCACAGCGAGGGCCTGAGTAGCCCTGCAGGCACTGGCACTGGAAGGAGCCCTGGGTGTTGATGCATTTCCCCGCGTGCTCGCAAGGGTTGGCTCCTGCAACACACAACCGCAGCTCACAGGACACGCTCCCGGCTGCACCGGTGCTTTCCCGACCTGCTCATGTGAGCTCAGCCCCGCTGCTCACCCAGCGAACACTCGTCCACGTCCTGGTTGCAGGCTGGCCCCATGTACCCCGAGGGACACGTGCAGATGGCTTTGCCGTTGACGGGGTTGGTGTCGCAGTTGGAGCCCTCGTTGCAGGGGTTGCTGATGCAGGCGTCATCGAGGTGGCACAGCAAACCTGGGCAGCAAAATTCAGGCGCACGTCAAGGGTGATGGGTACACAAGTCATCGCAAGACCTCAGCTGGGAGCCAGAGGACACGTGGGGAGCTGCCACCCCGCTCCAGGATGGGACAGGACCTCACCTGTGCGGCCGTGGGGGCACTCGCAGTAGAAAGAGGCCACTCGGTCATGGCAGGTGGCCCCCTGGAAGCAGGCGGCCATGGCACAGTCATCGATGTTCTCGCTGCAGTCCTCGCCCGTCCAGCCGTTGACGCAGACACAGTTGTAGCCGCCGTGGTTGTTGTGGCAGGTGCCCCCGTTCTGGCAGGCGTTGGGCATCAGCTGGCACTCGTCCACGTCCTCGGTGCAGTACTGACCTGCCAGGGACAGGGCACCATGTCAGCTCCTGTGGGCTCTGCAGCATCGCTGAGAAGCAGGACGGCTGTCCCCACCCCGGCCCCCTGCAGCCCTCAGGGCAGGATCCACCCTCCCAGCCCAGCCCTGTGCCACCCTGGCCGCGGCAGCGGTGTTACCTGTCCACTCGGGCGGGCACTGGCAGTTGTAGGTGTTGACACCATCCACGCAGGTGCCTCCATTCTTGCAGTTGTTGCCGGGACAGTCATTGATGTTCTCCTCACAGTTCTGGCCCGTGAACCCTGTGCAGAGGAGATGTCTGCCGTGACGCCGACCCACCAACTTGCCGTGCCACTGCCCCAGCCCCCCGCCACCCCACCGCCCACGGCAGGATGATCGTTATCAGGTGTCGAGCACGCGCGCCAGGCGCTCCCAGCCCAGCTTCGAGACTGGTTTCATCCCCAGCCCTGTCCCGCCGCTGCTGGGGCTCGGTTCTGCCGCGCAGGTTTCCCTGCCAGGGCACCATCACCAGAGCAAACAGCAGCGCCTTCCTCCGCACATGGCAGGTGGGGCATCCCCGGCGAGGGGCTCGTCTGCCAAAGCCCCCGGCTCTGGAGACGCTTGCCCCGAGCAGCAGAAGATCCGGCTCCATGGCAAGCCGGGATGAACCGGGGCTGCTCCCACAAAGGCTTGCGGCACCTGGTGCTGAATCACCAGCTTTTAACTTCTCATGTAAAGAGCCTCAGCAGCGGCGCTTTCCCTGGGGAGGAAATCCAACCCCTGGCAGGACGACCCACCGCCCCACGCAGTGCTGGTCCCAGCCCGCTGCTCGCCTGGGGAGTCCGGCTGCTCAGGTTTGTGTTATCACCTGCATCGTGCGGCACGCGTGGAAACCACACCACCCCCGGCCTCTCCAGCAGAAACGAAACAGCCAGACTCTTCCCAGGGCATCTGCCAACCCTCCCCATCCTCCTCCACCTGCTGCCTGGGTTAAGAGCTGCATTTACTGGAAGACCCCAAAGCCCTCGACCCAGCCACCATCAGGCATCACCTCCCCAGCCTGCCCAGGCGTGGGGGTCGGGACGGTGATGCCAGCCCACACCAGCTCCCCGCCGTGCCGGCATGTCCCGGCAGCTCCCCAAACTCCCCAGGGCGTTCTGCAGGTCCAGACCGGGCTGCTCCCCGCACAGGCAGCTCACTGCACCGCCACGGGAAGGGACTGCGCTGCCCAGGCTCATCCTCCGCCGGACCCCAGACCGTGGCCCAGATGGGGGTTTTCCGCTCACTCTCTCCAAAGGACCATATTTTCCTTTCCCCTGTAGCCTCAGCTCCATCACACGAGGAGCAAAACCAGCTATTAATGATTGATGGTAGGAATCCAAAGCAGATAATGATGCTTGCACCTCATTTTTAAGCAGCTGGGCTGAGACCGAACAGTAATAACTGGCAATGTCCTAGATACCAGGATTAACTCATTTTGAACCATCCGAATGAGTAATTAGTACTGCAATTACTTTAAACTCAAGGTTACATTCTACAGCGATGGCACGATAAAACAGCTGAGATTAGTTTAACTTGAAGAAACGTGGTCCAACCAGGCCTCTCCGTGAATTAAAAGGGGACATTGTTTCAGGTCCACTGCGCCGCATACCAGCGTATCAATCACCCTCTTATCATGAGGAACGGCCCCCGGTCCCTCCTGCCTCCGCCCGAAGCCGATGCAGCTCCTGCAGTGAGCTGTGCCGGATGGCAGAGGTGCCGAGGGACCCCCCCGTCCCCCCAAGCAGGGGCTGTGCCGCCCCGCAGGTGGCAAACCAGCCCGAACAGCATGCAGATCTCCGGGGAGCAGCCCACGAAGCCGCAGATGGGCGTGAAAGCGTCGGTGCCATCGCGGTAGGGATGCTCCCCCGGGGCCATACCTCACCTCGACGTGCCCGACGCTTGGGCTGCGCCAAGGAAAGTGCCTCGTCAGCAGAACGGCAGGGCAGGGCCAGCTCCTCCTGCCCGTCCCTGCGGCAATGCCGCTCCGCCGGGCCAGGGCTTGGAGCTGCTCCCGCCGAGCATCGCCTCTGGGAGCGCCCGGCTGCACCGGCTCATCCGGGGAGGAAAGGCTTCCTTCCCTGGCTGCCCGGTCAGCCCCGGTGCTGCCCCTAAGGACGGGTGAGCAGGTGTCGGGGGGGAAGCAGGAGATGCTGCAGGATCCCGCGTATTTTGGATGCTTAATGGATCTTTTAAGTCATTGCAGCCAAAAGCTTTGGGAAGGGGACTGATGCTCTGAGCCTGTGTTGGAGATCAAGATAAGACCCCCCGTGCAGGGACCACGCATCTTTCCCAAGCACCAGCAGGGGCACGGGGCTGCATCGCGTGGCAGTGGGGCCTGGGCTGTGCTGGCAGGAAACTCAGCTATTTCGTTTCTCCAGGCGGCGCGGGGACGGGGGGAGTGTGGGGATGGGGGGAGAGCGGGGACGGGGGGAGCGCAGGACACGCTCAGCCCCTTCCGCTCCCTGCCCTGACTGCGCTGCCGACCAGTGCCCCAAGGCAGAAGTGAAAGGGCTTGACGGGGCCAGGGGGCCCTTTCACAGCCGCTTTTTTGCCCCCCCAGGTGCTGAGCTCCTGTACAGGGTGCTGGGCTGAGGGGACCTGTCCCAGGAGCCCTTCGTTTCGGAGGCTGTAATTCATCCGGGCTGCTCCAGCGCTTGCTGGAGAGAGCAGCAGAGAGCACGGAGAGGGTCTCCCTTCCCCAACTCCCTTTGCACTCGGAAACTTTCCAAAATAGCTATTCCGGGCTAATTATTCCATTCTGGAAGTGGATTAAGCTGAAGCGGAAAAAGGCACTCGTACTCTGGAATATGAGCATCCGCACTGGGGCCTCTGCTGAAACAGTTGTTTTGGAAGAGCTATTTTGGTGAATCACCAAGTATAAAAAGCCCCCAGATGATCTCCCTTCTTTGGGCATCGCTGCCCAATATCTTCTCAAACACACGTGGCACAGTGAGCCAGCAGCCTCTTGTTTTTGTCCCTCCCAGAGCCAAAATTCGGGGCAAGATTGGGCACTACTTGTTTAAGCAGAGGGGCAAAAGGGCTGCAAGAGGGTCCCTGGTCCCCGTCCCCCACCTCAGCGGCAGCCCCTACCTGGCAGGCACGTGCAGTCATAGGTGGTGTCCCCGATCTGGCGGCACGTCCCCCCGTTCTGGCAGGGCGAGGGGTTGCAGGGCACGTAGAGGTGCTCGCAGTTCTGCCCGGTGTACGCCGGCTTGCAGGAGCACTGGTACGTGCCCACCTCGTTGGTGCAGCTCCCGCCATTCTTGCAGACGGGTGGTGAGATGTTGCATTCGTTCACGTCCTGCTTGCAGTTTGCCCCGTGGAAGCCGGCGGTGCAGCGGCAGATGTAGTGGGCTTCGAAGGGGACGCAGTGGCCCCCGTTGGCGCAGGGGTTGGAGGCGCAGGGGTCGGCCTGCTGGCAGGTTTTGCCTGGGGAGGGCAGGGCGGGAGGATGAGGATGCAAACTGCAGCTCAAGCACCCGGTGGGAGCGATCTTTGTGCTGGGGCGCAGAGCTGGCTCTGGGACTGTGTTCACAGGGGGTGCAACTAATTCCTCCCCACCTCTGCCCCTGTAAAACTCTCCCCCGTGCAGAAGTCTTGCAGCTCACCCAGCCAGGGACCCCCAAAACCCCTGCTCAAGTGTGCAGACTCCCCTCCTTTCTCCCAGTGCTGGAGCAAGCCAAAATCAGAGCCAGCATCCTTCTCCATCCATGAGGGTTTTCCAGGAGCAACCCCTGGTGCTGGCTGCCCTTCCACCCCCCGGTCCACGTCACCACGTCCCCGTGCCCCGCGGTGACACCCCCTCACCTGACCACCCCGGCGGGCAGCGGCACTTGTACTCGCTGAGCGTCAGCAGGTCGCAGGTGCCCCCGTTGCGGCAGGGGTTGCTGATGCAGACGTTGTCGCGGGGCGTCAGGCAGAGCTCGTCGGTGAAGCCCAGGCGGCAGGCGCACGTGTAGTCCACGGTGCTGCCGCGCACAACCGGGGTGCAGGTGCCGGCGTTCTTGCAGGGGGAGCTCAGGCAGGGGTTGGGCAGCTGGCACCGCTCGCCCACGTAGGCACCGCTACACCTGGCAGGGGGAAGGTGTGTCAGTGGGATTGTCCCTGAGGGGTTGGGGACACCCAGCCACCCCACGGACTGGCTCTGGGGACACCTTATTGCAGCCTTTCTGTACTTAAAAGGGGCCAATAAGAAAGACGGGGACAGACTTTTTAGCAGGGTCTGTAGCAATAGGACAAGGGGTGATGGTTTTAAACTAAAAGAGGAGAGATTCAGGCTGGACATGAAGAAGAAATTGTTGCCCCTGAGGGCAGTGAGAGCCTGGCCCAGGTTGGCCAGAGAGGTGGTGGATGAACCATCCCTGGAGACATCCCAGGCCGGGCTGGACGGGGCTCTGAGCAACCTGAGCTGGTGCAGATGTCCCTGCCCATGGCAGGGGGGGCACTGGGGGAGCTGGAAGGTCCCTTCAACCCAAACCGTTCTAAGACTCTATAAACGCCCCCAAGCCCAGTCCTGCACTGCATCCCAGTACGGCGGGTTTGGCAATTGCCAGGCTCTGCCCTGGCCGCTCTGGGCTGAGAAGAGGAAGATGAAAGAGGTGCTGGGAACAAAGGCGTCCCCCATCGAGAGGCCTGCGCCGACTTGCAAAACCGCAGCCTCCAGTGCTGACGTCCTGCTTCTCATCACAACACGCTTTTTCTGCCCCCCCCCCACTTACTGGTCCCTGCCCCACCAGGGTGATGTTTATCCTTCCTCCATCCTAAGAAATCACTCAAACACAATTAAACCCCAGCTCAGTGCTGGCTGGCAGCAGGTGGGACACATTTCTGCTCCTCGCAGCCAGCTGAGATCTTCCCCGATGATAAACTCTGTGCAAGGAGGGACGAGTGGCCCCGGCTGCCGCGTCCCTCTGCGTGGGGGCTCTGAGAAAACGTCCCCCTGACGCGGTCACCGGCTCAACCATCTGTCACCATTGGCTGACAAGGCTGGAGCAACTGCCTGCTGCAGGACCGGGGTGATGGGGACACACTGCAAGGACAAGTCCGGTGACGCTGGGCAGGACACGGGGCTGGCAAAGGACCCTGCAGAGGGGGGAGCTGCCCCCTGGGAAAGGGAGGACAGAGCAAAGCTCTGCACAGAGAGACCGAGGGCACCCAACACTCAACGAAGATCCTGGGGACAAGATCCTTCAGCACCTCCTCAGCACAAACCCTCCCATGCAGCATCTTTTGCATCACGCCTGCAACACGAGATGCTGCGCGTTTTGTCCCCAAGCAGCTCTGCTCACATTACACCGCTTCCAAAGGGGGATTTGCTGCCCTGGCTGGGCTGCGCCGAGCAGCTGTCGCGAGCGGGGCATGGGAGGAGCGAGGCGCTGCCGTCCCGCTGCCGTCCCGCACCGCGATGGCAATGCCACCGCAGCAGAGCAGGACACGCAGTGCTCAGCTCACAACCGTCACCACCCAAGCTAGTGGGACCTTGCGTCCCCCAGCCTTGGGCACAGTCCTGCGAGGCTCCCGCGGCAGGCAGCCCCCCCGGGGTAAGCAGGGAGGGTCCCAGGGAACGCTGCAGAGAGCACCAACCGCAACCCCCACCCACCTACAAACCCCAAAACAAGAACGTGGGGCTCCCCCGGTGAAGCAGAGCCAGCAAACCCCCATCCTCTGCCAGCCTCGACCGGCAGCCGCCGTGCTTTGCCGCGCCATGCTGGTGGCAGGACCACGTTTCAGCCCCGCTTCCCCCTCTCCTCTTCCTCTACTACTTCTTTTTTTTTTTTTTTTTAACCCAATTCTGATTTCATTGTTGGGGATTGTGTGAGAATTTGTCAGGATTCGGAGACATTTTGAGTTAATGAGACGGCATTATCCAGGCCAAATGAAAAAGAAAATGTGTATAATAATAAATCAGGGCATCTGCTCGGCACACAAAGGGCGGCGGGGAGCAGGTGTGCATCCTAATGAGGCAGAGCAGCTGCCGGCGCCCGCGGCCGATGCCCGGCTCGCCGGCGGCTCCGAGCCCGGGACGCCGCGGCCGTGGGGCGATGGGCGCTTCTGGGTGGCTGCGCCGCGGCCCCGCGCGGGGGAATGCGAGGGGCTGGGGGCCGGGGCCGCCTGAGAGGGACCATTGTGCGGGGCCGGCCGGCCGGCACAGGCACGCCGCCGGCAAACCGCTCAAGTGTGCAGTCATCTGTTAAAATGCACCGCTCTCCCCCCGTCTCCCCGCACCACACACGCTTTTTTTCTTAAAACAATCCTCCGGGCTCTGTCAGCGGCTGGCTGGACAGGGAGGCGTCGTGAGATTCTCCAATGGGAGAAAAAGGCGGAAAGAAAAAAAAAAAATAAAAAGAATAAGAATAAAAAACACAAATTGATGCTGGACAAAGAGCCCCGGGGCAGCACGGGAACCACCGAGTGCGCGGGAACCGCCACGGCGCGGAATTTGGCTCCCGGCGCGGGATTTGGTTATGACGGTGCCGCCGCAGGCAGCCGGGACCGGGAGGTGATGCTCTGCACCCCGGGCCGAGCTGGCGGGGCAATCGCTGGGATTGGGGTTCCTGCACCGCGGGGCTTAAATGAGGCCAGGGCGAGGGGCGCGGAGCCGAGAGCCCTCCCACCCAATTAGTGTTCAGACTGTTTCCAATTTCAGTGCGGGCAACTGGTGGTTTCGGCTCATAGATGGGAAGCCCAGCCCAAGCCTGGGTATGGTTATTAGCCAAGAGGTTAATTAGTGATTGGAGGAACTCTCCTGGGGGGCCGGGAGCCCCTGCCTGAAGGCACAGGGGGTTGGGGGCTGCCCCCCGCCCAGCTGGGCTGCTCCAGGCTTTTGCTTCAGGAAAGCCATCAAGTTTCATGGAGTTTGCAGATTTTTTTTTTTTTAATGGCTTTCTATTTGTTTAAGAGCTGGTTTATAGACACAATCAGCTCAAGGAGCAAGCGGAGGGTGCGGCAGACGCCGATGAAGGGCTTGGCACGGGTCTGCCCCAGCCAAAGGGGCTGAGCTGGGCGATGGGCACACGCGGGCAGGCAGGATCGGGGTACGCTTGTGAGCTGCATTCCTCCCCGCTGCGAGATGGGTATTCCCAGCTACTGAGCAGTGCTGGTGAAGCAACGCACAGGCACACTACAAATCCGGTATGGTCCCTGCTATAACCTACAGAGGCGTTTGCACCTGTGCAACGCAGACGTGCTGTGGCTACCCGGTGATTCCTGAATCCCAACCACAGCAGGGATGGGGACGGCCCTCACAGACCTGTCACACACACCACACCAGCTCCCGGCTTGGGGAGCCCTCTCAAACTCCTCCCCGCGCTTTCTAAGGCATCTCGGTTTCATTCGAGGTATCAAAGCAGAAGCTCTGTCTGCTGGTCGGGACACGGCTCTTGTGACAGTGACAATCCTGCTCAGCAAGAGCACGAAACAAGGACACCGACACTCCTGCTCGCATGCAGCAGCGCTTGGCACATGCCCACAGCAGCTCTGCACCCGGTGGCTTCGACACCGCTCCTGCAGCATCCATAGATGCTTCTGCACAGGAACGATGCGATTCCTGCCCACATTTGAAACAACAAGTCTGAAACGAAGCAGGGAATGGCTGCAGACTGAAGCCGCAGGATGAATTTCACTGCTTCCCCCCGGCGTAGGTCCCAGAGCTCACTCACAGCCGGAGACTCTGGAGCTGCATTTAAAAACCCAACAACCGCAACAGCTTTAGAGAGTCCCGGCTGCAGAGGAAAGCCTGAAGACAAGCTTCTCATGCAAAGCAAGGGATCAAAAACCAGGTGAAGAATAAGGCCAGCCCAAGACGTAGTTATTTTTCAGCTCTCCCAGGTCTGGAAAGGCTGGATTCAGCAGAGCCAAGTTCAGCTCACAGCCGTGCTGCAACCTCATCATGCGTCCATGTACTTCTCCAGGGGCTTAAAACCTCTCCTAAAGTTCAGCCCAAGGAGCTAAGCTTTATTTTCTGTAAAAAACATACCAGTGGGTGGTGGCGTCAGGGCTCCCAGGTGAGCAGACCCGGAGGATGCGACGTCCCCGCGGGCTCAGCCAGGTGAACATCACCCTGCGGTTTTTCCTTTGGCATTTCCCAAGCGAGGGCTACCCAAACCAAACCCCAGGCAGCTCAAGGAAATTAGCATAAGAGACATTAAAGCTATGCTTTAATTATACATATATATGTTGGCAGAGGACAGGGCAGCTGCTCCAGGAGCAAAACAGCTCCGAAGGGCCATTAGAAACCAGCTTTGAGGAGCTCCCATGAAATCCCCGGAGAGGCCAGCGCGGCCGCGCTCCCAGCCCCACGCGTGACACAGCAACGGCTAAAAATATTGATGTCTCTCCCTTCCCTGAGCACGCAGCTGAGAAACGTTTCTGTTGACTCATTAACCTGCTGAAGAGGCACCAAAGCCTCCAGCCATGACCCACCCTACTGTTCTAGACAGTGATGGAGGGTGACAGATCCCGACCCCGGTGATGGCTGAGCCCTGCTCCAACGCACAATGCTCCTGCTCCCAGCGCCGTCCTGGCACAAGGAGCAGGTCAGGGCAGACAGTCTCATGACTCTTCACTTCTAGGATGTTTTCTACGTGACCTAACCAAGGGACCCGGGCTGTCACCGAAGCCCCAGGCAGGAGAGGGGACAGCGATGCAGCGGCTCGTCCCCAACCCTGCGGATGGGGATGCTGCATGTGCTCCTTGCAGGTGTGAACACACCGATTTACACCGCCTGAGCGTCTGGAGCGGTGGTACATCCCAGTGGCTTTTTGTTTCGGGAGGTCGGGCAGAGGCTGGGGCTGGATTCCCATGACACGAGGCTGCGACGCATCTTCCCCCTCCTTGCTGGCCCTGAGCGAGCACCCGCGCAAACCACTGCAAGGGGGGAGGCACAATTAATAATGCACCGCGCTCCCGACCCATAAATCTCCGCCGTGATTCATGGGCGATGTGAAGGGTGACGGAGAAGGCCTCGTCCAAGGTCAGACAGCGAGTCCCGGGGGATGGCCTGGGAACGGGAACAGCGGCCCCGGATTCCCACCCCACTCCCAGCACCGAGCCCAGGCCAAATCTGGATCTGCTCGGCGTGGGCACGTGCATTTGTTGTGTCTGCTGCACATCCTCCACGAGTGACAAACTGCAGCCCAGCGCTGCAGTGATTTCAGCAGGGTTCCAGAAAAGCTTGGCACATCGTATAATCCAAAGCGTGAATGAGCCGCAGAAGCACGGGAGAGCCCACAGGCTCTGCTGCCGCGCCGCTGCCACCGCTTTGCTTTACACACGTGCTGCCCGAGCGCCGCAGCTTCCAGCTCCCACCAGCCGTGCTGGGAGAGTCGGGGTGCCCGTCCCGGCGCCCCGCAGCCCCACACCGGGTGCTCCACGCGTGCAGCTCCGCGCGCTGCTGGCCCTTTGCTCGCTCCCTCCCTGCTCGCAGCGTGCGAGGCTTTTCCTCCAACCCACCAGCAACAGGTTTTGTCCCTCCGCAGCAATGCGGGCACTGAAAGCATCCCGAGGCAGATGTTTCTGCGACCTCTGACCCAAGACTGTTTTCCTTTCTGTGCTAAGCTGCCATCTGCCACGGCCGGCACAGATGACACCCAGGCGCTCCTGCAGCCCAGCCCGCCCCGGCACGGCTCCCGCACGGCGGCACGGGAGCTTTGTTCAAATTCGGGATGCGTCAGCCCTGCACAAGCGCAGCTCAGGGGCTGGGGGGCGGTTCAGAGGTGTGGGGCGATGACGCGGAGGTAAAACCCACCTTGGGCTTAAAACGCGCAAAATAAACCAATGAGCAAAGTGAAAACCAGGTGTAAGCTGGAGCACGGCCACCGGACACGCAGGGGTTGTCCCCCATCCCCATCCCACGGCGGGGACAGGTCCAGGGGGCAGCCCCCACACTGAGGGAGGGGACGGGGGGCTGGCGGGGAGCCCCATCGCAGCCACTGACCCCACGTCCAGGCTGCCTCTTATCTGCGCTGCTATCACATAACCTCTTCCTCACCCTCATCTGCTGGAAGCATAAACGGCCGCGGTTGTTTTCCCCAAGGTACGAGCACCGTGGGAAAGCCGAGGAAGGGCGGCTCGGGTCTTTATTCAAGCCCCGTTTTGGGGGCACTTGAGACTAATGTGGCCGGGAGAGTCCCCGCTGCCCCTGGGGCAGCAGCAAACCCAGGCGCTGGCTGCGGGGTGTCCCCGGCCAGGGGAACAGCCCCCACCCCGACACCCATCCCCGGGCTGGCCTGGGGGGATGCCGCTCTCTGCCCTGCGGTACCCATGGCCCAGAGCAGCCATCCCAAACGAGCCGCCCTCCCTGCACCCCGGAGCCCCTGGCAAAGCCACCCTAATGAAGAGGTGGTTCAGAAACCACGACTGTGACCTTGCGTGGTGCGGAGGGTCCCCACCAAGGGACCGTCACACACGCAGGGCCCTCGACACCAGCAAACAAACCGCGTGACCAAGCAGACACCTGTGCCAGCCCAGTCCGGACCCCACGGAGCAAAGTAAGCGGCCAAATGTGAGCAGAACACAGGGATTTCATGTGTTTGCTGGCAACAAGACAGGGAAGGAGAAATAACCAGCAGCCGAGCCTCCCTTAGCCACACACAGGACCACAGCCACCGCACGCTGCTCCCAGCTGCAGAGCGGTGCCACGACCCTGCCCCATCATCCCCACACCTCTCAGGGTCACCGTCATCCTTGGGCCGGGACGGCGAACCGGGACCGGGAACCACAATCCCCTCCTTCCACAGCCCCAGCAGCTGCAGAGCCTGGGCGTTATGCTGGCTTGCCATCAGACATCCACGCACCAGAGTCACTTTTCCAGTTGTGCCAGTGGCTTCCCGGCTGGCACAGCCCAGGAGCACCACCCCAGCTTTCTCCTGGCGTTACACCCTTCCCCCTAAGACATGTTTGCTCAGTGCCAGCCCAGGAGACTCAGATCTCCCCCAGCTCCAGTCCAACCAGAGAAAGGGCTGATGCTCAGAGATGTCTCCATGTCACTGAGAGATCTGCTTCTTATTCCATCCTCCCATTCCACCTTATTTCATTCAACGCCTCCCGTGTTCCTGCACGAAGCATCAGGGACCGCAGGTGCGTCTGATTGCCTACCCGGGGTCAGCCCACCTCGGAAACACCCCACCGAGCATGGGAACGTGCTCTGGAGCCAGGGGAAGGCAGACAGGCTTGGAAACCTGTCCGGCTGGGAAAGCAGAGCTCAGCATCCTGCACTCTGGTCCCATCTCTTGCTGCAGCATTGTCACCCTGCTCAGGGTGGCACAGCTGGAGGAAGATGGGTGCAGGGAGATGGGGAACACATTCAGACGCCGCCCTCACCTCCCTGGGGCACACGGGGCTGTGGAGAGGAGGGGGTGGCAGAGGGTCCCCCCTGCCCTCGCAGGGGCTGCCGGGGGATGCTCAAGCCCCCTCCCGGCAGCGGGCACGGCCGGGCTCACCGCGCCTCACCTGCAGCTTGGCTCTGTGGTTTCTGGCACATGAGTCCGTTAAGAAACCAAAGGCTTCACCACGGCTCCCAGGAGAGCCCAGGCGGAGATGACAGAGCTCCCCCTCACCCGCGTGGGGCGCCCTGGCTGGGCAGTGCACCCCAAAGCTCCCGGCGGCCCCGGCGCCAGCACAGCCCCACAAACACCTCCGGCAGCCGCGACGCGTCTCCCAGCACCAAAAACCAGCGCTAGACCAAACCGGTGGTTTTTTTTGTTTTTTTTGTTGTTGTTGTTTTTTTGGTTTTTTTGGTTTTTTTTACAAAGTTCCATCCAAGCCCTGCTTTATTAAACACACCGGGACACCAGCCTGGGAAAAAAACAGAGTTTCACACAGGGAGGGTGGTTGGCAAAGCAGCAGGTTACTTCAAGTGACATCAGGTTAATAAAGCAAGAGCAGATCTCCAGTCTTGTTTAATTAAAAAAAGCAAAGTGCAATCCGAAGTCTTTGATGTGTTTTTTTTGTTCCATTTCATTTTTGACCTAGCCCAAGCCATCTAATTGAGATTTTAAGACCCAGACTTTCATTTGGAGAGAAACTAAAGGAATTCCCAAAGCATGGATGGGAGTGGGGAAAAACGTGCTAGAGCTCTATTCCTCCTACCAGCACAAAGCAGAGAGGGGAAAAAAAAAATGGCTTTGTTTCTTAAGCAGACATTAGTCAGGACAGTTTGGGAATCAAAGTTCCCATTGTAATGAAAAACAATATAATCCCATTACTAAGCAAAGTGGCCAGGCTATTCACGGGGTGGTAACCAGCTACCTGGGAAGGAGCTGCCTTTCAATGGAGCTTCATTCACAATAAACATAAAAGATGTCGAAGGAAGAGACCAAGACAAAACTCCCCTCATTCCCACCCTCAACAATGGCCGCTATGAAATATTTTTGTTTTCCTCCCCCAGTTAATGTTTTTTATATCCTCTGCCGGTGTAAATCCGCACGGCCCCATTGTCTGCGAGAGCGACTGCCGAGCTCTGCTCTCCCGCTCAACCCGCTCCTTGTCTCGGAGGAGCCCATTGATGGGGTGACCATGAAGAATGCGCTTCCAGCGGAGCATCCCCAGGGCGCACAACCTGGCTAAGGCTGGCAAACGGTCCCACTGCCCACCCGTAAGGCAGGGACAAGCATCCCGGGGCAGGGACAAGCATCCCGGGGCAGGTCCCCAAGCACGTGCCCACACCAGTGACTGATGTGCCGTTTGGACACCATGAAGTTCCCCGACTCTTTTCCTCCACGGTTCTGCACAGCAGCTCTGGCATTCGAGAGTACCCGCCGCAACTGCTCCCTGTTTCGATTTTTCACTTGCATTTTTCCTTTAAAAATGTTTTATTCTTTAAGGCAGCAGACAGAAAAGTCGGAATTTGGGGGAGATGAGGAATTTCCACCTCTGCAGGCCACCTGCCAGCCCAGCACTATTGGTACCTGAGGCCACCCTCCCTTCCCCATCACTTTTGGGGTAAATGCCCATTTTCACCCGCTCTGCCCACACTTGCTGCCTGTGCAGGGCAGTTTCACTCTGTCTTGCTCCCGGGAGCTCTGGCACGCACACAGTGTCACCATCTCACCAAGTGATGATGAACTCTTTTTTTTTTTTCCTTTTCCCCCTCAAACCAAGTTCTGGCTAAACACTGCGCTGCCCGAGAGCCAAATATGGAAAACTCCCACCCGGGACATGCGTGACCCCACCATCCCACTCTTCTATTCCTGAACATAAAACCTAAGATTAGGATCTGAACAGCCACCAAGAGTTTAAACAAGCTATATTTAGCTCCAATATTTATAAACAGGAGGAGAGGGGGGTTCTGCAGAGCACACGGTGTCCCTGCGGCACAAACCCCACCAAAAGCTGGAGCAATTCACACCGGGGCTGTTTCGGTGAGATGGTGAGCGGGCAAAGATGACAACGGCCAGACAGCGACGGATCCACCTCCCCTCAACCTCACGGCCACGAAGCTCTTGGTTTCTCTTTGCAGGCAAAGCAAAGCTCCCAAACCCAGTTATTAGCAACAAAAACCTCCCCCCACTTGGAAACCGCAGCCTGAGGGATGTAAAGCACCCCTGAGCAGGCGGGTATCTGCTCCTGGGATCTGTATCCTGGCATTTCTGTTGCTGCTGAGTTTAACTAAGGAAATGGCGAGGGAGGGAGGGAAGACTCTGCCTCTGACACCTTTTGCCGGCAGAAATCCCTGTGTCAACATGACGCCCTCGCCGAGGGAGAGGGGACAATGGTGGCGGCTCTGCCCTCCGGCCGCAGCGCGCATTCCTGCCCCCCTCCCCTGGAAACCCCCCTTTTGTGGGGAGCAGCAGGCCCTGTGAAAGGGCCGTCTGTCGCCCTGCCTTTTGACTCGGAGGTCTGTGTCTAACATTTTAATAGGGGCCAAGGAGAGGCCCCCCCCTCCTCCCGGGCTGCTCCCCCAGGGGGTCACTCTCCCAGCCCGCCCCAAAGCCGCTGCGCAGGGCCAGAGCCGCTGGCGGGCAGCAGGTACGAGAGCCGGCAGCGCTGCACATCGCGCTGCCCACAGCCACGCTCCCCCACCTGCCCCGAGAGGGGCTGTTCCAGGGGTTAACTGGCCAGGAGTGAGTTTGAGAGGGACTTTTTCTGATCCCCCTGTGCAAGGATGCACCGACGGGGCGGGAAGGCTGGGGACATGTTCTGCTCCACGGCTGCTCATCGACAGCAGGTAATTTCCATCATAAAATAAATCACTGCACGCTCAGCAACACTCAGCCCCCCAGGCAGTGATGCTGGTGGGGAGCGTAAGGTCCTTGGGGTCCCCATCACCCTGCTGATGGGACAGAACAGGTGACAAAGTGAAGAACCTCCTTTAGTTGCTCCTCTTGGTGACAGCTGCAGCGGACACAGGTAGCGTCACATCGCGCCAGGAGCTCCGGAGGAGGATGAGGAGGAATCAGCAAGGCTCAGCCCTTGTAACAGCCTGGGACTGATCCTGCACAGCCCCGGAGGTCCCAGCAAAGCCCAGCACCGCCGCTCGCAGCTACACTGACTTTAGAGCGAGCCCAAAGCAACAGGTTCCCCAGCCCGTGGGGGCTCCCCCAGCACCCAGCCCTCCCAGCCCCCCACCGCAAGGCCGCCTGCCCCTTCTATTAAATAAGGGCAACATTATACCATCATTAAAACTTAATAAATCCATTTCCCATATAAATACCATTAAATTCAGATTTTGAGGAAGGGAATTAGGGTGAAAACTTGTTAAAAGAAAACGACTTCTGCGCAAATAAATTTTTGCAACTTGACTGAGCGTGAAAGTTTCCCATTAAAATGCAACTCTGCTCCCTTTGCTGGAAAAGTGCAAGAGCCCAATAACCAGGGCCTAAACATTAACTGTTTAACTGACTTTTCCAATATTAACTCCAGACTGCGGTGGGGGAAGGGGAGGATGTGACGGGTGAAAGCCTGAAGCAGACGTTAATTCCTGCTGGGCGAGGGACGTACATCCAGAGCACACACCGCTCCCGCGTCACCGGCGTCACGCTCCCAGCAGCCCTTTGCAGACACAGATGTGGGACATCACTGGCCACAGTGATGCCCACTGCGCAGGATGCTGCCCCACCAGTTCCACTAGATGATCACTGTAGGTCCCTTCCGACTGAAAATATTCTGTTCTGGGGCAGAGCTCCTCATACGGCCCAGCCAAATGTCTTCTGCCCGTCCCCAACCCCTTACATGGTCCTGATCCTGCACTGCTCACACCAAGCGCTGCATTTCCCAACGGGAACCTCCATCACCTAATTCACCTCCAGGAGCTGGGGCGCGCCTGGCGGGTTGTGCTGCTCCATCTCACACCAAGACGGGGTTTGATGTTCAGATAAGAAACAGCACGTGAAGGGAAACTGAGGCACCAAGCAGATCTCACTTGACACACGTGGAAACCTGCCACCACGCCGTACTGCAGACCCCAGCCCGTGGGGCACCTGCCGACACAGGGAGGTGAGAGGAGGTGACCCGACCCACTGGACACATGCTGGAGCTGTAGAGGGTGGAGCTGCAATGGGTGCAGGCACCACTGCCCAGAGAGGAAGGTAAAGTCCAGACAAAGGTGCACAAGTCTGAACGGGCACCGTCACACCTCGGCCAGATCGCCAGCTGGAAGCAGGACCGAGCTGCTCCACCAGCAAGGCTCAGATTGTAAAGTAAAGACTGGGGCATCCCCAGGTGGGGACCTCTACCTGTCCTGGGGCTCTCTGAGCAGGCAGGTGGGACCTGCCATGGGCTGGGGTCACTGAGACCTGGCGAGGTGCTGCAAAGGCTTCCCAACGTCACATACAGTAGATGTGCAAAGAGAGTTGTGCTATTAAGTAGGTGCGCAAAGAAACTATTAACAGCTGGAGCTTCCCAAGCCATTCAGACTCCACTGACACCGGCGGTGCCAAAGCCCTGACCCTCACGTCTCTGCTCCGAGCGCACATACCCAAGCAACAAAAATGTCATGTCTCCCCTGAACACCAGAGTAGCATTTCTACTGCTCATTCCAGATCTTTGGCCGAGGAACGTGGCATTGAAGGACGGAGCCCTGTCCTGGCTGGACACAAAGCCACACACCTGCAGTGCAGCAGACGGACCTCAAACACCTTTTTGTCCCCTGGGATGGAGACAGGACTCAGCCCAGACCCCACTGCAGGTGTCCTTCCCCAGGGGGATTTAAACTGTATCTCAGAGGCTCTTCCACTCCACAACCTCAATACATGGTCTAAAACTTTCACCCAGAGTTTGGCAACAGGTTAACTATGGAGAAGTCTCCATCCAGATCCAGAGCTTACCAGCTCCCGGTAACTGCACCCCGAGGCTACTCCCTCGTTAAACACGCTGATGGTCTATAAATTCCACATTCCACTCCTGTACACATGCTGTTACCATTCAGGACACCTACCAACACGAGCAAAACGAGGGTCTGCGCACCTCCAGGCCTGGAAAGAGCAGGTTCATTTCCAAACAATGTTATTTTAAAACTTGCTAACTGCCTGCTGATTACGTTATCCAAGCCCTTAATTGGTGAATAGCTCGGCCTTGCAATGACCAAGCATGTCTCCCTCATGCTACATACAATAAACCACAACAGCCTTGGAGGTGAGACCAGGGCATGTAGTATCAGCTGGAACAAATGGGCACATCGTGGCTTCCAGCAGGTAGGCAGACGGCAAGTCAGGGATTTTGGTGGAATAAAACGTACTCTATGTGATGATGCCTCATCCCCTCGGGATGCTGGGGACCCCCCGAGCAACCTCATCTCAGCAGCATCACCCCCGGCTCCTGCTCATCTCTGTGCTGCAGGTACTGCTGAGGGACCTACCAAGATATGTCCTGAGTGCCGCCCGTGTCGGCCCCTGCCCAGATGCACTACAACCCTCTGGCCATCACAAGTACCGAGCCATGAGAAAAATCGAGCAACGAACCTCAGCCCACCCAATAAAATCCCAAGGCAAGTTAGCGGGAGTCGGCGGGACCACCTGAGACAACTGACAACCATCAAGACGCCTTGCAGAGAGATGTTAATGGAGATCCTTCTAGAAAAGACATCAGAAGTCCTGCTGCTGTCCCCGTGACCTCACCAGCTGGGCTCCTCAGCAGAGCTTCCCTTCCACTGGAATCTGCAACAGGTGATGCTTTTGTATTTTTAATCCACCCTTTTACCCATTTCCAGCTTGTTCTTTCCGAGAATGAGATCAGGCTCGAAAGAGCCATCAAGAGTTCTCAACATGGCTGAATCACTGCTCGGCTACTTCTTTAAGAGCTTCCTCTGGCTGATTGTTCGACACTCCACCCTCTTCCTCTCCAGCACCGAGACTGCATTTTTTTCTTTGTTATTATTTCATGGAAATAACGTTGGGTTAAAGCACATGAGAAAAAACCAAACCAGAAGGAAACTTCCGCCCTTTACAATGAGATAACAATGACTGAGCAGTTGAATAACTCGAAGGGCACAGAGAAGCGCAGGGCTCGGATCCCTCCTCTGCCTTCCTGGTTGTCTCCTGAAAGAGTTTTGAGCTAAAATAATCATCTCTTACCACTACAGGCCCCCTCTGAATGTTTCTTCCAAGGTTTCTGGCTCGCTGCCCGTGGTAGCTGGTGGTGGCAACGGGCATCGGCTCAGGAGCCGTCGCCCCGGCTGAACTACAACACCGCGCTGATTCATAAACAGAGGAAGTACTTTAGCAAACTGACTTTTCCCCCTTTTCAGCGCAAGCCTAGTGATTAATTTAACTTATTCTTTTCCTTTGGCTTCTCTAGGCAAGAGTATGACAACCCAGGCGCAGACTTTAATGGAGAAAGGCTGGTGGAGCGGGGTTGGAAACTCAGCCCTCTTTCATGCCATCTGCTTTTAACTAGCGGAGCAAGGGAGGTCCTGGGAATAAACGTCACATGGCACAGCAAGCTAAAATCAGCCCCGCTCGTTTGCAGGGATGCCAGTCAAAACTATGGCTATCCAACAGTCTAATTAGGAGCTATCACTAGAAGTCAAAACCATCTTTCGGAAAACCTTCTCATTTTGCCTGGGAAAATGCCTTAATTGAGGGCGAGTGCCTTTTCTGGAAAGCCGCAGCTCCCCAGCGCCGAGAAACCACACGCTGAACAAGGCATCAGCCACCGTCTGCCGGTCCCAGCCCTCCGCGGACGAGACCTTTGAAAGCTCCAGGTCTGGTGCAAGTGCCACGCGTGGGACAGAGACACCCAGAGTCCCTGCAAGGTGCACAAAACTCTGCTGCCCTTCCAGCGCTGAAAGACCCGGCTGCCCCTGCCAAGACGAAAAGCAGCTCCAAAGGCGGCTTAATTAGGCCGCTTCTGTCACGAGCCCTCCCGCCGATCAAATGCTCAGTCCTCTCCATTCAATTAAAGCCCCGCGCGCCCCGGACTGCCTGGCAAAGGGACAAGCAAGATAAGGCACCTGGAGTTTTACAAACTATCGCTGTAAAGTAATAAAGGCAGAGAAAGTCCCTCGTCTCGCACCGACGATTCCCTTTCCGTAACAGGGTTGATAACTCGGGTTTGGTGTTATCAGAGTCGTCTTCACGTAACCCAACGAGCTCTCTCCCGCCACAAACGCCGGGACGCTCGTCCGCTGGAGTAGCGTCTCCCTCGTACGCTATTTATTTCACTCCACTTTCTAATTGGATTTGTGGGGGCAGCACAATGGGGCTTTATGGCCAAACTTTGTTAAGTGCCAGGCCGAGCGGAGATGTGGCCAGTAGCCAAAATGGTGCATTTCACGCAGGCGCCAAAGGGCAGTGCCAAGCTTTTCTGCGTCTGGTATCTGTGTTCTTGGCTCTGCTTTGTTTAAGGAGCTTGGAAGCAAAACTCCTCGTAAAGAGATATTCAAACAAGTGAAAAACCAGGATTTTGCGAGCTGCTATCGGATGCCTTGGAAAGTTGCACCTCCTCTGGTCTAGTAGTACCTCTAATATCTGCCCCCATCGCCCATGAGTGTACCCTGCACGGGACAAGCGCTTTAACACACCGAGGGCACACACCTTGGCTTCCTGCAAAAATAACTCGCACGCACTCGCAAAGCCACCCCGGTGTCTGCAGCCAAGAGAGAGGCGGTTATTCACAGCTAGCAATGAAAAAGTTCTTTAAGGTTAACTTTTTCCCTTAAAAAAAAAATCCAGCTCAAGCCTACTTTGGAGGCTTTTCCACCAAATAGAGCTCGCACACATCAGATCTAATTAGATTCCATCACCATCTGTACATGAAATGTAAATCAGGAGTTGCAGAGACTTAAGAAAAAAAGGGAAGAATGACCACAAGGAAAAGGAGGGGTGTAAGGTTGGGGAGGGGGTGGAGGGTTGGGCATTCTGGGAAGCCATACATGATTAGTCACACAGCATTAATCTGCCTCCCTTAACAATAGCTGCCGAATTTCGACCGAATCCCAGCTGTCGCTCTTTGAATGAAAGAAAACAAGATTTAGAGCGTCAAGCGTTGGTAAGGGCTTCTGTGCAAAAAAAAGTGGCGTGCATTCATTAGTGGCTCACAAAGGGACCCAGCCTTTGTCCATTAAATTGCTCATGTGCCTGATTGATTTGCTGATTTATTTGCACCAAAGGGTTGGGGGGCTCAGCTTGGAGAAGGGGGCGGGAGGTGCCCAGCTACTGGGCAGAGTAACGGCACCCGGGCGGATTTGCAAAAAAGCAACACGCATTGTCAAGGGAAACTGCCATTCAACAGGTTGGGATTGGAAATGCCTTCAGGTTCCTCCTCCGAGGACTTCCTATTTGGAGGTTTGGGGTGGGTGGGAACATCTCCCCGCCTGCTCTCAGCTCAGGCCACGTTCAACAGGCAGAGGGGAAATCTGGCCGGAAAACAGAGCCTTGCCCATTCACATTTCTTTTATGGAATAGTTTTAAAAAGGGAGCCGGAGTCTTATTCATTTCTCTTGGTTATTGTTCCCTGGGAGCCTGGAGTGAATCGGCCATCGCTGCGGTGGGTCGGTTGGTCCTTCAAAGAGTCCCAACGCTTTACACATCCGTTTCCCCACAATCGGCTTGGAGAAAGCTCCTGCCCGGGTGCCAGGGCCCGCCAGGAACACCAGGCTGGACCGCAGCTTGGCACTGCGGCGGCTGTGGGAGGAGGTGGCCCTGCTCCCCCGCCTGCCCCGGGTGATGCCCCGCAGACCCACGGACATCAACGTGCAGCTCCCGCAGCCAGAGCCACACCATGAAATCCCTCTCGAACGTTTATTGGAGATGTACTGGACACCGCACCACGAACTGCCAGGGTGCAAGGGACTGAAAGGCAATGCTTCAGGGCCAGGAGGGAATAGCTGGAAGACAGACAGAGAGACAGCCTCCCTCCCTGCCCCACGGTCCAACGAGCACCGCGGGCTGGCCCTACCTCCTGCTCCATCAGCAGGGCAGTCTGCATAGGTTAACACCAGCAAAACGTGGCCCTTTGCCCATGTTTTTCCACCCAGCTAGGAACAAAGCCCAATCCTGCCAAACTTGCAGCGACTCCTACACGAGCAGGTTATTCTTGCCACTCAAGGAAAGAAAACGCATCTTGCTCTATTAAATCCAGAGCCTTCAAAGCAAAGTCAACATGCATGTCAATACTTTGGTTGGGGGAGATGAAAATCCTCTGGCTCCTCCATACTTACTGGCACACCTCTGTCCCGTTGAGAAAAGTTTCACACTTGCCCCCGTTGAGGCAGGATTCAGCAAGCTGTGTGCACCGTAAACCTGCAAACAGAAGGGAAGTGTTAGCTATAGCACAGGTCCCGGGTGGCAACGGAGGGGGGCTGCATCCCCTAGTGTCACCCGGACCAGGGACAGGCTCGCCGAGACCCCTGGAGCAGCTGGGGGGCTGCAGCACCCGGCGGCCCCCACCCGCAGGGTGATGGAGGTGAGCAGGGACCGTGTGGCTCCAGCACGGAGAGGTTCACCTAAAAATAAACTCAGGGTGGGCTTGAGAGTAGGCTCTGCCTTCTCCTCCAGCAGGAGGACTGACAGAGAGAAACCCCAGAGCAGGTCCTTGAGTGACAAATGCCATTTGGGAAAAACCACCCGCCCAAGGGCCCATTAGTTACCACTAACTCAGTAATGAAATGAGTCGCCCATCACAACTTGCTATGAGTAAAGGTTTCATTGTCTGGCCCTCAGAGCCAAATTCTGCACAGTTACCGCAGCAACTTGCTGAAAGTACCAGAATCGCTTCTGATTTCCACCCTGGCTCGCTCTTCCCCTTCTCTGCCCCGCTTGCTCTTCACGGTAACTGGTTCTGCGACACGTGTGCGCAGCCAGAGCAGTTTCACTCTGAGCGACTACAGCTTCGCACTGGCACCGCCAGAACCAAACTTGTCCCCCGGACGGCTGCCGAGCCCCAGGCACCCCGGGGACACCCCGCAGCGCTCGAGACTCTGTCCCCAGCCCCGCGTGTCCCACGGGGGGATGGAGTGTGGTGCTGGGCACAACTTTCTGCAAACTTTGCCTCGGAGGGGCCGGGTGCCAGGCATGGCTCTCAGTCCGCACTGCCCTGGTGCGGAGCGGGGTGAAGGCAACCCCGCTGCCTTCCTTTCCCCAAATCCTCCCAGGACACTCCTGCTCCGGAGGAGGCTGCTCGCTCGGCCCCGGTTCTGGGGGTGCATCGCAGGGCCCCGACCCGCCGCGGCGCGCTGCTCCCCGCTCCTCCGGGCCACTTTTAGGGTTCTTTTCCCCGGCCCCGACTGGTCGGCCCCGACAGTCGGCCAGCGCTTTGCGGCGAAGCACCCGGACCCGCCCCGAGGCCGGCGCCGGGGGGGGGGCCCGGAGGAGACCCGGCTGACTTTCAAGAAACAGGAAACCGAGAAAAATTTGCAAAACGGTCGAAAGCTCTCGCAGAACAACAGGCAGGAACGCGCCCGCCCTGCACGCCGAGCCCGCCCCGAGCTCCGGCTCCCGCGGTACCGAGCTCCGGTTTCCCCGGTACCGAGCTCCGGTTCCCCCAACGGCAGCGAGCGCAGTTCCCCGCAGCGCCCCCCGGTACCGAGCTCCGGTTCCCGGCGGCCCCGAGCGCGGTTGCCCCGCCACCTCCTCCGAGACGCGGAGCCCCGGCCCCCCCGCCGTCTGGCCTCCCCGACTCCCCCGCGGTGCCGAGCCCCGCTCCCCCCACGGTTCCGGCCCCGCTTCCCCCGGCGGCGCCGAGCTCCGTTTCCCCCGCGGGAGCTGAGCTCGGTTCCCAGGCATCCCGCGGCTCCGAGTCCCGGTTCCCACGGGGAACGCGCGTCCCGGACCCCCCGACGGCGCCGCGCTCGGGTGCCCGCGGAGCCCCGCGGAGCCCCGCCGGGACCGGGACACCCGCCGCGCCCGGCCCCGCTCTCAACAAACTTCCTGCCGAGCTCCGGGGCGGCCGCTCCGGGGCCCGTGGCGGCGGCGCTCACCTCGCGTCAGGGCGGGCAGCAGGAGCACCAGGAGGCCGGGGGCCAGGAGCCGCTCCATCCCGCTCTGCTCCCGCCGCTCACGGCCGCATAGATCCGAGGGGCCTCGGCCGAGCCGGTGCCGGTATCGCGCTGCCCCGCCGGGAACCCCAGACACACCGCGCCCCAGCGCCGAGCACAGCGACTCCGAGCGCCGGCGCCTCCCGCGGCTGCTCAGCCCCGGCGGGCCGGGCCGGGCCGGGCGGGAGGGCGGGGGGGGGCGGGACGGCGCGGGGCGGGACGCCGCGGCACGGCCGGGCACGGCACTGCACGGGACGGGACGGGACGGGACGCTCCTCCCTGCCCAGCCCGGGGGGCCGCCGCTGGGAACCCCCTTCCCGCCACGGAGGGGACGGGAGTGGGGCTGCGGGGTGTGCGCAGCCCCACGGGGGGCCCCAGTGCAGCCCGCCATACAGCTACCGGACACCTCAGTGCAGCCCCCCGTGCAGTTACCGGACACCTCAGTGCAGCCCCCCGTGCAGCTACCGGACACCTCAGTGCAGCATCCACATGGAGCTACCGGACACCACCAGTGCAACTCCCCGTGCAGCTACCGGACACCCCAGTGCAGCATCCACATGGAGCTACCATACACCCCCAGTGCACCCCCCGATGTGGTCGCCACAACCCTGCCATGCAGCCCCCCATTCCCAGTGCAGCTCCAGCACAGCCCTCCCATGCAGCCACTGCAGAGCCACAGCGTAGCCCCAGCCACCTCCATGCAACCCCCCCAAGCAGCCCCCACATGGTCCCAACGCAGCTCCTGAACACCCTCAGTGCAGCCCCAGGCACCTCCAGTTCAGCCTCTCACCCCAGCCTTGCTGCAGCCCCACCATGTACACGCTGCGCAATGCCAGTGCAGCCCCAGTACAGCGCTCTCCCAGCACTGGTGCAACCCCCTTAACCAGCCTCAGCACAGCCCCTGCACAGCCCCCCCAGTGCAGCCCCCCCAGCCCCTGCACAGTCCTGTGGGCTGCAGCACCTGCTCAGGGACCGCAGGAGGACCCAGGCCCGCGGCGTGAGCACGTAAACTGTGGGGACACATGGGAATGGAGCAGTTGTAAATGGCCGATTGCACCAGGGGATAAGGACTTGGGCTGAGCATCCCCTGGGGGTCTCAGGAGAGCCGGGCGCAGGGTGCACCTGGGGCCACGGGTGGGATTCACCCTCTATCCTGCACCACGGCACAGGTGCACGCAGGTATTCCGAGCCACTTCCTACCCGCCTTCACCGTACGTGCAGGCAGCTGCCTGTGGAGCTGGGGTCGGATGTTGTTTGTTTTGTGCTGTGAACTAATGAACTTGCAGGCAGAACCCTGGCCAGCCCATGTGAGGCATCAACAAACAAACAAATAAATTAGGAGAAGCAGGGAAGCCAAACCTGGGAGGCAGTCCAACAACCCCCAGACGCGCGCAGGCTTCCCGTGCATGCAGTGCTGCCTGTGCCCTCATCCCTGTGTCCCCAGAGCCCCGCTGCAGTCCCCAGGCCATGCTCAGTTGTGGTTGAGCCTGGCACACCGAGCTGCCCCAGAGCCTGTGGGATGGTAGTGTGCGGATGTTCCAACTGAAACCCAGCCAGGTCCAGCCTGGAGATGGGCTGAAGCATTTAAACTTGTATTTGCCGATGTCACCCGAGAGCGGTGCCTGCAGGGGGGTGCTCAGCGGCTGTACCCACAGAGCATCACCGCTGAAAACACCCTGTGCGAGGGTGCTGATGAAAGCTGCTTCCTCGCATGGCTGTGGGGGCCAACGCTGCTCAGCCAGGCTCACCGCGACACGGGTCCCCTGCATCACACCGCGGCAGCCTGGTGTCTGCAATTGCAGCACCGTGCTGCGGCACCTGCAAACGGAGGAGGGGGAAAGCTCGAGCACAGAGAATCTGGGGTACAAACTGCACCTAAATGCTATCGCACCCCTGGGTCACCCCCTGAGCCCCTCCGAGCTGTGGCTGTTGAAGGCCATCGGATGGTTCTTTTCTAGCTCTCAAACGCTGGGACATGCAGGGCTGGCTGCCGGCCTTTGGCGGAAAGCTTGGGAAAGAGAAAGGGGAGCGAGGGTCTGCGATGGGTTAATGGGAAGGAGGTGACACCCCTGTCATCTGTGCCTCTCATCACAGGACACCTCTCTGCTAGCCCACAGGCTCATCCTATCCCATGCCAGGCCCAGTGTTATCCCACTGCTTCCTGTTGTAAATTATTTCCAGAGCAAGTGTGAAACAATTAAACAAACCGAAGGGCAGAGTCTGCTCCCCAGATCAAAGGAGCGAGCCCTGCAGCGGTACCTCACTCCGTGCTCTCCCCTCCTTCCCTGCTCCTCCTGCTTTCATCGCTTTGGGCTCCAAACCAGTGCCCTGTTCCAGGTTGGGGGGTCAAGGGTCTGAGCAGAGCATGGTGCCACCTGAGGTTTGGGTGCCACTGGGAGCTCGAGCCCCTCTGAAACCTTAAAGCATCCCCGAGAGATGCCACTTGGCTCACCCCATCGTGGCGGAGCAGGGGCAAGGCCAGGCCATCGGCACGTTTCGAGAGCAAGTAACATACGCCAAAGGCTGTCGTGCCCCTTCACTGGCATTTTGTACCCTTGCCAGGGAAGCGGGTGTCCCCCCTGCTTTATCCTCCCTGCAGACACGAGTGGGATGGCAGCAGCTGGGCCACGGGATGTGTCTCCTGCCTCTGCTTGGCTGAGCAACGTCCCTGTGGCACCACGACCATCCCACCGTTTTCAGCCCCAGCTGGAGGCAAAGCAGCCACGAGGGCAGCCTGAGGTTTCCGCTGCTCAGTCTTCCTTGGAGCTGGAAACTTCTGTTCTCTTTCTCCATCTTCTCCCTTTCTCCCTCCCCATCAGAACACAGCGAGCAGGGAGCATCTCAGCTCTACCCGCCTGGAAATACCGGCCGTAGCTTTGTCCGGGCTTGTTCTCCACGTGCAGAGAGCACAGCGCGTTCAGCTTAGCTGTGATCACGGGTTTGCTCCCCGAAACTGGAGGGAGCTCCCCCAGCCCCACCAGACCGCGGTGGCCATGCCTGGGTCCATGGGGCTGTCGGGGTCCCCGCCATGCCCACACCGGCTGGGACCAAGGGGCGGTGATGCCAGCGCAGCGTGGCGGGATGTAGCAGCAGAACCAGGCGGTGGGGACCCTGGCACTGGCTGCTACCAGGTGTCCCTGGCGCCGGGCACTCTCGGGGTGCTGGGCACCCATGGGCCAAAAGAGCCCGTGGGAAGCTGTGTGTGAGCCCTGGCCCTTCTTTCCTTTGCGCTGGGGAGGGTCTGTGCACAGCAGCCGTGGGCAAGGCTGCGGATAAATGCAAACACAGCCGTGCATGCGGCCGTGCGGCCGTGCCGCCTCACCCCTGAGCACAAAAGGTCAAATAAATCTATTTATTGCCATCACCCAGGGGCTGTGGTGTGGCTCTGCACCGGGGAAGGCTTTGCCGTGGGGGAGGCAAAAGGCTCCTCTGTGGTTTCCCATGGGCAGGATGGGGGCACGAGCATCTTGGCGTGAGGATGACTCCTCCAACCAGGAGCTGCTGTGAAATGTCCCACTTTAATCTGGTGCCGTCCTTCCCCTGGTACGGGGGGGATCTGGTGCAAGATCCTCATAGGGAACCTCGTTGAGTTTCCTTCTCCCAAACGCCTCCCCCAGAGACTCCTACCAGTTAAAGAAAAAGGAGAGGAAGGGAAAAGTCAGCATCGAGCATAAATCTTTTTGCAATAAGAGGTGAATGTGACATAAATCCAAAGAAACTTTTTGTTTTGAGTGGTCTTCAGGGGTTAAAAATAATGGGATTTTAGGTACTTTTAAAAATAGCATTTGTAAAAGGCTTTAATAGAAACCTTGGCAACTGTCCATGTGATTAGTGATTTAAAAACATTAAACCTCCACACATGTTTAAAAGTTTTAATAAGTTAAAATTAAATGAGTGAAACTCTGGGAATATTTTTTTGTTACTGCGAGCTAAGAAAATTATGTCTGTTAAGCAAAACTTAATACAAATATAAACAGGTAACGCACATCTGTAAATTATTTTCATGTCTCCAGGGGCTGGAAAAAAAAACCTAAGTGAGACCAGCATTCTTATATATATTTTGCCTTGACAGCTCAGGAAAAAATTTGCCAAAAACCAGAGTTAGAGCACTGGGCTGGCGTGGGAAAGTTGGTTTAGTGAGAAATTTGCCCTAGGCTATTTAAATAAAAACAGGCTTTTTTTTTTTTTTAATGGCAAATGCCTGTTAAATACAACCAATGCGGCTTCCAATCGCCTGAGTAACTAGTGTGTCTATTCCTTCTTGACACTTTCATCTCTTTATCATCACAATCAATATTTTGCTCTTCTACATTTAGTGCAATAAAAATAGGACCGATAAGGCAGACATCAAACTGGATCTCTCCTGCTTTCCCCGCTGTGCTCGGTTTGGCGTTCCTCCTCCAGCTGGGTTTTGGAGCGGCATGCAGGGTTAGTGCTGGTACACGCACCCGCACCCTGGCTCACGCTCTCTAAAAAAGCAATTCTTAGTAATTAAGCGTGAATCAAAGTGGGTAGAGCATCCTGGAAAGTCTGAGCAGATAAAAACGCAGCCGGTCATGGAGTCTGCGATGTAAAACTATCCCAGCCCAAGCTGCCCCATAATGGGATTAAGCTGCGATTCCCCAGGGCACCAGAAAAACGAGGCTGGATTTGAAAGAATGGTCTAAATCCTGATTTTTTTTTTTTTTCTTAAATAGCTGAGTGGAGGATTGTGGGTGGACGGCCATAGGATAAATCACACCGATCGTGCCGTCCCGCCGGCAGCACATGCCCATGGAGGATGATTTTCCTCCTGGCAGCGCTGTGGGGATCGACCCCACCAGGGTGTCTGGGATGGGGACAGGACAGGAGACACAGGGGACAGCCAGCCCTCGCTGCCATCGGTGCCACACGTGTCCCTGCCCCGGCACGGCTGCTGCGCCCGCGCTTGGCACCCGCGAGGTTTCCCTCCTCACGGGCTGCTGAAACTGGTTTTAATTGCAGGGTGGCTTCTGGCCATCATTTCTTGGTGTGTAAAGTCAGTTTAGTCACTCTCACTTACTGGATTAGCGACGGGCAGGGAGACGTCCTGGAGCAGCAGATTTCCCCGCACTGTTTGTACCTGGGTGAAAGGTGCTGCTGCGCTATTGCGCTATAAAATCTGTGTCGCGTTTAAAATAAAATGCCTTTACGGGCTGTGAAGGGAAAGCAGGTGTTGGGCAGGCGGCTCTTGGCCCTGCCCCGGCACTGCCGGCCCCTGCGCTGCTCTTATCCACCCCCATAAAACAACCGAAACATTCTCTGTTGTGTAAACAGAGGCCAATGCGGTTTATGGGGCTGCGGGTGACGATGTGCCTGGCGCTGAGCCCGTCCCTTCCCCGCGGGCTGGCTCGGGGTGCGGGTCCCCGGGTCCCTCAGTGCGCGTCCTTGTCCCCTCCGTGTTCTTGCCCTTGCCTGCACCTGGGTGCTGCAAACCCTGCGTGTCCCTGTCCCCTCCCTCACCTGGGAGCATCGTGGGCACCCAGCTCGGGGCTGGGGGTGGCTCTGCACCCACCAGCTCTCACCCATGGGTGGGACACAGGCGGTGACCCCGGCTCTCTCAAAGCGCAGACCCCAGCCCAGCCTTGCCCCCAGCCCTGGTGCCACGTGGGACACGTTTGCACCCCGAGTTTCACATGCATCTTCTTTCAAAACCATCCATTTCTTTGCTTTTTCTTCCATTCCTTCTTTTCCTGCTGAGGCACATGGGACTTTCCATCATCTCAGCAAAGAAATGGCTCACCAGAGTGTGCGGAGGGGCCAGGATCAGGCCTCCTCTGATATTTACCTTCAATAATTGAAAACCGTCACTCGCAGTAGTGAAAACCCAAGCGTGATTCTCTGCACACAAGCCTGGGCATGAACCTGATACTAGATTTCTGGACCGCTGCACAATGCCGAGCGCGTCTGAGATGCGCTGGCATCCCCGCGGTTTCACCCGGCTCCGCGCCGCTGGGATTCGCCTCTCCCAGGGCAAACGCTCGAAAAACACATCGTGCCTCACGGACACTCACTCCTTGCAGGTTTTGGGGCAGGTTTTTTGGGAGATGTCGCTCCTGGAGACCCAGGCATGCCCCTTCTTGCTGCACTGGACTCGGGGGGCTGGTTCGCAGGGTCCTGGGATGACACCAATGCCAGCAGGTAGTTTCAGGAGTGTTTTGGTGCCAGCTCTGTTCTCACAGCAATGGGATTCGGGGCTTGGGAGCTCCTGCGCCAGGTTGAAGCCAGCTGAAATTCTTAAGCAATTACAAAAAGAGGGTGAGAAAGCGCTTTCCGTACTGCAGCCCTTGCCGCTTGCTTCGTTCATGGGTGCTCCCGCCCGCCGCCCCGTCTTCCCTTCCATGTAGAAACGGGAAGGTTTGGAGATGTTCCATTTCACAGAGCGGCTGCAAACCAGTTCTTTCTCCCCAAAAAACACGTGCTGGGGGAGCCATGCATCTTCTGTGCCCCTGCAGGGTGTTTTGGGCTTTGGGCACCAGGACGGCAACCCTGCAGCCAGGGTGGTGTGGGGGCTCCTGCGTCCCCCGCCGTGGCTGGGGGCATGTGCAAGGGCTGCTGTCGGGGAACGCTTCCCACCCAGCTCTGACCTTGGTGCCTCCCAGCAAAAACACCTCCTGGAGAGGGGCCAAGCATAATAGCCGGTTCCTTCTACTCCCTTCCTTCCCAGGCAGCCACATTATCACAGGGCTCAGCCGTGAATCAAAGCCAGGCACACGAAGACGAGAACCAGGAGAAATTGGCCAAAAGATGCTGTTTCCGCTGGGAGAGGAGAGGCTGAGGGGCACCGGCTGCCTCTCCGGAGCCGCCTGCTTTATCGCAGGGTGTCCCATCGTGGGACGACCCTCCTGAACCACGCTTGGGTGCACGCAGGAGCCCCAGGAAAACCCCTGTCATGCCCAGCACATCCTGGTCCCCTGCCCTGTGCCGCAGTGGCTGTGCTTGGGCGCTGTCGTGGGGCTGCAGCAGTGCCAAAGGGTTTGGAGAAGCCCCAGAGCCCATTCTCGATCTCTGTCGGCTGGCAGCTGCACATGAGCGATTTATTTCCTGGAAAATCATTGCAGATTTTCTTAAGAATTTGGCTGAAATAGAAATTAACAAAAAACCCCCTGTGATGCCATGATCCTTCATCCGTCTGTGGGGTCCCCTCCATGGGGAGGGATCCCTCCTGCTTGGCCAGGGCTGCTCCCTCGGTGGGAAAGGGGCTCTTGCTTGGGTTGTGTCCCCTTGGGGTGCCGGCTAGCCCAGGCGGCTTCCCCCATCTCCACATATAGGGACGGTCCCTCTGTTCCTGTGCTGCGGTGCAGGCACAGAGCTGGTGGCACGGGCTGGCGTGGGTGATGTGCTGGGAACCAGAAGTGCCGGCAAGGTGCGAACCCTCCCCTGCCATCCCAAGCCACCGACATCAAAGCCCGGTGACCTTTCAAGTGCAGCGGCTCTTGCACAGGGCAGTGAGACTCACAGCTGGGAGGAAACCAGGAGTGCAGGGGGGATCCGTGCCCCCCTGGCCAGCGGCTGGAGGGATGTGCTGACACCCCTGCCCTGGGACATGGGGATGGCGTGATGCAGCCCAGCGGGACCCCGGTGCCACCACCAGCTCCCCGCTCCCGGAGGAGCCTGTGCCCCCCCGGGGTGGCATCTGCCCTGGGCACGGCCGGGCAGGGCTCTCGCTGCCGCCTGGACTTTGGAGCGTAGGAGCTGTGCGGCTGCCCCGGCGCTGCCGAGGGGACTGGTGTGCCGGCTCCCTCCCGCTCCGGCACCGCGCCAGGCTGTGCCCCTGCGGCACACGGGCTCTGCCGCGGTGCCGGCGACGTTGGAGCTGTGTTGAGAGCCACGGTCCCCAGCGCACCGTGCGGGGAGCTGCGGGCACCCGCGGGATGATGCTCCTGTGAATGTCCAGCAGCAAAAACACATCAAAGCCCGTCCTGATGGCAGCGAGTAAACAGGAAGGGAAAGAAAGACAAACACAGCTTCTTGCAACTGTTGAGGGAGAAAAACAATTTGCTCGCCAGGCGGGAAAAGGTTTGCTGCCCTCTCAGCTGCAGTCCTGCAGAGAAATGTGGCAAATGAGCCAAATGAGCCAAAAGGGCTTGGGACCACCTGTCCCAAATGCTGCCGGGTGCGTGACTGTGGGGGGCTGAGCCCCACTGATGGGGGACGCAGGGGTCAGGGTTGTCCGTGTCTCTCGTGCTGCCCAGACAAACTCAGGCATCGTACCGAGAGCTCTCCAAGCTCAGAGCAAAGTGATTTTGGGAAAACTGGTGGAGACAGGGCTGAGCGGGATGGCAGCTGTGCTTGGTTTTGCAGCAACAGCTCAGGACATCGCAGGCTGCTCCCTCACCCGCTGCCCCGGCGCCTCGCGGCGCGGCCGCTTCCCAGGCCTGCCCGGCGGGGCTGGTAATAGGATTAGGGGCTCCTTGCCTGGTCATCCTGTCCTAATCCCGCCGGGAGGGGAAAAGTCAGGCTGGGACAAAAGGCATTAGCCATCCGCGCCTGATCGCGGCCCGCTGACCTCTGCGCAGGCGGCGGGGACGGGGCACCGGCCGCAGACCCCTCGCTCTGCCACGCGGGTGGTCGCAGCCGCTGGCCGGGTCCCCGCGTGCTGCCCGCCGGGCTGGTGGCACGTGCGGCCACGTCGGGGTCCCCAGCGCGTCGGGCACGGGAGAGCTGGTGTTGGTGCTGGTGCTGGCACGGCTCTGCTGGGCGTCAGCGGGCGAGCTGATTCACCGCCTCAGAGCAGCTGCTGTCCAGCACAGTTCCTGTTTTCCAGTGGAATCCCCAATTCCGTGCCTGGAAAAAAACAAGCGGGAGCGGAGCAGGTGCCTGGCCCTGTGCAGGGCGGCTGCGAGGGCTCGGTCCCCACTGTAAACACAGACCCCAGAGCTGGACCAGTCCATATGCACAAACCCTTGAAAGCAAACTCAAAAAACTGCCCCCCCCCCACAATCTCGCCAAGAAAACCCCAAACTCAAGGGTCTGGGAGGGAGTGAAACCCTCCTGCTTTAGAGCACGTGCCAGACTGAAAAGCTGGGAAAATCAAAATGAAACTTTCCATGGAGAGGGATTCACCCCCACGTACCCTCTACCCTCCAGCTGCCATCACTGGGACCTGCCACACCAGCCCGTGGTGGCTCCTGTCCGCACCCGGGGTCCCTGGGGCAGCCCAGCAGGTCCTGGTCCCTGCAGAGCCCTGGGCATCGCAGCCAAAACCACCTCTGCACCCATGGGAGATGAGCCAACAGGTCAGACCTGGGCTGTCCCTGCCAGCGGCTGCCAGTGTTCAGGGATTATTAAAGCACCTCTTTGCACGGCGATGTGGGAGCAAGATGTGGTGACACCCAGCACGGCACCGCCGGGACATCGGAGTGGGCGCAGCACCGTGTGAGAGCGGGTTTGGCTTTAGCCTGTGTGGCTTGGGTTTGCTGAGCGGGATGTTTTTTCAAACCTGCACTTAAGGGAGGTGGTTTGCCAACGGAAATATGTAACTGACTGTAAATAATAGCTTTTATCTGCAGCGGGACCCGTGAAATGAATAAGCTGCCCGGCAGCAGCAGGGCAGAGCCAGCAGATCTGTGCAGGTGACAGCACAGGGTGTTGGGTTACGGGTTCCCCATCACCGCCGGAGCCCCCCGATGACTTGTGACAGGTTCATAAGCTGAGAAATGTGATGCTTTGCAAGGTTCAGTAAATATTAGGACTACTCCTCCCTTTTTCTGGGGCAGGTTTAATAGCTAGGATAATTCATGAAAGCACAAGGAAAAAAAGAAAACATCTGGGAAAACAGGACCTGTTAAATAGAATCCATTAATAACAAAATAATTGTTCCCCTGCATGTGATTCAGACAGCTGCCTAATTGTTAATTACCTTGATGTGAGAATAACAGGTAATTATGAGGCTACATCACGAGGATTTGACTTTTTTTTCTTCTTGCTTCTTTTCTTTTGGTGAATGCTGGAGCCGGAGCACGCCCCGGCAGGTCACACCGGGGCTCGGAGGAGAGTCGCTCCCCAGGCAGGGTTCCTCCTGCCAGGGTGAGCTGGGAGATCCAGGTCACAACCATGTCCTGAAGCTTTTGCTGCTCTTAGACCCCAAACCCACAATTATCCTCAGCTGGGAACCGGCCACCTTCCTCATCCATGGGACCTTGCCCACCTGGAGCCCAGACCCGGCTCCACACTGAGCAAACAAGGAACAAAAGTTACTGGTGACCTCGGTTGTCAAATTCCCCGAGATTAATCTATTCAAGAGACATTCTTGAAATATTTTTTTCCCTTTTGTCTGTTGCAAAATGCAGTTTCTCTACAAGAGCACAGAAACATACGCACATGTGCAAACGCACACACAAACACTTGCAGAGACCAAGCAAGTATCTGGTAGAGACAGGACTCTGCCTCAAGTTTTTTTGGACCAAGCCTGTGCTGTTTCCCCTGCGCAAGGGGAGCACGTCACCAGGCAGCAGAGATCTCTGCAGGATGCAGAGCTGATATCAATCCCAGAGAAGGCGACACATCTTTTCCTTTAGCCGCCCGGCCAGGCGGCGTGGGGAGCAGGAGCTGCTGCGCGGGCTCGGGGCTCTGGGGTTACCCAGACGCTCCTGTCCCGGCCATCCCCATCGCCCTGAGCCGAGACGCTTGCAGCAGCCTGGACCACGCAGCCTCTTGCAGAGCCCCAGCCGAGGGACAGCAACCCTCCAGCAACTGCTCTTTGCCCTGTGAGGGTGAAGGCGATGGGGCAGCATGTTTGCTGGCAGTGGTGCTGTGCAAAAAAAGACACTCAAGAGAAGGCGTGGGGCAGGACTTCTCCAGCCCAACAGCCCTGGCCACGTCCCGCTGCCAGCAACGTGCTGGGGAGGGAGGGATGCTCTCCTTCTCATCCTGGCTTCCTGCAGGCAAAAATAGCGACGGGCCCCGGGTTCCTGTATCTCGTGTATTTATAGTGTGAACGGCTCAGTAATGCTCTGCCCTTCTGGCTCTCACCTGCGTTTCGGGGAGGAAACGCCATCTCCCTGCCGTGCGTTCATGCGCGTCTTTCACACCAGAGAGGCCTCGGCGCTTCCCACAGGCACCAATAAATCACGTCGCTGCAGCGGGACCTACGTGACCGCGTCCCCTGCGCCGGCCGCCGGGCACGGGGAAGGTGCCGGTCCCGGGTGGGTTGTCCCGTGGGTGCAGCGGTGTGGGAGGGTGCCCAGCGCTGCCCTCCAACACCTGCGTTTGCACAGCAAGGGCAAAGTCTGCGGGATGACAAGATGCTTTTGCGAAACAAAAAAGAAGCAAGCCTGCAAGCCACCAGCCGTGCGGGGGGACGATGCTCGTCAGTGTGTTCAGCTGCCTGGGGACCCAGTGGTGCTGGCGAGGGTAGGGCTGGCACAAATCACCACCCGCAGCGGTGACAGGAGCTTATTTTTCTAAGTAAATCACCAAAGAGGCTAAATATACATTTTCCATTCAGTTCCCCAAAGCAGCAATAGCCCGGAGCCTAAAAATAAATCCCTTTTGATTGTGCCCGGGCCAGAATTAGATTGCCGCCGGACCAAGCCCTGTTCAGCTTCATCCCAACCTGAGCCCTCTCTCTCCCTCTGGGCTCCTGGCCGTGCAGGACGGGCTGGCCCCATGTCCCTCGTGTCCTCCATGTCCCCCATGTCCCCCCACCTTCCCCGCTCCAGCCCTGGAGGTGCCGTGGTGGAACATACCAAGGAGCAGCAGTGAGCAGAAGAGTTCCTGCGACCAGTGCCTGGTGCAAGGCTTATCTGCTGGAAGATCTCGTGTTTTGGAGGGCTTTTCCCAGCCCAGGGTGTGCCAGGTGCTGTCCCCAAACCCAGCGTGTCCCCCGGCGCTGCCTTCCCCACTGTTCCACAAGACTCCAGCCCCGTTTTTGTCTGGACCCCAGGGGTTTTGCCCCTGCTGAAGTGTGCAAGCTGGGTCCAAGTTCTGCTCCTCCATCTGATGGGTGCCTGATGTGGGGCTTTGGGGATGCAGGGGACCAGGCTGAACTGTATGTGCCCAGGGGCAATGAGCCCTTGACCACCCCAGCCAGACCCAGCTCGTCCTTCCCTCTGCTGTGTAAGTCATAACCACTGTTACATCTCAGTGAAATAACACATCTGAAAGAAAGGGGGGAAAAAAAATACCCTCAACCCTGTAAAACTGAAATTGTAGTTCCCCTGGGATGCAGCGTCTGAAATATTCCCACAACCTTTGCATAATGCATTGCTCATGTCAGACCTCGGGAGACAGAAATTAATAGCTAACAGCAAGCAGGCATGGCACACACGTGGGCTTTCCTTCGCTCCACGCTCCCAGGGGCTCTGTGCTCTGGGGATTCTTTTCCTTTACATTCAGCTCAAATAATTCTCGTTTAAAGGCACGAGAAGAAAAAGACCATAGAGGAGTCAGAGAGTGTTCGTGCCAAACAGGAAATATTCAATAAATGTTTATCCTCCGACACAATGGTGGGGTTTCGAAAGTTTTGTATGGATGCGATTTAAGGCTGAGAGGGTGGAGGGGCTTTTCCTCCCCCTCTGGATGAACGAAAGCAAAGTTTGGGCTCTGCCCGTGGCACCGATGTCCCCATCTGGGCAGCTGCTCCCCACCGACAATGAGATCCCGACCACACCGTCCCCCCGATCGCACCAGCACTGGGTTGGGACAGAAGTTAACGACTTCATCGCCAGCCAGGACACTGCCCTGGGTGGGCTGCTCTGTGCCTCGGTTTCCCCGCTGAGCCCCCCTGTTCCCAGGAGCATCTCGCAGAAACGGGGCCACGCTAACCAAGCCCCTTGCAAATCCGCTCCTTCCCTCCACTTCCCCCGTCCCAGCAGCTTTTTCCCAAACCTTCCTCCCCTCCCCCCCAAAAATGTGAAAAAATAGCTCCATCTGGATGCTGTTTCCACCCAGGCACAGGCCCCGGGGCCGGGAGCCAAGAGAGCAGCGCCTGTGAACGGCAGACGTGGGAGCCGGAGAGGATGTGACGGGGAAGCTGTGAGAAAAGCTCGAGGTCGGCAAACCTTCGGCCTCGCCGTGGGAGCCACAATCCCTCGCAAGAGAGGGCTCGGCCGCGGCGGTGCCCGCTCCGGCTTGTCGGTGTGGAGCAGACCCGGGATGCTGCATCGCTCCCCCAGCATCAATTCCAACCCTAAGCCCTCCAGCCACCGCTCCGGGCTCCCCAGCCTCGGCCGTGGGCTGCCTTTCCGCTTCCCAGACTTCCCACGCCAACACGTGTTATTTATGGCCCCCAGGTTTTCAAATTCATCATAAATCGGCGGAGGCGGCGGCGGAGGGAGCAGGAGTCCCGCCGTGTGTCAACCACTGCAGCAGGACGGGGGACAGTCACAGCCGGCGCGGGAGGAGTTAAGCTGCCCGGCGTGGGGAAGCCACCTCCATCCTCCAAAATACAATCGACCAGGAAATAAACAGGAGCTTGTGTTTGTTTCAGTTCACGAGTGAAAAATAAAAGGATTTCCTGCGGGCCGGGGCGCCCGGGGTCCCGCAGCCCGGCCGCCGAGCCGCCCGTCGCCCCGTGCCCATTGTTCGCCCCAGCTCTGCCGCGGGGGACATTGTTCCCTCAAAATGTCCCATCAGATAAAGGAGCTGAAAATGGGTCCCTGGGCTGTGCCAGCGACGAGTATTGCATGGCCATGAGCACTGGTGAGAGCAGAATTTGGGGTTCCCGGGTCCGGCAGGCAGTGGGGGGGTCATATCCTGCTTTCTGCCCCAGGACCAGGATGACACGTGGGCAGCAACACCCTGGCATGTTTGTGGGTGCCCCCAGCACCCAGAGAGTCCCCCTCCACCCCAAGCGGGGCTGCAGCTGTGGGTCAGACCCCGACTTGGGGGTTCGAGCAGCCAAGGGGCGCGGGGAGGTCTGGGGGTGGCACAACAGGGCTTCACACCCCGTCAAAGAGAGTTTCTGGCTTCCTCTTTTTATCAGCCGAATCTCACTGAAGCAGTAAAAACCTCACATTTCCTACAATTTAATGAGATTTGCTGACTGTAGTGTCACAACAACCATACCGGATGAGTGGAAAGAAAAGAAATGCTCGAAAAATAACCCTGCGTGGGGGCACGTGGGAGCGCCGAGCCCTGACGGCCGTGGGGCTCCCAGCCGGCAGAAACCCCTCGCTGACACTGATGCTCCAGGAAAGCAGCGGAGAGTCAAAGGGGAACATTTCTGGAGCATCCAGCCAGCCCTGCTGCCCTGACCCGGGCTGGGGACACCCGCAGGGTTTTGCAGGGCTGCTGGTGGTGCTGGTGGCGGTGGCGGTGGTGACAATGGTGGTGGCGGTGGTGGCGGTGGGCTGCACACCCCGGTGTGAAGTGCTCGGTGGGGCTGCAGCACGCTTTCACTGCCGCCTTGATTGATGTGTTAAGAGCATGTGAACACAAGGGAGATTTTGCATTTCAAGTCTGTTCCCCACCTGCTGCCCCTGAATTGGGGTGAGAACACTGCCAGGGACCTGCCTGGGGACCGTAAGGAACCCATGAGCCTGGGTAGGAAGCATTTTGGCGGAAAAATTATAATAAGAAAAGTAAAAATAATGTGGGGGCAGCTGTCAGCCTTTGCTCCCATCCTTAGCTGAAGCCCAACCTGCTCTGCAGAAACACGGCTGCTGGTGGCAGCTTGTGATGCTCACGCTGGGTTTGTGCTGGGGGTGTAAATGGGCACCTAGAAAAGCTGGAAACCATGAGCTGGAGGTAACGCAGTGGCTCCCCAGGGCAGGGGAGCACCGTGGGGATCTGCTGGCGTGGGGCTCACCCCGCAGGAGAAGGGCCCTGGGGAGCCAGCGCAGCAGCATCGCTGGGGTGGGGGGACACGGGGGGACACGGGGGGACACGGGGGGATGTGGGGGGCAGGATCGCCGCAGCAGCTGTGGCGGCTCCGGTGACTTGCCGGGAGCTGAGGGCTGCAAGTGCTTCCTGCGATTTGGCCCTCGGTGAATAAATAACCGCACACAGAAGCGAAGGCAGTGAAGGATCTCAGGCAGAGTAAATATAGTTCATAACAACTTTTTTTTTTTTCCCTTTGGTCTGATCTCAAGCCCTTTCTGTTTGTACTCTTGCCTTTGTTTTGTTCTTTCTTTTTTTTTTTTTTCTGCTGTGTTTTTTTAACCAGCATTTGATGGCAACCTCCCAATGACACGTTCAGGCTGCTGAAAGCGCCTCATTTTGCTGTGGCCGGGGCAGCAGCTTTCATTGATGGTTCGAATCACTAGGCAGCCTCTGGGTTGGAAAAAGACAACAATACTATGACACTCAGAGGTTTTTCAGAGCAAAACTTGCCAAAGAGGGGATAATTTTTTTTTTTTTTGGCCTTTGTCAACTGTAAACTAAAACCTCTCTGGGTTAGAATCACATCTCGGCTGATGGGATCGTGGCTCTGCAGCCAAACCCGCAGCCAGCTGCCACAGGCCCCTCTGGTTTCCAACTCACTAAATCAGGTGGCGAAGGCGGTCCCTGGTTCACCAGTGCCCGGCTGGCACTTCGGGAGGTTTTGCTTCGTTGGTGCAGGTAACGGCCACGTTGGAGCTGCCGACACGATGCACACCGTGCTCTCACCCCCGCTATGGGCTGCAAACTGCTGCGTCTGGCTGGGGTTGATTCACTTTCAGGCATTTCCCCCTTCCCACAGCTCCTTTGGGGGTGTTTGTTGGTTTTCCTCGTCAGCAAAGTTAAAAACAGAAAGGCAAAAATGTCTCCTAGACAGTGGTGCGGCGATGGGACACCCCAACCCTTCCCGCTGCTCCTGCCGCCTCGCTGCTGCTCCTCCTTGTCCTGGGGATGCCACAAGCTATTGAGGGGGTTGATAGGGTGTGCAGCTCCAAGAATGGTCCTGGCGTAAAGCCTTGGTCCCCTCTCGCTCGCATTTCAGCACAAGCAGGGTGTCCCGGGGGTGGCGGGGCCAGAGCCGTTGTGCACATGGGCTGTGCTGGGACGGGGCTGTCCCGGCTGCTGTTTGCAGGCAGGCGAGAAATTTTGCACCCATCTGCAAAGTGAGGCCTCCGAGGGGGAATAAAAAATATCCAGAGGGGTGTTGGGTCTGGGAATGCTTGTCCCAGAGCTGGAGCAGCCCCAGTCCCCTGCCCTGCGCCCCGCAGGTCCCCGGCCCAGGGGTGGGAACGTGCCACCCCCAGGGACACCAGCGCAGACAGAGGGGAGCAGCCCCCCCCCCGCTCGGAGGAACTGAAACCTGCCCCGTAATGGCAGGGAACTCTCTCCGTCACGGTGGCAGAGCCGCCACCAGCCTGCCCATCCCTTCCCCTTCCGCGGCTGGTTGGGTTCTTAGAAAACCAGCTGCCAGAAGATCCCAGAAATTGGATTTTGCTCATTGCAGCTTTGCGAACAAATCCGGGAAGGATAATAATGAAGCAGCCAGCCCCGCTTTGGTGTCCTTTTGCTTTACTTTTCTCGCGCAGTGCAGCTTTCCACTATGCATCACCCACAGCCCCTCCAACCGCAGAGCAGCAGCAGAGGGAATGATCTCCATATCAGGGCTCCCCGCTGCAGGGGAGCACCCAAGAGTTGTGTCAGGGGCCGGTGAGGTCGAGTCTCTGCTCCTGCCCTCCTGGACATGCTGCCTCCTCCCTGGCTGTCCTGCGGGGCTGGGGTAGATCTGCCAGCCCAGAACTCCAGCAGCCCATCACCTGGGCCTCGAGCCTGCAGGTCCCATCGCACCATGTCCACGCTGCACCACCTGCCAGGCGAGGAAACACTTAAAGAGAAGCAACATGGCAGGGAAAGGGAGAAGTGATGCCAGCCGTGCCATAACACGTTACATAGATAAGGGAAGGAATCTTCTGGGATAAACCTGGGGGAGCAGGGGGGAGAAGTGAGGGGCACCCCCATGGGAAAACACATACATGTTCGGGCAGCAAGAACAGAAGTGCTCATTACTCATGAAAAAAAAAACCCACAGAAGTTCTTTTCAGGCATCGGCTTCCAGTAACAAAGCCAGATTGATGGAAAAAAAAAAAAAAGTGCTTTTATTTTTCATTCGCCAATGGAGAAGCTAAAAAAAGGACGCAAAGAATAACTGGGGGAATGTAAAGAGTCAGCTGAGCGAGCTGGGGTCCCAGGGGCGCTCAGACAATGCCTCCTGCCCCTGGGCTTTTAATTATTGTGCTCAGGAAATCAAACAAGCGTGCTATTATTTATTCGGAGGAGGCATCAGTTTCCGTGTGTTTTACAGGGGTTTGCCTGGGCAGCCCACGGGCACGGAGGGACGGTTCCTGCTGAGGCTGCCGAGTGCACAAGGAGGGACCGGCCAAACTGCTCTGGGGTTGGCACTGGGCAGGGGGTGCGTGGCAGAGGAGCTGTGCTCCCGCCGGCTCCTGCTGCCCATTTCAGGGTGCTGAGGGGGTGAGCAGAGTCGCAGCTTGACCCCAGTACAGCCCAGTTTCCCAGTGGCTCGGTCAGTGCCAGGAGCTGGCCACGGACCCCCGGGTCTGAGCTGGGGCTGGGAGGATGCTCCCCAGGCAACCACTGCATCCCAGAGCCCATCGGGTGAGCACTGGGCACACACCGAGTGTCCCCCTGCTCCCCGCCCTCCCCTCTTCCCCACTCCCCCTCCTCCAGCCCCACCAAGCCCCAAAAGGAGCCCTCGGTATCTTGTGTGAGTTGCAGCTCAAGTGAGTTTTATTCAGCTCCACTAACCTTGGCAGACAGACCCCAGGGAAAGGGACAAAAGGACAATTGTTTGCAGCAATTTTGCCCTCAATTGGTTTCCCCATCAGCTTGCAGAGCGGCACAGCCAGCCAGGCACTGCCTGACGAGCAGCATTAAATTCAACTCGCGCTGCTGTGAGCGGGGCAGGGGGGTGGAGGAAACTGAACTTTTGAGGCCTGCTCTTCTTTCCATGCACAAAATCCGAAATTGCAGTAGGGAAAAGAGGAGGAGCCGAGCTGTCCCCGCAGCCCTGCTCTGGGGGCAGGTTCTGCTGCCACCCGTTCTCTCTGCCGCTCGTTCTGCTGCCCCCCGTCACCGTGTCCTCATCCCACGCCAGGCTGGCTGCTGTGGGGTTTCTGCAGGAACCCCAAACACTCCAAAGCATCGCTGACATGAGGTCAAGGCTGACAGAGACACTTCCCGGGCTCTGGAGAGTCTTCGGCTACAGAGGGGCCGTTGGGGTAATTCAAGCTGCCTTCCTGCACGCCCACGGCCCCCCCGAGCCTCTCCATGGCGGAGGAGTCACTTGAGCAACCGGCACGTCTCTGCCAAAAACACCCAGTTTTAACTACAGGGATCCCAGCGGAGGGAGGGTTCGAGATGTCTTTCCCTCCTGCTCATCCTCCCAATTCCAGCCCAAACCTTTTCTGATCTCCCCCTGCTGCCACCACGCCTGGCTGGGGTTTGGTCCCTCAGTGTCCCCATGGGAGCAGGAACACCCGCTGTGCCTCCTTCATGAAGCTTTCCCGGGAGCAGCCCAGCCGTTAGGAGTAGGGAATCGTCCCCCGTTGCTAACTCAGCGCAAGCCCAGCCAGCCACGGAGGTGTGGCACAGAGCAGCTAAACCATCCACCACCCAAAGTCAACCCCGTGCCAGCACCACAGCCGCTTGGCTGCCCCACTGACACGCACCCCCGGGGACAGCGGGTCCCACGGGGCGACGAGAGGGGGCTGCCTGGAAAGGGGGCTCCTCACTAGCCCCAAAACCCAGAGCTCTGGCACCACGGCTCTGGAGTTGGCTGGTGCTGGAGGGACACGGGTGATGGGTGTCTGAGTGGGGCAGGAGCCGTGGGTCAGTGGGGTTTGGGCATCTCTCCCTCCGCCATGGGATCACAGTTGCTGTAAAGCCCAGTCTGAGATCTGGACTGTAACGAATGGGTTGGTTTTGGCCAGGTCCCAGCTGGAAACCTGACCGCACCGTGAAACCAGACTGTCTGCAGAAATGTGGTGGTCAGTCTGGCTCGGGGACCTCCGGGACCAAACCACCCCCTGCCCACACACCTCCGGGGGCTGCACTGCTGGTTTGGGCAGGATGGGGAGGCTGGGGGGGCTGGCTGGGACCAACCCAGCTGGGACAATGAAACTAAGGGAAACTAAGAAACCTCAAGAGGGTTTCTAGTGCTCCCAAGCGAGGGGTGAGGACCTGCACACAGGCGGCACGGTCCCCTCTCCGGCACTGTCCCCTCCCCATGTGCCCCAGGGACATCTCTGCACATTTGAACTCCGGGCGAGCAAGTTTTGGGTGGCTGCTTTTTAGTGATGGGGAATAAGCCCAGACACATCCCCGCGGCAGGAGGGTGAGGGGAAGAAGCGCCATTCCCCAACCACCCTTTGCTGTGCCGTGTCCCGGCTCTGCGGGATGGGGTGGCAGGTGGATGCGGGAGCATCTGCGGCATCGGGGTGTCATGTCCCGGACCCCACGGCCCCGTGCTGGGGAGGTGGGTGTTTGCAAAGCTCACAGCTCTGCGAGGGGAGCCTTGTGGGCTGGCTACAGTGGTGGTGAGGAGCAATCATAATTAACGTGGCCCCAGAGGCCAAATTCCTTTCCTGACTCCGGCGGCTGGGAGCTGGGTGGGAGACGAGCCCGGGGGTGCTGCCTGGCTCAGCAGCAGAACCCGGAGCAGGAGGGAGCCCTTGCACAAAACACCCCAAAATCCATCTGCTACAGCGTGGCTGGGCTGAGTCTCGAGGTATCTGACACCCAATATACCGAAAGTGCCAGAGAGACGCTTTCTGTTGTTTATCTCCAGTGTAATTAGGTAATTAACAAAGCAAATATATTTCAGTTTCTATCTTCAGGGTTGGATTTGGCATTGCGTTTGCCCTCGTTTCGGGGCTCTGTGAGGAGCAGGAGATGAATCGGGGTGTGCAAAGGCTCCCAGCCAGTGCTGCCACTGCCGGGGTACAGCTGGGGGCTGGGGGTGAGCCCTGGTGGGCTGTGCAGGGCTGAGGGGGCTCAGCAGCCACCGAAAACCCCCGATTTTCCATAAGGTCTTTGCTCCCATAATGCTGGCCACATGAAGGACGGGTCCTTGGGACAGGGCAGTGTCTCCAGCAAGCCCATGTGCCTCGACCTGGGACTTGAGGGTTTCTCAGGCCATCAAGGTTCCAGCACGGAGCCTTTGAACCATTTGCTCCCTTGCCCTGGGAGGAGCAGGAGCTCCTCTGGCTCTGCCACAGCCGAGTCTGCAAAAAGACATGCCTGAAATCTTTTGCAAACTTGGCTCTGAATTCCTGCAGAACAGACTTTTCCCTGCTTAGTCCCTCTTTGCTTGGCCTGTGCGGAAGGAGAGAGGTGGGAAGCAGAGCCTTGTGCTGTCCCGAGCCCATCACTGATGGAGATTTTGGGGAGAGAGACAGGATCTTTCTTGCCAAACCACTTTGCATCAACAGTCAGCCCAGACTGCTTTTGCTGCAGGGACTGGCAAAGGGAGAGGCTGCGGAACAAAGGAGGAACTTCTCCGCACATACCACATGCAAATATTTGCCGTAGCAGCAGGAACAAAGTAGCAAATTAGCAGCAAACGAGGTGATCCTGTGCTTGGTCCAAGTTACCTGGGTAGGAAAGTCCCACTTTAACGTTGCACATGGGCAGGTGAAACGCATCCTTGGAGCAGCACAGCTGCCACCAGGTCAATGTATTCCTCCCCGCCGCTTCCTTCCCCAACGGCTGCTCGGCCACCGGCCCCCAGGAAAGGCAGGAGGGGCAGGGGCTCGGCCGTGCCGAGCGATGCTCAGGCAGCAGCAGGCACGGAGGGGCCGGGGTTGGCAGGGAAATGCCATGGTAACCTGCCGGCGTGATGCTGAGCACCGCGCGTCCTCTCCGCGCTGCGGCTGCGGGAAGAGAAGGGGACAATGGGGCTGCAGAGGCAGAGCTGCCTCCCCAAGCTGTCCTACTTTGCTGCTCTGCCCCATCTGTGAGCCAGCAGGCACCGGCCCGGCTTCATCCTCCGGCTGCTTTTCCAGCAGGGCTGGAATCCGCCTCCCCCACAGGCAGTGTGTGGGAGTTGGGGGGCTGCCCCAGGGGAGCCCCACAGCCGGTCTGCAGGGATGCTGAGGGAAATCGTCCATGATAAACGCGGATGGCCTTTTGGCTGCTGTAAGGGTGTGCAAACAGCCCACAACGAGCCAAGGCATCTTCTTGGGACTGATATTTCCCTCTTTTTTTCTTGCTTTTAAGCAGAGGCATGGACGTGCAGCCAAGCGCGTGGCCAGCCGGGTGGATGCCAGCCCAGGTGCCAAGCCCCAGATGGAAAAGTCACCTCCAACCAGCTTCCCAATCCCCAAAAGTCAAGAAGACAAAGATTTTCCCATCGCAGATCGCTGCTTTGCCAGGTGCGAGCAGCCGTGGCTCACACCTGCTCCGTGCACGGTGCCACGGCGCGCGTGGGCGCGGGGACCCGCCGTGGCCGTGGGGCTGCTCCTACCAGCACCCCCGAGGTCCGTAGGTGCGGGGTGCTCCCCATCGCAGGAGGAAGGAGCCGGGTGCTTTGGGAGGCTTGCACGCCCCGGCAGGAGCCGCACGGGGTGCAGGAGCACGCCCAAATCAAAGGGAGAATTTAATTAAGTTTTCCAAGGGAGCGAGATAGTGAAATGAGCAGATCTGGGCCCTCAGTGGCAGAGACGGGGCGACTCCCTCTGTCTGCATCGGCATGCTAGGGATCATTTGCATTTTTAAACAGAGCGGTTTTTAATTGATATTGTGCTTGGATAACATAAGGAAGGAAAACCGTAGAGGCTTTTTCATGTCTGGGCCCCGGCTCTCTGCAGAGCCCCGGGTCCCCGGGCAGCCCGGCTTTCGGGTGCTGCCAGGGGCGGGGTGCGATCCCGCTGCCTGCGGGGATGGAGCGGGGCTCTGCGCGCCCAGAGCCCAGCATTGCGCAACAGGAGGATGTGTGGAGGTTTACGAAGCACATTTTTGAAGTACTTAGGGGTAAACATGAGCCTGCGGAGCGGGTCCCAGCAGCAGATCACTCCTTGCACACACACAGTGCCCGGCATCTTCGCTGCGTGCTGGCAAACCGTCCAGCCTTGCATTTGGCCTCTCTCCAGAAATGCTCAGGTCTCCCCTTCCCCAGATATCTGCAGGGGGGTATTCTGCAGGTATTTGGGTGCACTGGTTGCTGCAAAGGGAGCCTCACCCCTGTCCATGCTCCTCGACACGAGTGCCGGGGCTGTGCCAGCAGCGGGAGGGGGAGAGGTGGCACGGGCACCCTCGCCAGGAAAAGCCATTTGAGGAAACGACACCAAATAAATCAGGCGGGTTCATTCAGATCCGATTCTGTCCCGGAGAAAGGGACGTCTTTGTGGGGAGCGAGGCGGCCGCGCCAGCCGTCCACCTGCCCCGCAGCCCGTGCCGCCGGCTCCGGCGCCAGCGGCAGCAGCTGGCCCGGCCGCCCTCCCCGGCGCCTGCCGAGGGTGCCAGCGCGGCCCCAAATGCTCCTTTTGACGGCGGCTGCCAAGGGCCGGGACGAGGCGGGGGGATCAGTGCTCCCGAGCAGAGCATGGTGCGGTTTGTGAGGTGCTGGGGAAGGTGCCGGCGTGTTGCACCCCAATCCAGTTTGGCTTAGTTGTCTGCCAGCACCACTGTTCATGGGGCAGATGCTCCGTCCCCTCCAGAGCTCTTTTCCCCGTTACTATCTTTAACCGCCCCACCAAGGACAGGGGGACGCAGCCCCCCACCATTTGCTCTCATTCTCAGGATGCTCCACGTGCCGCAGAGCCCGGACCCCGGCGGGTGCTCCCCGGGGGGCTGGGACGAGAGGTTCATCAGCCTTTGATCCGCCCCACATCTCCCCTCGGTTTCCAGCCTGGATTCCATCCCCGAGCACAGCTGAGCCCGGCACAACTGCAGCCGCATCCTTCCTGGGCGGTGAGCGGAGGAGTGAGGAGCCGCTGCTCGTTTTCCTTCGTCCTCCGGCTGCTCCCAATGTTCTTCTCGCAGTTTGGGGACCCGGAGAGGTCGGGGAGCCGGGACGTGCCGGGGAGGGAGCTTCCCCCTCCACCCCGCCAGCTGTGACACCCGGGAGCATGCGCCGTTTCCGGAGAGGAAAATGACATAATTCATACCCAGAATAATTCCCTCCTCAGAGCAAAGCCGGCCCTATCTCCCGACGGACAGCAAGGCCCCAAACCCCTCTCTTGTTCCCTAATCTCCAGCTCAAGTCGTGAGAGATGGCGGGAGAGGGAGGAGAGGTCCAGGACGGCGGTACTTAAGATGTCGATATTGCAAATCAGTGCCGGGTAGACGGGGGGTAATGGCTCCAAAGATGACGGAGTCCCTAATTACATATGCTTAGCCAAGATTTTTGGCAACAGCATCAGAAAGGAGCTAAAGCTGCCTAATTCCTGCTTACCCTCAAAATAGCCCCAAACAGACACAGCTGAGGTGGGGACGTGGCCCGGAGCCACCGCGGGGGTGGCAATGCCAGGGGACCCTGTCCCCAAGTCACACCGGCTCCAGGGGTGGTGGGTTTTGGTACCGGAGCCCCCCGGCCCCCCTGCAGCTGCGGTGGGACGATTCCCAGTGGGGCCGGGCTGGGGCTCGCTGCCGTGGGGGGGCTGCGCCTGGTTATCTCCCCAGCGAGGGGCCTGGAGACATCAAGATCTGCTCCAAACAATCGCTTCCTTTCCCAGGCACCTTCCAAAAAAAAAAAAAAAAAAAAAAGAACAAAAACCCCCAACAATAATAAAAGAAAAAAAAAAAGCAGAGTTTTCCCAGTGCTGCTGCATTTCCCCGCCTTGTGTTTTCCTGCCCCCACACATCTTCCTCGCGCAGGGACTGTCCGCAGCTGGGGGTCTGCACCGCTCCAGGCCCATCCTCAGGGCTGGGGGGCATTTATCCTGCTGGGAGCTTGCATGGGAGCAGCCGTGCTCAGACCTGCAGGACCGGGCAAGCAAAACCCCGACGGGTCACCCGGCACTGTGACCGGGCTGAATCCTGCACCACGAGGAAGAATCCTGCACACAGGGATGGGGCCGGTGTTTTGGAAACTCTCATGCAGCCCCATTTTCATGTCTCCCCACTGAGCCCCTGCACCCCCCCCCAACAGCTGAGCCCAGCACTCAGGTGACTTTAATAACAACATCCCCTTCCCAGATGTTTCCTGGTAAAAAGGTAAAAGCTGATCGATTTTGGGGGCGGATTCCTCTTTCGCTGTTGCAGGACTCCAGTGGGAGCACAAGCGGTTCGGGGATATCTCTGCGCTTCACCGCAGAGCGTGACAGTGGGGCTGCCAGGGCAGGGGATGTGGGTCCTGTCCTGGGATGGCTGTGCCCCCCCCGCCGAGAAGTGCCAGTTCCCAGGGCTGGTTGTCCTCGGGGAGCCCCGGGGAGGCAGATGCGGGGGCTGAACCCAAGCAATGCCGTCTGCCGCAGGGACCAGCCACAGGGACGTGTCCATAATTCACGGCAGCTCAACCCGAGCTGCTGGCAAACATTCCCAGGGCTGGGTTTGTCACTGGGGACAACGCCAGCATCCGTCCCCGGCCCCTCGACCTCACAACCTGCACAAGAGAGGGCTCAACCCAGGCACTGACCTCCTGTGTGCGATGTCCCCAGGTGTGCACACACACCTGTTCTTGTGAGCGCACCCGACGTGCATGCTCGTGCATTTGTAATCCTGCTTTTCTTTCTCTTCTTGGCTCGGGCAGCAGCCGGGGTGAGGGATTCAGGCATCACTGTGAGATTTTTTGGTGACTTTGGGGCCAAACTCTCCTCCCAGCACGACACCAGGCACCCACACCAGGCTTTAACCATATTGGGGCTGTGGTTTGCTAGCTCCCAAATCGCTTGGCTTTGCAGTGCACTCAAGAAGCGTGGTCAAGGGCACATGTGAACACGGCTTTAAGGGAAGCCTCGAGGCTGCTTTGACTCTGGCTGTGCCGCAGTGCTGGCTGACGGGCTCCCCCAACGGGGTTGCCTACAACCAAAATGAGCTGGGACCACCAGCACCCCTCCTTTTTGGGGGGCTACCGCCAGCCCTTGAGGAGCATCTCCTTGTTTTATCCATGCACAGACCAGGCTTGGGCTCCCCTGATCTGTCACTGTGTGAAGTCCTGGTGCTAATCAGGCTAATTAGTGCCAGGTGAGGAGAGGAGCCGTGGGCTGGGGGGGCTCTGGGGCTGGTGAACCGCAGGTTCCGCTGGCCGGTGCGGGGCGGAGGGCTGCGAGCTGCCCGCAGGAAGCCAGAGCGATATCTCCCCTTGGCCGCTATCTTTCTCTCTTGTACTCACAGTTTCCCATGCGACAGGGCCAGAGCAAACCAAGGGAAAATACCCCATTTTCCACCCTGGGGGGCTCTGTGTGTGCGTGGTCCCCTCCCCGCGCTTGTGTGTCAGGCTGTTCCCTGCACTGTTCACCGTGCTCGGGTGCGTCTGGGGGCTCTGTGCTCGTTTCAGGGCATCCCTCTTGCTCAGCTCTGCCCCACATTTTGTCCTTGGTGTCCAGGGATGAGTCCTTGGGCTGTAACACCCCTTTTGCACCCCCGTGTTGGCTCGTGTCTCCCCATAGGCATCCTGGAGTGCAGTGATGCCCGTGGGGGACTCCCACGGGAGAAGATTCATCTCCCCATGATTCATCGTCCCTCATGTGGGAGCTGGACTCATTTTGGTAGCACATGTTCTTGTTCGGGAGGTTTTTTCTTCCCCTGTCTGCTGCGCACGGGATTGCATGAACAATTGCATTTCCCCTCTGGGCTTTTGCCACCAGCTAATTATAAGCAGGGATCTCCCAGCTCCCCCCTGCTGCGGTGAGTTGGGCTGCCAGGGACCACAGCAAGGCTTTTCCTCAATTTTCGGGGCTCCTGAGGGAGCAGGACTGTGGGTGTTCTAGGGAGAGAGGTGTTTGTCCCCTGCAGTGGGCCGGGATGGACACACCACGCTGAGCCGGAGTGATGGGCTCAGCTGCATCCCAAGGGAGCTGGGGATGCTCCCAGCTGCCCGCTGCAGCAGTCGGTGCTTTCTAAGGATGCAGGGTCAGGATCGGCCACGTCTGACCCGCCACCTCACCTGTCAGCAACAAAATTCAGCATTTTGAACCTGCAGCGTGGGATGGGGAGGGTTTTTCCAAACCCCTGGGCCAGGGCTGTGTGCCAGCGTGGGAGTGGGAACATGGCTGGGAACCTGCTGGGGGGAGCCCCGCAGCACCGGCTGCTCCCCCGGCACCTGCCCCACTCCTTGGCAGGGGAAACTGAGGCACAGGCTGCCCTCGGTGCCGGCATGGTGGTGAAATCAGAGCCAGGTGCTCACTCTCACTGCAAGCTTGATACCTTAAGTCTTTCTTTTTTCTTTACAAGTTGTTTTTTGTTTTTTTTTTTTCACGTTTCAACCCCCACCCACTGTTTTGCAAGCCGAGGGTCTTTTGCAAGAGGAGGGAGGGGGAAGTTTTGCAAGCGCAGAAAACCTACAAGTGCCTTCTGAAACCGAGGCTGACCTCAGGGCCCACTGCCTTCACCTCTCGCTGCCGCCTTCCCCTTTCTGCCTGGAAAGCCGGGGCTGAAGTAGCACTGGAGTTGGAAGGGCCACCCCTGCCATGAGTTTGCTTGGTCTCAGCTGAGCTCAGGCAGGGAGGGGACTCAGCCACCTGGGAACACTTTGAGCTGGGTCATCGGGAGGTGTCGAATGCAACCCCCCTGTGCTTGGTACCATCTCCCTTTGCTCTGCCGGAGCCTCTTTGCACCCCCAGGCCGGGCAGGGGGGTGTGATGGATGCAGCAGCGATGCTGACGGTATCTCGCTGGTGTGAGCCTGGTTCCCGTCCCACGTCCCGTCCTCCTCCCGCCCGCCGTGCTCTGGAAGGACTCGGTTACCTAATAGGAAGGGGTGGGTGTGGGTGTGGGTGTGATAAATACGTGCAGATAATTTTACTTCGGGGTAAGTCAATAAATTACTAAAGAGCCTTTGATTGTGCTCTCAGTGGTGCATGTTGATTCAAAAACCTAAGACATTTAGCCTCAATTATGTCTATTTGTGTGTCTTTCCTGCCTCGCTACTCGGCGGTGCAGGGGAAATAACCCTGCCTTGTCTGCGTTCCCACACCTCTCCGACCTCGGCCCCGCTCCAGATTTCGCTCCTGTCCCGATAACCCTTCCACCAGCGAGTAGGAGAGGATCAGCTCTTGGCACGAATCCTCCCTGCCCTCGGCCAGCGTTTTGTGCTGTCTCAGACCAAAAGGACATGGAGCAAATGCTCCCTGTGCATGAGGCTGGATGCAGCCGGGCTGGGGGATGTTTCGCAGCCAGCTAGGGTTGTGGTTTCCCCTGTTCCTCCTCTGGCAAGGTGCTGGGATGATGGGCAGCTCTGCAAAAATACCTCCACACTGCAGGAGTGCAAACCGCATTTCCCTGCACCTGCCAGGGGGAGACTTTGGCCAAGCAAAGGGCCATGAAGCCGGTTCTTCTCTGCATCTCCAGCCGCGGGCTCTGGCGCGGCACCACTCGCCCCGGGCAGCCTCTCGGCTGCGTGCGCTGGGAGCGATTCCCCGCAGGGGTGGATTGAAGTGATGCTCGGACCACACAGGTCCCTTAAGCCGCCAAGGATTCGGCTTTAACCACCAGTTGGCACCGGCGCTGCTGCCACGTGTGCTCGGTGGCTCGGCTGGGGATGTGTAGCCACGCGAGGGAACAACTTTGCTGTGCGGGAGGGCTGATGTTGTTAGAGGAGCGAAAGACCGTGCTGGGATCAGCTCTGCTCTGCTCTGGGGCGATGTGCAGAGAGCTGCTCCCTTTTCGGGGTGTCCCTGGGACCCCGCTCCCCTGCCTGCCCCGGGCCAGCTGGAGGAACCCGCTGCAGGGACGTTGCTGCTTTTCCTAAATCAGGAATGCAAAGTCAGCCCCCGGAGTGGGAGTTCATGGTCAAAGTCCCTTCTGCAATGGATGGTGTGAGCTGTCGAGCCCGTGTCAGTGAAAACGAGCTCCTTCCATTGGAAAGACACTTGCTGCTTTCTGGGGAATCTCAGCAGAGGGTCATTAATCACCGGGCAGGACAGAGCTGTCTGCTCCACGCTGGGCATGGGTTTAGCACACGTGCTGGCCGTGGATTTGCTGTCCTGCTCTCACCGAGCGCTCTGGGCCAGACTGGGAGACCAGCCGGGTGCTGCTCCGTGGGTGTGCAAGCCAGGTAGGCAATAGGAAGCGGGGATTGCTCTGGAAACCAGAGGGCATCGTTTCTGTTTCTGGCCTGACTCTGTACATGTTGGCGCATGCAAATTTGATAGTGGCTTTTCAAGTGCAAATCTCCTGTGAAAACAAAGAGTCCTGAAACTGGAGCACATGTTGCATTGAATTAAGCTGGTCTTGCAACATCCACCCAGAAGCTGTGTCAGGATCCTCCTTCCCCCATGCAGAGGTGCACCCAGCACCTTGTTTCTTTGTGCTCCGCCACCTATTTTTAGCTTGCACAGAGGAAGCACGCGTTACCCTGCGGTAACCACCCACCCTCAACAGACACTTCTGCTCAGCCGAGTTGACACACAACTTAGTCAAGTGCATCTGAGTGCTCGGGGCTTCGCATCAGCGAAGGTTGTTACCTGATGGGATTAGACAGAGCAAGGGAACGGGGATGCGGCAGGACGTGCTGCGCCCACGCAAAGGGTCCAGCCCCTCCTCCAGCCCCAGCCCGCAGGCAGGGAGGGACGGGGCTGTCGGGGTACGGGCTTTTACACCAGGAGGTAAAATGTCATCCCAGAACATTCCCAACAGCCCATCCGGCTTCTCCAGGTGCTCGGTGCGGTGGTGCTTTCCCCTGGCGGGGTGCGAGGCCCCTTGGAAAGCAGCCTCCATCCCATGGGTGTGGGTTCGGCATGGCTTGATGCCCTTGGCATCTTCCCGCATGGCTGATCGGTGGGACAGAGCGGGTTCCTGACACGTCTGTGGGACAGCACCCTGCAGTGCAGGTGACACGGCTGTGGCAGCATCGCCAGCGTGTCCCCAGCCTCGGGGCTCTGTACACCACAAGCCGTTGCGTCACGACTCAGGGCTATTTTTACCCCCTGGGGCAGGCTCGCCGGGTCATTCCCAGTTCCTAATTGCCGTGATCATAAATCTCACCCGAAAGAGGAAGCCTGGGGAGCAGAAACCTGCCGCTGCGAGCGGGGCGGGCTGAGCTGCGCCCGGGCACCAGCGGCACCGCTGTCACCGGAGCAAGGCGAGCAGGAGGGAAAACGCTGAGCCCTGGCTTGCTGCCGCTCAGACTTGGCATTTCAGAGCTCCCCACAGGGATGTTTTGGCTGCTATTTTACTAAGGCCACCACCAGGACAGCCTTCTTCCACCTCCTCCTCCGTTCCCAGCTTGCCTTGGTGTTCCCAAGCTTCCTGGTGCAGCCAGGCTGAGACAAACCAGTGCAGGGGAGCAGCCTCGGATGGAAAAAGCCAACCCCTGATCTCTTGCCCAAAAGTTGCACCACACCCAAGAGTCTGAAAAATCTTCATTGAACAGTTTGTTGGCTATTTTTGTCATTGCCTCTGCCCTTCCTGGCCAGGGCTGAGATCAGAAACAGTAACGCCATGACGGAGAGGATGAGAAGGCCATGTCCTGGGCATGGACGGAGCAGAAACACTGCAAGATGTTGCTAGCGGGGTGCTGGAGATGTTTGGTCATGACAGCTTCATCAGACCTTGATGCCCTGGACTTTCTGGGCTGGGCCCGGTTGGACCCCATGGAGGGATCCTGCTGATGCCGCCAGGTTTGGAAGCGGGCTGAAAAAGAGAGATCTGCGGAGATATGCAGAGCACAGAAACATTGCCATCTGCTGACACGTCCAGGCACGCAGCGCTGGACCCTGCCAGGCCACTGGTCACCATTTGCAAACAGCCTGTGTGGGGGACACCGGCTGCCACCCTCGCTGGGCTGATGTCCCCTTGGACGGTGTCAGGACCTGCCAAGGCACAAGGGAGGGTGACGTGATCGGCACCGACATGCTGCACATCTTCAGATCGTGTCCGCGGTGGGGGAGACCAAGCTCCGACCACGGTGCTGCAGGTGCTGTCGCTGCTCATGAGTCAGGAGATGATGGAGGTCGCCCTGCTCATCCCGAAAGAGTTAACGAACCTTTACCCTGCTGCAAAGAGCAACTTCAAAGTGTCGGGGCAGCATCCAGCACGGCAGCCGCGTGCAGACGGAGAGGGCAAGTCTTGGTAATTACAGCCTCTGAGGCAAAGAGCTGCAAAGGATTTGGGAAAAAGCACACTTGGCTGCAAAAAAAGGTTTTGATTCCCCTCATCTTTTCTCCCCCTGAGCTCCCCGCAGTGCCCTCCAGCTACAGACCTTGGAGATGCGTGTCTTGGACTGGATTTGCTTTGTTTCAAGTTCCCTGGGAATCTGGCACGGGCGTTACCCAGAGGAAGGGTGCTTCCAGCTTCCCAAGCACCGGGGCTTTGCCACGGTGGGCAGAGGGCTGGGAGCTCCCAATGCTCAGCCCTGGGTCTGCTGGGCTGGCTGAGGGCAACCACCAGCCCTCAAGAGCTGAGATGCAAGCCCATAGCCTTGTTGGGGGCCACCCTGCACATCCCAGACTGCAAATTTATCCTTGCAGGGGTCAGGTACAACACCAGCAAGAATGCAGGAGCCAGGGAGGCTGGTGCAGCTCCTGCTTTCTTGCAGGAGACACTGAGCAGACAGGCGTGCGGGGACATGCTGCAGCCTCCCGCCGGCACCTGTCTCGCAGCAGGATTCAGCCTCCATGCAGGGACGGTGTCAGATGGGCACCCAGTGGCTCGTCCTCCCCGTGCCCTGGCCCAAGGGCCGAGAGATGAGTTCACTCGGTCTCTATCCCCCGCTTGGCCTCCCTCCAGCCTCCTCCCTCCCAGCCGGAGGATGCTGCTCCCCCCTGCCCGCCCCCGCGTCCCCCCTTGTCCCGCCTCGTCCCCCTGGGGCCAGGGGCAGGTGCACACACCTCGGCTTTCCCACCGCTTGCACGGCCCTGGCTGGGCTGCTGCCAGCGAGGGACGGGCTTACGCTCTCAGGGGGTAGGATGGGACGGGGATGGTGTGTTGGGACCACAAGCAGCCCCCAAATATCCCTGCGAAATGGCTGCTGCAGTGCTAGAGGGGCGAACGGAGGCTGGGGGAGAAATTGGGGTTCCTCGGGTGCATTAAAACCCAGAGCCTGGGTCTGGGCATCGCTCAGTGCTCGAGGGGCCTGCAAGAAAAGCCTTTGCAAAGCCACGACCGTCACAGGGGTCCCTGCAAAGCTGTGACCACCACGGGGGCTCTGCAAAGCCATGGCCAGTTGTGGCTCCGTGCCCTGGGCTCCTTGCTCAACACGGTGACAGGAGGACGCAATGGTGCTGCTTCTGCTGGGTTTGCACATCCCCGTGGTGGTTCCTCGGCTGCGGCAGCCCTTGCGACCATGCGGGACATGGTGCTGGTGCAGCGGGGCCAGAGCAGCTCCAAGCCCGGAGCAAACCCAGCCGGGCAGGTGGAACATCCCCGGGGGCACAGACAAACCCAGGCACGTCCTGGCCTTTCCTCCGGCAAACAGCACATTTCCCTTTCTCCTCTTGGCTGGCGACCTGGCAGCAAAGGCAGTGTTTCACTTCTATGTCAACATTTGGAAGAAAAAGGGGGGAAAATAGTCATTTCTGTTAAACCCCGGGAATGTGGATGCCCCGAAAACAAACAGAAGCTCTGTTTCTTCAGTGAAAGGCCGTTGTAAATCTGGTTGGCTGCCAAAAAGTGATAAAAATGATTGCTGTTCCGGCACTAGAGAAGAGTTTTGTTGGAAATGTCACCCCCCACGCGTCCTCCCCCCAAATCCCAGTTTTATGAAAACACCATTTTTTATCAGTAGGTTGGCAGGCAGATATTTGGCCCAGGCCCCCGCCAGAGGCCAGATGCACCCAAACTGCAATTCCCAGCCCCCTTTGTGTCGCTCATTGATTGACAGCTGTCAGTCACCACTGAGGGGCTGAGTGTGCTCTGGAGACAGGACTTCTCCCCGCCCTGAATTTCCCTGGCAGGTTTTGTCAGGGTATTTCCTGGGAAGGGTCACCCCATCCCGTCCCTGGGTACCACTCCCCACCTCACAGCAACGTGCCCAGTGCCCGGCACACGGGGATGCGGGGTGGGCAAAGTGGCTGTGATGACAGTGTCAGGACACCATTGTTGTGGCTTTGCTGGGGTGAGACATGACCGGTTCCTGGGAAAAAGCCTCCGTTCCTGGTCAGTGCAGCGGCTGCCTGCGAAGCACGATCCCTGGCCCTGGAGAGCACAGGAGGGAGGATGCTCTCCCTTCGCACTTCGCTTTTTAAAGGGCACAGGGATGAGAGAGTGGTTGTGTCACCGGAGATATGAGCTGGGCTTGTCAGGGCTCATCCTCGATTTGTTTACAAATGGTGGCAGGTTTCCAGTGAGTTGTTTTCCTGGTGCAACATTAAACTCCCAACCTTTTGTTCCAAGGCATCACCCCGGTGCGGGCACATCAGCCCCAGCCCCACTGCAGCCGGGGTGGCATCGAGCTTTTTTTTTGCAGGGCAGGACAGGGGCAGGCAATGGCTTGGCAGGATGCAAGCACACAAGGGCAGCTCTCCCTGTCCCTGCTGCTCGTCCTGGCACAGCGGGCTGGGGCTTTCCAGGTGAACTCATGCGTCAGCTGCTGCCTGCTGGGCACCCCCTCCCCGCGCCAGCACGGCGGTGACAGGGACAGGGGGGACCTGCCAGCCCTCCAGCCATGAAGTGTGGCAGTGCCAGCATCGTTTACTCACAAGGAGGACATGGACAGGCTGTTGCACTCATGCACCTGCACATCAGCTCTCTGAAAAGTGCGTGCTTTAAAGAGTGGGTATAAATATTTCCTCTGTTCCAGCAGAGGGTCTTTGCAGGGTCATAACCCTCACGGACATGCAAGGAAACAGCCCGAGGGCTGGAGAGGGGCCAGAGCAGGGTTAAACTGCTGAGCAGATGTTTGGGGGCAGCGTAAGGGACTGCCTGGGCTCTGAGCCTCATCGCCATGCAGCACCCACCTATTTGGGCTCCCCGCCATCCCCACCACGCAGCCCCCATCCCTCAGGGTCCTGGCTTGAGGAGGACAAGAGGAAAGGTCTGGGTTGGGCTCAGCGCTGGGGTGAGCTCTGGGCCATGGGGCTGAGCATCCCGCCCGCTGCAGGGACGTGCCCGGGCACAGCTGCTTCCCCACGCTGCCGCAGAGATCCCACGGTGCGGAGCCTCCTCCTCCGCATGGAGGGGAGCTGGCAGGTGGAGAGCCTGGGGGCACGATTCCCCATCAAAAACCACACGTGTCCCGGCTCCGATAAGGAGGTGAGAGCAAACCTCCGGGATCCGAGAGGAAACATGCATTTGTTGAGAGAGCTGGAGGCAAGAAGAGCGTGCCCTGCTTCCAAGATGCATGGCTGTTGCATTTGCATGCTCAGACATAAATAATGTCAGGAATCACATGCAGGTTCCCAATTAATTGATAGAGCACCCAATTCCCTGGCTGGATTTAGCTCCCCCTTTTCTGGAGCATCCCCATGCAGTGTGGAAGGGCTGCCCGAGGCATTGCTGGGGCTGGAGCTGCCTCTCCTTGCTCCAAGCAGCTGCTGCAAAGACATTGATTTTGAAGCAGGCTGTGCCTTTTAGTTCGCTCCTGCTGTCTGCGGCTCAGTCTCATCTTCATTTAGAAAAAACTCTCCTTTTTGCAATTGCAGCCTCACTTGGGGGAGTCACGTAGGTCTGGGAAGGAGCAGACCCCAATCCAGCTGGCTACATCTGCTCCTGATCCATGTCCCAGTGGAAGCACTGACAAGATGCTCCAGGATGTCTATAGGCTTTGGATCAAGCCTGCATCCTTCTGGATGCAGGGCACAGCAGTGGGGGCCAAGCCGAACCCAGCGGGGGTACTTCAGAGAAACTGAGAGCAAGCCAGAGCACAGGGAGAGAGCTGGGCTCCTTTGGCCTTTATTCTGATGATAATCAGGCTGAATTCCCCTAGACAACCTCAAGGGATGCAGCACTGAATAGCAGGCAGGGAGCTTTCCCAGAGAGCTGCGCTTGCTCTTTGTGTTTTTCCCTCTCCCGAGGGAGCACTGAGGGGCACAGGGACTGTTGGGGACCTGTGCAGGAGCTCCTGCTCACACCAGATCCCCTGTGTGGTGGCAGCATCTCCAGAGCACGCGGTGGCTCATCGTCTGCAGCAGGGAACGGTTTATGCCCGGGCATGTCCCACAACCTGCCAGGAGATGAGAGCTGCGCTCCCCGGGCTGGTTTCTGTCTTCTTAGCACTATGAAGGGAGTGTTGGTGGAAGGAGCTGAATGCCATGTCCTAGAGCATCTCGAGAAGAGTCTGGTCCTCCCCTCCCAGGCAGGAGATACTGTCTGCCAGGATTCAATCTCTCAGCCGGTGCTAGAGTGGCCGCAAATGCAGAGAGCCAAAATGAGGGGGGAGTGGGGCTGCCCTGGGACCCTCTGATCCCTACGGCATCGTTACCCATAGCTGAATGGAAAGGTTATTTCACTGCCTGTTTAAAAAGCAACAAGTTGTCTCAGCTGCTCCTTTAACCAGAGCCCTCGCCCGTGGCCAGTTCCTGGAGCCAAATGCACCGTGAACAGGGAGGTGGCAGCTCCCTGCAGGCACCCGGCCCGGGGGCCCCTGGCCATGGAGAGACCCCCATGGGTGACTTGTGCATTTGGTGCTTTGCTTGATTTGCTTTCAAACTCACTAGTTCTGAGAGTCCATCCTACACCAGGCTGTGGGCTCAACCAGGGACGCTGGTGCTGAGCGGGGAAGGGGCCAGGGCTGGCGGGACGTGTGTGGAGATGCGCACGGCCTCAGCGGGCGCCTGCACCCATCAGTGGGTGCACGGGTGTGATGTCGGGGTGCAGCCCGGCCCCTGGCATGTCGCTGAGCACCCGTGTCAGCACTTGTGCCAAACACGTGCGTGCAAGCCCGAGCCTAGAAACCTGCCCCACGGAGGGATGGAGGAACCCAAAAATCCCAACTTCACCATGAAAATATCAATCATCTCTAAACATCCGTGCGATGCTGATCCTTCCCTCCCTGCCTGGTATTTTCTCACGCTCTGAAGCTGGCAACAGGCACTGGGAAGCAGTGTTGGAACTTGTCCTGCCGTCCCATCAAGGCCGTTTATCTCCACCATCGAGCCCTAGAGCTGGAAGAGCTGCAAGTAGGGGCAAGGCACGCTCCTGCTTGCCGCTTTCCATTGCGTCACTTCGACACAGGCTGAGCGAACGCCCGAGGGCCAGATCCCACACACACCACCTTGCCTGGTCCTGCAGAGCACAGCAGCGTCCTGGCAGCCTGCGCTTTGGACGCTGTCCAGTGTCAACCGCATTGATTGACAGGACACGGGGACCCTGGTGGTACCGCTGAGCATCACTGGGAACCAACAGCAAGGAACCTGCGTGTGACTGCTCTGCACCTGTCCAAAAAGTCACCAAGTCCGAGGGCTGCACAGCCAGGGTGACCCCAGGTGTGACCCTTGCTGTCTGACGGATGGGGAAATCACTCGGGAGCCACCTCGGGAGCAGACCTGGCTGGATGGTCCCACTGGGACGCTGGGGACAGGAGGGGATGGTGGCACCGCTGGGGTGGGGGATGACAAAGCACCCACCTTTGGTGTGGATGGCACAGCCCTGAACGCGGCATGCTCAGTGTGGGATCCTGCTCGGAGCGAGCCTGGTTAATTAACGCAATTACGAGGCAGGCTGCTCCCTTGCCCCTCCCTTCCTGGCTCCTCCGTAAACCAATGGGTTTGCAAACCCGGCCGTCCCGCTCCGCACCCTCCTGCCACTGGCTTTGAACACAAACAGCTGAGAATCCTCCTCCGAGCCCCGGCGAGCGCCGGCCTGCAGGGCCCTTTGCCACCGCGGGGGCCTCCAGACCGAGCCATTTGGTGCCCCCAGCTTGTTCCCACCTGGGCCATGTTGACACCAGCATTTTATGGAGACCACAGCGTGATGGTTGGTGCCACCGGGACCACAAGTCCCGTGAATCTGACCCTTCCCACCTCTCGCCATTCCCAAGCCAAGGAGACGTCCCATACCTCAGTTCCCAGGGAAGTTTGTGCCTCCATCCTGGGGCCTGGAGCCTGGTGGCTTCACAGTGGAGGGTGCCGGCTAGGTGGACCCCCATTTTCACAGAGAACTTGGTCCTGAGCAAGACCATGCTCTTATCAATAGGAGAAGCAAAAGCTCAGCAAAGCACTATTTGATGCCACGGCGATGCCTGACGGAGCTGCACAGCCACGGGCACCGTGGTGGGGGCGGCTGCCGGTGCCCCCCAGCAGAGCAGAGCTGCCGGGAGCCCCGTGGCACTGCTGTGCCGTGACACACGGACACAGCCGGGGCTCGGCGAGGGCTCGCGGCACGAAACAGCGCCGGGAGCAGCCGAGCCCAGACAGGAAACCAGCCCGGTCTCCTACGCACCCATCACCCCTCGAGTGTCTCGTGTGTGGGTGCTCTGCTGTCTAGTAAGAAGGCTGAGCTCCCCACGCAGTTTCTTTCTCCAAGGTGACACTAGCGGTGACACCAATGGGGCCTCTTTGACCTCTTATTCCACCGCCTACGTGCACAAAACTTACTGGCAGCAAACAGCTCTGAGATTGTCGCTGCCGGGACGGAGGAGGCTGGATTTGGCCACATGTGCTCCTGCGCAGATGGAGCTTCACTGGGCATGAGGCGGGGGCAGCTCGAGGGCTGGTGGCCAAGAGGGCAGGAGGAGGCTTGTTTGGCTTATGCAAAACGCACATGGCCAGAGAAAGCTCTTCTTCGCAAAGCCAAGCAATAAAATGTGTTCTTTTGGGACGGGTGAAACAATTTTTTGGTTTGACTTCGAGTTAATTTAAAAAACTAGCAAGCCCACGTTTAAGGAGCATTGCGAGGTGAGAAGCTCTTGTTAAATGGAAAGGCACAGATGGCTGGTGCTTAAAGCGTTAAAAGCAAACACTCAAAATATTTGTCTTTGGCCAGCCAAGTACTTGTTTTTCTAACAGAAAAAATCACCAGAACCCTCTTAGTGCCCCCTGGGTGTTGATATCCCAGCGGGTTAGCTCCAGGGCAGGCTTTCCCACCCAAAACATCTGAGCCCTTTAAAAAGAAAAAAACCCTCTAAGCAGTAAAAAAAATAAGCAAAGCGCAAAAGCTTGTTTGCTACATTAATTTCCCCTTTTGGTCATTTCCCGGCTGGCCCGGGTGGGACTCTGTGAGCGGGATCCCATCCGCGCCAGGCAGACCGTGGGCTCTGCTGCAATGGGGCTGCTGGGGACTGTCCCCACCTGGCACCCACACACTGCGATGGCCACCTCGCCTTGGGGCTGCTAGATACGGGGAGCTGGCGTGTGATGGGCAGGAAGAAGGAAAAAAAACCACCAACCCAGCTGTTTTGATGGCAAGAAACCAAATGTCCCTCTGCACCCTGACCTTCATTGTGCAGGGAAGGAGGGAGCTACTGAGAAAACGTGATAAGGATTGAGATCGACACCAGGTTTGAGCCGCGTGTGCCAGTGTGTGCATCGAGTTTGCCCGTGCTCAGCAACAGGGGAGCGGTGACCGGTGGGTGCTGCGGGCGGCTGGGGACGTCAGCGCTGGAACAGGAGTTGGACTCGATGATCCTTGTGGGTCCCTTCCAGCTCAGGACGTTCTATGATTCTATGACTCTATGACTGTGGCAGTGAGAGGGGCTGGAGATGAAGGGCTCCTGCCCCAGAAGCAGCCGTGGTGCCCAGAGAAAACAGCCCTCGCTGGAGGAGCCAGGACCGGAGAGCTGCAGGGGGAGATGCTGCTTTGGGTAGCTGCACCAGGGGATGTCTGCTCTTCCCTGTCCCCAGACTGGGGGTGTCTGGGCAGGACAGGGTGGAGAATCGCCCCCTGGGGGATCGTCTCACACGGGACCCTGCGCCATCCTCATCCCACGGGGTGCAGTGATGGACTTGGGGTGGCAGGACACAGCACTGGGGCTGGAAGGGAGTTCTTGCCCCCTAAAAAGTGCTGGGGGGGACACATGCTGTGCTGCTGCCTGCTCCAGCATGACAAATGGCACAATTAGGGCTGAGGCTTAACTGAGTGTGCTAATTTGACATCTGGCGATTTGATCGGGCTAAAGAAACTGTTTACATTCACCTTCCACGATGTTTGGTTTAGCGATAGGAGCAGAACAGAAGGCAATGCTGCGGGTGTCCCGTTCTCAGCCGTTTTATGGGGGTTTCCTATGAGAACAGCAGCGATAGGGCTGAGCCCTGGCAGCCGCCCATCCCGACCTTCTTTCCCTGATTTTTTTTTTCCCCTATGTTTAGACTTCACCTCATCTCAAATAAAAAGAGTGATTTAAAACTCTTTGCAATAAAACAATCCAAACAAGAGTCGGTCTACAGCACAGTATAACAGGGGAGAGGGCTTGTGTTATTTGCTTAATTACAGGCTTTTGTTTGTCAAGTGCTTGTGGGTGAATTACTTGCAAATAACAGGTGAGTTTATTCATGCTCAGAGCCCTGAGCCCTGAGATTAGAGCTGGGCTGGGAGATAGGAGGCTCAAGGGTGCTCAGGGCTGGGGGTCACCTCTGGGAAGTCCCCGTTGTCTGGTCCTGGAGGGCTCAAGGGACCTGGGATCGGGATGCTGGTCCCAAAATGGGGGCTGAGCACAGAGACCTGCAGGGGTGCGATTCTGTTGCGTTGGAGCTGGGTGTTTTGCGCACTACGGTCTTAATCACATGCAGTTGATCCTTTTATAAATTGCAGATAAGGATTAACTACTTTATGGAGTCCGTGTTTAAAATGTAGTCCATTAACAGGAGGGGATGGCAGCTGCCTGGGCTTTGGGAAGCCTGGATTCAGCATGTCAATCTGCGCCACGCACTCCCAAGAGGTTCCTGACCTGGTATGTCTGCAGGACACAACTCCACTCCGTAGGACTTCTTACCCACTTTATGATGCAGATAAGGGCATTTTGGGGTGTTGGAAGGAGAAATGGCTGCCAGGTGCTCTGCCGATGCAATGATGAGTAGGTGGATTCAAGCTTAGATGTGTCAGATGCTCAGATGGGTGGACATGGGATCTGCATGACCACAGCTGGTCTCAGCCGCTTTTGGGTCATCCTGCTGCTAACAATGTTCCAGCACTGGGGCATGGGTGTCTCTCTGGTGTGTCCAGACTGATGGAAACAGCAGCTGCCCTGTGTGTGTGCAGCAGGGAAGTGACACCAAGCAGGGGGGACGCAGCCATAGCCAGAAATAACAAAGTGCAGGAGGCAAACAATGTGCAGGAGCCCCGTCCAGGGGCTGCAGAGAGCAGAAGTCCCGGTGTTCAGATGGAAAAATGTTCCCAAGGCTTCACCGGCAAGTGAAGAAATCCAAATATTTGCAGCCTCTGCGCCAGGGAAGAGGGGCACCTAAAATTGGTGACCATGCATCTTGGGCTGTGTTAGGACTCTGAAATGGAGATTGCGGCCGAAGCAATGAGGAATATGTGAAAGGGCAGCAGTCCCATCTGCATCTCCTGCCTGCTCATGCGGCATCTGCCCAGACCCAGCTTGGTCAAGCCCATGTGAGGCCCACAGCAGCATCCGATGTGCGGGCAAAGGTGTTGAACTCGCTATGCTCAGCGCAGGTGTTGAGCCGGGATCAGAGGAGAGGCTGAGCTGGTGCGCTGTGACTCACGGCCAAGTCACGCAGCACCCACTTCACCCCGCCGGCTCCCTTCCATCGCCGCTTTGCCTAAATCTGCGCTTGCATGTTGTGCTGGGGGTGATACAGAGCCGGCACGGAGCCACGGGTGATCCCGAGCCGTGATCTGGAGTGTGGGAAAAGCTCAATCGCTGCAAACAATCAGAGGCGAAGCCAGCAGCGGCACGCAGAGAGCCAGCGAGGAATTCGGAGGCACATTCCAGCAGGGATGACAGAGGAGGGGCCAGGAGCTGGGCCGGGAGTGCAAAAAAACCCCAAACATGCTGCAATTTGTTTTGGTTTTTCTCCCCCTCTGTCACACCCTGCTTGGCTTTCAAGTAAAGCTGCTGGGTGGCAGAGTAGGGAGCTGGGACATGGGGACCCGGCTGCAGCGATTGCGTGTGGCCGGAGTCTCCTGGCACCAACTGCCACCCGGGCAGGACCAGGGGCCACGGCCAATAACCCGTGTGCCAGGAGCCACCCCTGTGGCTCAGCACCCACCCACCGGCAGGCACGGCCGTGCTGGCGCGTTTTCCTCCTGCCAAGGCTGCTGGCTTTGGACGAGCTGCTTCCCAGCTCTGTGCCTCAGTTTCTCCTTCAGTGCGATGAAAAAACACATCTCCGAGAGCAGAAAGGCTTTGCCTCAGAAGCTGTCAGCTCTGGGCACAGGGACATATCTGTGTGCATCTCGTGTCCACTGCAGGCAGCAGTGCTGGCATGCAGGAGCCACGGTGGCCACCAGCCTGGTGTCACCACCAGCCGCGGGAGCACATCCCCAGCACGGGGGGCCGAGGGGCTGCAGCACGGCAGCTGCTCCTGGCTCTTCCTGACCCACTTTCCACATCTCACAATTAAAGCAAAAGCAAAATGGGGCAGGGAGAGGGGGCGCAGGCAAGGCCACCGGCTCTTTGTGCGGTGACCGGCAGCGCGGCTCGCCGGCGGTGGCTGCGTGGCACGGGCAGGGCACGGCCGGGGACAGGAGAGCGGGTGTGCTGGGTGCTGCTCAGGCTCTGAGAGAGGACCTGGGATTGCCTGGTTTTCTCTTGTCCCCTGCCCTGCGTGGGACACGCTTGAGGCTGTGGCTGCCCCGGAGATTCCTGCACACTGGTGGTCACTGACGGCCCCACTCGTGTTGTTGGTGTCCACTCATCCTCCCGGGAAGAAGAGGTGTGAGATACAGCCAGGAGGCTAAGAGGGGATGAGATGGGAGTCTGGAGGGAGCTCTCGGCCCATCCAACTCACAAATTCGCATCCTTGGTGCCCATCTTCATCCCACCCCACCAGCATCCTCCTGCCCTGCGTGGGTGCCCGGTGGGCAGAGGCTCCTCCAGCGGCACAAGCGAGGGATAATTGCGAGAGTGTGCGGGTTGCTCTGTGCCATATTTCACTCATCGCTTGAGGCAGAGCAGCCATCCGGGAGCTAAAAGCATTCAATTGTTCACTGATGCTTTTCTTTGAAGCCCTCATTCATCCTCCAAGGTCTGTATTGATTGGGGACGCCAGGAAAGCATCTGCCCTTCTCTGCCTTCATCAATGACTTTCCCACATTAATCCACCTCTTCCCTTGATAACCACACTAATTACTCTCAGCTAAGTTGACTCTGGCAGGTCACTGGAGGCTGGGAAGAGCAACCTGCTCGGCGGCCTGGCTGGGCTGTGCCTTAAAGCTGCAGATCTGCCCATTGACGGGCCGCAGCACTGGAGAGGACTGGCCATACCGGGAACACGAACACCATGCCATGGGGCTGACCGTGGGGCACCACAAATTTGTGCTTCTTACCGGGGAGCAAAAGTAACCCTTCGGGCTGCAAGAGACTCAGATTTGAGGGTGGAAAAGAGAGACAGAAAGCGGAGTTTGCAAGGAGGGAAGGTGACGGTGTGCACGTGCTGGAGCTGTCTCGAGGACAGCATGGCTGATGAGGTTTTGTCCATCAGGAACAGTCCCGTAAGGTGAGGCTGCAGCGAGCAGAAATAGAAAAGCCTCCAGCTTCAATAGGTGAGGTATAGCACATCTTTATTTACTCATGGGTGATTGCAACATGGGCCCCCCCTTCCGCTCCCTGCGTGCCATCTGCTGTCCTGGGTGAGGGCGGCAACGCTGTACCCGGGTAAATACCCACGGGTGGGGTGTCACACGGGGAGATGAGCGGTGCCGGCCCACCATGGACACCCCTGCTTCGTCCCCATGAGGTGCAGGGAGCCGTGCCAGCTCAGCCTGCCCTGGGCCTTCTCAATGAGGACAATGGCATCTGTGGGGACATGGGGACAGGGGACCCCCAGGCTGGCCCCTGAGGCCATTTCTGAGGTGGCGCCGCCATCTAGTGACATACAGCTGGGCTGCCCTGCTCCCCAACCCAGGGCGGCCCATGTCCATGTCCCTGTCCTTGTCCCTGTCCTTGTCCCTGTCACTGTCCCCACCAGCCCCTCAGGGGGAGAACAAGGGGCTGGGGGCGAAAAAGCCAGAGCCGGGTGCAGGAGTGGGCTCCCTCCTGTTGGGCTGAGGCAGTGCAGAAATGCCCAAGTGCAGAACAGTGCTGGTTTATTATTTTTTTTCAAAAAACCCTCAACTCCTCACCCAGCTGGGTGACCTTGAGAATACCAGCCGCGAGTGTGACAGGGCAAGGCCAGGAGGAGACCCGCTGCCCTAGAGATGCCCAAAGTGAGGGTCTCAGCCCCATCCCAGCACCCAGAGCCACCCTCCATGGCCACCAAACCTCGCCTGTCCCCAGCCTCGGTGGCCCGAAGCCTTCCCGCCCCACACTGCTCCTTCACCACATTCAGGGCCATCATTATATCTTCAGCTCCTCTGTAACACGCTCTTTCTGCCTCCACTTCTGAAACACTCAACAAAGGCACCGGCTGTCCCGCTGGCTGCAGGCGGGGGCGCGGGCTGGCCCGTCTCTTGTCCCCGCTCCGTTTTCTTCCCACTGGCTGCTGAGAAAAGGGATTCAGCCGTGCCCACCGCATGTGAAAAGCTCCCGCCTGCCTGGTGTTTTATGAAGGAAAAAAAATCTCCTTGGGAGAGCAGCCAAACGTTCCCAGCCTCCCGCTGGGTGTTTCAGACGGGAGCGCTGGGGGATGCGGGGGGATGGCGGTCCTGCGGGGCCGGGGGGAGAGCGGGGGGACAGGGGCTGCTGGGCTCTGCAAAGCCACGGTCACATCGCGCTGGAGGACGAGAAAGGGAGGTGGCAGCCTTGCTCGGGTGGCCAGAGCCTGCTCTGCCTCTGCCGTCTGGAGGGAAGGAGTTTCATCGTCAGGCTGGGGATGCTGAGCTTCGTGTACATCCCTCGGTAAAGGCTGTGGGACGATGGCGTCTGGCTGTGTCACCGCAGGCTGGGCAGCACCCCATGTCCCCACCACGAGACGGGCTCACACCGTGCTGGGGACAGCCCTGAGGACGCTGGCTCTGCCGGTCCCTCTCCCGACTGGATTTTCTCCTTTATTATCCCCACGCCTCTCCCCTCCTTTTCCTTTCTCTTTTCTCCTGGTCTTCTCCCCACACAGCCCCACTCTTTAGAGACCCTTCAGACCCAGCAGCTATTTTAAAGGCAGCCAAGAGACCCCCAAGGCTCCAACCCACCAAATCTAACTCGAATTTGCAGCTTATATGCAAACATAATGTATCTGGAGGTGGGGGCTCTGCTGGCACACTGAGCGAATAAACAGAAACACATGGCTGAGCCTGGAAGAGCAATAACCTCAGCTGCAGCTGAGAGCTGGGGTTGGTGGGAGGCTCTTAACGAGCAGCGCCCAAAGTGAATTAATTACACCTGACTCCAGTGGGCACTTCTGGGTTGTGAGGTCCTGTGGCCATGGTGGCGGCAGGGCTGCGCTTGAGGGTTCAAGGGGAGAAATGGGGGGAAAATAGATGTTTCTACTCTGCATCTGAACTGAAAACCACAAGAACAAAGTCAGACAGGCTCAGCCTTGAAGAAAGAGCCACGCTTCCTTTTCTAGTTCGTTCTGCAAATGCTGTGTTCCACATGAAATTAAAACCTTCCTTTCTTTCATGGGGGCCAGTTAATATCCTTTAAAGCCTTTTTCTTTTTAGGCTGGGACCAATTTGTCAGGGAAAATGCTGCTTCCCAAAAGCACGTTTCATATCTGAAAATGATGAAACAAAACATTTAGTGGCTCCAGAATTAAACTTTTCATTGGCAAGCCCTGGTGCAAAGTATTTCAATGTTTTTATTGCATGAATCTTCCTTCCCCTTTCTCTGTGAAGATGCTGCCTCAATTTGAGACACGTAAGCAGCTTTATTAATTTTCTAACTTTGAATTTCATAGTTGTAAACTCAAAGAAACCTCTGCTCTTAAAGTGTTCCGCTCCCGCTAGCGCAGCTCTCCCACTCCACCTTCCTGTCGCCTGGAGATGCTGCTACTCCTCGCTTCATATATTTTCTCCTCTGAGGTTTCCTGAAACGTGTTTCTGAGGTTTAAAACAATGTCAAAACAAATCCTCTGGACCCCCAGCACCCTCCCCGCTGCCTTTTGCAGCCCAGATGTTTCGATGTGTGACCCCAAGGTGGGGACAGAGGCTGAGCAGCCCCGGAGAGCCACGTCCTGCCAGCACTGTGCAGACAGGCAATGGGAAACACGGATTTTTTCTGCACAAAATCACACCCCATTTCCAAATGCCTTTGCCCCTCTGGGTGAAGGAGGGACAACCTCCTCCCAGCAGCTGTCCCCTTTCCCCCCGCTGCCTCTCGGAGCGGTGGCACACGAAGGGGCAGCTCCCAGCCCCTGCGCTCCCTCGCTCCGGGGTTTTCCTGTGGGAAAGCCTCAGTTTCCCCTCGCGGGATGGCATCAAGAGCTGAGATGGGTGCTCTTCTGTAGGGAAGTCTTTGATGCAAACAGGCTAATAAGTGTGCGAGCAGCCACGGTGGGGTGTGCTTTTCCTTCCTAAGCGTGCTGGGAGAGAGCAGCGCAAGCACAAGCAGCGCGGACAGGCAACTCCCCTCCACCCGAGGAAAGGCACGTGTCTCTTATTTTCACGACTCTTGGTCTTGCTTCCTCCTCCTCCTCATCGCATCATGGGGCTATATTTAGTCCCAGACGCTGCAAACCCTTTTGCACCACTCCCGCAGAGTCTCTGGCAGGATCGGGGCTGGGATTACTTGTGGTAATTCTTTGGGCTGGGAACACCCCATCCCATATTAATAACAAATAATGAGGGCAGTTCCTGGAGCACAAGGTAATTATCCCTGCCACGCTGGGGGCTTCATTAAAGGTCTGGCTCCACGTGAACAAGCAGGTTTTAGCCGGCGCAGCCGATGAGAACAATCCAAGGAAAACCTCCCGTGGCCACCGGAGGAGGGCAGAAGGAGGCAGGGGGATCAGGCCCCACCGAGCCGCTTGGCGTCTCCTCTGATCAACCTGTGTGTCCCAGCTTTGTGTCTGAGCTCCTGCGTGTCCCTGGGGACACGGCTGGCCCGGCACGACGGGCGGGTGGCTCTCGGCTCTCACGTTGTGCGTCCCCGTGCGCGGCTTGGGCTGCAACCTCTGCCCCCTCATCCTGAGGCTCGTGGGGTACCCAGCCCCTCCTTGCCAGGGATGCCTTTTGGAAAGCGCATGTTCCCACACCACTCATGCACACCGAAGAGAGATAAGGGATTGCACGGGATGGCTCCTTTCCCCTCCACGTCAAAGCCCTGCTTTTTATCGTCGGGGCCTCACTGAGTGCAGGGCTGATCGCCGGCTCTATTTAGACAGGCAGGGAGGGGAAGGGGTTGGGGTCTGTTTTGCTCAGTGACTTGGCCAAATTCTGTGGTTTAACCACCAAGCAGCCCTGCCTGCTGCCCTGCCATAACTGCTCTGCCCCCCAGGTCCCCTTGGGTGACTGAGCCTTGTCACGCAGATGACCAGGGACCCGCTGCTGGGGTCCCATTGCCCTGCAGCGACGGGCCAGGGTGAGGAGGGAACTGTGGGTCCAGGCAAGGTTGTGGTTGTAAGCGAAGTTCTTCCCTCCTCGATGTAAGATGGACTCGTGGGAGGACATTCCTGTGTAGCCTCATCTGGGTGTTCCTGCAGCGGCAGGGGGATTGGACTGGGTGATCTTTTGAGGTGCCTTCCAATCCCTAACATTCTGTGATTCTGTGACCTGGGGGCCTCCAGCTCCAGCAGATGGATGGATTTGGTGTGGAGAGGAGGCAGCAGGGGAGGGTTCAGCACATTTAGGAGGAGGATGAAGCACAGCAAGGGGTTAAAAGTCAACTTTTTTTCCTCTTCCATCTCCTCCGGGTCAGAAGGAACTTTCCAAGGTTATCAGCCACAGCCACAGACATCCTTATGCTGATCCCTGACAGCCGCCTGGGAAAGGGCGCACACAAATTCTTGGACATAGGAATGGTGAGGGGGTAACTAAACCTCCCAGCTGGAGGAAGCAGGACGGCGAAGAAAACCCAGGGCTCTTTGTGCAGTCTGTCTTGCCAGCGGGCTCCCAGCATCGTCAACCTGGCCCTGCTGTCCACAGTTCTGTACAAATGCCATTGAGGCACAACTCGTGCCTTGAGCCCTTTGCATCCTGCCCAAGTTTTTGCACCACTCCGGGGGGAGCTCTGCGGAGCCCTCTTGGCTCGGTGGGCATGAGATGAGGCCCAGACTCTGCTGCAGTCGCCCTGTTTTGATGTTGCTAATGTGACAAGCTGAATTAATTAAGTGTGTTTGGAGAAGGCTCTGGCATTGCTCCCCTTTCAAGGGTTTTTACTTCAAAGGAAGGCAAACAACAAGACCATCTCCCTCCCTGAAGTGCCTTGGCGTATCGTGTCAAGGCAGCCGTTCTCTGCTGACCCCAGGCCTGGGACATGTCCTGCCCTCCCATGGCCAGAGATGAGCAGCCATGGTGGAGCCACGAGCTGTCCCCTCGGGGTGCGGGGGGCTGGCTTGAGCCCCGCACAGTTCACAGCCCAGGGAAAGATGCTCTGGGATTTTCAGAAGCATCAACACTGTTTCTATGCATACGGATAACAAATCTGAGGTCTAGTCCACAACAACTGTGTCAGAAACATGCCTGGAGCTTGTCTGCTTCCCACACGGGTGCCCCCCATCACCAACCGGACCTGCTGTCCCCCAGCTCTGCCCCAACATGGGCAGTGGTGCCCCAGGAGGGACAAGAAGTGGCTTATCTGTGACATTCAAGAGCAACCGGTTGATGGGTGTTGGCGGGTGACTTAGAACCACACACAGGCAGAGATGGTTATCAGTGGAGGCTCCCAGGGCTGCGATGGGGAATCCTTTCCCCAGGGTCTGCACGCTGGCAGTGTCGTGTAGGTTGGGTATTAAAGGTACAGAAAAGTTAAAAGGAAAAGTGAGAACAGGGAGTGAAAGCTCTCTCCTCCCTTCCCCTGGGAGTTCACTCCTTATCTAGCCCCACTCCTGTTTCCTTCTGGGATAAACCAGGAACGGGTGGTTATGATTTCCTTCACTTTGCAATTGATGTGACCAATGCGGATCTCCCCATGGGCAGATGGGGAAGAGCCTCCAAATATTCTGTCCGGGGTGGTCTGAGAATCAGCCACACTCCGGGGCCACAGCTGCCACTCCGGCACCAGAATACTCGGGAAAATTCACTTACCGGGGGCCTCTTTGTAGAAAGAAAAGTGGAAGCAGCGGGGGTCCAATTACAATATATTTAACATTTCTGAGGGGAGTGGGGCCTCGCTGCCTCACAACTGGGTCATGCAATCAGCCCCGAGCCGCAATGTCAAACCGGCTCAAGGATTAAGTGTGTTGTAACTGGAGCCATGAGCCCTGCGCTGGGAGCGGGGGACGGTTATCTGCTGGGATTGCAAAGCGGGAGCAGCGCTGAGCTCTGCTGACCTGCTCAGCCATGTGTGCTGGGACGTCTCAGAGGGCTGGATGGAGCATTTGTGCGTCCTCACATCTATTTTGTGGGAGCTGAACCCCTTTGCTGAGCTTTCAGTGATGTCTCTGAAGGATGGGCTGGTGCTGCTGGGTGGTCTGTTGGGTTAAAAGAAAATGCGCTTGCAAAGCTGCCCTTCATCTCTGAAATAGATGGTTGTCATAGTCTCCTTTTGCAAGAATGGTCACAAGCGCTGGGTCTGCTCGATACCGGCTGATGACTGGTACCCACTGTCCTTGCATGTCCCCTCCCCAGAGCCCTACTCATGGTTCTTGTTCTCTGGCTTGTCCTCACTGCAGTAATATGTGTGAGGAATGTCCTGCACTGAAGCCAGCTGGGGGAATCGTCTGTGGAGGGATTTCTGCCTTTGACACTGCCGTAATAGATGGAAAATGAAACGAAACCAGCACTGAAATGTCATGTTAACCCAAGAAGAAAGAGAGTGAAAAACCCATCATTTTGGGTTGATCAACATTTACATTACACTCCAAAATCCTGAAAAGTTACAATAGCATCATTTCCTTGCGGGATAGGAGGTGGTGCCTCTCCGAAGGAGGCGAAAGGCAGCGACCTGCCCTGGCTGGGACATTTCATGTGTCCATGCAGGTCTGAACAGCCCAGGGCAGGAGTTTGGGGAGAGATGCTTTCCTCTGCTGTCACAAAAATCACGTCTCCTTGCCTGTGCAAAGGGAGATTATGTGCTAGAAAGGGAATTTGAGGCCAGTAGTGAAGAAAGCCCTTCCACGTGTGCAGGGAAGAGCAACAAGCCCTGAGCTTTTGTTGATGTGGCTCTGAGAGCCAAGCAGGAGATGCGGCTGCAATCATGGGGATGTGTAAGTGAGAAAACAACCCTGTTGTCTTGCTCAGAGAGGGGGAAAAAAAAAAAGGGTTTGAATCAAAGACTCAGCTTTGCTTTCCTGTGCTGGCCTTTGCTTTGTTCTGTGACTCTGCTTTTCCCCCTTGGGCTATCAGATCCTCTCCCCAGAGGAAGCTGGTGGCTGTGCCTGCTCTGGAGGCGTCGCGCAGCTATTGTGTCCGCACAGATGGACAAACAAACCGGCTGCGGGCTCGGGGCGCACGGGGCAGCCCCTGGCCCAGCCCTGCATGCCTGGGGCTGGGGGGGATGGTTTGTCGCATCCTTTCTCGCACCGGTCCTCAGGGTCAAGGACTGCAGGGAAGCGTGATGTGTTGTAGCAGGAAAACAGGAAACGGTGCTGGTGGCAGGAATTTGTTTCGTTTAGCATTCCACGTCCTGGTGCGGGGCCGAGGCTCCTTGCATCACGCTGCTGGAGGCCAGGTCTCGAGCAGCCATGTACCATGCAGAGCTTGTCCTCCTTGGTTAGCTGAGGTGTCTTTGTGGGGAGGTCTCTGGGTGCTGTGGGACCCGCCATCACCCCCAACGTGCCGATATCCAGCTCTCGTGGAATGGGTTAGGGTGTATGCAAGTGTGGAGCAACGCCCATTGTACATACTGCTCCTCCAGCTCCAAAATAAATGTGTTCTGCTGATGCTGCTACCCGGGGGTGGTTGCACAAATGTGGGCCCTTGCTTCGTGCTGGGCGTCCTGGGCCCCCCCAGCTCACCACAGGGATGGGGGGGCTGCAAACCAGACTTTTGCCAGTCTGGACACCCTGTGCAGTGCAGAATGGCTCCAAGGACAAATGGCCACGGATCATTCCTGTGGCCAGTGGCCACAGTGCTGTGATGGGGAGCAGCACATGGCCGAGTCTAGCGGGGCGCCCCACGTTATCTGTGCTCAAACTTCTGCACCACGCCGTTACACCGGTGTTTACTCGGTACAGAGGCCATGGCAGCCGCAGGGTTTGCACCAGGTTGCCTTCCTGCGTGGTGGGTGCACAAAATCCCCGCTTGCTGCCCTGGGAAGTGCCAGGGCCGGATTTCTGCTTCCCGGCTCCAAATTGCTACCTGCAGACCACAGAATCATAGACTTGTTTTGCTTGGAAAAAAACTTTAAGATCATCAAATCCAACCATTAAGCTAGTACTGCCAAGCCCGAGTGTAAACTATATCTCTAAGAACCTCATCTACACGGAGAATCAAACCGTCACAGGGGGTATTGGCTCTTCCTTAACCAGATTCATGTTAAAGAATAAAAGAAGAAAATCCCCTTGCAGGCTGTGCCTGCCCAAGGGGACCTTCCTGGGGTGCTGGTTGTGACCTGTGCAGCTCCCCATGCACACACCGCCGCGGGCACTCACACACGTGTCCCGCTCCCGGCCACTCGCACCAGCTCCCGTTTCCTCCCCGGGGCGGCCGCGGCGGGCGGGATTAGTGATTTATTAATGAAGCGGAGTGACCGCGCTGCCGGGGCGTGCCAGGCGGAAATGTCTGCTCGGGGAGATTGGATAACCCTCTGGCCTGTTTCCCTTCGCTGCCTTCAAACTGCCGCAGCTCCCAGAAGCACCATATCCTTTTCCTTTGCTGTGGGCTCCCTCCCGCCCTGGGGCGGGCTGGCTGTCACCGAAGGCAGAGCAGGGGACGCAGGGACATCCTCGCTCAGCCCAGAGGGGCAAAACCCCTTGGTGGGAGATGCTCAGGGAAAGGACAGGTCCATGGGCTGATTCTGGAAGTGATGTGTGGGGTGATGTGAGCCCTCCCTGCTGCACCCATGGGGTGTGGGGGTCTCACCGCCTCCACCAGCCTTTCTCTGGGTCCTGTGTCTGCACCCAAGTTGTCTGGACTCGGGTGACTTTAGGGGATGCGGGAAACAGTTTTGCTCTTGGGCTGGGCTGGGTGGCAGCTAATTCAGGCTCACAGGCAGGGTTTGAAAAGGAAAGATGCAAACTGCAGTACTTCTGATAGAGTTTCTTGGGGGAATAATTTAATTCAGTGTGTTCTGTGCAGTATGCATCTACTTTGGGCTCACAAGCATTTGCGCAGACATCCCAAAGCCAGCCCAAACCAAACTGTACAGACAGTTTTTGCAGCTTTCTATCCTGGGAGACCTGAGCTTTGCTTTGCACCCACAGACCTCAAACCCCAGACTCTGCACAAGGGATTGAGAAGGTGATTAAATGTTCCCTGGCCCACACAGGGGAGGGCAGGACCTCTGCTCTCCTGAGTTTAGTGTCTGACCAATGGCACCAGTAATGAGACCATTTTTTGTTATTTGCTTGCCACAAGACCCCCATAATCAGTTTATTACAATAATTAGTGATAATAGATATCGCCATTCCTGTTGCTCTAGGAGTAAAGCTGTGTTTAACTCTGGGGAACTCTAAAAGTAAACAATCAGGGAAGAACTAACTCCACGAGCAGCTCTTGGGCTGAAATCTTGCCTGGGAAAACTGCAGCCAGGAGCAAATATTTATGGCTGAAGTGTAAACGCCTGTGAGGAAAGCTGCTCTAGCAGGAGCCGCTGGCTCTCCACGCTGTGCCAGCTCCCGCTCTGCCCCGACACCGGGTGGGCTCTGGGCTGCGTACACCAGAACCTGCTGCAAGGTGCTTGGGCGTCCGCTTTATGATAAACGCGCACACACACACACACAAAAAGGTTTGTTCCAACAAAATTCCATCACCCGGGGTTTTAAGGGGGGGCCAGCAGCAACGCAGCGCATCCCCAGCACGGCTGTAACCCCGGGCCATGGAGCGTGGAAGGGACGGGTGAGCGCCCGCACGCACACGGCCCAGCATCCCGCGGCAGCTCCACGACCCCCAGCCGGCTCCTGCCCACCCCCTCAGCACAAACTGCTGCCAGGAAACGGGCCGGGAGAGGAAACAAGTGCTAATGAAGAATCCCTTGGAGAAAAACGTGTTTCTACAACTGTTAAGATTATTTTGTCCTTGAGAGGCGGGGGAGGGAGATAATAAAACAGCGTCGTTGCATTCCAGCCTTGGCTCTGAGGATGCTGATGCTGTGCTGCCCAAGGGGGTGTCTGGGGGTGCCTCGTCATCCCCTTATTCCTATCAAGGCCCCTCTTGCCCCATGCTGCTGTGGGAACAAAAGCATTTGCTGCAGGGATGCTCCTCTGCAGCTGCAGAGATGCTTACAAGAGGAGCAGCATCTGAAGGGCCAAACCTAGATCCCTCTTTTGAGAAGGAGTCTGGGGAGAAATGTAGTGTAATGTAAGGGGTAGAAGTGCTCCTGCTCTCAGCTCAGAAGGTCCCTCTGGGGTCTATGCAGGGGATGCGTGTCCCCTGCCAGGGACAGCAATCCCTGGGGCTCACCCTGGGCTGGCCTCAGCGGGGATGGGCACACAGGGACTGGCACAGCCACAAAATGTCTCGTGAGCACCCTCCAGCCATGGGCTGGGGCATTTGCTGAGGTCCGCAGGGACCCACACTGTCCTGGGAGCCTGAGGCACATGTAGAACAGTCGCAAGTGGCCTTTTCTCTGAGGCCCCCAATTGCGTTTCACCCCCTGTACCCGCACCCCAGCAGTGAGCTGCGGGCAGCACGGCCGCTCGGTGTATGGTGGGCGGCCGGTGGCAGCGACATTCCTTCGGAGATGGGACGTTTCTGCTCAGGAAGGCCTGAAAAAAGCCCGGGACAAAGAGGGGAAGTGATGGCGGCCGTGTCTGGAGTTATCTTGCCGCTGCACTTGCGGGTGCCGCTGAGTGACAGCGCTTTTCTGTTTCGCTCCGGAGAGCCAGGAAACACTCATCTCCGCCGGCTCCCTTCCTGCGCTGCCTCACCCCGCGCTGCGGTTCGGCAGGTCCCGGGCAGGGGACAGAGCCCGGCCGCCTGTCCCGGCGGTGCCCGGGGTTGGTGGGCATCACTAGGGAAGCCCTGCGCCAGCACATCCTAAATTTTCTGAGCTAAAGCATCCAGAAGCTGGGTGGGCTTCTCATACATGCAGCAACTCCTTTTACCTTTTTGCCTGCCTTTTACCCAAACCAGCTGCTCCAGGAGGTGGGAAATTGGTCAAACAGCTCCAGTCGGCTTGAAGAGCCCTAAACCGGCTGCTTTCCACCTGTTAATTCATTTAAATCAGATCATTTCTCTGACTGGGCTTCTCAGCAGAGCCCTGGGTGGGGAAAACCACTGCAGCACCACTGGCAGCTCGCTGGCTCCTGGCCCCAATCCATGGGTCGGCAGTGAGGGTAGGAAAGGGCAGGACATTGCGTGTGTTCCCCCGGCTGACGGGCACACGAGCCTGGGACGGGGGACGAACCATCCCGGCCGTGCCACCGAGCTGCAGGGACCGGGGCTGGCCCTGGGGGACCTGGGGACGGCTACGCAGGGAGGGGATGCCCCAGCACAGGGGTGCGGGACCAGTGTGTCATCTTCCCTGAAATGGGAAGTGAAAGAGTAGAAGTAAAAGGATGTTTAGCTTAACCCTGTCTGCTTTGGAGTATCCTGTGCTGAAATGTTGCTTCGCAGCTTCTCCCAGAGCCTGCTCTGCTCTGGATGCCAGCGATGCGCTGGGACTGCAATAGAACAAAGGAATCTGTTTTCTCTCCTTTTAGGAGTGGAAGAATGGCAATAATATTTTCAGCTGGAAGGACTGTTTTTTCCAGTGTGGGAAAAAAAAAAAAAGTGTTTTCTTTTTACTAATAATATTTGGCACTTCTCGAGCCAAAGCCAGCCCCAAAGGTGTTGGCTGGACTGAGCTGTGGCTTCTCCTGCGCTCGTGCTGCCCATTTCAGTAAAGCACAATCTGCCTGGCCCGTGTCACGGGGCCCTTGGTGACAGTGGTGGGATGGGGACGAGGATTTCTCCCACCTGAGTGCTCAGAGCCAGCACACAAACCCCAGGTCCTGCTGTGGGGACCTGAAGGAAGGTGTTCATGCAGTATAACAAAACACAACAGGAATCAGGTTTCTCACTAGAGCGGGTTTCAACACTCGCCCAGGCTCTCCTGGTGTTTAAGGTGCATTTCAGTCCCTTTCAAACCTGTTATTTTTATAGCTCACTTGTCAGCCGGGTGCTTTGCCAGCGCTGCCCCAGCCCGGGGCTCCCACATGGCCTTGCTGTGGTTTCTGCCCCTCTTGGATGGCTTTTACAACCCCATTTGGGCTCATTCGCTTTGCCGTTGCAAACAGCAAGTTTGACAAGGCGCCGTTTGCAGCACCTTCTCCAACACACAGGACTGATGATTCTTGTGGGTCACTTCCAACTCAGGACATTCTATGATTCCGTGATCAGGAGCAGCAGTGGCAGCCCCAGCCCTGACAGAGCCAAGCTGCCAGCGATTTTTAGGGGTCTCCATCTCCGGGGCAAGTTCAAGCAGAGGGGGCTGTAACCAGGCCTTGATTTCAGGTAGTGAAAATACCACTGCTGGAGAATCCAGCTTCCTTTTCAGGCTATTTCTTAAATTATTCGAGCACAGAGTTTCTCACTTATAGATTCGGAAATGTGGGCGTTGTGTTTTCAGCGACGTTATGGACCTCAGAGAGCTGCCACGTTTCAGATCCAGCCGTTTGCTGGGGTATGAGCTGGGGTGCACAAGGCACCAGTAACCCCACCGTGTCCAGGGATGGGATTCGGTCTCCTCCATCGCTCCCTCATCCCCCCCCGGGGCCACCTCGCTCTGAGCTGCCATCGTCTTGATGGAAATGTCACAGCAACTGGCTGCAAACCTGCCCCAGGCTCTGGGCTGAGTGGTTCTACACTAATAACAGATCTTTCCAGGGCCAAGTTCCTAAAGTCTCACAAAAACAGGGCCTTGTCATGGAAATGCTGAGATGACATTAATGGCAGTGTCCTGAACACAACTCTAATTAAAGAGAGGAAGGAGAACTGAAGCAGGATGTCCTGTTTGGCTGCCCAGGATGGAAAGCTTGTCACAAATAAAGTGCATTCTCGTACTTTGTCTCCGTCCCTCTGCACCAGGCTTTCCCAGATTCTGCAAACATTAATTTTCTTATCTCTCTGGGATTCTTGTTTCTTTTCTTTTGAAATAGCTCCTCAGAAGAATGTTTTTTCTCTGCTGTGTTCCCCACCGTGCTCTCAAACACACCAATCACACAAATGTCATCTCCTCGAACACAAAGTGAATGTGCTTTTTATTCCTTAAACCAAATCACTTGGGCACAATAGCTGGTTGGCTCCGTGCAAAGAAACTTTCCTATTTATGTTGCAGAATAAGCTCTGGCAAGCGAGCACGGACAGGGAAATCAAAGCGGGGAGCAAGATGGCAAATGTTTCCTTTTGAAAGCAGGCTCTCCACTGAATTAGCCCAGGGTATGTCACAACCAGTCTCCGAGCTGCTTCCTATGACAGCAGAAAAATAAATCAAACCCAAAACAAAGAAAAAAAGAAAAGGAAGGGAAAAAAAGGAATTTAGAAGTAACAGACAAGTAATTCAGTTCACTGTGTGCCACAGGAATCCTGATCCAACTGATTTTTGTGCTCCTATAGAACCTACTGAGTGTTGGTGGCTTTGTACCTCGGACTAGTCTCAGTAAAGCTCAGATTGAAGGCTGACACTTGAGCTCAAAGCGCTACCCCAGGAGCGCACTCCTGCAAATCCAGGATGCAAAATCTGGTGTGTTCATGGAAAATCAGATGCACGATCCAAACTGAAGCATTCATTCGTGCACCAGGAAAACCTGGGCATGTGACAACGTCCTGCTCCAATGACTTGATTTCTCTGCTACCCACCAGCTGATGTAGATGTCATCGCTCCCGCTGTGACACGAGCGGCGGTGCCTTTGCTGACCTGCTCGTTTGCTGGGAGCACAGACAGATTGGGGAAAGTGAATGGGGATATGCGTTGTCCTGCCCCTGGCCATGCCCTTGGGGGACCCTCAGGGCTCTCCTGGACTTTCCACGTTTCCCTCGGCCCCGCTCGCAGGGTGCAGGGTGCATTCCTGCAGAGCCGTGTACACATTCCCCACATTGCTGGCACTGCGCCTGTCCCCAACACACCCGCATGACTGTGAGCAGTGACTAGGGGAAAGTTTAGGCCTCCTCCTTCTTGCAGGTTAATGAATTACCCTTCTGCACCAAGGTGCTGGCTGGGAGTTCAAGGGGAACAGAAATAAGGATAGAAAACCATGGGGCTGGCAAACTCCTCTCTGCGTGTTGCGCTGTGATCCTTGCCTGCTCCATACACCCCTCACAGCGCTCTGCAGCTGATGTCCCGAGCTGGACACAAGGACAGGTTTGTCCAGCTTGGCTACCCTGGTGCCAACAGACCCGTATGCAGCACCTGAGTTACACTCAGGCTTCAGCTTGGGGGGCTTAGTCTGAAAGTTCTGGTGGCAAAGGGTAAAAATGCATGTTGGAGCTGGCAGCAGTGGCAGAGGTGAGGGAGCGGAGCTGCGGCAGAGAGCTGGCGGTGACACCATTTCCTCACGCAGTGAGTCACGGCAGCCACGGCGTTTCCAGATGCACCTTTGCCTGGTGCCAGGCTCTGCAGACGTGTGACCTTAGCAAAGGTGATGTCCCTCTGGCTCCGGTTCTGTCCCTCGGAGCACTGGCGGGGACATCCCTCCAGCTGCACGCATTGAAGCCGGACGACTTCGGAGAAGAAAAGTGGAAGCCTGCCAAAATATATCTGGAGAACTGCAGCTTTAGTATGGAGAGGTGATTTCACCCGAGCTCAGCTGCGAGGTGTCCATGATGTGCTGTCGGGGGGCTCCGTGCCCAGGTGACTTTGCCCTGGGGTAAGTCACTGCAGCCAGGTGAGCCTGGATAAAACCAGGATGGAGGCAACAAGCGGGCACAAAATAATCTATTTAACCAGTACACCACATTCATCCTTCCTGCAGAGGAGCTCCCCCTGAGAGAAATTTGGCCCGTTTTGTCTAATTAGTTTTTCTCCTGCTGACACTTGCTGACATTTGCTGCTGACATTGCCCAGCCACGGCTTCACGTTCTGAGCAAATATTTTGCTTGGATGGGAGAAAAACTGCTCCAAGGAGCTTGTGTGAGTATGTGGGAACCCAAGCTGGAGCTGGATCCCCTGTTTATTACCTGGATCCCTGGAGGAAAGCAGGCCTGAGAAAGTGATGCTCTTGCTGCAGCATCCGCACTGCGAGCTGTTAAGCTGAGCTCAGCTTTTAGGGCAGAAACTTAGGTTGTGCTGTGGTTTGGTAAAGGTCTGACTGATGCTGTGAAGAGCGATGAGGATGGGTGATGAGTCCCTTCAGCTACGGCAGGTTACAAGCTGATGCTCTTTACCCAGGATTTCAAAGCGCTGGGTACCACGAGGAGGTCACAGACCACGGCACTCACCTTACCCAACTCTGGGGCTTCAAGCATCCTGAAGTGCTTAGCGCCCTTGGAGATAGGATGCTTAAGCATCTTTTAAGGTCTCGATTCCTGTATTCTCCAGCTCTGGAGCTTCCTTGGGAGTCTGGCTTGCATGGTGGGGAAAAAGAAATGCATAGGAAAACATGGATATTCAGGGCCCACTAAAATGGACACTAGTAGTAGGCACTAAAATGGGTAAGACTCAAAGACAAGACCACACAGATAATGTTTTGACACTTAGTCAAGATCCTGAGGTCTCGGTTCACGTCCTTTTCCGAGGGAAGATGGGAGAAGGTTTTGCGGTTGACTGAAAAGGGACAAAAAATGGGGGGCCAACGTGAGGTCTTGGCCACGTAACAGGTTGAGATGATGCCCTGCCTGCTTGTACTGATAGCTATAAACAGGACTTTTGGGGAGAAAGACAAGGGGATCCACTAAATCCCATCCAGCAAATCTCATCCAGCTCACTTGACTGGCAGCATTGGGGAGGGAGAAAGAGAAAAGTGGTAAATATTTTGCAAAAAAAAGCCCAGGGACTGTCCCTCCTAGGCAGGAACTGCTGGCAGGTTTTGGTGACGCCTTCACCTCGGATAACTAAGAGGGGAGCACACGATGCAGCATTCGCAGTCGGGTCTCGCTGCTGAAGGACGGTGCGAGTGGCTGCGGGAGCCCTCAGTCAGGAAAACGCCTTTATGACTATATTTGTGCAGGCAGCTCTAAATGCTCAGACCTTTATTCTTTCAGGCTTTTAAACTAAAGGTCATTTTCTCTTCCCTTCCAGGAAAAAAAAAAAAAAAGAAAAAGAAAAAAAAAAAGTGAATTCCTCTTGACGCAAATCCCCTTCCCCTCTGGATGGGAGTTCAATTGTTCTTGCAAGCAAACTCCAAATCTGCCCCTCGCATTCACTTCCTTTTTCCTGCCCGAAAGGAAACAGAGATTTCTGACTGTGTGAACTAGTCCTTTATTTAAGGATACAAGAAAATAGCTAAATGCTAATTCAGTGGAGCGCTGTGCACGTTAGCATGCTGCACGGCAAAACAAAAGAAAGAGAAACATCTCCCCGCCCTTCCCTGTTGAATTGTAAACTACACACTGATTTGAGTATAATGGGTATTTATGAAAGTTATACTAAAACATTTACTGAAGTCCAATGCAAACCAAAACTCTTCAGTCAGGAAGTTTTTAGCTACCAAAAATAATCACCAGGCCCTGGCTAATATTTTTAACGATCATGCATTCTTGGGAATTTCCTCTTCCCTCCGTGGAGATAAGTGATTAAACAAAATAAAGGCAGTGGCCATTTTGATATGCTGCGACGTGTCAGAGAAGAGACATATCAACAGTTCTTTTTTTGTATCTTTTTCCTAAGTCTTGACTTCTGCATTCACTGTCTGACTTTCAGGCTGAATTCCACTTCTCTATTATGTTGCTCAAATCCAGTGAAGTCAGCAGAAAAGCCATGAGAGTTTCCTGGGTAGGACTTTGAAGCCAAAGTATTAGATCCACTAATGTGGAGATAGTTATCTATTACACGCCTTATTAATTTTATAAAAAAGACATCAAGCTCTATTCAGCTGCATGTTATTTGTCTTAATCATTTCTGTAGAACACTGTTATTGTAACGTCCTCTCCATTCTTCAGGTCTTCTCCGTGGAGACCTCCTCTGGACTTGGTCCCACACAATGAGATCAGAACCGGCCCTTTGACTGCATTTTTCAATACACCAAGTATTTTTGACGTAGAAAACTTTCAATCAGTTGCAAGTGTTTTGTTCTGCAACTGGGCAGTTTTAAAATTTCAGTTATTGTCTGTAAGGACCAGTAAGAGCTGCTGGGAAAGGGCGGAGGGCTCAGCCCCCAGGACTGTTGTGAAGGGTGGAGCAGCCCAGAAGTTGCCTCCCCAGGATCTAACACCACTTTGTGCCCTGCAAAGGGATGACTTTTATCCCTTATCTTCTATTTTCATTATATGCGTTTTCCTCCCCGTCAGTCCTCATGGTGCTGCATAAGGATTTAATAGAAATGAATGGTCACCGAAGGGCTCAAAACAGGTCACTTGTAGAGGAGGGCAGAGCCCAAAGAGAAGAGCTGAACTCCCAGATGATAAATCCCAGATGATAAATCCCAGGTGATAAATCCCAGGTGATAAATCATCCTGGAGAAATCCAGCTCAGCATTTTCAAATACACACATATGTCAGGGACATTAAAGTATGTGGCTTCTTGCAATAAGATACAGTTCTCACTGACTCGTTAGAACAAACATTCATCTTGATTAGCTCTCAAGATGTCCGTGTGTTACCCAAGCAACCCATTAAGCTTTGAAGCAGGGAGAGAATGTTTTCTTTCTGCATGCTCAGAATGAAGGCAGGTCTGTGGTGATCCTTACCCGCTTGACCATTTGGTGTTACTTTGTGGGTAAATTCACAACGCGCATTCTGGATCTTCGCTGAAAGAAAAGTTCTGCATTTAGGATTCGAACTCTGTTGTCAAAGGATAGTAAAAATAGATAGTTTCCTAGCCCAGTAAGGAGCCCAGACACCGGGGTCCCTATTCGCCCTGTGATAATCCTTCTCTGCAGGGACTTGGGATGAGAGAGGCCCTTGCAGCCCCATCCTACAAGCTGAGGAAACGTGTTTTGTCCTCACATGGACACGGAGACGCTGAAACCCCCGCACTGTAGATCTAATCCGCCCTGTGTGTCTTTCCATTGCACACGGGTTTCAAAATGATACAGTCTCGCTCAAATATTTCCTGACTGCCTGATACCTTTCTGCAGCAAGAGGAGGTCTCTGTGAGCGATACAGAGCTGCTCTGGCAGGACAACACTGAAACCTTATCTCACACCAAAGGGCAGATAAAGGAGCCCTTTACCAAGCTGGCTTAGCAAAAGAGAGGCTCTGGGCTTTTTCCCGTTGCTGTCCTTGATGCTATCACAACCGCAGCAGCAAGACATGGCCACGTCCCCGACCTTGGGGTCCCGGTGGCACCCCAGACTGCCCTGCTGCAGAGCAGGGGAGTTTGTCCCCCAGCCCAGGGTTTGCTACCGGTGTGCAGGACACTGATGTGCACAATATTTAGTCTCTGCTCCCTGTGTCTCTCGCTTTCCCCCACTCTCTTATCAGGCTTTCCCTGAACTTTTTGTCGAGAGCAAGAGTGAGAGGGGAGGCTGAGCCCACAGGGTCGTTCAGATGAAGCACAGCAAGGGCTGGCGTGTCGCTCATCCCGCACGGCCCACACCGCCCTGACAGGAATGTGTTTTTCACGGGAAATCACACACAAGCTAACCTTCCAAACTTCAGGCTCTAAGGTTCAAAACTCAATTTTTGAACTGGGACACTTTAGTAATTTCAGAGCAATTTGTTTCCTGAACCCCGATTTCTCTAAAATCTGCAGCGCTCTCTGCAAAACACAGATACAATTCCTTTTCATAGAAGATTTTAACCAGAAGACAGATCTCTTTCCCAGCCAGGCTGCGGTTGCCTGCCAGACTTCCGAGGCTCTCCTTGTGCTGCGAGAAGCGCTAATGAAGAATGCAATCTCTGAACTTGATTAATTACGTCTGCAATGCGCGGGTATTCCCACAGCACCCTCAAAACTCCTGCTCCTGCCCCACGAGCAGGAGGCACACTGTAATCTCCGGGCTGGACTCTGCCCAGAACCCTAAATTACACCCCTGTGACACACCTGTAGTTTTCACCACCATCCTTGCTCCAAGGATGGGTTGGAGGGTGGCCCTGCGCATCCATGTGCAGCATCTTTAGCAGCTGGAGAAATCAAGAGGTTGTTAAAGCATGAGGACAGCAACCCGGGTTCGGCAGAGGATGAACAGCAAAAGGTTTTGCTTTTCCTCCCCTGCCTCCCAAAGAGGTTCAGGTTTGAAATGGTTTCCTCTTACACTTTCAGGCTGAAGCAAGAAGCATGCAGCATAAAATCACTTATTGCTGGAGAGAACGATGGGTGTCAGAAAACAGCCTTTAAAATCCCGCCTGCCAAGGAAAACAAGTGGGGTCTTTCTTTAGCCATGCATTTATATAAATAAACACAGGAATATTTTGCAACTCCCAAGGGATTTGCCCAGTGTAATATTTTGCTGAATAAGGGTGGGAGTAATCCTGTGCTCCCCGTGAGCCTGCGCACAAGCGCTCGGCGCTGCCCGGACCGGGACGACCCAGGCGTGTGCGGTGCGAGCCGGGGACGTGGCTCTGCTCCAGGGGAGCCCCAGGTGACACGTGTCCCCAGACCCACGCTGTGCACCCTGCCGGGACGGGAGGATCATTCTATGATCATTCTATGATCTGTGACCATTCTGTGAAAGCACAGGGGCTGCCTTGGGGCAGCAGCAGGCAGCAACAGCCTGGCAGCCATGGAGCTGCTCGCTTGGTCGCCTGAGAATCAAGAAATATAGCCCTCATGTTCCAAAATGTCTCCTTTCCTAGTACAAAGTCTGGACCAAAGTTTCAAATTCCAATTAAAAGGTATACTTTTTTTCCTTTGGCTCTGCAGAACCTATGTCACACATACATTTGATTTGATTTGAAATCAAAACCAGCTTTGCACCAGAGTGGCCTTGAAAATTACGGAGCTGGGGCAGTTGTTTCCATTCCTCTCAGCACTGAAGATGCCAGCTTTGCTGGGTCATGTTGTGCAGGTTTAGTGGCCCAAACTGCCCGTACCTCACTCTTTCCCAACACAGGCACAGTGTGACAGGGGTGACAAGGCATCCAACAACCTGACTGACCGCTACATTGCAACCCAAATTTCAGGGGGTCACAAATACCCCAGGACATGCTCCTCTAGCGCCCAGTGCCAACATGGCCCCCTGTGGAGAAGATGGCTGCCAGCCCTGCCGTGCTTGGCACGGGCTGTGAGGGACACGCTGGTGCTGCGGGGGTTCCCAAGGGCCCCCCACCCACCCCCTCTGAGGCAGAATGAGGGGTGGTTGTGGTGGGGGATGCTGAAACGTGCCCCATGTCAGTGAGGCGGGAAGGCGGGGGCAGCAGCCATCTTAGGTCTGGTGTGAGGCACAGGTGGGGAGCCCTCTCCCTCCCCGAGTCCCTGGGGACACACGGCTGCCTCCTGTCCATTTTGGCACCCCGTGGCCATCCCCAGGGGACACGGGCTTGGGGTGCCGCCCCATGGCCCCTCTCCCCCTCCGGGCGTGGGGCGGCCGTGTTTGTTCTCCTCGCGGCGCCTGTTATCAGCGCACAACACACACAGGAAGTCCTGTCTGGGATTGTCCATCCCCGGCCTGATTTATACAGGAAGAAAAGCATAAAAAGCCACCCTTCCACCTCAGCAGCCACCTCCTGCCTGTGCGCGGCCGACGGCCGGCCATGCCGAGGGTGCGAGGCGGGCGCCCAGGCCCGCCAGAGCCGAGGCGGGCAGGCGGGGATGGCTGCCGGGAGCCATTGGGGAGCATGGCGGTGGGGCTGCTCCTGGCACAGCGGGGGACGCCGGGACGCCGCAGGTACCGTACGAGCCGCGGCCATCGCTGCACACGGGATGAGGTGGACGGGATGAGGAACTGGGGGCAGCAGGAGTGTGTCCTCTCCAGGAGAGAGCCCACGGGGTTGGGGTGGGTTTTGCCCCAGCTCAGGTGGAGATGGTGGCGGGAGCCTCAGGGGCTGGTTGAACACATTGCGCTGGCAAAGGGCTGCCAGAGCAAACGGGTTTTTAAAGCATCCTTCGGCTGGGTCTGTTGTCAGCCACGCACGTGCTGAGCTGAGGAACGTCTCCAGCACTGGTTTGCTCAGAGCGGACCCCAACCTGCAGCACTATTGTTTTTAATTCACCCCACTCAGGCTGTTTTCCAGGAGCAGAGAACTCAGAGGGTCAATTTTACCTCACGTGCCTGTAGACGAAGGCTGCAAACTCTTGCACATACTTGCAAGATAGCTAAAAATTCTTAGCAAATCTCCTTTCTTTCCATAACTCATTCTCTTTTTCCATCTGCCTGCTCTCTGAACACCTCTGATACAACCCCACATTGTTCATCCTCCCACCCGTGCTCCCCCGTCCCCTTTTCTCTCCTCTCTGTGCAGCACGTGCCAGTGCCGCTCGCTCTCGGTGACGGGACCCTGAGCCAGGACACCGCACCGCGGATTTCAGATCACAGAATTTGGCCCCCGGGGAGCGGGAGCGCACGGTGCTGGACGGGGCTGCTGCAGGGACGGTCCCTGCTCTCACACACCAAGCCGGGAGCGTGCTGATGTTTGCACGCCAGGAGCTCAGCAAAGCCTCTCAATTTTATAACTGTGGAGCTGGGCGATTAGCGTGCTGTTTGTTTTCAGCTACCTGCACACCTGTAGGTCCCATCATCCTAATGCAATTGCACAATGCAGGCACCTGGGGTGTTTTGGGATAAAAGGCTGGCTGTGCCTAGGAGCAACTCAGATGCCCAGGCACTGCTGGGCTCTGCAGGAATATGGAGCAAGACTTGATAGAAACAACCCGGCATACTTTTTCCCAGGGTCTAACATTCACGGAATCCATTCACTGGGTAGAGAATCAAACACGAGAAGGAACAACAAGTGATAAAATTAATTTAAAAGTGGATTGGGAAGCTGTGCAAGACAGAAGCCCAGATGTTGTGGCTGGACCCTGAGCCTCCTCAAAAATCCGCCTCTTCTCTGGGTAGCAGCAGCAAACACCGAGTCTGCTCTGGCAGATTTGCAGTGTTGCTCCCTGTGATCCAGCACTCATTCTGCCAATTGAGTTAGTCCCCCTCTACGCCGTTAAACTGCCAGCTCTGCACAAGTTTCCCCAGAGGTAAGGAAGAGAAATTGAATCCGGGCTGCAGACTCACTCGAGCCATTTCGCAGCCGCTCCTGCTGCAGATGGGGCTGGCTCTGGGGAGACAGATTTACAAACTGCAACAAATTAGAGTAAACGAACCTGACTCACACTCGCACCAGCAGCAGGAGGGCATGGCGAAACACAACGGAAGATTTAGCTTGAGGTTTCAGACCACACAGAGAACGAAAAGGGTCTCTGCAAACAGAAGAGGGTGATCAAAAAGGTTTTTTCACTCTCCATCCTCTTTCCCAAAGCGATGCTCCCATAGCCTGGGAGTTCACTGCAGAGAGGAGCTCTGCTTGGTTGGTGCAGGTTTCTGGAGCTGGAGGCTGATGGAGAAGGATAATTAGAGCAAAAACCTGTCTTGTGCTAAATGCTCGTTCCTGAGCTGCTCGCTGGGATGGCTGTGATGAAGGGTCAGAGCAACTCACAGCTATTCCCACCGCACTTCCCATGTGCTCCTTGGGGAATGATTCACTGGGAAAATGCAGAGGGGAATGGCTGGGACCATTCCCTCCTGACTAATGCTACTTTTTGCCAGGGAAATTTCACAGAAAGCCGCGAAATTCAGTTTATTCTTGAGTGACATGAATCATCTCCCGGTTTTCACGCAGCAGCCATTACTGCCTTTTCTAAATGTAAATAAGAACTCATCTGTGTGCACATAAGAGAAAATAAACCTGGCTACAGGATGTTGCCCTGTTCACGCATTTGTTTTTCCACAGCTGCGGCTAGGCTGGTGCATGTCTCTGTGGTTGCCTTAGGTTGTAACATACCAGTCCTGAGACACTTAAAGCTTGCAAAGCTTTAAGGGAAAAAAAAAAGTCACTTTGTGGGAATCAGATCTGGGTCATAATAGGCATAGCACTGCGCAACTGGTGACGACAGCCCGAGAGCTATGGGCCAAGTACTTTTCTTGGTTTAACCTTCTTTGATCCCACTGACATCAGTGGACTCCTCTAGATTTCCACTGAGATAACTGGTCTGCAGCTGATGCAACCGAGAACAATATGAGACATAACAGAATAGTGGGAGGTTGTTTTCCTTACAGAGCTCTGCAGAACGGGGGCTGCTCCAAAGCCTAAACTTAAGTGTAAAGTTTACAAACAGCCTTATGAAAAGCTTGAGCAGAAGAATTTGTCCTAAAACAGGAAAAGCCATTCCTCCTCTTTTCAGGAGCACCAAAATTTCCTATTTCTTTAGCAAGTACTTCCAGTTCTGTGCGAGACCCCTGCAGAGGCCAGTGAGAGCCCATTGTGCACAGCAGGTATGGGGTCAGCCGTGGCTTGTAGTCGCTGAAAAGTTTTGCATCTCTGTGTGTGTCACTCTTCTGACTGTCTCCCCATCCATCCATCTCCATCTGCCACTTCAGCACATCTGGCCCCAGTTTGGGGAAGAATTTGTGTGCTTGGGCACATCCAATTTACTGCAAGGGGCTGTAAGAACTCATCTCTGCGAGCGGGTTCCTGGTATGGGACCTTACTGCTGGTCTCCTATTAAGTCTCCTCTGTTAATTATTCCTTTTCCCTGCCTACAGAGCCACAGCAAAGTTGAGTTTTGGGCAGAAACATTTATTTCTTGGCTCAGAGACAAGCATTAATATTAGATGTCGTGGGAGTACACTTCTAGTGTGTGAGGGAGAAAGCTTTGGAGGAAACATGTAAAACACCGATCCAGGGAGGGCTTCAGATTCAGACAGACTTGTAGTCAGGAGCCAAAATCTCTTACTGCCTTTGTCAGAAGCTCATCACACCGATATTAACAGAGCCAAGAGATCTGATCTGCCCCCACTCTGAACTGCTGTCACTCCTCTTCTTTTAAGGGAACTTTGCCAGGCTGTGTGCTGGGGGATTTTCTCCCAGCATAATGAATATTAGCATATAAGACACTGAACCCTCCCTAAGAGCAGAGGATTAAATGCTCTTTTAATGGACAATATGCAGTTCTTAAGCAGCTGACACGGGCACTTGTTTGAGTAAAGATTTGACGCAGTAAACGGAACTGAAAAGCAAACACTTTGCAATTAAAATAATCGCAGAATTTTAAAAGCCTGCAGTGCACTTAGGGAATAATTGTCTGGTGGCTGAGAAGGCTCTAACAGAGACCCTGAATGGTGACATGCTTGGTCCTGCACTGGGTGTCATTGTCCCGCAAGGAGCTGAGAGCTGAGTGCCACGAGGGACACTGGGTGCCAACGAGTCCATCCCCTTTCTCACCATCACCCGGGGACTCTTGCAAAGGATGCCTGGGCAGTTAGGAGCCTTAAATGAATGTGTGCATGTGCTGAAAATGGCTCAATATAGTGTTGGAGTACAACAGATGGGATCAGAAATGAGCAGAAAGGGAACTTGGATACACCCTGGTGAGTGTCGGCAGGACCCCACCAGGGTCACACTGCAAGCTCGTGGGAGAAAGGATCAGGACCCATAGGATGCTCCTAAATCACGGCACAGGAGGGACAGGACACGCTAGCGAGCCTGTGCAGTGTGAGCCCAGCACCAGGCACAGGCACGCTGTGGTCATGATCCTGCTTTTGTCCTTCACCCCGTTCCACAAGGAGCACCCAGGGAACCCCACACTGGGTCTGTCATGGGCTGCATCACTGATCTCTGCCTCCGTGACAAGGAGAGTGTTACAGTGCTTTTCTTTTTTTCTGTTCTGACAGTAAGAAACCAAGATGGCTCCATAAGGAAAGGATCCCTGCCCAGGATAAATGATGGAGCACCGCAGATAAGGTGAGTGTGTCGGCCATGAAATTAGATCCTGCGCTTTCCCTATGGTCAAATGGAGAAGCTTTCCATTGTCTTCCAAATGCATTTTGCAATTATGAGACAAGTTGAGTGTCAGGCTCTGTTCATCTCCCCCATGCACCAGAAAAGACAAAAACGCTCTCTGCGTAACAGGATAACTACCGTCCCTTCAGTGCTCTTGGGAAAAGTTGCCTGTGCTCTGTGCTTATGAGATTAAGCGAGCTGAAATCATTCCCCAGAGGTAGGTTGGATCCAGGCAGGGCGGGCAAACCCGTTTGTGCCGTGTGAGATGCCGTGTAACGTGGAGCTGCGCTTCCACCAGCATCAGCTATCCTCTCCCTCGCTGCTGGGAGGGATCCCGTCTCCCGCACGCTCCATCTTCACCGGCACATCCCAGAGCTGATTCCCCTCCGCTCTGCTCCCTTCCCCAGGGAGGATCTGCCCAAAACAGTTAATGCTCCTTTTGCATGGGTCCACCTGAGCACCCTATGCCAGCACATCTGTCACCCACCAGCCTCCCCGGAGGGCATAGCACGACCCGAGAGAGCTCCAGTTCAAGCAGCAGCCTCAGTGTATCCATGAGGAAATACAGGGGATGGACCAGTGATCTCAATTGCTCATTTGGAGCCATTATAGTTTAACTGGTAAATATTCCCTTCAAATGCCTACAGGCTTTCAAAAAAGTTGCAAAGCTTACTGGGAACAAATATTCCCAGGGCGTTGTATCCAACCATTCACTTGGAGATCAGACCCCTGCTACCTTTAAGGCTGGTTCTGTACATGGGCAGGCGCCTAAGTCATTTGAAAAACAATTAGCCTCTCTGCTCTAATTTCCCAGAGAAAAATGTAGACAAAACAAGTGGCAGTTTGGCACAAACCGAACTGCAGAATTTTCTTTGATTAATAGCAGGGCATTTAACACGAGAAGCTTGCAGGCAGCGGGGGATCGGATCAGCCCGATCTGTCCCTGGGCAGGTGCTGGGCAGCTGCGCCCTGGGTGGGTCTGTGCGTTTAATTTGGGCACCTCTCTGGGTCGATCCTCACGCTGCTCCATGCCTGGGGGAGTGTGCGAGGAATCCTTTAAGCATCCTTTACGGCTCACTGGAAACCAGCCTCCTTGAACTGGCAGTTCATCGCTTGCTTCTGGAGGACTTTGCTGTTGTAATGAGCTCAGGGTGATTAACGGGGCATGGCGGGAGGCATGTGTTAGGTCTCTACCCTAGGGAAAGGTGATGTCTCTTCTTACAATGTGTCCTTTTGGGGAGTGCAGAACCAGCTACAGTATTTTTTGGCAAAGAGAAATAAATTTGCCCTAACCTTGCACTGGTGATGGACCATTTCACCTGGGAGCCTAAACACCCCCAGGCAAGGGGCTGGGGGCTACGCTGGGATCTCCCTCTCTTGTTCTTAATCCCCAGGTGAGCTGCTCTGGGGGGGTCAGGGTCCTTGTGTCCTCGTAGCATGGGGCACACAGGACCGAGCCTGCAGGTAAGCCAGGACAATGCCAGGACAGGGATCCCCTGCAATTCCATCTCCATCAGGGTCAGCGCAGCAGCGACAAGATATGGGGCACAATGCCAGCATGTCCCCCCCACCCTGGGCTGGGCTTCTCTTGGGGGTCCTGTCGTGCTCCTGAATGTCCCCCCAGGACCAGGCTTCTCCGGGAGGTCCTGCCGTGTTCCTGAATGTCCCCCCAGGACCAGGCTTCTCCGGGGGCTCCTGCCTGGGGAGCCAGGGCACCTCGGCGGGGGCGCGGGGGCAGGTGGCTGCCGGCGGGGGCCGGCGGGGCGGGGGCAGGCGGAGGCTCCCCGGGCTCCGGCGCTTCCCCCCGGCCGGGAGGCTCCGCTTTCCTCCCCGCCGGGAGCTCATTGGGCCGGGGTGGAGGGACCGGCTCGGGCCGGGGGAGGAAATGCGCGGGGGGCCGCGGCGCGGCGGCGACTCCGCGGCTCCGGCTCCGCCGTCGTCACCGGTGAGTCCCGGCGGGCACCGCCCGGGGGCTCGGCACGCCCCGGGGGGCCGCGGCCGCATCCTCCGGCGGGGAGGGACGGGGGGAGCGGAGGCGGCGTTTCACCCAGCGGGACTCGCTGCCGCAGCGGGGGCGCCCGGGGGTCCCGGCGGGGCCGGAGCGCGGGGGGGTGCAGCCCGGGAGGTGCCTCCGGAGCGGCGGCGGTGACGGGGCTGCGGGCAGCGCCCGGGCCGGCGGGCAGGGCTCCGCCTGCCCCGGGAGGGGCGCAGCGCCCAGGGGAGCGGGGCTCGGCCTGATGCGGGCGGGGGGAGCATCCCTGCGCCGCGGTACCCGCGTCCCTGCTCCCGGTGTCCCTGCGCCCTGCTCCGTGATACTGGTGTCTCTGCAGCCTTCTCCGTGACACCCGCGTCCCTGCAGCCGTGCCGTGTCCCGGTGCCCTGCTGCACGGTCCCGTACCCCCGCAGCCTGCTCCGCGGTGTCCCCCTCCCTGCGCCCAGCTCCGTTGTGCCCACGTCCCCAGCCCTGCTCCATCACATCCCTGTGCCTGTGCTCCGCCGCGCCTGCATCCCAGCCTGTGCAGAGAGACCAGCGGGGGGTGTTTGTAAAGGAAAATCCATCTCTCTGCTGCCGACGCTGACTCTGTCCAGGAGCGTTTGGCTCTAAGGGCACAGACCAGGTCCAGGGCACAGACCAGGTCCAGCGCACAGTTGGGAGCAGCGGTTTCACCTGCTGAACCAGGCCAGGCTGTTTGGAAAAGTGCAGCCGTCGCCTTCCCGTGAGGGTAATTGCATCCTCTTGAGGGACTGCATTCTCTTGCACCACTTTGCAGACAGACCCCAATTCCTATTGCTGCCATCAGCTGGATTTTTAGCCTTGGTTTCATGGGCAGAGCTGGCCAAAGCGCTGCTCACCCCCCCGGGGGGCTGGATTTGCCCGTGGGTTGCTGTGGTGGGTTAGGCAAGAGCAGACAGAACTACAGGAATGTTTCTGGAAGGTGGGGGAGGGACCCCCAGACTCGCAGGAGCACATGGGCCGCGAGGAGACTTTGCTGCCCCTGAAACAGCAGAGGCTCAGATGCACCCACATTGTTTCGTTTGCCAGACCATGTGGCTTCGCCTCTTTATTTGAGAGACTAGAAAGGCAGTGACAAAAAACCCTGGTTTTTTTCTTAATTATGGAAATGTTTTCCTTATGTGCTTTAAAACATGAGCATTAGCATAGATAGTGGAAACAGGTTGGAGGATCTTCAGTGGCTTTAAAGAGGCTGATTTTCATAAGCTTATAAAAAATACAAGTATAGACTGTCATATTTTCCACTTTTGAAACTTTTTCTGGTATGAAGCAACCATAATTGTCTGACCCAGAGGGATACTCCGACCACTTGAGGTATGGCAATGCTGCTCCATTTCAAAGCGAAAAAACAAACCATCTATATTTTAAGCTCGTGCCCTGCGTTTCTTGCCTTCCCCACAGGGAAAGCTCCCACAGCGGTCACGGGAATCCTGTGGGAGGATGGAGATGGTTGGCAGAGTTTGCCTTACAGACTTCTGCAGAAGCACTGCTACTGTGGTTGGAAGGAAAATATGTGTCCCAGTATAGCTCTGGGAAAAGCCGCTGGCTGAGCAGTGGGGAGTTTGTACGTCTCTGTACGCTGGTGTCCCTGGATGTCTCCAAAAGGGCTGGGGAGAAAGAAGATTTCTTTACTTTTTTTTTTAAACTTTCCTGCAGGTCAACCCAGATTTGATTTTTCTCATGGTGGAGATACCACATATTAGCCATTAAAAGATGAAATTTATTGCTATGTTTGGAGGAGAATGGAGGACTACGGGTTTTATATCACTAAAAATCCTCCTTACATCCTCAAAGCTGGGCCTGTACAGAGGTTAAGACGGGCCCAGGCATCTGCTCAGCCAAGCAGAGCTGTGTGCCCTGCTCATGGGCCGAGACACGGGAAGGGGTTGCTCAGCGCTATCGCTGCATGGGAACACGCACAAAACATTTATATATTATGGAGCAGGAAGGCAAGGGGCTGGTTTCTCTCCAGACGCAGGTTTGCATCTCTCTGTGCTTCAGTTTCTTCACCTGCACAAGGGAAAAGTTGATACTGAGTGCCTTGGTGAAGGGCTTTGAGACCTGCAGGCTCTATAGATTTGGGATGGTTATACTGGTTATTCCCAACAGCTTGGCTCAGAGTTAGCGATTGTCCTGAAGGAGTTTGGGATGAACCTGCAATCCCAAATCCAACATCACCTGGGGATTTTAGAAGGTTTATTTCCAGCTCATGAGATGTGCAGTTTCAGAAGGATGTTTCATTTTGTGTTGCCTCCCCGTAAAGCCTCTCCTTTCTCAAGGTTTAACCAGAAAGACCAATTCTTTCTTTAATTGGCATGTATTTAAGGTGGGTTTCTTTATTTCTTCCTCCTTTAACTGCTGCCATCCGGAGGCCAACTGTTTTGTTTAAATTAGGTATTGTTTAAATTAGATATTGCTATTGACCTTCTTCAGCCTTGTTTCATATTTGTCCTCTGCTAGAAAATCAAAGCCTCTTTATTTGCGACACTGTTAGTACTGACTGCAGACAGTACATATGGTCCTTATAGCACTTTTCTCTGGCAGGAGCTTGTATTTTAAAGAGAAGAAGATCAGATTTCAGTGTGTTATGTGGTGGGAAAATGCAGCTTTACGATGCTGTATAGATTAAGAAATTATGGGCCATTGTTTTGGCCTCGCTGCATGGAATTGGCAGCGTGTTCCATGTGACACAGGTCCCTTCCCTGCCACTCGACAAGCGACTGTGTGGCCCCCGGCACTGCAAGAGCATCTGCTGTGTCCTCTCGGGCTAAATCACTGCCACGCCATTGAAATGAATGTGGCAAAGAGGGTTTGTGCCTGGAGGAGCACTCACCTTGCAAGGGGTTCGCGGGTCCCTCATGTCCCCCCTTCCCCTGTGCTTTGGTCTGTGCACACCCGGCACCGTCCCTCTGATCCCAGGAGCAGGGGCTGGCACCGTCCCCATGGCCCCATCAGATGCCACCAGCTGGGGACAGATGCTGCATGTTCACACCGCTCTTCTCTCGATTGCAGGGTTCCTCGCTGAAGGACAAGACATGCTGTAGGAGCCAGCGCTTCCCACCCGAGAGCGAGACTGTCGTGCCGTGCAGTCCAGGGCACCGCGGGAGGGACAGGACATGCATCACATCGGCTGCCTCCTCTCGGGACTCCTCTGCATCCTCAGCATGGCCAGCACAGACGGCTTTGCCCGGGCAGGGTAAGCACTGGTTTTGTCTCCATCTCCCGGGTGTGCGCTGTCGCATGTCACGGCGAGGCGCATCCTCTCCGGGTGATGGAGAGCCCTGCTCAGCAGCCAGCTGCATGGGCAGCTCACCGGGCTGGCGAGGAGCTGGGAAAAGGCTTTGCCAAGTCCTCCTGGGGCAGCCGGGGCTCGGCAGCCCTTCACTACTGTTTATTTGTTTTGTCACTAAAGAAAAAAAACCTCTCAGAGGAAACGTCCCAGCTTCATTTAGCTCCATGCAGGGGACACAAAGACACTCTGGGCTTTTTGTCCTGTGCTCCCTGGGATGCTGCGGCGGCTGCAATCCGTGGTCTGTGGTCCATGATCCTGCAAGCCCAGGAGTGGCAGCTCCAGCGATTCCCCTTCCCTTTGTGGGAAATGTGTCCAACATGGTGTCCTGGATCCCAGCACAGACTGGGAAACACAGCTCAGCCCCCGCTGGGTCAGAGGAAGCCCAGAGCTCAGTGCCCCAGTTTCTTCCCCAGCCAAAAGGAGCTCGAGCTCAACACCCGCCCCCCACATACAGCTCACATTTTCTACAAAGTTTGTTTTTACATTGAAATACTCTCCTCTAGCATTACATCTTTTGCATTCTGGTCGTGACTAAAACCACAAGCCGAATTCCTCGCTCGCATGCACAGGCTCTAGCTATAGCTTTATTCTAAATTTTGCAAAGCAAACAATTGCCATTTAAAATTGCATCTTCTATAGCATTAATCAGTGAGACTGTGAGGAGTTTTCTGGAGTTAATGGAAGCCAGCTGATCTCCGTGCTAATTCCCAGGCTTTTTATTCTAGTTTCTAATTGGGCTGGGAGGCTGAGACAGGTAGATGAGTTCCTCAGTGGGGCTGACCTGCTCGGGCTGCAAAATGTTGAAAAAAAAAAAGAAGAGTTTTTAACCAAGACCACTTCGTCTGTTAACCTTGGGAAAGTTTTTTACTGGATCACAGTTAGCTTAGAAAGACTGGAGATTGACTTTCCTCTGGCTTATACCTTCTTTGCGATGAGCCTGACCCTTCCTGTGAAATCATAAATTTCTTGGTGACCACAGGGGCATCCATTTCAGGAATGCAAAAGTCTCAGAAAAGAAAAATCCACCTAGAAAGTGAGTAATTTTAGGTGAAGGGAGATGACGAAGGGAAGGAGAACTGCTTTGAGAAAATCCTCCCTAAATCTGGGCCCCAACTGTTCTCCTGGGACAGAGGGACTGTGCTGGGGTGAGCGCACGAGGAGGCATCAGCGCCTTTGTGCAGGGGCTGGCGAAGAAGAGCCTGTGCAGCCCACAGAGCTCCAGCTTTGTGGTGCTGCCCTAAACCAGCTTGAAGTAACCTCCTGGGTCACTCGGGCAATTAGCTGCTGCTGTTTAAATGGCCTTTTATAGAGAGGGACTGTCAGGCCACGTCCTGGGGTGGTTTAAATCAGCAGAATCCCCTTGCCCTGAAGGGGGAAGGGTCGGGTTGGTATTTAGCTGCTGTCTGACCTGCTCCCCTCTCCGCAGCCGCAGAGTCTGTGCCGCGGCCCCGCAGAGCCGGGCGGTCGCCTACACCGAGTCCCACGTCCAGCCGGTCTACCAGCCCTACCTCACCACCTGCCAGGGCCACCGCCTCTGCAGCACCTACAGGTGAGGGCAGTGCCACCGTCCTGGTCCCCGAGAGGGGCCCGGATCTGTCCCAACCAGGTACCGACCTGTGGGACTCCTGCCTCAATCCGTGGGGAAGGAGCTCCCGGGTGTGACCTGTGGCACGCGAGCGGGATGGGGGGCTTGGGGCGGATTCTCAGCCCCACCTTTGCATTGCAGGACCATCTACAGGGTTGCGTACCGGCAGGTGTACAGGCAGGTGCCGCAGCCCGCGGCCCCATGCTGTCCTGGCTGGAGCAGAGCGAACAGCCACGCACTCAGCTGTGACAGAGGTGAGGGGCTGCAGTGCCACCCCTGTGCCAGCACTCGTCCTTCCCCAGCTCCCACAGGATGGGTAGCTCATGTCCCTGAATGAGACCCTGGCAGCCAGCTCGCTCATTTACTGGCATTCTATCTGTCAGGCAGATTCTCCCTGCAGGAAAGCATTTAAATTTTTGGTGTCACAACCAAATGTGGTTAAATTTGTGATTAATTCCCAGCCTTTTTCCTTTGGGATCACTTGTTAACTTTATAGTTACCAGAGGATAAATAAAACAACTAAGTCCTTTCCATATAAATCAGCGGTTAATGGATGAGAAATGCGTTCAGGAGGTAATCGTGATGTGCAGCACAAAACAAATACAATAAATCAGCAGCTAGTCTGTCCCCAGATGAGCTCAGAGTGCAGCACCAGGGGCCGCCCAGGGCCTTCTGCTGCCTGTCAGAGGCAAAATGAAGGTCCTGTTCATCCCACCCATCCTGTGCCCCATGCACAGCTCAGCCCTGTTGCTCTGGGGCTGGAATAGAAGAGCATCCCGTCCCCAGGCTGATGCTGGTGTGTGTTTTGCTATGTGTGTGTTGTGCTCCATGTGTGTATACACATCCACGGTGGCAGGGGAGGGAGCTCGGGACCCCCGGAGCTGCCCGATGACGCTGTGCTCGTGTTTTGTCTCGCAGCTCTCTGCTGGATGCTGTGCCAGAACGGTGGGACCTGCACCTTCCCCGGCAGATGCGCCTGCCCGCCCGGCTGGGTGGGGCGAGCCTGCCAGACAGGTACCAGCCGTGCTGCTCCCCTCCCGGCTCCCTGCGTCGGGCTTGCTGCTTGGGAGAGCTTCTCCAGGGAGCAGCAGGGCTGCCATGGGACTGAGTGTCCTCTGCCCACAGACTGACCCCTTGGCAGGGGACAGGGACCAGCACCCTGGCTCCTCAACAAGCCTGGTGCTACTCAGACCCCAGAGCAGAACTGGTGTGTGACCCCTCCACGCACACATACGTTGCTCCAGGGCAGCGATACCTGATGGTCAGGCCAGGAATGGATGGGAGGTTTGGCTCCCGGGGGTCTCTGAGCCCCCTTTGCCTGTGTCGGGGCTCCCAGCCCTCACATGCAGCTCTGGCATCTGTGGTTTCTCTCCGCTGCTGCTCCGCGCAGGGTCAGCGTGAGCAGAGGGTGTTCTGTGCCGTGACTGTGCAGCCAGCAAAGGGCCTTGTGCAGAGCAGCCGCGGGCTTGGCTGGAGGTCATGTATTTGTAATGACCCATCTCCCAGGCTTTGTAAACTCTTGCTGTAAACTAAGATGCCCATTTGCTGCAGAGACTAAATCTGCAAACCAAAAATATCCGGGGGTAGAGAGGAAGCTGGGCGATTTCCAAGCACTGAGCTCCTCTCCGGTGTGGGAGCAGCCCTGATGCTCCTCCACAGAGCACAGGGGAATCAGGCAGTGTGGTGCGTGTCAGCATGGGGCAAACCCTTGCCACGGTGTTCCCGAGCGTGTGGCATTGACCCACGCTGGGCCAGGCAGCACTGAGCCCGTCGCTGACAGCTCTGGCTCCAGCACAGGGGGGAGGAAGGATTTTCCCACTGCCTAAAACAGATTCGCCCGGGCGTGGGAAGCGGTTCAGCTCATTTTGCTTTGTGGGAACAGCTTTAATAACTCCCCCGTGTGAGGAGAGGTTATTGGGTTTTGTACACACTTGAAAGGCTAATAGCTCCTCGCCATGGCTGGCTGGAACCAAAACCCCAGCTGTGAATCCAGGATGAGAGCTGAGCTCTGCTCGGCCAGAGCTGGGACGTTGTGACCACAGCTTTTGTTTCTGGCTCTTTTGTGAGGGGAACAGGCGGAGGGGAGGAGTGCAGATCCTCCCCAGGGTGAGCCCAGGTTGATTCCAGCCGTGCCCCTCGCCCCCAGTGAGCATCTCCTCACCACCCTGTCCTCACTGTGCTTTCAGACGTGGACGAATGTGCCAGCCAGGGCCACGGCTGCGGGCAGCTCTGCATCAACACGGCTGGCAGCTACCACTGTGCCTGCTGGGATGGCTTCAGCCTCGCTGCCGATGACAAGGTGTGCCAGCCGCTGGTGCCAGCCCCCGAGCCAGAAACCTTCAGCCAAGCAGGTAACCTGGCCCCTGTTGCAAGACAGCCCTGGCTGTTCGGGAACTGCCATGAAACCTGAGATTTACGCGCAGCATCACAGGGTGGTTGGAGCACGAGTGGGAAGGGACAGGTGAGGGGACAACAGCCAGAACCCCTTACTTTTATTTCCAGTGACCAAAGAGTCCCTCTACCATCCAACCAACCTCCTCATGCACAAATCCAGCCACTGCTCCATCTGCAAGGGCAACAGTGCCCATCCACAGCGTGCAAGGGCCGAGATGCAGCTGTTCTCTCCATCATCGTCATCACCCTCCCGCAGGGCAAGCCTGGAGCCACGAAGAGCAGTGGGTGCAGCTGGTGATGGCCCATTATTACTTTTGGTACGCGCTGTGACACTTCAAACTCGTACCGTGAGTAATAATGCGCTGTGGCCAGTACGGGCATCACGCAATAAACACCTGGGAGAGCAGAGCACCGTCTGCACATATTCCACAACCCACCTGCCTTTATCCAGGGCCCTCAGCAGGAATGAGCCTTTGTGCCTACCATGGGACAGCGCAGAGCCGAGTGCTAATTAATGCGACAACGCAGGCAAGAAAGGCCAGGCTTTGCCAGACATCTTGTCCTTTAGGCATCACCCCACTGCCTGAAAAATTCCCCCGCTTTGTTGCAGGTACTCCAGCAGCGAGGAGAGGCTTGTGCACGTTAGCAGCAGGATGAGATTCCAGCACTTGCAGCAGGCGTTGGATCCGATTGATGTTCTGGGAGCTGGTCCCAGTGGGATGGACCCCAGGAGCTCACTTTTCACTGCACCTCAGGCAATGGGCTTTGACTAGCTGACCTTTTCTCCATCACTTTTCAGGTCCCCTCAGTGAAATGAAGGAAGAAATGAATGAGCTGAAGAGCAGAGTGGAAGTGCTGGAGCAGGTGAGTTTTCAGCACACACCCCTGCCTGGCCGTGGCTCAGGGCTGTGCTCAGCTCCCACCCCATCTCTGCACAACCGGGGTTTCCCTCCGCCCCGGCTTGATTTTTAATGTCCCGCTGGCCTCATGCCGCAGCGATCCCAGCTGTGCTCCACGCTGCCGGCAGCGCCCACGCAGCAGCTCATCCAGCCCCCCGGCCCTTTGAACGCAACCAAAGCCCCATGTGCTGCGTCCTGCCGGGTGGTCCTCGTGGCTGCGGGGGACACGCTCACAGCTCCACATCTCCCTGCAGAAACTCCAGTTGGTGCTGGCCCCCTTCCACAACCTCATGCCCTCTGCACCGGAGGATGTCGGTGCAGACCCCATCAGCCGCTTGTCTCACTCCCTCCAGCAACTGGACAGAATCGACTCCCTGAGCGAGCAGATCTCCTTCCTCGAGGAGCGCCTGGAGACGTGTAAGTGCCTGGAAAAAACAGGGTCGAAGTGTTTCCCTCCACCCACACTGGCCACGGTGAGCAGATGTGGGCCAGCGAGATCAGTAACACGTATGCCACTATTAATCTATATCTCCCTCAAGCTCAGCAGCCTGTAATTAATAAAAGAGGAACACAAATAGCGCATTAGCTTAATTTCAAAGTTGTTTCTATGGCTGCACCAACTGACTGCCCTTGTAGCAGGCAAAAATTGTAAGATTGGCACATGGAAACGTGGCTCTGGGGCAAAAGCAGAGGGAGGCCACTACGAGCTGTGGGTCATGTCTCACAATCGGCACCCTCACTGGCTCTGTTCCCTTCCTGTGCCATTATAACCTAGTCCTTAGAAAATAAACCTTAACTCTTAGGAAATTAACAGTCCAAAAAGTCAATCAGGAAAGTTTAGGGAGCGTGGAGAAGTTGGCAGATTTATGAGCCTGGGAAGTTTTAGGGCATTTTTTTTTGAAGTCTACAGACCGGTCCTTTGCCAAGCAGTGGACCAGAGAGGGTCTCCTTAGTAGGAAACTCTGAAGAAATGACACCGGTGAGAGCTGTCATGTGCGAAATGGCTGAGGAGGGGTCCTGCCTGATGGGGTTCCCCAGCACCGCAGAGCGGGGCAGCATCTCCCCAGGTCCCAGCGGTGTGTGCGATGCTCTCCCTGGAGCAGCTTGACTCAGACCAGAGCGCAAACCATATGAAACCTTATTTTGATAGGCAGCTCATTTTTCGATTACATAATTCCAGTTAAACATGCCCAGAAACTGGTGCTCAGGGCAGAGGGGTGAGGGGGCTTGGAAAGACTAAGGGGAAACTGGTTCAGGACATTTCCAGTCCCAGTTCACTGCTTGCAGTAATGGCTTAGATAGAAAAGACTTCAAAGAACTTGTTTGAAGACTAAGCAGCCACAAATAGACACTTAAAAACATCTCAGAAAGGGGTAATTATCAGAACCACTGAGTGTTCCAGCAGACTGAGTTTCCTAGTATTGCCCTGGACATATTATTAGTGACAGCACCGAGGAATGTGAGCAGTGTCACAAGGTAACATGGATTTATTCCAAGGGGTGACTCCAAAGTCCTGAAATTAATTCTGCCAAGCCTGTGCCGGCAAGCAAGACTTGTTTTTGTCCCTGTCATGGTCTTGAAAGTCCTCAGAGGACACAAGACTGTCCTTTCATACTCCAGAAATCATTGGGGCTTGCAGGGCATCCCAGGGAGAGTGAAGCAGCCACCCATTTGCTGTGCTTTGCAAAGCATTTCACAACTGAATGCTAAGATACGACTGCTCCCTCCAATTATCTGCCCAGCAGGGATGTGTGTGAGGACTAAAAATAATTTTTTCATTGTTAAACCACACACAGTCCCTTCCCCAGCCCATGGAGCTCCCCAGACACTGGGGACTTTGGTGACCAGCAGCACCTTCTTCTGATTTATTGTCACACAGCCACCAGCAGTGTCTGCGGTGGGGACAGGCTGGTCCTCCCCCAAGTCCCAGGGCAGCCAGTGTTATTGTCACCAACTTTCCCACCCCCTTGGGACACTTTGCACAGGGCTTCCCGGGACTGTGACACGCTAGGGACAAGAGTGACGCTCCCAAATGTGGCAGGACAGAGCCAGCCGGGGGGGGTTTGGCACAGGGGAAGCAGCAACTGTGGGTGACATTCACAGAGGTTGAGGTCAACCTCATCCTTCTGGGGCAAAGAGGCAAACCAAACCCAGGCCAACAACGTTGCTGGAATTTTTTTTTTTTCCATCTTCCCAGGTTCCTGCAAGAATGAACTCTAGCTCAGTACCCGAGGAACTGGAGCAAGCAGAGTGCAGCGCAGCTCTTATCTCACTCTCCAGTCAGTGAGGATGAAGCCACATCATCTACAGAAAGGCACAGGGTAGCAGGAGAATGCTGGTTTTCCCATCAGCATCTCCTTCCTTTTCTCTTCGAACTCACCTTATCAAAGGCCACACAGTTATTTCCAAACTGGATTCCGAGCCCTCAGCATCTCAACCCCTTCCTGCTCAAGCAGCAGAAAATAAATGCCTTACCTTGTGCCGTTAGTGCCTGTCTGGCTGTGCCAGGAGCCGCGTGGTGCTCAGCTTCGCCTGGCTTTTCCTTAGCATTACCCTGGGACATCATCTCCCAGCGGAGCACAGACCCAGCCCAGGCAGGACAGCTGCACCCCGCCATGCTTCTACCAAAAAAAAAGGTGGGGGTAAGTCCTGTTTTTGGAGGACTATGACCACAAAGGGCTTATGGCAGCCCCAAGCCAGGCATCACAGCAGGGCATGGGTGCAACTGGTCCCTGCAAAGGTACCACACTGGCCGGATACCATCCCCACAGCTTCTGGTCTGCTCCCTGGGGCCAGCCTCCCTCCACAAGCACTGGAGGCGAGCTGGTGCCTCATTGCTCCAGAGCACGGCAGCTACAGCAGCTTGCTCTGAAATTACCTGCTCCTGCTCTGCACCATCCCTGGGCCATAACAAGGATGAAGCTTTTACATGGGTCTGAAGGTTCAGAGAGGCTGTTTTTTACTTGCTTTAATAGAAAACATTTCCCTGCGACGCTCCCATCAACAGCATAGAGCAGACAGGGACAAACCGGTGCCACCCAGTAGTGCCAACAGGGTGAGGTCAAGGAGGGAGGGACAGTCCTTGGCACACCTGGGCTGGGGACACCCCCACAATTTCCCTGGCATGGGCACGGCTGTCAGGGTGGCCAGTCTCCCCTCGATTTGGCAGCCGCAGCACATGTGCCTGCAGCACCCCAGCTCTGTTTGCTCAAGGCCAAGGACACTGGTATAGCAGAGCAGACATGACCGAGCCAGTACAATGCTTTCCTGCTTGCCTGGAGCAGAGCTGCATGGGCACGGGGGTGCTGTGGGGGCTGTACCAAATAAAGCCTCCTGCGGCACACACCGAGGCTCTGGGGTCGTTCCTGGCTGGGAAGGTGCTTTGACATGGGTTCCCATCCACACAGGCACCACTATCCTTTTCCCCTGCCACAGGTACCTGCAGGTGTTGGTCCTCCTGTGGCTCCCCGTGAGCCTGGGGTGCAGCTGCACAGCCCTTCTGCCTGCGTGACACAGGGAAGGGACAAGGACCTGCCATCCCCCTCAGTAGTCACCAAACCCCCCCACAGGAGCTGGGGGGTCAGCACCCTCCTTCCCGCAGCATCCCTCCTCCCCCAGCTCCCACACAAGACCAGGACTCTACTTAAGTAACCAAAGGTGAACTTTTTTTTTTTCTTTTTTGCACATAACATGATTCTCAACCCAATTAAAAGCGAGCAGCAGATAAGAGCACACGGAGGCACCGCTCCCTCCTCCCAGGGAAGGATGCTGCAGGAGTCACTCTGTGGATGCGGTTATGCCCTCCAGGAGCCCTCCCGGGTTTAACCTCCATGTCCTTTATCTGCTGCTCTTACAAAGTGCTGGTTCAGATCCCATCCTCCTCCTCCTCCCGACCCGTCCCGCGGTGGGTCTGACCCCTGAGTCTGTACTGTAAGGCCCCTCTAATACCGCCCCCGCCAGCAGCGGCTCAGCCCGAGCACTCCCTCCCTCAGGGACCACTGGCTGTACTGGAATCCCCACATTTCCCAGTTGAGGCTTTCACCCTAAAATGCCACATGACCGCAGTTCCACTAACACAGCCCCAGACAGGCTGCAAATGCCACTGTGTTGGTTACCCGAGTAGCCGCAGGTGGATTATCTCACGGTTCTACACCCTGCACCACAAACAGGAGAGCTGAAGCCTCCCTCAACCTGAGTTCAAGGTGAAGGTCACCCCCAGGGACCTGCCCAGCCTTGCTCTTTGCAGAACTCACCAACAATTTGGCAGCTCCCAGCAAGGGATCCAGGAGCCCTGCTGGTCCGTCACCCCAAAGCACCGGGGAAATCCCTTTATCTGAATGGGGAATGAGCCCGTTTCCCCCAAAGGGAGAGCGGAAACCTCCCAAGCCCCGTTACGGCCGCAGCTCACCCCCCCTGCAGCTCTGCAGTTTCATAAGCCTTGCAGAGCAGCGGCTCCGCTGAGATCTGCACAAAGACACGCGGGACAGGCACCATCTTTCGGCCACTGCTGACCATGACAAGTGGCAAAACAAGCGTGACAGAGCCCTTTGCATCCGCAACAAGTCCTGCAGGCACTGCTGTGACAAGGACAAGCCACAGCAGGTCCCCACCACCAAGGAAGCTCTGAGCCACCCCAGGTGCGTGTCACACACGGTGTCCAGGTGTGCCACAAACAGGTCATACGTGGGGACAGGTTGGCCCAGGACTCTGACAGATCTATGCAGTTTTCAAATCAAGCTGGTAGGGTCTGAATAGGAGAAACAAGCGTGGGGTTTCATTCGGAAGACAACTGAACTGGCAAGGCTGGACAGCATTCAACTAAACCCTGCCCAGGCTATATAAACTGGCTTGGTGAGACTGCAGCTCCCCTCTCCACCGCCGCACCCCTCAGTGACCAAGGGCACTTGTTCCAACAAGGCAACCTGGCCCAAAAAAACACACTATAGGGCTGACTTGCCCCACACATCCCCCTTTGCAGCCCAGCTGAGGTTATTGGCCCCAGGTGCTTTCTTCAGAAGTGAAAGACTCAGCTCAGGAGTGCCTGGGCAACACAAAGCCCCAGCATGAGATGCTGCTGTGACCCAAGGATGTCTCCTGGGAGCTCCACAGTGCCGGACGGCAGCGCTCTGGGCTGCCCAGCGAGGACAGTGAGCTCCCAGTGCTGCCAAAGAGCCAGAGTCCAGATTTCCACCCGATTCCCAGCCCCGTTTGAGCAGCATCAAGGTTGTGCAGATAGAAACGGCTGCCTGGTGGTTCCATCAGGGACGGCGCAGGGACACGCCAGCACTAGCAGAGTCTGCAGGAACACGCAGGCAGAGCCCAGCATCCAGCCAGGTTTTCATCATCACCCTACACCAGCTGCCCAAGCTGGAGGGACTTATCTCTCCGGTCATTGAGCCCTTTGGTAGCACAAGTTTGATGCCTGAGAAATTCAGAAAAAGAAGACGTTTCATTGCGAGATAATGAACCCATAAGAGAAATCCACTGAACAGGGGCACCTCAGCGCTGGCTCGACACCCTGTGTGTGCCAGTCCGTGGTGTTCCCAGAGTTAGAAGTCGCTGCAGAGGAAGAGAAGTTCCTTCGGTATTTGGCAACGGACAGGTCCCTTCAGTCACCACCAGACGGTGACGCCACTGCAGACACATCTAGGACGAGTCCTCCACCTCGCTTGGCCGGCCTGACAGCCTGAAGAGGGTCTCCCTCATGGTGCGGAAGCATCTGTCAGTGAGGTCAGAGACATCGTCTGATGTCAGGCCTTTGGTCTCTATTGGAGGCAGAACCTCGACCTTGACTTTTCCTGAGAACAAAAGAAGAGCCTGTGAGAAACCCATATGTCACAGGAGCACTGTTGTCTGCCCCCCCTCCAAGACCCTGCCCTCAAAACAGCCACCCCAAGCAGAGCATTCCCCTTGTGCCCCAAACTGACACCCCAGCCAGAGCTCGTCCCTTCCCAAGGCTGGTGTCGCTGCTCTGCCCTCACCTGCCCAAGAGCAGGGGGATCCCACAGGCATGGACGGGCACGGCCTGCTCCATCTGCTCCCACACAACCCTCCCACCCTCAGCTGGCTCCCCAGCAAGCAGGGCTGCCTCCCAGAAATGAGGATTACTGCTCCGAGTTGACGGAAAGCCAACTTTCTGCCCAGCTTCCTCGGCTTGCTTGCAGAGGTCCCTGCTTTGGAAGCCCAGGAGCAGAGCACGCTCCCTCCTCCCCCCCAAGCCCCCACCAAATGACTTGGGCTGTGCCAGTTACGGGCAGGTGATGTCCAATTTTTATTGAAAACATTCCTCGCCGTATTTAATTACGTCCTTTCCTGAGTGAACCCAGCGCAGGCTCTGGTGCCAAGTGCTTCAAACTGACTCCCCAAATCTCCCAGACTCCTCCTGCTCACCCCAGTTCCATTTCCATCCCACACCCCTGCAAACCAGATCTCCACATGGGTTTGGCATCAACCCTGGCCCCAGGCGACTGTAAAGACCTTCGGGCTCTCTAGTACCTGATGTAAATAGATTCTTCTTTGGGTTATAGAAGGTGGTGAAGGAGGAATAGACCACAGGGATCACTGGGACCTTGGGGAAGAAGGAAAAGAGGAGTTACTTGCAGAGCTGACCTGGCCCGGCTCTCAGACCCACAGGGCACACACAGCCCCACAGCAAGACCCACTTCCAAAGGCTGGGACAGTCAGGAGACAAATGGGATCAAATCCACTCCCCAGCACCTCAAGGCACAGGGCTGTTCAAGGCACCAGGGCCAAGTTACACTTCAGCCTCAGGTCAGCACTGGCTTGGGGCTACTTGTCCCAAGCCAGGCTTCAAAACCCAGTTTTTTTGTAATCTGCAAGTAGTGGAGGACGCCTGCTTTGACAAGCCTTGCTGTGCTGTACAAGCACGTGGTTAGTGTGCTTTCATTTTCTACAAAAAGGAGTCACCAGGGAAGCTTCAGACAGGCAGAGACACAGCCAGGAGGGCAGCGCAGAGTCGTTATTTCAATGCTGATAACACAGATGCGATCTGCAACTGGTGACCCAGGGGGTGTTAGCAGAGGTGGTACCATTTCCTTCTTGCAGCCCCCGCCTTGATTGCATCACTCAGGCAAGAACGAGGATGCTACAATGCAGGTTACACCCTGGGCTTGGCCATGCCCAACCCACCCAGAGATCTGGCACCCAGTCTCTTCTCCAGGATCCCTGCTCAACACCTTTTAGGGAAAGCAGTTTGCCCCCAGAGCTCCAGTCATCCCAGCCTGAAGATGTGAGCCAGAGGATGCATGGGGAAGAAGGACACCCATCTCCTCCCAGTCACCTTGCTGGCACCTGGTCCCCAGCACCTGTGACAGAGCAGGGTGGCCCAGGATGCACAGGCAGATCTTTGGTGTCCCCATCATGCTGCCCCAGAGCTGTGCTCACCGCTCCTTCAGGAGCACTGACAGCTCTGGAGCTGCTTGTCTGCCCCCCCACCAACTCATAGATCTTGTAATTTTGGAGAGAGAAGGCGTTCAGGGCATATCGAGGAGTGCCATATGGCTGGCTGGGAGGGAGCCGTTTTCCACACAGAGCAAGCCCAGACGTTGCTCTAAAGCCTTTGCATTAACAATTCTGAAACAACACTATGCTACTGTGACCTGGGGGACTGAGAAATGCATCAACAGCTCTGGGATTCCCTGGGCAAGCTCACGGTGTGCAGCACCCGCAGGGCTGGGAGCACGGCTCACCTGAGAGCAAACAAACCACCCCACTGCGTGACCAGCCTGCAGCGCCACTGCAGAAACATTCAGGGTCCCCGTGCAGGAGCAAAGTGCTGTTACCTGTGCCTGGACAGCAAGGTGAAACGCTCCTTTCTTGAATGGCAGCAAATCCCCCGTGCAGTTCCTCGTGCCCTCTGGGTACACCCACACCTTCACCTGCACGTGGGGACAGAAGGCTCTGCTCCAGCGATCCACCCCCTTCCCACTGGCCGAGCCGCCAGCCAGCCTTGCCAAGAGCTGCGGGTGGCTGGAACTTCAGGCAAGCCAGCATCAGGAGTGCCACATCCCCCCCGTGCCACCCCAGGACACCCAGACACAGGCCACCCTGTCACATGCCACGGTCGCACTCACGTTCTCAGCTACCATAGTCTTGGCCACCTCTGCCATCACCATCTTGGCGCTGGTGGTGCTCTTCCTGTTGATGAAGATGACACCGCCGAGGTAGATGATGAGGCCCACCGAGCCGGCGTACATCAGCTCCTTCTTGCCCACCTGGACACAGTTGTCAGGCAGGATCTCCATCATCCCTAACATGATGGCAGAGGGTCAGACCCAGCAGCCACCACCCCCCCAGCCTGCACTCGGGTGGGACAAGAGACACAATCTGAGGGTAGAAGAACGAGGGACAGGCCAGTGCCTCGTTTCTCTGCTTCTGTCATCAACAGAGCAGAAAGAGACTTGGCACAGAGCAGAATTGCAGGGGCAGGGTGGCTGCAGGTCACAACAAGATCTCGGAGCGAGGGGAGACCCCTCCTGCAACCAGCACTGACAAAGAAGGACCCGCACAGACTGGACAGGAGATGTGAGCAGGATTTCTCTGATGGTGAGCAAGAGAACCGCTCCCTCCCTCCCACCAGCTGCTCACCCATCATGTCGAGCATGCTCTGGTGGTTGGACACAATGATAGCAGGGCCCTCCACTTCAAAGTTCTCCAGCCCCTTCACCTCAAACCTCAGGCCGAAGAAATACTTGAAGGTCTTGACCACATTTTTGATGATTCTGCAGAAGAAAAGAGCGGTCAGCAGCAGGGCAGGGAGGTGACAGGGTCTGCTAAACCCAGGGTGGCTGGAAGGAGAGAAGAAGAGATCTGTGACAGAGCCTCCAGTCTCATTTGCCCTGTGGGCCACCCAGGTGTCTGTCCTGCAAGGTCCCATGTGCTCGAGGTGCTTCAGTTGCACGCTAAGCCCTGTCCACTTCTAGTTTGGGAATTTTCCTGGAAATCTGGGGGAAGCTGATTGCAACTTTGAGGCTGGCACAGCTGGACTCGATGGTCCATGCTCCCTTCAAGCCAACAGCATCAGCTCACAGCCAGGCTCACTACGAGCTCTTCGGAGGAGCCCCACAAGCTGTTCAAACAGTTCTCCCGGGAGCTGCCGCTCCCCAGCACACAGGTATGAGCCTGCACTCCTGTCACCCAAGGAAGGCTCTGCCAATTCTGCTCCTTGCAGTGCTGAAAGATGCTGGGAGTGTCATTACCTCAGGAGAGTCCAAGAAAGGAGGAGAAGGAAGGTGAGAAACGCTTCCCTGTACACCGCGAGGATGCAAGCAGCAAACGGGATGCTCCCCAGGCAGCTTGGCAAGGCGCCCCTGGCAAACCCATCTTCAAGCCAAAGGCTTTTGCCTGTCAGTTTGCTTCCCCAGTGGATCTACAAGTCTGTCCACAAAGCTGCTTTTCCCCATGCCCGAAACGCCAGCAGCTCCGCTCAGCCGTGCCCAGGCACGGAGCGGCTGCCGTGCCCTCGTGAGCACCCCCAGCCCGGGTCACCCACCCAGACCCCGCCAGCCCATGGGAGCAGGGCCCATCTGTGCCACCCCCAGGACAGGTGGGAGCTGGGGACCCTCCAACTGGGCCGAAGGACGCAGCCAGACGCTGGCAGCACACAGGGGCTATTTTGGGCAGGGGAGCAGCTGTTTGCCAGGACAGGAGGCAGAGGAGCTTGCACGTGAACGATGTCCCTAGGAGCAGGCAGCAGCTCTGCTCTGCTCTCCCCTAGAGCAGCTCCAGGGGCTGACCTGCCCTCCAACACACACCTGGGTGCTCGGTCTCTGGCCCCATCATCTCCCAGCACGAGAAGACCAAGGGACAGTGTCAGCTTCTCCCCAGTAAAAGGGTCCAGCACCATCAGCCTGCAAAGCATCCTCGTCAGCCAGGGTGGGAGGTGAACACCCAGCCATCTTAACCTGGCTTGGCAGCAGCTCCCAGCATCTGTTCTCCAAAAGCCTCTCCATCCCTGCCACCAGCTCTCCAACCACATGCCTCTGTCAAGGGAACTTCACCTGATGTGCTCCTACCCACAGCGGGGTTCACATCTCTGTGGGGTGCCCCACCACACCGACTGCCCAAGCCCTGGCTTTGACAACGGAGTTCAGGACAGGCCAACACCCGCAGGTGACACAGCTGAGTGACGTTGCAGTTATCAGCCGCCTGTCATTCAAACTCGCTGCGCAGGTTGGAGCCGCACCCAGGGAAAGGGCACGGGGAGGTTCAGAGGCTGCAGAGCTCCTGAGCACCACGGCCCTGCACCGAGGGCACGGGAGCGCAGCCTGGGCGAAGGGACAAGGGGGCAGGTGAGGAGAGGCAGGGTGACACAAACCAGTGAGGTCATGCTGCATGCCGTGCCACCAAACTGACCTAAATCCCACTTCTCCTCCCTTCTGACTGCCAACCAAAAAAAGAGGTCACCGCTCTGGAAGTTACACTGCTCGGTAACTGCCGGGAGAGGCTGGTTACACATTACTCAAGAGCAACCACCCAACTTCCTCCTGCCAGTAAGGAGCCGGCGTTTCCTTGCACAAGATGTGGCCTGAGCCACTGAAAGAGGGAAAGGGGCAGAGCTCAGGGGAAGCAAAGAACCACCAGGTAACCAGCAGCCTCGCTGAGCTGGCCACGTCAGCCACGGGGTTAAGAAGTTGGGTCCTGCTCCCCTTCAACCCTGCAAGCAGCTTCTCTGCTGGTGTGAATGATCCTGACTCGGTGCAGTCACAGCTGCGGAGAGCTGTAAATTTGATGCACTTATTGCCAGATGCAAAGAGAGTAGAAAAACGAGAGGGAATGTGCTTTTTCAGGGCATCTGTAACAGCCCAAGTCTGAAATCCAGCAGCCCCAGCTCCACAAACTGTGCTCCACAGCTTGTGATGGGAGCCTTTTAGGGATCCTCTGATTTTCAGGGATTTATGAAGTATGCTTACCAGATTGGAAGCCCTTGCAAGAGGTTTCACCGCTAGATAAACAGCTCTATCTCTATCAGACACAGAGGGCAACCTCTTCCAAGTGACACCAGCTTGGCACTGGAGCCAGGAGCGCTGCAAGGACGGGGTGTTCTGCGCCGGACAGTGACCCCGTTATCGCTGTCTGTCCACCAGCACGTGCTCTGCTCCAACCCCCTTCCCCGAGCCAGAATAAACAGGCTGGGATGTTGTAGAAATAAGGAGCTCACTGGATCATCTCAGCCTCAGCCCTCCCAGAGGCTGGGACACGCGACCAGGATCATCAGCCAGTGCCAGCACATGGAAATGATGGGCTTAAGTTACAGGAAAAGGGCGGTTCTGGCCAAAATTCAGCGCTGTGTTTCAACACGAGGGGTTGTCCAATGCAAGGAGTTCTTGTTCCCAAAGAGTTCCTTTCAAGTTTACAGGAGATTTACAAAGTTTTAGGGGTGGGGAAGAAAAAGAGAGAGCACGTCTCCATAACTAACGTCATAAATTCTCCCAGCAGCAAAGCTGCTCGCGCATCAGAAAGCTGCTCCTGAGCAAGCCAAGGCTGGAGCTCCCGGAGCAGGTCGCTGTTTCCAGTGCCTGTGCCCACAGCACCAGAGTGGATCGCAGACCACGGGCAGGGCAGAGCCCACCAGGCAGCACGTCGGTGCCCTGTGCCCGCTGCCTCCACCCCGAGCCCTGCCTGCCAGAGCCGCACCACAAAGCAAAGTCCAGCTCCGCCAGCTGAGACGTTGCCCAACCTTCGATCCAAAAGGATGTATCAAGGTAACAGGGCTCCTCTACCTCCCACCCATAATAACTTGGTCTGGACGTGGATGGTTAAATAAAAAAGCTGCCTACAGGTGAGCAAAGCAAGGAACCCAAGTTCTCCTGTGCTGCCAGCAGAAGTGCCAGCTCTGCCCTTAAAGTGTGCCACCGCATGTAGATGAGCTGTTCTTTTCCAGCAGCTCCACCGCCCCAGGCACCCGTCACAGCACACACGCAGCGCGGCCTGACAGCAACAAGTGTCCCTGGGCAGCTGCATGGCCGCTCTGCTCCTTGTACCAGGCTGAGGGCAGCACATTAAACACCATCTGCTGGCACAGCCTCTGCGGGGGGGGGAACGCCCAAATAAACACTGTGTCACATAACTTTCCCCAAAGCCTGTGCAGTCCCTGAAGCGTGGCTGTTGACCATCACCCTCACCCCTTCCAGACCACTCCAAAGGGTGCTCATCCCTGGAGCAGCCCCTCACCGCAGCCCCCAGCACCTTCCATGAGCCAAGAAGCAACATCACTGTCACCAGGGCAGCTACCCAAGGGTCTGCTGTCACATAAAGGAGGCCACCATCACCCCCCCCACAAAGTCCCCAGGCAGATGCTTGGCTCAGAACTCACCTCCCCATATTTCGCCCCCCCACACCCCCTGCCTCTGCCACCCCACCCGTCCCCCACCTCACCGCATGTTCTTGACGGTGCGGCCGCCGTTGACCAGGAGGCAGACGGGCGCCGTGAGCGCCGAGCCCACGATGCACAGCACGTAGTAGAAACCGATCCGCAGCACGAAGTTGACGGCGGGGCTGAGCTCCGCCAGGACGTGGAGCAGCAGCAGCAGCACCGCCGCTCCCCACAGCAGCCAGCCCGGCTCCATGCTGCTGCCGCCCGGCCGCGGACACCGACGCGGACACCGACACGGACACGCAGCCGCCGCCGCTACCGGCTCCGCCGAGCGCCCGGCGCTGCCCCCGCCTTTTGTGGGCGGCGCGGAGCGACCGACGCTCCCCGCCCGCCGCTGCCCCCGCCGGGGCGGGTCGGGAGCGGTGGGGACCGTGGGGCTTTGGGGTGCCCGCATGGCATGGTGAGGGGGGCTTTGGGTCCCATCGTGGGGCCATGTGGGTGTTTCGGTTCCCATCACGGTGGCGTATAAGGGATTCGGGTCCTGCCATGGTGCCATATAAGGTATATAGGGTCCCTTCATGGTGCCAAATAAGGTGTTTCGGTTCCCATCACGGTGGCGTATAAGGGATTCGGGTCCTGCCATGGTGCCATATAAGGTATATAGGGTCCCTTCATGGTGCCAAATAAGGTATTTGGGGTCCCACCATGGTACCAAATAAGATATTTGGGGTCCCACCATGGTGCCATATAAGGTATATAGGGTCCCTTCATGGTGCCAAATAAGGTATTTGGGGTCCCACCATGGTACCAAATAAGATATTTGGGGTCCCACCATGGTGCCATATAAGGTATATAGGGTCCCACCATGGTGCCAAATAAAGTATTTGGGGTCCACCATGGTGCCATATAAGGTATATAGGGTCCCACCATGGTACCATATAAAGTATTTGGGGTCCCACCAGGGTGCCATATAAGGGATTTGCATCCGTCATGGTGCCATATAAGGTATTTAGGGTCCCATCATGGTGCCATGGGGGGTCTTTGGGTCCTCAGGGTGCTATGTGTGGTTTTTGGGGCCCTCATGGTGTAGCGTGGGGTCTTTGAGTCCTTCGTGATGCTATGTGGGGGCTTTTGATCCCTCTTGGCATGGTGAGGAGGACTTTGAGTCCCCTCATAGTGCTACGTGGGGTCTTTGGGGCGTCTCTCATGGTGTCACGTGGGGTTTTTGGGTCACTTCATGGCATGGTGTGGGGTCTTTGGGTCTGTCACGAAAATTCACAACTGAGCAAGGTCAGCATGGGTCAGTTGCGAATGTTCACGACAGGTTCCCGCTCGCCACGTTCCCCTGCCCCTTGTGTCACCCATGTGCTCTGCTGGTGCTCGATGCTGGTTTTCCACTGGCACAAACGTGCTGAGCGGGATGGAGCTTTCCTGGCTGGCGCTGGAGTTAGGTCAGGATCAGACCCAGCGGCTTCATGGGTGTGAAGCTGTTGAGGGAGAGGAAAGCGCATCTGCTGGAACCCACACTGGCCTTGGCAGGTTTTGCAACACTTTTTATAGCAAAAGTCCCACGGGTGGCGGTGACTTCACTGGGATACGATGCAACCCTGGAGCCGCAGTCCTGAGCATCTTCATGGTATCTGCAGCTTTACAGCTCCTGGAAAACTCAAGGAAAAGCCCTTTCCACATAATCCTTGTTGCCTCGGCTCTCCCTAGACTCAACAACAGACACAGTGGCTGTTCCCAAAAGAGCTCTCACCAAATCGGAAGGGGGCTCACTGCATTTTCACTGCCCCTCAGCAGATTTAATGCTTGAAGCAGCAGACAAGCTCCTTCTCTCTGCTCAAGGCCGGCGCTCCCTACAGCTGCCAGGCAATGACATCTCAGAGCTGGTCTCATGATTCCTGCTAATGCCACAAAGAACCTTTATTGTATTAGCATCTCGACGCAGCATTAGGTTAATCCCTCCAGCCCGCATCGTACAGGCTGTTCGGAGAGCCTTGCTCCAGCATATGCCTGGGAAGCCACCGAGACCTTTTCAGATGAACATACGCTGGCCCGGAGCGATTCTGCATTATCTTCGTGACTTTTGCTTTTGTTGACAGGGGGAGAAAGTCACTGGTGATCGGTCACTGGGGCACCGTGAGAGCCGATCTGCTCAACTCGCAAACGCTGGCTGACGTGAGGAAACTGAAATGCGAATTCCAGCACGGCCAGGGTGCTCGCGGCAAACGGCATTAGCAGATGTGGCACGGTGGGGATGGCAAATGCGTGTTTGCTTCTTGTGTGGGCTCCTAAAGGAGCTGGGCTGCTCTCCCCACGCTCTCCAACAGAGTAATGCAAACGAAATGTTTAATATTAGTCTGTAGCTCAAGGAAGGGGAGTGATTTCTGATGCCAGATTAGAAGCCAGACATGGGCCTGCCTGCTAGCAAGCAGAGCTGTCACGCTGAGTTATTTCATAAGGCAAGCGGTTATGCTGCCAGATGACGACAGCCTGTGCATTCACATTGCCATAGCGAACCGCCTGATGGAAGGGGGCCCGCCAGCCCCAGCGCGCTGCAGAACGCAACACGGATGGTGTCATCAGCCCTGAAACGCGGCTGTTTCTGGGCAGAGGAAGAAGCAACTCCCGCCCTGCCCTTGCAAGCTTGAGCAGCCAGGATGAAGGAGTTCCAAATACTTTTTAAAAAGAAAAAAGAAAAAAAGAGGAGAGGAGAGGAGAGGAGAGAAGAGGAGAGGAGAGGAAAGAAGAGAAGGGAAGAGAAGAGAAGAGAAGAGAAGAGAAGAGAAGAGAAGAGAAGAGAAGAGAAGAGAAGAGAAGAGAAGAGAAGAGAAGAGAAACCACAGCTTACCAGATTGCACTGTGTGTTTTGCATATTTAAACTACTGACTGAATTATTTAGACCCGTTGCATGTGTCCCCTGCAGGTAGTCTAGCTGAGCGGGGTCCAGAAACACTGTCTGGAGCAAGCGCCCAGCAGGCAGTAAATGCTCCACGGTTGGAGGTGTGTGTGGCACCCAGTGCCCCCCAGCACGGACCTTGAGAAGCTGCCTTGAAAAACTGAGCAGTTTGTGCAAAGGATGTGCGTGAATCCCGTTTCCGTCTCACTTTTTTCAGCCTAAAAGGACACTAGTGCCTGTGAGGTGAAGCCCTCGTGTGGGTGGCGTGGAAGCCCATGGCCGAGCCCACGTTTGCAGGGGCAGAGCTTCAGACAGACCCTCAGCTGCTGCATCGGCTCCTGCTGCCCCACGGTCACACTCCCTTTAGTTGCTGTAACGACATATCGGCGCTCGCGTGACAACAGAGTAAACACCTGGGGAAGAACTGGGCTGTTGAGTCAGCACGGCTGGGACACTGCCGTTACCCGCAGGGCTGCGCAGCCACGGGGTTGCACGAAAACCAGAAGCACGAGGTTGCCGAACTGCCCCGGTGCTGGGGTTCTGCATGCATGGTGGGCCCTGGGGAAAGAGACAGAGCTTGGGGGAGTCTGGGAGCGAGCAATTAAGAAAGAAACATAAGTGTGTATTAGATAACTGGAGCCTTCCTTCCTGTAACCTTTACTCACCTACAAATAGTTATTGAGAAAATAGCTGTGTTACCTGATGTTCGCTCCAGCCAGCTGTGGTTTCATGGTCCCGTTTGTCAGGGTCACAAGCACTTGGCAGGTTTGGGGCCCCATAAGCCCCTGCCAGCCCCCCAGGAAACGTCCCTGTGCTCTGTGCGTGCCCTGGGACACCCAGCCCTGCTGCTCCTGACACCCCTAAACCCATTTCTCAGCTGTGCTTTTTAAAGATCTGCTTTCTCTGAGCTTGTCTTACCTCTGCCTTGACAAACTCAACCAATTATTGAAACCCACGTCAGATACAAGGCTGATTTGGCACAATACTTATGCACATGAGGAACGTCACCCAGGCAGCCCCATCGAGTGCCAGGGCACTGCTCCTCTGGCTGCCCCTGAGCCTGGAGATCTGTGTTTGCAGAGTCAATGCACCATCAGCCAACAATTACTGACCCCCCAACACGCATTTTGATTTTTTCTCCTGGCAGACTCTGCCAGAAACAGGAGACAGCAAAAATGTGAGGCTGCACGATCTTACCGTTGCATTTGCAGTTGTAAACCCAGGCTGGAAATCCCCCTGCAGCTGTTGGTCTCTGTGAGACTTCACACCATGTGCCCCAGGCAAAGCTCTGAGTAAAAGGAGAGTGTCCCAGGCGCAGGACCCAGCCTCGGAAAGGGCATCTCGTCTGGCTGCAGAGCTCCAGCTCCTCCAGGCCCAAGGCTGTAAAACTGGAATTACTTTTCTTTTTTTACTCAGTTGCAATAGGATTAGGCTTTTCCCCAAACATTGGGTGTAAATAAAGGAAGTTAAATTGTTTCTAATGGCTTTTGTGCTGGTGGAAGGGGCTAAGTGGTTGACCTGGAGGCTGATGGACTGAGCAGGGAAGGCAAAGCTGTTCACCAAGGGCTTCTCCTGATGGGCACCCTGGGCCTGAAGAGGGGTCCCACGTCAGAGACCCTCATCTCAGGGAACCACCAGCCGGCAGCAGTGTAACTTACCCCATCTGGGCTGGATTCAAGGGGTGGTGCTGAGCCCCGCGTGGGTCTTTTCAGGGCTGTGACTCTCAGGTGCTCGTGGCCAATGCGTGCCCGAGCGTGCACCGCTGGTGCAACCTGCTTCATCCCCTCCTCTCCTGCTCCCCTCGATCCCTTTGCTGTGCATGTGTAGCTGTAATTACAGCGAAGCTGAAGGTCCCATTTCCCCAGAGAGTTGCAGTAATTACCAGCCCGCGAGAGCTGGAGCAGCGGGAGGCTGGGGCTTTGGGAGTCAAGGCGAGATGTGTCCCAGGGCGCAAAGGGGAGCTGATCTCCGTTGGGATCTCCGTCCCTGCCTCCAGAAGGGCACTTCTCTTACTCTGAAGCATCACTTGCTACCTGCTCGGTGCAGGTCCGGTTAGCAGGAGCTGCGCTCTCTCCCCGTGCTCCCTCTGGTGCACAGGCAGCGAGAATCGTGCTGAGCGCGGTGTCCCCAGGCTGCACCCTGGATGCAGCAGCACTAACAGGCCTTTGGGCTAAGTCCGCAAGCGCAATTAAATATCGGCTCAGCTTCTGCATCACAGGCTGTTCCCAAGCTGAGCTCAGCCGTGTGGGACCCCACGGCACCTCCACAGCTCGAGCTGGCCCCGGGGCCACCGGTCGCCCTTCCTGCAGCAGCACAGACCTCTCGCAGCGGGCGGCCGGCTCTGCTGCTTCTCTTTGCAGCCACCTCTGAAGGCAATTCCCTCACCCTGCTCCTGAGCACGTCTCCAGCCCCCTGTTCCAGCTCTCCTTGTAAAAACAGGCCCCAGCACCTGCACAGACACTTGGTGGGGCTGAGCACAGGAGCTGCGTGAGAAGAAAAATGTGTGTTGCAGCTGCAGAGTCATGGAAATGTACTGACAGCGTTGGGGAGTGGTGCATCCCGGGGCACTTTCAGCACAAGGACAGTTTCTCTTGCAAACAACTCCAGTCTTGCCACAGGAATGAGCTCCGGGCTTGCCCACGGCAGCAGCACCGCGGGCTGAGCAGGGGCAGGGGCTGAGCTCCAGCACCGGCACCCAGCGCATCGCGGCCAGGAGGCGACTGCGTTTACCAGGAGCATGATGTGAAACCAGTACCCAGCACTTTGGGCATGTGAAATTAGTACCCAGCTCTTCCTGGGGTACTTGTGTGGGAACAGAGGGTGATTTGGGGGTGCTGGGGTACCTGGTATCGGATGCCATGAACTCCCCAGCTGGTCTCTTCTCATTGCACAGTGTGGCCGGAGCTGCCAGCGTGTTGCAATGACTCAGGATCTCCTCCAAGTGCCAGAGTCCAGCACCAGGTGAATTCTGTCCCTGGCACACCTCCCTGGCCACTGGAAATAAAACAGGAGCACCTCAGCTGGCTAAAATGCACATGGGGAATATCTCTCCATGAAACAGTTTCTCTCTCTCTGTTTCCTCCGTTATTGATTAATGCCTCTTAATGACTCCAGCTAAAAAAATCTTGTAGTTGCCGCCTGTCACGGAAGATCAATGGAGCAGCATTAGCAAGAGATATAGAGGCAAACTGTCCCGGGCGAGTTCTCTGCAAAAGCCATCTCTGGGAGCGGCACCGCCACCTGCTCAATCAATAGTTCATCATGACCTCTCTCTCTCGCTTGCTTTTCTTCCCCTTGAGCTAGCTGGGCAGCAAAGGCTGCTCCAAGCTTGCACAAGAACTAGATTATAACTATCCCGATTGATCTGATATGTAAAGAATAGAGGGACCTGATAAGCCAGCTGTCTGCACTGGAAAAACTCAAGTGGCTGCACAGATGGGGTCAGACTCTCATTAATTCCTGGATGCTCGAGACCCCGCTCACGCGACGCGTGAAACCTGTACCGCAGTGCTGGGGGGAGTCAATTACTCATGACAAATCCAATCTGACTCATCCCCGGACGTTTCCCAGTCAGCTGCCTGTGCTGCGGGGGCCTTTTCACCATTAGAGCCACCCTGCCCTGTCCCCCCCTGGCCCAGCACCCTTTTTGTGATACCTCCCTGTTTTTCCTATTTCCCTTTCTCCAGAAATCGCGGTACTCGGTGTGTGGGGAGGAGGGGGGAGCCCTTTGCTGCTCCCACCACCAGCCCATGCCGTAAGATGCCGTGGGGAGCGGGTGTGTGTCCCTGGTGAAGCTTGGCCGTGCCTGGGGGTCCTGGGCAGGGCGGGTGCGAGGGGTCTCCTTTGCTCGGGCAGAAAACCCTGTCCTGGCTCTGGCAGCGACAGGAGCGCTCTGGCTCGCCGCGGGGATCCATGCGGAGGGGCTGGGGGCTGGCAGGGGCTGTCTGTGGGCACGCCGAGGGAGGAATCCCCTGCGTTGTGTCTCTTAGTACTAAGGCGTGACGATGAATTACTAAGCCTGTGCAGGGATCTGCTTGCTCAGCCTCCTTGTCCCTGCTCCTTTGCAAGCTCCTTTTCCTCCTCAGCTGGGAAGAGCCCGTGGTTGGCGCATGACAGAAATCCTAATGAGAGCGGCTCCCTTTGCAGAGCTGCTGGGCTCCCGGCCACAGTCAGCAAAACCTCTGCCTTTAAGCCTCTGCCTTTAAGCCCGCAGAGCCCTTGGGCTGCCCCCCTTGCACCCCACAGGGCTCTTGGTGAGGGACAGGGACACCCCTGGGGTATCCCCAGCCCAAGGGGCTGGCGGCGGATGGAGGGTGAGACCCCCAAACCATCCCCAGCAAGTCAGGAGCTCTGCGGGGGATACACGTCTGGCCCAAAGCACACGAGGAACCCCCGCAGCCCCAGCTTTCCCCCCTCTCTAATTCCGGAGCCCTTAATTACAAGTAGCAAGGGTTTGGAGAGGAAGCGGAGGGGGTGGGCACAGGACAGATTGGAGGGAAGATTGTGCTGGGGGTGGCAGGGCTGTCAAGCCAGAAACACAAGAGCTGATTAGCATTTCTAATTATACTGGCTGCGCCCAGCCCCATCAAGGCCTGTCAGAGGCAGCTGATGGGTGCGCGGAGCCAGCTGTGGATGCTGCACAGAGAGCACCCGCAATCAGCCTCACATCCTTAAAGGATGCACAGAAAGGAGCGTTAGAGCCTGGGTCCGTCACCTCCTGAGCTGCAGCAGCACCTGGGAATGTCGGGCACCATCGCACGCCCTGGGGCAGGAATCCCTCCGAATCGCGGCCATGCGGTGATCCTGGCGGTGCTGCTTGGATTGGGGAGAGCGTGGGGCGGGGAGCGTGTGTCCCTATTTCGGTTCTGGGTCCTGCACCCCCTGCCGAGCAGCAGCTGTGGCCACTGTGGGTGACGGCATCTGGCCATGCTGTCCCCAGCTGTCACCCACCACTGACATCCCCCCTGAGGAAGGTGGGTGGCAAAGGATGCTCGGGAGGGGACAAAGGGACAGGTGGGTTGAAGGTCCTTGCGCACAAGTCAGGGCTGCTCAGTACTTTGCTGTTAGCACCAGCTGGCAAGAGAATTTATTCAGTATTGAATAACATTATCATGTAATTGGGCAAATATTACGGGCCAGCGAATGACCGTTACAAGGCTGTGGGTGCCCTGAGAGCTCCCGTGTCCCCAGGACGCAGCGCTCTTGGGGACGTGCCCGCAGAGCCACCACATGGCTGGGAAGTGATCAGAGGCCAGCGCGCGGGTTTAGCAGAGATTAGCTGGGCTTTCCTGGGCCGAGTGACCCGGGAGAAACTGAAGTGACTTAATCAAGGGAACGAGAGAAGACTCCCAGGGAGGAGATCAGCATCGGCTGCTTTCGGCATCTTCTGGATGCTGGCAGCTCCTTGGGGACCACTGTCCCCACCTCCCCGCCACATGGAGCAGCTATGGGTGCCTGCCTGCTGCCGGGAGCCTGGCCTGGCACTGCTGGGGGATTTTTGGGAAGGAGAGAGACCCCCTGCACAGGGCAGCCCAGGCTGTGGGAGCAGGGTGGCAACTCTGGTCGTCCACGTGCCCGGGATATAAAGGGGAGACAGGCACACAGGGAGAGATCCCGCTGCCCTTGTGCGTTGAATATAAGATATAATCACACCTGCAGAATTTTTATTACTCTTTTGATTGGATTAATTAATCATTCAGTGATAACTGCTCATTAGGCATTCCAACGATCAATACTAATCACTTAATTACTTGGCATATTACAGCTCGGAAAGGTCTGCTCATTCCTAATTAGATTCTCTGGACAATCCACCCCTGAACATCGCAGAGCCCCACAGCAGAGATCCATGGCACTTCAAGCCTCTCTCAGCTTTGGCCCAGGCATGTCGTTTCCCATCTCTGATGAGCGTGAAAATAACCATCTTCAGGTTGAGAGGGAAATAAGGAATTTATTGTTGCTTGAGCAGAGGAGCTATTTTCCTGTAGCTGCGAAGCAAAGCAGCATGTTGTAGCATCCTCCTCCTCCTCCCTCCTCATCCTCACAGCTGCCTCAGCTACCAGGCACCCAGCAGTGCGTCTTCCTGTCCCCACCGTTTTTTAAATTACCAACCCCAACAGGAAAAAAAAAATAAAATCACAAAGGCTGTCTCTTTTATTGGGCTAATTAAAACTAAAAATAAACTGTGTAAGCTCCAGAGAACCATCCTGGCTTCAGGAGGATGTAAAAACCTGCACGGAGGAGAGCTGCAGGCAGACAAGGCGATGTTAACCCGGCCCGTTACTGAAGCAACGCCGCGGGCAATGTCTGCTCGTCGAGGCGAGCGTGGAGGTCACGGCGCTGCACTGGCTTTGTGCAGCAAGGATCTCCTTGATATTAAAAGAAGGCAGCAAACAAGCCACAGGATTTGGGGTGTTTTGGTGCAAATCTGTTGTGATGCTCATTATTTATAGTAGCTGATCAGATAGGGCCAGCAAAGGCTTTTGCTAGTTAGTCCTCAGGCACCCGATGCTTGACAACGAGTAGGAACCACTGGGTATGATGCGACGAGCTTGTTTTCAAAGGTCATTCTGAGCCAAATTCAAATGGAAGGAAGCAATCTGAACCATGAAAAGGGGACAAATGGATAATCTGAAGATTTACTAATAGCGAGCGAGGAATTATCTTAACAATGGCCCCATGACTGACCCTACCAGACCATTTTGCATCATATTTTTGTCTCCCCCTTGCTCTAGCAGCCCCCCTGGATGAAAGGCTGTCCCTGGCCTGTCTGCTCGCTGCCTGACACAAAGCAGCCCCTGTTTCGCCTGGAGGTTTCCCTGCCCAGACGCAATGCAAACAGGGACACAGGCACTGCTGCTCGGGTTTAAGATTCAGGAGGGAGACAGCGGGGAAGGGAGCGAGCGGGAGCGATGCCGGGGGGACACACAGCCCCGCTGTCTCCCTCCTGAATCTGAAACCCGAGCAGCAGTGTCTGTGTCCCTGTTTGCCTTGCGGAGGAACCCCGCTGCAGCTCACCCGAAATCGCTTTAAATAAAACCCGAGCTGCTGTGAGCGCTGCGGGGGGATCAGCATCTCCATGAACCCCCCGAACCGGGCCGGGGACCCCCCGGGCGGTGGGGTGAGCCTGGGGTTGGGACTCCCGGGTGGGTTTTACCCCCGAGGCCGGTGTGGTGGGGGCTGATGCCGTACCGGGCGGCCGCCCCCCGCCTCCCCGAGCTGCGGCGGAGCTGATGCGCCGCCCCCGCCGCGCCGAGCCGGGCGGAGCCGCGCTGAGCCCCGCCGGGCCGGGCCGGGCCGGGCGCTGCGGCGGAGCGAGCGGGCGGCGAGGGCTCGGGCCGCCCCCTCCGGCCCCCCCCGGCTCTCCCCCGGCGGCGAGGCGGGGGCCGCGGCCGCCCCGGCCATGCCCCCCGGTGCTTGAGGCCCGCGGCCGCGGGGCGCCCGCAGCATGCGGAGGATCCGGCGGCTGGTGCATCTGGTGCTGTTCTGCCCCCTCTCTAAGGGCCTGCAGGTACCGGGGGGATGCGCCGGGTCGGGGGGGCTGCTCGGTGATGCCCGTCTCTGCATCCCGGCACCGGCCGTGCACAAAGGGACGCTCCGCTGCGGTTCCCCCGCTGGCCGGTGCAAGGGGCTGGGGAGCCGGGGATCGGCACCGGGAGGACCTGGATCGGCACCGGGAGGACCTGGATCGGCACCGGAGGAACCCGGACCGGCCCCGGGGGAGCCCGGACCGGCCCCGGGAGCCGCAGGCGGTTGCATAACCGCGCTCTGCGGTGCTGGGGGAGCCGCACCGGCCGCGGAGCGCCGGGGCAGCCCATCCCTCAGCCGTGAATGAAGAAGCCGATGAAGCAGCTCTGGGCAGGGATGACTTCTTCCCTCGCTTTCTTTCTTTTCTTTTCCTTTCTTTTCTTTTATTTTTTTTCTTCCCCACTTCCCATCCCTGAATTTCTAGGGGGTTGGTGGGAACCCATCTCGGTGCTCCTGGGACCCGGCGGTGGTGGGGCTGGGGATGCTGGCATGGGTGTTTTCTCTGCAGTCATGGGATGAGAAACCCTGACTGACAAAGGTCCTGGACCAGAAAGGTTATCCTGGCTGGAGAGAAAAAGGAGGGACACAGGAGGGTGGCTCTGTGTGTCCCCAGGACAGTCAAGAGCCAGATGGATGCTGTGGCTCCACTCCCAGGGAAAATGGGCTTTTGGCTGCTGAGCTGCCGTGCAGGTTGTCTTCTTGCAAGACAAAAGGGCTGAGGAACAGTTGTGTGGGGCCACGGGGGTGGGCAGGGGCTGGGGACTGGGTCTGGCAAGGAGGGCCAAGCCGGGTGCATTGGGCAGAGGGCGGGTGGGAGCCGGGGGTAGTAGCCCTTGCGCCAGGATACACCTGGGAGGGGGTGACAGTCACACCAGCTGCCCCTGGGAGCATGCCAGCCCTGGCACAGTCCCCACCGCTGCGACCCACTGTGAAACAACCCCCCTGTGTTCCCAGGGCACTGCAGGGGAGCAGCAGGGGTGGAGCGGGATTTTGTGATGCTGCATCCATTTTGCCTTTGAACAGTTGTGACCCAAAGTCCCTTCCAGGTCCCCCAGAGTCACCGTAAAACTAAACACAGCCACTCACTCAAGCGAAGGGTAACAGGCTGTGGTGCTGGCTGCTGCTGAGGTGGTGGGCAGGGAAGTCCCCGTGCCTTGAGACTGAGCCCCTGGAAGAAACCTTAGCACCAGACATGAATCCAAAATATTACCAAAGCCCAGTGGAAGCTTTTGTTTCAATGCATCCCCCACCTCCACGTTTCTCTCCATCATTTAGAGGGACAATGAAGCCAGCGCTCCCAATGCCGTGCTCAGATCTCAGTCCTGACCCCTCTTCTGCCCCAGGAATGTGATGAATTCTAGGTCTGAATAAGCAAAAAAGGACATTTTGGCCATTCCAGGGCTTTGCTGTCCCAAGACATGTCTCTGGTGGGAAGTCCATGGAAAGAGTCCCTTTGCCGAGGCAGGGGGCCTGGTGGGTCACGTACCCTCCACTGGGCAGTTTTTGGGGGGCTGCGGTACTGGAGAGGATCTCATGGTTTGTCTCTGACTTCAGACCTGAGCTGCTTTTCAGCTCCCAGGAGCAGCCATGGATCCTGTGTCTTTGCCGTGTCCTCGCTGTGGTCGGACTCTCTTTAACGGGCGTTAATGAGCGGTTCCACTGCTTGATGGGCAAAACAGGCATCTTGGCCCACTTCACACTTTGGCATTTCAAATTAACATGCAAGATGTTAATCCTTGCACAAGGAGAGAGGAGGGTTTGGAGGGGGCCACTGGCCAAGGGCTCTCTTAGCCTGGCGTGAAGCAGGAAATATCTATAGAAACCAAAGGGAATGAGGTGTTGGATGCAAGGATCAGCTCCCTGCCCTTAGGAACTGCTGGGGATCCGCGCTGTGTTACACGGGTCAGGTAAACAACCTGTATCGCAGGGAGGCCAGATGGCAGCAGCGCTGCCGCTTGCGGGGTCAGAGGGGAAGAAACGAAGCCAGCAAAACAAAATCATGCTGCGAGCCTCCGAGCCGCTTGCACCGAGTGTTATCCATGCGCTTCCAGGTTTGTTACTCACTCGCTGCCACGCGGGAGCTGGCAGCAGCTGCCTCCTGTGCAGGAGGGTCTCCCCGGGCAGGAGCAGAAGCTCTGGCAGCCCGAGCGGTGAGTCCTGGGGTTGCAGAGGGCAGCGGCTCAGCCCTGGCGCTGGCGGCAGAGCGGGCATGGGGACGCGTGGCAGCCGGCTCCTCACAGCCCAGTGCTGTCATCTCCCTGCTTTTAGGGAATGTTAAGTGACCTACTTGCAGCAGGAGTTGCATAATAGGCTGGTGAATGTATATTAAAAAAATAAGCTGAAGGTTTCACCAGTGCTCGAGTTGGTTTGTATAAAAGAAGTTGGTCTTGTCCAGTAGCCCCGGCCTTCACGAGCATTTTCTTTTCCTTCCAGAGTCGCCTCCCGGGCATCAAGGTGAAATACCTGCTGGTGGTGTGGCTGGGCATCTTCGTGGGCAGCTGGGTGGCGTACATGCATTACTCGTCCTACTCCGAGCTCTGCCGCGGCCACGTCTGCCGGATGATAATCGTGAGTGGCGGCCAATGCTGGTCCTGCTTTGGGGTACTGGGGTGAGCGGGGCTGTGGGAACCCCATTTCCAGCCCCCCGAGCCCTGTGCGGTGCTTTGCACCCTGCACAGGAGCTGGGACAAGGAGCCCTCCTGGCAGCAGCGTCCCCGGTGTCACACGGAGCGGGAGAGGTGACCTTATCCTGCCAGGGTGACGGCAAAACCATTTAATCAGATGTTGGAGGGAAGCCGGCCAGGGCAGACCAGGCAAACATGGGCAGATTAACGTCTGTGGAGATGAAGTTGCAATGTCAGAGCAGGATCTGCGGGCAGGGAGAGCATCGCGCCAGCCCCCCCCGAGCTCCGCAGAGGAAAAGGGGAGCAGCCACTCCGTGGGTACCTAATGATGTGCCTTAAAGGGAGCACCAGCCTGCACCAAGAGCTGAGCCCTCATGGGAGCTTGGCTCGGTGTGTTTATCCATGCCTGGGGTTTGCAGGAGAGTGCAGCTTGCACCCCACAGCATCCATGGGACCCCCAGGACTGCTGTGTGTGCCCCATGGCAGGGGGGACAGGTCACCTGCCCAGGCGAGGAGGGGGACGCCAGGCTCTGGCTGAGAACACCTCTTTCATCAATCTTTCAGCAGGGAAGGGAGGCAGGAATTGCCATAACAACAGCGACGATCGTTTAATTTGATTTTCTGCATGACTCTGACCACGGGGTCTCAGACGCTGATTCCTGCTCTGAGCTCGGGGTTTAAGATGCCGTGTCTGGTTGTGTCCCCTGCGAACAGGTCTAGGGGTTAATTCCCATCCATGTTGGGAGGAAAAAAAAAAAAAAAGAAGGGAAGATGCAGTGAATTCCTGCAGCTCCTGTTTCCAGTCCTGAGGCTGTTGTGCCTGGCAGAGCTGCCGCCTCTCCTGCCCAGGGATGTCTCCAGCTCATCCAGCCACCCCGACTGCACATCAGAGCCACGTTCTGTCCCTGTTCCCACCATCCCCTGGACTGGGGCCACCCCAGTTCACAGCGGGGTCTGCTGTTCTGCTGAGCAGCCTGAGCATCCTCATCCTCACCCAGCTCCGCGCTGGCCTCTCCTCCATCCCAGCAGCTCCTCAGCCCCTGGGCTTGCGGCAGCAGCACCCGGGAGCAAATCCCCTGCGGTGCCTCCAGCAGCACGGGGGGTCCCTGCCATCCCCGTCCCACCTTGCGTGAAGCACTTACTCAGGAAAACGGGGAGCTGCCCCCACTGAGCTCCTCTCTCTGCCTCCCCAGTGCGACCAGTACAAGAAAGGAATCATTTCTGGCTCCACGTGCAAAGACCTGTGTGAGGAACGCAGCCTCCACTTCCAGCACTGCCTCTCCTCCTCTCCCACCCAGCAGGTAGGTCTCCCCACATTGCTGGGGGTGGGTGAGAGCATCAAAGATGGGAAATGTCCTCCTCCACCCGCCCGCACATCTGTTCCTCACCCCATCCCCGGTACCCATCCCAAACCCAACCAGAAACCAGTTCTCTGCGCTTGCTGTTGTTTTCCACTGTGTCCCCTCTCCTTGGCTGTAGGTTTACAGCGGACTCTGGAGGGAGACAGAGGTGATCATCAAATGCGGCATCGAAGAAGCCTTCAAGGCAGACAGCCACCCAGCCTCGGTGCCCAGGAGGGACGTGGTCCTCTTTGACAAACCGACACGGGGGACGTCGATGGACGAGTTCAAAGAAATGCTCCTGAACTTCCTCAAGGTCAGTGCGGAGGGTCCCTCCGGGATCTCGCGGGCCTGGGATGCCACTTGTGATTCAGAAACATCTAAAATGTGTCTTCCCTTTAAACAAGAGCTCCTCCGGCTCACACTCCATCAGCTGGTAGCCGGGCAGGGCTCCTTACCCTTAACACAGAGCAAGTGCTGAATTAGCCAAGAAAAAAACCTCCATTCTCACCCAGGAGTTCTTATTTGCAAGACCTGGTTCTAGAGCTGCCCCAAGACTGGTAAAATTCTGCTGGAGCTGAATTTAGAGCCATACACTATGGGACAGCACCGAATTTGCTCGAGCACGGTGGCTGTTTCCTCCTCTCCCAAGCTCAGGGTTTGATTCTCCAGTTCGGTTTCACGATCCTGAGCTCAGGTTTTGATTCTCCAGTTCGGTTTCACGATCCTGAACTCAGGTTTTGATTCTCCAGTTCGGTTTCGCGATCCTGAGCCCAAGCACAGGGAGCCGCAAGGGTCTGATGCCACTTCTTTTTCTGTTCACAGTCCAACCTGGGAGATCAGCCTTCTCTGGCAGCCTTGGTGAGCCGGATCATCGCCATGGCAGATGTGAACCGGGATGGCAAAGTGTCTTTAGCAGAGGCCAAATCCATCTGGGCGCTACTTCAGCTCAACGAGTTTCTTCTCATGCTCTCCTTGCATGAGAAAGAGCACACGTCCAAGCTGCTGGGGCACTGCGGGGACCTCTACGTCACTGAGAAGATCCCCCACACCTCGCTCTATGGAGTGGATGTCCCAGATTTCCTCCAGTCGCTGCTGCCTTCAGTTGTCCATCAACTCATCCACCAGTGGTCTGCACCAGCCTGGCCCCGGCGGGCCAAGATCTCCATCGGCCTTCTGGAGTTCGTGGAGGAGATATTCCACGGGACCTACGGGAACTTCTACATCTGCGAGACCAGCTTGAAGAACGTGGGCTACAACGACAAATACGACTTCAAAATGGTCAACCTGAGGAAGGTGGCGACGGAGATGACAATCCGAGGTTTCCTCAAGGGCCGTCACTGTGAGCAGAACGTGGACTGCACCTACGGGAAGGACTGCATGGCCACGTGCGACAAGCTCCTGAAGCAGTGCAAGAGCGAGATGGTGCAGCCCAACCTGGCCAAGGTCTGCGGGCTGCTGCAGGACTACCTGCTGTACGGGGCGCCGCTGGAGCTGAAGGACGAGCTGCAGAAGCAGCTCCGAACTTGCATGACCCTCAGCGGGCTGGCCAGCCAGATGGAAGTGCACCACTCCCTCGTGCTGAACAACCTCAAGACCTTGCTCTGGAAGAAGATCTCAAACACCAAATATTCCTAACGGGGGGAAAGCACCGCCCCGGAGTTTAGAACCCGCAATCTTGGAGTGAAGTCCAAGAGTTGAAGGTCTGTTTCTCCATCATCTCCCCCATGGGAAAAAATACACCTTACACAGGGAGTTCAGCTTCTCCTTCATGGAAAACCAAGCATCATGACTTCCACCGCCCAGCAGAATCATCGGTACAGTCGGCAAGAGCGTGCTGCAGAGCTAGGGCACCGGGAGCCGGGCTGGACGGGCTGGGGGGAGAAGATGCCACGGGGAGCGCTAAGGAAGCGGAGCCCAGCTGCACACGTCTGACCGGTCCTGGGTTAACAGGGGAGCAGCGCAGAGCGATGAGAATGAATCATTCATGCTGTACTTGTCACATCTTCTTTTGATGAACATCTCTGATGTAAATAAATCGCTTTTACGTGAATCACACCAGTACATCAATAGCGCAACAGCAGCCTTTTAAGTACCAGCTTGTTTGTGATCTAAAAAGGAGGAGAAAAGGTAGATTTCCCTATTGAAATGTCTCTCCTTAAGTGTCTGAGTCATCCCGCCATCAGATCCAGCTGTAGCTTAGGAAGCGGATAAGCTGTTTTTTCCACAGCGGAGAATCCTGGCAGATCTTTGATTCCTTTTCCAAGTGCCTGACCCCAGACAGTGACGGGATGTGATGCGATGGCTGGTGTGAGGTTCTCACCCGGCTGCTCCTGCCCACGGGCTGAAATCGGCAGCTCACGCTGTTCCCTCGCACGTGTCAGCTTTGGCAGCATCTGAAGCCAAGAATAGCTTAAAGGAAAAGGGCTAAACACAAACAATTCCGACCAGTTCACGTAGGTGCTCCGTGTGTTACTTCCCACAATACTCAGTGCAGGGATAAGCCAACCTCTTGATTTAATTCTCCTAAAACTAAGCTGGGCTTGCGCTGCAGAGGTCAGGAGATTAGTACAAGAATAATCCAGTGCTTCTCCCATTATTAAAAATGAATTTCCAGACAAGCTTTCAGCAGGTTTCAAGTCATTTGTTTGGCTGCGTACACACTACCAAGGTCTCTAACTACAGTCTGTTTCCTTTAAAAGCTCAATTATAGCAACCTTTCAAAACCGGGGTAGAGAGGCCGAGTTTATGTAAACTACCCCACGCTCGCTCTGTTCCCAGCACAATCGTACTCCTGCTGCTGGACCATATGTCGACGCTCCTGCCAACAGTTGCTTAGTGAAGCGGAGCGTATATCTGAAGTACAATCACCAAGAAAAAAACCACATCTGACAGTATATATAGCCTGGGAAGGCAATCGGTGGTGTCCTGGCTGCAAGTTCATGAGCCCTTGGGAGGAGAGATATTGGTCTTTCCCTCTGTTAGTTCTATAGGATCATCGTTACCTCTTGGTGTTATTTATGGAGGAAATGTTTCAGTGTCAACAGGGCTCTAAATCGACGCAAAGCTTCCCAAAGAGGAGTTGCCTTCCCAGCGTAATTCATCTGCGGGAAGGTTGAGCATTTGTCACATTTGTTGTTTGAAGGGCAGCGAATTCCTCAGCCGCTCAAAGTCACTCTGAATTTAGTAAAAATAGTGCAAAGGTGGCCAAGGTCCCACCTCTGGGTGCTGCACCGGTGGGTGCAAGTTCACCTGTACTGAGGACTGGATTTAGTGGAATTTGGTAAGGCAGCTTCATGCAGCCACCCCAGCTCCCCATCTATTGTCCTGCATTCCCATGGCAACCAGCTCCACTGAGTAATTTTCTCCTGCTATTAGAAAAAAAGGAACCCAACAACCACACCAAATCCTCTCCTCAGATTTTCAGGAAAGCCATTTTTCAAACCCTCCCCAGTGTTTGAAATTTCCTAGGAAATTTTGTCAGAAAGTGGCATTCCCACCCCATGCGATCCTCAGCGCAGCGCAGCCCCTTTGTGCCACGCAGGGACAGAGGTGAGCAGCGAGACTTCTACCTTCTGGTGTTTAAAGGAAAAATGCAGCCCAGTTCTCATGTCCACAAATAAAAAGTCTAAAATACTAGACTGGTTAAAAATCAGTATTACTTGGGGTGCTACAAATACACAAGCATAATCATTTCAGACTTGTAGGTGGCATCTTTATTTAGTTTTTTTTAAGAAATCCTTCTTAACCATGTAGAGAAAACAGAGACTGAAACAGCAGTGCTTTAAAAAATGGCTGGGAAACCAGCATATGAGCTGACTGGGAGAAGGGCGACAACTCGTACGGCTGCTCCACAGGAGCGCAAGCAAAGCAGAGTGGACACTGGGAGCAGAACAGCTGTAATTTTTTTTAAACAGACATTTGAGTCCACAGGTTGCAGCAGACAGAACTGCCAGCAGCGCTTTGGACCCATGGATGGGAAAACATGAAGTTTTAGGAATCTGCAGATCTTCAAATGCAGACGCTGCCATTTCTTTTGCCACAGCCAGGTTTGCTAGAAATTCTGTAACTCCAGGCGTGATCTGCAAATACAAAACGGCCCAGGATGTTAGACAATGTCAAATTAAAGCTAGTAATAAATGTCAATACTAAGCAGCTAATTAATCCATACCACCCAGCCTCGCACTGTTCACCATGCTGAGGATCTGAGCTGAGGCACCGCAGCGCGTCGGGACAGAGAATTACTTTTAATTTCAGAGGCTACATTTTCAGCTAATTGAAGAATCGCATCAGGTTTGTCTTGGGACCATCCGAAGATTTTTCACATCCCAGAGCAGAAAAAAAAAGCTTCATAAAATGAAACCAAATTTTAGAGGAGTCATCAGCTGGGCTCAGTGATGATGATTCAGAGAATCTTTGGAAATAGGGATAATTTAACAGCACAATAGCTGGACCCTGCTCTTGGTTTCTCTTTCACTCTCAGGCTCCCTAAATATCCAAGGCGAGTTTGCCAACCTCAGTGCAGAGAAACTATTAATAGTGCAAAGAGAGAATAGTGTTCACGGCCATGACATAAACCAGTTCTAAACGGTGAAGGGCTAGGTTAATGTGCAGGAAGATTTTTAATTTCTCTCCAAGTCACTTTAATACAAAATATTCATATTTTCCACAGCTGAAAGCCAGATAATTTTTTCAGTAAAGCAGTATTCATAGCCTGGGATTGCTGCTCAGCCTTGGGTAGATGGTTAGCAGCAAATGCTATTAGGAAAATTTTAATAGCTATCCTGTGCCTCACACATAAAGTTCTAAAGAGACACTCATTAGGCACTCACCACCTCTACAGGACCCTTGATGCGAGTCAAATCTGATGAAATAACTCAAATATGTATTTTAGGGTTAAAAGCAGTCAGGAAATTTAAATGGAAGAGTCACATCTTAAGACCTTCTTTGCATAACCACATCCCCAACCACCTCATTAACATTCTTTTCCAAAGCCACCGCTGCTGGGCAGTGACTTTTCCCAATTAAATGGCTCGTTTTGCAGCCAGCAGCTCCTCCCGTGGCTAGTGGCACCTCTGGCCCTCGTAATGCCCATTTAATGAGGACATTTTCCCCCATTTAGCACTGCCAGATTTTGTCAAGCTATTAGCCGCTGCAAAGCCTCTCAGAGTCTCACCCACTGCCCATGTGTAGCCAGAGCTTTTCTCACCACTTATCATGCGAGCACAAAACCACAGCAGAAACCAACTAAAAAAAAAAAAAACCCAACACATTGTGCTCAATTTTTGCTTTTTGGCTGCTGCATTACCAGGTAGAACATGCACAAGGAAGCCAGAGCTCGTCTTGGGAAAGAGGGCAAAGCTGCACCTACCTAAAGGTATTTAGAAGGACTTTAAAAAGACTTCAGGTTTTAGCATTAATTTTTGGATTGTATTACCAAAAATCAATCTTTTTATTTCTTTCTTCGTCATGCCTAAGACACAATCGTGTTACCTTGCACATCTGTGACATGGACATTTTTTTTCAGCAGCATTTTGTGTCAGACTGCAGCACTACAAGAGTCTGCTTTGATAATCTCAGGCACATGAGAGTGTAAACTCTTGATAAAAGTGTCTTGTTCTGACAGCTGCCCCTAAAAGGATGCACTTGAGGAGCGGAGAAGGGCAGTTTGAGCGAAATAAAGTTAACCAGGTTTTTTTATGGTTCCTTACAAAATTACTGCATTAGCAAAACAGACAAACCTGAAAGTGCTCCACCTAAAGTACAGGTCTGTCAGCAAAGATGAAAAAATACTGAATTTGAGGTTATTTCTGCAAGTATGCACTAGTAGCTTCTTTTTAAAACATTTTGTTTGTTTGTCCATGTCCCACAAGAAACCAGGACAAGATGTACCAACCCAAGGACTTCTGTCCAGACACTGTTTTGGTAACATTGAGGTTTAGTATTTTTCCAAGAAATGACATTAATACCCACCTTCAACATTTGAAGCGAGTTCCAGAACTCAGTCCTGTTCTCGAAAGTAACTCTGAGAAAGAGAAAGAAATTCAGTTTGGCATTTTTTGGGGAAGGAGGGTTGGACTTTTGTTTGTTTTTTTTCCCCCTCCCAGAAGCACACATGGTTATAAAGCCACATTTCAAAGGTTTCCGATTGCACTTTCTGGTCAAACTTACTCAGCACGCTTGGAAGTCAAGATGATGTTGGCTGAGTGTTTTATTCATGTTAGGAACAGGGTTCAATTTTCTCCATATGTGAAATCCCCACCCAACTGTTTCTAGATCATGCCAGTACTTTGGAAACAACAAACTTAAGTGCCTGTTTCCCCCATCTAATCCACTCCCAAACGCAATTCTTTAGATCTATAAAATGCTAAACCCTGCAAAACTCAAGAGGTGCCCTTTCACAGACAGAAATAAAGGATGTCTTGCAGGCCATGAAGGATTGTTGAAGGCAAAAATCGAATTCAAGAACAGAGCTGTCACTTCCATTTGTCCTTGCAGAATAAAAGGAAGGACCTTCCCCTGATGCAGTTAAAATTGGCATAATTTTAACTGCTTTTCAAAGGAATTTTGCTTCATCTTCTGCTGATTCTCTACAGAAAGCAGTAAACATGGAAACAATGTCAAGCTACTAATGTCTGAGCACTTAAAAGTTTCAGGCACAGGAAGCCCCTTCATCTCTGACCCCTAATGATATTAACATGTCAGGAGAGCAAATCTCCAAGGACTAAGGACTATTAGAATAAAGAATACTGGAGGTTTGCCGTTCCTCCATAACAACAAAAGATGTGACCAACAAGAAACTCAAATTAGCTTTTAACGTAATTCTATCCATCCTTTACGATTAAAGATTAACATTAAAGGAAAGAAACAGGAAAAGCAAGAAAAAATTGTCAGGTTGCTCATCATTCCTGCGTGCTCACAGGTTTTGGAGCGCTAGGAAAGACGAAGCCTCTTCCTCTCTGCCACCCAATGACACAGACGTGGCACTGCAGCCACATCTGCAACACGAGCTGGGGCATGAGCTGTTCCGCAGGGAAGCAGCATCAGTGCTGCTCACCTCAGGGCTTGGAGACCTCCTGGCTCTGCCGCATCACACGGCTTTCTGGAAAAATAAAAATATAGAGCATTTATTTTACATAGACTCACTTCAAATCCTGGTTGTTAGCATATATACCCTACTACATAGAAATCTCACATTTAAGGCAATTTAAAAAAACAGGAAAGGCTTAGTTTATGAAGAGTCTCCTATTTATAAATGTCAGGCTATCAATCACTCTGAGTGCTCACGGGTGTCAGAACAAACGAGCGTAGAACATAGCCTGTCTCTCTCTGCCACCTAATGACACAAAGATGCCACAGCAGCCACCTTTGCAACGCCTGTGGCAGGCTGAAAAAACCTGCAAAGACCGAAAAAGGTGATATTTACAGGTATTTATGCAAACAAGATTACATCACCTCGTCAGAAAGTAGTATTACAAAGGTATTGGGTGCATGTGTAGATACTAAATGTAACACACCACTTAGTTAATAAGATGCCCGAAACTCACTTGGGCAGCCTTTGTGTTAATCACCACTTACCCTTGATTTTTCCAGACACACAATCTTTCTCACGTCACCTTTTGTCTTGTGCCAGGCTGAAGAAAGACAAATAAAGGAAGAAGGCAGTTAAGAACAAACGAGTGTTTAGCTGAGAGCATAGCCACCTTCCTTGTGAACTGCACCACTTCACAGAAAACCAGATTAAAACCTAAGAAAAAACCCCCAACAGATAATAAAACATAATAAATAGTATAAATATATAAAATATATAATTATTATATAAATAATAAATTTAAATTTGCTTAATAGATTTAGTTTAGTTACACCAATCTTTAAAACTTTTTTTTTTAAATCTGAGAAGGTGGCAGCCCTTAATTTTCACCCCTCCTTCACCAGAACCGCATCTTTTTGCCTTTTTTACCTTAATCCTAGTACCTTCTTATACATCGGTTCATAATATACCAGCCGTGCGCTGAGCACGGAGCACAGGGCAGGGCCCAGGGGACCCGCGGGTCTCCCCCGGGCTGTGTCCGGCCATGCGGCCCGAGCGGGGCACATTTTGTCCCCTCTGAGGCCCAGAAACCTGCGGAGGGTGAGCACGCAAGGCTGGGGATGAAGCCTGGTTTTCCTGGGGCTCACCCAGCCCAGTAAGACCAGGAGAGCAGCACCTCCAGGCCGGACGCGGGGCACGCAGCGACCGCCTCCCGCCGCTCGCCCCGCAGAAAGGACAGGCGCGCGCCCGCCTTCCGCTTATATAGGGCGGGCGGACGGAAGCGCCGCGGGGACAATCCGCGCAGCGCGTTCGCGCCCGCGGGCGCCCCCTGCTGGGCGGGAGGACGCCGAGCAGGGAGCGGGCGGGGCCAGGACCGGGGACACGGGGTCAGGACAGGGGACAGGGATCCTTCGCCCAAACCTCTTCCCCAGGCTGGGCCTGGCCCCCAGCGCTGAGAGGCTGCCCTAAGCCTTCCCACGGAGACACAAAGCGCATTAGGAGCTGAGTTTCCCCTTTCGCAGCTGCACCCTGCAGGCACCTGCTCCCTGCGGTGGTGGCAGAAGTTGGACCCTGGAGCAAAGCAGGGACCCCTAAACCCATTGGCCAGACTCGCACCCCCTGCCCTGGACTGCGATGGCCCGCAGGTCCCCAGGCTGGGAACACCCTTCACTCCCCCATCCTGTGACCATAAACGTTCACCAGAGACTCCCCGTACCTTCCCCTTTCGCAAGGAAAGTAAGAAAAAGGATCACAGGGCTCTTTATTTGTCGTGTCAGGAAAAGGCACGAGATACAAGCGCTTTCAAGTGAGATCACAAGCTCAGGAACAGGAAGGCCACAGGACAGTGGCTCCTCCTTGCAACAGGGACAAACACAAGGACAGGAGCTGGGTCTGCCCTGGTTCCATCTCCCTTTGCATCACTCCCGACAATTTTATTTGAGCCAGAAACCCAGAGCAGCTGTGACCGTCACAGGATCTCGGCAGAACAGCAGAGCTGGGGGGTCTCTTCCACAACCAGCCCAGCTCTGCCCAAACTGAGTGCTCTGGGTGCTGGGCCAGTCCTGCAGCACGGCCTGTCCCCAGGGCTCTAGGTGCCCTCCGCTTTGCTCCGCAGCTCGTCAAAAACCTCGCTCTGCCTCCTCTTGTCCTTGGCACGGATGATGGTCATCCTGAAGAGCTTGCAGTAGAGCTCCATGGCGCTGGGGCTGTCGTCGTTCCCAGGGATGGGGTAGGTGATCAAGCAGGGGTTGCAGTTCGTGTCCACCACCCCCACCGTGGGGATGTTCATCTTGGCAGCATCCCGGATGGCCACATGGGGCTCGAAGACGTTGTTGAGGCTGCTGAGGAAGACGATGAGGTCGGGCAGGCGGACGCCGGAGCCGAACTGGATGTGTGCGTTGGTGAGCAGGCCGCCCTGCCAGTAGCGGGTGTGGGCGTACTCCCCGCACTCCCGCGCCGTGGTCTCGACCAGGTGGCAGAACTGGCGCTTGCGGCTGATGAAGAGGATGATGCCCTTGCGGTAGGCGACGTGGGCGGTGAAGTTGAGGGCCAGCTGGAGGTGCTGCATCGTCTGATCCAGGTCGATGATGTCCTGATCCAGGCGGCAGCCAAAGATGTAGGGCTCCATGAACCTGCGGGGACAGGGGGAGGGCGACACAAGGGGATGCGGGGACGGGGTGCTAAAGGCACTTGTGCAGGGCAGTAACTGTGCCCAGAGGGAAATGTGGGTCTGTGTAGGCAACTCCAGCCCCAGACCAATTTAGCGCAGCCCCCAAGAGCTTACACGGTCTGGGGAAACACTCCTGATGTCGACAAGCAGTGGGTCACGAAATGGTGTCACTCACCTATGCCGACAGCCCTTTTTGTGCCCCAGGTGCACGCGAGCATCGAAGAGATCTTTCAGGGAGAAGAGCTCCTTCACGTTGAAGAAGTCGGGGTGGCTGAGAGGCTCGGTCAGCAGCTTGTCATCCACAGCTGAGAGGAGGGGAAAAAATAAATCAATCCATAAATCACCGCTCCCCCTTGTTGTGTCTGCAGGGGATGGGCTGGGACTGGAGAAAGGGTCACTTGACATGGTGACAGCAGCAAGGACATCGCTCGTCGCCGGGCCCGGGTGCCGGGGTGCAGGTCCCCGGTTCGGGGGTCCCCCCGTTCCCCGGGGCAGGAGCACTCACCGCGGGGCCGGGCCGCTGCCGCCGGGGCCGGGCCGGTGCTGTAGAGCCGCGGGGCTGCTGCGCGGAGAGAAACACGGGGATCACACGGGCCGGGCCGGGCTGTGCGGGGCACGACCCGCTCACCTGCCCGCAGGAGCCGCCGCACCAACATGCTCCGCGCCCGGCGGCCGCAGGGCGGGAGGAGGAGGAGGAGGAGGAGGAGGAAGGTCAAGGCAGCGCCTTCCGCTTCCTGCGGCTCCGGGTCCGGCCCCTCCGCCCTCCCCCGGGGCGGGGCCGCTGCGCGGAGCGAGCGCCGCCCGCCCGTCGCGTCCCGTCACCGGGCAACGCGCGGCCCGGCGGCCCGTTCCCGCGCCCATGTCCGGCCCGGCGGACGCGGGAGGCCCCGGCCCCCGCACCAGCGACTGGTACCGCACCAGCCCCGGCCTGCCCGGCCGCTTCCAGCAGCCCGGCTGCTTCCGCGGCTACGGGTGAGCGCGGCCCCCGGTCCCGGCCGAGCGCGGCCCCGCCGAGCGCCCCCCGGCAGCCCCGCTCCCTCCGGTGCTCTCTCCCCGCAGGAAGCCGGAGCCTCACCCCCGGTACCGGACCACCAGCCAGGCCTACGGCAGCAGAGCCCCCACGGTGCACGAGGTGCCGGTAGGTTGGGGGGGCGCGGGGTGATGGAGGCGCCCCCGGGGGCTTCGGAAACCGCGTCTCAAAGTTGCGGCTTCTGCACCATCCACAGAACCACGGAATGGTTGGGGTTGGAAGGGACTTCTGGAGATCATCTAGTCCAACCCAGTCCCCAGGCGATGAGCTCCCCAAAGCAGATGAAGTGCCCCCATCATTGCATCCAAACTAACACCTTCCTCCCCTTTTCTCGCTCTCACAGACCTCCTTCCACGGCACCTCGCACACGTTTTCCAAGACTCTGTCCCAGTTTGGCATGTACAAAGATAACGGGCTCAACACCGCCCTGGAGAAGAGCCACGTCACCGGCCCGGACAACTTCATCACGGCCCACGACCGCGACTTCCACCCCAGCTACAACCCCAGCGGCCCGTCGCACTGTTAGATCCGCACCAGACAGAGCCGCTTCAGTTTACTGCTGGCTGCCTGGGTTAAAAAAATAACAAAACACAAAAAAACCCCACCACCAAGCAATCAGTATCAGTGACGTTACCCTAAATCTGGTGCTGAGCCTCATCTAAAAGCAGGACGGGAGGCACGACGCTGTTGCCATGTGGCTGCTCAATGAGGTTACAGGCTATTTCGTCTCAAATTAGGTTTTTATCCCAGTCACACCCTGTGGCTCCAGGTCACCTCTCCTGCCCACAGACCGCATGTGCTACGGTTATCAGTGAGTAACACTGTACAGACGCCCAGGAAAATAATTCATGTGGCATGCTGTGCAGCAGCAGAACACACGTGCTTCACACTGTTCACCACACAGGTCAGGATTTAATGAGGATTTTTCTCCTAAACACAGGAAAACAATCTTTCAGCTTCCTAACATGAGACTTGCTATTACAGCGACATAAACAGCTACAAAATTAGTGGGTTACAGGTAGCAGAACATTTCTGAAAAGAACCGCCCCCCCCCCAGCCCCAAACAAGTGGATTTATGGTTTAACACGACTCATTAAGGCCACCAATTTAGCTTTGGGGCAAAGCAGTTTAAATCTGTGTTATCAAACCCGAGTTCAGTAATTTGTTGGGAAGAACACATACGGTCACTTTGGTACTGGATGAAAACAACTAATTTACGGAATGAATGTTGTGAGGAGTAATATCTTAATTTATAAAGATTTAATGTGATTAAATGTCAGTTAAATAGCTCATAATTTATAGGCAGCATATAGCAATAAATACTAGAACAATATACATTATGTATTTGTCACTAATGATCCTTTAAACTCTTGGCTCATTTACCACATATCATTACAAGTTAAGGTTTTAAATGGTTTCTGTACTACTAAATGAATAACCAAACTGCATGTTTTCCAGAGGTATTCATCAAGCCTTTGGATTTCTTATAGAAAGCACGTTTGTGTTTCTTACCTCTCAAAACTACAATGTTTCAAGAAATTACTCAAATAAAGACAACTGATAAGAACGTTTTCTTAAGTTTTATTGTAACAACTGTAGTTACACAGCCAGTGAATCTGCATCACTTAGACAGTAACTGCGCTAAAGGGAAAACCTCAGCACATTTTGCTTAAAAACTGGTCTGCCTGTTTATGGATGACGAATGGTCCCACCTTACACTTAAAACATACAGATAATATATATTAAAAATGAGCGTACTACTATCTGTCTGCTAAAAAATAAAATTTTTTTTTAAAAAAGAGTAAAAATATGTCCAAGTACCACTGCAAATTATACCCTTCACATGTTCGAAATATTCCCTATTTGTGTCTTTTCTATATAGTCTTATAAAAACTGCACAGGATGAATGACAAGATATTTACACATCATTGCAAGGTAGCGGTGTTCTCTTTAGTTAATAACATCACTAAGCAAAAATCTCAAGCCCAAAAGTGAGCAGGCCTCTACTTGTGCTTTTTTAAAACACGTTCCTGGGCCCACCAGCAAGATTTCAATCACACCTACCAATCAATTCCGGTTTTCACCGCAAAGCATTTGGTCATCTCAAACAGAAGAACAGCTGGCTACATCCACCTTTGCTGAAAACACACCAATGCACTGGAACAAGTAAATATACTAAGCAGAAATGGGCCTGAAAAGTTAACTTTTAAAACATTTAACACATGAAAATAAACAAGTAACTCTCTATCATTCACTGCTATTCTTCTATTAGGCTCTAGGCAATACCTCGAGCTTCTCATAACTTCCCTTTCTTCTCCTGAAATGAAAAATAACAACGCGCAGAATTAATACAAACAGTTGTGACAATTTAACATATATGTTTTATCCACAGAATTTTCTGTAGGTGGAATAATTTAGGGGTAAGACTGCCTCCTAAAAATACAAATTTAGTGGCTTTTGTCAGGTTTTCCACCTGTTTTCATGCTACATCTAAAACCACCCACCTCTTTTCTTCCTTTCACTAATTTCTTCCCTTTTTGTTTTATTTTTGAACTGAAACCAGTTCCTTTGAACAGCTTCGCGCACCGTGTACATCACCCTCATATAGGTTGGATCCTGAGATGCTGTACAAATTCAAAACATCGTCCTAAAGACGGCACATTTTACTGCAGAGAATCTACCCCAGTCTCTTTCTAGTCTGTATTTTGAAAGTATTTTCACATTTGCAGATAACCTTCCGTGAGGCTGTACTATCAAACCAAGGCAAACTGCAGTTCTTAAAGGTTTGAAACATTAAAAAGCATATACATTAATAAAAGGAATGGTGGCAGAGATGGTGTGTTCCTTCCTTGTATAAAAACATGTCAAAACACGTGTTCCTAAAATAGCAGCAAAAAACTGCTTATAAAAAATTAAGGTAGTTCTTGTGGTCCCCTGAGGATCCTTGAAGATTGTCCTTCCTGAAGCACAGAAGAATAAAATAAAAAATAAAACGCTGTACCTATTTCCAAAGTCCCAAGCGAGCCCAGACTTATCTGAGGGCTGGTATTGCAGTCAGGATGCTCTAAGGTACCAACAGCCATTAGAAAATATACCAAGGAGTTTAATAACTTAACATCCAAATTAGCAGCTGTCTTGGTTTTGGCTCAGATTTTTGTGCTCTGACTAGAAAAAAAAAAAGAATAATTGTGCATTTAAAAAAATATAAACCAGCACTCATTTTTTAAAAAAAGAGGTAACTTATTCAGATGCTTGAGCAGACCCGAGGTCATGGCATCATGCATGTATCTACTGCAATACATAAAGGATCAGATTAATCGCTCAGGAGAGCTGAAATTATGGAAAAAGAGCTTGTTCTGGGTCCAGAAAAACTATCACTGGAGTGCTGCAAAGGGCCAGGAGGGCTGGATGGCCCGTGCCCACTCTGGGCTTGGCCACCTGTTACCATCAGGATCAACAGTAAGAAAACAAAAGCTTTTCCATTCTGGTACCGTGTCCACCAAGATTCAACCTTCTGAGATCTGCACTCCACTCCCCAACCTTGTACTGCATACATGGGACTCTCACTCATGAATTTATTCTCTTTCATTGCGAAGTCTTGAAAACTCATTTGCTGAGACCACAGATGACTGGGAGGACTCGGAGGTAGAAGGAAATACCCGTAGTATATCGGTAGAGGAACACCAAGAGTGGTAGGATGGTTTGAGTATCGAAAGAGCCGTGTCCCTTCCCTCCCAACCTCCTGGTCTTCTAGGAGAACCTCGTGCTTGGTGTCACGTCCCCTGTGAAAGCACATTCATCCTGTCCCTGCACCATCGAGGGCTCCCAGACCCAGCGCCACTCCCTTGGATGGTGGGGCAGGAAGGATCGTGAGCTCATCCTGGATGATCCTGCGCTACAGCGGTTGCCGTTTAGAGATACACGGAATTCTTTCCACCTGGATCACAACTCTCACCTGCTGGACTCTGCCTTGAAAACAACGAACCCCCTTTGCTGCTAACAGAGAGGGACAATACAAGGAGACACTGCGCGTCTTGATCACAAACACCAGGAAAGAAAACCGCTGTTAAGGCTTTGCTATAATGACAAGCACCGTTCCCACCCCCCAGAATATGCACAACTTTTTTTTTGCCTATGTACTTTGTAGATTCTGCTTCTTCATTTTTTGTTATTAGGAACAACGTTCCCTTAAACAGCCACATCTTTAATGATGATCTGGATCCTGTTGCACGGCCACAAGGAAATCTGACGACAGGCTCAGACCGGGTGGCCGGAGACAAGAGGAGACAAGCAGCAGGTGACCCGAGATCCTGTCCCCAGGTTGGGGTAACGCAAACGCTGTGATCGTCTTCAAGGGAAACATCCTTCACTCACAATATTCCTGGCACAAGCTAATTACATCTTCCAGCTACAGCGAAAAATAGATAACACAGAAATACTACAGACGATGACACAAACCATAGAAGGACTCCGGTTTCACAGTCCATGGTCAGAACCCCATTTATTAAACATTATAAACTTACCAATGTACACCGTTTCCTATATACAAATCAAGTTTATCAATTTTAAAAAGTGCTGTTTGAAAGTAGGTTTTATTTAAAGCACAAGGTAATGGGACTTGCATCTCAACTGAAAGTGAATCAGTTCACGAGTAGCATTGAGAACACAGACACATCGACAGGGGCACAAGACACCTTTTAAGTCTTAATGTTGATTTACTGAGAACTTTGAGGAGAAACATTCAGCTTATTTTATACAAACAGTACAGTGCTTCCATCACCTCTATTCAAATTAAGTATACAGTTTAATCCTTTTAAAGCAAGGTACTCCGAAAACTTCTATTTTAAAATACCAGCCTATTTACCTATTCCAAACAAAAGGCCCAAATCCTGCAACTGAATCAAGGCAGACAAAAATATATGCCTGTGGAGACTGACTGCAGGCACACGAGCTAAGTAAAAACCACTTTCCCGAGGTATCCTACCACAAAAATGAGATGATCTAGCACACTGATCTCTTCAACAAACCAACCAACCCACCCAAGGGCTATAAAAACTTGGCCGGACAGTGAGAAATGTCAAGTGACCACTATAAACATGTTTAAAATGTAACTGCACAATAGTATAAACACACAGAGGATGTTGGGGTTTTTTTCTCTACGTGCCACAGTTACTCGTTCTACTCTACGCTATGCCCTAGTTTGCCAATATTCTGCGAATGCCATCACACCAGGGATCTCTCATGCGATAGCGGATCCGTTCTTGAGTGTTTTTGCTGCGTTTTGCAGCATTAAGGCCGGTTTGCAGGCAGACTGCTGAGTGACTGAGAAAAAGTGAGACCCAGGGGGAGTTTGGCTGAGAGAAGTTCTGGAGAAGACCAGATAAAGAGAATATTGGATCAATTCACAGGGACAAGATGTAAGAACAAACTACTCAAGGACTTCACTACACACAAATGAAAAGGAAAGAACCACCCGACCTGCTTAAATTCACACTTTTTGGATTTTTCAGTGAAACCAGCAGTGGGGGCACTTTTTTGGTGATATAAACATGCTACTTCAATCCCATTTAAAGTTAGTACAAATAAAACTATGGTAGTGAAAAATTGCTTTATTCTGGCTGCTGGAAACGGAGGCAGAGAAAGTACCACCAGTATGAAAGAACAGTGCTGAAAAGATCCTTGGCGTTTACAGGAGGGACTTCCTACAGCAAATCTAGCTTTGTTCTATTGCACAAAAATTGTAAATGAAAATAAAAGTTCACAGAAATGTAACATTTTAGAAACCACTTTTGAAAAAGGAAAGTAAGGGCACTCAATTCAAGAAAGTTTGTTCAGGAAACCAAAAGCCATCTCTGGGTAACCGCAGGGCATCAAAATTAGACTTGAGAATAACGAGGAATTGTTTCAGCCTTGCAGGTCCAAGAGTACATCAAACTAGAGAAATCCACAGAAATCGTGTTGTCTGAACACACACACGCTCCTTCACTTTTCTTGAACTGCAATTGTGCTTGGAATCATCTGCTAGCGGGAGGTGTCCAGTATTAAAAAGGTCCTTGCAGCAGCTGCCAAGATCGCTTTACACGGGACGTGCCGACAGACTGATCCAACTTCATTTACCTGAATGTGCATTTGTATCTTCAAGGAGGGATCTCCGCACCTCCAGCTGCGCTGACTACGCCGAGTTCTGCTTAACTGAACTCGCCCAACGTCCCCGAGGTGGGAGAACTGAGACCCCAGCATAAAATCACTATATAGGATTGTCCTAAGGCAGCTCGAATGTGAACAGGTGTCAGATAATCCGCTTCGAAACCACGGCATTGCTACCAAATGCTGTGTTTTCCTCGGATCTCTTCACAGATTGCCAAATACATTCTGTGCGCAAACAGGTTTCCTTTTGACGTATGATTAGAGGCCTTATAACTTAAAGCGTGATTAGCCAGTATCTTATCTACAGTAACTACAGCATCCTGTAGTAATGCAAGCCCTAAAAATCATTATAAAAAATATTTCCTTAGAGCACTTTAAATAATTTACAAAATTCTACAAAAACTACGTATGTTTATCCATGATATCCCTGTTAAATAGAAGCATTTTTCACATTAGCATGTTTATGATATACAGATATCAGCATCTCCCACTGTCTCTCCTTTCATATCTCAAGTTTTATCAAGGTAATTACAACGACAGCTATTTTCTAAAAAGACTGTTACTGTAAAAAAAAAAAAAAGCGTACTTACATATTTGAAAGTTTTCTTTTCAAGAGGGAATCTGGGCAGTGCCCTGCAGGTATGGCAGAAAATTTTGCAAAGGTTTTGTCTAAAACTTCCTGCCCTTGGTCCACTTCACCAGCAGTTACCCTATTCTGCAGGACAGGGATTTTTCCTTCCAGACTGGTGCTGGATCCCTGAATTTCCTCCTGCCTGTCACTGTCCTGGCAGATAACTTTTTCCTTCTCAATGCACATCTGCATACTGGTATTTGTACATGTTCCTCCACTAGTTCTATCCATGGCTACTGCTGTCACATTTAGTGTTTGCAGTGGGCAACCTAAACTTGGATCTGGCCTCCTGTCCTGCTGGGTATCCTCTCCCTTGCTGCACAAACGTACACTCTGCCGAGATGTGTCTCTGCTCATTTTATCTGCTTTTACCACCGCCATACCGTGCTCGGGGCGTGGGGGATCTAAATTTGAATTGGCCCAGCTGCTTTTGTGGCTATCTCCTTCCTCGATCCACATCTGTATGCTCTCAGCTTTGGCTGTTCCTCCCCAAACCTTATCTGCTTTTACTGCTGCCACGCTCCGTTCCTGTGAGGGGAGGCTCGCATGCGAATGCGACTGATCTCCCGAGGCATCAGCCTTCCTGCAACCCCCTGCTCCCTCTTTGATATACAAAGGAGCAGCTTCCAGACTTTCACAGGTTTCTGCTACATGGGGACTCGACACTTCCACGGGGAGCTTCTGAGCAGAACTGCATTCTTTTGTCGCTGTTGTACTCTCCCCACTAAATTCACCTTTCGGCAAGGAGGCTCCTCTTCCCTGGTTAAGTCTGTCAGTATCCTGGGAAGCCACCTCTGTTCCTAATGCGCCGCTCTGGGCGAGCAAACGCTCTGCTTTCTGCCTTTTGTTCAAAAGCAGGGATTTTTTCCTGTCCCGAGCATATTTTAGACCTGCAATAAATTTACTTGAAATTTTTAGGTGAAAGGTGTTCTTTCTTTTAGCTCTAGACTTTGCATTAATTGCTTTTTGCACTTTGCAGCCTTCATTCTTGCTGGTTTTAGGTGGAAGTATTTTCTGCGCAGGCTCTGTAGGAGGGACATCCTTTTTACCCGTTGTGTTTCCAGCCAACTCACCGCCAGCATCACCTTTAACCTCCACCGCTCCTTGCTTAGCTTTCGACTGACCAGTAGTATGAAGATGAACATTCTCTGCAGAGGAAGCAGATTTCCCACTGCCATGTAACATTGCACTTTTCCCTTCCGGTCTCTGAGAGTTCTTCAACTCATCAGTTTGCTGAGATATCTCAGTCTTTTTACTCTGGCCCAGCATGAGGTCAAGCTCATTTTCAACCGGCTGTTGCTTTGCTTTTCCTTTATTAGCAGTTGGTTTGGTCACGCTCAACAGGTCCAGAGTTACATCATCTTTTTGCATCTCTGAATTGCTTGCAGAGTCTTTAGCCTTTTCTGCCAAAAACTTCCTAATTTCTTGTTCGATGCTGTCATCGCTGTCCACTGAGCTGCTGTCGTCAGCATCTGATGCAGCTGTGAAAGTACATTTTCTATTTTTAGCTGCCCGCAGGTTATTCTGGTTTGAAATTGGTTTCGGTTTATATCCTTTTTTAAGCTGCAAGTTAAACTCTAAGTTCTTCATGGTTTCTGGTTTTTCATTGGTAAGTTTGACATTTATGTTGTCTGGAGGATTTCTGATTGCATTCTCTTTCACAGCTTTTCTAGGTTTTGAGAGGCAGCTTTTCAGTAGCACGGGATTTTTACATTTCCACTCGTTTTGTTGGAGGCTACTAAATTCATCTAGCAGCTGAGTTTCGGTCTCGCTAAATCTGACTCTCTTCTTGCACTGAGATTTCTGGTCCTTGGATTTCTTTTTTAATTTTCTTTTAGACTGTAAAAGGTCCTTGATAGCACTATCAAGGTCCTCATCACTATCGAGAGAACTGCTCTGATCATCCGAACCATCCCGCTCCTGAGTTTGGATGGTATTTTTCATAAGCTTTCTTGTGCTACTCTGAACCTGCATGAAAGGGTTTACAGAGTCCAAGGCCACGCATCTGCCAACAGATCCCGATAATTCGGAAGCCATCGGCTGCTGCTGCCGAGTCTCTTTGCTGCCCAGCCTTTGAGCATCGCAGAGCTCTGCGGGGCTGCTCAGGGCACATCCCTCTTGGAGCACAGGACATTTGGAACAGTTACCTGGCTGGAAAAGTCCCGTCTCCAGCTGTTCAGGTGTTTTTGATGTGCCTTGTTTTGCTATTCTTCCTTCCCTTTTAAGTCTCCTTTTCTGACTCAGTGATAGCTTCAGTGTTTTGGGAAGAGAAGGCTCAAGGGTACCGGTGAGGCTGTTTTGCTCAGAAGGCAAAGGCATTTGGATCGAGTGTGCCAGGCTGGGAGGCTTTGTTCCGAGGCTTTCCGACTGTGCTTTCAGAGCCAAAAAAGCCCTGATTTCTTGCTCTATACTGTCATCGCTGTCCACAAGGCTGCTGTCACTTTCACAGCGGGAGGACGAGAGAAGCTGGGGAGAAAAGAAGGAGTCTGCAGTCAGTGATTTGCTGTCACTTCCCATTTGGGATGGCATTATTGTTTTGGAAATATCAAGGATAGCTTCCGCGCACATGAGTTCTGCAGATGTGTCTGCTCTGCAAGAGGCCTGCAACGTGAGCTCACAAGCAGCAATCTTGTTTTCCGGAGGCGCAAAGTGTCTGGCTTTTTTCAGTGGTTTAAACAGCTTGTTAAATTCATTGCTGGTGCTTTCTAATTCTGTTGACTTTGAATTAATTTCTTTTCTCTTGCTGCCGATACGGCTTTTATGGATTTCTGGTGAGGCACTTTTTGTTGAGCTAATCGTCAGGCTCGCAGAAATGTCCGCCATACCCTTTGTATCGAATTGTTCCCTCTGCAAAGGCACAGAGTCTGTTGCATGACCTGCTTCTTTCCTGATTTTCTCCAGCTGATAAAGCTGAATGGCTTCTTCTATACCATCATCGCTGCTTGAGTCAGATGTGTGCACGCTCTCATTGATAACCTCTCCCCTCGTCTCCCAGTAATTAGCTCCACTTTCTTCATTTCGCTCCACTAACCAGGGCTGGCTGGCAGTGGCCATTTCTAGATACGCTTGGTTCGCTTGCCTGAAATCACTGGGCTGTTCCTGGATTTTCGACTGCAAACACTTGGGCTGCGCGCTGGTTTTCTGTAGCTGGGGATGGTGTCTCAAGAGGAGCGCATTACAACTTTGCTTTATAGCACCACAGTTTGGTTTGTTTGCTGTTTCTTTGTTGCATTTTAGGACAGCTCTCACATGGGAGTCTTTTTTATCCTCCCCGATTACACATTTACTCGATTCTTGCTGCTTCTTCTCATTCAAGAACTGCACTATTTCAGCCTGTATGCTCTGTTCAAAAGAGTCATCGCTGCTGATGCTCTGAGGGGAAGCAGGCTGCAGCCTTTTACCAATTCCCAGGTGGTCAGACAGGTACTCTTCAGAGAGCACGTCGGCTTTAAAGTTCACGGGGAGCAGGTTACTAGCCATTTTGTTCTGGGAGAATTCTCTCTTAAACCCTTTGTCTCCGCTTATATTCTCAGAACACTCTGCATTCCTTTGCAAGGACTGGTCACTTTTGCTTTTTGCTTTCAAGTACTCTTGAATGGCTTCCTCGATACCTCGGTCAACAGAATCATCGCTGTCAGAATCGAGCAAGAGAGTCCCAAACCCCACGTTCTCTTCCACTTCGGTGTCATCCAAATCTGCAGGGCATCCACACTTGGTATATTGAAGATGCTTCTGTAGCAGCGTGGTGTTAGATGTGACTCTGTTACTAGCGCACTTTTCTCCCTTTTGTTTCTTCTGCATAATACAATCATACTCATTGTTCATACCCAGGGGAGACTCTTGACTTTGCAGGTTGTTTATGATCATTTGAACTTTTGCACTTACAGAAGTTCTAGTGACATCCCCTTCAGCATCAGAGAAGCAAACAGGGTATCTACAATTCCTTGCGGCTCCAAAGGACTCCCATTTTGTCTGAAGAGCTACCAAACGAGAAGCATTCATAAGGAACATTCTAGCAGACAACGGCAAAGTCCACAATGGAACTGTTTTTCAGACTGGCCTCTCTTCCATCCTAGAACAAGAAAAAAAAAAGAGTAAATTATTTCCTATTATGCATCTACCTTCTAGAAGTTCCATGTAATAATACTGTAACATAAATTGTAATTTATTAACGCTCAGGCTTACTGTGCCAGATAATCACAGGAGTTACTCCTCAGCTTCCCTTTAAGGGGTAAATCAGTCACTAGTGCCATTAAGGATGAGACTCAGCACTCGCCATTTGTGGTTTCCAGTATTTTCTGGCACAACCATAACCCAGTTCAGGTAATTACCTTCGTTTCCAAAACTCTCCCTGCCCTTTCCACTGAAGGTCGCACTCTCTTTTGCATACGTTCCTAAATAACCACGTACAGTCAAGACACACAAAGAATATTTCAATGCACAGGCATGTGCCATCCCCTCCTGCACTAAAATAGTCTTAGTATTTTTGAAATGAACTGGTGGCAAACGAGGAAAAACGATTTTAAAGGAATCTCGTAATAAAGTGGAATTGGTGGGAGTGGAGAACCCTGCAAAATATTCTGCTCCCTATGTTTCCTTTGGCATAATTGACCTTTTTAAAGAACTCCTGCCATGCATAGCTCAGCTTTTCAGTTTTGCAAGGAAAACAATGTTGGCTATGTCCGCATGGTCTATAATGGGCGGATGTGAAGCGAGCTTGCCCACGATCCGAGATGGTGGAACACAAAGCAACTCTTATTCAAAGGGCAGAGAAACTGTGTTAGCGCGATGCCTGAGCTCACCCGCTACCCCCAGACAGCTTTTACAAGTTCTGCCTTGGCATTAAACACACACAACTGAGGGACTTGGGGCAGCCTAAAGAGAAGGAAAAGGAGATTATTTCTGCCCAAAACGCACCATACAGCAATAACCCCGAGACATCAGTCATTTCAGCCTCACTGCAGGGTACAAGCTCCCGGTAAACACAAATCTTTTGGAGTTTGCAATAGCAGGATGAAGACTACGAACTATTCTTTGTATTATAGTAGAAAACCCAAACGAGTGAAGCCCTGTTTTGTGGAGTAGTGAAAAGCGCTGTCCTGAAAATGACAGAGAACATCCCAAAGAGTTCACAACTTCACACGGTCCCACGAGGGCTGAGGGTTTCACCCGTAGCATCATTTGGTGGGATCCAAACAGCGTCTGGCTGACACAAAGCACACAGCAACCGCAACAAAAGGCTACAGCGGTTGAGCAGTTCTTCAAGCCCAATTCCAAATCTCCTGCGCAAACCCAGCGAACCCTGTTTGCAGCCCGGCACTGGACCCTACCGACTTACAGAGACGTGCTGCTGCCTCCAAATCCTCTCCGATCTTGCCCTTGTCAATGATTGCCTAGTTCTGGTTTGAAATTAATCACTGGCAATAAATATTTTAAAGAATTAATGATTCTGAACTCTTTAAAACTTAGTATATTTATTTGTTACTGAGGATAACACAGACAACCCAGGAAGACAACTCCTTGCTGCTTTTAAAAAGAGGACAGTGCTCCAATGAAGACTGTTACATTTAACATGACGAAAGCTTTCATCAAAATTATTCTGGGACGTGTGCTAAGGAAGCAGTTTTAATGGCATCTTGTTAGTAAACCAGAATATTCTTAGAATCTTACTGACCAAGGCAGAGTCACCCTGAACACGCCTGACATGATGTCCACAGGGCGGTTTGCTCTGAACATATCACCAATAATGCTTTTGCTTTTTGCTCTTTCTCTGCTGCAAAACATCTCAGCAGAAATACATTTTATAACAACCCAAGCTCTGGCCATCCATTTCTCATTTTCTTTTCCTCAGTGGTAATTCCTTTCCAAACATCGTTCCTGCAGAATTAAAGTTTTAAGTGTGGCGATCGATAACATCCCTTCTGGGATGGAACCTGGAGCAACCCAGCACATGCTGTTTTCATTTACACCTTTTAGTCAACGGAAGGTAGTTTAGACCGACTTGTGCTCTACACGCACCAAAAAACCACGGTTCTCCTGACCGTTCGTGCATTTGGCCACGAACTAGCCCCGAGGCGTCCCACAACAGCCAGCCACGCCGCGGGTCAGAACCCCGACTTTCAGAAACATGTGAACGAACAGACAATTTCTAAAAGATCCTCCAACACATTCGCCAGGGTGACAATAAATTTAAAGCTTTTTGTTTTTTTCCTTGCAATAAGCAGCTAAGGATCAAAAAGCCAGAAATTAGAATACCTAATTATCCTGAAGAAATGCAATTAACACGCTTAAGCTCCCAGCTTCATTTTTAAGAAATTGAATAAATAAACCAACTTATTTCCTATTAACCTATTTCCACAGTTTCCAGGAAAGGGGCAGGTGCCTCTGTCACCCTACGCTGGGAGTGCAGTTGCACCCAGGGGTGCGGGTTCTGAGGGGGCACTCACCTGGGGACACCCACAGAAGGTGTGCGAGGGGACACCCACCTCAGTGGGCACCCCTGGAGGGTGTGTGAGGGGACACCCACCTGGGGACACCCACCTCAGTGGGCACCCCTGGGGTGTGTGAGGGGACACCCACCTGGGGACACCCACCTCAGTGGGCACCCATGGAGGGTGTGTGAGGGGACACCCACCTGGGGACACCCACCTCAGTGGGCGCCCCTGGAGGGTGTGTGAGGGGACACCCAAGGGCACCTGGTGAGGTGCGATATGAGGGGGCAACCACCTGGGGACACCCACAGAAGGTGTGTGAGGGGACACCCTCCTGCGGGGGGGCGCCCTCCGGAGCTCTGTGAGGGGAAACCAGGGGACACCCACCCGGGGGGCGCCCACCGAGGGTGAGTGAGGGGACACCCACCCGTGGGGGCCGCCTGGAAGCGGCGGACGCGGAGCCACCGCCGCGGGGCGCCCCGCCCGCCCGGCCCTGCCCGCGCCGCCATGGCTCCCCCTTCCCGCCTTCCGCCGCCCTCGGCCGGCCGCGCCGGGCCCGGACCTGGGCCTCGGCCTCCGCCTCGCCGGGGCCTCGCCGCCCCGCCCGCCCCCCTGCGCTCACCTGCCGCCGCCGCGGGGGGAGGCCGAGACGGGAGGGCGATGGTGGCGCCGGTGGCCGGCCCCGCAGCGCGCCGCTCCGCTCCGCCGGGCTCCGCTCCGCCGCTGCCCGCCGCGCTGGTGCAGGGGCGGGCGGCGCTTCCTTCCCTGCCCCCGGGGAGCGGGAGGCATGCGCCGCAGGGCTCCGCCGGAGAGGCGGGGGCGACTGCCCGGCCCTCCGCGGCCGCCGGCGCTGCCCGCGGGAGCGGCGGGGCGGGGAGAGGCCGGGCCGGGCCGGGCGGCCCCGCCGCCGGGGCACAAAGGCGGGCGCGGCCGCTCCGCTGGACCCGGGAGCCGGCGCGGAGGGTAGGGAGGGACGGAGGCTGGAGGCCGGGTAGCGATTGATGGAGGAAGGGGAGCCCCGCCGGCCCTGCGGAGCCGGGGCGAGATTTGGGTCGGAAACGTCGATCTTGCGGATGCTCTGTCCCAGCGGGGACTTTGGAAACACACGTACCGGGTGTTTGCAGCGTTCGCTTTTGAGGCAAGAGTCGAGTACAACGCACAGGAGGAGAATAATTCGTCACGCTGCCTTTGGGGTGCGATGCGGGTGGGAAAAAACTCGAAACGTGGGCAAAACGCACCGCTGGCTGTCCCAAACCCAAAGTTTGGGGAACCGAAATCAGAAGTGGGGTTAAGAGAGCTGAGGCCCGTTTTTTCGGAAGCTGAAGTGGTTGTTGCTTTGGCTCCTGGAGTTACCAGAGTGTTGGAGGTTTCATGTAGAGAAACAGCAAAGTTTTAGTGCTGTGTTTCGCCGGTGAGCAGGCTTTCGCCCCAGAGATGCTTGTTTTGGGGAGCACACGCGTTTTTCACTCCCTGAGGAACTGGGCTGTTTCCTGGACTCCAACCTCACATTGTAATATTTTTTTCCCCAGGGGTCCTTGACCTACCAACCCCGGTCTGACCCTGGGGATGTGGGACAGGACCACGTTTCAAACTGTCACACAGAGTTATAGACTCAATTTATCTCCGGCTCTTACAGTAGATAAAACAGAGCAAATAACACATTTGGCTGTGTGTTCTTGTCCCTGGGATATGTAATATGCTTTTGTATTCTGAAATGGCTTGCTTGAACACGACTGCTGAAGACAGCACAGCCGGCATCCGTGTGCAGAAGGAAAACAGCGAACTTGCTTTTCCGTAGCTGCAGAATTGCAGCCTGGAGGCGAGGAAACTTTTCACCTTTCACCTTATACCTTCGACTGCCACTCACTCCAGAGGGAAGAAAGGACTTTTCTATTCATGCATCCTCTCAGGCCAAGCCAATTTACATGAGTGCACTTTAAAAATAGGGTCAAAGCTGTGGCCAGAAGCCCAATAAATGTTGTTGTGCACGTGTGGTTGGTTGGAAGGGAGAGGCTGGGGGCTGCTGGAAGTTTGTGGCTCTGCAGAGCAAGTTGCCTCCATGTGCAGCTTTTGACTTGAAAGAAGAGCAGAGCCTCTCCCCAAGGTCCCATTAGGGATGATTTGTCTTCCTGATCCATGATCTTTGCGGAAATGAGAGTAGCGGTCCCCATGTCCCCGCTGGACGGATGACAAAGTCACGAGCACTAATTGGACCCTTTGTTAGGATGGCCAGAATGGCAGGGAAACATTTCATGTTTTCAAAATGAAACATCTTCCCCGACCTCAGGATCTGCTCATCCCATTTGCAGCTTATTGCAGGGGGTAGGAACAGGCACTCATTAGAGGTGACTCTGGATACATTAGAGGCAAAAGCTGCTGTGGATTATCAGAGGCTGAAACCTGAGCTCAGGTGATGGCCTTTTTTTTTTTTCCAGCAAGAAAAAGGACAAGATTAAAAACAAAATAGTAAGAATAAAAGGACTTGCCTCGCAGATCTTCCTGTTGTCAGTCACCTGTGGCTTCATGGCCAATTAAAGTTCTCACACGGAGCCGTGTTAGAACACCAGGCGTTTCTGCCGTGCTGTGGTTTCGTTGGCAATGTGAGTCATACCTGACACCGGCCGAGGGCACAGCCGTGTCTAGGACACGAGGGAAGCCAATAGCTTCAGGTTCTGCAGAGCTTTCCCTCAGCTAGTAGCTGTTTTGCATTGCCCAAGCACATCTTTAGGCTGGACACGAGGAAGAAATCTTTTACACTGAGGGTGGTGAGAGCCTGGCCCAGGTTGGCCAGAGAGGTGGTAGAGGAACCATCCCTGGAGACATCCCAGGCCGGGCTGGACGGGGCTCTGAGCAACCTGAGCTGGTGCAGATGTCCCTGCTCATGGCAGGGGTGGGACTAGATCAGCTTTGAAAGTCTTTTCTGACCCTGGTCCCACGTCCTCCTGCCCCGTTCTGCTCCTTCAGTCTGATCGCAGGTGGTGTAATAGATGGAGCACAACTGTATCATGTCATAACATGGTAAATTGAAGAGTTTAGTTGTTATTGAATAAATGCCAAGGAGACTCATGAGGCCTCAAAGTTATAATAGAAAGATCTGATTCAGAACAAAAGGAACAGAGATGCTTGTGAAAGCTGCCAGCAAACAGCGCTGGGTATTGAACATTTCTATTTACTCTGAATGGAGCAGAGATGGCGTGAGCGTCCTCACAGCTGGGCTGGATGCTGCCCGGGGTAGCAGCATCTGAGGCAGGAGGTCCCAGGACACAAGGAGGTCCCAGGACACAAGGAGGTCCCAGGGCAGTTCTCGGTGGAGCTGGGTCCCGGGAAGCTCCACTGTGTCTTGCCTATTACACTTTTGTGTGATTACAATAGTGTAATACCTTACACTATTGCTGTAAATCACCTTTGGATGCCAGATTTTTGTAAGAAAAGAGACCCACCAGCTCCATGAAACACATCCAGTGGGAAGTATAGCACAGAATACATTTAATGCTTTTTGAGTCAAATCTGGTGACCTTCCTGCTCATTACTGACCATTCCACAAAATGTAGCTGAAGGTCTCTGTGGGGAACAACTGATGGGTTTTGAGCATGTCCCTTTTCAGTAGTAACTCCCAGTGTATCTGGCATAAGAACACAACCTGAGAAATACAATTTAGTACCAAGAGGTTTGACCTTCCCTTGCTATTATATGGCAGAGACTTGTAAAATGTCAAAGGAAATGATGGCACAGTTCTCATTTTCTGTACCTAGAACCTTTTAATAGTTTTCATACAGCTCACTTCTATCTAGGTTAAATTATGAAGTTTTCATGTTTACAATAATAGAAATGTGTTGTATGGGTTCTTAAGTCTTTTCTTGATGCAAGTTTTCCCTTTCAGTCCAGCTCCATGGCTTTGCTCAGGGGTGATGCTGTCTGTACTGATGCTGTCTGTACTCCCATGAGGACATTTCCAGCCAGATCCTGTTCTTGTCACAATTCTGCTTGTGCCCATTAGGTGTCAGACTTTTATCGGCACAAGCTTCTCCAGCTTCTGGGATTTCGCGGAGAGTATGAGAAGCCAGGAGCCAGCTGCATGGTCATATGTGTCCTCCCCAGTAAGGGCAAACTGGGTGGTGTGGTGCTCACTGCGAGAAAAATCAGATTACAGCGTCTCTTATCCATGACGGCTAGAAGCGCTGCCACTTACTTGTTTCAGGGAAGGAGTCTTGTAGATGGAGATGGTCCTATTGACATTTTACCTCATCCATCATCCTCTTGGAGATGAGCGATTGATGTTGAGTGTTGAGGGTTGGTGCTAAGTCATGTCACCAGCGTGAGTTCAAGGTGCTGGGGCAGCTCAGATGTTTCCCGCATCTCAGGGCTTGGGAGCACTGATGAACACACAGGGGTTCATTCAGAGACAGAAAGGCAGTCTTTTTTTCCTTTTTAATGAACTGTGTACAGGGTTTCCCACAGCAATACTTTGATTTCAGCCACGAGCCGGGATATAAACACAGGCATTAGTGCCATGAGCCAAGGTGGAAGGTGATGAAAAGGGGGCTGTGAGTTTCAAAATGGCCTATTTAAAGGGCAAGATCAAAGATGCACAGTGGGATAGATACCTTCCTGCTACATGAAGAAAAGCCATAATGAAACAGAGACGCTGTGCTCACTGTGTATTTCAAAATGAAACTGTTCTGCTTTGACTTTGTGCTGCAATTGCTGAGAGGTTTAAGGGGACTAGGGGAGGAAAAGAAAACACATTGCGCTCCAGCTCCCCTCGTTACTGCTCCTGTGACTCCTGCTGAGAAGTCCCAGCACAGCCATGGACTTGTCTGTCCACAATTACCATGTTTTGCATTTGCAGAGCACCTTTCCTGACTGGCTGCATGCTCAGGAGCATTGCTGCATCACCCGTGAGGCAGGGGACCGCCGGACAACGTCTGTGGAGCAGCTCCCGATTCCCGACAGAGCCTTCGCCAGCGCCGTCTAGCCCCCGTTAGCTCTAAGCCAGTGTTTTTAAAAGGCATCTTCACATTTAGGAAAGCTTTTCAGATCACCTTCAAGGAGTGCTGTATTTTTAGCATCTGTAGACTCTCTTGGCTGCAAACAAGTGGAACCTCTCTGCGGTGAATTTGCAACAGGGCAGTCGGGGCTGTTCGAAATCTCCGACTGAAGCACGGCACAAAGGGAGCGACTTGTCCCCAAGGTCCCGGTGGAGCAGGTTGAGTCCACACTGTCACCACGCCGCCACCACGCTGTCACTGTGGGATGCTGCCTGCCCGGTGACACCGGGGTGGGGACAGCAGGGGCGAGGGCTGCAGTGCACCGTGGGGCTTGGTGACCACCACCTTTGCAGTTGCAAAATGCACTTTGCCTGAGCAGGCTTTGATTAAAGATTTGCAAACAACTGCTGTTTGGTTCAGTGGTTCACGTGCTTCATTAAATGGCTTTTGGACCAAACCAAAGATCACCACTGTTTTGAGTTTTCGTCAAACTGAAAAAAACACGCTGGGCCGGAGAGGCCATGCAATCCTTTGACTTGGGTTCTTCTCCAGCAAACCATTACAGAGCAAACCACCCTCAGCAGAGCAGCCGGATGGAGCAAAAGCTTCCCTGCTGCTCCACAGAGTCACAGGTCCTCCCAGGAGCAGTTTCAGCATTTGGCAAACATGCTAATAGTTACTTTACCTGGGGCTTTTAGGGCCATGGCATGTGTCCAGTGATGGCAATTTTGGACTAAGTGCAGTGTCAGATTCACCCTCCCATTCTGCAGAGCTGTCAGGGATGGAGAAGTATTGACTGAGCATCGCAAATGCCTTCAGTGCAACAGATCCATAACAGCTTTAAAACAGAGGAGATCAAATCCTGTCCTTCTGGTGAGCGTTAAGAAAAACATGATATTTAAAGAGGCACTTTATCCTGGATGAGGCTTGCGCTGCTGGCACTAATTGACAGCTCTTTAGAAGTGTTTCCTCATCCTGGTGTTGAATCCTCTTGCACGGGTCTGAGCCCCTTGAAAAACAAGCCAAACCCTCTCCGATCCATCCAGCACCCCAGGAGTCTGGAGCTGCTGAGCTGAGATGGCAGCATGGAGCTATGAACCCTAAATGTGACTTACGGAGAAGGTCCGAGGATGCACCGATACCTGGTGCTGCCCCAACTGACCTGGGAAAATCAGAGAGGAAAAAAAGCCCATTCCCATTACCTGACATACTTTGCATTTTGCTCACTCCTCGCTACACCCTACACTGTGCAGGGTGAGGGCTGGAACTGCCCCTCGACCAGGCTTCCCTGCCCTCCACCCAGCTTGGCCAAGGCTCAGAAAACCCACGAGTGTGGATGGGAGGGAGCGGGGGCAGCAGCCCGGGCTCCCGGCACCGCCTCGGGTGAGCTGTGCGCGCAGCCGTGCGTGGGACGGACAAGCCGGAGCAGCTTGCAGAAGGATGTGCCGCAGACTGGGAGGAAGGAACCGGCTGTGAGGAGCTCGTGGGAGGAGGAGGAGAAAACTGGGTGTCAGCAAACGAGGCAGATTGAGAGCTGAGATGTGTTAGTGGTTGTATTTGGGATGTGATCAACATTTCCTTGTGACTTGCACAATCTGCAGGGGCCTGAGTGGTACGAAAAAAAAATCAGTGGGAAGGGAGGTCCTACCTCCCCTTATGCTGCAGGAGGCTGCAGAAGAGGGTGAAGCCCTCACACTCTGTGCAAGGGCAATGCGAGTGGAGCAGCACGGGCTCATCTGGCTGCCACAGGGCAGTAGGTGGGCGAGCTGGTGGGTGCAGAAGGCAGCCCCCGGTCCTAGGAGCTGGTTGTGCACGGCTGCTTGGTGCTGCTGGCACAGCCACCCCATGATGTGCAGCCTCCTTTTCTTCCGTTGGGCAGTGCCTCGGCCTCGGCACCCTGCAGAAAGGGGAGCGGGGAGTGTAGAAAGGATCAGCGCTGCTGCCAGGCAGGAGGATGGGTCTGATCATCACCCCCTCGCATCTCCACTGCGGTAACTCATATGAGTGCCGCTGGCACATCTGCTCAGAGTCGGAGAAGTAATACAGGTCCAGCTGAGCAGCAAAATTGCTTTCAGGGCTGTTGATTCCCAGCTCGGGGGTGTGTGGTCAGCTTGACTGCAGGCTGAAGATTTTTAATTTATTTTTTCCCCTTCTCCTTTGCCCCGTTCCTTGCAGCCAGCAGAGATCAGTCACACATCAAGCAGGCAGTACCAGCGTCTTCGAATCCTATTCCCCCTGTTCCCATTCTCTAGGAAAGATGGGCCATTTGGGCTTATTCATGAGACCCCAAAATCACTCACACTACGCCTCACTGAAGGATTCGCCTCTCACTCATGGCTGGACTGCTCTGCTTATCATTTTCTTACAGCCCCTCTGCCTGGACTTGGCCTCTGCGCAGTGACCCGTACCCGTTTTTCCTCTAGATGGTGCAAGTGCCATTGGACACAAAAAAAGCACCGAGATGCAGGCAGACCCCAGCCCCTGCCGCAGATCGGGGGTGCAGCCAGCCCTGGGGTCTCCCTGTGATCCCCTCCAGGTCTGTCCCTCTGGGTGCTGAGGGGCACAGCCCCTCGCGTGTCACCCACCCGAGAGTCTGTGCCAGGTACCTGTGGAGCATCATCACTCTGCTCTGTGGAACTGAGGGGATGAGAAATCCGTCTCCTGCTGTTCCTGGCATCTCTGTCCTTGGCAGAGTACGTCCCGGCAGCGCCCGGGGGAGATGCTGGCAGAGCGCAGCGGAAGGCGGAGGAGAAGGGACAGATCTGGGGGTGACCCTGTGCCTGGCAGCCGTCGGGCTCTTTCCGTTCACGCTGGGTGTGAAGCGGGCTGGATGGAGGAACTGCGATGCCATCATAGTCTTTTGTTAGAAATCCCGCTCGCCTGCCATCCATCCCCTGACTCATCTCCAGGCAAGGGGGGATGCGGCTGCCAAACCCATGGGGCTGGCCAGGAGAACGACCCCTGCAATGGGCAGCTCGAGGCTGGGCACACCGAACCTCACCATCCCTCCCGGACATCCAGCCTCTCCAGCCATCTGATGGCAGCAAGAAGGACACACACAGATGCCCCGCTCCTCCAAGGCCACCACTATAAGAGCAGCATCTCCTCACAGGCAATTATGGCTCAGGGGGTGCTTCGGGACGGACGCTGGGTTTGCCACCCCCTGAGCAGGTGAGGACAACTGCCAACAAGCTGAGCAGATTGGATTTGGGACCCTGCAGACACAAGGGGAATCCTAGGCAGTTCTCCCTGCGATACTCCCCATTTGTTTGGGCTAAAAACAAATAAATACAAGCTTAACGATTTGGACGAAACAATAGGAGACATTCCAGCATAAAGAAAGGTTTCCTCCTATTAAGCTTTGCTGGCAAGCTTTACAGCCTATATTTTAAATAAATGCTGTGGGTGCATTTCAAAACACACCATATGTTCTCCTGCGGATCTTTCTGGTAGCTGCCATAGCGTGGCTCTCGGCTGGATCTCCTCCTCCCGCGCCATCAGCTCGCCCGGTGTGTTTTGCCGGAGCGGATCGCCAGCCCCAACTCCTCCTCACACCGGTGAAGAAGCCCCGTGGGGACTCCCCGTATCCTTTGGCATTGGCACCGGCATGTTTCTTGAAGTCTGTGCCATGAGCACGGGTTGCAAAATCAACTCTTATTAGAGATCGGGGTGATTTTTGCTGGAGAGCTGATTAATTTGCCGGGGACGTGCCTCGCATCCCTGTCACGATTCCCACCAGCTGCAGCATCACGCTGTTTTTTTTGCGAAACACCCCAAAACCCATCAAGGCCTTTTCTGCCTCCAGTGAAGTCAGGGAACGTGCTCCCAGTGAGAAGGATGAGCAGAGGGAAGGAAGGGCCCAGAGCTGCAGGATTCGGGATTTCTCCGTTCCCTGCAGCGCTGTAGATGGCACTCGGGCCCCGCCGCCCGCCCAGCTGCCGGAGCTGGAACGTGCTGGCGAGGAGTCAGGGGATGAGCTCTGACTAAGTTTACAGCACATTTTCCTTTTTTGACAGATTACCGCTTCATTCGTAAGAGGAGAACTTCTCATTAAGTATATTTTTGACATTTTGTTGAGAGGAAGGAAAAAAAAGTGAAATCCTCGTGATGCCGAGCACGCTAGAGCGCAAGCACGGCTGAGTCTTCGCAGGTTTGGGGGCTGAAGTTTGGTTTTTTTGTTGGTTTGGTTTGGTTTTGTTCTGTTTGGTTGGTTGGTTGGGTTTTTTTGCTTTGGCATCAAAGTCCCTTTTCATAATTATTCCGCTCCAAGCACAGCTGCTGCGGGTAGGAGGCAAGTTTAAAACAGAACCCAGCTGAGAAGCCAGGAAAACTTCATGGCGGGGAAGCGGCAGCTCTCGGTTCCAACAACGCTCAGATTTCAATGCTAATCCAGTAAGGTTTGATTAAAGTGTATTTTTGAGGCAAAATCAAATCTAACTGCTATTACCGTTGCTCTTGGTGCTGTGTGAGTGCCTGGGCCAGGCTTTGGCTGCGCTCGGGGTTGGCAATCGCAAGGCACAAAGCTGATCCTGGCTCTTCCAGGGCCCCTCCATGGTGGGGACCCGGGGATGTCCCCCCCGGGGACCCGTCTTGGGCAAAGCTCTGCTCTTGCCAGGCTACCTTTGCAAGCCATCCTAGTTGTTACAACAGAACAGAGATTAATTTTAGTGTTAATTATGCAAATCGGCCTTGATGGGAAACTCCGGAGTGAGATTGTTATTATTGCTTTTTTTTTTTCCCAGGGTGGGGAATAACCCTTTTTGGAAAATCCTTCTTCTTGCACAACCACGAACTTTTTTTTCCCCTTGGGTTTCTTTCAAGTGAAAAAAATGCTGAGCCAGGTTGTTACCATGAGCTCCTAGGACATTTTCATTGATCCAAAACATACTTCTAGAGAGAGCAAGTATCAAAAAGCACTCGATGATATTATAGATCTATTTTAATTAGGAAAAATGTTGCAGGCAGCTTAGAGTAAGTGAGAGCTTCACAAGAAAAAAAAACATTTCACTTCTTTTCCCTCAGAAAACACTTGTTCTTATTATCCAAGCTGCTGAAAGTGTGTGCTCCTCAAGGGCAAGGCTGCGCTGGCCTTTCCCAGCTCGCACTGAGCGCAACAACATCATCAACAAAATTGTGTTAAACTGCCCTGAGATTTTTCTCTCCTGCACTAATTGCCTTTCTGGCCTGGATTCCTCCCACCCCCAGTGCAAACACAGGTATAAATCACCTTGCTGCTGTTGCTTTGTACAGCCCAAGTGAAAGGGTGCTGCCCCAGTGATGCCCAGCGCTCCTGCAAGAAGCCATTCTCTTGTTTAGGTGCTTTCTTTGAGGAACGCTTATTTAATCAGCTGGAAATTTGGAAACCTGGCTGCCTTGTCCAACCCAGCCACCCTCTCCCTGGCGCTGCCGGGTTTGCAGCTCCCTTTTGCAGAGGCTTCTCGCTCTGTGCCCGTCTCAGCAAAGTTGATCAAATCTTTTTCCCCTATTGAATGACATGCTCTTGCCTGAGAAAACCAGATTACAGCATCTCTTATCCATGACGGCTTGAAGTGCTGCCGCTTATTTGTTTCAGGGAAGGAGTCTTGTAGACAGAGATGATCCTAGTGATGTTTTACCCTGGAAGATGATGTTAGGGCTGAATGCTAAAGACACATGCGAGAAGGTGCTTTAAACCACGGACCTGGTCACCTTCTCACCTGTGGAGCCATCACTGCAGACATGAGGGGCATCCGCAGTGGGGGACAAAAAGAAGCCGCTTGTCCCCCTGCTGGGAGAAATGCAAAGACTGCTCAAGGGCAGAACTGTTACAGCCCGAGACAGGCTGAGGGAGCCCAGGGAAGGGTTTGGGGGTTTCTCCAGCGAGGGAGGGACGCGGCTCAGCACACGGCAGCTCCCAGCAGATGGTACACCCGTCTCATCGCGCTTGTCGGGATGGTGGGAGAAGTTCTTATGCAAGACTGCTGTGACATTCACAGCACAGATCTGCCAAATGGTGTCTGGAGGAGAAGGAAGGCACACATTGCAAGGCTGCACAAATTGGTGCAGAGATGTCTCTGATGCTGTATTTCATTTCATAGCCTTCAGCTAAAGGTGGAAATGGTCCATCCAGCTCGAGACCAGTACTGAGCCCTCAGAGCAGTTGAGCATGGGTTCCCGTTGGTGCCTTTTGCCATCAGGATGTTCATAATTCCTAAAAACTGGTCCTTCTGTGACGGTGCCCAGACATCTCAGACAAATGCAACCGGGGGTTTCTCCCAGTGTCCGCCCAGCTCTCAGCTGCACGGACCCTCCCAGGCTCTGTCCCCGATGCTGCTGAAGGTCCCGCAGAGCCGACTGGATCCCCTGTCCTGTGGACCTGTCCCAAGCCAGCATCCCTGGCCCCCTGCCTGGCTCAGAGGAGGACTCTGCTCTTGCTTTCTCTATTGTGTGGACACAGGCTCTCCTAGAGTTATCATTTCTGGTTTTGGGGCAGAAAGCAAAACGAAATTCAGAAAATCCCAATCCCAGGAAGACCATGGTCCAGGGCAGATTTTGGTGGGATTTATTTCCCTGCTTTTTCCATTGCCTTGCTTTCAGGGTCGAATCCCCTCCACCATTGCCCACCTTGGGCAGAAGCACCGCAACGATCCTTCTCTTTCATTTTTGCTACTTGTTAATTATTTCATTAGCTTCCTCTGAATCTTGATGAGGGGCTTTATTTTTCCATGGCAACTGCATCCGCGAGACCTCCCCACCCACATCCCTGTGCTGTGCAGGGTGCTGGGGGGGCCACGCTGCACCCAACTGGGCTCCCAGCAGGACCAAAGCATCTCGTCCTGCAAATGCAGGAGGTCTGGGCATCAGAAACACCTCCCTTGGGGGGATTTTTCCCAGCAAAGCAGCAGAAGCAGGAGGATCCATCCCTGAGATGCCCTGAGCTGCTGCCTCAGTGGGCTCCGCAGTGTCTGGGACAGTGTCCCCCGCAAGGAGTGGTGTCCCCAGCGGGATGTGTGTCTTTGCTCTGGCGTCTCGGCAGCCGGGAAGCATCAACCTGGGAGTGGAAGCTTTCCCCGCACACATAAACAGCCAACAAAAATTAACGCCCACGAGGACGGCATTCATACCTACAAATTATCTCTGCTGTGGAGCTGCAATTAAACATTCCCGCAAGAGCAGTGTAATGAGAAACCTGCGCAGCTCCCGCCCTGCGGTGCCTCCTGTCCCCATCCTTGTCCCCGTGCCAGCTCCCCTGTACCCCAAGCTCCCCAGTTCTCCTCACCTGGGGCAGGACGGGTGCTGCTGACCCCTGGAAGGGCTTGCACAGGGGCTGTGAATGCTTCAGGTTATTGTGGGGGGACGTTTTTAATTCCCCAGAGGTTTTTCCGAGGATGGTCGGGAAGGAATCTGTCTTGCAGGTTGCAATTCCCTACATCTACAGCCACGGAAGGGCCTGATCCTGCCCTGACAACTAAAGAGCCACAAGCTTGAGGAAGGAGACAGAGGAAAAACAATCCTTCTCGTGGGACTGGGGCTGATTTCAAACCCATTTCGCCCATCCCAGCAGATAAGCTTGGTGGGATGCTGGCGCAGAGGCGAACACTCCCCGGGGCATTGTGGAGAAGGGCGATTTTGGTCCAAACTCTCATGTTTGCTCATCGCAGGCTTTTAGGAAGAAATAATTAGCTCTCTGTTTTTCACCAGGAGCTTGTCCCCCTCCATGCCCTCTTGTGCCAGGATGATGTGTCATCACCAGAAGCTGCAGGATCATTTCCATAAGATAAAAAAAATAAAATAGCTCCTATTCATCACTGGCCTTTGTGCTAATAGCCTGTGCTCTTTAAAGAGGGAGCGTGGCCGGGGCTGTTCCTGCTTCCATCTTTCGGGATAAAGGATCTCTTTGCACTCCTGTAATAACCTCTTTCATCTGACGCCCTCAAAGTGCTTTTGGACATAAATTAATTAAGCCTCACAACACCCTATTGAGTCCGAACTCATTCAAGGGTTTTCATCATGTGTTCAAACAATTCATCGCATCCTCGCGTTCCCAGTTCTTGGCAGCCCAAGGGTCGTGTCCAGCTGGGGTGTGAGTGGGGCCCTTTCAATTATTTCTGTCACGTGTCCCCTGCTCCTGCCAGGGCTCGAGCTGCCCTCGGGGTTAATGCTCCGTCCTTAGAGCCATATCAAAGAGCATCTCCAAGCTGAACTGGCCAAACTCAGGGCACAGCGGCTCCCTGAGGCCATGTAGCCTCATCCGACCCTCTTGGCAAGCACCAAAATAGCCCCACAAAATACAAATAGCCCCACATACGCAACTTTTCCCCATTTCATCTTTTTGGGATTTATGATCCACACAGTTCCCTGGAACCCCTGCTCCTGCCCCAGGCAAAAAACCCCTCGCGTGGGGTTTGGCGTTTCATTGCAAAAAGCAAAATGCAGATGGAAGCAGCGACTGATGCTTCAGGTTTGCCCCTCGTTGCCTGTCGCCTCTGCCGATGCTCTGGCAGTGTTGGGGCCGGGGGGGGATTTGCCGTGTGCCTCGGCTCCGCAGGGTCCTGCGAGAGGAGAAGGGGGAGCGGGAGCCGCCTGTGCGGAGGCTGCGGTGCTGGGGATGCAGAGTGGCTCATCAGTGGCTTCAGAATCCTAATTATATCTCTTTAATGAGCACCCACACCATTAGCAGGGGTTCCTCTGGGGCTAAGCAGTGATCCAGGCTCTTCTAATTGCTTCTGACTCTTCATTTTCATGTCTGTGCTAATGCTTCGTAGTTCCCCTTCCTCACTTGATGCAAAGGACTCATTACTGGGAAATGCAGCCTCCTCTTCCCCGCTCCTTGCACAAGCTCTTTTTTCCTTCTTTTTTTTTCTCCTCCAGATCTTTCAGAAAGAGACGGAGCAGGTAGAAGCTGCGCACCCGCTGGGCCCAAAGGCACCACTGAAAAGAGTCTGGTCCATCATCTCGACACCTACCCTGAAGATATTTATCAGCAAAAAAAAAGTCCCCTCTCAGCCTTCTCTACTCCAGGCTGAACAGACCCAGCTCCCTCAGTCTTTTTTCTTAAGATGCTCCAGACCCCTCGGAATCTTTGTAGGAATCCTCGTGCACAAGGACACTTTGCTTGGCATCTCCCTGCGCCACTCGGAGCCGGGAACCCCAGCGGTTTGGTATCCCTGTGTTCACCAAGCGCCTCCTTTGCTGCTCAGCACCCAACGATGCTTGAGCATCTGGGCACCCACCACTGGGGAGCAGCAAGGGCTCCCCAAATTGTGCTTTTCCCCACCCCTCCCTCTGCTATGCAGGGGCAGGTGTGGCAGCTGGAAAGCTTACAAGTGTCTCAGAGAGGTTGTAGTTCCCTTTTTGGATTTTTCTGGCCAGTCCCGCTAGTGCAGGGAGGGGGCACTGACAGATACATGAAAGCGTGGAGGTGCTTCAGAAGGATGGAGAGGAGGAGGACGCTTGCTGGGAGAGAAATCCCAGGCTGTTAGCGCTACCCTAGCTGTCTTTGAAAGCGGACTGGGAAAACGTTTGATCGTGAACCAAATCCTCGAGAGTTTTGTGATCATGGCGAGACCTCTCCTGCCTGGGGCACTCATGAAGCCGCCCTCTCGGGAAACCCTTCTCCAGGAGAAAAACCTTCTCTGCTGGCTTCAAACTTCCCTCTGACCACCGCAGCGAGGCCCTGGGGATGGCTTGGAGGGGGAAAAATTCCATGGGGGCGTTTCTGCTGGTGGCACCGGGATGGGAGGGCAGAAGCATCAGGCTGTCACCGGCTCCAGCTTGTGTCAGGTGCTCGTGCTGGTCCCCGCAGGGCAGTGAGAGGGGATGCCCATGTCCCCGCAGAGTGGTGACAATGCTGGTGGCTCCAGTCAGTTCAAGAGAAAGGGACAAACCCAGCCCCAGGGGCAGGTGCTGCTCTGGGTGGTTGGGGGAAACTGAGGCACGGAGATGCTCTGAGCCTCAAAAAGCACTTAGCGCAACTTAGGCACTCAAGCATGTGCTTAAGTTAAGCTGATGCTTGGGACATCCACACACAAGCTCGTCTCCCCCTGCCTTCCAACGCTTTCCACAGTTTTTGTCCCTTGACTGAAGCAAAAGGCTTTTCAGGACTTGGGCCTTGAAGTGACAAATAATTGAAGGTGGTAATTAAAGCCGAAACCAAGCACTGAGTGAAAAAAAAGGAAAAATAAAGGGAAAGCGCCAGTTGCAATTTTGTGATTTAATTAGGTTCTCTTTCTCTCTTAGTGGGGAGCGGGAGGCAGACCCCGGGTAGGGATGGGACCGTCTGATGCTGCTGCAGACAGGGGAGGTGGCCAAGGGCTCTGCAGCCAGCGTTCCCTGGATAACTGCACACCTCTGCCATGGATTCAAAGGCAGAGATTAGCAAAAGGCCCTTTTAATCTATTTTTTTTTTCCCTTGAGAACAGCAAAGCTTTTCGATGTAGAAACTTTCCATTATTAAAAAAGGAAAAATAATAACAGTTGGTATGGAAAGTATATGAAAATAGATTTTTGCCGACTTCCCCACTCTGAGATACCGTCAGCTGGCAATATTTTAAATTTCTCTAATATGAGAGATCCTGTTGGTGGCTTTGGCAGCATTGAGAGGTGGAAACCGCCAACTTGAGGTCAGATTTTGCAGGGACCGGCGTGTCCCCAGAGCCGCCTGGGCAGTGGGTGAAGCTGGGGGGTCAGCGCCAGCCTTGCAGTGGGACCCTGGGGTGGCACTTTGGCTTTTGTGGGACACAACCCAGCCCAGGGGCGAGCGGGACCCTGGGCAGAGCAGCTGACGCCTGCGGTTTGGCACCAAAGTATTCTTACTTGTATAAATTATATAAATCACCCCCTGGATGAGGGAGTGTGCACATAAATATGTAGATTCAGGCTCCAGCCCTCATGACTTATTCACCAGCAGCATCATATTGTTTCTAACTTCGGAGCAGTTCCTGGAAACTGTTCATTCTTCAAATTAAAAAAAGATATATCGGCGCTGCTGGAGAGGCTGGCGTGTTCTCCCGAAAGTGCTGGGTTTGCTGGGGAAAGGAAGGGAAGGGAAGGGAAGGGAAGGGAAGGGAAGGGAAGGGAAGGGAAGGGAAGGGAAGGGAAGGGAAGGGAAGGTGCTCTCCTGCCATCCCCTCTGTGCAGTCCAGCTTGCAAATAAAAGGCTGGAAATCTTCACTTTTCCACCCCTGGTGTTGGGTCCCGGATGACTCAGGAGCGTTTTTCCCATCCCCTGCCCACCCGATGCAGATGCTTGCTGCACCTCCCACCTCGCCACTAAACTCAGCTCCCGTTTTACTGCATTTTCCTCAGATCGGAACACAAAGATGTGGTGGTAGCAGCATCCAGCCCACAAACGAGGTGGTTTTGCCCGAGACGGATGGGTGAGCATCCTCTCCTCAGATGGGGCCATTGCCTGGTCAATGAGCAGCCCCTGAGAAGGCTTAGCGACAGCAATTGTTGCACAACCCAAAATATCCTGCTTAATAGACTCCATCAAGTAAGTATTGTCCTAAATGGTTCAGAGCGAGGTAGTAACAATGCGGACATGCCATTTGTGGAGAAATTATGCCTTGCCGAGATTTATTGGAGAGCTCAAATTGCTGTTAATAAAACCCACTTTTGCTGGTGCAAGGGAAATTGGTTTTCACGGAGGCTGGAGGGATCCAGGTAGAATATTCCGGGTATCACCTCCAGCACAGCAGGAGAGTGAGCTCTCTGCTTCCCTCGCATGATGCAGGGAAGGCCAGTGGGGCCAGATCCTTCATGGGGTTGGGAGGAGACCCCGAATCCCAGGGCTTCCCCTCCCGGCCAGCTGCTGGCTCCCGGCCAGCCCTTCGTTCCTGCATGCTCTTTTGCCAGCCCTTAAAGCTTATGTTATATGTTTTCAATGCATTTTAAATTTCTCTCCCTTCCTAAAAGTTCCTCCAGAAAATCCCCTGTCCACAGCCCCCTCCAATCCTGCCTGGTTTCCTCCCGAATTCCTTTCCCCGGCCTGATCCCCATAGCGCCAGCTGGGAGAGACCAGCTCCTTGTTTTGAAGCACAAATAAAGAAGCCATCCTGTAATTTCTCTGCTGCAATTGTGTTATTTTCCTTGCCTAACCTGCGTGCCTTGTGTATTCAGAGGCGCGGGTGCTATAGAAAATGCCGCAATTTGATTTGGGAATCATACTGCTCAGAGAAGCCGCAGAGGAGGAGAGTGGAGATCTCTGGCATCAATAAATCATGACAAGTTGGGAATTTCACAGCTCTGCATAGAACACTGCATGGCGTGGGATGGATGCGGGCATCCCTTGCCCCCAGCCCATGCGCAGTGGGACCCTCGCACGGAGATGCGTGAAATGGGGAATTAATGTTGATTTAGTTTGTTTGCTTAAGAGACAAACATTTGCTGATGTATTCTTGGCAGATCTAGGACATTAATTACCGGGTACCAGAGCACTGGAGTGCCTCTAATCCACTCCACACCTCGGCAAGTCCCTGCTCTCATATCTGCTAATCCAATATTTGGAAGGCAGCCCGCATCGAGAGCATCGCAGGGGAGGCTGCGGTTGAGTTTTGGGACAGCCTGCGGGGAAGCCCTGTCCCAGGAGATGCTGCCAGCCCCGGAACTTCTGCTGCCTTAGGATCTTCAGTGGCCTCAGAAAGCCCAGGACATGGGGCCTTCATGGACTTTTCTGCTCCTCTGCAAAGCGGGGAGGTTTCCCTGGGGAGGGATGGGGTGGGCTCAGTCCTGGGGGCAGAGGCTGGGAACCCCCAGGACCTGCTGCCACCTCCCCTCCCTGAGCAGCCTGCGCCGACAACAGTGACCGGGAGATGGCTGGAAGATTTTAAAGCAAAGGAAAAACCACATTCCTCCTCCCCTCCTCATGGAGATTAAAACGGAGATTGAGCCGCTCCGGAGAGCTGAGTCGCCCTCATTGCCACCGCCAGAATAGCAATGACTGCGAGAGATAATTAGTTGAGCTCCTCCAACCCTATAATGAATCGAACCCCTCCAACCTCAATAATTAACTGAGCCCCTCCAACTCCAATAATTAGCCAAACCCCTCCAATCCTGATAATTAACTGCCCCTCCAACCCCAATAATCAGTTGAGCCCCTCCAGCCCCAATAATTAGCCAAACCCCTCCAATCCTGATAATTAACTGCCCCTCCAACCCCAATAATCAGTTGAGCCCCTCCAGCCCTGATAATTAGCTGAGCTCCTCCGCCCCTGCTCAGGGCTGGGCTGCCCCAGCAGCTGCTGGTCTGGGGGAGATGTTGGGGGGCACAGAGGGATGCTGGATGGTTCCCCCACCTCTGCTCCCCTGGGGTCCCCCCTGCACCAGCTGGGACCAAACTCTTTCACGACAGCCCCCAAGCCCCCAGCAGCACAGGAGCAACAGCCTCGTTCCCTACATGGGCTCCTCTCAGGCAAAGGAGACTTAGCACAATTCTAAGAGGATCGTGGGGAATTTTTCTGTGTGATTATTCACGTCTAACAAGAACTGGCAGCTTTTTTATTTTCTGCTCTCCCAGGCTTTTCCAGAGGCACCTTCCCCCCACCTCGCCCTGCAAGGTCTTTCAGCAGGTTTCTCAAGTTTTATTGCTTTGATCCCATAATGTGCCGTTATGCAACGAGACAAGTTCTTTCCCGTCACTTCCCCGGCTCCAGCCAGGCCTTTTGCTGTAATAGGCACAGCATTGGCTTGAAATATTAACGAGTTTTACCTTAATTACCTTTCAGGCTTCTCAGGGCCCTCTTCATTTCCCTTCTCACTGTCTTTTTAATATCAGCCACGAGCAGAGCCAGCTGCTGGGCGAAGTGGGGATTTATCCCCCTCCGCTCCCCCCAGCGCATGGGATGCTGCTGCGGCAAAGGACGGTCCTTGGAGGGGCAGGCGCTGGTGAGGCAATGGGGGTATTTTTTACCTTACAGTTAAAATATTTCCCCTTTAAAATTTGGTTGCTAAAAAAAAAAGAGAGTGCTTTATATTTTTCCTGCATTTCAGATAAATTAACCTCTTACCAAATATGGGTAATAAGTTAACCTCTTACCATGGGATGCCCCAACCTGCGCTACCCAGAAACAGTCTCTCCATCCTCCCCGGCACAGGAGACCTTTCCCTGCAGCCCTGCGCCTGTCGCTGTGGCCTCAGCGGTTGTGTGGCAGGAGGACAGGGCCAGAGCACTGTCCCCAGCAGGGCCAGGACTCCTCCCATGGAGAAATTTGAATGAATCAGGCGATCGGCTTCAGCAGTGCCTCAGATGCACCGTCGCTTTGCTGCTGCCCCAACGCACTTATCTAATAAACGGTGGTGTGTTTGCAGGAGCTGCAGTGTCACCGGCAGCAGTGGCAGCGTGCATACAGGTGACAGCATGGGGACGGCTGGGAGGTGCCATGGGACCCTCACCCAGGGTGCGGGGACCAGGAATCTGCCACCTCTTGTCCTGTTGCAGCCATCCAGGTCTGTCCCCTCCTCCTGGGCAAAGGATGTGGTGCTGTGCGTTGATTCTGTCACACACCGCAGCTCTGCAAACCCAGCTCCTTTTTGGGGACGGCATAATTGCTTATTTAATAACGTGCTTTTTGGCCCCTTTGGTTTAGTAACAGACATACGACCTGCCATGAAATTCAGCACGGAGTATCTGAAGGTGCAGCAAGGGAGACACTAATAGCTCCCAACAAGGAGGCTGATTCATGACTCTTTGCTGCAAAACCCCCATTCGGTTCCCCAAAGACCAACTTTACTTCTGTTGTCATGTTTCATCCGAACTGCAGAGGCAGGTTGGATGCGGGGACTGGTGGGATGCAGAGCCCGTCAGGATGCTCGGCCACGGCTTTTATCAGGGTTTTTCTACCCATCTGCTGGGAGCAGGGCTGGCAGGAGGGACAGTCTGGGAAATGACAGTATTTCCAGGTGCCAGTGTGGGTGCAGTGCCAGGGAAGGCACCAGCCCACGAGCACTGATGTCCATGGCACCAGGTGCCGGTGGTTCTGTGTCCCCTGGCTGGTGACCTCAGTGCCGATGACAGCACAAGCCTTGGCTGAATGCTGAAGAAGACCCGAGCCAACACTAGCTGTTTGATTTCCTCCCCCACGCTTTAAAAATTCATCCAGGACATCCCAACCTCTTGCGACAGCCAAGATGTGTCACCAGCCCGGCTCCCCGGCGCTTCCCAGGCATCCAGCCCAGGAACACGCCGCGTCGCTCCTGCCAAGGCAGAGCCGGCTCCGCACCGAGCTGTGCCCACAACGGCGGAGCCGGGAGCCGGCAGCGAGCGTGTCGGCTGGTACCTGCTGCTGGAGCTTCGTCGCGGCTGCACAGCTGAGGCTGCGGCTGCCCAGCCCTTGCACAGACTCGAACGTGCCCTGGAGAGAAAGACTTTCATACCCCGAGTCCTGGCCTACATTTTCCTCACCCTCAGTCAAAACTCAATATTATTCCCCAAAGCAGCGCCTGCCCCAGATGTGGGTGCATCACGTTGGGCAAAGCAAAACTTTTCCTCCCCAGGCAGCCGGGAGACGGGATGCGATTGTGTTATTAACACCACAGACAGCTGTGAACCGAAACCAGCCACTTTTAAAATGGTTCTTTTTTTTTTTTTTTTTTTTTTTTCCCCATACAACTTGATCATCTCTTCTGCTCAAATCTGCGGCCGCTCTAATGAGCTGTCTCACACGGCTGAGCAGTCGGGAAAAAAATAGGGGAAGCAGAAAGCCAGTGTGTAGTAGTGCAGAGAGCATCGGCACTGGCAGGTCCCAGCCCCAAAGCCCAAACCCCCCGCCTGGCACAGCGGGACCCTCTCTGCGCCCCAGGCCTTTTCTTTTGAGCCTTTCTTGCTTTCACAGATAATTTTCTAAGTAGCAAAGTGGTACGTGAAATTCCTTATATCCCATCAGTGCGATAGACTGCCACATCAGTACAAAATAAATGATAAATCCTGCTACGAGGGAGTCAGTTTTGAATGAACTACCTGCTTTTTCTGCTGCTGGATTTTATTGGCCCTTAACTTTTGGAGTGGTGGGAGGTTGGAAATGTGGCCTCAGCTTATTATTTAAGCCACTGGGCTCCGGGGCTGCCCAGGATGCGATGTACCCATCAGACTCTCTGCAATGCTTTGTACATAAAAGATGGGGAAGGGGACAGGGATGGGGATACAGAGCCCCACTGCTCCAGGGATCGCTGCCCCTTGGTCCTGAGCAGGATTTGGGCAGAGAGGGCTCCTGGCACCGTGTTTCGGCATCCCAGCCCCCTTGCAGGCTGCTATTTCTGCTGGAACCTCTCTCCTTCCACCTCCTCCCCAGCAGCCCGCGGCGCTGCAGACGTGGAGAGCAGCTGCCACCCTCTCAGCCTGCCTCGCCTCAAAAAAATGTGCAGATCGATACGTTCAGCAATAGATTTTCCTTCGCTCTGCTCCTTACATGACTTCCTCGGCAAGAGCTTCTGTTTGGGGTGATGTAAACCAGCTCCCAAACAAGCAGCACCGAGAGCAACAAACGGCGGCGCTCGAAGGGACCGAGGCTGGAGAAGGAGAGCACGGAACAGAAAATAACCCAATTCTCCCCCAAATCTCTGCATGTAGCACTCTGCGTGAGGCGAAGCCATGCAATCAGATAACTGGGACACCGGCATGAATTAAACAGGCTGCCAGGGAGGGGACGCAGCTTGAGCATCACCTGCAAGGCTGCTGCAGTGGCACCCAGCTCTGCTCTTCCAAGGAAAAGGGTGGCAACTGGCCCTGTTGGATTTTTCCTGGATCTCTCCTGGTTTGCAGCATCTTTTCCACCAGCAAGTTTTGCTGCGAATGAATAGGCAGCGTCTGAGAGCACACTGCCTGCGAGGCTCATTAATTACTCAAGTTATAGGCCTATTACAGCCGAGAAATTGCATTATTAAAAAGAAATCTCTGCAGACGCTTCAAATGCGTCAACCTATTCAATAGCTGACACTGGGTCATAATTAAAAGTAAAAAGTATGGGCCAGAAGGGGACAAAAAATGGCAGATTTCCTGAATATGGCTAATGGAAACATTATTAACATTAGGAAATTGCATACGAGAAATCACTGGCTCCTGGCCCAGTTTAAATATGCATAAGGCTCCTGACGCGTGCTATAGTGATAAATAGCATTAACGAAAAAAAAATTAAATTAAATTAATGGAGCTGCCTTTAATGGCTGCGTCTGCGTGTGGCTCCTTTGTTCCCTTCATTACATCAGGCAGCTGGTGAGCGGTCAGGGTCACTCCTGCACCCCCGGGATGCCCATGCCCCCCAGATGCTTGTGTACCTGGGATGCTCATGTACCTGGGATGCTCGTGCCCCTAGGATGCTCGTGCCCCTAGGATGCTCATACACAGCAGCATGAGCACCTGGCAGGTTTCTTGCTCCTCGACATTTTTTGCAGCCAAACTGAGTTGAACCAGGTGTGAAGATCCTCCCTGTGAACACCAGCCCCTGCCCAGGTCCCTTTCATGCCCCAAACCAGCCTTTGGGTGAGGCTTTCACTCCCTTTTTCTCGGCTCAAAACTCATGGTCTTGTCGCCGCTTTGCTTCTCTTTCCAGGTTTTTTTTTTTTTTCCTTTTTTACGTTTGTTCTTCACAAATGTCGCGGTGAATCAATCTGGCATCAGGCCTATTCACTGCTTAATATTTCTCAATAATTTATTATCAGCGGTTTAATCCTCGTGGGAGCTTCCTCCACACTAAAGCCTCTTGTTCAGTCAGGTCATGTCCTGGACTGGAAGCACTTCCAGCCCTTTGATTTGTTTGTGGTTTATGTTTTTGTTGGGAGAGCAGTAAAAGATATGAATTTTTCCCCCTCTTGGAATTGATTTATCTCGGTTGTTCCCTTTATTCTCTCCAATTGAACCATAACTTTCTGCTTGCTCTCGGCTCTCTCGCTAGCGGCCCTGTTCCATATGGATGCTGTGGGATGGAGTGGGATGGAAATACGGAGCAGAAATCAGCCGCCTGCACCCGGCGCATCCTCACACCTTCTCTCCGACATGTTCCAGGGGAGAACAGCAGTTTCTTGAACCTCCTGGTCTGGTTTCCTTACGTCGAGATGGTTGACATCCCTCACTCCTTTCAACCGAAACCCAAATTTGCATTCAAAAAGCTTAAAAAGTGCTGAGGAGCAAAAAAGCTGGCCTGAGCAACGAAGGATTTGGGGTGGGTTTGCAATTGCCTTCAAAAAGAGACTTTTGTTTTTCTTTCTGGAGCAATGCAGACCTTCAAATTAAAAACTCCCCAACTTTCAGCCAGATGTAAGAAGGGTTTGAGCATCATCTCAGCCCCTCTGCTCCATGCCTGCTTCTCCCTCTGGACCAGTGCATCCCTTTGGGACAGGACCGTGCTGCTTTTTGAGGGGACAGACCCCTTGTTCCCCCAGGCATCCCCACCCAATGAAGGTCTCCATCCCGCTTCCCCTCCCAAAGTTTGAACAGAATTGGGGCGACTCATCGCCGGCAACAAGTTACACAGCACCACTGCCAAGTGTTTCTGCGAGAATAATATTAATCAACACTATTATCCTCTCCCTAGGAGCAATTAGGTTGTACATGTTTCTCTGTCTTGCTCCTCAGAACAGTTTTTAATCCTACAAGCAGATCAGCGTGCAGGTGCTGCCTGCGGTTTTGGGCAGGGAAAGTGTCGCTGCCGGCAGCGCCAGAGCCCAGCACAGCACCCGAGATGCCGATGAGGCTGCGGGGATTCAGGACGCGGCCCCAGAAATGCGGTGATTTTAGCATCCCCCAATACTAATAAATCCCAGGTGCTGTTTTCCATGCACAAAGCAAATCTTTGCAGATGTTGCAATGCAGAAAAAGACAAAACCTGCCCTCCATCCCCTGCGCCCACCCCGAAAGGGGCCATTTCTTCAACTCCAGGAAAGAGAGATTTTTACCCAAAAGAGGGGTTTGCAGCAGGTGAAACCCGGTTAACTTCAGGCACAACCTCGGCTGGCTGCAGCCTGCTGCCGCGCTGCGCCTGTCACCCGGGGAAGCGGCTCGTGGATGAATTGCAGGCGCAGAGCGGGGACGCTGGCACTGGCTGGGGACACGGTGGCACTGGCTGGGGACACGGTGGCACTGGCTGGGGACACGGTGCCATCCCAGGTTCGTCACACGCTCTGTCACTCCGCTGACGGGCTGGGCTGCTGGAGGGACTGAGCGGAGGGGGAGATCCAAAAGCACCCAGAAAACTCAGAAAGAACTTCGGAGTGGCAGAGGAGCGCGGCATCTGTTATGTCTTTGCACGCCGGAGATGAGTGTACAAACCAGGCAGCTTTAAACAGAAACAGGGGCAGAGAACTGGAGATTTCCACATAAAATATTGAGATCCTGAGACCGCTAGAGTGGAAGGCAGAGCCAACGTGGCTTCTGAATAAATCATGGGAGCTCACACTTGTGCTCGCTCGCGGTGATGTCTTTGAGGGAAGAGCATGTGGCTAGGGAAGAGGAAAAATAAAATGCAATAAACCAAAATATGGGGCACTTTCCCCCCCACCTAAGAGCTTTTGTTAGGGAAATAGCCCATCTCAACCTTCTATAACATGTCAGCCTAAATCTGTTGCCTTGCACAGGTCCTGTTGTACCCAGGCTTTCTTCACCAAAGTTTCTCCCTGAACCTCAGATGCTCTATGTAAAGAGGGAGGTTGAAAGCCCTAAAAAACTAAGCCCACTTAACACCAAAGGATTAAGAAAGGCAAGGAGAGGGGAAAGCAGATATATGTACCAGAGAATGTTACTGAGCTTGATGAGTCCAAGTGATGCTAATCCAGGAGAAACAGAAATGTGCCCTTGTTAGGAATCAAATGTTTCCCAGGGTGTTAATTCTTGTCTAATTAACAGCTTTGGAGATGCACAGAGGACTGGATTCAGCTGGTTCTCAGCCTTCCCTGGAAACGATGTTTTCCAACATCTCTAGCGTCATCCTCAGAAAATGTCTCTAGAGTTAAAGCCTCAAGACAGACTTGGGTTTTTAAAAAATGCATCGCGAGTGCATCATCATCATCAGCACCATCACATGAGCAGGAAAGTAGGACAAGCACGATGTTTGCCACATGCCTGCCTACCCCCACCAGTGCTGGGCTGCTGGTGCCGCTTACTAAGTCCTGGATCATCTGAGCCGTCCCGTGCCTTCGATGCCTCACCTCAAATCCAGGCCCAAAGTGGGGGAAGCAGCAGTTATTTCTCCTGCAAAAGGCCTGGGAGGCATTGCATTGAGTTTACTTCTAATTTGAAAACCAGCAGCAAGAGGAAACCCTGTAGCTTGCCCAGGCCACTGGCAAATGAACCATCAAAACCATTCTTGCGCTGGAGGGTGCTGGGTCTGGTTCAGGCTGGGGCAGCGGGGTGTGCAGCAGGTCTATGTGATCACCCCAATTTAATGTGATTATTGGGAAGTTTTTATGTGCTTCTGAAGTTAAACGATAGCAGTGCATGTTAAATAGGAAAAAAAAAAAGTCTGCTGCAGAAGCGAGCTGTGCTTGGATGCTGGTAGCTCGTGTTTCTGGGATCCCCGTGATTAATGGGGATCGATCAAAAAAAAAAAAGGGGCGGGGGGGAGCTCATCTGTTTTCACCTGCCTCATTTTTTTTTGCTGTGCTCTCCTCTATAATTAATCCTCTGCTGCGATGTCCACGTGGGCCCCTGCGCTGCCATGGGTCGTGGCCACAGCTCCTTGGAGCATCCGAGGGCTTGTGTGCTCGCTCGCCCTGCGCTGCGCCAGGACTGATTGCTGCAATTAAGGTGGCACTGGATGGTCCGTGTTGTGACAGGAAGCAATTATATGCAAATAAGAGACTGTGCAAGTGTGAGTAAACATTAGGGGTTGTTTTTCCCTGTTGAACCTCTGTGATTTAAAAGCCATTAAAGGCCCCAGCCAGCGCATTGGTGTCAGCAGTTTTCCGGTGCTGCTCCTGGCTCCAAAAACCATTTGCTCACTGCTGTGGGGCTTCAGCAGTGCTGGGATCCTTCTCCTCCTGCAGCTCTGCGGCGTGGGGTGGAAATTGTCTGCATCTTAACCATCGGGCACATCTCCTGTATCCTTGGGTACATTTGTCCCCTGCATCCTTGGGCATGCTCATCTCCTGCATCCTCAGCACGCTCACCCCCTGCATCCTCAGCACACTTATCTCCCGCATCTTCATGCTCGCTGCTGCTCGCTGGGACACCTGGGGCTGAGCTCCTGCAACAGGAGTGGGTATTTTTCCATCATGCTCTGAATTCCGCTTCTGGGGAGAGCACTGAGCAGGGCTTGCTAGGTGCCTTCAAAAAATAAATGAAGTCTTTACCCCTCAGTATCTCTGCTAATAAATTGGCGATGAAAACAACAGCTGCTCTTAATGGCAGGATGGACATGCGGGGGCCATGGGACACGTGGGTTATTGCCTGTGTTTGTCTGGTGTTTCCTGCTGATGCTCAAAAGATGGAGCCTGTGCTCCCACCAAGGAGGACTGGACATGTCTCTGCAATGTGGCCACAGGGTCCCCAGGGGTTCACTGCTCCGGTAATTTGCTGAGAGCTTTGGGAAGGGGCAGCAAAGATCCTGCTCGCTCCTGTTGTGGGGTGAGTGGTGGGATGGGTTCTGGACGAACCCTCCTCCATTGGCTTCTGCTGGTGGCATTTTCCTTTGGTGTTATTAGGGATAGTTATAATTTCGTCTCCCCTGCAGCCTTCCTCCAAGAGGCAATGCAAGATTGATCCTCACATCCTGTCCTAAGCTGTTGGTCAAACATTTGTCTTTCCGGTAACTGGGGACGTATGTTAGTAAAACTGCAATTTAGACCAAGGAAATCAGAGAGAAAACAAATACGGAGCCCTCATCCAGCCATTTGTAACACATCACGTTCCTGACAGTGCCGCCAAATGGCCAAAAAAAGCTTCAGCCTTGAAATTTTTCTAGCGTGAAGATAAATGAAGGAGATTCATGTCTCTGTTGGTGCTACATTGTTTTGCTCAGCTGGCTGCAGAGCAAATAAGATACGGTGGCGCATTGATTTGTAGTCTGAGAGCTGTCCTCGCAAATAGATGGGCTGGGGAAAAAACTTCATTTGTGACTTAAAATGGAGAAAGCAGCGAGCATGGGGATGGGGCGCAGTGCCCGGACCCCGGTGTCCCCATTCTCTCTGGAGACACGTGGCACAAGGGGGTGCGAACCCCGGGGGGATGTTCCTCCAGCTCTCTCTCTTTTCTTTGGGATGCTTTTCCCTACGGCTCCAGGGGGTCTTCCCCAGCCCCGTGTGCCCTGCTCAGCACTCGCTGCGCTGCGGCTTGGACACAACACCAAGGGCAATAAAACCCCAACCAGTGGGTTTGTGGGGAGGGAAGGAGAACCCGCCCTTGTCCTGGGATGAGCACATCCCTGGGGTTTCCTGCAGAGGATTGGGGTGTCCAACATGGCATTAAACGAGGCTCCACAAGAAGCAGGGCAGCACCAGGACGAGGGCAGAGGGAGGATGAGGAGGGGCCAGGAGGCTCATCACTTATTTGGCTGCTCCCCTTCCCTCCCCATCAGCCCCTCTGCAGCCGTGAGAGCAGCGAGCATCACTTGAGAAAAATCCCCTGCCGCTCTCCCAAGACAGGAGGCAATTTTAAAGACCCAGCATTTCCAAATTATAGTGGCGCTGGCTGCGACCCTAATGGAAAGACAGCCAGTTTTGCAGCAGAATGCAAATGAAAAGGTATAAATAAACAATCACTCACAAATAAGTGCTCGCCTTTAATGAATATTTCATATACAAAAGAAGTCATTGACATTTTGCTGGATTGCTTCAATTAGCTCTTGAGCCTCGTATTCATGCAAATAATAAGCCTGCTTTTCATAATGCTTTGTTAATCTGTTTCATAGTGTGAATTTATACAGTAATGCATCACACAGACCTCCTGCTGCAGCCTTTATTGGATATAAATGACTTAGTAATTGCTATTGATCATTAAAGAAGTGTGATGTTATTTTGGAATTACAATGTGAGGAATCTTGGAGAGACTGAAGGAACTGGGTGGTTTGCTACTCGCAGGTCTGGTTTATATTCAGGGGAGTGACTAATGGGTCCTCGGGAGGAAAAACCAAAGAGTGCCAAGATTTGAGTCTGGGGAAAAAACACCGCGAGAGTCATTGCTGGTTTCGCAGCACGAAATGCTCCCGGCTATATATTCAGAATATATCTCAATGTATTCCATTTCACACATCAATCCCTATTCTGACTCAGACTTTGCTAAGATTAGCCAGGGAAATACTAAAGCTTGCTGGGGAATGGGCAGTGGGCTGGATCGAGGGCGAGTTCGGCAGCAAAACACACACGGGCTGCCCGGCAAAACCACCGCGGCCCCAAGAGGCTGCAGGTCCTGAATCCGGGCTTGCCGTTCAGCTGCAGTACGTGAGTAATTAAAGCAAATATTTTACGATCTCCCGGTTTGCGATATTGGGTGTATTGATCACAGCTCCAGATCCTGCAGTCGAGCGAGCGTGGAGGTCTCTGCTTTCCCAACAGGGGTATTCAGGCTGAGCCTCCTTTTCATCACTTGCTGGTTGTCTTCCAGCTTCAGACATTAAAACTTCATTGCTTTGCAGTGAGAAAAGCTGGTGTTGCACTTTAAATTTATATTTTTCATTTAGAGACACCTCCCTCCCCCCCCTTTTTTTTTGGTTGGAGGTTTTACTTTCCTTCCAAACTATTTTCTCTCTGATCCTATTTCCTTCCCCTGGAAAAGCCGTTGTTGGCTCGCACACCCGAGAGATTCAGCCCTGGCTCTTGGTGTGCTCAGAGCACAGTGGAGCTGCGAAATCGCTGTTTCTGCAACACCCCAGGAGGGCACCCCGAGATGCTCCCCCCGCCACGGCAGGGGTGATTCAGCAGGCTGTGCCGTACACATCCATCTGGAACATGGTTAGGGGCATTAACTCTTCTCTGCCTCGAAGGGGTGCGCTGGGACTCAGTTAATTAACATCTTGAAAGGGCTGCGAGATTCCTCCATGACACTGTTTTTATTAAAAGCCTATATGCACATTTTTCCCCTTCCAATTTACCGCATTTTCCCCCTGGAATGTGCTTTGATTTTTAAGCAATTTATAAGTCCTCAGGCTTTGCCTGGAAGGTAATTTATACTAGTTTGTGTTTTTTATGCGTGTATACATGTGCTGCAGTGCATTGGGAAGAAACACAAAAAGCAATCGACTGTGCGGAGGCTGCTATTGATGGAATAGCGGTGCAGGAGTTATTTCCAGGAGCTGAGAGCTCGCTCTGACCTGCCCAGGCAGATGCTGAAGCCGAACTGCAAATCAAACCAGCCCCAGAGGGATCTGTGCCCCCACAGGACCCGAGGGATGGGGAGGGGGTCTGGATGCCCATCGGGGCTGACTGGCCACACACCAGCCAAGATGCCACTTGGATGGGGTCACCAAAGCCACCAAGGGTCCTTTTGCAGCCCTGGGAGATGTTGTTTTGTAGCTGCCGGGAGAGGTTGTTCTCGGTCCCCGCAGCACAGCTCTGCTCCTGCCTCATCGCTGCAAAAGTCAGTGTATGATGCTGACGGCATTAAGCAACGCTGAGATGTTCCCGAAGTCACCCCGGTGCCCTGTGGGCCATTCTGATGTGAACTTTTGCACCGTGAAAGTAATTTGTTTCAGGGAGTTTTATTCATGCAAATCTCCAGCAATATTTCATGCCACTCACATCTCCCGAGGCAGGTTTTTAATAAAGGCTGGGAGGCGAGAGGACGGCCAGGAGGTGAGTGGGTCAGAGCTCCAGGAGGAGAAAAGCTGCCTGGGATTTGATGACACCACATCGATTCGTGCCCGCTGGGGATGTGACCCTCCAGCCCCCCGCGACTGGAGCCGATTGCATCTCTAACGCTGCTCCTCAGAGCAACTTTTCTCTTTTTATTTGTGTTTTGGATCAAGCTGCTCAGGACCGCTGCCGGATCCCTGCCTGCTGTTCACATCAGCATCCCGTGGAGCTCGGGGTGCTGTCGGGAGCACCCGCAGCACCCCAGGCACAGCTCCGTGAGGCTTTGGAGCCGTTAATGGGTTGGGTTTTTCCTATCGTGCTTTGAGAAATGCTGGCATTTGACTCAGGCGCTCTGGGCAGGATCAGAAGACCTGAGCTTACTCAAAGCCCTTTTGTCTACCCAAACACGGAGGCGCGAGTCTCCTTTTAAATACATCACCCAGTGGGTGCTATGTTGGTGCCGGGGGCGACCGCAAGCCCTGGGAGAGCGTCGCTGCCTCAGCCACTGATGGATTTCCCCCTTGGCTTTCCCTTCTGTTGCTTTTATAATTTATTTACAACTTCTATAGATGTTTGCAGTGTTTCTTTTTTTTTTTTTTTTTTTAATGGCTTTTCAAATAGGAAAAAAGAGCAGTAGGGCATTTCTCAGCCTCGTGCTCGCAGGGAAACACGTTTGGTGCTTTGAAGAGCAGGACTTCGTGCTCGTGGCGGGTTTCCATCAGTGGGAAGCCTGACTCTGCTCGCCGCCGGGCACCACAGAGCCCAGCCCCACTTCCCCTCCTTGCTGCCATGCTGAGGGCAGCAATTATTTCTCTTTTTTGATGATGCGCGGGTCCAGGTTAAACCTTTGCTCTGGCAGCAGCTCACTCAGACCTGCACGGCCTCTCCCCATCACCGTCGCTTTGGATCTTACTCAAGATTGTGCAAACTGATGCTTTGCACCCAAAGTGGCCCTTGGCCCCCTTGGGGAACCTGCCATCCCTCTCCTACACCTAGTTTGCTCCAAATATCAGCATTTCTCATATACCATCAAGGATGCTCATCAGCAGCTCAGGCAGATGGATGGACCCAAGTACATGGCATTTTGTGACGTATCACCCCAGCCTTATCTCTGTGACCTCCTTGCCTTGCCTGGGCATCAGCTCCTGCCCTGCATCCTAAAATGGGATAAGGAAAGACAGAAAGGAGGACCCCCCCCGACCCCCAATAACAGTTTGAATAAGAAATATACAATTGCCACCTCCCAACAACAGGGAGAGACTGAATGAGCAGTGCCAGGGCTGATCTGCATTTAAAAGAGGGGGAATCAGCAGAAAGGAGAGGAGAGTGGTTGCAGAGAAGAGAGGGGAGGGGGAGATAAAAGGGAGAGGGGCCTGAATTTGCATGTTGTTTTTCCTTATGGTAAAAATCATTTGAAAGCTGATGTACTGCCAAGAGGAACAAAAAAAGACCCCTTGGCATTGCCCCAGGCTCCTCATTTACTCTTTTACAGCAAGGAATACTTATAAAAACTGAATAAAACATCTAATAAGGCTGTTTAGGATTCCTTGAAAGATGTCTCCATCAAAGCAGCCGGGGTCAGCCTTGCTCTCCCTGCCTCTGCTCCAGCACCCTTGCTGATGGTCCTGAGCCCCTGGTACCAACATGTCCCTTCCCTGGAGGATGATGAGTGTGCAGGGCAGCACATGGCCCCGTTGGGACGTTTTTTGGGGGGGTTGGGCCCTTCCTGGCTGCCTCCTGTCTGTGCTGAGGGGACACAAGGTTTGCAGAGGTCACACAGGAGAGACTTCTAGGGCAAGCAAAGCTTTGGGTGAGGGGCTTCAGCTGCGTTTGGAGGATGCACCGCAGGTGATGGCGGGTTTCTGTGGGACCTTGGTTTTCATTTCTCATCCATGCAAAGGACACGATCGCACTGCCCTTGGCAGAGCTGGGTACTGTCATCTCTGCAGGGTACCGCCTTCCCCTGAAGATGGACAGCGGGTCCGTGCTTTTGGGGCATGCTGCAGAACCCCTGTGCTGCACGGTGGGCACAGCCGGGCCCACAGATACTGCGGGAACTTCTGCATCTTCCCCAAGAAAATGTGTCACCTCCAGCGTGAAGCTGGTGCCTGGAGCAAAGCAAAGCACCAGCAGGGAGCAGATGAGCCTGTGCCATCGTGTGATGTTTATAATTAGACTATTTGGCAGCCTAACATATATTATTAGCCTCTTTGCTAATAGACTCCTCTAATAAGAGTGCCCTTAGGTGACCTCCAGTGAACATTCATTTACTTCTAACTAGATTTATAATTGTGATTGATCCGCGAGGTGCTAAAGCTTTGCTTGGCTTGTTCCCCGTCTCCGCGCGGTCACAGGTAACTTGTTTCCTTCCTCCCAGGCTTCGGGGCTAATACTTCCTTTGAACGGCTCGCAGCAACCAGGTACCAGTTAGTGACGCAAACATGAAATTCCCCCGCGGTTTTGTTGCGAGCCTCCCTATGTGGAAGGTGTTCAGCTGCGGAGGCTCTCGGGGAACTCTCAGTGAGCTCCCAGTTTGCTCATGATGCTCCTGGCTTATCCCCACACCACAGCCATCCCAAGCATGCTGGTTGAGATGGAAACTCTCTCTGGTCCCAAAGCAGCGATCCAGAAGGAAAACTGTGGCTTTCCTTCAATAAAAAAGGGCAGGCTGATTTTCTAGCTCTGCCAGGGCATGGTGGAAGAGGCCAGAGCCCTCCTTAGCTGAGGATGCTGATTAAGTGCAGACCTTCCGAGACCTTTTATTCTTCCCAAGCTAATTGATTGCCGTTTGCCACTGGTGATCTCTTTCATTTCGTGACAAAAGACTAAATTTGAGGAGGCATTTTTGGTTAGCAGCTGACCCCTTCTGTCCCCATATCAGCACCTGTCCGATTCCCTGGCTCTGTAATTGCTTGTTTCAAAGAGCTGGGATTTTTGCTGGGATTTTTAATTGGATGCTGAAACCAACCTTGGGGGAATTTTTTTTATTTTTGGAGCATTGGCTATTTGGTCAATACCCTTCTTGCCTGGGAAAGTCAGTGCAGCCTGACTTCTTAGTGGTAGTGATTTTCCATTAGCCTTTGAAACGGAATCGGCTCTCGAGCTGGATGGGAATTCTTTATAGACTGTGTTTCTTGATGAATCTGCATCCTGGAGCAATAAGCTAAGCCGTTCATGAACAATCAGGTCTGTTGAGTTGCCTCACTCAATATTTCCTTTCTGCAGGAGGGGGAAGGAGGGTAGAGAGGGGAGGAAGAGGAGGGAGGGCGAAGGCATTGGGGAAATAATCTGGGGCCCTCAAAACTTTCCTGTGGTTCTATTTTGTAAATCAGAAGTTAGGGGTTTTTTTGTCGAAACAATATTGTTTCAGAATTTTGGTAAATGCATCTGCACTAGGGCCTGCAGCAAAGTGTTGTCTTGAAAGACCTGGTGACCACCAGATTCTTTATTGGAAGATATTGGGGAATCTCTTGGTCTTGCATGAGAAAGAAAAAGATTCTCCTCAGATGCTCCAGCCACCGTGGAGCGTTACCACCAGCTCATTGCCGGCACGTCACATCCCCAGTTTAAAAATGGATTTTTTTCGCATGAAAATCTACACTAGCTGCTGCAAAATAATACCAGATGAAGCATATCCACTGAGCACATCGTTATTAGCTCAAATGGTTTGGCTTGCTTTCCTGCTTTCTGGTTTTTTATTCGTGCTGTCGGCAAGCAAAACCAACCAACTCCATTATGTATAATTTATTCTGGATTAGATCAAAGGAGCAGTTTACAGGGTAGGTTTGCGCATTATTATTTTTTTTTTAGCTTTTTCCATTTTTTATAAATACATATTTATTCTCCCTCCACTTTCCACACTCCCCATTGCCTCTCCTCATAAGCAAACTATAAATTATCCACCAGCCCACACAAGACAAGTGCTCTTTGGGACTGGGAATCAAAGCAGCTCTGGCCCCAGCAGCGGCGCAGAGTGGGAGCTCCACTTTTTTGGGAACCGGCCCCATTTCCAGGCTCTGCCGTGCTGAGCAGCGCCCGGGCAGGTCGGCAGCACCGCTGGGAACCACTTTGCTCTCCGCAGCCATCCTGCCTCGCTTGGCATAGAGCACAGCACCTCTGGGGGCTGGAAACCAAAACCACTTGTTCTTGTAGCTGATGCCGGCCGGTTATTACACTGCAAAGCCCTTTTTAAAGCCCAGCAGAAGGGCGTGCTCTGGGAAGCCAACGGCTTGCCGGTGTTGTAAAAAGCTAATGCCAATTTAGCAGGAAGCTGATCTAGGGAGGCATCGAACTATCGTAATCTCCCCAGGCACCGCACTACGATGCTTAAGAATGACTCACCCAGACAAGGTTTCCTGCAAGGGGCTGGGGGGGGATGCAGGGACACCCTGATGCATTTCTTCTGTGTCACATCAAGTCCCAGACCTGCTGGCTCGAACCAGGGTGTGTTTTCCATGCCAGGAGGGCTGGGATGGGGTTTCTCGCAGTCTCATCCCCATCCCTGTTGCTGGGGGAGCCAGGGTCCCGCTTTCCCCACGAGCCCATCGGTGGGGATCAGCCCTGGCAATGCCACCACAGCCCAGCTGTCGCTCAGATTAGTAAATGGCTCCTGTCCCTTCCAGAGCTGCAAAAACAAGCTGATAGGGACGATTCCCAGCCTGGCTTTGCAAGTTCCGTACGGGCCAGGCAGCCCCGACATGCGCTCGTTTTCAGGATCAAAAATGGGCCAGGATATGGCAGAAACATCTGTCATTGATCTCTGCATCACGACAGCGCCAGCAAATAATTGCCTCTTTGAAAATCCATTATCACCTCCACCTCCTTTTTAGCGAGAAGATTTCAGAGCTGACGAGGAGTGCGGATGGTAAATAAAACACCATATGAACGAGGTATTATTTGGCTCCTAATGAAAAGCCATTTTTATGCATATGCATTAATAACTCCTGCATCTTTGGTGGATATATATGTGCGGGGCTTGCTTATTTAACATCCTTCTCTCCCAGGACACCTTGCCTGGGTCCTGAATGCCTGGTTTGTGTTGGATACTTTAGCTAAAAAGTTTTAAGGGAGTTTTAAAAGGGAGAACCAATTGTCTGAGCCCAGGATTTGCAGAGATGCCAACAGTGGGGAGGTGTTGGGGACACAGGAGCCCCCGAGCCAGCATTGCTGGGGGGATAGGGGACCCCACAGCCTGCGTGGGGACATCGTGAGCCCTCTCTTCTCCAGACCTGTTGTCACCTCCTTGTGTCCCCTCTTCTGCCACACCATCTTTTCTTGCAAAAATTGCTTTCTTCTCACCAAAATACAAGAGCAGCCCTTCCTGGTGGCAGGGGGAGGAAAGCTTTTCTGGGGGAGACAGGACACATCGGTCACAGCCCAGGTTTACAGTGACTTTCCAGGAGTTCATCATCCACCCCAGGCACTCGTGGCTCCCCTGGGCTCATCACCATTGACTGAAACATCCTAAAAACCTCATTGAAAGGTGAAAATTTTCTCATTGACAGGTGCTGTGCAAATTACCCAGAAATTCATTGCCGCAGCAGGGGAAGGCTTTAGGAAGACGCCTGAACATTTCTGAAGTGTAGGGTTTAATATGATTGGATTTACAATGACTTTTTGATTGTTTGCTCTATGGACCTTTACAGACTTGGGGGCCATGTCTCTTCCTCCCTTGCTGTAGATGGAAATTTCCCCATTTTTATTGCACGGATGAAGGGCGGGGGTGGGCTGAGGCTGGAGCAGAGCAGGAATGTGGGGTTCAGTCTCCTGGGGGGTTTGGAGAGCAGCTCTCCTCTTTCTGCCTCCGATTTCATCTTTACTGGATGATCTACTCTGCAAATATCCCTTTTTTAACCTCACCTTGCAGCCAGCTCGGAGGGAGCCGTGCAGCTCCTACCCTCCAGCCCCAGGGCAGTGCTAACAACCTGCTGCTGGCCGTAATTCAAGTGGCTCAAAAAGCATTCCAGAAAGATCATCGCCCTGCTCTAAGACAGGAAAACGTGGCAGAGCCCTCCCAGACCCGTTTCCACCCTGGAACAAGGGGTGTGCAGCAGCAGATGGCTTTGGGCTGACCTCCTGGGGCTGAGGCTGGAGGGATCACACCTCACCCCAAGCCCTCCTATGTCCAAAAAAATCACTGCAAACCCTCAGTCAGGTTGGTTTTCCTAAAGCACCTTTATTTTACTTGCACTTTGCTGTGGTCCCCTGAGAAGCCCCAGAACCACCAGCTCATCTCTGGAGGGAGCAGACAGGACCCGCTTGTTCTTTTCAGCACGCAGAGCTGCTGTATTTATTAGCACCGTTTTGGGAGTGCTCACTTGGTGGTATTTGGTGCCTGAGCCGTGCGGCTGCCCAGCAGAAATTAATGGGGCCCCTTCTACCCCTGAGCTCTGCATTAGTGGACTATCAATTATTGAAGCCGAGTTGTACTTTCCTGAGCTTGCGAATAATCAAAGGGACTGCTGAGAGTCCAGAAGTGGCTGTCATTTTCTCATTAGGTATTTATTAAATGTAATTTAGTGGCTCTGCCTGCGCGTTAATGGAATCACAGTGACGCTGCCGGATCGGAGCGGCGCCTGCGCACGAGCCGCCCCAGCGTGGGATCAGAATTGGGACGTCTGGGATGCTGCAGAGACCAGTCCTGGCCTCCAGCCCGGATCCCACCCTGCACTGGGATAACTGGAGGCTGCCCAAACCTGATCCCCGTGCTCTGGGGCAGCTTCTTGTGAGGGCTGCGAGCGGGCAGGTAGCACAGCCTGGCAGGAGGCATCCAGAAGCCTTCCAAAATCACCGAGCTGCGCGCCGCTGTCCTGCACGGGACAACCCCAACCTGCCCCCATCCTCCGGGCTCCCTCAGTCTCCATTCAGCCTTTTGCTCCAGAAAGCAAACCCTTGGGCAAATTACTCACCTAGAGATAATCGTTATTATTCCTGCTACCCTCTCACTTCCCATCTCCCTGTCTTCCCTCGCTGATGCATTATTCCTCGTTACACTCTTCTGAATAATTCCTCTCTCTTTTGATCGCTGCAGTTCTTTGGAGAGGGTTGTAAGGAGACCAACCGCCGAGGGCAAATTTGCCACAAACTTTTCTGAACTTCTGGGCAAATGTAAGCTGAGCTGGAAGAGCAGCTGAGCTGGGAGGAGGCTGCAGGCTCAGGGGATGCTCCCAAGGATGCTGCCGGCACCAGGACTCAGGACAGCAGGTCCCACCAGCACCACGGTCTCCTATCGGTGCCCAAACCTGCGGGGATGAAACGTGCTTTGGGCAACCTGAAATCCTTCCTTCCTTCCCACCGTGAAGCCCTGAAGCTAAAGGAGGTTTTGCAGCTGAGCGCAAGACTTCATCAGTGCAGAAAACTGCCGGTACCCAGGGCAGTGGGGGACTCCCAGGAGAGATTTGCTGCACTCACTCCCCGCCGCTCCCTGTAAACATGTGCAGTGACACGGAGCAAAGCCTGGACCCTGCGGGACTCGGGCATCATCCCACCGGGATGCTGGAGCCCCGGGAGCTCACGTTGCATTTTGAGCACAGAAACGTTTTGGCTGCGCCGTGCTCTCCCCAGGCGTCTTCCTTCCGTTTGGCCTTTGCATCTGGTTGCAGAGCTGATTAAATCAGTCCATCAAAGTACCTGTGTCTGCAGGATGGTGTGTGGGCTTGAGTAGAAGAGGAATTGAAAACAAAATAAACGGATCTTTTATCTGTCATTTTTTCTTGGTGGGAGATGTTGGGGTTTCTAATAAAAAAAAAAAAAAAAAAAAAGAGAAGCTGCTTTTCTGATTCTCCCCACTGCTGAAATCGATTGCCAAGGTGGGATGTTTGCAGCTGGGGCTTTGTGCAAAATCCAACAAATTCTTTTTAAACAAATAAACAACGGGATTTTGTGTGTGTCTGCGTAGAAACACATCTCAGGGCCGGGGGAGGTTTGGAAGAGCCTCCACTCCTCCTGCTGCACATGCCATCATCTTTATCTCACCGGGGCTGTCCGGAGGGTTTGATCACAGCTGGGAGCCTGTAAGCTGCCCGTAATCTAGTAAAATTCATAAATGACTGTGCGCATTCCAGCGCCTTTGTGCAGTCCCTTTTTATCCTGGGCCTTAGGCGTTAGCAGTGGAGCTATAAATCATCTCCGGCTCCATCCCCGGTGGGCTGGTCCCTGGCTTGAGCACGGCCACCAGCCAGGGGCAGGCAGTGGGTACCTGACAGTGATGCTGGCAGAGCGTGTTGGATCGTTATCCTGCTTCTTGCAGCCAGTGCCACGGGGCTGCTGATTCCCCTGGTACCGGGGCCAGGGCCAGCCAGATGGGATCTGGCCACCTGGCTCTTTTGGAGCCTCGGTTGCTTTGCTAAGCAAAATCCCTCCTGGGCAGGAGGCTGGAGTGAAGCTGGGTGAGACCCAGCTGCGTGTTCTCCCTCCATCCCCAGCTCATGGCTGGGAGGGAATATCACATCATAGAATCACAGAATCATTTTGGTTAGAAGAGACTCTCAGGGTGATCAAGTCCAACCACTAACCCAACCCTGGCACTAACCCATGTCCCTGAGAACCTCATCTCCGCATCTTTTAAACCCCTCGGGGGATGGTGGCTCCACCACTGCAGCCGGTTCCAGTGCCTGACAACCCTTTTTGGGAAGAAATTGTTCCTAATATCCAGTCTAACATCCACCCACCCTTGGCCAGTACCACCAGCAGCAACGCACTGACCGAGGCAGGAGCAGACGTACCTGGGTACCCCTCGGCGGAGCTGTGCCACAGCATCCTTACCAGCCTCCAGGGCTCTGTCCGGACAACTCTGAAGACAACAACATTTCTCGGGGCTGCAGAGCCCCTGTTCCCAAATCCCACCCAGGCTGGTGAACCCCAGCTTTGTGCTGGGCTGGGGGCCTGGATGGTGCTTCCCTGTGGTGGTGTCGCTTCCCGAGGAGCTCTGCTCCCAGTAAAGACGCAGCAGCGCTGTAATTGCAAATCATTTTTGTAATACTCTCACTGTAAATGCTACTTAAGATGTCATCAATGATTGATATATTTGCTAATTGAGACTTCCACTCGGGCTGATAGCTGGAGTGCTTTATTTCTTTTATTATTTTATGTTATTTTATGACTGACATATTTGCGGCAGCGCTTCTTTAATCTCCATTAAGCAAATGCCCTGGGGAGATGTGGTGGCACACACAGCGGGGGACAAGATGGGACAAGTGCCGGAGCCTCTGCCTTGCACAAAGCCGCGGGGGCCAGCTCGGCTGCGGGGGCAAGGGGAAGGGGCTGCTCCGCGGTGCCCTTGCTGCAGGGGGACGTTCACAAGAAGGTCCTGTCCGTGCCTCAGTTTCCCTCCTGGTAAAGGACAGCTCAAATATTTAACGCAAAGTTGGACTGAGAGGTAATAATGTCCAGCAGCACTGTGGAAAAGGAAAACCCTGGCAAAGGCCAGCTTTGGGAAGGAGAGAGGTATTTCACCATTTTGACCTGGGGTGAGTTGTCCGGTCAAACATCTCATGCAGTAAATAAATACTTTGGTAATGCCCAGGTGGATGGTCCTGCTTCCCCAAACCACATAGTCACGCACTGGAAAACAGCCCACGGAGGGACCCGCGGCCCTGGCCGGCCCCAGCGGAGGATGCGTGAAACGTGCAACTTGCTCTGAAGCGCAGCCATGAGCAGCTGACACTTGTAACACGTAGTGATGCCAACTGTCATCACTGCCTGATCGAACACAACTGATAAATGGGGAGTGGGAACTTGAAGGTTTTACAGTGCCAGGAAAGAGGAGGTTGCCATGGTGATGCCAGTTTTTGGGTTTTTTTCCCTTCCATTTCCCACTCTTTGGGGTTGAACAGGAGGAGTCTGGCAGGCTGCTGGGGGGATATTTAACTCCAAAATAGGCCATGGTTCAGGAGAGGGGGAGAACTGCTGCTGCGGTGAGCAGCATGAGCTTGGTCCTGATGTACGACCTGTGCCCTCCGGGAAAAGGTGTAAATCAGCGCTGGGCAAACACCGGGGCAGCATGAAAGCAGCTCACTTGCCTTTCCTCGGCCTCAGAGGGGATCTGCAGAAAACTCCTAAAGGATTTAATGCCACTGCTGATGAACAAGGAATAAAAAATGAGGGGAAGAGGAGGGCAGATGTTTTAAAGCCAGCTGGCAGCAAAGTCCAGCCCTGGGCTGGTTGTGGCTCTCTGGAGCCGGGCATCATCCTCGGTGCCAGCCCATAGCTCTTTTTGCAGGTCATTTCTGCACGAACCTGGCTGGGCTTCAGCTCTGCTGCTGGCCCTTGTCCCGGGAGGACTGAGCAGGTAAAAAGGACCTTTTCCTCCGCGCGGGAGGAGGTAACAGGTAAATAAATGAGTCCTGCAGAGTGCCTTGAAATTCCTATTCTCCTGTTTCAAGTGCTGGGAAGAGAAGTCGCTGATCAGTCATGAAACAACAAAATAAAGACGAAGGGAATGTTACTGGGGAGGATGCTTGAGGATTCACAGCCATGAGCCAGTGTAGACACACGTAAAGCCATACATCTAATCTGAGCCTCTTCCTAATCACCAGCCACGGGAATACATTTGTTTCAGTTCCCAAATTGGCTCCTCTTTTGCCGCTCAACCACAGCTCTGTGGATTTGCAGTGACAGGGTCATTTTTAACTGCGAGAGTGAAGTCTCTCTGCTGCAGGCACAGCAGTAACTCCGGCTTGGGCTGGAGTGGGGAGGTAGGACCAGCCCTGGGGGGATACAGGATGTGGCTGTGACTGTTCTGGGCAGCATCTCCAGAGCATCAACCCTGTTCTACACCTGCAGGAGGAGGCAGGTGATGAGCAGGAGGCATGTGATGGGCAGGAGGACGGTGATGGGCAGGAGGCAGGTGATGGGCAGGAGGACGGTGATGGGCAGGAGGCAGGTGATGGGCAGGAGGAGGCAGTGATGGGCAGGAGGAGGCAGTGATGGGCAGGAGGCAGGCGATGGGCAGGAGGACGGCGATGGGCAGGAGGACCACGGGCAGGCAACCTGCCCGATCCAGGAGCTGCCTGGCTGTTTCTGAAGTGCTGATTGCTGCAACACCTCCTCGTCACTGGCTTTCACACCGCGCTGACTCCCATATTCTCCCTGTCTGCATCTGCTGATAAGCATTTCAGCCCATCTGCTCCCAGAGAAGACTCGCCCAACACTGGTCTATCACTACCAGCCCTCTCCTCTCCGCGCCAGGGCATTTGCGGGGCAGCTTATCTGCAGGGCTAAATTCCCTCTTTACATCACTGCTCTTTTTCCTTTAGCCAGAGTTGCTGTCACCTTTTCATTTTAGGTTCTGCGAGCATCCATCTCAAGGCAAGTTTATCTTGCACAACAAGCCATGGACCAGGACTGCGGGGTCGGTGGCATCTCGCAGGCTGCAGGACAGTCCTGCTGCTTGGTGCAGAGCTGGCACTGGGCTGCTCAGCCGGACCATGTCCTGGTGTGAGCATCATTAACATCCCGGCAATTAGTGGAGCTGTGTTGATTTGCGTCAAGCTCAGAGCATAAAGAGCACCAGGCCAGATGGTAAATTGTGTGTGTTCCTGAAAACAGCAGAAATATATGCTGGGCTTGAATGGGGCTTTGGCGATGTTAGCGGATCTCTGAAATGACCCTGCTTGCATAAGCTGGGAAACAAGCCACGCTTGGGTTTCAGCGCAGTTTTTTGGCTCAGCCTTAAAACCACCCGCCTGGGTGTGAAGGAGGAGGAACCCCCAGGAGCGCTCAGCGAGGTGAAGCCAGCACACAGCAGGCTTGGATCAATTGCCTGATATAGATGGACTTTAAGTCCTTGAGTAAGTTACTGCTCTGGGTACTATGATACCATTTCTCCAACTTACACCCGAGGTAGCAGCAGCACAAAGGTGCTGGACCATGTGAGCATCTTGTGTCAGCCCACACAGCACCAGCTTCTCAGTAAAAATCTGCCTTTTCCCCGCGTTTTGCCACAATTAACCGGTTAGCTGCCAGTGCCCCATCGTGAGAAGGCTCAGACACACCGGCTGCCTTTCTCCAGACCTTGGTCCAAGTGCGCTGGCTTGGAGCCAGCACTAATATCTGCTGTTCTGCCCTGAAATACAAATGGAGCTGATGAAGAAGTCGGCTCCAAAGAGCATTCATCAACATTTCTCCAGCACTGTCAGGCTGTTAGAAATGAAACTGTTCCCAAGGACGTGCTGGAGCTGGTGGAGAAAAGGTGGGGAATGGCTGGTGCCTCACCCAGAGAGGTGTCCACGGCACAGACACAAACACACGTGTTGTCACCCCAGATCCTCCGCTCTTTGCTTCACTCCAGTTTTGGAGGAGATTCAGGAAGGCTGGGAGGTAAACCTGCATCCATAAACAAACAGCCAGGCTGTATTATTTGTTACTACTCTTATTCTCTCTTTGATGAAGGCAGACAAAGTCACCTCTCTTTTGCGCGACGTGTGTGTTGTTTTTGCTTTATTTTTTATTTGTTTCTTTCCTTATAAAACTCATGTGAATAGGCCAGATGCTGTTTCCATAGCAACCCTCTCTCTCCAAGCAGCAGATGCTGGAAAAGGGTTTTTCGGTTTAATCCTCCTGGAAATCTCCCCAGCAGAGGTTGCTGGTATGAGATGATACTAAGAGATGCACAGCAGCGATGGTTGGCATATTTTAAATTCCATGCGCTGCTTTTTGCGTGAAGAACCTGCCCTTTCACCCTTTGGAAATGGCACATATCACAGTAAGAGCAGCAAATGTATCTTAATACCTCATCTTAGGTTTAAACAGAGTCTTTACCCGCATGGCTCCCAAAGCTTTTCATGGGGATTAAGATGAGAGCGCAGCATCCCGCATCCCTGTGCTGGGGAGTGGGGCAGAGACCAGCGCACCTGCCTCCATCACACCCACCCCAAGCTGCCGCCAGCATTCAACGTATGGCTTGGGGTGTATAAATGTGCCTCTCAAAAAAAAAAAAAAAAAAAAAAGGAAAAAAAATCCTTTGCACTTGGTAGGAGCAGCTTCCCTTTTTGCATCCGTGGATCGGTCACTTGTGACGGACATGGTCATATTGAAGATATATTAAATGCTGTTTGCAACCCAAACTGACCTGCTCTCGACCAACACTGATGCACAAATCTCCCTTTTTGCTCTGAAAGTGAGGACGCTGATGCAGGTCCCTGCCCCTGCTCCCGTCACCCTCCATCTCACTCTCTGCGTTGTGTTGATGCTGTTGCATCAATCAAGGTCCTTAAGAGAATGGATGGATGGAGAAGGCAGCATTTCAACCCAGCTTGTTTAACAAAGATATATCCATTGGAAATAAAAAGCTTTGAAGTGGAAGCTGGAATTTAACTAGTGCAGAATGAACTGTTCAGCCTCTCTTAAAAAAAGAAAATCCTGTAGAATTTGACAGAAAGTAATAGCTATTGTATTTTGGTTTTCTCATTTAACAGATTTCGTGTAGGCATAGCAGGAAAGTTTGCTCTGACAGATTTTAACTCCGTTTAATTAAAGTAGTTGAAACAGAGTCAATTCCTCACCCTCTAGTGCAGAAATGCACAGAAAAGCAAAATGCCTATTCAAGACAAACTGCTTTAGTAATGCATCTTCTAAAGGCAGATATTACTTATATCGTGCAGTCTCAACCTCCTTAACCCCAGATCTAACTGGTGGTGGCAGGTTTCTCCAGGAAAAACCTGTTATCTTTTATGTTTTATCACATTAGGACTATGGTGCTGTCCTCAGAGGGTCAGGCAGTTTTCTGACAAGAAAGCCAAACCACCTGGCAATCCCCAGGCTATTGGGAGCTCTCTTAAAGATAACAAAAAGAGGCAATTGTGATGAAGTAGTTGTGACACCATGTGATGTCCTAGATTAATTCTGGATGATGAAGCTGGTTTTATGAGTGGAAGGAAAGCGCAGGATCTTGGGCAGCACCTCTGGCATCATTTATGGCAGATGCAGGTTAAGCTGCCTTTAAGATTTGTAGGGATGAAGATCCCTCAGGCCTGGCAAACAACATGTACAACATGTACATGGGCTCAGAGACTCTTGCAAAGCCACATCCTGTGTGATCCCTTTGCAGGCTGAGAAGTGGAAATGAGTTAAGAGCAGAAACCAGGAGAAACCGGGATTAACAACTCAAATCTAAGCAATAGTCAGAACATTTGTAATTCACTGCAAAGCTCTTTTCCAGCTCTCGTCTGTTTGCTTTCCATCAAGAGCAAGCTTCGTCTTGTGATTAAATGAAGGAGGTAGGGATCAGGACTCCTGGGCTCTGTTCTTAACTCTGCAGCTAATTTCCCATGTTTCTTTGGAGAGGTCACGTATGATGAAATGCTCAGAGCCGGTGGCAGGCTCAAAATTCCCGCTTGACATCAACGATGACAACAGCTTTTCAGCACGAGTGGAAAAATGCAGCCCTTAATGCTTCCTTTGCTTCTGCTTCCTGGGTGCAAAACTCTCGTGCACGTCCCTTGTGCATCATCTTTGTGCATGGGGAAGAGGGGCTGCGACGGGGCTGGGAGCGGGAAGAACCGGGGGCGGGACCAGAGCATCCTCCATGGCAGAGGATGCAGGAACAGATGTCCCCGGTTCCCACCATGATGAGCAGACAATTCCTTGTGCCAGCGAGCGATGGCGAGGGGAGCAGGCAGGAGGGAAGGCCCTTCAGAGACATAGCCCCTTATTTCAGACACTCCTGCCAGACCCCGCTTGTTTTGAAACCAGTAGATCGAAGTCATTCCTGACCCCGCAGCTGTAGCCCGCTGGCTTTCTCTAAGTGATCTCCTTGGCAGATGAATTACACCCACTTTAAGCTCTGCCCTGTTCTTTTCTTTGTGCTTTTCTTGATGCGTCTGCCTGGCAGAGAGCGTGGCAAACAGTCCCATCGCCCTTATTGTCAATCATCCCTTGTCAGGCTGCTGAAGGTATAATAAATCCCTGTACACAAAAAGGCTGTATTTACATATCTGCTTTTCTGAAATGGCAATGGGCTGTTAAGAAAATACAGAATTTTAATCACCTGGTTTTGGCTTGTGCACAGTTTCTGAGGCATTGCCAGAGGTTGGGCAGGGTGGCACCATCTGTCCCTTTATTTGCAAGTGGTCATCAGGAGTCATTAACTGTAATGATGCTATTTAACCCCTTTGCAGGTATCTTTCACAGTTTCCAAGCACAAAAGTGGTTTCATGTCCTTCTTGCTATTCAACAAACAGGTGAACTGGGGGATGTGGAAGATGCCCAGCCCTAGAGCTCTTCCTGCACCCCTGCCTGGAAAACAGAGCACAGACAAACATCTCCTGGGGGTATGTTTGGAATGAGCCACATTTGCAATAGGGCTGATCTCACCATTTATAAACAAGCTCTATTAATTACTTAAAAAAAAAAAAGAGAAATCTCCAGTCTTAATGCTGTCCAACCCTGCCAGCCCCCACCCTGTGCCTTTTTATACTGCAAAGGAAACAGAAAAGGAGAAAAGCCAAGAGATTAACAGGTGGGGAAAAGAAACGTGTCAGGAATTAACAACAAGCCCAGCTGTGATGGGGACAGGAGCTTCTCCCAAACCCCCACCCACCCTAATTAATCCTTAGCATAAATCTGAGTGAGTCTGTGGCTGGAATAAGCTCCTGGTTTGAAGAGGAATGGAGGAGGCAATGGGAGGCACAGCAGCTATGAGGCAGGTTGTGGTAACTGAGTGTGGGGTGGTTTTTAAAGGTATTTGGCAAAATTTCGTAGGGTGCATGGGGCTGTGGGTGCATGGGTTTTGCCTGCCCGTGGGTTCCCTTGCACCGCAGGTGATTTCTCTCACCCTGTCTGCAATGCAGTTTTTATGACCTCCGTTTCCAGGAAATCTCATTTGTTTGAACAAATCCCAGGGAACCCCCTGCTCAGCCTGACATTTGTGTTTGAATTCTCTGGGGTGCACTTCAGGCCATAGCTTGGAGCAATGATTGAAGGATGCAACTGAAGAATAGCTCCTGGGAACCTTGCAAAAGGAGGCAATTCTTCCAGCCTAAAGAACAATTGCAAAAACTACTCCTTTCACATCAAACTGTACTCCATAATCCACAGTACTCTTTAAAAAAAAAAAAAAAAAAAGGCAGTGTAGAGGCAGGCCGGAGCTAGAGCATGCAGCAAGCTCCTACTTAGTGTTATTTATCATCAATGATCCCCAGGCTGGGCCACGATGCATAATTCATTTTCTTTTTCAGAAGCTGCATCTCGAGCTGAGCCCAGTCTGGCACCTCCCTGCTGCAGCCACATTCTGCCTCTTCGAAAAAAGCAACTTGGGCATCTGGGCGTGCGGAGTCCTTGGCTTCTTCGTGTTCATGTGAATGTGACAGCCTGGCGAGAGCTGCTGCTAAGTTTATTGCTGTCTGTGTGCATCCTCGATGCCCATCCTCCCCGTGCATCCCTTGGCGCTGGGAACCGCGTCACTCAAGCCTTCGTGTTGCTGCAGATTTGGGGTTGTATATCTCACCCCAAGAGCAAAGCCAATTTCCACCAGCTCAGGAAACAGCTGATAGTTTTTGAAAATGAAGGCGAGGAGCCGTGTCCTTCTTGAAGTCCCCCTGCCCTGACCCTGGGCTTAGGGGGAGATGGAGATGCAGCCCCTTGTGAGTACGTGCGCGGCAGTGGGAGAATGGAGATGGAAAGAGGAGCCAGCAGCCTTTTATTCTGCAGCCCTGCTTGCAAATATTTTCTAAAAGACCAATAAATAATTAATAGCTGTTATAAGCATATTGCAGACACGGGGAGTTTTTACTGCAGATGGTCATAAGGACATTGTCAGCGAGTTATTGACTGGAGGGCCGTGCAATCCATTGGCATTGACTGGCTGCTTATTAAGACATCTATTCATTAACTCTTTATGGACAACGAGCAGAACCTTAATGTCAAATGGAAGGACCACAACCCCCCAAAATTGAGTTTTGCTCCCAAAATCCAGGTCAGAGCCGGGACCTGGAGCCTCCGACTCCCTCCCCAGGCGCCAGGCAGGCAGGTAACACTGGTGTATCTTTACCAAATCAATTCTCCTTCACCTCACTTTGTCTCCATAGAGTAGACATCTCGTTCCATTAGTAGTGATAAATATATCCTGCGCTGGGTAGGACCCAAATGTTTTCAAAGACACTTACAAAGTCTAGAGAAAGGGTTTGCCCTACCACTGTGTGTACTGGTTGTTACTGGTTTTCCTTCCTAGTTGCCACTGGGTGGGTTCACACAGTGCCTGGGGACATTTGCTGCCAGCAAAGGAAACTAAAGGAGAGCTCAGGACTATTCCTTCCTGGAGAGCAAGAAGACATTGATGATTTATTTCACTCTCTCTCTAAGGTAATTATGTACCTAGGCAGTCTTAAAATGTGTATGTATTTTCTCCGGCAGACCAGAACAGCCTCTTTGGTTCCAGTCTAGCAAATAAATATGTATTTACACACTTTATTAAGATGGGTATTACTTTCCCAGAGGACTGGCATAACTCTTCTGCTCTGGTATTTTATGTAAAACTGTATTTCCGCATTAGTTTGAAATATATACAACAGTCTAGATGGATCACAGCAGCCTTGGCAATAGGTGAGCCCAACTTGAGGAGCTACGTGTGAAGACTTGTGTGAATCTGTGTATAAATGCTGTATGCAGCTTCCTCGAGATGCGTATGTGGCACCTACAGCTCTGCTGGAGGAGGAGAAGACATCTGCACAGGCTTTCCTTTTTTCTCAAAATGTTAAAAAAAAAAAAAAAAAAAATCAGTGTTAATGTCAGGCCAGCTCCAAAGCTGAGGATGGCAGGTGGAACTTCAGGGAGAAGCCACCAAATATGTTACCAACATGTAAAACTTGGCATTTGAGTCTTTTGCAAAGCCCCTCTCCTGTGAGGCAGCAGGACCTTCATCCCCCCAGCATCATCCTCCTCCACAGCCAGGTTGTTCAGACCTCTCCACACCCAATGGGACAAGCGCTCCTGCTTTCCGCGCAGGTTTTACTCCTGGCCAAACAGTGAGATATGTCACATCCAGCTCCCACCCCGTGAATGCTCCCCCCATGCATCGGGTGCTCATGGCAGAAGCAAAAGCAGATCGCACTGACCAGGCTTTCTAATTACTTTTTTTTTTTTTTTTTTTTTTTTTTACCCACAGACCATTTTGCTGGCTCTGCCAAGGACATTTGGAGAGACCGTCCCTGCTCCAAGCGATGTGAGAGTGGAAGTGAGGAGGGAGCTGTGCCCGTCCTCGAGAGCCCTGGGAGGTAAACCAGCAGGTTTTCACGCTGTTTCACAGGCACCACACGACCTCCGTAATCAAGCATCTAGCAGTAAAAAATGTAGCTTGATTAACCTGATGAAGCAGCAGTCTATAGTATATTAATTCTCTTATAATTTCATAAAGCCGCTTAACCGAGAATCTCAATGCATTTAACACACATCGGTAGGTAACAGCAATTAATTTTGCAAACCTCCAGCAATTTGGGCGCGGGCAGGACAGAGGATGCTGTGGGTGCTTGTGGGAGCAGAGGGACCCGGCCGGGCTGTACCGCATCCCCGTTGCGGAGACACAGCAGGCTCGGAGCATCTGAGATCTAATCGAGCATAAAAACAAGGGATTTGAGCTGTCCCAAGGGGGAGTTCAATAACGAACAATCACCAGCTAGGTAGACTTCGGCTGCTTACGCTGAGATGCCTTAAACTGGCTTTCAACAGTGTTTGGAGGTCGCAAGTCCTACTGACGCATTTTTTTCCTCCTACCAACTGCCAGCCCTTGAATTTCAGGCCAGGTTTGTTAGAGGCTGCACCAGCCCTTCCTCACTGAGCCGTGTCCCTGCATCCCCTGGTCCCAACCCCACGCTGGCTCCTTCAGCAAAACATTTCCATGTGTGCCTGATATTAAGCAATGGCTGCTCCTCCTGGCTTTAAGGGAACTATCTAATCTCCTTTAAATTAAGCATATGATTGGGTTTTGGCTAGATTGGGGCCTTGGGCCTTAATCTCTTTATGCCCCGCTTTCTCAATCTGCAAAATAGTAATTATCTACTTCATGGGGCTAAATTAATTTCCCATATTTCACTGATGCTCATTCTGGCAATATGCAGGTTACCATTCTCCCAGAGACTGCAATTTGCATGCTGCTCAGCAAATTATGTGTTATATATCCATACACACACATGCACAAATCTAAGCCTCGGGGAAAAAAAATCTAAATGCCACAATGGCCAAGACAGAATGTAAGCAATAACAGTAAGGATAACAAAAATGCAATTCAGGGATTCAAAGGATTTAGTCAATGGAGAACAGGCTGAGTTGCATAAAGAGAAGGTAAGAAACTCAGAGTTAAAAAGTAATGAAAAGAATAATGAATATCAAACAGGATGGAAGAGCTTAATTAAGAATTAAGTTGTTTCAAGTACAGCTTGGGAAAGCTGATGGTGGTCAGTGCAGAGGATGAGAAATGAAACAGAGATGATGTTTTTAACCCTTTTGTGAATGCCGGGGGAAAGGAAGAGTGAATGAATCTTGTGGGGAAAAATTCGGCACAGCAATGTCTCTGTTTTGCAGGATTTGGGGGGTGTGAACTGGGGGAGAAGTTGACAAATGTTACATGTTTTTTGGGGAAATGCGAGAAGGAAAATGAAAATCCTTTCCTAAAATTACCCTGGGGATGCCACTTTTCATCTTGCTAGAATAATTCTGCCGATTTTGTTCCCTGAGACTAGGAACATGTAGCGTGGTAGGACCTGGAGGAGATTCCGCTTCTGCACCCGCCACTTGTACATTCCGTGTTTGCATCGGGCTGCAAACAAGTACAGATTACATTAGGGATGAGGCACTGGCGCAGAAATGCTGGACAGATTAAATCTTGTTTCAGTGTGGCTCTCTATCACATCTCGGCACAGCTTTGCCGAATGATGAGGTTTGAAAGGCTGCGAGCTGGATCAGTAATGTTCATTAAGATAAAATCAAAGACAGGCTCCTGCTCTCTGTTTTCCAGAAGGACTCATTCAATAAAAAGGTAAATAAAAAATCCCTTCCTGAGTAATCCTCAGGGGAAACCACAGGCTTTGACATCGTGGTTTTCATTTTCTCCTGCCACAGGGTTTGCAGAGAAAAAGGACAGATGAGAGGCCAGAAAGGAGAAGAGAGAAGTCAAAACATTACTGAGCGGCATCAGGCTGGTTAAGTTTAATTCCAATGCATTGACTCTGTTCAGCTCCTTGGGGAATGAAGGAATGAAAGGAAAGGAGGAAGAAAAGCAAAATAATTGAAAGGAGTAATTCAATTCGGAAAGAATTATCCTGCTAATGATTTATGGCTTCATTAATGACTGATTGAACAGATTTTTTTTTTTTTAACTTACTAGGAATTAGGGCGGCTGGCTGAAAGTTTATTGGATGTCACAGCAACAGAGACTCATTTGTCTCCATTTAAATACTTAATGGTCTCTATCTTTCTCTCTCTGTATCAATAGGATCTAGAAGCAGCTTCACAAAAATGTGACCTGGTGCTCGGAGAAATGTGTGGACAGTCGGTAATGAGACATGACTGAGAGGGCACGGTGCTGCAGAGGGACACCTTGCAATGCCCTGTCCCTGTCCCCATCCCTGGGTACCCCTGTCCTGGGGGCTGCCCCCCGCAGAAAGTCACCCCCACACACCCATGTCCCTGCTTCTCTTGTACCTTCCAGAGCCCATGGTCCTCTAGCACCGGGGGGGTCTGTTTGAAAAATATGTTCACCTTTGAGCGATACCACTGGTCCTGGCTCTGATGGGTGCATCTACCAGCCTGTGCTCTTATTTGCCTCCCCAGAGATTTAATGTATTTTTCCTTTTAATACACCTGGGCCCCTCAGTGCTGCTGCATTCAGCAATGCCAGGGCTGAGACCTGAGTTGTGCTCATGGCCAGGGTGGACGCAGGGAGCTCTGCATTCCTCTATAGGGGTGTGTGTGTGTCTATAAATGAGTATATATGAGATGTATGCATGCATATATATGTTCATAATTGAATACAGGGCCATATCATTCTCTGGTGGATGTTTTATGCGCTGATATTAGAAGCAAACACAATAAATGCAGACTCAAACCAAGGCACACATCGACATGAAAATAATCCTGATTGCAAAACACCCTGTGAGCACGAGGCTACTGGGTTAGCCAAGCGGTTTGAAATTCATTATCTATCATTCGCTGCTCTGTTGCCTCCAGGCTCCGCAGCACCTGAATCAGGCGCATGTCCTTCAACTTTCTTCAATTAAACAGTCTCCTAAAGTTCAGGCCTTGTTAATTGGTCTCAGAACTGCCTGGTGCTATAACTGGGATTTCTCTGCCTGGTGCTGCTGGCAGATGTGCTGGGCTGGGGCTGCACCGGGGTGACTTGGCTTGAGCGTGGACCAAAACTCGTGAAAACCGAGACTGGGTCTGGGGAAGGGAGGGCAGGAGCAGCAGTAGGGGGGAACAAACCCATCTCGTCAGCCAGAGATGCCCTTTCAAAGTCTAAACTCAGCCTGTGGTCGGGTTTGAGTGGTGCATAGGGCAGAGATGCTGAAGCAGCATCCTTCCAGCTGGGGAGCTTTTTATCACCTACAATTGCCCCTTAGTCAAAGCTCATTTCCCTTAGTTTAGCAGTAAGACTGGAGAGCTGAGCCACAGCTGACCCTGTTGCTATTGGATATGAGCTCCATACAGATGGTGCGCAAACATATTTAAGATTTTTTTTTTGTCTATTTGCAGGAGCAATATCAATTTGCAAGGATGAGCTCAATTAACATAACTCATTACTTTCCTGTGTGTAACTGATGTCAAGAGAACACCTCCTCTGAAGGGACTATCAAGGGGAAAATTGCTCGGCTCATGTATGTACGTATGACAGTTGTTGTGGTATAATAGCAAAGATCTTTTATTTCCTTCCATAAAATGGGAAAATTCTCTTTTCCTAAGCAGAGAGAAAACTTGAATTGGGGCTGAATAAAAAGTCTTTGGCAATTTTTTTTTTTTCTTTTTTTTTCCGTAGGCAGAGAAACATCACTGTAGCCTGCACATTCATGGCAAATACAACCTGCTTTTTTAGGGGAAGAAAGGTAGAAATGTTTTCCCTTGCTGAAGAAAAATCGAAACCATGTGGGAGGTTTTTAACTCAAACTTTTTTTTTTTCAGGTTGACCCCCTTCTTTGTTTGAAAATAACAGCCCATTAATTCTTTGTATTGATAAGACCAATAACTGAAGTGAATGGATCCAAGAGGAAGGAGTTGAAGGCTGCGGATCCTGAGCAAAGCAGTCAGTGATCTCTCAAGTGTGGTGTCAACGGTGCTTATTTTCTCCTTGCAGAACCTGCTTGCTTTCTTACGTGATGCACATCAAGTTGGATGTTTTTAAGTCATTGGGTTGGTGAGTTCTTTTTTTTTTTTTTTTTTTCTAAAAATCTGCTCCTACACCACAAAATTGCTGCCTGAACGCTGGGTTGCAGCAAAACTCAGCAATCTTGACCAGCCCTGATGTAAAACGACAACTGGGGGTATTGGCGGGCACATTTCATTTGCTCTGTCAAACATCATAAAAAATTTGAAGGAATTTTTATTTTATTTTATTTTTTTTAAGTCTGAAAAAAGTGGCAGCAGCCATCGGGTCAGCCTGTGTTGAAAACTGGAGGAGGCTCAAGTGATGTGGGCACTGATGGGGGAGCTGGTCGGAAATCATGGTGTTTTAAGGCAAAAAGGGAAGGTACACGGCTGGGTATCTCCGCACATCTCAGTGCCCCGTCTATTTTCCCTACAGATTTTTGGGGTGAGGACTGTCACCATTCCAGCGCTGCTGTTGGCAAAATCATCCTTGATAAACCCCAGAGCTGAGCTGCTCGGCCCCATAAGGGTGAAGGAGAAAAATCATGAACATCTCACTTCCTTTTGAGTGGTTGCAACTTGTTTTACTACTGCCCACTCTCTAATTTTTCTTTCTTTGCTGCTTTTCAGCCATCAGGTGGGTCCACAACCCCAAAGCATGCAAGGAGGTGTCGTCTCAGGTCTTCTTTGGAAAAAAGGTTGCTTTGGGGTTTTTTTTAACAAATTTAAACAGCAGCAGGAACAGGTCCCTGCCAGAAGGGTGCTGGGCTCCAGCATACACAGCATGAGCCTACTAGCAGAGCAGGGAGGGGAGGTGAATGGAGCTGCACAGATTTTTTTTTTTGGCAGCTATATTAAGCAAGGGTTTGCTGCGGGAGCCCTGTGCAGGGGTTTGCTGCCCTGTGCAGGGGTTTGCTGCGGGAGCCCTGTGCAAGGGTTTGCTGCCCTGTGCAGGGGTTTGCTGCGGGAGCCCTGTGCAAGGGTTTGCTGCCCTGTGCAGGGGTTTGCTGCGGGAGCCCCGTGCAGGGGTTTGCTGCCCTGTGCAGGGGTTTGCTGCGGGAGCCCCGTGCAGGGGTTTGCTGCCCTGTGCAGGGGTTTGCTGCGGGAGCCCCGTGCAGGGGTTTGCTGCCCTGTGCAAGGCTGGGGCACTGCTCCTGATGCGGGGCTGGGCTCTTCCTAATTCAGGCAGCAGGGATGGAGAAGCGGCACCACAGAGCCCGTGGCTCCCTGCCAGCTCTGCAGCCGGCTCCCAGAAAAGCCCTTCAGAAACACCCTCATCTTCCTCACCTGAACCAGCAGAGATGGGTCGCAGCACCGGTTCTGCAGCCACCGGCGCAGCGGGTGACGGTGACACCAGCCTGGCCTTGCTGCACAACACAACAGGCATGCTTAGATAAGAGGATTGTTTTGTTTAGGTTTTCGATTAAAACAACCTCCCCTTCCCTTTGCTTCTGGTCTCAGTGGAGCCTTGGAAATGTTTCTGCACTTAACATTGCGTGTAATTACGGTCTCAGACGGCAGCCCTCGGTGCACTCGGCAGCATCACCTCCTGATTTTCAAGGCAGCACTTACAAGGCAGGAGGGGAGGAGGAGAGACAGGAATTATCCAAGCCTTGCGGGAACCATACATCCTGCTCCATTTTTTTTAATACCCCGTGCTAGGCCGGAGCGTGGATGTGTGGGATGATCCAGGGCCAGGCACCACAACGTGTCCCCTGGGTCACGGCGGTTGGTGGCACAGCCACACTGGCCTTTTGGGGACGTGGCCTCCCCAAGGACAGCCCTGCCCGCTGCAAACAGCCTTTTATCAATTTTGCTGCTAGCACCAGCGAGAAGAAATGCCAGTGAATAGAGTCTTTGGGGATGAATTTTCAGATTTTGATCCATGAGCCAAATTAAAAGATTGTTTTTCCCCTCAATAAACAAATCCCCTCTTCCCCTTCCTGCCAGCCGAGACATCTGCTCCTCTGAAAAGAGCTTGTACCACAGAGAAATACCTCCTATCGCGTGTCCTACTGTCCTTTCTGCCTGTTTTCATTTGCATCTTTTATATTTTCTTTGGATTATGCTTGTCAGGCTCCTTGCTTAGATGTGGTAGTAGTGCCAGGGGGGTTTATATTACTAAATGCTGTTAACCTTTTGCTACTATTTGTCTTATACATCCCCGTGTGCTACAGATACTGCTTTTGTTCTCGGAGAGGGAATCCTACAGGACTGCTGTCAAACGAGGGTGGTGGTACCGAGCAGCTGGGTATGGCTGCAGTCCTGGAGGTTAATGCCTGAAGCTTTTTAAACCAGGAAAGATCAGAAATGCTACAAGAGCCGGGTTTAATAGGCAGCCCGAGCCTTGGGAGGCAGGTTTGGAAGGAGCCAAACCGACTGATTCCTGTTTGCGTTGCACAGCAGGATGCGACCGACTGCACCGGTTTGTTGCGGTGCTGGTCTGAGTGGTGACATCTGGGGTCCCCTCCCCATCTCCCCGCTCTGGAAGCGCAAAAATTGACTTAATCCTGACATCCTGAGTACCCAGCCACGCGTTCTGGGGCACGGCATCTATCAAAGTGACTTTACGGCCCCTCTGCTGCAGCAGCGGTGCCAGCGAAGCCCCGTTTTGGTGGCCCAGTGGCACTGTCCCAGTGGCACTGCCCCAGTGGCACTGTCCCTGTCTTTGCTGGGGGCTGGCAGCCCCTGCCTGGCCTGGGGACGGGGCTGCGTTTTGGGGTCCCCGGGCAGCACCGCCTGATGGAGAGAAGAGCGTTTCCATCCCCAGCCCTTCCTCCAGGCTGGATGCTCCTCCCCGGCAACACTGACCTGGTCTTTGTTCCAAACTGCTGATTCTTGTCAGGGGAAAAGGTGATTCTGACCAATTGAAAATGCAGCTTTGTTTCAGTCTAAGTTTTCCAGTTCATCCTTAAAGCCCTGAAAAAATTCTCTAATGACTCGTTCTCCCTTCCTGGGGTTTTTTCCTCTTCCCAGACAAGAAAACCAAGATAAACCTGCAGATGCTGGACCAGACCCACAAATTCCATCATGTTTTGGGGGAATATTGAGCTGGTGCAGGGAGGGATTTTCCAATGGGAGGGCATGAGGGTAAGTTTATGCTGTCGGGGACCGTGGCAGGTCAGAGCCCTGTCCTCCCCGTGCCCTCCTGCTGCTCCCACCGTCCCTGCCTGGGCAGATGGAAAGCAGCAGCTTTTTAATTATTAAAATTAGTGCATCCTTGAAAACACGTAGCATGCGTTTGGCTCTGCAAATCATTGCTTTTGTACGAGAGGAGCAGTAATAAAATTAACCGACAGAGAGGAATAAACAAGTGGCACAGATGTAAATATTATATAATCTGCATTTCCTAAAATATCCCTGGCTTGGCATGGAGCGTTGGATTCGGAAGAGAACCAGAGCAAGGATGCTGATAGAAAACAAATATTAATAGGAGGCAAATAGTAATTAATCATTCCGTATATTAATGTTTGCATGCAAGCTCCTTGCCAAACGCTCAAGGTGCTTTGCGCTCCCTTGGCCTCGCGGGCATCACGATAAAACACATCCAGGAGCAACACTCAGCGCACGACCGCCTGCCACGGCGGGGATCCGCATGGGAAAAGGGAGCTTCTCCAGCTCATGGGGGTTTGGTGCTATTTCTCTGTTTGGAAAAACACAAAGGACAGTTACACCAAACTGCAGAGACCAGACGCAACTCGGTGCAGGGTCACTGGTGAGCAGCTGGTTTTAAGGGGTCAGGTGCCCAAGCACCCTCCTCAAAGCACCAGGCTTTATGCTCGCTGCTTGGAAATCCAGAGTGGTATCTGTTGTACTGTGACAATCCCTCTTTAATGTCCCATGTTTGAAGTCACACTGGAGAGACCGTGTCCCATCTGGTGAGTCACAGCCTCCTCCTGTCACTGGTTTACCTGCAGGGCCTCCGCAGGAGGAGTGATGGCAACCCACGCAGAGTGACACATCACAGGGAAATGTAAATATTGTCTTTTATTTTTTGCCTTCTGAAGCCTCCAGAAGAAAATTATTTTTGTTGCAGTTTGAAAACATGATCCAGCCTGGCGTTTTCTACCGCGGCCAGGAGAGCGGATGGGTCAGCCCTTCCCAAGCAGGCGGCGATGGGGAGATGCTGCTGCATCCCATGGGTGCCCCAGCCACCCTCCTGCGCCCCCACCCTGCTGGAAAAGCCATTTTCAGGAGCACGCGGCTCCGGCTTTGTGCTGGGTATCGCATCCCCTGCTCCCTGCCCGCCGGTGACACCGGCCGTCCTGCCTGCACCCCGAGCGATACCCCAGCAGAGCAGCTCTGGCCCTTCTGCGTGACAGGGATTCGTGACACTTCCAATCAAAAGCCCTTCCTTAATCCGGGAGACAGCGATCGATGGGAAATTAACTGTGCTTAGGGCTGATTGCTCCAGCAGACAGGGCTGCTGGGGGGAGTGAGCTCATTCCCCGCTTTGCGGTGATATCGAAAGGGTTCTGGTTCCAGTTGGCTCCATCGTATTTTTTTAAATTTTTTAATTTTCAATCAGACTTCAGAACATTCGTATTCCAAGAGGAGAGATGATGCTCTCCTCTCGTCTCAGTGCTCCACCAGCACGGGGGACATGGGGCAGGGAGGGGAGACGGGAGAGGTTGGGACACGGAGGACGTGGCTCCCATCCCTTCCCGCTGCTGCTTCCTCCGCTCCCTCGCCCCATCACTTACAGGGTAAATTCCCAGTGCTGTGCCCAACGCCAGCCCTTGCCCTCGGTGCTGTTAATGCCCAGGGCCAGCTCGCATGGAGGTGACATCAGTGTCACACCAGGGACAGATTTCCCACAGTCCGTCTCATACACCCTGAGTATCGCTCACATCCCATGGGCTCCATTCAAAACCAGAAAAACCACGTATCAATGGTTTAAATATGAATTCAGTCTCGTGTTAGACATATAACCGGTGCACATGAAATAGGTGAAGGACCATGTTCCCCCAAGGCACGGCCTTTATCATACGCAACCTACTCACATTTAGCATCAGAGGGAAGGTGAAATCAAAAGAAGAAAAAATACCTAAATTATTATACAGCATAAAACCTTTTGCAAAATTGTTCCAATTGCCTTTGATGTTTCACCCAGAGATGCTATTTCCTTTTGTATATTACTGTTTTGAAAAAAAAAAAAAAAAATCTGTATTCTCCACAAACCAGGCTGCTTCTGTACCTTTTATAAATGCCTGCCATGTCATCAGTGCCACATTAAACCAACATCTCAAATTCCAGCCAACTACGCGAGTGGATAAATGCAGTAGTAATGGCAGGAATTAGAAAGCAGGGCACAGGACTGAGACAGCAATGATTTACGAGACCCAGCCAGGAACAATCAAAGGCATCAGATCGCTTCTTTGCTGCCCTGCGTGCTCCTATTTGCATTTTATTCCTGACGGCTGGATTTTAAAGCTCAATTCTCACCTGACTGGCAAATAGATGCTGTTCTTTTCTTTTCGTTCTTAGCTCAACAAAATCATTAGGGAATGGGGTGAGAAGACTGGAAATGGTCCCTCTGGGGTGCTTGTGCCCATGGTGGGGAAGCTTCTTGATCCTTTCCATGCCAAACTGCTGCCACCGCCCGGCGCTGCCTGTCCTCCCGCTGTCCCCTGCTGCCTTCCCATGGGGTTTCCCATTCCACCACCACCAAAACAGTGATTTACCACAGCTCTTCCCTTTCCAACCCCAGCCCTGTGCTGCCAGCAGCATCCATCTCCCAGCAGCATCCATCCCCCAGACCAGCAGCATCAGCGATGGGCTGGGGACCACTCTAAAGGGGCTGCAGGTGTCCATAGGCTCTTAGGGCACTTCAGTGAGATGGAGATGCTGGAAAAGGGGCTAATTTTGACTTTCCCAAAGCCCTGGGGAGCCGGGAGTTCTCCCTGAGGGCTTCTGTGAGTTATTCTGTGGGTACCAGGCTTCTTTTTGGGGCAGCACGGGGTGCCGGGCTGTACCCACAGGAAGGGGGAACGCTGGGACTACGCCAGGCTCCTTAACGCTGATAGAAGTCTGATGGCCAGGGAGTGTACATCAACAGCTCCACAGGCTTTTTATGGCCATGTGCTGCTGTGTATAAAACCTGATCAATGGACTTTGCGGGAAGATACTAAATGGACACGTGTGACCCCGATGGCCTCGCGCTGGTGGCTGTGACTTCAGTGCTTTCGTGCCGTCAGCTGCAGAAATGCAGCCGGTTCTGGGATGGGGATACAGGAGATGCTTAAAGAGGGAAAGGATGCAAGTACTGGGGGGTTCTGGTTGGAGAGGAGACCCCAGGGGCTCCAGCCCCCTCCTTGCCGCCCTTCTCTGCAGCTCCAAACTTATCTCTACCCCGACTGCTCAGTGGTCTTTTGTCAGAAAAATATAACAAAATATTAAAACCAACTGAATTAAGTGAAAACCAGCAAAGCTTTCCTTCACCAGACTCCACAGGATCTCGGTCCTGGCGTGGTCCCACCATGCCCTTGGACCTCCGTGTCCTCCTTGTTCTGCTCGACACCCTTATGCCCAACCCTCTGCCTCTGGCCCTGGCTGGATTCAGCAAACGCTGCTGCGAGGACTCCCCATCCCCATCCTCCTCCTGTGCATTCAGCACAACTTTCTCCTTAGACAGGAAAGGACAGTCTGGGCTTTTGAAATACATGGCACATCCACTCCTTAGCACAAAATGCTTTTCGCCTTGTGAGATGTTTGGATAGCTGACGGGAGCAGGAGGGAGGGCGTTTGTTTTGCATCCCCCCCACTGCTTCAAGCTTCCCCTTCACGCAGGGCAGGAGCCAATATTTGCTCCTCGGGCTCTCCCATGCTCCTGCAGGCATGCCAGCCAGCTCTTCCCCTCACCTGCAAACAAGAGGAAAGTGGCTGCTGTCCCTGTCCCTTCCCTCTCATCTTCCACCTCATTTCAACAGCGTGAGATTTAAACAAACAGGCAGGTTTTTTTGCACTCGACTCTCCCACCGCTCCATGGGCTGAAATGATGCCACAGCGACCAGCCTCACTTCATCATCTGATGTCGCCATAGACAACAGATGCAAAAAACGAAGCAAGCCAACCAAGTTAACCACACAGACATGTCTTTTCTTGCCAGCCACCCCATCACCAGTACTGAAGAGCAGAGATGAGAGCTGAGAGCCAAGCGGGGCTGTTTGCCCTCGCCAATCCCCCTTGCCCCCCAATGTTGCAGGGATTTCTCCTCCAAAATGCCTCTGAACAACTGTTCTCATTTAGCCCCGCAGTGCCAATCCCCTGTAAGCGGGTGGACTTCAACATTCGAAAATGCAGAGACAATTAAAAATGTCTTTTTTTTTTTTTTCCTCCACGAACTGGGGAAAATATATTCTTTCACCTAACATGCTCATCAGTGGAATCCATCCTCATTTGCAGGCACAAGGAAATGTGTCACGCCGTTCTAATTTACGGTGCTCAGCGGTTTTGCGGGAGATGGAGACAGCAGCGGACACAGGGAGGTTGCTTAATCGGTGGCTGGAGAAGGTTCTATTTCCCTTCCAGCTCCCACACACATAAGCAGGAGCTGTAAGAGACGCAGGACCTTGAATACCAAAGCAGAACTTGAGATGGGTTATGTAGGCGCTTATCTGGGAGTAATGAGGACAAAGGTGCAGTAATGGGAGCCTTTGTGTCTAATAAAGGGAAATTTATTCAGAAGGCTCCCAGAAAGTCAGACCATGACAATACCAACCTCAACTAGTTGCTTCCTGATCCGAATCTCTAAGTGGCAGGAAAAAAAATTACAAACCCTCACCATGCCGCAAAAGCAAACATAACTGGGGACAGCAGTGATGAAAGGCACTTGGAAATACCGTGGGGACGCTCCTTGACAGAGCTGACATGTCCCACATCAAGATTTGCAAGGACAGAGGAACAAAAGGAGCTGGAGGTCAGGGCTTTTCACAGGGTGTCACATCTCCGTGGGGTTTTTTGGTTTGTTTTTCCTTCTCTTGATGTAAAGCATTGACGTTGAGGGGGTGCCTGGTTAATAGATGGAGGGAGCAGGGGCGGCGTGGAGGGGGGGCTGCCGTGGGGCTGCTCACAGCCAGTACCCCCCAAAACCTCCCAGCAGCAAGATGCTGCGTCCCCCTGGAGCAGAAAGTGCCCCCAAAGGAAGATCTGCTCTGCATCTCCCTAAGCTCCCACCAGCCCCAATTCTTCACCCCTTAATCCAGCAGTTACCCAGGACAGGCTGCTGGACAAAGTGCTGTGATTTGTGCTGAATCAAAGCTGCTCCAGCCACGAGCGAGGGATTAGGTCACGTCTCCAGAACTGGAGCATGTCGGTGGTGTCCGAGGCGATGCCACCACCTCCCTGCCTGCTCCGCTCTCGTAAGCAATCGATGTATTCTTGTAGACAGACAAGTAGCTTTTGCACCGGGTTTTTTTTGATCTGTGCTTAAAGCATGACCCAGCACACTCCCGAAGAAGAGCAGATGAATATGTATCGTGCCTTTTCTGCGGGTGCTTTTAATGCAATTTTGCTGACGAGCTCTTAAATCTATTTTTATTGCTGCTAAAGTGCCTAACTACCCTTTAAGGGAAATGCAAAGCTGGCCGGGTTTCATGTTCCTTCCGTGTCCCCGCTCCTGCGTCGGAGGGAACGGCCGTGCCAGGAGCGGTTTGCGGTGCTCCCCTGGCACCAGCCCACGGTGCGATGTTGGTTACACACTTAAGTTTGGGTGAAATAAAACCTGTCGGGGGGGAAGACGTCTGGCTTGAGAAGACTTTTTCACAGCAAACGGAAAGAAATAAAGGGCAGGCAGCTCTGTCAGAAGCATAAATGTTTAATCAATTCTTGCTTAACTCGGCAAACCTTTCTCAGATAGAAAGTTTGCAATTATTACCTGGATCAAGACAGCTTAATTAAGCAATTAAGATGTAAAGTTAACAGCCCTTGCAGAATGAGTTGCAGCGCTTTAATTTCAGAATTGTTCGCCCATGTAGGAGAAAAACGGCTTGGGAAAAGACAACTTTTTTTCTTTTTCTCCCCGCAAAACACCACCACCGTCAAATTAATAGGACAGGTCACATCCCCAGTCACTGAGGGAAATTTTGCCTGAATTGGTATGCAGTAAATCACTGAATCATGCCTGACTTGGTCTCCTACGAGTAAGACGTCTCCACGTCGTGGCCAGCAGTACTACATGGCACAGCTCCTCTTTCTGTGGGTTCGGGGCAAGCCAGCATTTCATCAAATAAACCTGCTGGGTTTGTAAGCTCCTTAACCTCCATCTCTGGTGACCTAGAAACACGGCAGCTCCTTTGGTGTCCCTTGTGCTCACATCCTCGCCTGCCCACGGATGGATTTGACAGCTCCTGATGCTCGGAAGACAGGCTGAGCCCGGGGCTGAGCTGAAGGAGTGTAACATGACTGAGGAAAGTATAAAGCTGAGTGATTTTTGACTTGGGTCATAAAATCTTTATGGTAAATAAGACGAACCCCTTGAGGCTTGAAATTGTAAAATTCTGGTTCCGGGCTGTTGGTCTTGGAAATAAAATTCCTATTCTGCAGTCTCAGATGTGCCTTACGCAACCTTCAGTGGTACCATCCAAGAGCAAGAAGTGATGCTCACCAGCCCACATCCCACCCCGACCACCAGCAAGTAACAACAGGGGCTTGTTCGGTCCAGCATCCGCTGGTCCAGAGCAAACATGAAGGAATTGATGGGTTTAGAGCTCACAGTAAAAATGGTCAGGGAAGTGCTACACTCTGAGAATAGGGATATTTCTCCACTGCTCCCACTGCTGCAGTCAATAACATGAATCCTCCAACACATCCATCTAAATGTGTCTGACAGAGAGGGCTCCAGCTTGGACCCTGGCCAGCGCTGGTGCTGCTTCTGTTGCTTGGATGGGTTTTGGGGTTGCCCTCTGCCTTTCGGGGTCTGATCTAATTGCAGTTGAGGTCAATTAGAACCTTACACTAAGGACAATTACATACACAATAGATGAGCAAAAGAATGAGAAAGAAAATGGGTTTCTATTTCAGGGTATCAATTTAAGCCGCTCCCTTGAGGCTGTCCCTTTAACAAAGTCTAAAATCATATTTAAAGACTGCAGGCACAAAACACAGCTTTTTCGTAATATCTTTGGGTAATTAAAGTCTAGCAGTAGGGGAGGATTAGCACAGGTTATATATAGCATTTCAATTTAAACTTCTTCTGATCCATTGAAGTTTCTACTTATTATTTTTTTAACAAACTTTAATCTAGCTACCCTAGATCTGCAAATTAGACCTAGCGAGGCCCAGCTCATGTGAGGCACTGCTGACATGTTTGATTTGGAAGATGATGGGCTGATGGAATAGACTGAGCTGGGTGGGCTGAGGATGCGGCCAGAAAACACAGATACGGGAAAACTGATCTTGACCAGAATTAATGTTTTGAAAGCAGTGAAGACAAGGCTGAATTAACTGGGATTTCAAGCCGGAGATGCCCAGAGATGGTCCTGCCTCCATCATGTGCCTAAGAGCCACCTTCAAACTGTGGCCAGACCATCAGAAAGTTGATTTAGAAAGGAGGAAGAGAGAAGTTTTAAGCAGAAAAATCAGGACTTAGTAAATTGCAGAACTTGCAAAAATTACTGACGAAGTAACCATCCTGTTGGTTATACACAAGAGCAAAACCAGGAGGTTGTTCCTTGGTCACGCTGCAATGGACGCACACAAAGAGATGCCCCAGAAACGGGGTGATGCACCAGCCACCCGAACACCAGCACCTCTATTTCCACTGGCCTTACGTGTGAAAGAACAGCCCCAAATCCAGCAGATAATGATGAAACCTCTTTAGGTTCCTCTGACAGAAAGTCACTTTAATAATCTATAAGACATGGTTGATTGAATAAGGAAAAAGCCAACAACAGCACAGCAAGCTCAGTCAATGCTCAACAGCAGCCGATTGTTTTCTCCAACAATCCTACAAAACAACTCCTTCCTCACAGCTCCATCTCGCCTTGGAAATGCCACAGGCCTTGTATATAGGGATATCTGAAATAAAACACTCAGATGCCCATTGGCTACCCCGGGGGGACAACACTACGCACATTTATTTATCATTAGACATTCCAGCTGGAAATAAAATATCCACTGTAATTTGTCACGCTGAAAATATGGCAACATTTTTTATTCCCTGTTCCCCCTCCTTCCGCCCATCAACAAAAGTGGGTGGAAGTCAAAATTGCTGAGCAAAAATATAATGTATGTACATAAGGAGAGGAAGCAAACGACTGGGCTTACAATTTATTGCAGAGACTGTAGGCGGTGTATGTGATTGCACACAGGGAAATTGCCAGAGATGCAGATATTTTGCAGAGCTTCTTATCTACTTTCTTTTTTACTTTGCAAGTAAATAAGATATTCAATAAGAGCTGGCAATTTTCTCACATGCAGCCTCCAAACAACTCTCTGTTTTGGATGATAAGTAGTAATTCCAATGCTTTTCCTCAAAAAACAACACACACACACACACAAAACCACTCTGTCTCCCGCACTTTATATTTTCCTAATGGAAAAGATTTATTCCTGTAAGAAATTACCCTTCATTTGTGAAAGCCATTTGATTACTTAAAAAAATCACTACAGCACATGCTGAGCCATAGCAATGGGCGGTGTTGCATCGCTGAAATACCCCAGCTCCTTTCCGGATCACTTTGGTATTGATATAAAAGTCAGATGATATCAATGGGTTGGCGGAGCTGTGAAATATCCATCCCATTGGCATCTGTCTTCCTTAGCTGCACTGACTGGAAACATCGGATGTAATTTCTCAGAGAGGTGGCCGAGAATGACAATTTGGAGTGTGGGAGGGTGGTGAGATGGGCGAGAATTGAACCCGGCCGTGCAGATTGTCTCCGGGAGAGGGTCAGGAGGCACCAGCGTCACTCCCAACCAGCTGCTCGGGGATCAAAGCCGTTTGCAAAAAATGAGAATTCCAGATGGTATAGAAGCGGGACAACACCGGGCCAACCCACTGCGGTCTGTCAGCAATGAATATAGATGGTGCTGAGCATCACGTTACCAAGAGGAACATTTATCCTCATCATCAGTGGCACGTTTTGTCCTCTCTCCTTGGAAGAAGTCACTGAAATGCTTTTGCATCTGCAGGCACCTCTTGTAAGGCCCCAGCTTTGAGGACACAGGGCCACACGCGTATATTCCATTCATTCATTTAGTTATTTTTCGGTCTCTAGCTGCCGTTGGAAATCAATGGGCATTGTCACTGCCAGCTGCAAACCACCTCTCAGCCAGGTGACCAAGGCTGTAGGAGCCAAATGACTGATCCTATGTGGGAGTTTGAAGGATGGAGAGATGCAGGAAGGGGAGGAGGTGGGGGGGAGACCTTTGAGAGCAGGTATGAGACAAATGAACAGCTAAACTCCTGCACCTTAATATTTTTAGCCTAATGAAACGAGGCTTGCAGGACAGTGGCATGTACTTGTGAATGTGTGTGTTCACACACCTTTCCTTTCCCTCTCCCAACATTTGAGCCCATGGTTGATATCAGCTGATGCTGACAGAGGCTGAAAACCTCCAAGATATTCCGTTCCTAAAAATTTTGGCAAAATAAGTAGAGACTCTCCACTTTTGTCCCAGGAGGGAGGTGGGAGGGCAGGGCTGGCAGCTGTGACTCCTCGTGTTCCCAGCAAAGACTTGCTTTGAATATCACCTGTCAAACAAACCTCACCTCCAGGCTTTCAACGGCATCATGTCTGGATTTTGAGACGGCTGCTGAGGATTCCTGAGCCCACGGATAGAGTTTCCTGAATTTTCCTGCATCCTACCAAAACCCAGATCATTTCGGTGAGTCCGCTACTGTCAGTCATGTCCTGGGTACCGCTTCTCGTCCATCACCGAAGAGACGAGCCAGAAATACAACTGGGATTGAAAGAAGCCGTGTTAAACACGTGCACGTGGCTCAGCCGGCAACGCAGAGGTGGCTGCGTGCCGAGGCTCGTGCCTTGCGGCATGGAAAACTCCTGGGAAGCTGCATCTCAGACACTGAATTAGCTCCCTGCAGCTTAAAAAGGGCAGTGAATAATGTAGACAAGAAAATGAGCACAGGACAATCTGGCTGCCATCCACTTTATCCAAATATTGCTATTTTTGGCTTTGTTTGAGTTTCTTTTGCAGCTCAGAGGCACATCCCGAGATCCCAGTGCTTCTGATCTGGAACATACTGAATAATTCCCTTTAAACAATAATCAAAGAGGAATTTTTGACACCACCACCACAGCAACGACTGATGTCATAAACGCGGGCGCATGACTTCGTGACGGGACCCGCGTTCAGAGGGAACTTTTTGCTCAAGAGCAAATACCACCTGCAGTAGAGCGAGGAATACAGAAAACTGAGTAAACAACGGATCGTGGTTTTGCATAAATGGCCGCTTATCTCGAGCACTGCTGAGGATGAACACCCCTATCCCAGCCATCAGACGGGTCATTCCAAGGAGGGCTCTCCACTTACACAGCATTTGAAGAAGTGATTTTGCAGGTACTAAACCATTCCCAGCCCTCCCTTGGGGGGTCCTCCAGCATTGGACTGCACAAGCGATAAGATTTCTAAAGAATTCCAACGAAATAAAGGATTTCTCTAATTTTTCTTGGCACTGTAGAGCTCTGCTGAGCCCAGACCAGGCTGGGCGTTCCCCAGCCCTTGCTGCCCAGGACAGCTGGGGCTGCAGGAAAAGCTGTTCCTCTCTATAGGGAGTGTTTGCACTGGGTTGTGCTGGGTGAATACTAGCCATCCAGGTAAATACAAGCCATCTGGGGAAATACAAGCCATCCAGGGAAATACAAGACATTGCTGATGGCTGCTGCAGCAAAAGGTTCTGCTGGAGGAGCCCCTTGCACGTCCCAGGGACTTTGCAGGATGGCTCACTGCCACTGAGCCGAGTGGCTCTTAAAAGGCATCCTGGACAAAAATAAAATGTACTGAGGCATTTTAAGTTCAGCCCGGAGGCGATCTCTGTCTGCAGCCCTTGGTTCACATCACCATCTGGCAGGAGGAGCTGCAATCCATTTCCATCAGAGGGCTTGCCAGCAAGCGAAATGAAGCGAAGTTGGGAGCTGGTTTCTCAAAAAGCGAGGGCTCTTTCAGAGCTCCCACTGCCTGGCAGCCTTCGAGACCAACGCCTGGGGATGCAGGAGGCTTTTACTTGAGACCACGTTGTCATTGCCTCAATCTGCAGCAAAAAGCAAACCCATGTCTGTGATATACAGAGTCTGGGGCACCGGCCAAGGAGCAGAAAATTCAGCTGCTCCTAGACTAGCTAGTTAAAGGAGCCTCTCTTCTGGTCTGTACTTCTGAAAAACAGAGACAAACAACTTCTGGGGGGTTCCCTCTCACAAATAACTTGCAATCTGACCAAACTCCAGCATCCCACCACAGTACCCAGTGCCCAGGCAAGGGAGAAGCCAGGATGCAAACCGGGACATCCCGGGTATATCTTAGCCCGAGTCCAAAAGATGACACATGCGAAGGTGAGCCACAGTGCTCTAAAGATGCTGTATATCTACACACATATTTCAAGTAATATTTGTCAGCCATCGTACAACAGAGAGGACTGTGTCTAAAGGGAGTCTGATTTTCCTACCCGTGACAGCACCAGCCTGCCTGGCGATAACAAACAGATTCATTTATAAAATCACTGTCATTGTCACCAGGCAAGTTTCTCCAGGGCTACCAAGGCACGGGGCTCAAGCTAGGTTATATTGCTCGCTTCATCATTTTGCACGGTTGTGTTGCCTGCACCAAATTTTCAAAAGCTATTATTCACATCAGCCTGGGGTTTGAGGAAACAGATTTCCAATAGTTTGCAAATATCATATTTAAAGATAAACCATTTCCCTTCTAAAAAAAAAAAAAAAAAGGATGTGCATTAGAGGCCTCAGCAGGTCCCTGCCGTAAAACGAGGAGCGATTTTGCTGCTTTCTGGGTTTTCTGCCTGGCAGTGACAATGAGGGTGGTGAAACATGGGCCCAGGTTGCCCAGAGAGGTGGTGGCTGAACCATCCCTGGAGACATCCCAGGCCAGGCTGGACGGGGCTCTGAGCAACCTGAGCTGGTGCAGATGTCCCTGCTCATGGCAGGGGGGGCACTGGGGGAGCTGGGGAGGTCTTTTCCAACCCAAACTGTTCTATGATTCCTCCTCCCTCACCTGTAAGAACAGCATTTCAGCCACCAAAGTGGGACAAATGGCTTGACGCTGATTTCATATTTACTTGTTGTCCTTGAGATTAAATATTCTTAAATAATAGCACCAAAAGGGCTTAGAGCAACAGATGAAGTTCTTCTGAGCTCCCATTGATTCAGCACAGCGAAGAGACACGAGATTAAAGGGGTGAGGTCAGGCTCTGCCCACAGCAAGGTGCAGGATTTATTTTTCCTGAAACAACGAGGTTTTTCTGAACCAGTGCATACACAGTTTCACGTAGAGGCTTAAAATGAGGGGAACGTTAATCTGCTTTTACGGTCCATGCCTTTAATCAAAGCCTGTTGTAATTAACGTGCCCACTAATAACTCTATAAATACAGGGCAGATTTAATAGGCAGAGTTTGCACAAAAGGAATTTTAAGCAGAAAATTCAGTTCAGGGTGTTTCTGGCTCCGTTTGCCTTCTCTGGGGTTTGTGTGCCCTTACAAATGCAGGAGAATTTGCATCCTGGTGGTCCTGGGAAAAGCCTGGAGCAGGGGCTGGATGGCTCTGGGGAAGGGGCCACACTCTCCCCCTGCCACAATGAACCAGTTAAGTTCTTCATGTGCAAAATCCCAACCGATCTGGGTGAAGGATGAATGCCAGAAAAAGGCAGGATGGGGAATGGGGTGCCTGGCGGGCGCTTTCCCCTTCTCCGCAGTCCCCTCGGGAGCTGCCGCCCGCACGGTGGGAAGGTGAAGCCTCCAAGCTGGACCAGATGTTACAGCCACATCTGGAGTCAGGCTGGAAAGCAACGCACCAGCATCACAGCCCTCCAAGGGGATGGAGGGAGCCAGAGCCCTGCCCCGCCATTAAATATTAAGTACTTTCCTTAAGAAAAAAGCCTTTGGTTACTGGGTGGAGAGAAACAGGGAAAACTTGTTGAATTAATCCAGAGATTTAACGTCCAGCTGTTGTGAAGTTTACAAGCACAAAAGATTATTGTGCTCGGAGGTCCTATGCCACTGAGACTAACAATTTTTGCTGCAATGGGGCTATCAAGAACTGGGATTGTGTTTTATGGGACTGATATATGACTCCATAAAGGAGAGAGAAGTTCTTTTTCTTTTCTTTTTGAGTAGCCAGTGAGTTGTGCTACTAAGCTACAATAAACTCAGAGCTTTCAGAGATTACAATGCAGCAATGGCAAAGTCTTCATATTATTACTATTAATTATTACTGTTATTACATTAATTTCTAAGGCATCAATTGCCATACTATCTGGGAACTGTGACATAAATTTAGCACAAAATTAGCATACATTAGCTAAATTAATGTAACATACCATATGTGGCAAAAACTAACGTAACATAATGTGGAATAAATTACAATAATTTAACATTGACTCTCAGGACTTGATGAGACTGTAAATCTTCTTTAAGAACTAAGATTAAAGCAAGAAACATTAAAAAGTGGATTCATTTACAAAGGAACAGTCTTTGCAAATGCGGTGTTTTGAAACACAGTTCATTTAGTAAAAGGTTTCATCCAATTTGCCACTTAATAGCATTGCTTTGCAATTACAACATTCCCTTTCACCCAAAGCACCTGCAGCACTTTACAAATAACAACTCATTTGCACCGTGTCTTGTGAAGCCAAAGAGTATCAACATCCGCAGGTTTTACGCAGAATGAGAATGAGTTGTGGATAAATTAAACCGTTTGGCCAAGCGAGGCAGAGGCAAGGACCACATCCCCGGAATCCAGCGCTTTGCCCTGATCATCCCTCAACACACCGTGGCTGCTCCTGCTCGTGTCAGGGATGAAATCCCTTCCCAGACGGCTCTGCTCCAACATCAAACTCTGATTTCTGCCTGGGATGAAGGGCACAATCAGAGCCCCATGGGATGGAGGTGCTGTGCTCCAGCTGCCAAGGTGACGCCCCCCCGGGCGATGCCCACCCCACCGCTGCCCTCTACCCTCATGCCATTCAAGGAGGATGATAAACTGCTTTCTTCCCAGCACTATGCATTTTGTTGGAGGCATCTGCCTTTCACAGAAGGGATGTATTTACTGCAACAATCATGCAGAGCTCAATTTCACTCCTGCTGAAACCAGCCCGCTGCGAGCTGCTGGTTTAGAGCCGAGAGCAACCCAGATCTTGCAGGTCCCCATCCACCTCCCTTGGATACCAGACAGCAACTACACAACACGGGAAAAACTCTTCACCTATTTCTTTGTCCTCATGTGCATTTTGCTCAGCTAACCAGAGGAACACAAGCGGCACACGGAGCTTAACTGCAACTGCTGCACTCAGGTCTGCTGGGAGGAAAACCAAGTGCAATTTCCCCACCCTGCAAAGTATTTTGCTGCTGTTAGTGCTGAAGAGCTGCGCTCCTCCATGCCCCAAGGGGAGGAAGAGAGAGCAGGGAGAGTCAAGACATTGCCCTTGAAGAATGCCAAAGCAAGTGTATTAGTCATAGAAAACCCATTACTCAAGATGATGAATTCCCTTTCCTGCTATGTTGCTATTCGTTTCCAGAATTAAAACCCAGACACGTGTTGCAGCTCTGTAAGGACACTAATTTACATGATGAGTACACAGATTACAAAACACAGTATTTCACCGGATTGCAGAGTTGTTCTGGCCATTGCAGAACCCCTTCCAGCCTCCACCACTCGGAATCCCTCCCAAAGGACCCCAAACTCCCCTGGCAGGTGCTGGACCACGAGCGATGCTAGAGCACATCTCTATCCCCTCCCTTCCTCCAGAGTCACCGTATTGCCCCATCTGCACATGCATCTGGGGAGCCCTGGGCGGGTATCTGTGAGCAGAAAGAGGAATTTCTCATCCGAGAACAAAACAGGGGTGATCACGAGATCCAGAGTCAAAGAGCTGCTTGTAGAGAAGATGAGGGGAACGGGTGTCACCCCCATGGAGCATCATGAACCATGGGAGAAACCTACTGATGTGCTCCCATTGCTGCAGAAAGTCCATAGAAAGCAGCAGCCATGGCTGGCAATGCTGCACTGAGATGATATTCCCATGGAAATTGCCATTTTTGTAAATGCAAAAGAGAGAGAAAGGGAATTTGAGCCAGGCAGAAGGATGACGAATGCCCTGAGGTCCTGGGCATCACCCTCAGCAGGAACCTGCTGATGGAAGGAAATGTTATTTTTCAATACTAAACCAATCTCAAACTGATTCAGAATCCGGTGACAGCCGGGCGATTTAATCAACTGCTCTGAAACATTTCACCTTTGGAGTGAGAAAATGCACTAGTGGGAAAATATCAAATTAAATGTTCCAAAAACGGCTGAAACCTAGTTTTGTTTTTTTTTTTTTTTGCACGCCATCCTTTGATACGTTATGACACGATGCCAAAATGTGGAAACACAGGGATTCTCTGAGGAACAAAAATTTTAAATCTTGCTTGTTCCTAGCTAGCCATGAGTTCAATATTATGAAGCAGGTTTTAAAGCTGTATAGAAGGTGATGAAAGAATATTAATGATATTCTTAGACGAGCAGTAAAATACACTGATGCTGCTTATAAATTGTAGCTGCTTTTTTTTCACCGTTGGGACGTTGGCTGGATACAAGCTGATCTGCGAGACAATTTCTGTTGTGCCTTGTTGGAACCAGGGGAGAAAGGTTAAAATCTGCGCCACTGCCTGTACTGGGAAGACACGATGAAACCCAGTGGTGATTCATCAACTCAGAACAATTCAGACCACGACTGCAGAACTATTATAAACCCAGGAAGGGTAGTGTAAAACCTCCAAATTATTCATCAGTCCCCAACCCAGCCCTTTTCTTGTGCCTTTTATCTTGCAAATAAGATGTCAGATCTCAGGAGGCTTAATTCAGTCTTCGCTTCCCCAATTTGGTGGACCATCCATAACGATTTGCCATTAAATATCCCACATTCACAAATTTCTACGTTTATTGGCTTCATTTTAGAACGCTGTGGCTATCTTTTTGTGTCAGCAAGAGATATGGCAGAGCTCCTCGATGAAGAGAACTGACTATAAAAGGTGCTAATAAAGAAATCAATCTAACATTATAGCACGTATTTAGAATTAATTCTACCTATTCTCTCCCCCTGAGCAATAGGCAGCACCTAATAACAGAAGGATCATCTGAAAAGGTATATCCCTTCATTTAAAAACTGATGCGTGTCAAGGTAATGGCATTAAAAATGGACTGCCACTTCTAATAGCTTTCCACCAACATCCATCTCACTGTTGGGGCTTCCCAAACAACGGAACACAAAGCCACAACCTGAAATTAGCCCGTTTCATTTTAATACCCTTCCTAATGACCTTCTGGATGAATTCCTGGTATTTGGCAACATAATTTTAGAGTTAAATATCAGTTGTGGGTTGTTGTTTGGTGGTGGTGGTTTGTTGTTTGTTGTTGTTTTGTTCGTTGGTTTTTGGTTTTGTTTTTTTACATACTGATAACACACAATGGTTTCTTCACTTAGTGACCGCGCCTTGCAGATTATAACCAAATGAATTCTTAGGGGGAAAATGGCATTTTTGTTGCTCTCTTGGCAAAGAGGAGGAATGAGCAGCTCCTTGCCCTGCTCCCAGGTGTGGAGCAGAGCCCAGCCTCGTGTGGGTTGGCAGGGGCTCAATGGAAAACGAAGCTCCCAGTTGACACATCATCCTATTTCTCCGTGCACAGAGGGGAAGCAACTGGCCCGAGGGCAATGGCAGGCAGGGATGCAGGCAGGGATGCAGGCAGGGATGCAGGCAGGGATGGGATGTGCCGCTCCCGAATTTATTTCCCTGCATATTGCAGCCTGCCATCTCAACTGACAATTGTGTCCCGGTTTTAACTGCAGCCTTGACACCGCTCTGTTTCTTTGGTGTACAAATCTGTCAAGGGTGCTGGTTAAGACAGTACATAAAAGCATTTTTTTTTTTCCATTTTCTCAAGTCTTAGAGTTTTACATATCCAAAGAAGAATAAAAAGATGACGAGTCTTTGATATTCTGTGGCACATCTCGTGCAAAGATCACTTAGTTTCTTCGCGGTGTCACCACCCAACTCACGATATTACACCTACTGTTCAAACAGAGGGAGAGATGCTGCTTGGCTCAAAATAAATTTGGGGCTTTTCCTCTCCTCGTGGCAGGGCAGACCCAGCCCTCCGGTCCGCCTCCAGCTTTCCCAGTTCTGGGTGCAGGCTGGGAGTGGAGATTCTGGTAATTGCAAGGACCATCTCTCTGGGTACCAGAGAAAACATTAAAGGAGCTAATTTCAATTTGCATCTTCTAAGGGGTTTATTAATGAACAGTGCAGATAAATATCCTCCTTCCAATTATGACAAATACCTTGAAGGTATAGTGTCCTTTTAAACAAACATTAGATGCCTTATTAAATCTAAATTAAATGCTCACTAAGGGCCATTCATTGACAGAAAACGTTGCCAAAAGTAAAGAGCAGGTCACCTCGCTGGTGTATTACTGCTCGACCTTGGCTTCCCTGAGAGACAGCCCCAGATAATGCACCGAGCGCCTGGCTGATGAATGGCTCTGACGAAACGCTCTTGACCTTAGGAGGCACTCGGAAGTGATGAACGGTTAATGATGAAAGGCTCCAGAAAGAGATTGTTTTAATTTCTGGCCATTACATGCAATTTTCGGTCCATTGCTCAAGGCGGGGGAGAGGGGGTGAGAGTACAAGGGAAAAAAACAGAGGACTCTATATTTCAGTATTTAACACCACACAGTTTAACAGCATCGCTGAAAGGCACCGCACTTGTGGTTCAGTGATGCTATAGGGGATGCAAAGCACTTTCCTCAGCCCCCTCCAAATTCACGGCAGATGCGGGCAGCGAGCCTTCCCTCAAAGCCTCTGGTGGTTGTCACTCCTCGCACTGTTCTCCCTGGCTTACAGCATCCTCCGAGCCATCCTCTGGGTCTCCAGCAGAAGCCTCCTCACCCTTCATGTCCCAGGGGACACCAGCTGGTGACACGTCTCCCCCCACCCCGCTGCGTTGTGCCACCCAGATCCCTTCTCCTCCAGCTACAGCATCAGCCACGGTGCCAGAGAGAGTCCAACACCCATTCATCAGCCTGAGATTGCTTCAGCCCCTGGAGCACTCGCTTTTCTCCCATTCTGAAGGCAATAAAAGTAATGAGAAGAATGATTGTGCCATCTGCTCCTCAAGCGTTTCACCTGCGCTGGCAAGGCGATTTATTTCCGTGACGCTGGCAGTCACCGTCCCCTGGGCAGCAGCAGGCAAAGCCCAGCGATCTGGGTGCCTTTCCCATCCCAGATGGGCTTTTCCCAGCGCAAGGAGCTCTGCAAAAGGTTTGCAACTTGAAAAAGAAACACCGAGGTGCGTCCCTTTGCTTGGAGAGACAGAGCAAGGGATGGAGAAGTTGCTTTGGAGATGAGACTAATTCTGGCTCAAAGCTGCCTCATGGTTTGGAGTCAAGCTGAGACCAGTTGGGGTGCTGGGTACCCCAAAAGCCATGCCAGTCATTCAACGTGGTGCCATTAATGGTATTGCTGGAGCATCCAGAGAAAGATGTGGACATTTTAGTGCCCAAAAGAAAAGATTAACAAAACAGGCTGAACAAGAGTCAAGGGGAAGGGAGAGAAAGGCTTAAGGATGGTCACGAGGATTTGTTCTTTTAGTGGGGTTCACTGGCAAATCAATAAAGGAAATACTAATTAAAAAAAAAAAAAAAGGAAGAAAGGAAAAGTCAGGCTGAGATTCACTTGGAAAGAGCAGCTGTGAGCATGTCAAAGCCCCTGCAGAGCGCGGCTGGAGCAAGGTTTGCCAGCAGAGCTGCGGGTCCCCGCAGAGCCGGGCTTGGTGACAACGGCAACTCGTGCGTATCTGGAGCACTTGGTACCTGGGGCCAAAGCGGTCTTCAGTAAATGATACCAAAACATCACAGCTTGCCCTGTGAATATTAATGCTGCACCCTTGACACTTGTGCAACCTCAGATGCTGAGAGTTCGAGTACTTGCTTGAGGTCACAGAGAGAGAAAGACAGTGGTTGATCACGGTGTGACCCTTCGCATTTGCCACCAGCATTAGCCAGCAGCTCACACTTCTTCATCCATCTCTCCAAGGAAATGAGAGTGATCTTTTTTTTTCTGCCCTCCCTTGTAGCTGAATACAAAAAGACGTATTGGTTCAATCTAAAGGCACAGCAAATAGTCACAGGGCCTTGGCTCCAGAGGGATTTTTTGTTCTTTTTTATACCAACTAATTACATTTAAACAAATTCTCACTGTTGAGCTTGTTGGGAAGTGTCAGCTCCTGTTTTTGTCATCTGGCCTCTCAACGCTCATTCTGGCTGAGTTTGCCTGGCACTTTCATTAACCTTTCAGGGCATTTTGCTGATGAAACAGTGAAACAAATGAACAGTGTGCCACTTTGCCTGAAGTTTCAGTGCAGCTGCACTTTAATTGGCCTGTGCCCCGACTTTTGCAGTGGTCCAGTCTCCATCCTGCTTGTTCATCTATGTCCACTTATCACAAATCAAACCCTGGAGAGAGACAGAGATATAACATACAATATATTTATGTCTCTCTCCTTATATATGTTTATAAAATCAATTTCCCACGCTTTGAGTGAAAGGCAGGACTTCACCTTACTCCAAGACATAGGGTCTGTTGTAATGGGGAAAATGAAGTTGTAAAGCCTTTTGGGAACCTTTCATAATGCCTAACTGTAGGAATTTAACTAAAAAACCTCAAGGAAGACCTTAGCCATCTAAACACAGTGAACCGTGGGGCAAGAGAGAAGTAAATGGCTCCAGATGGCTATTCTGAGTCACCGGAGACAGAAGGACCTTGAAAAATCATTGAGCCCGTTTCCCTGCCTCCAGGCAAGATCGGCTCGACCAAAACCACTCCTGACAGATGTTTGTGTGATCTCTTCTCCAGAATTTCTTCTGCTGCTATTTTAAGCCCATCACTTCTTTTCGTGAAGAGCAGTGAACTTGTAAAAAAAACAAAGCAAAACTGAAGTCTCTTCCTCTCTTGTGGAAAACTTGAACCTACTTGGTGAACTATCTTTCCCTTCAGCCTTTTCTTCTGGTCAGCAAACGAATCCCATTGCTGGATGTGTGCAGGGAAACCAACTCCTGTCATCACGTGGGATGGATGGGTCTTTCTAAAAGCATCTCTGAAGTCATTCCAGAGACTTTTTTGGGGGTGAGACCTAAAGAAAAATATTCCCTCTTCTGCCAGCTCCCCCTGGTCTGTGGCAAGGCCAGTCCTTGGTCACAAATCCCTCACCCCACACGTGCCCGCTGATCTCTTCGGGAGGAAAACTTCAATCTGAAGCTGTTGGGCTTGTTCTCAACTCCAACAATCCCTGCAGCCTTCCTGTGTTAGACTGGTAAATACATTCAGCCACCAATTGAAAGTTTGACCTTCCTTGCTCCTGAAATGGTGCATGTGGATGGATGGGGAGAGGGACACAGGAGCAGGACACCAGTGACAGCTCCAGGGAATCACTGGCTGCAGCTCTACAGTCCGTTACTTGATGGTAACCCAAAAAAAAGGGCTATGGCTTTGGAGCAGAGCTGCAGAGAACATCCATCTACAGTTTCATTTCAGCTGCTAAAAATATGCAAGAGATTAATTTCTCCTACATGGTTTTCCCACTACAAGGTAAAAATCCTTCTGTTAATGGATTGTAATCTCTGCCATTCCTCGTGGCAAATAACTGGTGAGTCTCAAAGGGCGAAGGAGCTGACTTCTGCTACTTTTGTTCTTGCAGATGGGAAACATTAACACTGACAACTTGAGCTGTGCAATATGTTTTACTCCAGGAGGAGAGAAGATGGTGCTGTAGGAACAATACGAATAAAACTGCAAAGCAGCGCGAAACACCAACACAAAGGCTCAGCAGGGACAGAGCAATGTCCCTGCTGGTCCTCAAACAATGACCTGACCCACTGTTGTGCCTTTTCATCCAAACCATCCCTTTGCCTTCTCCCCTGCCTCCCCAGCATCCCCTGCCCAGAAAAGCCTTTTCCCAAGGGCTGCAGCCATCCAGAGGTGATGCTGGGCCATTTCTGCGCAGAAGGATGAGCTACAAGTAATCTACTCCAGCAAGATATGGAGGCAGACTTCTTGGCCAGAATCCAGGGGTTTTTTATTAATATCCCAGGCTGGGGAAAAGGGGAAAACTGTTCTTTCATACAGAAAGTACTGAGAGGAGGAAGAGACAGACACATTTCTGTTTAAGCCTCCTGCAGCCTGGAGGCTCTTGCTGTTTGGAGGGTTTCTGGTGGGTACGTTTGCAGGGCAGGAGGATGCGCAGGGTGGTTTGGATTGACTGTGGTAGGACATACGTGTAAGATTCCTTTTTTCGTTATATACAAGGGTAGGTGAAACAGAGAGGAAGAGGAAATTTGCTGTTTGCTTAATAATTTCTTTTTAATCCTAGCTTATGGAGACACCTGATTCCTGGGACAGCAAATGCTCCAGCCAAAGCATAGGAACTGCTGAATTTGGGCCAGTTTGGGGAGGTTTAGGATGCAAAGTGCTGCTGGAATCTCTGCTCTGTCCACAGGGTCACAGCATGTGGTCAAGAAGGGACGTTTCATCCCCAAGGGCTGCTCAGCCCACGGTTCTCCACAGGGATCACAGGGCTCCAATTTGAGCTTCAACCCCAGAAAACATCACCTCTCTGCCGATTCTCTGGTTTAGGGCAGCCAAGGCACCCCAGAACCCTCATTAGAAATTCTAAGTGCAAAACTGCTAGCCAAACAGAAGGATTTGAGTATTTTCAGAGACATTAAAAACAGCGAAGAGGTGGAGGATGGAAACACACAGTCCAAACTCTGTGAGCAAAATTTAATTTTAGGTCTTTTTTTTGAACCTTTTATTTTTCACAGATGTTGGAGGTCAGGCTCTAGACTATCACAGATGACATCATTAATTTGGATTTCAGGAAGCCTTCGAGGAAGATCTCTGGTGTCAGCTCTGATTTTTTTTTTTTTTTTCATTCTTTTTAAAGCTACTAGACAAGCCAAGGAGGTTTAGGAAAGCCCTGAGGGCACAGCAGGAGGACAGACCCACCGCAAGATGAAGAGTTTTGGCAGCCAGCTTGGGACAAGCGAGCTCACGTGCAACTCATACTAAGAGCGCTCAGACCTGGTTTGTCTCCAAGGAGCATAAATCAGCCTGACACTCGGAAGAGTAGGCATCCTACCTTGGAGAAATGTCACCTCATTCCAGGAGCATCAGAGCAGCTTTCCTCAGTCACAGAGGCTTGCATTTGCCGTGGCTGTAACACCAGTATTTTTGAAGCACAAGGGCTGTTTTCCTGCTCTGGGAGCCACCAAAGCCACAGCACCAGGAGGGATCTGCCCCATCCTCTCCCACTGCCTTTCCCTTTGCACCTCCTGTGTGATGGAGGCTGCGGAGCATCCTCCTATTTACAGGACTACTGCGGGCTGCGATATTTAATTTGCTTTTCTGGGGTATCAGCTCTTTCCATTCAGTAACTTCATCTGACTAACCAGGCTGAGTTTCCGTAACGTTATAACTCATTCCGCTGATACATAATGGGGTTTTGCTGCAACGAGGCTTTCCTATACAAACAGCATTTAATCTGGGCTTAATAAATTCTCCCCAATGGCTAATGCCTCACCTTTATTTTGCGATCTCCAGCAGCGGCAGCACATAGTGTTCCCCTGTCAATGTACACAAGAGCCACCAAACACCAAAAACTCAGGATCTTATTGAGCAAACTGGACCCCAGCCAGCTAAAGCCCTGAATTACCCAAGCTGCAGCACAAGAGGTAACAATTGTACTGGTAAATAGCTTGCAAGGAACACACAGAATGGCCATTTTTCAGAAGTCTGCAGAAATAGGACATTTTCCACACCTGCATGCCCATACTGCCTGTGGCAAGAAAGGGTCACATCCTGGACCACGTCTCAGCTCCAGGAGACTGAAATGGTAATGAAGGCTGGTTTAAAAGCAATGGTCATTGCGTTGGGAAGGGTATTTTTCCATCCCTTATACTGACCCAACAAGATCACAGGCTAGAAATTAGAAAAGAAACGAAACGAAAAGAAAATGAAGAAAAGGATCTTCTGTTATTCATTAACCACACTTTTGAGTTTATTCTCACCAGGCAGCATCTGTGCTTGGAACAAATCCCTGTCTAAATACAAGTAAGATGTTTGGCTTATAGACTTGTTAAAGCGATAGAGAGCCAGAGTTCAAATGATACAGCCTTGTGTGATTGCACCACTCAAGGACTCCTGTTCAGTCACTATCCCTGGCTTTAATAGCTATGATTCCTAACCCATCCCCTGACTTTTACATGATGCCATATATATTTATACACACACAGACACACGCGCACACACACAGTTTATCTCTAAGGCAAAGCCCTGGAGTTTCTGAGAAGCAGCTCCTGCTGCTTAAGAGATCTCAGGGTTTATCTTAAGCATCACTGCCATCAGAATGTCTTGTTATCAGTTTGGTTCCGTGTCAAATTTTCATTCAACTCTGAGACAAAAAAATAGCCAGATGGATAGATGAGAGCCCTTCCTAACCTGCAGTTCTGACACAGGCTGGATTCCCAGAGCGAGCACAAGGCTGGAGCTTTTCCCCTGACTGCAGGAAAATGCAAGCCTGCTCGGCAGAAGTCAATACTGAAAGGAAAAATCTGCCCTCCCTGTGCTGGCAAAAAGTTCCCGTGCCCAGCAGTGCATGAAGATTGCTATTTCTTACAGCAGAAGAGCCGCTTCGTTTTGCAAGAGCATTCTCCCTCCCATCCCGCACACTTTGCTCTCTCCAAAAGGCTCCCACGTACCCACCGCATCGTACCCACCACATCGCTGCCCCAGCCCTGCCACCCCACGCCTCTCACGGTCCTTCCAGCACAGAGTAAATTAAATCCACCCTGACCGGTGAAATGGCTCTTTGCCGTCCTCCTCCACCTGCTGCCCAGCTCTGATGGGCACCAAAACTTGGATCTTCTTGGATCTTCCACCTAATCCCCTCCCTTCTGCAAAGGCCATTTGATCCTTTATCGCTGCAGTGCACCAGGCACATTGTCAGACAGGTTCTTCTACATTGCACCAAGATGATTCAGTCCCCTGGTCTTTATTTAGGAGCCAGTTATGGCAGTGACTGTATTATAGATTTCCCCAGTTATGGCAGTGAGTTTATGATACATTTCCCCCTGCTTTGGCAGGACTATAGCTCTGCTGTCTTCTCTGACAGGGCTACAGCCTTTCCTTTCATGAAATACAGTGAGTCTGCTTTCCTGCCCTGAGAAAACAACACTGATTGCACAAGGAAAAAGGTGTCACTAGATCAGATTGATCCACAATACATGGCACTACTTAAGATGTGCCTCTAGTTCGACTTAGAGGAGGCAAACACTGGAGGCTAGGTTAAAAAGGCGAAGAAATCAGCAAGTTACACTTGCAAATGTGTGTTCAGCCCTATTAATTCAGCAATTACATTTTCAAATCTGGCGAGAGCGGGAGGCGGTGGTTGCCTGGGACAAGTGTGTGTGATGTGTCTATGGCATCTCTGTAAAATCTTGCAAAACAAACAAACAAACAGAAAAAACAAACCCCAAACTGAAGCACCGCAGTGCTCTAGTCCAAACTGGTGCTGACCCACAAATGCAACAAGCACAGGACAGCGATTGCTGCTGCAGAGCACCAGTACAGCCCAGTAGCTTGCAGGAGAAATATTGGAAAGTTTGGTGACTTCTGCTCTGGAATAACCCCCCAGCTGGGAGTGCAAAGGTCCTGACATTACTATTAAAAGTCCTGAAAAGCAGCAGAACTAATAGAAAAAAGTACGCAAGCCAGGAGACGGAGACTGGGAGAAAAATGTGCAGAGAACAGCCTATTAATACCTTCCTGTACTGCCATTGGCTTTAATCAGCACTAATAATCCCTCACTGTCAGGAGCATTTCCATTCACCCTCTAATTTTAAATAATTATTATAATAAGGATTCTACTACAAAACGCTAGGAACAGCATCCTTGTCACTAAAACTGTACCTAATAATTGAGAAACAAACCAGCAGAGGATCTATCAGCCACACACGCGAAAGGAAAAAGAACATTAACTACCACGCCGCAAAGCCCTTTACTTGTCATAATATATTAGGTGTTTCATTACAAATCCTGCCGGAGCTGCGAACGTGTGGTAACCCAGCCAGCACACAGGATGGGAAGATCGGAACAGCCAACACCTTTTAGGGAAATAAGGGTTTTGTCAATATTGTCCTGCTCAAATGAAATGGCTGGCAGAAGGACCGGCCTCACCTCCCGCTTGGGAACTTGAGGGTCATCTTTTTGGGTGGCCAGGAGCCACTCGTGCAGCTGCACGCAGCTCACAAGGTGTGAAATCCTTGATGCACATCGGCACCATCCATCTACGAGTTAATTTTGTGCATTGATTTTTCTCTTATTACATTCATTCCATCTTATGGAGGAAACTAGAACGCCTTTTTCCTTCGAAGCCATCACCGCTGTAATGGAGCTCTAAGATTCATGGTGCTGGAAACTCTGTGCCAGGACCAGAGCAGCAGTGCAAGTCTAATTAAGACACAGAGGAAGGCAGGCTATAATCTCCCATGTCAATTAATCAATTGCTCAATTAGCTAGCGTGGCGGTGGGTGGGCAGGGAGCTGGAGCATGAGCTCCAGACCTGTTTGAGTTGGTCGCCCACCCACCACACGTACCAGACCCCAGCAGACCCACTTTGCCCCGAGCGCCTCCACGTTCACCACTTCCCCAAGGAGCATCTTTATGGACGTTTTCCAGCTGCTCAGTTGTAATGCAAAGAAAATGAGTGTGCAAACCCCCCACATTTCTAGGCTGGAAACCTTTCCCCATGGCCACCCGAACCCCTCTACCAACTTCTCTCGCCCCATAGCTGCTCCACCTTCCCCGTTTGATTCTCAGGGCAGACGCCCTGCAAGGGTGTTGGCTTATTTGGGGAAGGAAATATTTGTACAATTCTAGAACAGGTAGAGCTGAAGTGGAAGGTATGGTTTGTGTCTACTTCTCCCTTCCCCTTGAGAAGTCTGGATGGAAAACAAAACCAATAATCACTTTAAAACAATACCTCAACATAAATGTAATTATTTAAAAACTATAAAAATATCAGCAAAGAGAGAGCAGTGGCTGGGAAAGTTGCTCTCTACAGAAAAACAAAATTTTGTCCTTAAAAATAACCCCAGGGTCAAATTTCTACCAGTCTTGCCAGAAGCTTTTAAGTACTTCTCTGTGTAGCGCAGCAACAACAGCACAACATCGAGAAAGATCATCCTTCTCCTTTCATTACAAATGGCTGCAAAGCCCAGAGAAAATAACAATTTTCTTCAAAACAGAAAGAGCTGGGAGAAGAACCCAGAAGTCTGAGCTCAGTTTCTCTCCAGCCTTTCCACAGGCTCAGCTCTACTTCCAAAGAGCTGCTGGTTTTATGTGCCACCAGCTTCTTCCCCTCTGCATTTTACTGTCCTTGAAGGTGGGGACTCCTAGCTTTGGTTTAAATTTATTATTGATAATAAAATAAATAAATAATAGTTGCAAAAAGCCCTAAAACACTTTCATGCTTAATTTAAATGCACCAGTGTAATGTTTGGAATAATCTCATGAAGAGATGCAGGAACTAAGATCACGTAAAATAACATCAGCAAATTATCTAGTTGCCAACGCAACTTTCTGATAATAAAAGGCAGCTCAGGACAACTTACCGTTGTTTAATCTAATTTATTTATCTGCACATAATCACAGTACAGCCCTAGGGGAAATACAGAGGGGGAAATAATTGGAGTTGATTTACTTGTATTTGTTTGCTCTGAATTGGAACGGAAAATAAAAAGGTAGAATATTTTACAGAAAATCATTCCAGAAAAATTAAATCTCTTTTGTGGGAGCCAGTTTGCACCTGGCTGGTTCTTCTGCAGACAGAAAATGAAGCAGACAGCATCCCAGTAGGCACCGAGGAGTTGTTGTTCCCATTGCCCCAATGCAAAGATCCATTCTTTTATTCAATAAATCCATTTTTGCTACTGCAAATCACGATTTTTTTTTAGGAAAGGCTATTTTCCTGTTAAAATGCCAACCCAATCTGGAAATAACAGAGCAGACCTCGCTAGTGAGGAGTTTGAAAAGGTTAAAGAAAGTCTACAAGCTATTTGGGAAACACGTGGCCACTTCTGCGGGAAAGAAAATGCATCATTTCAGAGGCAAAACACGAACACCTGGACCCCGCAGCCTGCCAGCCTTGTTTTTGGAGGCAAGCAGAGAAGATGCATCCCAGGCTCGGCAGGAAAACAAAGGTTTGGGGAGAAGAACGGAAAAGCTCATTTTGTATCATGGATTTGATGCGTTCTAGACAGCTGATTGCAAGGGAGGCAGAGAAAAGGCACATGCGGCTTGGGAGCGTTCAGCAAAGCCAGAGCAACACGTAGCCCTGTTCCAGCTCCATGGAGAGGAGCAAGGGCTCTACTTGGGGATTTCTGATTTCCACCCCCCACCAGTTTTCTCGAGGAGGATGCAAGAAAGGATACACCAAACCAATCAGTTCAGGCTGGACTTGCCTTCTAAACCCAGGTCAACTTCAGACTGAGAAAAGCATGCAATAGTCCCAGCAAAGCAGAAGACAATGCCCTTGATTGCCAAGCTGGAAATTTGGTGACAAAACCAAAAAGAATAAAATATGACTTGCAATTTTGCATTATAAACTAGCAAAAAGACTTCTCCCGAGATCCAGAAATCTGTCACAGGTGCAATGAGATGCTCTCATGAACTGGAAGAGATGCTGCCAAGACTGTCACCAGAACCAACAGGGGGACCAGCGCAGGAGAGCAGCTCCCATCTCCATCTCTCCTGGGACAGCTGGGCTCTCCCAAGCCCTCCTGGCTCCCGGATTTGATGCCGCTGCCACAACAAAATCTGCATGTGCATAACAGAAAGTATAACTTCGGGAGAAGCACTTTGATTTCTGCCTAGTAAGGAGCCATCTTAAAAAATAAATAAATAAACCATCGCACTGGAAAACCTGGTTATTTTGCTGAAGCCTTGCCTTGTGGCTCACGCGAAGAAGATTTCAACCCAGCAGCAAGTTTCCTTACCTAATTCCCATGTCACGGCTGCTCCCCAGTCTGTCCCACATACAGCCCCATCCCAGCAGAGGTGGCTGGAGGGGACAGGGTCCCAGCCGACCACCCTGTCCCCAGCACACAGCTCCACTGGAGCTTCACTTCTGATGCTCGGCTCTGCATTTAGAAACTCTAAGCTATAAGGACTTTCAATAGCATATTTGTTGTTTTCTTTCCTTTGTTATCCATTTAACATCTTTACACATCAAACCAGACCATTTATAGCTGCCTGTTCCAGCAGGATCTGAGCAGCTCGGTTGGCTGTGGTGGGATCTCTAAGCCGTAGGCCACGTCAAGCAAACACACAAACTGAAAGAGATCTCTCTTTGTGTTGCAAATCGAACTGCTCTTTCAACTCTGACTGTAGCTAAAGCTGAGCAGGAACAAGAAGCCCAATTCTCCCCGGGATTCTCCACCTCATATGTGGAAACTGAGAGCGCATCACATTTTGCCAGCACTAGACTCAGCTTTTAGTTCTTTCTCTAGCAAAAAAGGGAAGAAGCATCTCATCACCAGACTGCCAAGGCTGAAATTGCAATTAATGACTTAATTTGTATATGGTTTCTCAGATTGCTTGGGCCTAATCATTCCACTAGATGGACCCAATACTATTCTCAGTGTCATGTGCCCTCTGCTACCAAAGGGTGATGGAGCGTCCCCTAGGAAAGGTCTTCCTGAGCAGGAAGACATCAGGTACACGGCACAGCCCTGAGCGGTCCTGGCATGCAGGATTACAGCATCCCAGAGTGAAAAGTCTCATTACAACTTCTTCTTTTATCCCACACCAACATCAGATCTACAGGGAAACAGTTTCCTTCCGGTCTTTGCTTTAACTGAATGTGTGTAACAACGGTCTACTTAAATAAAGTTATAGCAAGAGAATGAGTCCTGCTTTGTGGCAGACTGTGCAAGGATGCAGCCACTGCAGGGTGTTCCCAGGGCTGACGCTCACCTACACATCACTGAGGGTAGCAGTCACAAATATCACCAAAAAAAAAGGAAAAAAAAAAAAAAAAAAAAGTAAATCCCTAGCAAACTGTGCCATCTGCCCCATTATCCTCTGTCATCCTGGCCACCAAATGTGTACTTCTCCTGGGAACATCCCTGTGCTGTAGGATGAGTGTCCATCTAAAGAGGAGAGCAATCTCTCCTGCTCTTGGCATGTAGGTAAGCTGCCCAGTTGGTATTTCTGTTTTCCCATCCATCCGGGAGTTGCAGATGGCCTCTTCAATATTTTATTAACCTCTGACACCATCTAAAATCCCCAAGCAGTTTAATTTCTGCCTTCCTAAATCTACTGAAATGGAAAGTTTACCCAGAGTGATTTTCAGTCAAGATAACTCCAGGCAGAGTCCTCAACTGAACTCACTTCACTCTTCGACGGTGAAGCCATTCTGAGCGCCTTTTACTTGCAAGTAGAGATGAAATAAAAGGACTGTGCTCTCAGAAGGTTCAGTTGAGCACCGTTGATCTCTGCCAGCAGGGTGTCTGGCCCCAGCGATGGAGACTATTGAAGCTTTGCCAAATATTACTATGTGCAAACATACAGCTGATTCTTGTGACATCCCACAGCCCATCAGAAAAAAATAGTGGTCCAGGGAGGATGTGGAACCACACTTGGATGTAAACACCAAGCTGCTTACAAGTGTCTTAAAGAATCACTGAAAAAAACCACAATCTTTTATCCGAAACACTTCGAGAAAGCAACCCAGTCCAGCTAATGCCTAATACTATGTCCTGAGCAGGAGTTTAAATATTTTTATTTAGCCACATTAAAATTAAGAGCGGGTTTAACAGCTGTGCTTAGTTTAACACTGCCAAGGGTTGTGTTTAACACAGATTGTCACTTGTGGGTTTGGAGCCTGGCACCACACAGAGTCCGACCTTCGGTGGGTTCCTCCTCTAACCACCCCAGCAACCAAGGCATACCCGAAACAGCGAGAAACCAGCTCACTTTTCCACCGAGGAGGTGACATTCACCTCTCCCTTGTCACACCATCACCAAAGGCGGACGGAAGGCTCAGTTGGTTCCCTACAACAGCCTCCACAAGCAAATCCCGAGCCCAGGCTCCGGAGAGTCTGCACCCTTCACAACAAGGACCACTCGTGTTTCTGCCCACCCTCCTGCGTGGGACACGGCCCTGACAGGGGAACCGAGGCAGGAAAGCAAAGCGGTACAGCCGGGGTCACCCGCCAGCGGGGATGCGCGGTACTCGCGGGGATGCGCGGTACTCACGGGGATGCAGGACTCCTCCGAGCGGGTGACACCGTAATTCTTGTCGCCACCTCAGGTCCGTCACAGCTCCGGCTCCGAGGCAGCTCCCACCCAGGGGAGGGGGCTCCTCAGCCGGGGGGTACTTAAGGGCTTTGGGGCAAATAGCTGCTAATTAGCCGTCACCTGTTCATTGTCACCTGTTTAATTTGCTCATCCCAGGGCAATTAGCACCTCTCTGCAGGGGGCAGGGTGGAGGAGCCAGCCTTGCCTGCAGAGATTTAACCCTTCCCAAGCCAGAAAAGCTGGTGAGAGCACAGCCAGGGAACTGCCCTTTTCTCCCCAGGTGCGGTGGTTTTGGCGCCGGGTGCGTCTCTGCGGTGGTGGGGACGGTTCGTCGGCTGCAGAGCAGCTGGAATAGCTGCTTCCCAACTGCCATTCGCTGCTCGGGGCAACACGTTTTCCTACAGATTCAGCCCTCTGTTTAGTCGATGGGAGCAATTACCTGCTTTGTCCGATTTGTATTACAGCAAAGAGAAGAAGCCAGGGAATTGCTTGATGGCCCAGACCTTTCTGAGATGACCAGACAAAGAAAGGAATTGTTTTCTTTCGTTTATTTTGACCCTAACAGTTTAAGATTCTGTATAGCGGCTGCTGATAAATAGTAATTCATTAAGCCCCATAACTCAGTCTCCTGCAGCCATCTACCCGCATCCGGAGCCCTGCCAACAAGAAGAAAGGTTGTCTATGCAACTATGGCAATTCACAGCGATGCTCTGAGGGACCCTAAATCATCTAATCTTTAAATATAATTTACATACACATTTATACATGTACCTATAGACAGCACCTTTATCTTTTCAGCTACATGTTCAACTGGCATAAACAGAGCACCGAGAGCCCAAAGCAACTGAATTCCCTGGTTCCTCTGCGCAACGTTTGCATGTTGGTGTTTATTGGTATGTCTGCAGTGACTCCTGTACTGAAGTTTCCACTGGGTCACAAACAGGTAGATCACAAGGGCACTAATTTGGATTCCCAGTGTGGCAGAGCAGCCTGGCGGGGTGTGCTGAGCCCCTGGGCAAGCACAGCAGCCTGCATTGATATTCCAGAGCAGATCCGCTCATCTAATTTTCCCTGGAATAATTACCTAGAAGCTAGAACTGATCAACGAGTGGGTGGTATGGCCCAAGAAAAATACACATTTGGAGATGTACCAGTGTGTCTGATTTCTCCAACTTGCATTAAAATCCTACATCATACTTTATAATGACTAAACCTCCGCCTCTGTTTTCACTCCTGAAATATATTAACGTCAGCTGCTTTGCCTGGTTCCAGGCATTAAAAGCGTTGCTGGATTTGAACTGTAATCCTTGATGCAGAAGTGTAATCCAAGCAGGACTAGTACATGCGTGTATAACTGGCCAAAATACCAGATTAACGGAGCAGCATCTGCCTCAAAGCAGCCTTTGGAATTCCTGTGCCATTCGGTGCAAGGAAGTGACTCACTGGTTTAATTTTCCTTTCAAACTAACCCAAATCCCCATTTCTCATCTTCTCCCTGAATTTTGGGGAGGATTACAGGGAATCTTTCGGATGTGCTCTCCCTTCCCAGCACGCAGGTACCCACACACCTGGGTTCACTCTGCAGCGGGTCCCACAAACCCCAGAGCCACAAACCCCTTTCCCAGCCCTGCTCTCATGGAGGGCACAACGAAAGGCACCAAAAACCCGGGGCTGTTTGTTTGGCACTTCAACGTTCCTCCCAGGTTTGGAGTTGGCAGCAGGAGGGATGCGTGAGAGGCGCCTGGAGTTTGGGGAGGCTGCAGGACCAAGTAGAACAGCTTTCAATTATCGCAAGCCTCAGACACAGTAGTGAAAATAGCATCCTGCCGAGCTGCCGTCGCTACCAGCAAGGACAGGTTCCTCATGTACGCAGCAGCCTGTGGTTTCTCTCCTGCATGGCTGCGTATCCTGCCTGCACAAAAACCGTGTTGGGCTGCAGAGGAACAGAAATGAAAGCGGACAAACTCCTTGAAGCAGAAGGAATGAGAGTAATTTGCAGCAGTTGAGGATCTGGCTACTGGGTGTCACACTCTTGCTGGATCTGGACCTTTAGGACCAGATGCCACCCCACACAGAGCTCGGGAAGCTCACCTTGGGAAGAGACAGGGATCGCTGTCACTGCTCCAGGTTTTACTTCTCCCAGCTCAGAATTATAAACCAGAGCCCTGGAGCCAAGCGGCTCAGTTGTCTGAGCACGCTGTCCTGAACACCCTGGCAGAGGGTAGTGGGAGAAGGACCCATTTGCACATCCTCATCATAGTCACGTCTTGTCTTCTGGCCTGTGCTCCTCCCGGCACCCTCATTTGCAATTTTCACATGTTTCTGCTCTGTCTCCCTGGACCATAAATCATACACCCGAGAAAGGCAAACTGGGCTGACAGAAGCCATCAGCAATAAGCCAGATGAGACAAGAGATACCATGGCAGCAGAAAACAGGACAGTGCTTTAATAATAGCATCATTTTATTTATCGTGCCATCTAAAAGTTCTCACTGTCTGTGTCTCAATACTCTGTGCCAGGGGACAGGAGGGACAGCTGGAACATAATAAGAGCTGACCTGAGCTGTTGTGGAGGGCTTAAACAAAAGACAACTAGGAAAGAACTCAAATGTTAAAAAAATAGTCTCAATAATACAGTTCTTCTGGTCTTGTCTTTCTCAAATCTTTCATGGCTGATACACACTGATTTAATGTCACTGCTGGATCTGCCGCCCTACTGGGAATTAACATCTGGGATGGGGTTATTGGGTTCTCCATTACACCCAGTATTATTACTTGCACTGGGGTAAATGAGTGTGAAATGCCACCACTGTGATGGAGTGTCCCCACCACCAGCTTTGCTTGGGAGGTCATGCCCTGTGGTGCCACACGATGACACCCAGACTCCCCTGGTTCACAGACCTTCCTGGAAGGACATGCCACATGTTGTCCTAGACATACTTGTCCAAAGCATTGTCTTTCTTCAAGCTGCACCACTGTCTGGCACATCGCAAATTGGGATAGGACCTTCTCGACATACAGGGTTTTCAATGGCTGCAAGAGGTGAAAATATCCCAGATTCATTTATCTTTGCAAGGGAGCACCATGGAGATTTCATAATTAAATTGTGCACATCCAGTTGCTATGGAGTTTTTACCAGTCCCTGTATCCATCATCCAGAGGAAAATGGGTCAGTGTAGCTTTTTGCAGGCACCAGTTCCCAAATCTGCCACCTTTTGCACCAGCAGCCCGGCTCTGAGCCGAGCAGGGACCTCACAGGGGACTCGGCAGCGTTTTGTAGCTCCCAGTCCACATCCGTAACATGGCCAAGCCCATGGGAGTCTCCACCAGGTCGCGCCAATGTGATCACTCTGAACTCAGGTCTCGCATGGACCCATTAGAAAATCTGGCTTAATTTTTCATCTCTTTCGCAGTATAGGTCCCAACTATTCAAAAAAACAAGTGGAAGTAAAACCAGCCTTGCTGATGGCCACAGAGGAGGCTGGTTGCTGTTTCTTCCTTTCATTTTCTGGCCATAAAATTCCAATTTGAGACAGGGATGTTCTTCCTGGAGGTAGTCTTTCTCTACTTAATTTCCTGTGAAAATCAATCAAGAGTCCCGCTACCCTGTGAGTGATTATTTGGGAGATTTGGCAGTACAAATAAAACACATTCCAGACACTTCCTTCAAAGTGCTTTGGGAAATACACGTGTGGTTTTTTATCACCTTTAACTGGGTTTACGTAAAAGGTCAGAGCAGTTGTGTCCTCCCTGGATCCCAAAGAGGAAAAGCCAAAATAGACAGCGGAGCAGCTGTCCTCAAGGTGGTTTTGACCTTATCAGGTGTAGGAAAGCACATTAAAAAAAAAATATTGCTGGTGCAATTAGGCAGATGCCTTTGAGACTGGGACAGCAAAAGCTCCTGCACAGCCAGCATGGGCCCATGACATGGGCTGGAGCAACATCACCCCTGAAAATTGTCAAGCAATAGAAAGCAGTGGGGGATGTGCATAGATTACAGATTTAATTATAATCCCCCAGCCCCCTGTTTGGAGCAGTCGGAGGGATACATTATTATTACTCACATTCAATGCAAGAACTTTCAGACTTTTCTCTTTTTTAATTAGTCAAACGGCTGGAGATGATTAGTGCTTTGCTGTCTCGAAAATATGATTCTTGACAGAAAAGTCCATCCTGGGAGCCAGCTGCATCAGTTTGGTTGCTCCAGCAAAGGACAACCACCTCCACACCGTGAAGACCAACTTCTCCAGGATGGGACCAGCCCAGTCACCCCATGGGAGGGCAGGGATGGGTGAGGACTCTTCCCATTATTTAAGAGAACAGAGGTGGCACCTTAAAAACCTTAATGAGCTCCCCATGTGGAGGGGAAACACCAAGGGATTTCCTTCCTCATAAACACCCAAAGCTCCTGGACAAGGTGGTAATTTATAAACCTCATTATGCCATCAAAACAAATCACCTAGATGCTTCAGAGCACCACAGCTTTTATGCAAATGCAACAAAAACCTATTTTTTTTTAGGTTGTTAAGGGTAAGAGCTCAAAGAGGAAAAGGGCTGTAAAAATAACGATGCATAGTTTGATGGTAAGGAGAGACAAGGTGATGTTTGTGCACATCCAATGGCCCGTGGAGAATTGACACAGCCTTGGCCACCTGCTCAAGCTGGGAAAACAACATTGAGCAATCACCAGTGGTTTGCAAACCCTGGGAAGATACCAGGGGACAGGGCAGGGGACCCTCCATAGCTCCATCCCAAAGCTGTGGCATTTCAGAAAAAAAAACCCCAAATAATTCCCAGCCCCAAGTCTGGGCTTGCATTTGCACAGTCCCCACTATTGCTGTAGGGCTAAGCTGCAACCTGATGCTTTCTGAGCAAAATGCGAAGTCCACTTAATGAGGCTTAATTAAAACATAGAGACTGGTGCTGTGTCCTGCAGCTGCAGGCACCTCAGCTTTGCCATTAGTACCAGAGGGTGCTGGCAATTAAACAGCCCTGGTAATTACTTGTTTACTGTTTTCGTTGGACTTGCTGTTGTTTTTCAATCTCTTCCCAAAAGGGATGCAGACCTGCGCACCCTTTGATGGAGCTGGAAACCGGACCCTGTTCTGAGTTAGGTTTGGAGGGTTATCAAAGACTTGCTGTACCTGAGACACAGCTGAGCTGCAGAGGAAGAGAAAATGACCTCATTTTAATGTAAAAACTAATATTGCAACAGAAAAAAGAAATCCCATTCTTTGGTATTTTCTAAACAAAGGGGTAGTCCCAGAGGTGAGCTCCAGCCCTGCTGGAGAAGAGGAAAAGCGTATTTGTGCAACTCCGAGATTTTCCAATGCTGTTTTGTGCTCCTGAGGTTATACCTTGTACATTTATTTATATGCCGGTGACTTAATTAGATGTCCTTTTGTCTCAAGTGGCAGCGAGATGAATCAGCACTCTCTGTACGCGTGCAAGGTCTCTGCCCAGCACCAGCTCCCAGCAGCCCCATCCCTTCAAAAAGCCAGGAGAGGGCAAGGGGGGCTGCTCTCACCCCTCACCCAGGACCCCCACAACTTGTCAAGTAGAAGAGCCAGAGAAAGCAGATGAAAAACCTTCATATGATTAACTTGTTCTTTTTTCTTTCCCTGCCTTTGCTCCTTACTCCAGAAGAGAGAGGTGCCCCAAGCCCTGGGGGAATAATTCTCACCTTTCAGCATAAGCACCACGTCCTCTGAGAGCTGCAGAGAAGCTGCTCCTTGCAGAGCTGAAGCCATTTATCCACCACCCCATTAGCAAACCCAGATCAGCACCTGCGAACGCGGGGGTGTGGTGGGGGCATCAACACCCTGCTCACCCCCAGCTGCGCAGCTCCCAGCCTGCAAAGCCGCGCTAGGGACACGGATGAGATGGCACCAGGGGACATTTGGGTCCTGAGAAGTCCTGATCTGCTTCAGGACATGGGTGGATGCCCCATATCCCCCAGGCAGAACCCCAAGGGTGACCTGTCCCCGACTCGTGTCGGTGCGGCTGCTACAAAGGGGCCCTGACTTCTAGGCTGATTTTTGCTGAACTGATTTTTTTCCTCCGTTTTATAAGCTAAGCCCACGCGGTCATGTTCAAAGCGATGCAAGTCTGAATTACAAAGTTTTACACATTTCCCCCAGTATCTGGCTTCATTTTTCGTCGATGTTTTCATATAACATTGCCAATATCATATTATAAAGAAAGGGCATGACTGTCAGACAGATGTCTGCACTCTAGCACATTCATTTGCAACCAGCAATTAATCCCTCCCAGCTCAGGAAAGGTGCAAAGCATGAAGCAGGTACCGGTGCCCAGGGTACGGCGCAGGATACAGAGATTCTTCCCAGCTCGCTCTTGCTGTCACTTGGGCAGGGTTTTTTGCAAGCAGATGGGAGTGGGTTGCAGCATTATCTGATTGCTACCTATTTATGGCAGTCTCACAATATTCTGTTCCACCAGGGCAAGAAGCCATTGGCAGGGGGTTGGACGTGTGAGTGGGAAGTCGTTATCAGTCGCTTTTCTTCAGCCCAGTGATTATGCAAGAGAAGACGGAGTGTCCAACCTGGAGGTCCGTGCTGTAGAGATGGGGCTGTGAAAGGGGCAGGGAGGGCTGTGCCACCCCCCGGCAGTGTCTGGTGGGACGTGGTGCCCTACCCGAGGTGACAAACCACCCTTCTCCCCCCTGCCCAGCTGCCAGGTACCCGCTCCCATCTCCTTGTCCAGCCCAGCTTGCTGCCAGACTTTGCTCCTCCAAATGCAGTTCGTTTTAGGGTTTGCACAAAGCTTCTTTGCATTTGTATTTTCAGTGAGAGATTGTGATTTAGCACGGAAAAGCACAAAAGCCTGGCTAACCTTGCATGGCATGTGCTGCCTGCTGAATTTCCCTCACAAACCAGCCTTCCTCAAGCCAACAACCCCATTGCAAAGAATTAAATGGGCAAAAATCTCCTAAAATAATAAGTGAACTGTCCACACTCTAGCACAGGAGTGAATTCAATAGGAATGGAACTTTCTAGGCCTTCGCATGGCTCTGAGTGTCCCCTGCCCCCCCAGCCCCCGAGCCCCCTGCCCGTGGGGGCAGCTCCAGCCGGGGGCATCGGGGGGATTTGGCCGGGACCGGCCCTTGCAGCCTCAGGAGCTCAGGACACAGCAAACTCCTCCCTGTACCTGGAGTTGCAGGCGTTATTACTTTTGCAGCAGAGACAATATGATTTATTGAACCTTTTTTTTTTTTTAATTATTCTTTCCCGGTGGTTCATCCAGTGCTGTATGTGTAGGGAAGATAAACTGTCTCGTTATTACCCTGATCTCTAGTCACATCGCATTTTCAGTTGCTCTGCGGTGACGGTGACATGTTGGTATTTTGCTCTGCTCAGATGCAAAGATAAAAACAAAAAAGAGAGGACAGAGGAAGAGGTGCAAATGCAAGTGTGATGCTAACTGCAAAATTTGATTGCCCCGGCCTTTCCTTGCAGAACAACACACACATGCATGACTCTGCTTGATTGTGTGGTGTCACTGGAGGCGACATGATGATGGCACGTGAAGTTATATGCATGCACCTAGGAAATTGGGGGGTTTCTGAGTGGCATGTGCACCCTCCCAGCTGTGCCTGTGCGAAGGGAGTTTGCAACTCACAGCAGAGACCTCCGCTGCTCATAGCATCCACCCCGGGAGGTCCTGAGTAACGGCAGCACAGGCTTGTAAAGACTCCAGGGATCTTATTCCAGTTCATAGAAGAAAAATGGGATTTTTTTTTTCATCCCTCCACATAGCAAGGCAACACACAGAAAGCAGAGAACTCCCCCCAAAACCTGCTGTCCGCCTCGGCTCGCAGGGGCGTGCAGGCTGCCAGCCTCTGCATACAGCGCCTCTTCCTTACCGGCCTGCAAGCTGCCATTCAGTATGTAGGGCAAAAACTCCGCAGAAAACGCTTGGGGTTTTTCATGCCATCATTAAGCAAGGGAATAATGTGACCAGATGCTCTGGAAGAGACTGCTGGATTCATCAGTGAACAACACAGAAGCCGTAATGATTAAACATATTAGGTAGTGAAAGACAACAGAGGATTAATTTCAGCACTTAATTAGAGTACCTTTAATCTTCCCCTTCATCACTGTTTTCCTTCTCTTCCCTTCCCTAGTTTGTCCACATGTGCTTCCAGAGAGCATCCTTCAGGGAAGAGGGAGGTGTGAGATATGCCAATGTTTATTTTAACAGCTCCTTTTTTAGGGCTCTGCTGTGAACACGCTCCTCCTGTTGAACGGGCTTGTTGCTATGGGATAAAGCGATCCAAGTTCCTCGGGTTCGTACTTTTTCTCCTCTGCTAACAGGCAGTTTTCACTCTTCACTGAAGGGCAGCCTTGGGTGTGCTCCTCAGGCACCGGTGACCTGGCGTTCCCACCTTGCCGCTTCATTAGTGCTTCCAGGGAATTAATGAGCTGCCAACAGTTTTATGCCCTCGTGGAGTTTCAGCTGCACCTGGGCCAAAACCAAAACCAGCCAAACCCATGAATGTTCTACCAGGCAGACCCTCGGCAATTTCTGCAGCACCCGGGTGTTTGACATAACGGAGAATTTACAGCATTGATTGAACAGCTGGTAATTACAATATTAATACTGCATTTAATATTTAAAATGCAAAACCGTATTAGAACAACGCTGCGGACTCTCAGGTCTGGTAGCCCATTTCCAGCAGCAGCAGCTCAGCATTACGCCTCCCAACACAGTCCATTAGATCGCATCACCCCCAGGACAAATTTCTTCCTGACCCTTAGCTGACAACCATCATGTGCCCTGGTGCGTGAGGGCTGATCGCCCTTCCGCAGGTTTTATCCTGCCTGGTTTAACTGCAGAGGCTATTTTTATGCCGAAGGCTGGGCCATTTTACAGCTCTTTATCCCAGATTTGTGTGTGCCCGGGGTTCCTCGCCCTGGCTCCCAGCCGGGGCCGGGCAGCACCGAGCTCATTGCTGCTGTAAAGAGCAGGAGTGTGAACATCTGGCAGCTGCAGAGCAGCCTCTATTCGCTCGCATTATGATAACACAGTAACGACGGCTGGTAATTAAAAGTCTGACAGTTTTTCCTACGCAAAACACCGGTTTATTGAGTTTTTGGAAGAAAGTGTTATGGCTAAAACCTGGGCACAGAGCCCTGTTTGTTTGCAACAGCTTTACCCTCTTCTGTCTTTGCTGCAGCTCCAAGCACCTGCACTCGAGCAGTGCGTGTGTTGGGAATGTGGCAGGTACTTCAGGATGCTCGGCAGAAATTTGGGATCTCCACTTGCAGTACAATCTGCATTTCCAGAGCCTGGTTTCCTTCCCAAGGATGAGTGGGGTTTTGGTCCTAAAAATCTGCAAAGGGGAGCCAGTGCCCAGCTGTGTGTCCCGGAAAGCAAAGCCACATGCCTGGTGCCACCAGTGAATGTGCCTGGACCTTGTTCCGCCAGCTGAGCCCAGACACCTGCCCGGTGCTCACAGCCAGGATCACCGGCAAATTTGTACTCAGCTGCCAATTTAAAATCCCAGCACAGCTCTTGAGACTCACCCTTGCAGAATTGCAATAAAACTTTAATTGAATGCCTCCTTCCAAAGGGGACCTCCTTGAGTTCATGTCAGCCCCTCGGAGTGACCCTTCGCAGCCACAGTTTGTCTATTTTATTATGGCACGCCATGGCCAATTTGATGGGAAAAGGATACTGCTCAGGCCACAGGGAGGAAACGCTTTAACATTCATTCAAAGTGACAGTACCCTCGTGCAATACGACTGGTAAATGCTAAATTGCCACAGATGGCAGATTTATGTTTCGTTTCCCCAAGATGCCTTGCCTGCATTGCTGGGGGCTCGCTGTGTGTGTTTGGGGAAGGACCCACATTGCAGCTGCAGGTGCCGATCTGCCTGTAGACACCTTTTTTTCTTGATAGCCGGATTCTCAAAAAGTGCAAAAATGGGAAAGTATGCATAGATGGGCACAAAAAAAAAAAAAAAAAAAAAAAAAAAAAAAAAAAAAAAAAAAAAAAAATCTGAAAGTGATGAGGTCTTTAAAAGCCAGATCAAAAAGCCAGAGGGAGGGCGAGAAAGAGCTCGGCCCTTGTCTGTCAAGAGGGAGGTGATTTGCTGCAGAGCAGCCCCGGAGCCCAGGGGATGCTGAGCCCATGGGCGGATGCCGCAGCACCATGGCTGGGGTGGCTCTGAGCCCATGTCCGGTGTCACCCGGGGCTCTGGGATGCTCCTCTCTCTTCCAGACCAAAGCTGTTTCTCAGGGTCATCTCTACCATCTCTTGGAGGACAGCAAAGCCACGAAGCCGCAGAGAATTCCTTATGTAATCACTCCTTTGCCTTCCTCTTTTCATTCTTTTTTCGGTTTTATTTGACAGATTTGCTTAAAAAACAGCGTGGGAATACAAATGACATGTTCAATACAGATCAGCTCATGGCTTTACAACATCCCAAAGAACATAAGTACCACATTATCACAAGTCCTCGGCACAGGCTGAGAACAAAAGCCCAGCGCACGTCGCTTCGGCTCGGTGCTGTTTGTCGTGGCTCACGCAGATCCCTCCTTTCAGCTCAGCAAAGCCTCTTCTCTCGGTCATCTCCACTCGGTGATACGTGTTCTCCTATGATGATTATACACCAAACTCTTAATGGCCATGAACTTATTCAGCCTGGAGGACCTGGGGACTATTTTACAGGAAGAAGCAGCTGTTTGGGGTTCATTAAAGCTCTGTGGGCTGGTGCCTGTCCTGCTGCAGACAAGCTGCATCCCTCCTTTATACTCGTCGTTTGCGATGTGAAGATGGCCCTCCCTTCCAGGTGGCTTGGGAACCGTTTTTACGAGGTTTTAAGCAAATCACTTAATCCCTCTCCAGGTCAGCAGAGCCATTGCTGCTCCCCTTGCTTCGTGTTGGCTCTTGCAGATTTTAGGAAGAGCTCAGCCCTGGGCTTGTCAATCAGTCACCCGCCTCCTCATTTTTTTGGCCATCGACTCATCCGAGGAACCCAGGTGAAGCCTGTGTGGCTCTGTGCTTCGTAGGGGAGACCCATTTTTCTTCTGTGTTCGTATCTGCTAGCTGCATTCCTCCATCCAACAGCTTGCGCAATACAGTGAATATAATCCATGCCCATCTGGCTTTTATTTATTCATGATGGGTCTGATCCTGCAAAGTGCTGTTGAGAGGAGCTGAGCCTTGCTAACTCCTTTTGTACCCCTGCAGAAATGGAGGGTCTCAGCATCTACTGTCATCCGGCAGGAAAATATTCAGAGTAAATTAATATAAAGAGGGATGTGCACGTTTGTTTTTATAGTGCTGCAGAAGTGGAGTTATTAGGAAATCAGCCTATAATTGCCCTCTTAATGATTCTTACTCTTCTGCACTCATTCAAACAGAGTCATCTCTATTGTATCAGGTATAAAAAGAGCAGCTTCATTGACATGGTTTATGACTTTATTAAAACCAAGGATTTTATATTAATAACCATCAGCTCCTCAGCTATATTTCCCCAGTGAAGAAAATGTGTGTATTGGTGTAGGTCCAAGGCAATTTGTAAACACAAAGTATTAAAAGGCTCAACAATTCTAAAAAGTTTTAATTGGAAACTCAACAAATTGCTTTGCAACATCTTAATGCTTCAATATGGAGCTCTCAGATAATGAGGAGCTAATTAAGGGGCCAGGATTCATTTTTTTATGAGAACTGTCTCCATATGGGCTCCGCATTTGGTGCTTGCAGAACTAATGAAGGTCAGAGAAGTAACAGCAAAGGAAGAAAGGAAAATTTTTAGCTCTCGGTGTTGTGATGATGCTAAGCAACAGTCAGTATTTCTGCCTGGGTTTTAGGCCAGGTGCTGAACAAGCTTCATTTAATTCGATGGGACAGTCTGTGCAAGCGCTATCACAGCTCGGAGCTGCATTTCACAGCCCGGTGCTGCTCCCGGGGGCTTTGCCACCGGTGGGGGAAGGATGAGCTTTGGTTTCTGTGTGTCAGCCCCACAAACCAGGCTCTGCCCTGCACACAAAACCAGGGACACACGTTGCTAGGTGTGACCGTGACAGAAGGACTGGGAGGCATGTAGGTGTGCTCAGGTCCTACCATGGCCAAAAGCTGGGGAGGTGTCCTCTGGGGTGGGCAGGAGGGCTCCAGGGACGGGGATTGTCTTGGAGAGAAGGACAGAAGATGACCACAGCTTGGTGAGCTGCAGGAATGAAAATGAACCCCATCAGATACCCCATTCATCCCAGGGCAGGGTTGAAACCACCGGAGAGCATCGGTTCGTTGGACTCCAATGTCGTGACATGCAAAATTAAATCTGTGCAGCGACTTGCTCAGCTACGGAGCTGGGACACGGCACAGCTGATGGGGCTGGGAGCACAACCTGGGTTCTGCATCCGGCCAAAACACTCACAAATATCTTCTGAATTAAGCCCTTGTGAAATATTAAAGACACATAAGCACACATGCAAAAGTATGGTCAGATGTTCCTCTGAAGTCGCTGAATCCCGTGACTAAATTTGGACCAGCAAGCCTCGTGCACCAAATAATTAAGTCACAGGCTATAGAAAGCAATCCTCTGGGACGTACTTGTCTTTGAATGGCTCATCCACTTGAAAAGTAATACATACCATTAAGTATATAGCCATATGGCATCCATTTATAGAATATTGCACTACAGGCAAACAGGACAAAGGTACACCCCTTAAAGTGCTTTTCTCATCTCATTAACTTTGGGTACAAGTTGCAGGAAAGCTTCTCTGTCTTTGTTATGTTCAAGGACATTTTGTGCTGTTGAGTCTTGTATTAAATGAATTGCACTAGGAAAAATTAGAATCTAAATGTAGCTGTGCCCTAAAGCAAACAGCATTATTTTGCCTTTCTGTAATTCAATTTATTTTTGCAGATCAATGTTTCGAAGCCAACGTGTTCTTTTGTCCTCAAATCTTACCTAATGACAAAGCTGAGGTTGGGTGATTTGGTGCATGGCAGCGCTCTGGTGTGGCAGGTTCGGGGGGTGTCCTGCGACGAGCTCTGATCTGCCTGAAGCATCTCCCCAAAACCGGGCAGATCGGCTGGGACAGTCTCTGCGAACACCTACAGAGTTCTCAGAGAGGAACCCACTCAGGGCTTGCAGGAAACAGAGTAGGAGAAGCTCAGCTGCTGGGACAATAATGTCACCCTGTGCACTCGCGGAGCAGGTTCCGGTGGCTGCAAAAGCTCCGTCCCTGTTGTAGCATCGGCATCCATCCCATCGATTGCAACAGTCGCTGGATCCAGCTCTAAATCTTGGAAAAACTGCATGCTCCCCTTAAATGAGTTTGCACTGAAGAAATACATTAATTAAATAGAAATGACTGCAGGTGCCTTACAGCTTTTTGGCTTAACAGATTTCTCTTGTGCATTGAAGATCAATACCGCTGCCAATTACACCATGGGTATCTAGCCCCATTTTTTTAAAGCTTCTTGCAGGGGAAAACCACTGCTAAATATCGGACATCTCCACAAACCTGGCAGTCCAGAGCCCTGGAATTACGGTGTGTAGCAGAGAAACGAGTCCTCAGAGAGCTGTCCCCATTCTGGATCCAGCCGGCATTTCGGCAAGAGGAGTCGTGCTGACACAGGGCAATATCTCAAACCCGTGGAACAGGCTCAAACATCTACACGTGGAGGATCGTTCATTGCTGCTGGTGGTTTAATCCAGCTCTGGGAAACCACATTACACCATTTTTTCCCTTTCCCCTCTACTCCTGCTGAAAAGCCCAACAGGCACCTTCTGCTAAGACTGAGAGGTTGAAATCCGCGTGTGCAATTTGCAGCCGTCACCAATTGCTTGTATTAAATTTCCTGACCTCAGTGATCTGTGCTCCTTCCAAGGGCTCTAATGCATCCGTCTGCCAAGTTCGGAGCCTGAACCTCATCAGCAAATGCAGCTGTTCCCAGACCACTTGGCTGAAAAATCCTCCCGTCTGGTGGTGCTAAACACCATCACCTGCTTCTCTGGCTGGAAAGGAGGCAACAAGGGTCTAATGACACCACAGCCAGCCCTTTGCAGCTTGCAGAGGTATCGAGCATCACCCCACATCCCACAGCAGCCAGTGGCAGCAGAATGAAGCTACTGGTGTTGGGTTCCCGGTAGAACGAGCCCTGCCATGGGGAGAACGGGGAAGCGCAGGATTTATTAACGGTGGTTGAGAGGAGCATGCTAACGTCCGGAGTCTTAAGCTTCAAGGGTTTCAGGGTTGTTCAGCTGGAAAAGTGCCTCGGATTGCTTCAAGGTGCGTGCAGCATCCTGCGATGCTGTGAGGTCCCTGCTATGGCAAAAAGAAGAGGGACGCTTGTGTTCAGCGCTCAGGCCCCAACAGTAACAGTTACTAATGATAATAAGCGTCACAGTGCTAGCTGCAATAAATGGAAGGAGATTTTTACTAGCGTAAGACTGTAGCAAATTCAGGATGATAAGAACTCTAAGCATTTGAGAAGGAAAATGATCCAATTGTACCTGGTGGTCCAAGGCACCGTGTCTCCAGCTCTAATGAAGGTGACAGACACAATTTCCTCCTGTTGCAGCATTGATACCAAACATTGTCACCCCCTGACTCCGAGATGGAGAGAAATCTGAGCTAAAAACCTCCCCAATAATTCCCGTTACCCCTGCCCTATGTTTGGTCATTCGTACAGAGAAGACAATAAACAAAGCAGGGAAGTCTCCTAATATTTTTATTGTTCCTTAGATAACTGTGGATAGTACAAAGTTTTCCTCTTAAAAAAAATTAATTACCTTCTAACTTCCATAAACAGGGCTTCCCATGGGAATCTGATGCCACAGAATTTCCACAGAAGCGATTTCCAACCACCATAATGCTATGTAGATAGTATAACAGTAAGAGAATATTCTCGTAATTATCAACATGAAATTGGTTATCTGTGTATAAGGGTGAACACTGACCTTTTTTTTCTTTTTAGAAACAAAACCATCATTTATTAATCCAAACTACATCATTGCATTTACAACATTCATTGCATAAACTGGACATACAAAGTTTTGCCACCTCTGGTAAATAACAGACATACATTATACAATATATTTGCTGAATACATAAGTTCAAACAATATGGGTACAACAACTTGTTCATAATACATACTTAAACCATTGTGTTTAATAGTTACTAAGACACAGATCCATGAGCTACTTCGGGTCTCAGCACAGTTAATCTAAGTGACAAGAACACAGTTGAGAGACAGTAGCTGCAATGGAAGGCGAAGAAAACTAACCTGTGATAGGTCTTGTTCAGACAGCGAGAGCTCCTCACGGGTCAGCGTTTTCTGCTTAGAAATACAAATCACACAACCATCACAGCTGCCCGCGATGTTGGGGAAATGTCCATGCAACCCACACACAGAAGAAAGCGAGTCTCCCAAGGATAAACTTTCAACAGTCATTGCCTTACTTCTTTAGTATGTACTACAGGTTTGCTATCGAACATAACAAAACAAAACCCCAAAACTTAAGTGGTTCTTCAAGTGCAGTTCCAGCTGCAAGTACATGGTTATTCGTGAGTCTATAACACAGGGCCAGACTTCTAGAAATGTAGAGGTAATGCTGATCTGTCAGGTTTATGCTGAATAATCCTCCATGACATTGGTCTTAATTTTGGCAGCTGTTTATATATTTACTTATTTAAAGAGTGTTTCCTCGATATTAGTATTTTTTTAAATTAATTTCTCCCTTTTTTTCCTTTTTTTTTTGTTTTCTAAATCAGTTTCTAAACAAGGACGGACTACAACTCGTCAGACCTGATGACGTGGAAGAGGGTGACATTGTAAAGTATTTGGTGCCCGTTGTTCCAGGCATAGAGGGCCCGATCCTTGGGGTTGTAGTCCAACATGGAAATGTGCGAGTACTTGTTCTGGAAGGGGATGTCGATGTACTCGTAGGTGGAGGCGTTGGTCTGGTAGGCGTAATGGACCTTGGTACCTCCCGAGTAGCCGTTGGTGACGTAGAGGGTGCCGCAGATGATGAAGGCCTCCCCGGCGCTGCGTTTCGGGTAGCTGGTGTTCCAGGTCTGGAGGCTCTGGAGGGTGTTGGGGTCCAACTTGCTGATGACAATGTTGCCGGCGTTCTGGTTGGTGGCGTAGACGGCCCACAGCCCGTTCTCGTCCACCATGAGGTCAATGTCCGAGTGGCCACCCCAGGCGTAGTGGTACATGTTGTTGTAGCCGGCATAATCCAGGCTGCGAGTCTTGAGAATGGTCTCTGTTTTCAAGTCAAACCTGATAATTATGTGGCTTTGGTATTTATTGAAATAGATGGAGCCGTTATAGACCACTTGACCAGTGCCTGACCACGGGTGAGGGAGACGGTGAGAGGTAAAATTGTCAGTATTCATGAAATCTGCCATGGATTTATATTCACGGACGAAGCGGTTGTTGTGGTAGCTGTCCATGTACCAGACCTGGGCGAGCAATGAAACACATGGGGTTAGCAAACAGAAGAGACCCGGCTGAGCCAGGCACAGCACCCTGGAAACTCAACTGGGAGCAAAATCCAGAGCAAGGAATCCAACCTGCTGGAAAACAGTATGTCCAGCGCCTGTTAGTGACGCCCAGAAATAAACCCAATTTTTGGAACCCCAAAAATCAACCAAGAAATCAACTGAATAGCAAAGCTTTCCTGGGGAAAATCTGGTATCTGCCCAGGAATATGGGAGCTTAAGCGATTCCCTGGGAGCGCTGCGTGATGGACACTGTCCTTCCAGAGCACAATTAACATCTTTTCTCTGGCTAAATCCGGATTATTATGGCGATGCTGCTTTTACTTCCCATAAGCCCCATTGAAGTGGCACTCAGTAACCGACACCAGAACTCCATTAATCTGGCATGCAGAAGCGACGGATGCAATTGCTCATTGTCAAGGAAATTCAGGCAAAATCCATATTGGTTTAAAAATCATACACTTCTGCATCAAAAGCTGAAACCAAGGCCACTAAAATATAACAAAGACATCAAAATCTCGCTATCGGTAGATGGGGGAGAGATTTTAGATCATCATTTAAGCGCCAGTTCACTAGGGACACTGTCTAGACACCATAAAAAAAAGCTTTTGTCATATGAAACCAATTCCGAGGCAAATGACAAAGCTGTGCCATTAATATCAAGAAGAAAGATCCAGCCAGTGAGTGACATTCTGTATGAAGTTACTGCCTAAAAATAAGATAGCTGCTTTCTGTAGAAACTGTTTAGGAAGGACAAAAAGTAAATTAAGTAACAAGACGAAAGCCTTTAAGGATGTGGAATTGGGTAATGTTGTAGTGCAAACTTCTTGTGCAAACCCCTTGCAAAATCTGCTGGTATCGTCTCTGTGATCTGGCTGTCCCCAGGGTCCCTTAGAAGAGCAGGCTGCTCCCGTAAGATTTCCGTTTTTCCCCAGCTGTGTTCAACGATTTCATGACATGAATAAATGACCACACGAACCACTGAACACCTCCTGGGGCTCGGCAACATAAGGTGGACACGATAAACCACCCATCTCTCCTCATCCTCAGTTTTCTCCTCTGCAGGGTAGGCAAGGAAGTTCACTTAACTGTGTGTTTCTAATAAAATTCATAATAGATTTATGTATTATATACACATACATGCTCGTGAAGCTTGAGCTTCAGTTCAGAGAAAACTGCATGTCTACTCTCACAACAAAAACACACTGTAGAAAAAGGCATGGGTAAAAAATAATATTAAAAAATACTGGTTTGGGACAAAAATCTCTGAAGACATGGAAAGATCTTTAGAATTTGATCAACCAGCTTCAGCTGCAACAGGTCTGACTCTCCTTTCACAGATGTATAAATCATGTTATTAATAGCGCTGAGGGCTGCACAGCCCAAAGGGGACAAGTCCCCTCTCTTGAGCAAAACAGGATGTGATGTGGGTAAAGTCTTCGCATCTCACCTCATAATTAGGATCGTATCGGGGCTATACATGAAGTTTTGTTTCATAACTGTAAAATATGGAGGTTTTGTACTGAGGAACCAGTTGCTAGAGGGAAAGAGCCCAACATGTCAAGTCACTGCTGCTTCCTTGCTGCACATCCACAGGAAAACAGAGCCAAGCCCAGGGGTGGTTTCTCCAGAGCATCCCTCATCCTCTCTTAGCTACTGAAAGGTGATCATGGGGCAAAGCTCTTAAAATAGATGCCCCAATACAGCCCTTGCTGCTGCCTTCATCCTTTGATGAAGGATGCTGCATGCAGGAGGGAATTACTATGCAGCCAAGCTCTGTGGTTTTTGTTTTGTTTTGCTGCCTGCAAATCCTCAGGAAACTCTCGAGATATTTTCCATTCCAACAGTCATGGGAAGCCTGGATTGATTTTCAGCCAGTTATTGGCCTCCTACCTCCTTGGGATCAAAATTGAATGGTCTGAATGGGAAAAAAAAAAAAAAGACCAAAACAAAGCAAAACAAATCTCTCTCTGGCTACAATCAGTTAATTCCTCACAACAATGCTGGAGGAGGAGAAGGAGGATGGAGGACAAATGCAGTCAGGTGATGTTATTGGAGGCATCGGCAGCAGAAGAGCAGCAGGGACCAGGACCACGGGTCCCTCTGCTTGGCCCCAGCGCCCCCTTGGCTGCCAAACCCAGCTGAGAAACCCAATTTTTGATTTTTTCAGGAGCACAGACCTTGTGGTGACTCTTCTGAGAAGCCACGCACGCTCATCACTGCAGTGAGTGTCACCTGCCCTGGGAAGAGACCATCACACGGGGCTGCTCAGCCCCCTCCTCATCCTCCCTCCCTGCGGGATGCTCAGCCCCCTCCTGCTGCAGAGGAGACCAGCAGATCCCCCCCCCGAGGCGAATCAGGACCTTCCACAGGTTTCACAAAGCACAACCTGCGCTTCGGTGCTTGGATGTAATGAGTTTCCAACGACCTCCGCCACATCCGCGGAGGTGGGAACACAGGGATGAAGCTGTTACGCTCTTACCTTGTTCTCTCCCTCGGGAGCAAGAGGGTCCGTCATCCACGATCCAAACCTGGACCCCGAGGTTTTAATTGTGATCGGGTCACTTATTCCCGTCAGCTTGCCACAAGCTGAAAAAGAGTGCAAGGCTGGTGAGCACCGCGTCAGAGCACCTTTGGCGATGGGTCTTTGGCAGCCCCGAAGCCCCGATGATGGGCACCAGCCCTGGGCACCACCCACTGCTCTCCCCTGCTGATGGGCAGCTCTGCTTCTATTTAATTAGAGGTGATTAAGCGAGGTAATTAAGAGAACAACTGTCGGATGTTTTTGTTTGTTTCCTGCCTCTAAATAACAATTATCCTTATCACGCTGCCCCCAAGAAAACAAGCTTTCCTGAACCAGCCCTGCTGCTAATGTCACAGAATAGAAAATGAGAAGCGTTAGCCGGGGTCGAGCAGCCAGGTGGGGAAGTTAGCTGAATAGCTCTGCTCATTTCTGCTATAACAGAGTGGGTGCAGCCAAGATAAAAAGACAGACGTGTCTATTCCAGCCCTGCTGGAAACATGCATTTGTTATAGGTTATGCAAAGGAGAAAAAGAAAACAAGGTGGGAAATTATATATAACATAAATCTTTTCCCTGCAAAGACCATTTACTGGCTTCTACCAGCCACCTTCTCTGTTCCCTATCTGTCGGTGCACTTAGAAGACACTCAGGAATCCACCAGCCTCCTCCTGTCTTCTCCACCAGCTCCACTTGAGGAACCCAAACGCAGAGGACAGAGGGCAGGAGGTGTGTGGGGGGGTCTCAAGGGTCCCTCGGGAGCTGCCTCCAGAATCCTGCCCAGCTTCAGCATCACCACAACAGCGACGTGCCCCCGTGCAGCGCTACGAGCCAGGTTTTGCAGCATATTTAGGTACTTCACAGTGTTGATTTCACGCCATTGAATTCAGTGGGCATGTCAGCACATTTACAAGCTCAGCTGAGTGCCTGGCTGTGTTTTTAAGCCCTAAACACGAGATGAAACAGTGGCAACTCTCCTCCCAACTCACTGCGCTGGCAGCTTGTATCCCTTCCCTTCTGACACCGACCCCAGCATCCCTCTGGGGACGCCCGTGACTAGATACCTGCAACGCTACAGCCTCAGCATCAAAGGTACGGCCACATGCCAAGCTCCTATTTCCAGCAATATCCCCAAGTTTCAGCAAAGCTGCCATTCTGGTCCACTGCAGCACCAGCATTTTAGCACATGTGCACCAAGGAATGACAGGCGAAGAGACCACGACGTCGCAGGAGGGACTGGGGACTGGTGTTGGATGGTCTGTGGTTACAGGAGCACTCGTTTAAAACCCGGACGCATTCAGCGGACCTGCAGCAGCATCTCCTGAGCAAGGTGTTGGTATTGACAAAGGGATGCAATGGGTTAAAATAATAACTGCTTAATGTCTTGCAAATTCCCCTTGCTGAGGACAGGCCTTCCTCTAATCACAGATCTGCTCAACACTGCCTTCCATTATCGCAGCCCTATATTTCTGTCACTTTATCTCTTTCCATCCATTTCCCTGGAGAGAACAGTTGTATAAAAGCTGATTGATTAAAAAAAAAAAGTAAAAAAAAAAGGCAGCAGCAGCTGATAAAAGTAAACTAATGTTGTTTGCAAGTAGTGAGGCTACACCTCATACATGTTTAGCTGGAGGCACATTCACAATAGCTCTTTAGCAATGCATGAGAGTTGCTCTTACACAGGGCAAGGTGTTTTCTCTCCTGGTGTAAATCTATCACAGGTACTCATGCCAGGGGGAGGTTTCAAATGGATGCTGGAGCCAAACGCTTGAAGGTTCCTTGTTAGCCAGGTCCCTGCAGCTCTCAGGGGATGGACAACGTTTTGCAGCAAACGTGCTCTCCTGTTGGGATGGCAGGAGCATGGGATGCTCTGGGCATTTCAGGTCACTCAGGGATGAATGTGGGACAGGACAGTGCGACCTGGTGCCCATCCACGAGTCCAGGACACAGGGGAAGCCTGTGAGCAGCAGCTTTCGGGGCATTCACAGAGGACCTGTTTTCACTCCAGTTTCCCCAGCACTTTTCAGATCCCTGAATCTATGGCCTGTGGGGGCTCGTGTGTCCCTGTTCCTGGAAAACTGCACAAATCGGCCTCTTCCCAAGTGACCTTCCAGGCCGACCCAGCCGCCCACCCTGACCTGCCCTCCTGCAGCTCAGCAGAGCAGCAAGACCCCCCCACCCGCGCACAGCCCCTTCTCCAGCCACACCAGGAATTTTCCAGCAGGAGAAGACACGCTTTCCTCCAGCTAAAACCAGCGCTACCGTCCTCCCAGGATCCTAACACCCCCGCTCCATATTTCTCCTAAAATCCAGCCCACAAGGGACGTTTAGCAGCTCAGCAGCAATTTATCCGCCACCGCAACGACCATCACGTTGACGCCAGCACCGTCTCCTTCCGAACTCCGCGGTTCTGCTCGTGCTGATGCTGCTGCAGCCGAGCACCTTCTCTGCTGGGGCTCCCTACAAAGCTGAGGTCTGATCGCCCCCATCCCGACCCCAGCCCCCTGCAGCAACGCTGGGGCTGCAGCAGTTGGGTTGTGTCCTACCCTCACTTCTGTTAACCCAGCTGGGAGCTTCCCCCATCCCCAAAATATCTGGGACAGGCTGTCAGGGCTCTGGCCCCATCTCTGCACCAGGATTGTGGGCTGAGATTTTTTGCCAAGAGTCTGGGCAAGCTCGTGCTATCAAGCAAACACGAGCCTGTAGAGCACAGCTGAGTTAAATTCCCCCTTGAATCAAGGAGTGACAACCTCTCCACTCCTCCAAGGCTCCTCTTAGGAACGTTAATGGAAACGTTAAAATCCCTGTATAAATAGTGATCTTTAAGAGTGTAAACAGAATAACAGATTGAATGTGCCATTATTGATTTTTTTTTTCCCTTCACACACATGCCAGGGTCAGGAAGTGTTTTCACTATTGATCCATCAATAACGCTTAGGGAACCTAAAATGCAAAACAGGACCTTGTCTAAGGAAAATGCTGCTGCAGTGTTGAGCATCAGTGCTGCCCAGAGGTTGGGGAGAGGTGAACGGAGCAGGAACACATTCCTCCCCCTTCCCTTGTCCTGTGCTCATTGCAGCAGCTCCCTGATCCCGTTCTGGGTGCTCTGAGCTGGACCCTGAGCTCTAGCAAGTGAACAAGCACCAGATAAGCAGCATTGCTGGCTCATGCAGGAGCAAATCTAGGCTAAAACGTGCTACTTGGAACCCCAGTGAATCCCTCCGAGCAGATAATGTGCAGCAAACAGCAATCCTCAGCAAATGGGGCCTCATCATGTGGCAGTAAAGTGTCTGTAAGGCTGTTATCCGAATTTAACTCAATTAACTACCATTTTCACTGGTTTACACTCCGGAGCGATAAACAACATTGGAAATTCAATCCGTGCTGTTTGCTGCTAAGTCACTGAATAAATCACCCTCCTGGGCAAACCCTTATGAGATTCTGCGTCCATCTCCACGAGCACCCAGGGGTGCTGCAATGCCCCAAAGCAGCAAAGCTCCCCTGGCCCCACGGTCAAAGGGAGAGCCAGAGGAGAAAAAGGGGCACAGCCAAAAAGCCCAAATAAAGCCTCGAAAAGATTCCAAAAAACCCCCAATTTTTTTTTCTAGAAAAAGCTGCCTGCAAGAGCTCACCATCATAGCTGCCTCCATCTGTCTTACCTGGGCTACTGCCTGGGGTGGATGTCCCAGCTGGAGGACCTGAGTGTGATGGGGATGTAACGAGCCACGACATGGCCCAGAGCAGAAGGGGATCATGGTCCAAGAACAAATTCTGGGCTTTTTTTTGGGCCCTGAATGGTTTGGGAGCTCCTTCCTAAAGTCTGCCCAGGGTCTGCAGGAGGATCATCACAGCTTCCCTGGCTCTGGTGGAACCAGCCTGGGCTGGGCAGCTCCACCAAGATGCAGAGGAGCTGTGGAGTCCAGGATGGTTTTGTTTAAAAAACTATCCCTGGGAAAGTACTTCTCCAGCCCCAACTGAAATCCCTGATCCTGCTGCTGCTCCCTGTACCCGTCACCTGCAGCTCCTCCTCATCTCCAAGAGATGTTCTGGCAGCCGGCGGCTGCTGGGAGGTGTTCTACATGACCTTGGTCAACAACACACTCCTGGGCCTGTTCCCCACCCTGTCTTATCTTACCCACTGTCATTCCTGAGATGTTGGTGTGGTCCCCACGCAACAGCGCTCCAGGTTTTACACACTGCTAACACAGGATGCACCACGTCATTGTAACCTTGACCATTTCTGTCCCCATTAAGCTTTCAGGGTGGGATTCAAGAGGGTGAGGACAAGGGCAGGACTTCCCTGAGGACAAGGGCAGGACTTCCCTGAGGACAAGGGCAGGACTTCTCTGTCACCCCCAACTCTGCTGCCTTCCCTGTGGCCACCACAGGGCGAGGGACCACAGGCACGGTGCAGAAAGCGATGGCACAACTCGCCTCAGCCCGTTCCGCTCCCGAACCAAACCTGGGCACATCAGCGCTCGTTAATAAAGGAGAAATCAGGCTCTGCCCTGCCACTCGGCCGGGGGGGTTGTACCTGCTGCCCAGGCAGCTCCCCGGGGGTATCTCGGTGCACAACTCGCTGCACATTCGTAGTTCAAATACCTCTGAGCATCCAGGCTTATGTGGAAATTCGCTTTCCTCTCCAAGATTTCAAGCTTATGAGGGAAGTACAAGGTAACAGAGGACAGGATGGAAATGCAGAGGGGAAATCTAGGGGAGACGGCTGCTTACAGAAGTGTGCAGGCATCTAGAAACAAGCAAAAGCAATCCCACCAGCAGAGAGAGAAACAGCGTTACCTTGCCAAGGATATAAAGTGCTCAGAAGAGGTCTGATCTTCCATGAAGTTACCTGGGAGTGTAATTTCGTATGTGCCTCCAAAATAGACTGCAGAGCAGTTAATGTGTTTAGATTATCTGAATTGCTTAACAAGAAAGTCAGTAATTTAAGTAGAAATTAAATCAAGCCAGAGCCGGGCCAAGGAATGGTGGGGAGATCTGTTGCAGCTGCGGAGGGCAGTGCCCTCCTTCCCCTTCTCCACCCCTGCTTTGGGGTCAGATGCTGGGTTTAGCAACAGTTGTGTCTCCCCACCATAGACACACAGGCTTCAGTCAATTAATACTCTCTGAATGAGATTACAGACAAATCTCTTGCATTTTCACATTGCTGGTTACTTGGTCTGATGGAGAACTTGGTCTCGGGGAACAGGAGAGATGGGGAGGAATTTATACCCTGCACGCGGCATCATCCGGACCAAACCGCGAACCCACACCGGCTACATCATGCTCTTCTCAACAGGGATTTGCAAGATGCAAACGAAAAGGAAAAAGGGAAAGCGAGTCACAGCTTGCACGCCCACCCACGCTACCTAAAGCGGTGCACAGAGACCTTTGCTGAGGCGCCAGGTCCAGTTAGCAAAAAAGATCGGACATGGATGCATAAGCAAAATGGGTGCATGTGTTTGCTTTGCATAAGTGTTATTTGCAAATCGGCCACGAATTCACCGCATTTCACCCTCCACTTATGCAAACACTGCAAAACGTCACATGCCTAGTGCCAAGGGCCCGATCCTGAAGCACTTACGCCATGAGCAACATCGGTCATGCCAGTAATCCTCAGCGGGACTACTCCCAAGATTCATGTTACTTATCGCATAAATATTTACAGGATCGAACCTGGCTGGGAGAGCTCATCCCTTCCAGCCAGGCCAGGCCCAAGGAGATGTCCAGTCTAGCATCTCTGCCTCCAGGCGGGATGCGGGGTTTAACATCGATGGTGTTTAGCCAGTGCCACCATGTTGTTCTGAGCCTACCTAATTTTTGCATGCATGCACGAAGCCTTTCTTCAAGATTTGACACTCTGTTCTGAAGCTCTTCGTAGTCATAGGCGCCAATCTCTTCCTGGAGTTCGTTTAGAACTGACGTCAGATTCTGGACCTCCTCTTTAAACTGCAATACCAATTTTGCATCGGCTTTGTACTCTTCCAACACTGGTATCAAAGGCCTAAGTTCCTCCATTTTCGCTTTTATTGCCTGCAAGGTTAAAATAAGCTCGGTTCAGTGCTATGCGTGCAAAAATCTGCAACACTCTGCCTTGACCTGGTTGCTTCCTACGTGAGTGCAATGTTCATATCCCACAACTATTATCATTAAAATTATTTTTAGTTATTACTTTGGTCCAAATGATGTATTGGAAAGAACATATTAAACAGGCTGCAGAACACCAAAATATTTGGGAAAGGCCTTTATTTGTCATTTTTAGAATGCAACATCTTAGGGTTACATGCTTGAGATCACATACACAAAGAGTTCTTTTTTTTTTCTTTCCAAAAAAATAAAATAAAATAATATATATATGCATTGACAAGGGTTTCAAACTATTCATGAAATGCATCTACAATTGCATGCAAAGGAAGATCTCGGCTGTGTGGTTCAAGGTTCCTTAGTGAGATATGGTGCTAATTTGGAAAATAATCAAAAAAATAAATGCATGGTGCAAAATGCTCTGTGGCCCTCTTTTCATGGTTACATGGGAGTGAACTGCTTCTTCAGTCACTGCAGCATTGAAAAAACTTGCTTTTAAGTTAGCCCTGTAAGCAAGAAAATGAAATACTGTTGAGGATCTAGCTCACTAACCTGCCTTATATAGATAGCCATTCATAGACAAATACTCTTACGGAACTAAAGAGGAAAAAAAAAAAAAACCACAAGAGCTCCAAACCACTCACATTTTAATGCTGGCATTAGCAGAAACAAAATGCTGTGGCTGTTATTTAAAATGGTGCTTTGGCAGCAAATTAGACAAAAATTCCTTACTGGTCTTAGGCATGCTATAAAGAACATAAAAATCAAAGTAATTATCAAATTTATTTTGCAGAAACGAAGACTTTTTTTTTTTCTTTTTTAAATTAAATGAAGGCCTCATTTAAAGGCATGGTATGCAGCATTTTGTTAAAGATGCTTTGCTCCAGCAGCTAATGAGTAGACATAAATATGCATGCACCTACCCGTTAATGAAGCATGTTAGTATACACAGGATACCTGGTGCTGCTTAAATTATTGCACAGTGGCCAAGTTCACAGCGCTCAGGGCTGCGACATTTGTCTGCTGAAGCAGCTCGGGGGCGAACAGGATCAGAAATTGGCCCTCAGCCTCACTTCTCTCCTTCCCATCCCCTCCTATTTAAGTCAAGAGGCTTTTTGCCTCCTGCTATTTGCATGTGGGGAATCGATTTATTTTCTTATTTACTTGCATTTCTTGGTGCAAGCTCCCTGGTAGGCAATGGGGAGGATTAAACTCATCAGAATGGAAGGTGGGGGAAAAGAAAAAAAAAAGAAAAAAAAAAAAAAAAAAGAAACTCATGCTTAAATCAGAGAGATGGTCCTTACATCCAGACTGCAGAGCTAAATTTAGGGTCCTGCAGTAAATGGAGATGGGCAGTGGAGGAGGTGGAGTTGGTGAGAAGTTTTGAGAACCTTCTTCCCAGCTTTTCCTGATGTTATCTTGGTATTTCAGTATTTAACACATCAATTAAAATAATTCTGCTTTAGAACACCAGCCAACTGGGCAGCTTCCTGAGGATGAGGATGGGAATCAGCTGGGTGGGTGATCAGAAATGTCCCCAAATTTCACTAGAAGTCTTCTAGATTTTTTTTAATATCTATTAACCTACAACACTACTAAAATGTAACATTCCAAATATTGCTGACAGCCTCTTTTTGGCAATTTCATTTGCTGTCAATCAAGTTCTTGAAAGTTTGACCATTGCTTGCCATGATGGCTTCATTTAAAAGGCTGATATCTTTACTTCTCGTTTGCATGACACCAGGACAAAACACATATAATCCATCACCAGGTGCTGGCTCTGCTGCCAGCACCATTCCTTCAAAATTGGACATTTGCACATCCTTGAGATGTGCAGTTTGCCAGCCCGAGGACAGCTGCCGTGGTTGTGCTTTTGGGTTTATTTCTGGGGGGGAGTTGATTTCTTTGCTCAATTGCCCCGTTGCTACAACCACCCCAAGGACGGACTTTTCCCCGAGAAGCAGGGAATCCCCCCTCACCCTGATCTCAGCTGCCCTGGGGGTCTCCTCGTAGACCCCCCTCTCATCCTATGCCGCCCTGTGTGGGGCACCCAAGTGGTTCGTGGGGACGGGAACGCAGAGATTTACGCTTTTAGCCTCTAGAAAAATGTTCTGTGGCTGAGGATGCGATGGCACAACCGGGATCTGGCCGTGCTTTGGGGAGGAGGGTGGGCAGCCACCAGCACTGTGCACGACCAGACCAAGAGCTACGTGAGCTCATGGGGACCAGGTCACAGTCCCACGTCCACCATGCCAACCCCCTGGCCACAGCTTCGTTAGAGGATTGGAAAGCAGACATACCTTAAACTGCCTTGCCAGGTGCTGCTTGTGGCTTTCTTCCACTTGTTTAAATTTTGATTCCAGTCCCCTCATCTGGTTTTCCATCTTCTCGACGTACTGTAGGTCTCTCTGAGTCCGCCTGTCCAACACCTCTATCGACTGGGACATGTTTTGCACCTGTCAAATGAGAAGGGACTCATTGAGAAGGTGTTTCTCCGGCAGCCCCGCTCGCATCCCAGTGCCGAACGCTGACCTGTTCCTACACAGTCAACAAAGCTAAAGGGTAATCAGCCTATGCATTATTTACTAGTTCATCAACAGCATCTCATGGTATTATGACCCCACGTTCTAAACCAGAGCAAATTGGTTTCATAAACATTTATTCTGCTGTGCTACAGAGAATAATTTAAAGACTGCACATGCAAATAAGGGCTGCAGTCAAGGCTAAAATGCATCACTCACGATGGCCTCTTTGAGAGGCTGGGATGGCATGAGAGGCTCTTAGTCGAGCAGAAGCACATCTGACTGCGAGAAACACTTCTGAGGTGCACATCATCATTTCCTCCTGCACATAAGTGACACTTACTGATTGCTTAAGTGCAAACTTTACTCCCAGCTAGTAAAAACTTCATTATCCAAACAGCCCTACTGTTTATACAGCATCTGCCACAACAAATGCAGCTGCAGGTGAGGGCATCTGGAAGCCGGGAAGTACCGCGGGAGCTCCCGCTCCGGCTGGTCGCACCGGTACCTGCTGGCTTGGGCGGTTGTGCCGCGTCGGCATCTTTTCCAGCCGACCGACGCCGTATCCCCGTGGCTCCCCGCGCAGCACCCATCTGGCCCCGCCGCAGGAATGATGCAAGAAGGTTGGCTGGGCTCCTCGTGAGAAAAAAAGGTGCGAGGAGGGAGGGAAACGATAGCTAGGCTGACCTGGTTTTGAAGGCTGGCTGCCATCTGATTTATTAAGATACTCCCTTCTCTGGTTTTTCAGGCTAGAAGAAGGTAAATGAAGCTCTGACTTAAGCAAGCACCTAATCACCTGTTTAGCAATGGGTGTAGTTTAAGGTCTTTGCATCAAGGACGGTTGTGTTTGCACCGTGGTTTGTACATTACACGGCTCAGCCCACGACTGGTGCTCCTGCCACTGCTGCGATACCCACAGAAATAAAGCCATCGGCATCGGGAGGGATGACGTTTGTGTTTAAAATGAATCAGGCATCTGAGCGTGCTGCTGCGTCATGGCCCGAGCTAAAGGCATCCTGGTTCAAGACTCTTCATCTGTGGGTGTCTGAGCAAAACCCAAACGTGAGCCAGAGCCGTCTCTGCGGATCCGCCCCGAGATGCTTCCCAGAGCCCATCCTCCCAGCCACGCGCAGACAAGCCGGGATGGGGGAAGAACGGTGCAAGTGCGATATTGCCTCCAGCAAATGACACTGGGCTGCTGTGACTTACCTGGAGTGACAGAGCGAGGGGACGGCGGGACACCCGCACGCAGCCGGGTCTCGGAGACCACTCGCTGCAACCAGCACAGGTCAAATGCCAACTTTGGCGTGTGCGTCCCTGAAGGGATCAAAATGCCTATTGCTCATGCACAATGACAAGAAGACTATTACAGGGAACTATTAAAAATGTATGGACAACCTATATTTCAAAGGCCAACAGTGAGGAAACATTTTGTACAACCAGTACAACTGCTCCAGGGGTCTGATGGTCTGCCTCAGCAAAGGTGAAGCTATTTTCAGTCTCCAAGTCCCAACACATCACTCGGAGATGGACCAGCACCCATCCTGACTGCCACCCAGGACCTGCTCAGGGAGGTGTGAGGAGCAGGGAAGAGCAGAACAAGACCCTCTTGGTTTGAAGAGAAGAGAAAACCTGCCAGGGGTACGGGAGCTCTCAGCAGACACGGTTGGGTGCTAATTCACCTGGGCTGGATGGGGAGGAGTTTGAAGACCTCTCTCTACCCCGAGGCAGGAGAATAGAAGTCTTAGACAAGCATGACTGGTCTGCAGATATTTTTATCCTGGTAATCCAGTCTATCTTCCTTTGAATCAACCAGTATCTACACAGCAGAGCTGTTCCAACTGATTGGAATAGGAATGACTTGTAGGGATTGTACGAAATTGGCCACATTTATTCCACTAATGCCTAACCCTAATTAAAGGTCAAGCTGCAAGTAATCAGAAAAGAGCATTTCTGTAGCGATCCACTGGTATGTGACCCTGCAGGGGCTGAGCGAGGCTATGGGGGGCTCCTTACGCTGTCTCTTGGGCGGTGGGGAGGGAGAGACAGACTCCGCTAGGAAATGAATCACAGCATCTCACTCCGGCTTCTGCTCTGAATCACCCCTGGAGGAGCCTCCCTCTCGCCTGCCTGCAGAGGAAAATAGTCTCCTCACACGGCTCTAAACTGAGACGCCTAAAATTAGCTGCTGTGCTATTTCGGGGATGTGTTTTACAAGCCCAGGCTCTCGCTATTTGTGGCCCGTGCTGTTTTCAACCAGGCAAGATTCTGGCCAGACTTGTACAAAGTCAGTCTCCATCATTCCTGATCTCTGACAGTAACGTGTGCTTCATCAGCTGAAGATCTACTTGTTTTCCTTCATTAGCATATTAAGCCCTTGATCCAGCAAAGTACTTTGGCACATGATTAGATTTCAATGAGCCTGTTCATGCTTAAACTTAAGCATGTACATAAGTGCTCTAATGAACCGAGACTGAAGGATATTGTCTCTCAAATTTCCTCAGCTTCATCCATTAACCACTATCCTCAAATATCAGCTAAAATGCTTTTTGCCTCCATTGGTGGAACATGCACTCTTAATATGAAACCTCATTTTCCATCAAGCTAATGGGAGAGAGATACCTGCGATTGTCTCGGGGAAGAGTTAATTTTAGCATTTGAAATAGAAAATTGATACAAATGAAACTTCCAGTACTGTTCTTGTCATCTTGCTTCAGAATTAAACCAGAGTAATGGAGCGTCAATATTGGTTTGACAAGCCTAGTGAGATTTGGATAGTCAAAGCCATGGTTTAAGCCCTGCTCAGGCTCAAAAGAGCTGTTCTAAGCCCATTTTGGGGTTTGAATTGGGATGAATCTTTAGCTTTGGGTATCCAGACAAACTGGCGGAGCAATACAATGAGGCATCTTGAGGCAGATTTTCATGGTCTAGAGGAAGAACTGGGAAAGAGATGGACTCAGCTGATGGACCAGGACATGAAAAGTTCATCATATAAGGTCTGTAGAAGGCACAGTGAAGCCTGAGAAGAAATGTCGTTGTCCTCCCTATATACAACCCAAAGCGAATATCAAAGGAACAAAAAGAACTGTTTAATCTGGAAATCGGTGCTGGCAAAGAACAAGAATTGGCAGGAAAATGGCTTAAGTATCAGAGGAGGAAGCCTTCCCAGATAACAGGTCCAAAAAAAAAAAAACAAACCTCCGTTTGAAGATAAAACATAATCTGTTTATGACTAGGATTTAGGTGATGCCTTGGTTTGAATGCGGTCCAAGGCCTGGCCTCAGCACCTGACACACGAGAGGCTGGAAGGACTCGGTGCGCTCCAGCCAAAGATGAGCTCAGCCACCTCGGTGCCGCGCCAGGGCTGCACCGGCTGTGCGGTGGCCCTGGCTCCTCGTCCCCCGCCACCGCCTGCTCTTGACGCTGACGGGGTGCCCAGGATTCTCTCGCAAGCAGCATGAGCTGCAGTTTCTGTGCCTGTGCCCATGTGTTGAGTGTCAACGGGGTCTTGGCAGCTTTGAGCCTCCAAGTACATTCAGCTGCTGAAGCCTCTGTGCAGAGATTTTCCACTGAAGACGCTGTAATTGGTTTGTGTACACACACACACACACACACACACACACAGAGAAATACAGGTTCTCCCTCGCCCGTAAAAACACCACCTTATTATTTCCATAGGTGAATTCCAGGTCTCCTCTTTTGAAAACCTAAACACAACTATCTCTTTGACACATTATGCTGCTTCATCTGCTGGCAGAGAGAAATCAGGAGCTGCAAGTTTTCCCCATCTCAAAGCTAGAGTTAAAATGCCAGATGAGGGAAGGAGTTTTCAGGTTTGAAATCCTTCCTGGAAAGCTGGAAGCTCCTCTCTGCCATTGCATTTTCCTACAGGGATTATAATTTCAGCCTTCGTCAAGATCAGGTGTCTGGCACTAAGAGCCCATTCTTTATTTTGGGGTTTTCATATAGGTTAGCATAGGAGTGAGATGCAGACGGATTATCAGGCAGGTAACATATCCCCAGAACACATGCCTTGAAATTCCGCTCCTCCCTCACTTTATTCATTGGCAGCCAGAAAGCTGCAGAAGGGGAAAAAAAAAAAAAAAAAAAAAAAAATCACCGAGCACTTTCAGCCTCCGCACGGGAAGTGATGTTATCCCAGGTCTCGTATGCCCAACTCACCCGTCCATTAGCAGAGGGCATTGGGTCAGATCCTGCTCGTTTAATGCATACGAGTAGTTCTGGGAACACAACAGCTCTCGGACGCCTGTGTCAGCTGCTGATATAATTCCTGCTGCCTCTCAGACAAATGTGCTGTTGGACCGATTGCTGTTATTGCTTAGAGAAATAAAAGCTTGAGTGGGATTATTTATAGAAGCCTCTGACATACCGAAGGATTGTTTTAGGGCTAAATGTTTCCTGCCTTGCTTTATTGTCCTTATCACATAGGAAAATGAGTTAAGTGTAGGTTTAATATTGTTATGAGTGACTAATATATCAACTTCCCGAAAGCAGTAGGATAAAAATTATTTTGTCATGCACAACACATGCCAACATAGCATTAGGGCATGAGGGATAATTAAATCTCAAGCACAGGAGTCCACTCCTATTTTAAAGAGAAGAGCACCGTTTCACACGAAACAGCATTTCTTCAATGAAATCTATTATCTGGAAAATTTCTTGTTATCGGGAATGTTTCCCTAATGAGATTCTTTGATCTCTTTGGACAGCAGACTATTAAAAACTAATCAAGTGGATGTCAGCATTAGAAAGAAAACCACTAACTGTCATTTCTGTGCTATTTGATGTCGACAGCTTGTACTGTTTTATTTGACCTTTTTAATATCAGCTTGGCTAGGAATGCAGGGGCTTTGGGTTTTTAATTCTATCTTCTCTCATCTTGTTGAGGCTCATCGTTTGAAACTGCTTGTGTTAGCATAATGAAAAAAGGAGTAAATAGTAAATTACTTTTTTTTTTTTTTTTTTTTGCAATGTGGTTCAATATTTTTGCTTTGATCTCAGCAGTTTTAACCTGACCTTAGGCCATGGTCCATTTTTCCTCTGTGCCTCACAAACACTTAGAGATTTATCCTCCTGACTGCAGCAGATTATTCCCCACTACACCCATGGGGACGGCTACGGCACAGCAGGGCTGGCCCAAGGGGTTCGTCTTCCCTGGAAACCAAGGCTCAGCACAGCCTGCTCAGGTTTTTACCCCCCAATAACATGCCAAACCAAACCACCTTTCCCAGAAGGGTTCAACCGTTACCTTTTCTAATAGTTGTCTCAGCTGCTTTGTCCTGGCATCACGCGAGCACATCGTCTGTTGAGGTGCCACCACTGTGCATATACAACGTCCCTCGCTATCTTGGGCAGAGCTGTAGACCTGCCAGCTTTCCTCTGGGTTGGTAGGCAACACCTAATTAACACAGGGAAAGACGGGTTAAGTAAATGAGGGGAGGCCTGGCGGGGGGGTGGGAGGTGAAGGGGGCTGAGTGGGGGAAGCCGTGGGGATGCGGGGGATACTGGAGCTGTGCTGGAAGCAAAGGGAGGCTCCTCCGAGGGCCCAGCTGGTGGAATTCACTTGCAATGCAAAAATATGGATTGGGGACAAAGGAAAAAAAAAAAAAGGGTCTGAAAAGCGGGGCGAGAGCCGAAGCAACATGGCAACGCCAGTGGGAAAGTACGGACATGAAGAAATCCAGGAAGCGGCAAGGGCTGTAGTGAGCTGTAAGGAACCGAGCGCTCGTGGTGGGGAACCCGCTGCCCGGCTGTCATTGCAAACCCCTCGACTTCTCCTTGGCACCATGAGGAGGACGTGCCCGAGCTACCAGTGAGGAATAGGTGTCCTGGCTGAGGGCTGAGCAGCGGTCACGGTGTATTTGCAGAGCTCTCCCAGAGCAGCAGGAAAACCAGCTTTTCTGAGCTGGTACACCGGGAGTTACATTTTCCCCCCTTCTCCGCCAGACTCTCCTGGAGATGGGGAGCTTCAGCAGGACAACCACTTCCCTGCAAATGTTCTGGGGTCCTGGGCAGGGAAAGCCCCAGCCAGGCACACCAGCAAGGAAGGGATGTGGTCCAGAGGGTATGATCAGCATCTCAGCCTGAGCTTCCAGGACAGACCGCGGAAAGGGAGCGCAGCCACAAACACAGCACGTTCCCCAGTCCCGCTCATGCTCTCCAAACCTCTCAGATCTTAATTTTCCTTTGATCTCGCAGCACTTTGCAAAATACGTCATTTAATTACAATTCAGCCTCCGACCGCTTTGAAGGTAGCACTGTTTTGCCAACCAGAAAGGAAACGTTCTCTTCACTATTTCAATCGATTACAAATAACCTTGCAAATACCCATGTTGACAGACATGCGCTAACAGAGACGGCTAGGCACACAATTTGATTCTCTAGCTAAAACAACGGGGGGAAAAAAAAAATAATGCGTCTCATAATCCCTTGTAACATGGAAAAAAAAAAAAATCTCAGCTTCATTCATAGGCAGCAGAACCACTACATGAAATACTCGTCTTGAAACTGCAGAGCTTGTAATACGTTGGCTGTTTCAGAAGGCGCAAGCATACAGCCTGGAGGCAAAAGGTGCCCATTTTTCCCTGCTAAGGCAAGACGGACGGACGGATTGTTTTTCTCAGCTATTTCCAACGTGGCAAGACCAGGCACCGTCTCAGCCCTTCAGCAAAACAGGGACAGGAAACATACGGTACGACCAAAATAACACCGCAACTTCACCGCATTTCGCACCCCATTAACGACTATTGATTAAAGGCGAGGACGCGAATGAGATCTCGCACCTGCTGTCCCAAAGCTGCTTCACCCAGCGACTGCAAAGCAGCGACGAGGGAAACTTTGCAACCCTTTGGCTGAAGACACAGGGGGGCACCCGTGTCGCCCCCCAGCCCAGCCCCCATCTCTTGCATTTCGCAAGCGATGTCCCCCCATCATCACCCCAAAGGGCGGCGGCTCTGCCTCCCTCTGCAGCCGGGGGGGCTCCTGCAGGGCCTGCCGGCGGGAGCGGGAAGGCGGCAGGGAGGGAGCCACACGGCCGGGGAGCTCCCGGGAGCACGGGGGGCAAGAAGGGATTTAGGCAGCCCAGGGGAGACCCAGGCGAGGAGGGACGGGGCGGCCGCAGGGGAGCGGGGCGCAGCCGCTCCGGCAGGCGGGGATGCTCCGGGCAGCCGGGCGCCCCCCCGCCCGCCGCCCCCCGCACTTACTCCCGTGCTGCGGTCCAAGGTGCCGCCCGTGGCCGCCGTGAGTTTGGTGGTGTTGAGCCCCACGAGAGAGGGCAGCGTCTGCGACATCCAGTTGGTGATCATGGCCATGGTGCTGAGGACGACTCCAATCTTCAGTAAAGGCACAGACATGTCTGCGGGGGGGAGCGCCAAGCACCCTTCATTCTGCACCGGCGCCGGGCTCCATGCCGCTGGGGACGGGCTGCACCAGCCGCCCGGCCGCCGCCGCCGCTCGCCGCCGGCCCATCGTCCGTCGCCGCCCCGCCGCGGCCCTGCCCGGCGCTGGCGATGGTGCTGCCGGTGCCTGTGCCGGTGTCGCCGGTGCCGGAGCGGTGCTGCCTCCCCTGCACCCGCCGGGCGCGCCCCAGCCGGAGCCGAGCGAGCGGCTGCAGGAGGCGAGACGGGGACGGGACCGCGGCGGGAGGGAGAAAAAGAGGGAGGGGCGGGGGGGGCGTGAGCGCCGCGGAGCGCCCAGCCGGAGCGACTGCGGAGGGCGGGGGGCAGAGAGGAGGGAGAAGGGATTTGGGGAGGGAGGAACGAAGGGGAGGAGAGATTTAAGGGAGGGATTTATTTTTTTTTTTTTGGTGGAGGGGGGAAGATTTGAGGAAGGGGAGCGGAGGGGAAGAGAGGAGAAAAGATTTGGGGAGAAAAGATCTGGGGAGAGGGGGAGAGGGAAGAAGGACTTTGGGGAAGGGAGAGTAAAGTTTGGGGAGAGGGGAAAAAAATGGGGGAAAAGGAAAAAATGATTTGGGGGGACGGACAAATTGGGTGAGGTGGGGAAAAGATTCGGGGAGAGAGGAAAAGAATTTGGGAGGAGGCGGCAAAGATTTGGGGAGGGAGGAGAAGGGGGCGGGGGGGCGGCCCCCCCGCTGCGGCGGGGCAGCGCCCCCTGCTGGCTGCCGGCGGCACCGCCGGGCGCCGTGCGGGACCGGGGTCGATCGATGCTCGGTCCGGAGGGGCCGCGGCGAACGGGGGACAGAGGGAGCCGCTGCCAGGCAGGGGGCTTGGGGAGCAGCATTCCCCGCTGCGGCGCACGCAGGGCTGCGCCACTCCCGCACAAACCCACGAGGTGTGGGACCGAGGTGGGGGCACATGGTGGTCCCCAAGCCTGCGGTCTTCCCAGGCTGTGGGTCATCAGAGCATCTCCCGTATCTCCACTTGTCCCTTCACCACATTCTGCAACCTTTTTCCATCAGCACGAGGGATGCAATACACTTATGTTAAACCAAAATGCCCAGAAACTCTGCCCTGGAGCTGGCAGCCCCATTCTTGCCCTAACGCTGCTCTTGCCCCAACGCTGCTCTTGCCCCATTCCCAGCAGGCAGGGCTGCACGGACACGAGAGACGGGACAGCATCCAACACTGCCAGAGCATCCCACTCCAGAATTCAAAAAAACCTCTTGGCTTTCTGTGGCTGGTGCAGCTCCGAGGCAAACCCTAACAGGACCTTACTCCTACCTGGGATCATCCCAGCACCCTCCAGCTCTGCTGCTCTGGGTAAAGGGAGCAGGGACAGGTGGCAGCCAAGTGGAGCTGGTTCTGCAGAGAGCGCTGAGGACTTTCTGTTAAAGCACTGAAAGCACATTTAGCAAGTCCACCAGGTGGAGGAAAAGAGATGAGTTTGAGTACGAGTGCTGATGCCAGGTTGGATCCTGTCCCTCCGACAAGGCGGTGGCAGAATCAGACGCTGGCAGCTGGGAGGCAGCGGCTGGTGCATGTCACAGGCTACAGCCACGAAATGCCATTCCCTTCCCTCACTTCCCAGCACCCTCAAACAGCATCACCCCTGCCCTTTCCCCATGCTCCAGCCAGACCAGCTCTCATCTGGCTAAGTCAGCCAACTGACAGGTCAATCTGCTGCTGAAATCAGTAAGAAAACACTCCTGCCCTCCAAATGTGACACTGTTCTGCGCAGGGTTCCCAAAGCAGATGAACCCCATGGAATTTGTTTCACCCAGCCCAGGCATCCTTTGCATGGCACAACTGTCGTCAGGTCGTGCCGTGTTGTGCCTGAGGAGGTGGTCAGCACCAAGGAGGTGTTCCAGCTGTGGTTGTAGGAACAGGGTCATTAGGCAAAGGCCTCAGACAGCTTCAATCTTTCAGAATGAATCACAGCTCCTCGTTTTGTTCCAGTTCAGCCCGTTCTGCTTTAACAGGTGCTTATGTTGTGCTCAGCACTGTAGCAGCCGAGACCCTGATTGCTTCTCTGATTTCATACCATATAAAACACTTGAGTGCTGCACTTAAATCATCTTAATGTTCATTTTGAAACAGAGTTTGTAAGTAAAGTTTGTCCCTCCTATTTGTCTACTCCAAACACATACAAAGGCAATTACACCTACAGATACGTTGTTATTTAAAATGGTATTCAGCAGGGTAAGAAGCACTCCTCTGCCTTGCTCCGGATTCCACCTGGGCTAACGAAAGACTCATTTCCTACCAGTGCACGCAGGAAATTTAATTCATATGCCCTTCAAATGCTTTGCAATGATTAAGGCTTCTGCAGACAGGGACAGCGAGAGGAGCAGCAGCCACAAGTCCCTGCTAAGGAGGGGGCCCGTTATTGGGAATATTTCCGCAGCACCCAGCGCAGAGGGTCTGTGCAGGCGGGGGGAGGCAGCAGCAGTCAGGAGAGCTGCTCCACATCCCTGCAGCAAAACCCTTCATGTCAGCTGAAACAGGGGCTGTGGCTGTAACAACGGGAAAGAGAAATCCAGGTGATTTTCTTCCTTCCTCTTGCTTCCAGTGGCTACGAAATAGCCAAAAGCAGCGCGTTTTTGGGAGTCTTCGCTGGTGAGATAAAGGGAGTTACGGCAGGGACATCACAAGACGGGCTGTTCTTCCATACCTGTTCAGAAAGTTCAGCCACTCGACGCATTAATGACCTGCATGGGGAGCAGGGTGGCCCTGAGCCCGTAGGGTATGACCTGTGCTGGCAGAGCCACAGCCTGTCCCCAGAACATCAGGCTGCCCGTGACAAGCTGAGCCCACATCAGCCGGTCCCCAGCAGAGACCTGATGAGAAAGAGGCTCCCAGAAATGCCGCTATTTCCATTTTTTAGGGACGAAGGGTTATTCAGCGGGAAGAGGCGGCGGTCAGTGCTGTGCAATGACATGCTGCTGGTCACCTCGTGCTGTGTCGGGTCATGGGCATCAAGCAGGAAAATTACCTCTGTCATCTCAGTGCTTGAAGTGGGTGATGTGCAAACATGGAAACCTCTTCCCTACCCTAATGATTTTCTCGCTTGCAGAAGCTCAGCATGGCAACAAAATGAAACACAGGCAGCAAAAAACCAGAAGGGACCTGAACTTGATGTGGGAGACACGATGTTGCCCTTATTCATGCTCTAGCAAACCAGAAGAAACACCAGCAAAATCAAGAAGGAGGAGACTCAGGTGACACTGTTTGACCTGAGAGCATTCACTGAGGGGCCTTTCCAGAGCAAAGCAGGATCCATCCTTAAAAAGAGCCACTTTTCCTTATAACATCTGAAGAAATCTGTTCCGTACCAGTTCTGCTGAACTGATTGAATTCACCTTTCTCCTGATCAATGCACAGGGCATTGCCTTGCAAAAAAACCTCCTGATGTCACTGAGTTTGTCTTGTCCTGATGCATTTGCTACGGTCGCCCTCCCCACAAGAGCAGGGGGTGCAAATGTGCCCTCTCGGTGCCTCTCCTGCAGCGAGAAAATAGCAGGAACAGATGAACTGCTAGGGAACAAAAGATCCTATTTGCATGCATATATTCTGAGCAGAGAATGAGGAGGAATGATAGATAAAAGCAAAGAATACGGTCTTCCAAAATAGCTACTTGGTGGAAAATTCTGCTGCTGGGAAGTGATAATGTGAAATGGGACTGTCTGCCTGAAGGAGCCCTACAAGGGTCAAGGTTTGCAAACATGGCCAACTCCTCTGTGTGTGCGCGCACAGGACATGATGGTCATTGTCTCCCTCTCCTGGCTGGTTCAGAGAAGAGATGCTGAAGTTTCTGTTGCTCCCAAGCTTAGGTGGCGATGGTGTCTGAAGACCCCAGTCAGAGAACTCCTATTTCATGCACGGTGAGAGGACGAGATCTGCTTCAAAATACATACACCTGTATTTTAACAGCCTCGAACCTTGCTGTTGCTCCAAGCTGGCTCAGTAAATGCTGGAGGCACCTCAGCTAACACCTGACATCTCCAGCGAGGAGGACGCGTCCAGCTGGCTGGCTGATGGAGGGCAGTGCCCCAGGCACCTTCCGAGGGCCGGCAGCTCCTGCCTGGGGAGCGCAGGGCTCAGGAATTTCCCAGGGCACTCAGGCCAGTCCTGGGATTGCTCCGGTGCCTGGGACAGCCCATACTCCAGCTCTTTCCGACTCCTCTCTGCACTGGAGCCTTGCGAGACGCGCCATGTCCTCTGGCCAGGGGCTGTGAGAAAGGTCTTGTCCTTTCCAGCAGGACCTCTCTGTGTCACTTCAGGAACCCTCCTTAGACACTTAGACTGACTTTTCTCCAAATCTCCCTCCTGTAGGTAATGGAGGGGCTCTGAACCAGCATCTGGAGGACTCTCTGCCTCCACTGCCTCTCTTCATCCCTCCTGGAGTCCTGACCGATGCTGCCCCAGTCCCTGTTGCTGCCGCGTTCCTGAGTGAATGACGACATTTCTCATCCCTCTCCCAACTCAGCAAACGTTCACCCCCTTCCCTCACATTCCTTATTACCTGGGCTTGTGGCAGGAGGTATCCGAAATCCCTCTGCACCAGCCTGTATTCAGCAGGGGGCTGTGAACGGTGCCAGGCAGCAGAGACGCCCCCCCCAGCCCAGAAGGCAGCGTGGGCAACTTCATCTCATTAAGGAACATACACTTTGTACCCATCACCTCTGGAGCATGCGACAGTCTTCTGTTGCATTTGCCATGGGGCATCTGTCTCTCAGCAGGTCACGACTGCCGCAGCAATAAATGGTACCAGGTTTCCCTGATTTTTGGCTCTGACCTCCAAATATCCTTGTCCTTTGGGCTGGTTTTGTCACTACCTGTGCTACCATCACTCACACAAGCCTCAGCCTCGGAGCTGCACCCTGTTACCTCAGCACCATACCAAGGCAGAACAAACTCTTCCCCTCCCGTTATGGACAGATGGGGAAAGCAAAGGAAGGAAGAAAACAGCAATTCGAGCCCCCAGAGTGCTTTGGAAACAGCGACCACGATGCCGCGGATCACTGCCAGCTCCTGGTGGGACTTTGTGTGAAAGCACCTGTGCCTGGTGCTGAGCTCAGCTCCAGGAGCGGCCTCGTTTCAGGATCAGGCACCTCAACACGCCCTGGAAAGTTCACCCCGAGCTACAGACACTGGGACCTCTCCTTCCACGCACAAAACGCTCCGCAACCTTCCCTTTTGTCATCTGCACGGCGCGTGGGAACGCTGCAGCAAAAGGAACACGCTTCTTATGTTACACTAGAACAGAATAATCCCCTTTGCAGGTCTTCACTCTGCTAAATCTGTGTTTAGCTAAAGCTGCTCTTGACATGAAACTCCTGCTCTACCAGCGAGTGCCAATCCGTGTCAGAGCCTCTGGGCAAGACCAGAGCCCATTAAAGTCGGCGCAGGTTCCGCCGGCGTGTCAGCGGCTTCCTGTTACTCGGATGTTTTGGTTGGGGATGATGATTTTTTTGACGTATTTCCCTGGGTCAGTCGCACACGCCTCCAGTCAGAAAGTGCCTTTACACTGAAACACTTGTTCTGCGTGTTGCTCGCTAGAAAACACGGCATCGCTCCAGGGGCGCTCGCTGCTGCGCTCCTGGACCGAGGGCTGGCATGAGCCGTCCCCCCGCTGTTATCCTTCCAGGAGATCTTCTGCGTTTTGGCTGGTTTTGAATGCTGGAGGCTGGGAGCCAGGACCTGGGTCCTGTACACGGGAGAAAGGTTCCCAGGGCCAAAACCCAGGACAAAAACCAGCCTGGAGGCTGAGAGCGGGGTCCTGGGCTTGGCTCTGGGAGGGCAGTGGCAAGCAATGGCTACAGTCTACGAAAGAAGGAAAAAAAAAAAAAAAAAATCAAGATTTTGAGGTGCTCTTCCCCTACAAGTGGGATTTGCTGGTGCTAAGACACATCTCAGGCTCTGTGCCTCAGTTTCCCCAAGTGCCTCATCTGCTTTTTGGGGGACTTGCTTGACTGATTCCACCTCTCAGGTATCTCCCTGCCCACCTGGGTCTTCCAAAGAGCCCAACTGAGGCTCCTCCTGAGACTCCTCGAGTGTTCCTGTTCCTGCTATGTTCCTTTTTGTTCACAGCTTCGCCACAGCAAAGCCAACACTTACCACTCATAACTCGAGAATTAGCTTTTTCCACTGTCACCGCAGTCTACAGCCTTCATCTGTCTAACTCACTCAGATAGTAATTAGTTTTGTATTACTTTACGCAGTGATGCTAATACTGATTACAAGGCCTGATAACCTGAGTAATAAATAAGACCCAGGGCTGAAAATTACCTTTCTTTTTTATTGGTTAAAGCTGAAGTTAGTGAAATGAGACACAAATTGGCTTATGAGATGAGGCAGCTGCCTCCTGTTACAGGCTGCGGATTTGCAGCTTAATCCTACGAGTTTCTCCCTGACAAGGGAGGGAAGAGCCCGGCCGGCAAACGGGGCACTGGGAACATCGCCATGGATGGAGGGGACCAGCACAGCCAGACTGGATGCTGCCGGGGGCAGGGGAGTGCTCCTCTGAAAACAGCCCTGAGAGGGACCCGATGTGCTTTTTCAGGAAAATCAATGGAATTTTTATTTATTTCTTTTAGAAGCCCTAAATGTTTGATAACTGCCTGCTCCAGCAAGGTATTTCTTCCCGGGTGGTTCCAATGATTACTGGGTAAGTGGATGTCCCAGCAGCAGCTGCCCTGCTCCGCGCCTGGGAAACTTCGAGGAAAGCAAAGAGGTTTTCACTGGTAATATCCCAGCAGCTCACCAGCAAGCACCAAGCATGACAAAAGGGCAGGTCGGACAGATGGACAAACAGATAGCATCCAAGACCCCCTCTGCCGACACCCCTGGCTTTACTACAGCAGCCCAAATCCTCTGCCCTTCTGGCAGCACCATCTTTCTGCACGTGACAGGCAGATCCTTAGAGAGCAGAAGTTGGCTCTGCTCCTCCACAGCTGCAGAGGAGCCGTCCTGGGTCTCACCCAGAACACGACAAGGCGAGAAAGCCCCGTGCTTTGCCTGGGAAGCCCTCAGCCCCCAGCTGCATGTAGAGCCAGAGCAAGGGTGCTGCCCCCGCTGCACCCCAAAACCAGCCCGTTCCACTCAGCCGACACATTTGTCATTTCGGGTTTTGATCACCGACCTGTGGAGAGCCAAGGCAAGGCACAAAGCAAATCAGAAAACCTTTGGCAGTTCGGAGGAATCCCAGAGCCTGGTGCAGGTCTGGCTTTGGGGCTGGGGCTCCTGCAGCCCCCACCTCGGGGCACTTTGGGGGAATCGAGGGAAATCTGCAAAGAACTGGGATGTTGGGGGGCATGTAGGGGCAGCTCCCCCTCCTTTCTCACAGGTAAAACTGCCATCCACCTTTGGCGGGTTTCAAAGCCCCGACCAAGCGTGGGGGTGCAGCCCACAGTGTGCGTGTCACCCCTGTGCCCCCAGCCGGGCACCAGCACCCGTTCCCCCAAAAAGGGGCCCATCAGAGGATGCTGCAGTACCAACACCTTGAAGACAACTCCCTCACCTCCACCAGAAGAGCTTTCCCAGCTCCCAGCTGGAAGAAGAGCCACGTGCTCACCCCCTGCAGCCCCATTTCACAGCCGCCCCTCTCCCCATTTCTCCTTTTCTCGTGCGCTGGCCTGGCAGTGTCACTGCAGGGAAGGAAAGGAGGGGACGGCAGTAGCTTCAGCATCACCAGGGAAAGCTGCCTAAATCAGCAACCTCTCTCCCTTGAACCTCGATCCCTCCTTTCCCAGCACGGGATCTCTGTAGGGGATGGGAGAGACTCTACACGTGTGATGGAGATGTGAATCCGGCACTGAATTAAACACGGAAGACACTGAGCTGGGCAGTGTCTGGGCTGAAAGGCGTATTTGGGGATCGCATCTGGCAGCTGTGCTGCCGAAACGAGATGCTACAACTCTGAAAGGGCTCTGCAGTGCCAAGCGAGGCAGCAGGCACGCCGGCGGGAGAGCTCTGCATGGCTGGCAGGACTCGGATACCTGCAGGCACCAAAACCCAGGTAAACACTGCAAAGCAGACACCAGCTCTAGCTGAAGGCAGCTCAGCAAAGCCAGGGCTTTAGCAGGGGCTCCCAACCTGGGGTCAGTGGGCAGGGACGGGCTGGGAGGTAACTCTGCCAAAGTCAGCCTGCAGTGTTCAGAGCAGATTCGATGCCCCATCCCCACCTCGATTTAAAGTTGGGCGAAAAGTTGGAGTGCTGCATTCACCAAAAAAAAAAAAAAAAAAAAAAAAAAAAAAAAAGAAAACAGGAAAAGTAGCCAAGCACAGCAGCATCCTTGGCACAAGAGGTGGTAACTCGGTGTCCTTGAAAAATCCCACCAATGCAGAGCGATGGAGGCTGACAAGGCCGATGGGGACGGTGACAGCCCTGGGAAAGGGGACGCGTCCCCAGGCCATGGGTGCAATCCGGGGGGCTGGGCAGGAGGGGAGGCTGGAGGGACAGGGGGGTGACAGTCAGCCCCACCAGGCTGCTTCACCATGACGCTGCCACAGCCGCGGGCTGGCCGTGGGGCCGCTGCGCGGCCAGGAGCCCCTTTTTGCTGATTCCCAAGCAATGCTGGCGGCCGCTGCTGCTTTGTCCAGCGCGGCGCATGCGCCTTCCCCCAGCATCCTCACACAATGGGCTTCTCCTGGGCACTCACTCGCAGCTCTGGTCCCTTCCCACCACTCCTCATCCACACAGCTCTTGGATTTCTTTGCTTCCCCCCCACCCCCAATTACTACCTTCTCATCCCTTCTCCAGAGGGCTCCATGCAATTAAGGCAGCTCTTTAGCCATTTCTTGCTGGGGGCGGCAGAAATACTCTGAGGGTGCAAAGCCAAAAGGCTTCAGCTACTGAAACTTCAGCAATAGGGCAGTGACAGGAGAGACCATTATCAGCAGGAGAAAGGAAAAAAATAATCTACATAAAGCATCCAGGATGAGAGCCCAGCTGCTAATTGCTCCTACACTAAGAAGCCTCCATTTCTCTCCTATTTATAGCTTCTTTTTCTTTCTTTTTTTTTTTTTTTTCTTCCAGGCAGCATCACAATTAACCCCACAATCTAGAACATCCTCTTGCAATTACTTTTCTTCCTTTCCTCAGTGGCTGGGGAAAAAAAAAACAAAAAACAAAAAAAAACCCCAAAAAGCAAAAGACAACCTCCCTTCCTGCCTCTCCCCAATTTTCTTAAAGAAGTCAAATGGAGTTTTAGTTCCACTTGCAAGAGATGGCTTTTGTGTGCCTCCTTTCCTCACCCCAGCCCCACTACTCACTCAGTCCAGGGGCCAGAACAGTCACTGCAAGCATTAAAATCCAGTAAAAAAAAAAAAAGTAGAAGGGGGAGAGGGAGATAAATAAGATGCTCGTCTCTCCCACAAGCCTGTCACGGATGGAAACATCAAGAGACATTTAAATGTCACCTAAAATCAGCAAAGCTACCCCCAAATGAGGAGCTGGTGTGGAGGGGGGCGACGAGGAGGGACCCGCCACCGCACTCGCACGTCGCGTCCCTGCGGGGACCTGGGACAGGGAGCCCCGAACTTCGCTGAGCCCCAGCCAGGGTCCCGCTGCCCCCCAGCACCCCCAGCCCCACATCGCAACTTTCTCCACAAGTGGGGCGGGCAGGTGGGGTGTCCCCCCCCAAACCCTCCTGGGGGGACCACACCGGGGCAGCCCCTTGTCCCCCAGTTCTGGGGTCTGATCTCCTGAGCCCCCCCCCAACCTGCTCTCCCCCCAAGGCCCGGAGGATCCACCTGCAGCGTGGGCTGAGCAAAGGGGGGGTGCCCTGGGATGGGGGGCACAAAGCTGCAGCTTCCTACTCCAGTTTTCTTTTGTGCTCTCGAGGTTTAATAGAAAATGGCGTTGGGGAGAAAGGGAGAGAAAAGGGGGGGGATTGGTGGTGGGGGGAAAGCAAGAGAGAAACCTACTTGGGTGAGTTCTGTGCCCATCAGGATGAGGAAGCAGAGGGTCAGGAGCTTGCTTGCCGGTTGCATGTCTCGCACCCAGTTCTAGGCACCTTGCATGCAGATCACCTCCGGGCGAGCCTCCCTGTGCCGATCACCGAGCGCCTCGCTGCCTCCTCAGTCCTTTATTGTTCTTATTCTTTTAATTAAAATAATAAAAAAAAAAGAGACAAGAAAACGCAATTAAAAAAAAAAAAAAATCAGAATAATTCTCCGGGCGGCTCTCAGCACCCCCAGGAAGCAATGCAAGAAATCTGCTCAGCAGAGCCTTCACTTTGCATATTTATTGGGATCCCAGTTTCTCTCCTCTGCTCTCGGTGCTGGCTCTCTGGCAATTTTTTTTTTTTTTTTTAATGGCTCCCTTGATCAAAAGACATTTGCGAGGAGAAATTCAACGGAGCACGAAATGATTATCTCTGCTATTGCCAAAAGTTTGCCTTGAAAAAGGGGGGGGTGATGGGGAGAGGACAGGGATTAAAAAAAAAAAAAAAAAAAAAAAAAAAAAGGGAATTGGTAGGGCTGGCTACTAGCAGGGGATGGCTGTGGAACAGGATGTGACATCAACTAAGGCGGGGGAAATTTAACTAAAGACGGCAAAGGGAGCCGGGGAAAAGCAGCCTCGGGAGCGGCGGTGCGGGGCAGGGGATGCTGGTTTGGCCAGGGCTGGGGGTTAACCCCTTCCCTCCCCCCGGGCAGCTCAAGGACCTGCTCGGCTGCCCCCCACTTTCCAGGGGTGCTGCGGGGGGTCAGAGGTATTTAATCTCCCCTGCAAAATACCAACCTCCAAGCAAAGATGCCTTCCCAAACCCAGGGCTCTGAGCAACATCCACTGCAAGGCTCAGGCTCAAAAGGATGGAAGGCGGCAGGAGGTCGGTGATAAACCCGGCTCTGCGGGGCATTCGCCCTCGCACCCGCTCCCAGCACCCTGCCAGGGTGCTGCTGCTGCTCTGGGGGCCCTGCTGGGGGGCTGCGGGCACTGCCCACCCCACACTGTGCCCTTCTCCTCCCAAATCCACGGGGACGATTTACCCTCATTCCTCTCTCACACACACTCCTCGGATGCTTCCCAAACCACCGTTTTCTCAGGACCTTGTAAATACTATGAAGTTTCCTAGTACCTGGCAACGCAGGTGAATAGCGTCATCTGCCTTTTCCAGAGGGGAGAAATGTAATGCAGATCTTCTCTTAATGATTACTGAATGATTTAATAGAAATAGCTTGCCACGTGCTCACAATTAGCAGAGGCTCCACAAGAGGATTTCCCCCCTCGATTGCTCATTGCAAAAGGTTTCTTCTGAAGTCGTCTGGTACTGGTTTGTACTGGAGCAGGAGATGGGATGTCTGTAGTGACGAGCTGACCCCAGGGCCTTTGCCAAGTCCTGGGATCCCAGAGCACAACATTCAGCAGAAACCAGGAAATTTGCAGCACGGCGACCCCAGGCTGAGGCTCCGTGGGGACAAATGGCTGAGAACAAACGGGAAAAAAAGATTTCTGTGTGTTGCCATCAGCAAATGTCCAGGGGAAGGCTGCCCCGGACCTCCCGAGCGTGGGTTTCAACAGCACCTGCAGCTTCAGGCGGCTCTTCCCTAGGAAGGTAACCAACACATCAGTTCAAAAAGATCTTAGAAAAAGACAGTCCAGAGAGCAGCTGTAGGAAAGCTGGCATGTCTGCCTATCCCACATACATCTATCTTTAATATACTTCCCTCAGCACCTCCCTTTAAGGTCAACGCTTTATAGCCCATAAAAGCTGAGGACCTTTAAAAAGCATTACGCTCCCTTTGACTTTATCAAGAGCTGCGCAACAAGGCCAAAAGCATCAGTGGTGCGACAGGGGCTGAACACGGCCACCTCTGGTGTGTGGGGTGGTTTGTTCGTTTGACCGCGGGTGTTACCTTCTCCCCGGCAGGGACTGCAGTCGGACAAAAAATTTTCCCAAAAATAAGGGGAAGGAGGGAGGACTAGCAAGCTACATGTGGCTGTATTTCTCTGCTGGGAGCACGGTTTAAAGTGCCTTCAAAACCCAGCTGAGCAGCTTCCTCTGAACCCTGTGACACAAGGCAGCACGTGGTTGATGCAGCTCAGGATGCTCCACGGGAGGGCCCAGGTGCAGCTGGAGCTCCCAGGGCTTAACACAGATTTGAGAGGTGCAGAAAATTAGCAATGAGAGCTTATTTCGCGCAAAAATTTCCAATGCTGAGATCAGCTGCACCTTAAGTTGCTGGGACCATGGAAGGTGATTTCAGTTTGGGTGTCACGGACCTCAGAACAGAAGAAACTCCCCGTGTTTTCCACAGTGGTACCAGAAATAGCACCTTTTCCTAGTCATCAACAGCATATTCCCAAAAGCAGGATCTCTTTTCTCCCCCTCCTTTGCTTTTATACACATCTGGCTTCATTGACCTTCATGGTAATATTCACAGGTTGCACCTGGGTAAATGACAAAAGCATCAGCTCTGCAATTTGCTTTAATTTATTCATCTTTTGAAGTCTTTCTTAATTAATATCAAGGACCTTGTTATTGAACTTGAGCCCTTGTACAGTTCTTCCTCCAGGGAAGAGCCCTGTACCACGGAGCTCCACTCCCAGGATGTAAATCACAGAAAGCAAGAGAAATAAAAGGGAAAAAAAAAAAAATTGCCCCATGCATTGCTTGCCCTGCACAGGGCCAGCTGGTGGCCCTTAATTCACATGGCCCAGTTCTCTCTGCCCTTCACTAGGATGTGGATTTAAAGAACAAAACTCTTCATTTTCTCCTCAAAAAGCAGGTTGACGGTGTCCCTGGCTGGAGCTTTCCCAGCTCTGCCATCCCCTCTTACCTGAAATCCCGGAGCCAAGCGCCTCTTGCTCCGGGGTCCTGCTCTTTTCCTCCTCTCTGAGATGAAAGCTCTTCCAGGCGCGGTGAAAATAGCTTCACAGTGCTTTGTTACCTACAGAAAAGCACATTTCAGACACTTTTTTTCCCAAAGACCTATTTTCACACTCAATTGTCCTGCCTTTTGTATGAAATCAGTGAAAACAGCTTACCGTCTTTTTTTGCGCGCTTTCCCCTGATATTTTAGTGTCGGGCGTAGCAGGGTGACCGTGCACCGAAGACACAGATATCGAAATGCTCCTTAAGCCCAGCCCTGCTGTTTGCTGCTCCCTGCAATGGGTCCCTCCTGCAGAAAACCATGGGAAAGCAAATTCCTTCGTGGGAAATGGGTTCCCTGTCTGGTCCCCCCAAGCAGCATATAGTCATACTGATACTGCCTAATTTCTCCCTGCTGGGATGTCCAGGGATGCCCCGCACCGAGGGGGACTCTCCCAGCCCAAAGCACAGGAGCCAGGGCGGGTGTTGGGAAGAGCCGTGAGGTTCAAGTCAGCTCTGGCAGCCCCGATACGCTCAGAGGACAAAAGAAAGCAAACTCGATGGAAGAGGAGAGATCTTCCACTTGCGATCATTTGGATAAAGAAGCAGGAGACTTTCAGCAGCCCCGGGCTGTGTGATTCTCCTGAATAACCCATTTCATGCAGACGGATGATGATGAACGCAGGACGCTTTCTTCCAGCACCGTGGCTGCTTGTGCAATAGTTTTTCCTCTTCTCTTCGGAATTGCCTCAGGATCCCAGCTACAGATACTGGGAGTGAGTTTTTCCATTGCTGGTTTTTACTGGCGTCAACCCGAAAGGTGGCAAACTCTGGTCTTTCTCGGAAAATTGGCCCAGTCTAGTAGAAGATGTTAATATGGACAGGAAGGGTGGAGACACCTGAGCAAAGCTGTAGATCCAGCCTGCCCATGGTCACTTAATGTCCCTTTCCTCCCCTTACAAAGAGAAAACACTTTTGGAAAACACCTCCCTTTTCTCGCGAGTTTACGCAGTGCATAGTCCAAAGTGGCTGTGGGCCATGATCAGGCAGTGCTGTGGTCCAAACAGTAAATCTAAATTAACTCACTTCCTCCCCTTTCCTTACCAACTTCTGCAGCATCCCTGGCGAGGGGCCGGGCTCAGCCCTGCTCCCTTTCCAGCGGGAAAGGCACCACGAAGCCGTACGTGCTGCTTTAAGCCAGGGCTCCATGTACCTCGGGCAGAGCATCACCATAACGTGATGCGGCAGTTGCCAAGGTAACAGCACCAACATATTTTTTCATGAACAGCGAAGCAAATTGTCATGGAACAGTAAAAGCCACATACCTTGACAGGATATATGGTTCTGTTGCCCCAGGGTCAAAAGTATTTACAGGCTGTTTATTTTTTTTCCCATCTTGAAAAGTGATCTGGCATGAGCCTATGTACTGTTTACATCCAGAAACATCTTATTTGCAGCTGTATCCGCTCACAACAGAGACACCAAATTGATACAGTGCGTTTGGCCAATGCACGCATGGAGACTTCATCTGAATTTTCCAAATTGCCCCCACACCTGAGCCTGCTCTTTGCTTTGCTCTGTGCCCCAGCTGAACACGTCTTCAATACCTGGCCCTTAAATGCCTCCCCAGTCACGTTGATGGGTTTTGCATTTGGTCCCAAGCTACGGAGGCTCCAGGAACACCTAAGGCCAATTCCAGCTGATTTCAGGCAAATTTCACGAATTTACCTCCTTCTCTGAGGACCTGATCTCTTGAGCTGTTGATGTGGGGTCAGGCAAAGCCACTTCCCATCCATTTTCACCCGCTGTCTCAGCACCGGGGGTCCAAAACACACCCAAAGGACAGACGAGATAAGAATGAAAAGCAAGATACACGCACACATCTGAAAACATGGCATACTTTTTTTTTTTTTTCTAAGAAAATATCTCTCATTCTTTGCAGCTCTTCACCTTCCTGCTCAGAAGTGGCTTGAGGAGCAGACACCACCAGACTTCAATTCATCCGCTGATGCTTCAGGGAGACCAAGCGAGAGCAGGTCAGACACCAGTAGCGTGCGTGAGGAATGGTAAAAACCAGCCTTTTCCACCAGAGAGAAGAAATAACACAGCAGCTGAAGAAACGGGGAGGTGAAGAAGACAAATAGTAGGGGGGGAATTAGAAAAGACAGACCTAATGGCAAGAGAGAAAACAAACCTCATTCAGATTGACTTTTTTTATAACTTTTGCAGCTCATCTCTCTGTTTGGTGCACGGAATCAGCACAGGGCTGGCAGAGGTGAAGAGGACGGGCCGGTGGGTGGATGTGTGAGACAGCAGCATCAGTGACATCCAGTCTCAGTGACATCCAGCTACGCGCCTCCGATTTCTGGGAGATGCCGAGTTCTTTCCCCATTGCCGCACGAATTCTCAGACAACCCCAAGGCAACGTCTGCTGTCAACCGCAGTGCCCCAGGCAGGAACAGATTTGTTACAGTCTTCTCCCCGTCATTTGTCTGGAGTTCCCTTTTCCCGGTGCAAACAGCACACAGGTATTTTGCCTTTGTGTCCTAGTGACTTCCCAGAGTCTTTACCAGTGTATCCAAAATTTCCAGATGGTTGCACAGCTAGGTCCAAGAGCAGCATTGTGTTTTCCTTTGCTTTCTGGTACGGTTGTATTTTTCCCCTCGTCAAATGCTTCAGTCCAAGCTCCACAGCTGGAAATTTTGTTTTCCAGCTTCTAAAGAGTAGAATGCTGCCTTTCCCAGCTTCTTCCTTATCCAAATAATTCAAGGACCTGAGCAAGAGAATCAAAACCCCGTGCCAGGCAAACCTGATGCAGAAGGGCAGAATTTTTGCTCCTGTGCAAACATCACCTTCCTTCCTGGCACTTTAAAGTGGGTTTTTTTGCACTTGATATATTCTCTTAGAAAGAAAACAAAATCCACATTAGCAGATTTTCAAGGGCTTGCAAGCTTCCCAACAGCCCTGAGCTCACACAAGGATCAATGCTTCACGGTAACAAAACTCAGCCACTGCCCAAGCAGGCAAAACCTTCAGCATATTCCTGGTGTTTGTCACCTGGAGGGAGTCCACGCTTTAAACCACTTTTTCCTATCAACAAATGGGGTCAAGAAGGATAACGACCAACAGCAAAGACTCAACGAGCCCCAGTCACACAGGGAAAATTGCCTTGTGCAGTTCAGCAGCCTGATCTCTGTTAAAATAGCACCGAATCGTGCATCCTTGCTTGAGAAGCCCCTTGCCTGGGAGAGATTTCAGCGGTCAAAAAATAGTTGGAAAAGGTGAGAATAATTTTGAAGAGCTTACCTCTTTCTTTTTATTTGTGATAGACAGTTAACAGGCTATTGGACTGGTTGATGGGGCTTTGGTGTGCTCTCCAAGAGTTTCCATGGTATTTCTGGAGGGCAGCTATTAGATGGAAAACAGTATTTGCTACTGTTTGGGGTTCTGCCCTCTCAGACATTTTGCAACTGCTGGAAAGATGCAAAAAGCCTCAGACGCAAAAAAACCCCTCCACCCAAACCGGAGCATTAAAAAAGAAATATTAAAAGAAAATACATTCCTGAATTTTCAGAAGTAATACTGGCTCATAGGGAAGGAAGTGCAGACAACAGCTTATGTTGCTAAAAAAACAAGTTTGCAGTGTTTTGGGTTCAGCGTTTTAGCCAACTGGTAAGAACTTTAGAGTAAATCTCAGCATTTCCCAGGGCCCAGATTGCATATTGGACCATATACCCTGAAATGTTTTTATTTAATTTGAGTCCACATTATGCTGCCTACATATGGTGACACACACATTTCATTTTATGGAGCAGATGCTGCTTTGCTTTTGAAAATGTAATATACCGAGTACATTATAGTATAATTTGGTCTAGGGTAACTGCAGTGTTTTTTAACTCTGATTAGCCTTAATTTTAAACCTGATTTCCTAAGGAAATGAAGCCTATGACATTCCGCTCTGTATGCATGCTGCTGCACGCTGTGCATCCGTTTGCTTGTCCATCATCCTGCTATTTCGTTAGAGCTCGGGGGCCAATTTCAATGCAGTGTGGGAAAACCCAGTTGGCTTCCCCTCACTCTGCACAAAACGACTTCACGTGGGAGATTAAGATCACGATACAAGTTCATGAGCCCTGGGAAACCATGCTGACATAGCACTTTCCCCTACACCGTAAGCACTTCGGAAAATTAGAGAGATAAGGGTGATATTCTGAAAATTAAAGAGATAAGGGTAACAAGGCCACTCTCCAGCTGCACCTGGGAAGATGTATCAGGCTGAGCTGTGCTGCTCTGCACAGGCACAAAAGCCCATCTCCGTTTTAATTAGAAGCTGATTAAAGTCTACAAGCGAGTTCAGCTTTGCTGACCTCCCTCCTGGCTCACCCTGTGCTCCCCCAGTTTGATCCACAGAGACCAGTTTCCCGTTCCAGCGGCAATCGCATCGCACGGGGGCAAACCCGGCACGGCGGGGGTGACGTGTGACCCCAGCTCCGGCTCCATCCCGCCGATCGCATCCAACCCACCCGTTCTTGTTTTCAGACAATTTCCCCAGAATCAGCCGAGCTCTTTGAGGCTGCAGCGGGACACAGCTGTGACCGAAATGAATGGCCCTGGGAAAGCCAGGGCATGTTTTCCTGCAGCTGATGCTGATGGTGCTCAGCGCTTCTCAGCAAAATATCAGGAGAGAATAAACAGCAGAGTAACCACGTGCCCATGCCCACCATTCAGCTGGCACAAACTAGAGCTTGGTACTTCATTAAGAGAACAGATACAATGGGATAATTCCCTCCAGCACCCCGGGCTCCGCACAGCCCCAAATTCACGCACTCTGCCATAATCCAGTACGGATGCTGCCAAGTACAGCCATAAACAGCACTTAGTGATGCATAATATATGAAAATGGCTCATGCTGAGCTTTTAGGTACAGAAGGTTTTTTTTTTTTTCCTATAATACTATTATAACATTCTCCTGCAGCTTTGGAAGCACCTTCATAAATATTTAAAAGGAGTCTGTGCAGACTGAATATTTATGGCCACCAAACCCCTTGACCTTTAGATTTAGGGTATGGCATACATAAACCAGCCTTATTAAACTGTACACTACAAGTCAGCCTGGGGATCGAATCTGAACTGGAGTCTCCTTCGGAGCACTTAGCATTTTTAAAGTAACCAGAGTGCAATAAATAGGAGTTTCAGCTGCGGGGAGAGAAGGAGCGTGCAAAGGTGAGCAAGTCCCAGGGAACAGCCCAAATTCCCCCTGGGCTTCGATTTTCCAGCATCTAAAGCAGAGCAATTAATGGCAATGAAGTAACCTAACAAAAGTTGGCCAAGCTGTTAAATGCAGAAAAAAAATGCAATATCGGGTATAACGGGAATCACTTGTATTTTTGGAGAGTTTCCTCCAGCCAGCTCTGCTGCTTTGGATTTGTCCCGCAATGGCACCAAATCCCCCGTCACACAAAGCTGGGTGTGCTCAGCCAAATCAGGGCCTCGGCACCTTCATTCAAGATTTTCCAGCAGACGCGCTGCAGTTCAATGCTTCAATCAGAGCCAATCAGAGATTTTCAAAACCACCGAGCATCCCAGCTGGCGCATATTTTTTTTTTTTTTTTAGCTCCTTTTCTTGAGAATTATGACTCACGCTCAGTGTTTTAAAATTAAAGCCCCACATTCCCTCTGCTCACTCAGCTCATCAACCCTGTGCTTTTTTCCCCAAAACCCCTGCATGAGATGGAGCCAAACTTACCTCAGGGAAGGATGGAAAGGGGAGCCAGGACTGGACCTCACGCTGGATCCGGCCGGGAGGTGCAGCAGAGGGAACACGCAGCATCCATACATTCTTTTTCTTTTTTAGAATAAGGCAGGAGCCTCTCAAGAGCTCAAAGGCCCTTCAGATCTATTTGTAGCCAGGAGTTTGAAACGCTCCTCTGATGTATTTGCATACTTAGAAATAAGAGAGAGGCAAGAAGATGAAAGGATGAAAGGGAAGAGTTTGTGCACGGCGAGCACCGACGTGCAGAACCCAGCACTCACAGGGACCACAGAAAGTGGCACCCACTGAAATCCCATTCAAGCTATTGGAAGAGGCAAAACCTATGAATTTTTAAATAGATTTTCTTTAGTTTTTGGCCTACTCCTGCCTTTTTTTTTTCCCCTCTCCTGATTTTTTGTTCTCCTCCCAACAGGAGGAACGTCCTGGTTGGTGCTGCCTGGCAGGGCTGGGGCTGCAGGTCCCAGGTTTTGGGTCTCTGGCAGTTCACGGTCCAGCTGGCCCGTGCGTGCCAGAGCCCATGTGTTAAATTATCCGAGCGCAGCATGGATGAGCGAGGAGCAAGGCTCAAGTGCTGCTCAAAGCTTAATGGGGTTGGTAACAAGTGCTGGTGGTTCAGTTTGGACGGTCACATTTCGAACTCATCTGCAGCGTGGCGCCAGATGAGCAGCACTCAGATGCCACTTACAGTCCTGCGGGCAGACGTACTGCAGGGAACATTTGCAGCCGAGTCTGTGTGTGCATTGCCTTGTTTCCAAGTACAATTTTCCCATCTAGCAGTGCCCAGCAATGATCAACAGGGCACATGTGCTTTTATTGCTTTTCTGATGATAGGTTTTCCAGGATTCACGTCCACTTCTGCAAGGCGTTCATATTCCTCTGCCATAGCGCTGGATTAATTGTCCTTCTAACAATTGTTTACCAGGTGTATGTCACAAATTATCTATGGGACCCAGATATCATTTTTCTGACATTCCCAGATTTGTTAGCTGGAATTGATCCTGCTGCTACATTAGCTGCAAAATAAACAGACCTACAGCCAAGCTGGCTGCACGCCTAGAGCTGGGAACCTGCTGGAAAAGACAGAAGATCCAATATTGAAGTTAATAAGTCCACAGGGGTCTTTTGAGAAGTGTCTTCACTTTGCTCTGACACTTTGCAATGCCTTCAGTGCTTCCTTTCAGACCGAGCCAAAGGCCGTTACGGATGATCCCTGCGCTTCCCCATGGAGACCCACCAGAATCTGCCTTTCTCCTCCTCTTTTAGCATCCTCCCAAGACTGCTGACAGGCCTGCTTGCACGGGGACACAGGGACAGCTGTCTCCACTCTTTCCATCTCGGTTCCTTGTAGAGACACTGGCCCAGAGAAGCCTTTTCCCATCCCGGGCTCCGACCACAGGTCCCTTCGCATATAACCAGGTGGCAGCTATAGGTGCTCGTGGGCAGCCAGGGCTTGAGCAAGGCTGGAGCCTCTAACTTGGGTCTTTATCCAGCTGCTCTTCTTTGCAAACCCAAGGAAATATCCTTAAAAATCTCTTTTTTCCTCTCAGATGTGGCTGGTGCCAGGGTTCCCGGGGGTGGAGCTGGCACAGAGGCTGCGTCGCCTTGTTTTCCCCAGGAAACTCTCCCGCCTGCCAAATCAGCCAGGGATGCTTCCTGCAGCCTGGGGAGCCAGAAAGAGAAACTGTAATGATTATTTTTGTATGTAAATAGTTGGGAGGGGTTCAGATGGGAAGAGCTGTGCAGATCACAGAAGGCCTGAGAGGATGTAGGAAGGATTAATTAGTGAGAGCAGCTGTAGGATGTACAGAAACGTGCTGGCTTTCATGGGTTAAAATTGTTGAGGTCCAGCTCTTGTCTGGGGTGGAAAAGGCAAAGAAAACACCTGAATAAGTGGAACCAGAGCTATTTATGTCACTAAAGGATCTGTTGCTCTCCTGTTGCTTTTGGGAGCCTCTTTAATAAACTTCGCAGAAGGAAACATCTTCTCAGAGCCACCCATGGGGGTACCCCAGGGAATCTTCGGCACATGAAAACTTGGGCATGGTCTCACTGCTTTGTTCCCTCTTGCGTTCAGCAACCTATTCTCCCGTTCCTGTTGTTTTTACAGGCTTTCTTTCGCTAGATCCCCATCTCTGAGCCTGATGGTCTCCACAGTATAAAGGGAGCTCAGGGAGTCGCACCGGTCCCCGGGGAGCCCTCACTCCATCCCCTCCTGCTGCTCTGGGTCTTGTGCTTTCGGTGCTCCAGCTCCCCGAGTGTCCAGCACCTGCCTGGGAAAGGGCGAGAACCCGACCGAGTTGAGCCATTTGCAGGAAGGGGGAAGGTTATAAACCTCATCAAAGCAAACCTTTATGGGTGGTTTGACTAGCAGCTGCTTGTGGGTACTCGGCACATTAGCAGAGTCGCTGCCATTTATTGTGCAATCATCATTTTAAAGCCTCTCCTTTTCTTCCCCTCGCTCCACAACCACCAAAATGGAGCAATAAAAATCCAAGCCGAGGGGGACAAATAATCACCTTTATGGTTTGTCCCTGGGCCTGACGTGTTCACTGTTGGGAAGCTGGTTGGGAGCAGGAGGGCTGGTTTGTGCTGCCTGGGAGGGGGTGAGCAGCACAGGGACCCCCCAAACCTCTGCCGGGGGTGTCAGTCCCCCAAGGTGGGGACATTTCAGAGCAACCCCAGCCAAGCTGCCTGATGAAACCTCTCCAGTTATGAAACGGGTCCCACTCCCCTTCCCTGTCCTCAGGGAGAAGAAAGAGCCAAGACCATGAAGGAACCTAAACTGTCGTTTTTGGTGGCTCAAAGGCACTCCAATAGCTGTGTTTTTTAAAAATTAAATGCTTGCATCCAATTGTATTTGCACTGTGCAATGTCCTTAGCCAATGCAATCACTTCAAATCACTGTTCTTCAAATCCTCTGGGGCATCTGCAGTGAACAGAGGGCCCAGGTCAAATATAAACCTTCTGGCTTATTTGGGAATGTGTATGTCGGTGTTAGCATTGCATTAATGAACCATGTAAATCATAGCCAGTTGTTAAATAATGGAGGGGAGAAGGAGGGGAAAGCAGGAGAGATTTTATACCCTTTATACAAAGAGCTCTGCAGCTACAAGAAAATCGGTGTCAGTGTTGCAACCTGCCAGCTTGGAGGACATAAGTTTCCCATCCAAATATTGCTTCTTCAGAGGCTCTTGCTGCTCCCAAGAGATTCCGCGGAAATTTGTAAAGCCCAACTGCAGCATGCCTGTAGAGGTATTTACAGAGGGCTAATATGAATATAAGTATTTTTAGTTACTAAAAAAAAAAAAAAAAAAAAGAAAAAGAAAAAGGTAGAGACAGGTTGCTCGTCTTCTCCTTTAAGCTTTCCCCGCAGTGCAGGGATCAGATTCTACCGTCTGTCACTGACTCCCAAATACACAACCATGTTTCTTGGTTTGTCAATCACCCTTAAGTCTACACATGATAAAAGTCCAGTCCCGAGATGGGCTTCTCAGTTCCATATAATGTACTGTTATTACTTTAATATTAAAGGAAAAGAGAGAGGGGAACTGGGTAACCAGACATATTGCTTGGCTGGAATTGTGTTGTGTTTGTGGGTTTTTTTTTTTCTGGCTGTCTCCCTTTCCTCTCCATCTGTCCCAAGAGCCAAGGTCCGCTCCATTTCACAGCCCATAACACATCCCCGCACTGCAGACAGACCAGCTGGCTTTGCCATTTCATCCCTGCTTGGCCGGATAAAGCCTCTTCCATCCCGGGCATCGGGGTCGACTGCTCGTGGGCACCAGCTGGGGGGCCGCACCGGAGCAGACACGTTGTTTACAGCCAGAGAGGTGTAAAATATCACAACTGGACCAGAACACAACATCTGAGCAGGAAACCACCTGTCCTGCCCTGAGACGGGCACCCACCGCTAACACACACACACCCCCAATGCTAAATATCTGCTATACAGGGAGTGAGTTTGTGGCTCCTATATTCTGTTTTCCACTAAGAGGCTGCTTGTAAAAAGTTGACGTTTCCTATCCGTTGTACCAGGGGGACCCGATTTCCACTGTTTCCTCTCTACAAGCTTGGCACTCACCTGTCCAGTAGAAATCTTTATTTGCTGCAGATGTGTTGAAATCATAATATACTTTCAGTCCTCTCAATGCTCCTTTCCTGAAAATACAAACCAGGATGGCATAAGGCAGAATTGTTACCGTAGTTATAATTTTCCCAAGTCATCTTTACTAAATTCATCGTCATGTTCCTGCCTGCAGTTTGGCTTGGGTTACTGCTGGCAATGGTGTTTGGGGAGCTTTGTGTTTTGACATCAGGTAGCAAAGGAGGTGAAATTAAAAATATTTTTAAATGATCCTCATCTATTAAAAAAAAAAACCCAAAACCAACCACCAACCAAAACAAATGGGTTATTTCTAAAATTAGATTGAAGTATTTCAGGTTTTAAATGCTGTCAACAAAAACAAAGGTATTGATTTCTCTGCAGATTACTGTCGGCTGCGTCCCTTGTAAATGGAGCAGGAACCTGCATTAAACCCCAGGTATGAACACGTCAAGCAGGGAGACAGTTTGGTTGCAGATCCGGGTTAACTGAACTGAAATATGCTTGAAAAGCTTTGGAGAAACTGTTTCTAAAAGCTGTGGGTTGGGCTGGGTGACAAAAGGGACTCGGAATTGCAGTGAATCATCCCAAGACACCGCACGTGAGCGAGCGGGTAACGTCACACACACCACAGAGCCGGACGTCATCCTGTGTTGATGGATGCAGCCTTCGCCATCCCAATACAAACAACCTGCTAAACACAAGAAGAAAAATAAATTAAACTCATCCAACAACACTGAGACAGTATTTTCCCTTCTCTCCTCATTCTCAGATTGCTTAGATCATGCACCAGAGCTATGGAGGAAATGTGTTTACTTACACTGGCTTGCACTAGGTCAAGTCTGGAATCAGTCATCCACAGGGTAAAGAGTGACAGTATTTCATGCCCGAGTAATCTGCCTTGTGAAAGAAATGAAGCTTACACGGTGTTTGGGCTGATCTGATCTTTATTTCCTGAAGAGCCATATTTCCAGTACTCATCATCATTATTAACACAAACGTTCAGAACCGCATGCACCAGCCGGCTGCTAGGAAACATCCGCCACAACTGCGGCCCGAGCAAATTCAGTCTGCCCTGCTCTAATCGCAGAGCTGGTCCTTGTTAAGCCAAGGTGGAGGCTGATAGATAGGGTGGTTGGGGGGTGAGCTTGCCTTGTTTCTGATTTTGGCTCAGCTGTGACTGTCCCTGTGTTACCTGCTCCAGGGCGGAGCATCTCTACATCACAGGTACAGCATCTGCAAATCCCTCCTCTTTAGCGGGACCAAAGAGACCAAGAAATAGAGCAACAATAGACTCAAGCCTACTGGTTTGCGATGGAGATGTTGGCTGGCCATCAGCTTTCAGGTGGTTACGGCTGCATCAGGGAGGGCTTCAAACACATCCTTTAACATGACCTTGCAGTAAGCTATATACAAGAACACCCTCCCGTTCACATCCATAAACTTGTGCAGCGCACGTTGGTGATTAAGTGGGATGCAGGTGGAAGCGCGGCCAAGGTGTGGCTGTCAAAAAAAGAGGCTGGAAAAGTGCTGCTTATTTCAGAGAGCTCAGGGAAGCAAAAGTAGCTGCAAATAAAAACCCTGCCCAAATGTTTTTCCCGAGCTCCAGCCCAAGGCAGCCTGCTCCTGCATCCCTTGAGCAGTGCTAATCCTCTAAATCATCATCCCTTTCCCGTGACAGACCCTGAGTGAGATGAATTGCTGATTTAGGAAGAAGGAGGGAAGAAAACACAGGAACTGCAAAAGCAAGTGGTTTCACCATTTTGCCCCTTGATTAACTAATGCTGCCTGTACACTATTTTTCTACAGAAAGCATATGGCCTTGCTCTGGAGCCTAATGGAGCGTGTTGGCACATGGGACGCGACTCGACTTCCCCTAATTGGTTTCATCACCAACGTGCCCGCAGCAAAGCCCCCATTTGTTTCACTTACCTTCCCTCGGACCAGCAGCTGCATAAAACCAATTCATTTCCATCTCCACCAGGCCCACAGCATCGCTGCAAGTTTTTCTTCCTATTTTGAGGCTGACATTTGCAAATATACGTATTTATACATAATTCCTTCTTTCGCTGAGTTGTTTTTTTTTTTTTTTTTTAAACCAAGCTAGAACGAGACAGATATACATTTTTTTTGTATAATAGCAAGATGCCATCAACGCCTCAAGCTGCACATTTTGCTTCTGCAGGAGTCAGGTATTTACGTGATGGAATAATGAACCATCAGCTGAGCTGCTGCAGAGTGACAGGGACATTCTGCATTTTATAGCTTTTTGTGAAAACAGTCGCTAGTCTAAAGCACAGATTTTTCTCAGGAGGAGCAAACCCTATCTGCAGTTGATATTTTCAGGGAAGCGGTAAACTCTGAGCTGGTATGAACCAGGGCAACAGCATAGGGTGAGATGTCACTGTGTCGGAAATAGCCAACGATCAGTCCAATTGATCCTTATCTCAATGTGGTTCTCTGCGACCTGGAGTTAGAGAAATGTAATAACTACATAAATTTCTATTTTCTCTGCTGAGATTAGTGGCTTTGAAGCTCCGTTACCCTACTTTTTCCCTGTGATGTGGTTTTAGCTTTTTTTTTTTTTTTTGCAATGGTTGATGCCCAATGCCAAACACCTGGCGGGCAGCATCCTCTGCCCTGGAGCGCGTTGGTGACACAGGGACACCACCCCGAGGGGTTGTGGCTTCCCTGCACACACAATCCAGACCAAATCTGCTGGCCACGAGCCCAAGAGCTGGAAAAGACCTGAAATTTCCACTCCTCAAGTGATTCCAACACCTTCAATGGAACAGAAGTAAGGAAGCGCAAAGCCAAGTTGAAGCGTAGTGCAGGGGTTAAAATAAAACCAGCAGCAATAAGCTGTTTTGAAATGTTCGATAAGAAACTATTCCTTGCTTGCAGGCTGGCAGTTTCCCTTATTTTTCTCCGTCTTTGAAAGATTTTAGAGCGGTAAAGATTTTAAATACATCCACATAATGCAGTTCAGACAGCAAACAGGATTAATATCCGACTTCAGAAAAGGAACGGAAGTCAGAATCCTTGTCAAAATTAAATTTGCCTTTGGATGCCATTACTTTCTACATGAAAAAGCTCTGGGGATTAGGAGATAAAAAGAGCTAAATCCAATCTGGAGACAGGCTCAGAGGAAAATGTCAGCCAGCCAGTAATCCAGGCTCTTTTCTTTAATAGGATCATCCTGCAGTCAAAGAAAGTGAGAATAATTATTTAATTCCATTTTGGAGTCTGGTTTCTTTATCGACCTGGCTCGGCATCGCTGTTTCAGCGGTAAATCAACTGGTGGCATGAACTTCACAGCTCCCACCAGCCCCACGAGCAGTTTGCTTTGTCCTCCGTGCAAAATGGGCCCCACAGGTCTCTGTGTCATTCACTGATGGATTTAAGCGCGACTAAACTTTGCGCAGCCAAAGAGCAGGGAACGGTCCATCCGGACCCGAGTAGGTCACTCAGGGGTAATTCTTCACTGTGGCCCATGGTCAACAATAAAAGTCCTCTCTCGGGTGTTTTTTTCTTTTTTAAGGGTAATAAATAAAACCGCATATTATGCTGGAGCACAAACGTGCTGTTGCACATCCTCATGCCACAACAACCACAAAAGCCTGACAATTTCCATCTTCCAAAGACCCAGAGGAACAGAGCCTTTTCCAGCAGATTCCCCTTCATCTTTTGAAATATACAGCCACAGAGCCAAAATTACAGTCTGCCCCAAATATCCCGGCACCTAAAAGAGTGTAACCATGGTTGCACAGCTATCTGCAGGCATGGTTATCCACACAGACACGCATGTATTGACTCAGAGGATGATTTAATTCTTCAGCGCGGTACAAAAGGCACGAGAAGCCCCGTGCTATCTGACACGCTGATGGATTTGGGCCAAAGTTTTCTTTAAGCCAAACGCTGGACAAAGCTCTTTGGCTACCGCTGCGGGTGGAAATTAGCAATCAATGAACATCAAAGTGCGTTAGGGCTTCGCGAGACGCTGTACCCAAGCAGGGCTGGTGGGCACGTGCTCTGGTTGCCAAACCCAAGGAGATCAGAAGATGGGCTGTACTTGGTCTTGTTTAATGCAGGCCCAGATGATCCTGGGAGTTCAGAGGTGGGCAAGAAGCGAATGCTGGATATGAGAGTGCTATTTTTAATAGGAGAAGGAGAGCAGGCATCTCTGGAGAGCTGCAGAGATCATGCACTGCAGTTCAGCTGAACACACGTGTCAAACTGCAGGTCAAGAATTATTTATCCAGAGATACTTTTCTACTCTAAAAAGGAAACAAAAAATAGCCTTGGAAAGAAGAGATAGGGCTCTACAATCGAGTAGGGAAAACAAAGGCTCTACTAGACCCCAGTGACTTTGGGGCTGGAAAATGCACCTTCTCATGTAGAGAGGGCAGCTGTGCAGCTTGCAGGTGATACAGAAGGTAAGTAAATGCCTAACAGGATGAAGAAAACCGCTTTTAAATCTTCCTGTGTATTTGCTAAGTATTTTTTTTTTCCTGCCAGTTCAGGCACATGTTGGTACTCCAGCGGGGAAGCGCAGGGCAGGAGGCTCCGGTTGTGTCCGAAACACCCGCACCAAACCAAACCTGTGCAGGGACGGGAGTCAGTGATGCCCAAAGGCCATTGCCCCCAACCTTGGCAGCCCAAGTCATGCCCAGACTCTGCCACACATCCTGCATTTCTGTGCAGGTGCTTGGTGCTGGAAGGTCGGTCCATGCAGAGAGACACCACTCCCTGCATTTGCATCTCCTTTTGCAAGCAAACACAGTGTCTTAGATGTTTGAGCCCGTGGGTATGTTAATTTATACAAATAGCAAAGGGCAGTGAGGGGAAAAAACTGCAGTGAAGCCAGCCAAGCAGATGGACTAGAGGGGTTTCTGGAGCTGGCGACATGGGTTTAATGACAGAGGAAACTGTCTGGGTGACATGGTCCTACTAGGATGCCACCGTAAGTGGCCATGCCAGCCCTGCCCTTCCCGCTTTGGCACAGGGAAGGAGGCCCTTCCCGCCTGATGCATTGCTTGTTTTAATTAAACTAGCTGTAGGGAAATAGAACAATTTCCTCCAGTAATTCATCCCCATGGCTCCCCTATTTTGTCATTTTAATTACAGCCAGTCCCAGCCACAGTTTGGATGTTTGCAGCAATTAGTATTAAATCAAGCTCAGGCCTTCGGGACTGGCCCCTCTTTTGCTTTTTTTCTTGGGTTTTTACAGCAAAACCCATCAGGGTCTGAGGCAGAACGCGTGAAAAGGGCAACACGGCGTTTATTCCTCGATATTTCAATATCTTCATATCCAGCACATTAGCTGACCCCCATATCGGCCACTGTAACAACAAGTTCTACAGAGACCTTGGCTGCAGGGACTCTGTTTTACTGCAATGGAGTCAGCTTTGCATTACAAAGGCCAGCAAGGAAAGCTTTGTGCTGGGTTCTCCTGACGCTAAGACAAACTATAAACTCAAGCTGACTGGAAGCCTAAAATATTAATTGATCAGCCTACATCTGCTGGTCATGCAGAAGTAATTGCAATGGCGTAAACCAGAGAAAAATCCGTTTATATCTCTCATGGAGGTTTTTTCCCCAAAGAAAATTAGCACCTCTCTCTTAAATAGGAACTATAAAATTTTTAGTCTCTTTTTGTATGCTTGACACACTTTTTTTTTTTCTCCTTCTCTCACCCCAAAATAAGCACACCTGCTGGGTAAACAGAAATGCAGGAAAAATTCTGAAGAATGGGAAGAAACACAAATCGTAAGTTTTTATCACACATCCTAGAGAAACGCCAGGGCGATAAGCACTCTGGTTACGCATGGAAGAAATCCATAGGTGTAAACATACAGAAGCAATTGCAGGTTAAAGCTGAGACTCTTACTTGTCTGCTTCCAAACTGAAACAAGGTTTACGGTCAGGAAACCTTTGGTCATAAAGTGATGAGGTCTGAATTAATCTGAGCCAGCTAAGAAAGGATTCTGGAGCCCGCTGTGGTTTGTTCCATAAAAACATCTGGTTGAAGCACAGCTGGAATGGTCTGAACCTGAAATACCTCCCTGGGACTGCAGAATTGAGCAAGAACCATACAAAGGGGGTTGAGAGACGAGCAGGGTGCATGTTTTGTCAGCAAAACCACTTTTTTAGAAGCGAGAATGAGCGATGACTCGATGCCTTTTCTCCTTGTGAGCCTGAGGCTCTGGACACCCTCCCCAGCTGGCACCAGCACCCACCGACAGCCCAGTTTAACCCTGAGCAGCACAGGGGTGCATTTATATACCACCTTCCGTGGACAGAATATTTACATGCAATGAATTATAAAAATGATGATTTAGCATGAGCTTTACGGGCTTGGCTCGCTGGTAGGGGGTAGGAGGAAGCCTGCAAACCCCAGCGCTCATTACCAGCCGTACATCCTCAGCTGTTGCACGTAATAGTCTGTTCCTAATGAAGCTTGAACCAAAGCCAGTGAAGTTGTACAAATGTAAGGGAGAGGAAAAAAAGGAGCCTTGTGCCTTAAGTCGGCATTAAATCTTGTCTGCTGAATAGATGTTAAATATTACAGATCATTTTGCACCTGTGGGTGATGAGAGGCAACAATGCTGAATGCAGCACCTGCTGTATTTCATGTTCAGGCCTAGCACGGTGGTATCTAAGAGAAATGGATTGGAAAAATATAGCTCTGCACGTGTTGTTAAACATGATATATATTGTACCAGATTCTTCAGTGTTTCAGCACAGCCTGTTGAACTACGCTAATGAGGAGGAGGATCTTTTACGCAAAACCACTAGTTTATGAATGTGGACTTCATACGCTAAACTTGACTGCTATTTATCAGACTAGATCTGGTGCTCTGAGAGTGATTTATAAACAGCAAATCACTTAGTACATTGCCTCCAAAACTGAACTAAATAAAACCCCAAGGAATAACCCAGTCCATGGTCACTGCCTCCATCAAGCTCTTCGCTCTAGACATGTTTTTATCTGCAGTTATATTACAGTGGTGCCACAGGAATATCTGTCCCATTTTTAAGTGTATCAGCTTTCTAACAGAGGTGCTCCAGTTTTACACTTTTCATTTCCCACTCTGAACATCGGCAGAAAGAAAGGTGCAATGTTGTCAGAGATCCAAGTGGAGAACAAGCATTTCATAGGGCTGCTCACCTACTTCTGTACATGCACACATACGGCTGGTAGTTGCTGGATCTCTCTCCGCAACCCTTTTCCCATCAGTCCTTGATGATGGGATACATTTGTGGTGGGTTTCGAGGGATTAATCAGAATTTCAGACTGGAAATGTTCATGCACCGAGAACTGAGCCAAAAGGTGACAAACACTTAAACCTTGAGTGGAGAGCTGTACCAGTGCAGATTAACAGAGAAGAATTTAATTGCAAGCAAAAATTAAACTGGCTGAGGTTGTTCCTTGGCCTTGATCAGACACAACTGAAATCATTAAGAGCTTTGTCAGTGACTTGATCAGGTGTTTTATTCAATTCCCAACTGACCCAGTAAGAGCTGGTCTTGCTCCTGCCAGTTACTGGTGCTACTTGGGCATCACCTTGCACTCGAGGGGTCCCTTGTCATCGTGTCCCCTTCACCGACACCCAGGGGCTGAGCAGAATTTGAGTGTCACAGAACATGGGAGCTGCGCCAGGGCTGCCTCGCCATCACTTTTCAGACGAGTGGCCCCACGAGGACGAGACACGAGAGCCCCGTGTTTACTCTGCCCCATTTGCTCATCAAGTGAAGAGCAGTGCAATGCACAGTCCTCTGTGACAAACAGATTTTTCCCTAAGAACCCCATAAAGGACTTGGAAAGGACATTTATAGCTTCATAAAGCACTTTGCTAACGACTTGCTTTACCACTGCTAAATCAACTGAAATCATTTAGCTCTGTCCTCTTATAACTTTCCACATTTGGTCTACGGGGGGGAAAAAAAAAAAAAAAAAAAGGAGTGCTGACATTTGCAAAATACATCTCAACCCATATTAGACGGTGTTAATTAAAATGACTTGCTGGGTAATGAGCTACAAAAAAAAAAAAAAAAAGAAAAGAAAAGAAATCAATCAGAGTCTTAGTGCAATTAAAATCCAGCCAGCCCTGTGCTGGCATGGGCAGCACGAGCACGGGGCTCCCTTTGACGAATAATCCTTTCCACACAACAGCTCCTTCATCCCTGCAACGCGATATGATGGGGCTTACGCCTTTTGGAGGGTTAAACATCTCCCACGGGTGCTCCCGCAGGCAAGAGGAGCAGCCAGGCGAGCCTGGGCAAGGCTGCACCGAGGGATGCAAATGCTCCCATCAATACCAGCAGATAAGTCAAAGGATGTTCCCGGAATAAGAAAAAAATAGCAAAGAGAAGAAGAAAACCAAACAAAACCACCAAAAAAAAATCCCCCAAACAAAACACTAAAAATCACCACCAGACAATATGAACAAAACACACTGTTTTATCCCCCCAAAAAGCACCTTGCAGGCAGTTAGACCGTAGTGCAGATTAAGAGCACGGTGAGCATTTTGTAACAGCGTTGCAGGCGCTCTGTGTATTTGAAAACTGAATTACAGGAAGAAATGTAACCACATCCCCAAAGTGGAGAATTTCAGTGCTCTATTGTGGAGCGAAGCTGTGTATTCTCTGAGCATTTTGCAGCTTCTGCTCCAAAATTCGTGTAAACATCTGCCTTAGTTTAAGTGCTTCCTTAATACCAGCGCTTTCCTGAGCAGAGTCCTATTTCAGAAAATGCAGTACAAGGCTTCTGCCTTCTAAAGCTCTTATTAAGTGTCAGAACAAAATGGGCAAAAACTTGCTGGTAAAAGGAGTCGGGCTGACAGCACTGGAGAAAAGTGGCCTCGATTCATCTTCTGAACAGGTACATTCAGGCAAGCAGCGATAAAAGCTCTCTGCTTTTCCCAGCCCAGCCCTGGAGGACAATATGCAGAGATAGAGAGGAAGTTTTGTCTCGCAGGCTTGCCACCAAATCCATACAGAATATAATAAATAACAGTAATGGTGCTTTTTCATTGATTCTCTCTTGAGACCATCCTCTGAGTTCCCAACCTGGGGAGTTGCAGCCGGGGCTGGGGGGGCAGAGCCGGCAGCTACAGCTCAGCTGGGCTGAGCAGGGTCTCCCAGCACTCATCAATTTTAGTTAATTACCTCTCAATTTGAGCTTGGCTTTGAAGCAATGCCGCAGAACGAGAAGCTTGTATTTCCAGACTTATTTGCTAGACCATTACATGATGTGTCACACACTGGCTCCCAAAACATTTAACATTTCGCCATTTTAATTGTGTTTCAAAAACAAGGGGGGAAAGAGTTAAAACAGAATCAGAAGATGCAGTTTTTTTCCTCTCGCTAGCTCTCATCACCCCTTACGTATTCAGGCACACCACAGAGCTAACATACCTTTCAAATTTTTGAATAAATAAGTTATTACTGCACAAGTATCTGAGCACGCCCCCGTTATTCCTTCCCCAGCTGTGTTTCTCACATGCACAATGGGATCTGGGGCAGAGCCGACCAAAACCAGCGAGAGGCTAAATAGGGAGAGAGAAAAGCATCCTCTGTTCCTCGTGCCCATGGGGAAGAGCTCTCCTCCCATCTTACACTCACTCCCATTACTCTGCCATTAACAATGAGGCACAGCTGTAACGACTACGTAGGATGAGAAGATCGGGATGGGGCTCAATAAGAAACCATTTCCGCTGCTCACACACACATTGCAAAGGAGAAAATTCCTACTTGTCACCAGCAGCAAAGCAGGGACTGTCAAGGAGACCCAGAGTTTTGGCTGTCAGCCTTTGGGCTGTGCACCAGCAAAAACTGGCATCATGGCACAGAGCCCTTCCTTCCTAGTGTGGACCCAAATAATTGATATGTGCTGTTGGAAAAGGTTTGACTGAAGGCGAGTGTACCAATGAGCCACAAGTAGAGTCTTCTATTTATTCCAGCAAAGCCCCTGGTGTACAACCCTACAAATCAGAAGGATGGTCACATATGCACTTCAGATTTAATTTTCTTAAATAATGTATTGTTAGAAGAGATGAGAGCTGGGGAAGTGCTCTGGCATGTCTGTTCATGGTGATGTACTGAAGGCAGCTCCAAAATGTCCTCGCTGCGATACAGCTCTTCAGAGGACAGGGCAGATCATCGATCCAGATTTAAGCCTATGTAAAAAACTGGATCATGTGCAAGAACACATGTAGAGCGTTGTTATGAAAAGCCCTCCGCCTCCCTGCTGACAGTGATAAATAACCCTGAATTTCCCCCAGCGAGTGACAGGAGTGCCAGCCTTCGCTCCGGGGAAGGCAGAGCCAGAGAGACAAGCGGGATAGCAGATCAGGAGCGAAGGGGATGGGGTTTTTATAAAGAAAAAGGGGGATCTAGCCAAGCGGGGATGAAGTGTTTTGACAAATCTGAATACCCACGGAGGGCTGGAGCGATGCGACCCCCCCGCACTGCAATATCGCGGTGCATCAAGACGGGAGCCAGTTCGCTCTTCACACCTTGGGAAGACCGAAGCATCTCCCCCGCACTTTCACAGCCAGCAAATGCGTTCGCGTTTTCTTAAAGGAAGACACTAAGCAAACAAATGGGAGTATAAGCTATTCAGCGCTGTCTGAAAATGGTTCTTTTCAACTCCTATGAAGTTCAAAGGGTAAAAACCAGAACTGGGTGTGCTTGGCTGCACTGGGGCTGCTTTCAGAATAGCTCTGCTCTTGAGATGTGTGCGCATCTTTAATTATCTGTGTTGAGAGAGTGTGTTTGGGTAACTAGAATAAAGACAGGAGGATAAATATAAGTCCCCTTTCAGAATGAACTTCTACAGAAACCAAGCCAAGGTTTGTGCACACCATCACTTTTATATCCAGACCTGAAAGACTCCAGACATCACACGGGAACGTTTGCTGAGGGGAGATGGGAGCTCCTGACTCAGAGCAGTCGCTAGTAAGAGGCAGTAGACAGACTCCACAATTGTCTGTTTTTTCAGTTTTGTCCAAGAAAGTAACACGACCCAGTTCTCTATCCTCCAAAGCACTGGGCACCAATGTCAGGAGCAGCAGGGTGACTCCAGCATGTAACTAGTATTGCATGGGAAAGGAATCATCCTCTTTTTCTTGTAAATTTGGCAGGGCTCCCTTCGTTTGTGTGGGGGTTTTTTTTCTTTTTTTTTTTAAAAAAAAAACACCCGTGTCATTTTAAAAAAGTACAGGTTAAAGAAATAATCAACAGAGATATAGATGCCAGAGGGGCCTGTTGCCTTCAGAAAACACTTATCAGCATCTTTGTCAGAAGGAAGACTTGTTTTCCTCTTTCTTCATAAACTACCAAAGATGATGGGATGCAGAAATAAATGATGAATGAAAGGCCTTAATTAAATACAAACCAAGAGGGACTCAGGGCATTGTATTTTAATTCTGTCTTCTGACAGCACTTCATAAGCCTGAGGACAACACCTTACTTGCATTTTATAATGCAAATGAACTGCTGCACGAGCAACCTTCACCTCCCCAACAGAAACGATGGGAGAGTGGAAAGCTTTGGAAAAAACATCTGAGAGGCCAAGGGAAATTAGTGTCACCACCATTAAAGTGGTAAACAATGTCTTCCCAAATACTTTTGGAGCCTTCATATATTCTACCCAAAACACCAAGCCTTTACAGCCATGTGGGGTTGACTGAGCTGCTCTGTGCACCTGAGATGGTAAAGGCAAAAAAATAAAAGAATCAGCCACTGGCGTCGGACTCTCCCACTACAAATGCACAGTGGCCAATTAAAACATTAGCACAGTCAAACTGCAAAGGTGTCTCCCAAAGCAGCGTTTCATCTTCAGTCCACGTTGCCCTACAGCTGAAAGAGCCGTCCCTCTGTGGGCTTTTTCTTCTTTTCTTTCTCCCCTAGCCCTTCCAGATCTAATAAACAGGGCTAATAGACAGCTACATCCAGAGATTTACTGCATTTAAGCCTGATGTGAGGATCTAGAGATGGAGCCCTTAAGCGCCGATTTGTATTCAGCGCAAGCCGCTAGCTCAGGGACCGGTGCCAACCGCAACGCTGAAATTCCTGATTTCACAGTGGAGGACTTAAAAGGCTACAGGCACAATGTCATCAGAGATGGTTTGAACTCGTTCATGAGTTTTTTTAATAAGACTCCCAAGATCTCCGTTTGGGTTATGAGAGGATTTATGGGTTACAGAAGAGCGGTTCTCGATACATCTTATCAGAAGTTCCAACAGGAGGAGAATAACTCCTTGGGAGACAAATGACATTGGCCAGGGCTGGTGACCAGGATCCAACTCCTGCAGCTGGCTGTGCTACACTTTTCGAGTCCCCATCGGGGCTCAAACGAGTCTCTTTTTTTTCCCAGACCAGCCTGGAGAAAGGGCAAAGAGGCAGGATGCTCACTTACAGCCCGTTTTTGCATTCCCATTTGCCTCCGGTATCTTGAACCTTTAGACATTTCTAGAAGCCCAGAAGCATTTTCAAGCCTTTTTCTTCATCTGTAAAATTCTGAAGCAGAACCTCTCCCTTGCAATCCCAGGAGCTCACTGATTTTGGGGGGGCTCTCACAGAGCAGTCAACACCAGAAAGCCTTTGCAGGGTCAGGGATAATTCAGGTTCACGGGACACAGAACATCCAAGGCTGAGGGAAGGGCGGGTACCATTTGCATCCCAGCATGATCCCATCTCACGTGTCCTCCTTGGAGGCTGGGCAACCAGTGTCCCTGTCACAGCTCATCGAACGCTCGAGGCAGACTCGCTCCGCATCTCTGGCAGACAAACCGACAGCTCAGTGCTCTGTCATCAATATTAATCGGCTCATTAATAAAGGCTTGTAAAAACCAGTCCCAGGGACAGGGGGAGGGAAAGGAAAAAAAGGGATGAAATCAGCAAACCAATCTATCTTTGAGATTTTTAAGGTTCTGACTATAGATTTCTTTCTTTCGTCCAGAGTAGGGAGGGGGTGAGACCTGTGCAGCTTTACAAATCAATTGATGAATTTTCTCCCTGACATTCTGGGGTTGAGTCCTGGGCTAATCGTAAAAAGGCACTGCCAGAGGATTTTAATAAATCCCTTTAATTAAGTGATATGTTTTAGAATTAAATTATGATGAAAACTATAAATCCTTTCCCAATGAATGGAGCTCAGCGTGTGCAGAAGGGAAAGGGCATTCCTCTTCTTTTATCTTTCCATTTTTTCCACCCCTTAATACAAAAGGATTCAAACAATTAATTATCAAACAATACAGGAAGCCATGTCACTTATCACCCTGCAATCCAGCCTTTTAAGTTAGCTACATTTCACCTTGCACTAACTAATCCTATGCTGGCAGAATGGTTTATTTTATTTTTTCTTGCCTCTGCAAGACTCTGGGGCTTTGCTCACAGACAGTTCCCCATAGCACTGAATGCAGGTGGCCCAGCCTGGGTCCTCTCCTTGGGACGCCTGAACAGTGTCCCTGCTTTAGCACAAGCAAGGTCCATGTCCTCAGTTTGCCAATGTCCCTTTAGGAGCCCCAGCCCTGTGCATCACCCCCAATGAGGTATTCGACCAGCCACCCCTGGATATACAAGAAAAAGCGTTATTCATGCCACTAAGCACAGTAAAATACCCTTATACACAAGGGGTTTGCAGTGGGAGACTGTAATAAGCTGGCACAAGGTAGAAGGGTCACTTGTCCCTGACTTCAAGGGACTTTCCCAACGTGCTTTATCAATAATCACGGCTCACAGCAGCACTGCGACCTGCTCAGCCCCAGCCCCGGCAGAACAGATCGGTGTCCTGCTCCTGCCCTCACATCCATCCCTGGGCACGCAGCTGGCGCTCGCCTGTTTGACAGTACACGGGTTCTTGAAACAAGACAGACCTGTGAGACCAAGCTCAGCACCCTGCAAAGTCCCACGGGAGATGTGAACTGCTATTGAGCAAGAAAATGCAGGTAGAGCAAGAAAAATCCCAATTTCGTTCACCCCTGACCAGACCCAGAGTAGACATGAGCTCCTTGCTGGATTTGTGGTTTATTAAGAAGGGAGATGAGGCTTCCAGGGAAGGCAGAGGAGGGAAAATGTGTCTTGCTGGGATGCTCACACCACCCTCCCCTTGCCTCTGTGCCAGGGTGGCTCTGCTGAAGTTGTTTCTCAATTGCTGGTTTATCTTGGACATTAAGCACCGAGCACATACAGTTCAGTACAAGGAAACCTTGAACCAGGGCAGCTGAGAGCAGGAAAGAATGGAGTGACACAAAAACAGCGTAGGGAAAGAAAAAAATATAAGAAAGAAGGTATACAGCTCTGTGCACAAAGCTTCACCTGCTCAATGGATTGTTTTATCCATCACCGTTTTGTTGTGTAATGCAAGAGCTGCCTTAATGCAGCACAGAGAGAGTCGGCAAGGATGGGAGAGAAACTTAACGAGAGTGTTCCCCAAGATATAGCCTGTCACAGCCGAGGCAAACAGAGGCTCTTTGTTAACATATTTACCGTGCTCCACCATCATTACACTTGCTGCGCAAATACAACTGTTCATTTTCTCCTCCCAGCCAGCTCACCTCCTCCATTGGGACATCAGTGCAAACAGCTCAGGGTACCGAGGCTGTTGTATTATAATACCCTTTTCCAACAAGGCTGATGGTAATTTCAGGAGTAAAGAAAAACAAAAAATTCAATTGGAGTAACTGCTGAAAGGTTGCAAAGAAGGTGATGGAAATACACAAGTAAAATAATACCATATCGAGAAAATAAAGAGACTAATAACGGGAACTTTCTTAACGTTGACTCCTCTGTTGCTAGAGAAGGACCACAGCCCTGGTGCTACTTCTGAAACCCACAGAGGCCACAGCAGGGCCAACAACAGCACTTATCACACATTCACCACTTTCACTCTTGAAAGTGTTGATTCATCTTTAAGCAGTTTGCTCCCAAACCAAACAGCATTACAGCCAGTTGAATTTTTCTCATCAATCTCCTTCAAACAGAAAGTGTTCTGGGATCTATAAAGTCAGAGAAACTTTTCACGTTCACCAAAAAAAACCCCCACCACTATTGTTCTAATTAAAACCCCTAAATCTTGATAAGGTTTTTCAGTTTTCAAATACCACCAGCAATAAACCTCCCGGGTTACCTCCACTTGATTTCAAAGGAGAAGAACACACGAGGTGAGCAGCTTCAGAGCCCTTCTCAGTTTGCAAGGAAGGAAAACCCTGCAGCTGTTGGCTTTTTGTGGAGCAAAAGCAATCAGGAGCCTCACCTGGTGAACACCTGGTTTACTACCATGTGCCTCAGAATTAACCCTCTCAAATATTGGTAAATAATGCAAGTCTGAATATTTTTCAAAAGGAAACAGGACTCAAGTAGCCCTGAGGTCTCCTGCCCAGGAAACATTTCCTGGGGCTTTTCCCTTGCTTTGCCACCAGCACGTACAGAACAGGGACGCTTCACACAGGGGTTCACCAACATCACCTTGGCGTGGCAGGTACATCTCTCACCTCTTTATTGCCCAGCAGCCCAAATTCCCATGCTTCTCTGCTTCTGGCAAGATGCAAAAACCTACAGGAATCACAAGAAATGCGAAGGTGAGAGACAGAGGAACAGGAACTGCTGTCTCCCCATCCCTTAGTGAAACAGAAACTCATACATTTCACAATTAAAATTCTCTTGAAAGATGGTAATTGATGAAACACAACTTATCACCGGTAAAACACAATTATTTTCAATAATTAATATACAAGATACCTTTAAGAAAGGCAGAGGCCTTGCGGAGTGGAGGGTGCAATTACTGTTTCATTAAAGATTGATTACATGTGTGGCCAGTCATTTGAATAATGGCTCTGCTGACACCTTGAATGGAATGATAAATGAGGTTGGGTCCACTGCTGTGACATGATGCACAAGTTGGCTCATGAATACTTGTGAGAAACAGCAGCATCTTTCCAGCCCAAAAGGTCATCTGAAATATTAAAGAGCTGAAGATCAAGTAACTATGAATAAGGTCAAACAGAGTGTTATGGTGACAGGACCGGAATTAATTGAGTGATAATTGTCCTACATTTATGCATTCATTTTAATTTTATTTTTGTTATGAAAGGAATCCAAAGGGATGGCCTCAGAAGTGAAAGGCAGAGTGTTTGCAACCAGCCGCAGCAGAGCAGCTCCTCTGCTCAGAGGGAACAGGAAGGTGCCCGTTTCAAATGACAAGCCCTTGCGCTCTCGTTGGTGCTGACTGTGCTCAAGACAAAAGCGCGGTCCCCTCTTCTCAATGGCAAAGCGGGGACCAGGCCAACACCAACGTCCTTCTGCAGCCAGCAAAGTTTGCAGGGCAGGAGTTACAGTAAGAAAGAACAAATATGTGTTGGAAGTAAATAATTATATCCATGATTGGTTTTGCCCTAGACTACAGTGCAAAGGAGACCCTCTTCTATCACAGTCAATTAAATAGTTGCTATTCTCCTAAAACCCAGCAATAAAACAAGAGCTGTAGATATCCATTAAACTGCAGTACACATCCATTAAACTTGCTTTTGCCTCTGCAGTTCATTTACTGCCAGGTTTGGACCTGATTCTGATCTCGTTTATGTGAGTTTTACCCTGGTATAATACCAGAGACTTTGCAAAGTCAGTCTGGATGATTTACTCCAGCCTGGTGAGGATACCGACCCAGTCACAAAGGGGATGAGACAGATACTTTCTTTTTAAAGACCCACAAATAATCTTTGTGCATCGATAAACCCAAGAGATTAATGGTTTGCTAAACGGCCAGGTTATTCTACACATACACACATCTATATGCAACTCTTGAAAGAAATTTCTCCTGGAGATAGGAAAGCTTTCTCCTTGCAAACACCTTCAGAAAGCGTGTGCAGAAGAGAAGCCCCGTCTGCACTTCCCTCCTGTCCCCTCGGATCCTGGGAAATAGAGGTGGAGGTGACAACAGGGGGTGCCACCCTCCAGACCTCTCGTAATGCCCTGGGCACAGTAAATGTATGCTCCCTCCTGAGCATTCGGATTTTATCATACAGTTGGTGTTGGGGATGAAGGCTGTGATGGCAGGTCCAGCTCAGCCACCAGGCATGGACCGTGCTGCACCCGGGAAGTTTAACTTTTTATTACTATCTCGGTATTTCGAAGCGGGGGATCTGCTCATGCAGTGCAAGACAAGGTGCTGAAACTATCAGCACCTGAAAGATGCCTTTGCTTTCTTAAGATTTCCTTAAGGAGCCTCACGGTAGTTTTCTCAAAAGGAGCTGAAGATAACAGGGAAATGGCAGAAAGGTAGGGAAGGGAAAGAGAAATCTGTGTTCGCCCGTACGCAGAGCACGAGGGAAGTCAGGCAGGGCGACACTTTCACAAGCACCTGCACGTACTGAGGCTCGTGTCCCGGTGGCTTTTGTACAATGCTGAGCAGATCCCAGGACCTCCGTCCCTTCGCCTCTACGGAGACTCTGCCCTTTCTCGCTCCGCAAGGAGCTGTAAATGCACGGAAAGAAATGCAGATGCGAAGGTAGAAACCATGAACTCCTTCGTTCTGGAAGATGTCCTTGATGTGCCTTTGGGGTCACCCGCGGTCGTGGTTTTCATTTTGCCTTCAGAGCAGCTGCGAGCACAAAGCCATAGCGCTTAGTGGCAGTAAGCAGGGCGGTAATGAACCTGATGGAAAAGGATAAGAAAAGGTCACCACGCCCTTGCCTATTAACGTGGCCCTGCAGAAAGACCCAGTGACTAATTAAAACTGTGGGCTTCGCAGCCAGGAATACTAATCCTTACATCTGTACTGGCCTTAATTATCTACCTCTGTGTGCTTCTTCATGAAGGGGAAAAACATCCCATATTCAAACTAATTGGCTTAATTTTTATAACTATGTTCCCCCCCGAGATCCATTTCTAAAACAATTTGGGCTGTTTTTTCAATATCCTTTTCTTACATCCTTATGATCATCTCATTCATTCTAATTTGGAAGGAGGGCCCATGAAAAAAAGAAAAAAACCTCAAGTTTCTTTTGGTTTGTGTAGTGCACGATGTGAATCTTCTGACAGCAAGATTTCTGGGTCTCCTCCTGAGCAATCCTTTTTTTTTTTTTTATTCCCAACTAGGAATAAAAACTACATTTTTAAGAGAGAAAATTAATAACAACAGCAGCAATGCTCCTGTGTTTGTGGTGGAGTTGTCTTGATTTTAAAATCAAGGTAGGCTGTTTCTGCAAATGAAAAGTTCAGCTTCAAAGAGAAGTATTAATAAATTCATTCACAACTGGGAGATCTGCCTGGTCTCTCCCTGCCCTCCAGTCTGTTCATCTTGGGCTCCCACCCTCTGAGCGCTCCAAACCCTCCCGAAATACCCCCAAAACCAGGGAGTTTGCAAAGGATTTTAGTATTTCTCTTTCTCAGTTTGGACTTTAATTATTAAAGATAAAGAAAAAAAAGGCGAGAGCTTTGAGATTTATGGCATCCAATAAAAGCTCCATACACTGTGATTTACACAGCCACAGCAGAGCTCTGACTCCAGCAAGAAAAATGTGTGGGACCGTGTGATTTATGAACACCCACCTGGCATTTTCAAAATTCTTCTAGCAGCAAACTATCACGTCGATAACTCTGTTAGTGATCACCGCTGGGCGTTAGGTCAGGAAACAGACCCACAACATATGCTTTTGTGCATGGTTATTTACTTTTTTAGCTCATCATTGATACTCAGCAAGGACTCGCTATGGGCCACAGACAATGGGGGATGCACCTGCAGATTCCTGGTCAGGGCTTCAGGCTTGTTTTCCCAGCCAGCTGCACTAAAACCATCAAAACCAAACCTTTATTTTGGCAATTTTGCCTTCCCAGGGTGACATCTCCGCGGCTGCAGATGCTGCCCCCAGCCCCGAGACTCCCCAGCAGCCAAAGGGCCAGATTTTACAGGTGCCTAAATCCCTTCTAAATTTCCAGTCTAAAATTGTGATTTTGTTCTTCTCTCTTCAGCTCTCTGAAGGCAAAGTGACCAGTTTCGGGTGTGCTGGAGTCCCTCCGTTCTGCAAGGAGAAGCAGCAGCTTCTGAAAGCGTTTGGTCCCACCTGCCCGAGGAGGCAGCAAACAAACTCCTGTGCCTGATGCCAACCCCAAAAAGTATATATTCCCCTTTTTAATCAATTATACAATGTTTTCATACACCCGCTGTATAGGAGATGGCTTTTGGAAGTGTCACACTTTTAAATAATAGCAGAGGGAAAGAATAATTAAGTGCTCAAGGCATGGGAGGTTAAGGAATGTTTCCAGTGAAGAACTGAAAAGCGATGGGGAGTTGATGAAGATGAGCAGGGAGGAAGGCTGACTCAGACAGAGGCGTGATGGTGTGGAGGAGATATGGGGGATACTGGAGGAAGAGGAGGGCCCCCTGATTTCTGTTGCCCTCTGCTGTGATGGGCAGGAGACCCATTCCCTGGAAATACACACTTCTGCCAGTGCCCCGGTTCCCTGGAGCGATGACAAGTTACGGTGTGTGAGAAGCCTTCAAAGCATATTGATATTTATGGGACATCAGTTCATTTGCAAACCATGACAGCAAACCTCAGGCTGGGCACGGAACCGAGCACTGTAATGCTCTCTCCTCCTCTGTCTTTCCCCCACCTCTCCTGAAATACAAAACATGCCTTAGTGCTGAAACATATATATATAGCCAGCCGAAAAGCGATGGAATAAATGAGTCAGCAGCATCCAAGTTCAGAGATAACTCCTTCGAGCAAAAGAGGGTGAGAACTACACGCTGTAGCCAAGCTCTGTAATACCAGCCCCGTGCTGACGGTCCCTCTCCAAAGGAACATTTCATTTTGTTTTCCCGGAGGGAAGCGAGCGCTGCTGGTCCTGCCGGCATCGCCGCGGGGCGGAAGCCCATCGGCGGGGACAGATGGACCCGGCCGTGAGTCACAACGGGACGGCTCCTCGCGACAGACGGCGAGAGAGGGAAAAACAACTCCACGGCGTGACAATCTGCCCGTCTCCCCATCAGTGCCAGCACAGCGCCGAGCAGGATCAGCCCTTGAGCCGCCCATCGCCTGGCTGCCCCCCAGGTGGGATGCTCAGGAGAGGAACCAGGTCGGGTCCTCGCATGGTCCTTGGATGGAGACTCCTCCGGGTGACGGGAGATGCTGCTCCCAGCCCTCATCTGCAGTGCTGGGTCCAGCCCAGGAGCTTCGACCAGAGGAAATTGCCCCAGAAAGCGTGGGGAGATGTTCAAAAAGTCATTTAGCGCCGTGCCGGGGTACACGCACACAGCGGGGCAAGGTGCTGGGGAAAAGGTAATCGCCTAGAAATGACTTTTAGTAGAAGTCTTTCGATCGTTAGCATATTAATGAAGTTTTTAATAATACCTTAACCTTTCCTCATTCCTCCACCCTGGAAAATCACACCACTGCTTTGGCACAGTGAAAAGGGCTGCCCTGGGGGGATGTGGCTCTTCCAGCCAATATAGTCATTAGATTTAACATAAGAAATAGGTTCCTTTGAAAAACTCAAATCACTGGCGCCCTGTCTGTGGGGCAATCCAGCCCTCTGCAGCTCAAGGCCCAGCTCCCTTCTCAGAAGAATCTGCTTTTTTTTAAAATTACTTATTTTGTTGCTGGCATTTATTTATTATTTGGTGGGTCATATCTTTCCATAAGCAAACGTGACTGGGTAAAAACTCAGTAGGGGTAATAGATGCTTTATAGGCGCCAAGAATAAAATATCAGCAGATGCTACACAGGAACTAGAGGTGTTGAAGAGCTTTCACTGCTCTCGTGCCTTCCCTCTCTCTGAAACCCTATTTAGTAAATGAAACTGGTTTTCTCATACAATATTTCAAACAGAAGACTCCAGTTGCTAACCAAGGGTGTGCACCAAGGCAGAGGAGAGCTCTTCCTCAGTCCTGGAGAAAAATAGCGTTGGATAAAATCGATTCCTTCACTCCTTAAAGCCTTTTATTTCACACAGGTGGCCCCTCCAGCTTTTCCTGAAACACAGTCAGTCCAGGCAGACAGTACAGATGATTAGTTATTATTTCTCCTCATTACTATCATTGCCACAGGCTCAGAAATATCTCCTGCATCCAACACCAGTTGTAAAGGGCTAAGTCGAAACCTAAGCTTGGACATGCCACAGGAATGATTAATTCAGCATCAGCCCTAGCCTGGTGAGCCTTGTAAGCTCCTATAATTTCATTTTTCTTGCTGTGATTTATGACACAAGGTGGAAAGCCCTGCTTGTGTTATTTTTGAGGAAGGCGCTGGGGGTCTGCTAACAGCTTTGCACTTTAGGACAGAGCTGACAGGGAAAAAAGAAAACTGCACTAACACCAGCAGCAGCAAATTGCGAGATGCTGTGCAGTTTTGCATAAAGAAGGAACTTCTCACCAAGTATCTGAGACTTGTTGATGGCAGCAAAAATCCCAATCTTTTCTTGATTGCCTGTCAACCAAAATTATTCATCCTGGGCGAACAGATATTTGCAAGGCTGCATTTCTTTGGTATCTAAACGTATGGGCAGAGGAACCATAACGGTGACAAATGATCCTTGAATAGATTCAGAAAATCAACTAAACCCCAAATCTAGGCAGAGACTGGGAACTTTTACCCATCTTTGGGGGAGCCGGAGCATCCTCAGCTCTGTGCACCTGCCCTGCAGCAGGTACACGTGAAGCAGAGCCTGTCACAGCTGGGAGATGCAGGGGGTCGGGGACCACTGGGACCTGGTGTTCTGGGCAGCAGTAAATAAACTAACAGGTAAAACCAATATAAATGGACCGGGAAGTTTATCTCTTGTGGCATCCCACACAACCTCTGTCGCAGCTGGACATCCCGAACATCCTCCTGCCTGGTTAACACAGACCTGGGAGGTGATTCACCTCCACACGCTCTCACTCTGGAACCCTGGCTCCTGGAGAACAGGGGACCAGCGACAGTTGTGCCAGGATGCGGAACCGTTGGGCTGGGGACAGCCGGGTGCCTCCCCCTGCATCCTCGTCATCCCCAAACGAGCCTGATAAAAATACGATTTTTCATCCTGGGGACGGGAACGGAGCCCACGGATCTGATCGTCACCCGGTGCAACGGGACACGGTGCCGCTGGCATCACCAGAGCATCAGCGCTTCGCACCAGCTGGGGAGGAGGCTGAGCCTCTGGCTCGCTTGAGTGCAGACGAGAAGGCATCTTAATGCAATCCTCTCTATAAATCATCTATACAGCGCCTGTAAATCTCATCAGTCGAAGGAAGCAATACTCAATGATTTATTTTTACAGCTGGCTGAAAAATTTTCCTCAAAGCATCTCTTCTAGGAGAAAATGGCTCTTTAACAATATGGACATCTGGCAAAGTTTCTCATTTTGAAAAGTTTCTCATCCAGAAAAGAGCCATTTCTGAAGATTTCGGTGATGAAGGAAAACTGACTATTTTGTTTTAGGTCTTCTCCCTCTTCTCCACAAGAAAATGGATAAATATATTCCAAACCCACTTCATTTTACATTTTTAGTTATGTTTAGGCTTCTACCATGTCAGGGACACATTACAGGGCATCCACAGCATTACATGACACAGAAAAATCTCTGACTCAAGAAGCGTAGAGTCAGGCTTGAAATGAAACGGATGAATTGTGAGAAAAGAAAATAGGTGGAAAAAGCTGCGGACTTGGAGAGGGAGACAGGTGCGCACCTGACTGTGCATTTAGCCCCTTTATCCACCTCGAACTCCTTGTGCCACCTAAACCCTCCTCTCCAAGGCTGAGGTTGTTACTCACATCTGCTCAGACTCGTTCTTGCTCCCGCAGCTTCTGTCTCTGTTCCCTCATCCCCGCGCTGGCCCCTCTTTTCAGCCAAAGTCTTTCAGGGCTGCTGCGATAAATGATAATAGTAACTATATGATGAGATTCCCACCTCTCCTCACCTTAATGTTATTTTCAGACTCGATTACTGAACTCGTATTTCCTCTGGATAATTTACACTGCCTTGGCTGCAAACAAACGGGCAGTTTATTACCTGCAATTGGCCTCTGCGAGAGGACTGTGCTGTTCTTGTACCAGTGGGCTTGAGCTCTTTTTTTTTAATCTCTGAATGATATTTCTAAGCCCCTTCCCAGGCGAGGAAAGATAGTGCATTTGTTATTGATAGAATTTCCATTTAAATTGAGGATGTTGCTCAGTGCAACACGTGTACCAGTTAAACGAAACTCTTTCCTCCAGCAAAAGGCAGCAAATTATATGAAGAAAAAAAAATGCTGGGGAGGGAGGGAGGGAGGGAAAGGGAGAAATCACAAAACTTAATATGAAATCCAGCCAGAGATATGCCTGCAATAAAACAGCTAGATCTTAATAAGGCTGTTGGTAAAGCTTGGATTACACACCCGGCTTTACACGCTATCTGCTCTTCAGCAGCTGCTTCTCTTGAAAGCTCCTTTCTCTGCTTGCCAATCCGATTAGCTCTCTAGAAAATGAGAAATAAAACAACATGAAATCTTTTAAAAAATAAATAGAAATGCAGCCACGAGAAGGGGGCTGGATCAGCCCCAGAAAAACCTTTTCAAGCGGATAACGACTCCGTGGGACAGACATTTCAGGTGGATTTCCTTTTAGTCACAAATTGTTATTTGTATTGGAAATTAAATGATTTGTACTGGAATTTCAAAGGAGGGGTCCACCGAACAATAGGAAAATGCATCCTGCTGGGCGAGTCCTTCCCAGCCCTTCCCGGGGGCAGCGCAAAGAAGGTTCCAGAGCAGCAAGAGGAGGACGAGTCTCATCTCCTGCACGGCCACACACCAGCTCTGGAGCGATGCCTGGGCTGGGCAACCACCTCAGGGGGTCCCCAACCCCCCTGGCTCAGCTAGAGCCATCCAGGTTCTTCTCCCCAGTTAAAAAGCACAAACCCGACCTGTCAGCTCTGCCCTTGCAACCCGCAGCATCCCAGCAGGTGACATCCTGCTGTTCCCAGAATGGGTTTGGTCTAAGCCAGGATTTGGGTAGAGGACACTGAGCCCACTTAACTTCAGCCAAGCAAAGTCGGGCAGGTGTAACCGGTGACCTGCAGGTGTAACCGGTGACCCGCAGGTGTAACCGGTGACCTGAAGATGCTCCAGCTCCCCCTGACTGGCAGCCCTGGGTACCAGGCAGTGGTTACCCAGAGCACAGAGGGTGCAAGAGGCAGCTCAGTCTGCCGGGGTGGTTTCTAGCCAGGATGACCTGATGCTACTGGGTGGGATGGCTCATCTTCATCTGCCCTTGGCTGCTTTCTACTTCTAATCAGGAAAAAAAAAAAAAATAAGCCTTTCAGTGAACCAGTTCTGCAATCGCATCTCATCAGCTCTGGGCAGCTGGGGCAGGATCTGGGGGACAACGTGCATGCCAGCCCAAGTCCTGTCATCCTGCCAAGTAGAAAACATGCCTGCAAACCACCTTAATCCCTGCAAGAAGCAGAAATCAGCCTGTATCTGCTCCGGGAAACGCGCTCAGGTGTGGAGTCAGCTGGCCGGGGTGTCCCTGCTCTGGGGGACGAGGGAGGGACCGCAGGACCCTGAGCTGCTTTCTAGGACTGACGTGCGGAGCTGTGGTTCTGTGCCAGGCTGGTTTGTTCCTCTCAGGATCCACATGATAGGCTTTTTTTTTTTTTTTTTTTCCCCCATTTGCGGGGTCACCTCCAAGTCTAAATCACAGGTGTGAAGTAATCCGCTCCATATTGTGCGTTGGCGGATGCTATGGGGGAAGAAATGATTAATTTATCACCCATTCCAAGATCTGAAGAAAGAAAGATAGGGAAAGGGAGAAGGAAAAGAAAGAAGGAAAAAAAACCCCTCAGAATAATTTTGCCTGAGCTGCACAGGAGCATTATTTACGGTCCAAAACTTCCACAACCTTCTGAATGTAAAGCAGAATCACAGCATCTATAACACCATGCTCTGATCAGAGTGAAAAGACATCTGAGAAGGAAGAGGAGGGAAATAATGGCATATTTTCAGCTAGCTGGGGAGATTGCAACGGGATTTTAATTCCAAAGATGCTGAACAAATTGCAGATGAGACTCTATGAGAATAAATAGCGTCTGGTCATAGATCAGCACAACTTGATTTTCTCCTCTTTAAGTGCAACAGTATCAATCTTTAGAGGGGAGGGAGTGAAAAAATCAAGGTGACAAATGAATTATTCCTCATACCTTGCTCCTCGGGCAGGAGAGAAAGAAAATCTTGTGCTTGGCAGCACGGGCCCAGGAGGGGAGCTGGGGGACGCCCCATGGCCGTGCAGACGGAACTGGCTGGAATGGGCAACAGTGCAGGAACTGGTGTGTGTGCACGTTCCATGTTATTTTCAGTATTTAACACAAATATTTTGGTCCTGGAGCATCGCTGAGCGTATTAACAATATTTAATACCAAATAGCTGGCTTTCAACCAAAGGTCTCAAAAACCTTTCGGAAACATGCATTTAATTAGATTATACAACACTCAGCGATAGAAACGTCTGCGTTTTGCCAGACATGAAAACGGGGAAATTGCAGGAAAAAGATACGGAGCAAAGTATGGAGAAGTGTTCTACATCCCCCTCAGACCTACTAAAAATAGATGCCTAGTGGTTTGTGTTTTCCAGGCTCTGGGAAAACACTAATTAATCCCTGGGGAGTTTGCATGTGGCGAGGGGAGAGAAACATTGAGGAGAATTCCTGGTCTCTTTTCTAACCTATTTCAGGATCTATATTCGAGTCCCACTTGTCTTCTCCAGGCAGACCCGTGTCCAGCGGCAGCGATTGCAGATGGAGGGGGCAGGATCGATGCTCCAGGGGCTGGAGCTGCGGAGGCTCGTGGGTGCCATGGGTGACACAATGGGGCTTCTGCCGGGCTCCCTTCCCAGGCAGGGGACAGGGAACATCAGCAGAGGCATTTCGGGGTGATGTATTTCAGCACCGATCCCTGAAGCTAAATTGTGCATTTTCTTTGCTCCTCGGACATTGCAAAGCTCCCTGAGCATCGCAGCACCGGAGCTGGGGATGCGGGAACCAGGGGCAGGTCCTGCTGCATCCGTCTGTGCTCAAAGCCAGTGGTTCCTACAAAACCCGTTTATATTCTTTAGCAATAATAGATGCATTAACAGCTGTGTTGTGCAGCAAAGGCACCCATAGTCCGGGCCGCAGCGGGTACCAGCCATGCTGCTATGCTGGGCAGACAGGCTCTGGAGAACAAGCAACTGAAAAGCAAAGCAGGAAAGAAAAGTGGGAGGAAAAAGAAGGTATTTATATACAATAAATATTTAATACTGCTTAGTGTCTCCTCCTGGAGAAACTTATAGGGATTAATTTTTACACATTCTGCCTGCTCCGCTAACGCCCTTCAGCAAGGTTAATCTTTGCCCGATGCAAGTTTGAAAATTAAATCCACGGTGGTGTACAAACTTCCTGGGTAGTCTGATTCAATTTCTTTCATTCGCCACCAAAATGATACATGCATTTTGAATACACAAACGCTTCCTCTTAGAGCAGATAATTCACGAATAGACGCTCCCCTCCTTCCCTCTCCCCCTTTCTCCTGTTGTGTATCTCAATTAATGTTTCAAGTCCGGCAGCTTTTTGATTACTGTTTCTACAGGGTCTCTGATCAGCCTGCTGGAAAGGAAAACCTTAAAGAGGGACAATTTTTTTTATGGTCTCCTGAAATTCAACACGGTGCCAGTAGCAGCAAGGAGCAGCTCCAGGCTGGGGTCTGACGTGCAGTGGAGATGCTTCAGTTATCGAGGAGATGGGGCTGAAGGGAGATGCTTTGCTGAGCCAGACTTAGTTCTGGGAGCCCCCAGCAGACGTTCGGATGCGAATTATCACTGCAGTCCCAAAGAGACCAAACTCTTCACCACACTTGTGTACGGGGACAAGAGACCACCCATGGCACAGGGACCCCACTAGCAGGTCATGGTCCCTGCTCATCCACCCAGGTGAGGTTTTTGCACTTAAAAAGGCACCGCCAGTGCATCTTTTCCCTCTGGGTCCCCAGGCAATGGCAATCTGCCTTTTGCAGGGCTGGGACCACGGCTCAGCTATCCTAAGGGATGTCCCCAAGGTCACGCTGGCAGTCCCCACCAGCACGATGCTCGCACAACCCAAGGGCTCTGTTGCCCACCCTGGGGTGCTCAGGGAAGGGTCCCCTGGGTGCAGCCCACAGTTCCACCCCACTTGAGCCGAGAAAACGGAGAAAAACAGAAAATTTGCCGAGCTAAGGAGCAGCTGACAAAAAACCAAGCAGGGTGCAGAAAATTTTCTGCAAAGAGGAACATCTCGTTGTCAAATTAACATATTAATAATTAGGCAGAATGAGAACACGAAGTCCCAACACAGGGCCCGACGATGGCACGTTTGCTCTCTGCGTTCAGCTGCGTCGAGCAGCGATTCCAGGGGTGCCACTGAGCGTGACAGCCTGAGCCTCACAAGATGTAATTTTAGTGCTTCAGAGCTCTCTTAGTTATGCATCTCTTAAAAATAAAAAACCAAACAAGCGTGTTGGCTTCTCTCTGAAGGAGAAAAACAGCTTTTTCTTTAGGGTTTTCACGTGTTTGATTTCTTTGGGGTGTTTATTTTTGCTCTGGGCTATTTGAGAAAACCCATTAAATACAGGCATAAATTGCTAAGTTTTGTTTGCTGTGAAGGTAGAAACACACAGGGCCTGTCTGAACTATTGAGTTTGTGCCTCTGGAGATAACCACTTTGCTGCCGTGATGCCCCAGGATGGAAAAAAATATCTACAACCAGAGAAGTTACAAGGAATAAATGAAATGGCAATAGGTGCCATAAATAAAACTACAGCACATTAAGACTCCCCCTGCTTTGGAGATCAAAAGCAAAACCAGCTTTCAGTGCTGTGACATGGGGAAAATCCTGTGAGAGCCCCAAATCCAGCAGGTTGATTATGTGCCCGGAGAAGATGCTGGGATTGAAGATCTCCTCCACGTGAGAGGGGACACCCCTTCCCCCAGCTGGAAGCACCAAGGGAGGGATGAGTTAAGAGTGAATTATTTCCAAGGCTGTAACGAACCAAAGGACAATTGCGGAACAATCCTGATGGATTGGAGCTTGGCAATGGTGATTTTGCAGTGACCATCCCCTTGCTAACCACGGCACAGCATCCTGATGTTCTGGAGAGAGATGGGAACACCACAGACTATTGAGCATCCCCGTACTCGGCTGTAAGCACCAAGTGCCAGGGCTGGTATTCAAACTTTGCATTTTCCTCTCATTGCTCGAGTCACAAGGCTGCACGTCTGTACTCTCGAATGTCAAGTAGTGCCTCCTGGTTGAAATCAGAGCTTGGATGAAGCCAGATGCTTTGAAAAGCATTAAAGCTCGGTGGTTTTGGGCCATTGTGTAACGGCAGGAGAGCAATGCTGGTTAAACAGCGACTGACAGATGTTGAGCATCAGCCCAGGTTGGATTCAAAGGTTGCTCTTGCCTGAAAGTAAGAAAAACACATGGGAAGAAAACAGAAAAGAACCAGCAGAGCCGACAGCCCTTGCATGGATAATTCTGTCATTGCTTCAAGCTGAGCCCTTGCTGAGAGTTTCCAGCCAGGCTGTGGGTGAAGGTCCCCGGTGTCGCCTTCACCCCAAGCCGGCGAGGGATGGGACACGATGCTCTTGGCAGAGGGACACGGGGATTGTGGTGCCAAGTGACACAAGAATCAGCCTGATGAGACTCACTGCTGCAGCAGCCGTCGGTCCTGCTCAGATCACTCATTTCAAAAAAATATTTTTAAAAAGTCCGGAAATTGTCTGTCTGGTGGAGTGCCCAGCTGGCAGGAAAGCCTGAGCAGTGAATTTGCAGTGGCACAGGTCCTGTGCGAGGTGCTGAGAGAGGGGATACATTTGATTTGCTCTGTATTAGCTTTTGCTGGAGACTCTGCAGCTTAATTTACAGGTAACGGTGAAGTGCCAAGAGGCATCTCCAGCTCACTTGCTCTTTCTCACAGAAAGTCATGGAAGGGTTTTTATTTCGTTTTCCCACCTGTGGGTCAGATCAGTTCTAGCCTTTTGATTGAGACATTAATAAAAAAAAGTCAAACCAGGCCAGGCTGGGAAGAAGATGCTGGACAAAAAGCAGCTGAACAAAGAAGACAGCTCTAGCTTGCCTCATATGCTGTGAAAGCCTCACGCTACCAGATGCTTTACATTTTCTCTTCGTGCTAAGGCACGTTCCTCTCCCCTTCTCCTTATAGCCTCCCACTTTGTCTTGCTGTTTCTCTCATTCCAGGAGAGCTTTAGTCACACTAAGGAAGCCCAATACTTTTAATAAAACACCCCTGCACAGCTTTTCTTCTAAGTTGTTTGCCCCAAATCACCCAGACCATAGGGAATAAGTGCCCGAGGATCTGGTCTCTAAATTTAACCATAGCCAACACTTCTTTTATAGCCATTTTTATTTTTACCAGCCTCGTGATAACAAGGTATTTAAGGAACCAGGAGGAGCATCGCTTTGAGAGATAAGAACAGAACAGGGTGCATCCCAAACGAAGCTGTTGTGTATTGCAGAGCACAAACGGGGTGTGCTCATGGTGTGGATGAGGCTGGAGTGGTACACGGCAGAGCTGAGACCCCCAGCGTGCTGCTCCCCCTGCTCTGGGGACCCCAGACCCCTCTGTCCCCTTCCCCACCAGCCCCGAGGAGGAGCAGGAATGTGTCCATCACCATCAGCTGCCTTCTCTTCCAAACCACAGGCTGTTTTAAGGACAGACACAAACCAAGGGGCTCTGAGAAACAAGCCAACAGACATACAGCTGGCATGGGGACCTGGGCCCCTTCATCCAGAACGCGGCTAAAAAATAAACCCAGAAGGAATATTTCCCGTTTTGCCAGCAGAAACCAAGTCACACAGCAATTCAGGTTTTACCTTAGGAAGCAAACACACGGCTCCTCGTGCCGGGGTCAGCTCAGGTCACTGGATAGGAAAAACTCTTCCGGCTTCACCTTCTTTCTTAATACAGAGAAGTGCATAAATCCCAGCTTAGTTGAGCCTCTGCCTGTTAGGAAATAAAAAAGAATAATAAAAAAAAAGCAATCGCAGGCAGAACAAAGCAGACCCTGGTAACCTTGCAGCTGCCCCTTCCCCTGCCCAGGTGCTTTCAAAGGCTGTTGGAAACACGACTGGGCTCAGCTGCGCTCAGTTGACTCTTCCCCAACGAGGCTGGTGTCACCTTGGAGCATCATCAGGATCCAAGTTAAATCTTTCCAGCCAAGTCTAAGTAATTCAAGCTATTTTTCCAACCAGTTTCTTCCCCCAGCTGTGGTACCTCCGCATTTCGGGGAACCATTTGCATGAAGCCATTTCTTACAGGGGTTTCCAGAAGAGCCATCATCTTCTCGCAAGTCCCTGGAGTGAAACCTGTGGGAGACAAGGAGAGGATGAGCAAAGTGTCCCCCACGTCACCTCCTCCAGCGCATCCATGCAGCAGCGCCCTGGGGATGAGATGCGAGTTTGGGGTTGAGGAGCTCACCAAGAAGCTGGAGAAATGTTGTTTTTTCCTGAATTCATCTCAGGATGGGAAGACCAGTTGAAGCAAAGACTCCTGGGGTGCCGTTGCTGCCAGGGTGGAGAAGGTGGAGAGCTGGTGGGTGCCTGATCTTCTCATCCAAGTCCCAGCAACCACAATCCTTGGGTTGGGTTTTTGCACTGTTGGGTCGATCTGAGAGTCTCACTGAGGAAAAAAAAGATTCCAGGCCTGGAAGTTCTGTCTCTGATGGGTTTATTATTTTACAGTATGCATTTACCTTTAAGCGCTTTCACCGTTGTTCTGATGAACATTCTGGCTCCACGGAGCGGTCGTGGGGAAATCACGCTGCAATCAACTTCAAGAAGACATTCACATCATGTCGGTTTAGGTGGAAACAGTAAACTTGATTTATTGAAAAAAAATCTATTACATTTATTCCTTTATTACACAGGTTTAAAATATTTAAAAATAGCTCTTACGGGCATTACACTTAAATTTTATGACATGTTTATCGGACTTTGAAGAAATGTACAATATGTCTTTCGACACTATATTTTAAAAAGGGCCTTATGTACTAAATTTTTTTTTCCATAGGTTTTATTTTTCTTATCAACATTTGTTCAAGTCATATATATTAAGGGAGGAGGGAAATAAAATTACACAAAAAGAATGTCTGCAAATACAAGTAGTAATTTTATTGCAATATACCGTAGCTAAGTGGTCTGGGGAAATCGGAACAGTTTGGAGCTCAGTACAATTACAACACTGTGGAATTCAACAGAGGATTTTTTTTTTCTTAAAGCAAAGAAATAAAAGGAAAAATAAAAGAAAAAAGCTCCCTTGATGAAAATTTATAACAGAATCACATGACCTAGACAGACGCACACGTGTGTACATACATCAATATATGGCTTATCTGCTGCAGAGAGGAATGTGCAACGTTTTCTGACCTTCCCACTGTTCCTGGACAAGGCTCTTGCCAAGGTGACTGAGAAGCTGAGCTCTCCTATATATTATTAAATACTCCTTTTCACTGCTTTGCTGCCGGAGTCTGCAGTTTTTAGAGTAGCACCTTTTCTTTTTTTTTTTTCTTTTTCCCCCCCGCAAGTGAAGAGGAAATAAAAATACATGAGAGAACACAACAGAAGAAGGGAGATGGATGGATGGATGGATGTGGCTCTCCCAGACCAAAAGCACCACACGGCTTTGCCTCCCTTCCGCTTGGGCAGGAGGGGGGGAAAAGACATCATATATAGGCTTTTCTTCACAGTAAATGTGATGTCTTTTCCTTTCTGGTGAAAGACCCCCCTTGGCTCAAGCATTGCTGTAACGCTCCAGGCCAAATAATAATAAAAAGCGCATCCCGCAACATCTATTTTCCAGCCGAGAGATCGAAACGAGGAAAACGGCCAGGGAGAAAACAAACAAAACAAACGGAAAAAGAAGATGGTGTCAGCAGGTTGCGAGCTGAAAATGCTGCATTAAAATGAAAAAAAAAAAAAAACAACGACAAGCCGTCCTGGCAGAGCCAGCGTGGGAAGAGCAGGAAAATTGCAGATTCCCGGGAGCGCTCGGCAGGAACCCGCACGGCTTCAGCATCGCGTCAGGACATCCCACAAATACATAAATTAGCACCACAAACATTCAGCGACTGAGTACAATCTGGTATGGTTACCACCATATAAAATGCGTGAATATTTTTGGGAAAAAAAAAAAAAGAAAAAGAAAAAGAAAAAGAAAGATGTAAGCACATTAATACTTTTTCTACGTGGACCGTATTAAGCTACCCCAATACAATTAAGGAAAAGAGCGGGTCTTCTACATAACAAATTCTGAAGGTGGCATGCATTTATAATCAAAGACTGTAGCAAAAGCCATCAGTCTGTGTTGAAAGTGGCTAAAAAGCAAAGGCTGGCGGGAGACCGGGCAATGGCAGGGTATCACCAGTGTTGTATTAAAGTTATTCAAATAGATAGCACCACAGAGACAGGTAAAAATAAAAAGCACCTTTTTTTTTTTCTTCCTTTTTTTGTGTTTTTACACTTAGTATTCATAGAAGACAAAGGGATTTCCCCTGCCACTGCAATCTGCCGCTGGGAATGGATATTTTTTTTTAATTATTATTTTAAAAGAATGCCGAAGGAAAAAAAAAAAAGAAGAATTAATTTAAAACACGTACGTTAAGGTAAGCAAGTGCATAAAAAGGCAGAGAGTCAAAGCGGATCTTGCTTTTAGGTGAGGATTTTGTTGAAATCTCATTAAAAAGTGGCTTTAATTTCCTTATTTTGAAGCGAATCATTCCAAAAGGCAACTGTGGCTTGTGGGGGGTGGTTTGCCCCGGATCCAGGGTTGGGGACACGAGTCGCCGTCGTCGTTCCCAGGTGGACGCTGGGCTGGGATGGTGGTGGGAAGGGTGGTGGTTTTAATCCAGACAGGGTCACATGCATGTTTTGAAGCCAGAAACCATTTCAACATTTAAAATAATATACAATAGAAATATTTACTTACAAACGTATAAAAATATAAGCACCTTTAATACATGGGAAAGAGATGCCCAGGGTGACTTTTAGCTCTCAAATTCAGGGGGGTTGAATTTTCTAAAATGTAGAATTACATGATTCAATGGCTATATTAAAAATTCTGGAAGTGGCTGTGATGTCAACTTGCTGGAGCTGATCCGAATCTCATGGAAGTCAATGAAATTCCTCCGACGGGCTTCAGCGGGGTTCGGATTGGAGCCGGGACTTCAACGTCAAGCTGAACACAGGAGTTTCAAGTTTTTTCCATTTTTCCTTAGAAACAAACACACACACGCTAACGTAGAGCCAAGCACTCGGTATCGCTTCGTGGCAAGAAGAAGAAGAAGTTGTCTTTGATGGCGGTGGGGTCTGCTGGGCGGCCGTGGAGCAGCGCGGTGGCGGTGACACGGGGACAGGGCTGGGGGACAGGGCGCGGGGCCACGCGTGCGGCGGTCGGTCATGCGATTCTGCGTCTGTCGTGGGAACGGTCCCCTCGGTCGGCGGTTCGGTGGCACAGAGGAACTCGGGCAAAACGAGGAACGAAAGGAAACGGAAAAAAATAACCCATCGCTGTCCAGTTTCAGAACGTGCATGTGACAAGGAACTCCTCTTTTTTTTTTTTTTTTTTTGTTTTGTTTTAATTAATTAAATGGCGCAATGAGGTTACGAGGTTGCTCATTTGGAGACTAGTTTTCAGGTGGCTCTTAGCCCATGAAGCAAGCTGGTCCCACCTCGAATCCAAATTTCTGTGACGCTTCTCCGAAGTCATTGAACATGATGTCGACTATAGGTACTTGCTCTACCTTGGGCGTATTGATTTCCAGGATTGTCTTCTGGTAGCCCTTCTTCGCCTGACGGGGACAAGAGGGAGAAAGAGGAGCTCTGCTGATGCCTCCAAGCTAACAACAGCAAGTTATCACAAATAACGATTCACCGGTCAGCTGGGAATACGGTGACAATACTTCCCAGGTATCTTCTGAGCTAAATTAGAGGCACCCAGCACCCAAACACACATTTGCCCCACAGAGCCATCTCAAGGGGGATGGTGACCAGTGACCAAACCCCTGGGAGATGCCAGTTCTGAGCCCAGACTTTGGAGCAGAAGAAGCTGCTGCCACACGGATCAGAAGACATTAAACTGCTGCCAGCACATCTCAGAGCTGGCACAGGAGCCTGGTAAAATTGTTGTGGCTGTGGTGTAGTTGTTTTGCCTCCCCAAGGATATACATGGGTTGTTGAGCAAATATGAGCAATTTAATTTGAATATATTAGTTAGACTATTATCCAAACACTATCGAGAAAGATCACATTTAAAGTTTGATGGAATTCACAAGGTGATGTTGACTTTTTATTGTGCCTGGTAGCCATACAGTTATTTCCAAAATATAAATAATTATTAGAGGAGCAGAAGTGCACCCGAGGGCATACAAAGCTGCACAAACAAGTGAATTTATGGAGCAGCTTTTGGCTCTGCCTTACCCTCTGATTTGTGTCCCTCAGAAGAACAGGCTATATCACAGCTGCTGAGAAAGGGCTGTAAGATCAGGAAAACCACATTCAAATAACGGCCCAAACATCAGCCCTGGAGACCATCCAGTGCTGGCTGCAGCAGCATCACGGCCAGAGTGCAGGTCTGACCAGGACCTCTGCGGTCACCCCAAAAATCAGGTAGCCCAACCTCATTTTTCATGTGGCAGAGCTCAATCTTAAATGTCCTGCCTGTGGTTCATGAAGGATGATCTACCAGGGTGCCAGAGACGGTACAGGAGATGCAGAGCATCCTTCTGCAAGGCTGCAATAAACTCCCTTGGCGCATTTTAGCTCCTTTTTACAGCCTGCAGGAAAGTCTCCAGCAGAGAGGAAGGACTGGGGCACGCTGGTTTGGAAGCGATGCCCAAAGTTCTGAGCCAATACCAAACCCTTAATGCTTTGCCTCCAAGATTTCCTGAAAGCGCTTAAGAAAAATTACCAAAGCCTGCAAAATTCATATGCAACTGTGCGTCATCGCTTGCCTCGCCCCATGTGAGTAAACGGAGTAAGAGCAAAGGCAATGGGGGGCATTTAAAAGCAGCTGGTGGTTTTAGGTAGGTCCTTTCCTTTATGCAGAGCCAGCAACAAAGGAAATTAATCTGGTTTCTAGAGGTGCTGCTGCTTCCCCTGACCTTAAGTGGAATGATGTATTCCCAGCAAAGGGAAGAGCAGGCTGGATGCCTCCCACGCTGGGGACAATCCTCAAGGCAACTACGAGGCACAGGGAATTTGGAGGTGATTTGCTCTGAGACAGACAGTGCTGGACAACCAGGGGAGGGGACAGACACCTCCAGCACTGTCCCTTTCTGCAGGGACGGGCCAAGCCCAGCTCTGCCCACGTACCGCGCAGCCGTCGAGGGTGGCTCGGATGTAGGGGTTGTTGTCGTAGGACATCTCCTCGTCGTTGGAGCCCAGGAAGCGGATGGCCCTGTCGTAGCTGTTGGTGGTGGCGTCATGCCAGGCGACGGACTGGTAGCAGTTGTACGTGATGTTCTGGTGGGCTGAGGCGCTCAGGAGCCGGAGGAAAGTCATCTGCACCACTCCGATGGGGTTCCCGTCCGAATCCACGTAGGAGAGCTGTGAGAAGCAGAGAAGGGGAAACACTGGGCAGTGAGGGGTAATGCAACGTGTTTGGGGGGTTCTGAGGACCACCAGCCTCACCCGTCCTTGTCACCCGGCGCAGTCTCACCACCCCATGGGGACACAGATACTGCTCCTGCCACAGGGATGCTCTGGTCCCCCTGCAGCCAGGCCACAGCTACCGAGGGCACTTTAGTTTTCTTGCTGCTCATGAGCTAAAAAAAACTAAGGCTAACACAGGGTAGGAGGAGAAAAAACAGGGGGATTTCAAGCCCTGGTTGCAAAAATGTGCACTGCTAAGCAAACTTGGGGGTATATATCTCAAGTTTAAGGCAATAGAGAGCATATTACTCCAGCTTTTGAAAAGGAGAGAGCACAGATTTCTGTAAGGGTTTGGGGCTTCATTCTTCTACCATTTTGGACGTGGTTTTCTGATTGCTGTGGGTATTTTGTTCTGCATGCACTGGGGTATTTCCCATTCATTTTTCTTGGGCACCAACACACTGGGTTTTAAGCAATCTTTGCACTTAGTGCGAAGAGGGGGACAGCTAGTTTGCATGTATAAACTAATTTCAGGTGGCATTTCCAGCCACGGCCAAGCTACCAGAGCTGCTGTTTGTTACTGTCCTCTACAGACAGTGGGTTTCTTCAGAAATGACCAGGAGAAAAACAGAAGGTACACAGACAGCGCAGCGTTCTTCGAGGTACCACAAAACATCGGTGCAAGCTGCAAACAGTAGAAGAGATTCATAACCAGACAATAAGTTCATGAGTAAAACGACAATAAAAATGCATAAATATACCAACCGGTTGTCAGGATACCGTTGCACTGTCCTCCTGAGAGTTAAATATGACTGACCATGGGAGAGCCACGCATGCCAGCAGGAGAGCTGCCAGAAAACCACCAGGACGTGGAAGGAAAGGGACACAAAATGCCAACTACCCAATGACACATGGCACTACTGATCCGTAGGACCCACTTCTCTTATTTTATTTGTTCTTATTTCAAATCAGTGCTTGGTTTGGGAGCCTGTCTGCTGGTTACGGGGTCTCAGTTGCTTTTCTGCCCCTGCAGATTGCATGAAGACCTGTCCCAGTTTTTTGCGACTGGAGCCACTAGGAACTGCTTGTGTGCATAAGGCTCGCTCATGGGAAAACAGTTCTGCAAAAATCAATCCTTTCCGGTTTTCTCTGTGATAGTATTATATCACCGTGGCAGACGCCATACGGCTGTGAAGGATAACAGGATGGGATGGGTGGCAGGCCTTGTTAGAGCTGCTGGGAATTGTGTGTCACGCACACAGCAGGAAAGCAGAGTCCAGAGGAAAACATCTGCAACCCTTTTATCCCTTGAAATACAGTTTGACCGCATCGTGAGAAACGATAAGAAATCAGCTCCAAGTACTCTGTGTCATTGATTAATGGCAGTGCAGAAGCATCAAACAAGATTGTTTCCTTGTATTTTATGTTTACTATGTTCTCCCTGCTTTAAATATCCCCAGAAGAAAAAGCGAGCATCTTCAGGGCTGCACAACTCGTGCAGACGCTGAGATTCGTACAGAAATCCCCCGCCAGCAACCTGTGCTCTCGGCAGGGCTGAGCAGCTGGGTGGAAATGTTCCCCTCGGCTTTGGGGACCCCCGTGGGCTCAGTCCCCACAAGAGACCACACTGGGGCTGCGTGGGAAGACACCAGGGACCTTCTCCATGGGGTAACAGGAGCAACACTGCACCCAGAGGGGAAGCCAAACTCAGTCATCCCACCCATCTGCACACAGATTGCAACTATCTTGGATCCGGGAAAATGCCTCCCCAATTTAGCAATCTCATGGCTGGGGCAAAATGAGAGGTACTTTAAAAAAGAAAAATTAAAAAAAAAAAAAAAAAATAATCAAACTTTACTTTTACGGCTTGCATGTTTAACGGTTTTGTAGTTTGCTTAGGTGGGTCTTCTACGTGCTGGTGGCTTTTTTCTGAACAGAAAATGCAGGACAGGTAAAAAGCAAAAAAACAGCAACACAGAAAGATGGAACAGAGGGTTCCAAGTAGCACTGAAATTCCTATTTAAAAAAAACGGGCCCTAAGCTCTAGGTTGGCAATTCAGCCTCTAATGTAGCTGATAAACAGACTGAAAAAAAAAAAGGCAAAGAAATGGAGGTATTTGTAATATTAACTGAAGAAGTGCTCTGTAATTAAGCTACGAGCAGTTGCCCTCCAAGGAGCTCCAAGGCTGCAGCTTTGGCTTTGCAGCCGTATTCCATGAAGCAGAAAAGCTGCAGCAAGCCATACCCCTTCTTGTGGGCAGAATCGGAGCAAAATGTGTTTAGTGGCAATGAAATGTGGCTTAAGAAAACAACACGGTGATTTTTGTTGCTGTTGTTGTTTGCCTTTTAAGGTGGAAGTTTGGGGCACTGCACGAAACCTCTGCCCCGGGGAGAGCAGGACTGCGCGAGGCAGCTCAGCGCTGTACGTTGGAGCAGCTCCAGTTTTCAGGGCCAGGTCGGTTTTATCCACCGAATATTTCCTTCTTCCCTAATTCTCTTGATTTGTCTGAGCACGTTATCTGCATCCCGCTAATCCTACAAGAATGGATACACACGGGGGAGATGTCTGTTGCTTAAGGAGACCTGGCTTACACTAATCAGCTGCTGCTCTGACAAGGATGCTCTGACATTCCCGACCAAAGCTCAGCTCTGTGAGATTGATCCATCTACAACACGAATAACCTGTTATACAACAAAATACTAGAGCTCCTTCTCTGGTTTATGTGTTGCTGTCTTTCTTGCTTGCTGACATCAAACATTGTTTGACCCTATGACAGTTTCTGTCCCTTGAAAAAAAAATCCTTGATTGTGACTAAGTCAAATTCCAGGCCACCAGGCTTGGCAAACATGCATGGCTTGAAATCTTCCTTTAAACCAATGCCTTGACATCTCCCAAGCTCTGTGGGTGGTATGGGAGCCCTCGATGTGGCTCATCTCCAGCGTGGGAGATGAAATCCATCCTTCGGGGAAAACCCGCCCCAGATGTGCCGATTCACCCCCTCAGCTGGGTACCAGCACCGTGCCCAGCTCCGGGCTGGAGCATCACATCGGGGGGCTCGGGATAAGGCTAAACTGCTGGGGGACAGCAGCACGGGGACACCCAGTTTGTCCTTGTCACAATGGGAACTGATTAGGAGACAGCAAGAGCTCTCCCGTGGGATGCAGCCCTCTCCCGTGGGATGCCTGCTCCTACGTTTCCAGTCAAGCAGAATGGGAAAAAGCATCCCCACTGGGTTTTGTTTCTTTTTTTCTTTCTTTTTTTTCTTTTTTTTTTTTTTTTTCAGTATTCCACCTTAAATGTTTTTCCTGTGACTGGTGATGGTTATTAGTCCAGCATGCAGAGTGCAGCAGGTCTGGCCATAGCGAAGCAGATGACGCGCTCTGATTCAGACCCGAGGGCCAAGGTTAGCCACTTACCAACGACCCCCGCTTGTACTGACTATACCATGTGGAAGGCTTTTCTTTGGGCCAACGAGCCATTTTACTCTGTAAAATATGACATGGGTTAAAGACAACAGAAAGCACCAAGATGCATCTTACCAGTTTACCGCGCTTGAATTCACTGAACCAGGAGCCTGGGTTTTCCTTTGGCCAAGAAGTAATTCTAGCCTAGTTTGTGGACGGCAAGGGGGAGAGAGAGAAAGAAGAAAAAAGAAATAAAAAAAAGTTACATTCGGTTCCACAAGCAGGGTCTACATGCCTTTTTGAAACTGTCCAACTTTAAAATGGTTTCTTAATCTTTATACAGCTGTAACAAAACCAGTCGGCAGCACCCTAAGGTGCCAGCAGCCTCTCGAGCAGAATGGGATGACGTGGTGCTGCCCTGCGTGCCCAGCGCTGCTTTGGCACCAGCCTCCTTCGTTAAGGGCTAATGATCAACTTTGGATGCAAAACCAGCAGTGCAGTCTATCGGCAGGGGACAGAAAAGGAAAAAACCAAAAAGGAACATCATCAACGGTAAAAGATTTGTTGATCTCCGTGGGAGAGCTGGGGTGGAAAGGCGACGCTGATGACGGAGAAGGCTGCTGTCACTCTAGCGTCACATCCAGGTGCTGTGGGGCTGGGAAAAGAGTGGGACAAAGGAAAAGTCTCTCGCGTTTGTGCAGCAATAAGCGGGCAGCGCATCCTCCACAGTCGGTGCTGGCCCATCACACGTGACGGAGCTCCAACTACCTGGAGCAATGCAGGGGGTGACCTTGACAAGGAATGAGCTGTCGGAGCATCCTTTACAGCAGCCCCGTCCGAGCAGCGGAATCACCTGGAGTCAGGGCACCAGGACGTGGCTGCCGTCTGCTCCTTTCCCCTCCCACAAACTCCCTCACATCTGCTGGAAATCTCCCCAAAAGCAACAGCCAAGTTGTGCGCAGGTGCCTGGGAATTGTCCTTTCCTGCACACAAAGCGAGTCAGCGTGTTTCTGTTGGGTTGAGAATGGACGGAAAGGGGATACGGCTTAAATTCTACCGCAGCTTACAAGGAATGAGTTAAATGAAGCTCATGGGGAGCTGCAGTTCCTGCACTGACACACACTTCTGCCTTTGTAAAGCAAAGTTACAAATAAAAAAAAATTAAGGTTTTAGCATTTATTATGCCTGGGAAATAAAAGACGTCTCATATCCGTTTTAACCTGACTTACTCAAAGAAATTATTTTTGTAAACATATTCCTTATTATTTTAGAAAGCAACGTTGTGTAACAAAGAAATGTTCCGGATCTTTAATCCTTACTTGCTATTGTTCAATTCTCCTGAAAACGAGTGTCTATGAATATTCATATTAGGAAACAATCTCTTATCACCATGATATAGAGGGGGGAAAAAAAAAAAAAGTTATGTGGACTTACTCCTTCGGATTTCTTATCAGGGAAAATGCAAGTCTCTCCGCCAGCTGTGAAATTACAGTAAACTTTGAAAGAGTCCCTGGAGCATCCTTGGTTTGGATCAACCCAGTATTCACCTGGATGCACAATAGGGAAGAGAAGGGAAGAAAGAATCAGCACTGTGAGGGAAGAACGACAGGCACTTCAGCAACCACTTTACCAGGGATGTTTCATCTCTCTGCCCCAAGTTACTATTTATATGTATTTTTTCTGAAAAACAGTTGTGTTCTGACTCCACATAATAATGTGGCAACTTACAAGAACAGCTGTTTTTTATCATATATCCCCATTTTTAAAATAGAATGGAGTATTTCAGTTGGAAGGGACCTACAACAATCATCTAGTCCAACTCTTCTCCACATATTCCTTCTCTGTCATCCACATCCCTCATGGGGCACCAGGGACTCTCCAAATTCCTTCTCCTCCTACACGTGCTGGTATTCAGCGTGTGGAGCTGGGAAACCCCCAGTGTTTTCCCTGCACCCCCCGTTCCCAGGACACACCGTCTGGGAAATCAGGGTGACACAGCTGCAGATCCTTGCAGGTACGCGCTGGGTTGTGTTGAGTGCCCAACGGATGCTTCATTTGCTCAATTTCCAGTTTCAAGGAATTCAGCGACCCGAAAATTTCCTCCATGCCGTCTGCGTAGTCCATGTAGTTGTCGGCATTTCCATCGTCCACCAGCTGGCTGGCGTCGATGTTTCTCCTGGTCCTTTTGGAAGCCTGGATGGGCAGCGGCTGGATGACTTCTCCAGGAGGACCCTGAGTTGCGGGGAAAGAAGATACGACTTCTGATTGCGTTGGTGGTGGGGAAGAGACAGAGGAGATTCGCTGAGGAACAGCATCATAACAGACACGTAAAACACCCATGATGGAAATGATGAGAACCACCAGGCTTGAACACTGGCTCCATCTTCTTTTGTCATCTTCCCATTAATAATTTCTCCCTTCACACCCTGCTTTCTTCCCCAGCATCTCTAAGAAATTCCAGTCAACTGCCAAGACTCTCAATACGCTGAATCTTTCTCCAGAAACCTCCTCCTTCCTCACATTACAGCACCCATTAAATCTGAACCTCATTTCACACTTTGTGTAATGGGTTCTACTTACAGGAGGTCCCGGGGGCCCAGGAAGACCCGATTCACCCTTTGGACCGGTTGGACCCTGGGTGGAAAAACAAAGGAAAAACATACGAGTCACTCAGGGAAAAAAACACTTGTCAATTATATCACATCCCAAACTTTATTTATTTTAATAGTGTCTTGTGGCAAAAACTTCCTTCGTGTCCCTTCAGGCACAGAAGAGGAGTCTCCTCACACCCCCTCCCCAGGAAAATGTTTTAGTTATTTTAGATGCCTAGGTAAGAGAAAAAGATCAAATGCTTGGGGTTAAGCAGTCCAATTTTGCTTATGGTTCCTATGAAAAAAGAAGAAACTTCCAATGCATGAAAACATTAACTTTCCAAGCCAATTCAACAGTTTTATAAATCGAATAAAACTTAAATATACTAAAACATTGAATTCTGCATGGGAAAAAGACTTCGGAAAGTTGCCCAAGAGAATTTTTAGCTGCCTGCGCAGAAAGCTGTAAATGAAGCTTGCTTCAGCGTCACATTTCTCACTGAATTCTTCACTTTTCAGCTCGCCACCTCCTGCTTCGCGGGTTATTTTTCATTCCCTCCACTTTACAGCAGTAGGTTTTCTCCCAAGGACTATGCACTGGATTGCTCCTTATGATCTTTGCTGCACTGATGTTCAGTGAAGTACAGTGAGTGCAACAGAAACCTCCCCCAATTATAATTTCTCAGCTTAGCCAGCCTGAAAAGGCTGCGTTTTGTACAGTCATCTTTGGCTAATTGCCTTAATGCCACTGACAAGAAGTCGCAGCAGGTTACACACTTAGTAAGAGCTCCTCAGCCTCTCCGTTTAACAATGTCTATACTCACTGATGATCCTTTAGCACCTTTGGGACCAGGTGGACCCTGCATAGAGAAAAATACAGTAAGGAGTCAGTACATTTCCTAGCAGAGAAGTCAGTCTCTCCTTAAGAGAGAGAAACAGCAGTGTTATACAAGGTGTTGGGTTTTTTTTCTTTTCTTTTTAATTCACTGCCTTTCTGTTTCCACTTTTCACATCCACTTGAGTTTGGTGCTGCTTTTATTTGCCAAGACACAAAAAGCGTTTGTGTCAGACCGATCTGTGTCAGAACTCCACACTCCTGCCGGGACGGGGGCTGGAAAAGCTGCTGTGTGATTCCCATAACCCGGGGCTGATCCTCGCTTAAGGACACCCAGCAACAGCAGAGGCTGGTCACCCAAAGCTGCAGGCTGTGGCATTTGGGCATCCAGTGGAAAAAAAAAATTAAAAAAAAAAGGCAAATAGCTAAAAATACCAAAAAAAAAAAAAGCAAACAAACCACCACATGACTGTAGATAATCCAAAAAAAAGGAGAGAGAAACAGGGTGGGCTAATTTCCGTGCCTCATGCCGTGTCCCCTGTGCCCACGTCTCGGCTCACATGTCACCCCCCAGCACTCCTGTAACTCATCCCAGTGATTTTAACGGGCTCAGCTGGGAAACCCTCGCTCCCATCCGTATCCTCAGAGCTGCGTGTCTGGGAGCACTGAGGTGGCCCCGGAAGGGCCGTGTAGCTCCCGAGGAATTAAAAGATAATTACTTGTCACATACCGGTAATCCTGGTGGCCCTGGAGGTCCAATGGGTCCAGAAGGACCTGTGATACCCTGAAAAATAAAAGCAGAATAACATCGATTTGCGTGGAGCAATGCTAGGCTATAAGTGCACAACTGACATCTACTCAAAGGTGACCACCTGGTTTTGGAGGACTCCGTTCAAATCTGGAGCTTTACCTGGTTGTTAAACATGTGTATGATCCAGACAAGAGCATGATCGGAGAATCTCATCTCTCATTTAGGCACACGGTTTTAAAAATCAGTCCTCTAGGTTCATATTTAACGTTACCATTCCTACAAGTCTCTTCGACTCTCTTAGTGTGATCTTTGAGAATCTGCTTTCCACTAAAAATGGATCATTTTGGAGCATCTCTACATTTCACATGTAGAATAAACTACATTAATACAGAAAATACTCCTCAAAAATTAGCAAGATTCTCCTGCCGAGGTTGACCATCTTTGCTGTGCTGTGCCTGCTGAAAGTCAGCAAACCCCATAGCTCAAAAGCACATTTAATTAAGGTCTTGTGGAACATTTACCTGCTCTCCTTTGGGTCCTGCTGAGCCCTGGGGGCCGGGGAGGCCTCTGTCACCCTTTTCTCCCTGCTCTCCTGGTGGCCCAATAAGACCAATTAAACCTGGATGACCCTATGGGAAAACAGCAGATGTTAACTAGGATCTCTTGCCAGAGGCAACTGAACACCAAAGACGTTTCTAGATACAACCCCAAATATCTAAGCAAGGTGGTGGGAGTTTGGAGCTGTCCCTGACACCTGGCAGTGGCAGAGCAGAGCAAAGCACCAGCTTTTTGCGACAGAAAATGCTACAAATATATAAAGAGATCTGCTGCACTGGAGCGCCTGCTCATTTTGTGCGCTAACATTTATTACGTACATTTCCACAAGACTGAGAAAGGCGCCCTGAAGCCAGGCAGGTGGCTGCACCTCCCTGTGCCCTCTGCTAACGCGTCCCTGTTCAGAGCTGCCCTGGGCTGACAGAGGGGAAGGCACAGATTGAGCTCCTCCGTGGCACCTCATCATCAACATCAGTGCTGGTGATGCGGGGATGGGGAACCAGCCCTGGATCCAGATGTGCAAGGGCACACGCTCACCCCCAGCACGACCCGTTCATCCCTTGGGGCACGCTCACAACTCTCCATCTCTCTTTTAAACATCTGTCTGATGCTTCCAGGGTATGAGAGCGCGCACAGGGGGCTGGTGGCACTCGTCAGCATCATCCCACCAGCTGCAGGACCCCTCTACAATGACAATTTTTTTCCCCGCACCCAGACATGGATATCAAGGTCACGCAGCGAGATTGCATGCGGCATTCTCACCTTCTCCCCTTTAGGACCAGAGTCTCCTTTAAGACCAGGCAAACCCGGTGGGCCCTTTGGGAGACAGGGAAAAAACAAACGAAAGAATTAATTCACGTAATATAGAGTTGCCCATTTCAAAACCTCATGGAATCTGACGGTCTCGACATACCATTGGGCCTGGAGGACCATCTGGACCAGGGGATCCTGGGAGACCTTGTTCACCCTGTAAAACAGCACAATTCCCTCAAAACAATCATTCACCACAGCAGAGCTCCCAGCAGGGATTATTCCAATTATTCACCCGTCCTCATCTCGTCCCTGTGCCAAGGAACATTCTCCCTGGCTTCTCACAGATGGTAAAGGCAAAAACATTTATGTTCCTTTCATGCTCAGATTTCCAACGGAAAAGGGACTTTGGAAGTCATGCAAACTCTCACCCATGGAGAGGGGGTGAGCAGAACCAAGACTCAAATAAAACATGCTGGGAGATGGTATTTACTGTCCATTATTTCCACTAAAGATGCTTTATCTGCTCTCAGTCACTTAAGCACAGACAGAACATTACACTGGGAGAAAGGCATCTCCAAAGGCAGAGGAATTATGGTAAAACACCAGGAACAACCCTGCCCAGCAGCTTTCTCAGCCTTCGCTCAGTTTTACTCACCACTGGACCAGGAATTCCTCGGAGGCCATCGGGGCCGGGCTTCCCTGGAGCCCCTTGGGGACCGATGGGGCCAGTCTTCCCAGGAGGCCCTTCCAACCCAGCTTCACCCTGGATGCGAGAGGCGGAATGGCTTAATTTGAATTGAATTTAAATCGAACTGAATTTGAAACAATCTTCTCAATACACAGTGGCTGCTGCCAGGATGTCACAGAACGAATACAATCCCATTTAAAGTTTCTAAAACTTTCTGTTTGTTGATCTTCCTACCCCTTACGCACTGAGGACAAGTCTCCAAACTCCCTCAACTTTTCAGCCTTCCCTATTTCTGCTGATTTCCAGCAGGAAAAGCCCTTTGGCTGTGAGGTTTCTGGAGCAGAAAGCTTTCCTGGGTTTGCTCCTGGGAGATGGGTGAGCAGAGGACACCCTCCGCCATCAGCGTTCCTGCGGCTGCCGCAACAATTGGATCTACAATTTCAAATCCCACTCTATGTTTCCCCACCACTCCTACCGAAACAATCATGGTCCAATAATGCCGTGTTTGCCCTGGGAAAGGACGTAGGGCTGTGCACACCGCATTATTCACAACACATTAAATTGCCAAATATGGCACTTTGACATTTCAAAACAAGAAAGACATTCCCATGACCTTACCAAGCCCTAATTATCTCCACTGAGTTTGTTAAAAGATGAAACATAAGCTGAGAGTTGAGGCCAATGGCCCCAAATTCAGGCTAATTTGTTGTAATGCACAGCAAAATTAAATCACTGTCTTTCAAACACCAGTGTTGTCAGAGGGTGGTTCTTTTGGCATACAAAGGACGTAGTAGAAGTGAAATCCCATTCAGCTCTTACCTTGGCTCCTTTCTCTCCTTGCCTTCCTTCGGGACCGGCTGGACCAGGAGGGCCCTAGAGAAAGCACAAAAGAGATGCAAAACACAATTATATCACACTAATCTGAAATGGTCCATTGGAATTAGCAAAATGATGCTACAGCCCCAGGGAAGAAGGCAAAAAGGAGACAAATATCTCTGAAAAGCTTTTTAAATTAGCTTTTCACTAAATGAATCCCTGAAGATCTGCCAGCAAGGCAGGAAGAGCAGGAGCACCTCACACTTGTATTTTCTTTTGGGTGTTAAAATCTAAAAGAAAAAAATCTATGTGATTCGGTTGATGAATTCCCATCAGTTTTCAGTGGATGGTACATCAATTTATTGTTATTGTTATTATTATTTTACACGCCACTGTCTTGCATTTATTGTAGACCTAGTAATAACATTAGTTTCACAAAGTCAATATAAATACTTTTGGAAAAATACTCAACCAGCAGCTTACCCTTTTTCCTGGGGGTCCAGAGGGGCCTGGCTCTCCCGTGGGACCAGGGGAACCCTAAATGGAGAGGGGAGGAGAAAAAGCCATAACTGCACCACAGACACGGGAAGGAGGAGCAAACGTGTAAAACTCGAGCCGAGATCTAGAGTTTGTGCTAAGCCGAGGCGTGGGCGACCAAGTACAACTCCCGACACCTCCTCGGGGTGCAGGTGGTATCTTGTTTTATCCCTTCCCACCATGCAATACCATAAGGCACAGCCAAATTAAAATGAAAGACTGGATTTCTGGTTTCTGTAAGTTAATTTTTGCTTTCAGCATGGATTGCTGAGCAGCCTGGATGGATGGTGGCAACCAGGCTGACAGGGACAGGAGGGACAGGCATCAGGGGACCAGCACAGCAGAAGTTGGTGGCAATAAGATGTTGGATGTTCTCCTGTGGCAAAAGTCCTTGGACTTGCTCACAGAAACCGTGGGGACTGACGGGGAACAGATGTTGTCCATCCAGTTACTTACAGTCTGTCCAGGTTCGCCATCATCACCTTTGTCACCAGGGGGACCATCTTGCCCCTAAAAAAGGAAGAAGAAAGAAACACACAGGTATATTTAGGGCACAAATAGAGTTGAGCAGAGCATCAGCAGGTGTGGTTCAGCTGGTCTTCATGTCACCAGGCACCATCCCTTCCCATCTCCTGTTGAGAACATTGGCAACTGCAAATGTTCTGTGTCAAGCACTGTGGCTAGCAGCATTTGTATAGCTACTGCCCCAAAGATGGTGGTATAGTCAGACAAACAGTCTTATGGTGGGACTTCCCACTCTTTCCCAAGTAAAGGAAGAGTAAAGGCTAGAGGAGCTGCTCATGAGCGAACAGCAAACAGTCGTATTGCACAAACCAAGAGGAGGAACATAACTGCCCTTCCGTGAGACAAACACTTACAGCTGGACCAGGTTCTCCAGGAGGACCAGGGTCACCAGGGAAACCAACTGGACCCTGCAAAGAAAGGAGGATATTCCCAAGTCAGAGATATTGCATCTGCAGAACTGCAGAGCATCAGTGCCTGCCACCCCAATGACAACACGAGGAGTCACCTTGTGGAGAAAAACCCCAATTCCCAACCCTCAGACACAATCCCAGACCACATCCCATCTCTGCATCTTCAATAATTTCATCCTGTAACAGCCACCAGTTCATCTCTGCATCCAGACTGTGCAGAGCTGCAGTGTCAACGCTGGGAATTTCATCTAGTTTTTCATAAATACATCGGACAAGCGACAGTGAAATCCTCGCAGCTCTGGGAATGTGCAGATTACAAGATTCTGCTTTTGCTTACTACGTGATGTGTAACAGTTTTCACATAAGATCATCTCGAAGCATTTAATAACTAAAACCCTTCACTATTCTTCTCCGTACAATGTCTATCGTGCACTTCAAATGATTCTGAGACCAGTGTTCAGACAACAGGCTTCAACCAGTAATGCGATATCCCAAAAACCCATCTGTTGAGAGAGATGAGTTACTCCCCTGCCTCCTCTGCTGTTTCATGCCATCTTTGCTTATCGCATAACAAATTTCTTCAGCCAGCAAGCATCAAAGAAACCGGCAAGATAAATACTTTACCATTGTCATCTGGTATAAATCAGTATAGCTCTACTGGCTTCAAGAGAGCTACAGCAATTAGCATCAGCAGAGATCTGACCCTAGAGGTACAACTCCCAAATTCACATAAATCTCCCCTATAGTATTTTGGAAGCTTTGCTCTGGTGCAGAGGACCTTGGCAATGCATTAAGCTCAAGCGCAAAGTAAAATCCACTGCAAGTCCTCTCCATAGGGGTGAGTTTTCTGATGGCCTGCAAAAAGGACTACTAATTTGAGGTGGAAGGCCAGGTACAGCTGGGTCTCTCCTTGTTAGCACCCTAAAGAAGGGGACTGGTAAACTATTTCAAATTTCCACAAAAATCTCTGGAAAATATTTTTACATTGAAAAATCTCTGCTGGGCAAGACAAGGAAGCAGCACTTGGGCAGGGGGGCTACTTACAGGGCTGCCTTTGGGACCATCATCGCCTGGTGGACCTTTGGGTCCTGGTGGGCCAGCAGCACCAGAGGGACCGGCTTCACCCTTTTCACCTCTTTCACCTTTAGGACCCTGTAAAGGAAAAAGGGTGTCTCTATTATCCAGGAACACAACTTACCGATCTCTAATTATCCTTTCACCAGTTCGGAGAAAGAAGCTCTATTTGTATCTCAAAACACGAAGATGTGATTTAGCAGTCCCTTCCCACAAAGATTAAATGGTGTTCATGTTGTTCAGTCGTGGGTAGCCCATATTTGGTGACTAAACGGTTTACTATAAATACCCAGTAACATGGTGATGTGTCACCCGATACCCAAGCCAAGGACATGGTTGAGTCCCTGCAGCCTCATCCACATCCATTCCTCTCTGAGACCCCTTCAACCAGCTCCTCAGGGGACACCACTGAAGAAAAGCTCTTCTCCATCAGAGCAAGAGCCACCCCGTAGCATACTTACTGGGAGGCCAACCTCGCCGGGAAGACCAGGCTCACCAGATTCACCAGGTTCACCCTGCAGAGGGGAAAAGAGGATAAATACACTTACATTTCTGCAGGTTGCTGAGTTTGCTGCTGACGTAGCAAAGCCCCTGCATAAGTGTTGTAGTAAACTTCTGCGGGCTTCAGTCAGGTTTGTCTGGATTGCTTTACCTTCTCTCCTACTGCTCCAGGATTTCCTATTCCCCCGGGAGGACCCTGTGGACCATCTGCTCCTGGTGGTCCAGATGGACCTCTGGGTCCAGGTGGGCCTGGCGGGCCCTGAGAGAAAGAGAAGACAAGTTTAAGAGAGATTTCTTGGAGCAATGTCCATGTCAGTGATGAAAAAAGTAGTATGAAAGCATCTTACCATTTGCCCAACGTCACCCGTTTCTCCCTTCTCACCCGGCGGTCCAGGCAAGCCCTGTGGAGGTGGAGGGGATGAGTTTTAGCTGTGAACATCTCAGGTGGAGCTCCAGCCCTCATTACTCTCCCTTGATGCTGCAAATTACCTGCAAGCCCACAGGGCCAGGAGGACCAGGAAAACCTCGGGGTCCTTCATCACCCTTCTGACCAAAGAGGCCTTGCTGCCCTCTGGGACCTGGCTCTCCATCCGCACCCTACGAGGAAAGAGTCTAACGCAGCTTAGCAAAGACCCGGGGCAGACACAAAGCTCCATCCCCACCACCTCCTGCTGCAGCCAGCGGCAATGCCCTGAGCACGTACTGGGCATCAGCAGCACCAGGCAGAAGCTGCCAACCCTTGTAGTGCTTCTCGGGAGGTTTTATGGTAAGAAATGGGATTTCTGCTACCAGGGGACAATACTCACCGCTGGGCCAGGCTGACCGATCGGACCCTGCGGGCCGGTAGGACCTGGTGGACCCTGTGACAAAACAGAAGTGCGACATGAGTGTTAGGAGCAGAGAGTAAAAAAACACATCTAGAAGAGGTGATGCCCTTCAACACAGCCCCCATTAAATGTACACTAATTCCTCAAACAGAGAGGGAGAAGAGGGTCAGGTCTGCCCAGACACACCAGCGTCCCTCAGCCCTGGTGCCAAGGGCACAGCAGAAACATCTGAATGTGTTTTTGTTCCAGCAAAGCCATATCATGCCATATCTATTTAGATATCGATGTGTAATTTATCTTCCTCAGGTCCTGAGCAGCACTTAAATGCTGCTTCAGTGTGCTAGAAGCAAGTAGAAGAACTACAGTCAGACACCCAACTTTAACAGCAAGGGCTGCTAATATTTTACAGCTGTTTACACAGTACATGGGTGACATGGAAACATCTCGGTGTGTTCCTGGGAGCTGAAGGAGAAACACACTTCAGGTACTTGCTCTTTTTACATCCTGTGGGTATTTGATGAAGCAAAGGAGAAGACAAAGCAATGATAGAAAGGAATTAAAATGATACTGTTTTCTGTTTCCAGCAACTCACACAACACAGTCGTGCTCCTCCAGGGAAGCAGCTCTGATGATGTCCAACCCACTCACCTGCTCCCCTTTGTCGCCCTTGCTGCCCTTCTGGCCAGGCTCCCCGATCTCACCCTGCCAGGTACAAAGAGGCACAATCAGTTCACTTGGTGACCACATCCGTATCAACACCCAAGCAATAGTCCTGTGTGCCTGCATCCTCCTCCCAAAGATGCCAGTTCCCACAGAAATACCCCAGAATCCTCTGGAAAAGGCCAGAGAATTGGCCATTGCAAGTGTAACCAAACCCTTTTACAACCTAAAACTTTCCTCAGCTGCCATGTGATGCGAGAAGCATCACTTTGCAGATCTCGTTAGCAGTGATGAGTGGTTCGTCCCAGCTAATATTTTCTAAGAATGCTCCAGTCCAGAGGGGCTTAAGGAGAGAGTGGGGAAAGGTAATTAATTTGGAACAGCCAGGCACCCACTACAGGCTTTGGGGGAGGTTTGGGAGATGCTAACTGGACTTGAGCGAGCGGTTTGGCTGGCAGAGGACACACAGCCCAGTTTGCCTGCTGCTCCCCAGGTCGGATGCTGCTGATCTCATGAGATTGCCAGAGTCATAAAATATCCCTGTATTAAGACCACATCCAACCCAACGCGGTGGAGGCAATGGGACACATTGCCCGGTTCCTCCCCAGCGCCCCCGTGCAGCAGGGAGCTGCTCCCACCTTGTCTCCATCCTCTCCAGGGGGACCAACGGGACCTGCTGGCCCTGGCAGTCCCACCGGGCCCTGGATGCCATCCCGGCCAGCCGGTCCTTGGGGACCCTTCTCGCCCTGGAAGCAGAACAAGCAGGTCACACAGAGCTCTCCTCCACCCTCCAACTGATCCATTACATCCCATTAATGTTTTATTCATCCGCTAATGACCCCTGACTATATGGGCATGTACAGCAAAACCGGTTTCCAGCTGATAATTCATCCGGCTGTCTGTGCTCGCTGTCTGAAACCGGACAAAATTTCTATCTTGAGAGATAAAGGAAGAACAAACAAATCTAAATGGCGAATACTCAGATCACAGCTGCAATTTCACTGCTATAGCAATATAATCAGATTTAATCTGAACCTTCTGCCATCTCTGGATGACAAACAAGACCTCAACTAATTTTTATTCCCATAAGGCAGTTTTTACTGATGCTGGTCCTGGCTGCCCCAGCGCTGTCTGCTCCCTCCCTGGCTGAACCCCAACTAATGGGGGTTCCTCAGGGGGCCCTGAGCTCCCTCCTGAGCTTTTGGACAAAGAAAAACACTTGAAGTGAATAAAGCAATCTCTGCTGGCCTCCTACTTAAACATCTACTTGTATTCCTCAGACCTGGAGCCTCCAATTGAGTTTGTTTATAGGAACTGAACAGTGAATATTTTTCAGTTTCCTCGTACATAATTTAATTGCATCGGAATCCTGGGTGCTCTCTTCTGAATAATTAGATGCCACATGAATTACCTATTCATCTATCCACTGATACATCATATAGGTACTTGGCAGGACAGATGTTCATAAAGCTGATTCACCAGGAAATTCTTGCCTCTGGACTAACTGCTGGAGTTTCTAATAAGCCAGCAAATGTAGAATGCAGTGGCTGATAAACACTTTTGATGAGAACACTTACAGTGATTGATTGTTGTTATCTAGTCTAAAATCACCAATACCAGCATTTGCTCATTTTGCTGGGTCTGAAGCTGAGTTTAAGTTTACAGTAAGCAACCCAAAAGTCCCTGTGAAACCATTTGGGCATGAATTAGAGGCAGAGTCTCCCTTCCTGGGGACTGTCACAGCGCTGTGCTCTTCGAGGACAGAAATAGCCATCCCAGCCCACTCGCCCCTGCCTGCACGTGACATTTCACGCGCCCGCCCGGGGAGCGAAAGACGCGCGAGTGTGCGCGGGCTGGCTGGTGATGGCTCCGGAGAGGGACCATATGGCAGGACTCAGCCGCGCTCCTGCGGCGAGCAGCGATTTCCATGGCACCCGCATCCCCCTGGGAACACGGATGCTGCAGCAGCACCCCGGGTAATGGAGCCAAAATCTCCCCAGCACCTTCGTGTGCTGCCCCTCGGTGGGGCAGAGCGAGGGTGAGGATTTCTTTGGGCTCAGGGGAAATTGCTGCTGCCGACGCATCCTTGGAAGCGGGGATGGGGTTGGCTCTGTGCTCTACCCAGAGGCCTGTCCTTTGGCTGTTTGTCACTAGGAGGTCACACAAGCTGTCATTTCACCTGCTCATTCCTCATCCCTTCTCGTTGCCTGAAGACATTTTGGTCCCTGGGATCACATCCATTTTTGATAGCATGGATGTCACAAACGGGGCAATCGAGCAGCTAGCGTTCAGTGGTTTGATGCACCCAAGATGAGAAAATTCCTTTCTAATTGCATTTTTTTTCCCAGATCTTTTATACACCTAGTCCAGGGACTGTCTCCATGCTCAGCTTTCTACTACACACATTTCTATTTAACCCACAGCTGTTAATCTTTATACTGGTACTTACTGGGGCTCCCTTTTCACCTGCAGGTCCCGGAGGTCCCTGGGGGCCAGGTCGCCCTGGCAAACCGATGGGGCCGGCTGATCCCGCGGGACCGCGCTCACCAGGGGAGCCCTGTTCAGAGAAGAAGGAAGGAATCATTAAGTGGAGTATCATGCATCATCTATATACAGCCAGAAGGAAATCCAGCAGTAGGATGTTGCAAATGCATCATCCCTAAGTGAGCCCATCTGATGGGGTGACTGCCATGGGATGACTTGGTGCCATCAGCCTAAGGGGTCCTGCAGATCTTTTTTCAATTAAAATCTCCGGAAGGGGCTGGGTTCTCCTCTGGATGGTGCAGGGAGCTCAGTTCCTGGGGGCACATTATCCACTTGGAACAAGAGCATGAGCCCCTTCAAGGCCAATGCAGCAGGGAGGGTTGGACGATGAATATTTTCTTCCAGGAGGGCTGCACTGAGCATGAACCTCAAGTGGAGACAACTTTCAGAGGGAAACCAGGTGACTTAGAAGGCAAATTCTCCATGTCCTGAATCGTTCCAGTTCTCTCACGTATGTTCACAGCTGACACCACAAAATGACTGAGCTATTACATGCGTGTCTTGTAAAATAAAGCAATACCCAGCAAATCGTTGGTTAGCGCAAAGGAAATTACGGATAAAGCACCGAGCTGTGACTAACCCTCCGTTTTGGCTTTGCCAAGCTTGTAAACGCGTTAGGTGGTGCCTGTAAGAGCAAGGATACTCACGGCTGGACCGGGGGGGCCTGGGGGACCTTCGTTGCCTTTCAGCCCTGTAGCACCCTGGAAGGAGGGAAATAAAGTCATTTTTTGGAGCTGGGTGCTGCATCACCTGGGCATCCTTCCCGCTGGAAGGACTGGGCAGCCTGTACTCACAATGGGGCCAGGGAGCCCTCTCTCTCCGGGGAAGCCTCGCAAGCCCGGGGGACCATCCTTCCCTGGGAGGCCGGCAGGACCAGGGTCCCCCTGCAACGACAGTGAGAAATAGCTGAGGATCTGCAGGCTCCATAGAGACCCAGCTCCTCCCGCTGGGCTCAAGTCATGATGAGGCACTGCAAAAAACGTAATGTCTTTTCTAAATCATCCCTCTCCATCTCTGGGAGAGAGGCAGGCATCCAGGCTTGCAATGAGGGTGCTGCTGGTCCCTACCTTGGTCCCTTCTTTTCCAGTGAGGCCAGGAAGACCTTGTTCACCCGGGGGACCTGGAGGGCCTGGATGTCCCCGCTCACCCATTGGCCCAGTCTCACCAGTTGGACCCTGAAGAAGGAGAAATCAAGGAGAAGGTGGTGGGTATCGGCAGAGGAAACGATGACAGAAGAGGTTCAGGCCAACAGTTTATTCATAGAATCATTATTTTGGTTGGAAGAGTCACTCAACATCATCGAGTCCAACCGTTAACCTAACACTGTGACTAAACCATGTCCCTAAGAACCTTCTTCAGGTTCCTTTAGGTTGCAATGGGATGGAAGATGCTCCTTTCCCTCAGCAGTCCCCTGCAGTGCCACCAGGAACCCCTGCAGAGAGGCCTCCTTGGCGTCTAAAGGGACCTTGTTTTGGAAGTGGCCAACACTGCACTTGACAGACTAGAGACACTGGGAACCTCTGGAATGAAAGCGTTCACATATATGAAATATTATTACTACAATTATTACGCTTAGGGTTTTCTTTTTAATTGAAAACTTCCTAATTACTCTACAATCATGCTGATTCTTCCTTATATAGGGCATAAAAAATGGATTAGGCTTATACTACACAGCAATTACTGACTGCCTCTGTGCCATACGTGGGCACTAATGGTGACGAGTATAACGTAAAGCCCAGTGCAGAAGGTTCCCAAGTGGCCCATTTTGGAGGACGGGAGCCATATGCACAAGACTATAACGTCCCTGCACGTCAATGTCCGCTGGGACGGTGGCTGTAATTCATGTCACGCTGCACGGTGCCACTTAGCGTGAGCAGAACAATAACAGTGCCATCGCTCAGCAAACACAGATCACGCTAACTACGAGCAGCGGAGACAAATAAAATTGCCATAGAACCTAATTTGCACTTGAGAAGAAAGACACAGTCAGGGAATTGCCCCTAATCAGGGAATTTTCAAATCAGGGACTTTGCACTATCATTAAAGAGGACAAATTAATTACTTTGTAATTAAAGAGCAACTTCCCCAGCAGTTCAGGATAGAAGACTCAGCTCAAAGCTAGTCCTACTCAGTCCAGGACTCTGCCTACAAAACCGATGCACAAGCCTTGCACGCCTGTACTGCTGCGGTACAAATTCTGCTTGTGCAGCTACTATCTCCAGATTGCACAGTTCTTTGTGACTAAAAGAAAAATGACCCAACTCTGACAGAATCTGGCAGCACTTTCTATTAAAGAGGGACACATTTCATCATAATGGCACGTCAGAGCACCCGTGCATCACGTTCATACTGTCCTGAACACCCCAGCAGCCGTACAGCCCCTTGGGATCACCTTTAACTCTCTGGTTGCTTAAGGTCTTTTGGTCAGACTGTGTGTAGCTGGTCTCTCACCCTGCACCAATTTTACACCAAGGCAGTTCTGCTCTGTTCACGGGAGCCACTTTATTTACAGCGACCTTCAGGCATGTTGTCTAAATACCATCCCAATGCCTCAACGAGATGGGCTGGGACCCGTTGGGGTATTTCACAGCCTGGTCAGGAATTTCAAAGCCATCAAGTTTGCTTTGACATGGCTTTGCTTTCCCTGGAAGAGAAGTCTCTGAGCTGTACAACTGGTGGTTAAGCTCCAGCTTAACCATCAGAGCTGCGAGAGCTGGCTGTGCCGTACCAGTGAAGATGAGCTGCCAAGGGCTGGCACAAGCATGAACATTTACTTCTTTCATTTCTTACCTGAGGACCTACGACACCAGGGGGTCCTGGAGGGCCGGTTTTGCCTTGGAAACCCTGATGGAAGAAGGGAAAAGAGAAAGAGATGACACTTGTGCCAAGGAGAGCTCCAGTGAGGGTCCCAGGCGGCCACCCGACTGCTCCTCCTCGGTGAAACCACTGACCAGGAACGGATGGACACCCAAAGGAAAAAGAAACCAGAAATCAAAGAGAAAGTGGAAAATGAGCATTTGTACATTTATACAGGGATGAAACATAGGAAGAAAAAGAGATTCTCAAAGCTCAGCTCTGCTCTTTGGATGGAGTAACTATGGTTTGGCTGAAGGACTGGCCATATATATATAAATTTTCTACTTTCCTAACACCTATAGAGGAAATGGCTAGTAAAAAGAATAATTCTTAATAACCATTTCCCTTCTACTCCCTGTTCTGGTAGTGGTTTAGGCTTAGCTCTGGTTTAGGCTTAGCTCCCAGGAGCTCGGAGGCTGGGCGACCATCCTCCACTTCAGGCACCGGCAGCACCAACCTCCAGCCCAGGACCCACCAGCTTTATTTCCTTCATCAACACCTGCTGAAAGAAATCGCGACTGCATTTCTCTCCAAACGCTGATGAGTAGCGAAGTCTCCATGACAGCTACTTCTAATGACATTCTGAAGAGTGACAATAACGAACTATCACCACTGCAATTGTTTAGCTCTCCTAAGCTGGTCTTTAAAAAGCACATTAATTATCGTTCTTACTATAGCATGCTGACAAGCTTGAGAAATGTCATTTAGGGCACACAGGCTATTTCCTCATTGCCACAAAAGAGGATCAGATAAATCCCAAGCCAACAGTAATGTCTCATGCTAAAATAACTACTCAATGCTATTCTATAGCTGTCTGTGGGTCACAGAAAATATCCTGTCATTGACGGGGAGATGGCAGAACATCTTTGTGAAATGAGTGTACAATTTAAACTCTTACCGTAGAAAAATATTTCAGCCAGTTCTATGCAGGACTTCTCTTATTAACCTGAAGAAAGGGGGGTCCTTATACCCTGCCTGACCCTTTGGAATGGAGTTTTTAGAATTTTTCTTGGCTTCTAAATCCAATCTTTGTAAATCTAATATGGCCAAATATTTCAGCATGCTTCAAATGTGCCCATTTGCTACTAAATGAAAAGTAAAACAAAGGGAAGTATTTGACACATGGATTTCAAGTCTAGGTTTTCTTGCATGAAGGTACAGAGAGCACTGGTAAGGCTGCCCATGTGGAAACAGTATTTAATTTGGTTTTATGTTTCCCTCCTTGCTTTTTTGGCACTGTGTAAGGAAAGGGGGACAAAAAAGGGACTTCTGCTACTATGCAGACTGGGGAATTGATGCTTTATTCCAAGCTGATAACAGAAGATGCAATTAACATTTTTACTACTACTTCTAATTTGAATGTAGGTGTTCTGGATGTTACAGAAAAGTCAGTAAACGAAGACTAAATGTCACAGTAATGACTGGCAGGTGAAAACTCTTCTTTTCATCTTTGAGTTAATCCTGACCTGAGGATTGTCTGTTTAAAAATACCACAACCATTGCCTTAAAGTCAGTCTTATAGAGTCTAAATAAATATCTGGTGTTGCACTACGCAGGATGTGCATCGCCTTGCTTAGCAAATGCCAGGCAAGTTAATTAAATTGTTGTGCGATAAGTTGAGGGGAAAAAATGCATAATGTGCAAAGCCTTTTTAATGCTCATTTGCTAGGAAAGGCAGGGGAGAAAAATGCAAAGCTGAGTAGAGGAAGTTTGTGGGTTTTTTTTTCCTTTTCCTTTTTTCCTGTAAAATAAACACAGAACAAAGAGTCTATGGGCTAACATGCAACATGCGGTGTTGGGGAAGGGAACAAACCCACAACAGTGACTGAGCTGGACTGTAAACAGCCAAGGAAAAAGAATAAACACCCCCAAAAAACACCAAACGGAAAGATACTAATTACTGCATGCAGAGGAATACATGGCAGAAGGGTCATTTTTGCCAGGGGTATCCTTTAAGCAAAAAAAAAAAAAAAAAAAAAAGGTGCAGAAAACAGCCCACCAGAGACGCACGACAGCCAAGGTATCATACCTTCCACATGCCTCATCGTTCTGCTTTGGTGAGAAACAATGATTACATCTGTGCAACAAAATCTTTTAATGCGGACAAAGCAGTCGGCGGACGACACAGCGAGGTCCCCAAAGAGCCAGGAGCTGCTCTGGGGGTTGCAGCAAAGGGATTATTGCTGGATGGGGCTTAAGCGAATCTTGGTGAAACCCTTGTGCGCAGCTTTGGCTAAAAGGCAGCGTCAGCAGAGAAGCCCTTACTTGGGTGCTAAGGCAGTGGTTGACATGTGAGTGTGCTGCAGTAACCAGTGAGGACAGAAAAACTAGAGAAAAACCATTGCGCCCCTCATCTTGGCCAGGAATTGCCTTCCTCTCAAAACAAGCGCTGCCAAAACTGGGCTGTAACTCTTCTCTGCTGTGCAACAGTTCTTGGCGTTCACCACGCGGTGCATCAAGAAATGGAAAACGCCTATTTCTCCCCATTGCAGGTTCCAGAAAAAATAAAACTGCCTCTGAGCTAAGGTAGCTGGGTGCAGAAAGCCGAGCTTGCAAAGGAAGGAGCCTGTCTTGCGTGAGAAATTTCTGTTATCTCAGCCCTAAAGTTATCTCTGGAATAGACAGATGTAAAACCTGCGCATCTCCAAAGGACGGAGCGGGAACAAAAGTGGAGGCTTTACCCGTGATGCTCCAGAGAGCCAAAGGCACAAGAGCTTCGGCAAGTCCTTGGGGTACAGAGCCTGTTCCCAGGGGCTGCTAAGAAATCATCCCCCAGCTGCTGCTCCACCTCACAAAAGCACGTGCCACACCAAGCGCTGGTGCTGAGCCCGGCTCAGCCCCAACCAACGTCCTCCCACCTCGCCAGGAGCTGCCTCTGCAGCTCCCACCACCCAACTGCTTCCGATGCTGCTCACCAGCATCACCACATCTCTCCATCCATATCTTCTCTGTGCATGATGCACGTGTTGACCTCCACAATCTACTAAAGGGACAGAGAGAGGGGAGCTGGTGTGCAACCATCACATAAACCATCATTAGCCCGACCTGTCCTGCTCAGAAGAGGGTTGCTTCCCATAGACCATCCCGTGCAGCTGCAGAGACACAGACCTCCAGGGAAACCAAACGTGTGGCCACATCTCCCCAGCTGCACAGAAAGGTTTAGAAAAACCAACCGGCAAGATGAGGCTCAGGACTAATGATCTGCCCAAGGTTTTTGGCTACTTACGGTTTCTCCTCTCTGTCCGGGGTGACCAGGCAATCCATCCTTCCCAGGAGGACCCTACGGCAGAAAACCAGAGTGAGAAGGAACATGACCAAGTGCTCAGTAGTAAAACTGAGAAGGACAGAATCAAACCTGCTTGCGTCCTTGCATTAGTTCCCATCCATTTTACAGTGAAATTGGGGTGCTCAGAACCTTCCCCACACATCTCCCAAAGAAGGATTTATCGTACAGGTCCAGAGCAGGAGCGAGCTGTCCACCACAGGGAAGGAAATCACTCCAAAAAGGGTTTCTGAGATCCCCCACCAGTGTATGGTAATTGCAAAGACAGAATTGTTACTTGGTTGTGCTGTCCTCCCAGTATATAGAGGGAAAATAAAGAGCGGAGCAACCATGAAAGATCCTGGTGATATTGAGTCATTAGGAAATGAACATTTATAATCAGCTGCAATTTACTCGGCTATTTAAAATCTCAAACCGTGGGGTTATTATCATGATGTCTCGGTAATGCCTTTTATTGGGTACGTCACTGCTTGTCAGGGAAGCAGCTAAGACTGAGCTGGCACAGGCAATCACAGCTGGGTGGAAAAGACTTGATGTATTTCTTTGTATGTTCTACAAAGAGAGTTACTTACAGGGGGGCCTTTTGGTCCAGGAAACCCAGTCGGTCCTTGAGGCCCTGGTGGTCCCTGGGACGCAAAACAAGCCAGAAAACATGGTTAAAGAACCTATAAAGATTTACTCTGAAATACTGGCACTGTGTGAACAGCAGATGAGCACAAAGATATGGAAAGCCAGCTACTTCCACCTCCCAAAAATGCCCCAAAGTGTGAGATGCAGCTGCACGGGGGCCATCCCTTCAAAAAAAAAAAAAGCATGTAAAAATAAGAGCCACCGAGCACGGTTAACTGAGTGGCCTGGCCAGTGGCAAAAAGCACCGTAATCACGGACAGGCCAGGAACTGCTTTGTGCCTTTCTCTCCCAGGGCTATGAAAAATAGGTCTTTTTTCCCATCGCAGCTCAAGCAAGAGCACCTGGGAGCTACCAGCTCCTGCAAGAATGAAAAAGATGAGAGAGCCTGGTGGCTTTGGGGCCAGAGCCGCCAGACAGCTGATGCTCTTCAGAGTGCAGCTTCCCCCTCATCCCCATGGTCGCAACCCGCAGATGATGCAAAGCAGGGACCAATTTCATGTATTTCCTCCCTGGGCAATTTTGTAGAAGATCTACAAACAAAACAAAAGCCAGGAGGAAAAAAAAAAAAAAAAAGACAAATTTAGGCTAACATCATGAAAGTCTCATTGCTTCAGTGTTTTCCACCTGGTGTGATGTAGTCTGGAGAAAGCAACACAAGGTCCTGGAGGACCAGGTCTCCCAGAAAACCAGAGCTCTGGCTGTCTGCACAACACCCGGGGGTGGCTTTTCCCTTTTCCCATGGAGTGATGCTCACACAGGACATCCAAGGTTCCTTTCGAGCCTTCCTTGGAGACCTCAGAAGGGACCTGAGGGCTGTAGGTCACTTCCAAGACCTCTCCATGCAAGCACGTTTCACCTCAGATTTCCAAACAGATTTTCCCTTTTCTCTGACCGAGATACGCTCAGCTGCCTCCTGGCTACCACAAGCTGCCCACCCCTCTCTGCTTAAGCAGGTCCTTGGTAGGATGCTGACCGCAAAAAACCTCTCGGCCCCGCAAACCCGCCTCGTCTGCCGTGTTAAACTAACGGGCTTGGATCGCGTCCTGCCTTACCCTTTCGCCAGGAGGACCAGGGGGGCCATCACCACCAGAGTTGCCCTTTTAGGAATAAACAAAACAAAACATCATTAAAAATACATATATCGCCACTGCAGCTGCTTTGCACAAAGACTGCAAATGGCACCAAGCCCACGGTGACAAGCCCACCCCACCAGCTCCCCTGGCCCCTCTCTATTAATAATTCTGTACCGGGAGCAGCATCCAGTGACAAACAAGCAGCTGCCTGTTCCCCCCACGTTGCTTAATAAAAATACAGGAAAGATAACGTCAGTGGGCTCAGGATATTTCCACCAGATAACAGCCTCCCTCTGAGAGATAAATGCCACCACAAAGACAAGGTATTTATCAAAAATTCATGCCGACACAAAGCCGAGACATTTATTTTTAAAGCCGGCAGCACGGTGGTGACAACGTCTCGCTACAAAAGCTTTGCTTCCATCATGCCCGGCGATTGATGGTCACTTGATCAGTCTCTGCAGCAGGTTCTGGAGCTGTGTGTGCCTCTGGAATGGCTGGCAGAAAAAAAAATACTTATTTTGCCCAGCGACCAACCATAGGTTGGTGTGCAAAGCAGCTCGGTAAGGCGCAAGGCTCTGGAGCCCAGCAGCAATATATGTCCCTTCACCCCTGGCACAGTCTGGGGCCTCTAAGGTGGTCCAAATACCACTTAAACACCAAGAATTATGCTTTCGGGGAAGCATCAGTGGATAGTAGGGTTGTGCTGGTCCCTGATGTGTGGGTGCTCCCTCCCCTTCTGGTTGCAATGGCCCTTAATTCGTGCATGTACCCGATGCCCTGCTGAAATGTGGGCAGACACATTTTCCGGACCTGTGCATATACTTTATGGTTGGGTTATGAGCTGTTTACATGGGCAATGGAGCTCAGGAGGGCTCAGCTTTCAAAATACAACAGAGAAAGGAGAGAAGGGAAATGGAGGGCAACAAACCAGACGGTCTCTTACACCAACACTTTTTAGGACACAACTCCAATAGTCTCCGCAAAACCTTACCTTTGGGCCAGGCTTCCCGGTGCTTCCCCTAGGGCCTCTTTCCCCACGTGGACCCTTAAAAGGACATAAAATATGACATTTTAGCCCTTTTGCTACCCACGGCACTACACTGTGATCAGGCAAATCACTGTGTCTCCTCTGCTCAGCTTAAACTGTGAATGGTCAGATCCCACCCAGTGAGGATGTAAATCAGATCCCGCTTTCCCCCGGCCTTAACGAGCTTTCAGAACGCACGAGAACGACAAAATGGATCCTTACCGTTGGACCGCGTTGCCCCCTTGGACCCGGTTTGCCAGGTGTCCCCTGAAACGAAATGAAATTAAGAGGAGTTAGTGGCATCATGGGCTGAGCTCGCAGCAGCCGAACCCGCAACGGAGCCTGTTGCACGCAAACCGCCCCCAAAACCTCCTGTTCTCATTTGCCACGGAAGGGACAACAGTAGGTTTATTTTTGGCTCCTAATTCTTCTTTATTTGTTTTCCTTTATAATGCTTGGACAGGCCTGGATGGTAATTCCCATGCCCAGACAACATCTCCCATCTGAGGGAAGGAATCTCTTCAAAAAAAAAAAAAAAAAAGTATCGCAAGTCCTTTCAAACACCACAAAGACTTTCAAAGACGAGGCCACCCACTCAGACTTTGCAGTCTCCTGAAACACCAGCCAGCGCACCAGAACCAGCAAAAAAGCTCTTCATCTTTGCCACCCCAAAACCTAAAACCCCTTTTCCCACTGATTTTTGCTGCTCCCCTCACTCCGCTCCTAACGTGGGAGCAGGGCAGGCTGGCTCCCACCGACGCACACACGTGTTGCAAGACCTGTACTGTTAAATATTTAAGGAATAAGAGCAGCAGAGCAGAGCTCCTGCTCTGAGCAGTTATTTTACGCCGCACAAGCCAATTAAGCTGCCCCACATATTTACAAATCTTTCTTCATCTCTGTGAACTTCGTGCTAAACAAGTAATTTCAGACATTGTTTTGCAGCAGCGACAAAGCAGCGGGCTTATGAGATCTGACAGATGCATTCAGCTTCCCCTAATGGGGGACTGTGATTAATTCTGACAGAAAAAAGACAGAGACGGCTGGGGCCTAAATCTGGCAGTACGTTAAGCTCCATTACCCTGTGCCTAAAAGAAAACTAATGGCTTAGAGCTTGTTCCCTGAAAACACTGTTTTGGCGTCTGTCAAGTTACCAAAAAAATACCCATGTGTTCAAATTTATTTTTTTTGGACCTGCAGTCCGCTATTATTACCAATCACCTGTTAAAGGAAGGAAGAGAAAACCTTGCTTTCTGTGTAACGAACACAGAATGCTTAAAATATCACTTGCCATTTTCTGCCCCGAATCCATCATCTCACAATCTTGCTTTCTCGTATTGGGCGCTCATTAACCAGGAGAACATAAAAACAGGAGCTGGAAAAGTTTACAATCAACTCCAAGCTACTAAAATTAGTCCTGCTGAATCTTCCTCGTTCTGCAGCTCCATTTAATAAAGCCTGCTGGCATAGTTTTCTTTAATTAATTAAAAAAATAACTTAAAATACTCCAGCTAGTTTTTCTTCAGCTACGGGAGGCTAAATTCAGAGCAAGTGGAGAGGAGCGTGTGCCACCTCCCTGCAGGCAGCCCCACACACTCCTCTCCTCCTTCAATTCTATTTTTAAGCAAAATTTTCTGCTGCTTATTGCTGTCGTTAATCATGCATACAGCACCGTGTAACGTTGTGAAGAATTTATATAGCACTGTAAATGCACACCGACCTATATTTTTTCAAACAGGGATACCGAGGGAAAGGCATCTAAATTCAGATTATTTTCTAGGCGCCCAAAATAAATGGTCTGGATTTCGGTACCTCCACACACCCCCCAGGCTCTGTCAGAGCGGGTGAGCGGGGAGATCTATTACCCCGTGCTAATGGCAGAGGCCTATTAGCTGTAAAAATAAGACCACTTATTCACGTCTAACTATTGATTTTATGATCAGGGTTTGAAAACATCCAGGCGAGTTCACCCCAGCTTGCCCCCAGCTGCGGGCACTGCGACGAGCGGCCGCTCGCCAAAACTATCGTCATATTTAACAGGTCACACTTCTCTAAAAACACCAAACATTTTATTTTTTTTATTTTTTTTTCCTCCCCATTTTGACTTTTGCCAGCCCTTTTGTGCAGCTGAGCAGCCAGAAGCTGTGGTGTCAGCTTTGGGATCTCTAGTGGCTGCGGGTTCTGACAGCACCAAAATTCAGGATCTGCTGGCACCGCTCCTCTGCCTGTGGTTTTCACCCTTTTTTAATTATTTAAGGACTTGGAAAGACCACTTGTGTTGCCGAAATAATGACCTGGAAAGCTTATCTCAATTCCTAGATGATGATGATCGCAAGAGAAACATGTGATTCATATTATTTGGGATACAAACAATTGCGTTGAATAGCGTAATAGTAATACCTTGTAAAAAGAAAAGATAAATGAATTTTGGCTGTTTCAGCTGCAAGTTGGGTTACCCCACAACGCACTGGAGAAGTAAATCTTAGAAACTCTCTTTCTTGACTATATGCAGACATACTCATGAAAAATAGCAAATTTAGCAGTCCCAAGAAAAAACAGAGGGGGATTTATCAAGTCTAACTCGACAAGGTTTAAATTAAGTTGATGGTCTCTATTTAGTTTGTGTGCTGCGATCCCAGCTCAGTCTATCGTTCCGTGTATCATTACTTTTCACTTATTTCAAATTGGACACTTGGGAGTAAAAAAAATTTTAAAAAAAGGAGGATACCAAACTAGTTACTGAAAATCAGTATTTTGCTAGTCTTAAAAAATTTCCCAGCTGGGCTTCTTACAGTAAAGGAAGGATTTGTCCATGAAATTTTTCTTGCTCACATGCATACTGATTGAACAAGCGCACACTGCTGGACTGGGTGTGGAATGGCATAAACGTTAAAATCACAAACTGGAGAGAAAAAAAAAATTACCATAATTAATAATAAATACTGCTGAATTTGTCTTTTATTGTTTTATTATTATCACCTTGGTCCAAAACTGGGCCCTTTCCCAGTACACCTGCTCCCTCCTCAATCCTTTTCAGGTTGGACGTGGCCAAAATTCAACCAGCTTAATTCTTGGGGTTTTTTCCCATGTTATAAATCACCAGCTCCTGGTACCTGCTCCACTCCCCAGCAGGTTTCCCACCCAGCGGTCCGACTCTCCATCCCTCCAGAATAAAATGAGCAGATGGAGCAAGACGGATGCGGATGCTCGGGGATGCAAAGCAGCACATCTCCTGTTTTAAGCCACCCAAAGCTCCAGCCCAAGGATTTTATTGCTGTATATTCGATAAGGCGGGTGGTAATTATAGGGCTACAGTGAATTCAAGGCTGTTGGAGCAGCTGCCTTATTCACAGCCTCCCTCCTCTCACAGAGGGAGGGGAGAGGATGCTACACTTGTAGTTCAGAATGAAATGAAAATTACTCAGTGGAAAAAAAATAAAAAGGGGAGTGGATATAAACCAAATTTCAGTGGTGTGATATTAATGCAGTGCAAAGTGATTTATATTTCCTGGGCTCCTATCAAACACGTCTGCTAGAAGTCATTTGTATTTAAATGAGAGTAAAAAGGAAACTAATTCCACTCGCTCTTCGCTCCCTCCCTTTTTGTCCCTGTGATCAGAGCTGGTGCAGAAAATTACTTTATGTTTCTACTCTGAATCCCCTAATTCAAGCATGTCTTCCACAAAATAAAAAAGTCACCAGTGTATTTAGACAATCCCTACTCAGGAGCAAAGTCTGTGGATGTGGGATGAGAGGGAGGGACAAGTGTGGAGGATGGAGCCCCCACATTTTAAGGGTGTTTATGAATTTAGAACAGCTCCGCTTATGAAAAGGAGGAACTTGTAAGACTGTTTTCAGCTATGCCTTCGAGTCTCAAGTTAAGCTAAAGATGGGTCTTGCTGCTTCTGAACAGATTCACCCATCTCTAATAATTACTGTTAATTAAAAAGCTCTTCATGCCCTGAGCAAAGTCTGACAGCGCAGGAAGGATTCAGGTTCAGAGAAATCTCTTAGAAATATCTTGAGGGAAAAATTTCCCGTGTTTAATTGGAAAGCTGCTGTCTGCAGAGCTGGCTGGGCTATTATGGGAATCTCCTCTCCCAACAGCCGGCGTCGGGAGCCTCTTGCCTGCACCGCGGACATCACCCTGGGATGTGGCTTTTTGGGCAACCCCTCGGTGCAAAACCACCCAGAGCACCAGTCCAGCAGCTGCCTGCAATGGAGCATTCCCCACGTCCTGCCCAAGGACCTTCATTTGGAGGGGAAAAAAAATATCAGGAAAGCAGCTCGACAAAGCGGCTCTTACCCGTGTGCCCTTCTCTCCGTTGGCTCCTGGAAATCCTGGGAAGCCGATCGAGCCCTTGGGGGGAAGAAAAAAGAGAAAGAAAGTGGTTCAGGACACCGCGAGGGGCAGCTCTGCCTGGAATAACCCCCAGCGAGCACCCACAGATATCGAAACCTTTTTTTTACTCTTTTTTTCAACCTTCCCTTAATAAAAACAAACCCGAAGACAGACCCGAAATGACCTCAGAAACTAAATTTCATCCAGAAATAACAACAACAACAAGGTCCATGCCTCGTTATGAGTCACTGCAAAGGTCCAAGCCCACGGTTGCACCGGGTGCCTGGGGAACAGGCAGGCTTTTGGTTTTTAGCTCCTAAGTCACTACATGTTGAACATGAAAATTTAACTCCTGGCTTGTTCCTTTCTGATGCGAGTGCCTGAAGAGTAGCTGCTGCTGCTTTTAAAATATGAATTAGTTGAAGAAATGCAAAAAAACCCCTTCCCCAGATATCAAATGCAAATTTAAAAATAAACCATCAACACCACAACCAGGAAACAATCTCTTGCAGATAATTATGTCTCTAGTGTTAAACAAGCCTGTTTTTTTTTTTTTCAAGCAGCGAACATGAATAATAAAACCTGATTCTTAGAAGAAAAAAAAGTTAACAAAACCATAAAATTTCAAAGCTTCCAGGGCATGGAAAAACCTGGCTGCAGCCTTAGTCTATGTAGTGGAATTAGCAGTTTTAATTTAAAACAGAACATTTTCAAATGGCCCAAACGAAGGTGGGTGTGTAGATAAGATACAAAGGACGTTTGCAAATCTGCAAATGGCAATTTTATTTCCATTTCAGGGAAACCCTGATTCATTAGCCATTCTCCTTAATTAATTAGTTAACGCTAGTGTAGAGCTTTGAAGATATAAAACTTAATGCAAGGAGGAGGACTATCATGCCTGTTACTAGCACAAAGCTCACGTGGACCCTGCTTCTACCCGTCACTGCTGCAGCCCCCGTCCCACCGCTTTGCAGGAGACCGAAGTGATGCAGAACCCATCATTTATTTGTAAATCTGTAAGTGTCCTGCATAGGGGGAAGGAGGGATCATGCGGTGGGAGATGCTGCCGTTCCACCTTGTCTCATTAGCGGGGGCTCAGCCCAGCATCACCAGCAGAGCTTGGCCAGTGTCCGCTGGGCTCCCCAGAACATCCCGCACCAATTTGGGGCTGGATCCATCCCAGTTACCTTTGGGCCCTGCCGGCCCGGGTAGCCGGGCAGTCCTGGCACGCCGAGCTTGCCCTGAAACACAAAGAAAAGTGCGTTAGCACGGGCAACAGAGACCTTGGGAGCAGCTTCAGCAGAAAGGGGAGATGCCAAGTGCAGAGAAGTCAAGAACAGAGCAGACGTGACATGGGTGGAATAAAGCTGTTGGGGCACCGGGACCATCCTCTGCCCTCCCCGGGGGAAGCCCAGTGGGGTTGATGCAGCGTGAGCCCTGTAAACATGTTGGGGACCTAGTGAGGAATGGTTATTTTTTGCTACCTTTTTTTTTTTTCTTTCTTTTTCAGCTGGATACATCTAGAAATTAGACTGGAGTCCATGACACTTTCAATTTCCCCATTTTTTCCCTCTGGTCTTTTTTTTTTTTTTTTTTTTAAGACATTGTACCCAAGCAGATAACCCCAAAGAGACCAATGTTTCAACACGCTCAAATCACACCACAGAAGTAAAACCATCTCCCCTGGACTTCGCGTTCAGCAACTCAGGCCAGACTTCAAACAAAGCTCCTGCAGCTCCTCTTCATCACTCTGCCCTAAAATCGCCCCCCACCCCATGCTGGGCACTGTCCCAGCCACCCACCTGAGACACACAAAGAAAAGTGGGTTTTCCTGTAAAACCTCCCTGGGTGATTCCATCCTTGACTCACCTTCTCTCCAGCAGGACCAAGAGGGCCGGGATCTCCATTGGGGCCAGAGCGACCTTTGGGACCTTCAGGACCATCCTCACCTCGGGGACCGGGAGGTCCAATTTCCCCCTGTTGACCACAAGAAAAGCATTGATGGGGCAGGCAGGTCCCAGACCCCTTGTTTATTGACAGCAACACCCTCAGGGCTGCAATCAGATATTCCACGGAGCTGCTAAAGCAACTCTTGGAGAAAGCTGGTCTTCACCAAGAGCCCCAGATGAGACTGTCATACATTAAATTGCAGAGTGTTATTAGAGCACCGAGCTTTCATTCACACAGCCTGGTCATTATCTCCCACAACAGCATCTTTTCCCGTGGCCCAATTATCCCATCTACACACGGCGCCTCTCCACCACAACAGCCTTCATTAGCTCTGATTGCAACCAAGCCTTTTAGCCACCTCCCGGTTCCCAAATCACAGTCTGATGCGCAAGCAAAACCTGGGAAGTGTTTAATTGAGGGTTAAACTGGGTAACTGGAGAAGAAAGACTGGGCTGGAGCTTTTGTGCTGAAAATCATTAGGAAATCTGAGAGCGGAGAGGACCGAGCTATTAACGTGAATTGTTGTGACAACTGCAGGTTTTGGCACACAAAACAACAGTTGTCATTTTGTCACGCACGGTAACAGGAGAAGCTTCCAGGCTGCGAACACAGGCAGCCTTCTTCTCGCTCACCAAGAGCTGGATGGACACAGATTTATCCGCGAGGCTCTCGAGTGCCCCTTGCCCTTTCAGAGCCCATCGCAAAACACAAAGAGCTCGCTGGTGGGAACTGGAGTCACGAGCTTTGTTTGAAGGAGCTTATGTCTGTCTGACAGGAGCCACCTCCCCGGGATGCCACCTTCGGTCCTTCTTCCTTGGTGGGAAGCGGGGGCTGGGGAAGTTTCCAATTATGTTAACTGTTTAATTACACAGTTAAACACCAGGAGAAATGGAGCATTTCATTTCCGCTTTTACAAGCCTTCACGCAAGGCATTCATTTTTACTTTAAACATGGGGATGAACACCAGCAGAGCTTTCTTGATCCCTCGGAGAGCTTCAGAGCTCAGGGGAGACACCAAGCCCCAGACGATGCATCACTCAGAGAGGGGACGAGGACAGTTCCCTGTGCGCAAGGGCTGCGGGCAGAGGATGGACAGACTGCAGCCGCTGCCCACATCCAAACATTACCTGTTTTCTCAGGTGTTTCAGTGTGTTCCACTGATTTTAGATGCTTTTGCGACCAGGCAAAGTGTCCTGCTGCCAAAGGGATGAGTCCGATAAAACCGCGCCTCTGGCAGTTTTCACAGCGCTGCTTTTGTTTCTATTAAAGCGTGTTCCCAGTAACTTTACACTTCATGTTGATGGTATGGAAGAACATCAGGCTCAGCAAATGAAGATGCTTACCAGAGCATAAATGTAATATTATGGGGGAAAGAGATACTGGAAATAAATACATGATACAGCTGTATTGTGCACTAATCCTAGCAGTCAAAGAGGCAAGACAGGGCCCTCTATTATTACTCAGTTTTATTTTACCTTCAAGGTAGGACTAGCACATTTCAGGCTTTACAACTGCTGTGCTTGACGTGAACATGAAATTCCCAAGTTCCTGACTCGGGACAGGATGTGCCAGAAGGACTTTGACAAGCGTCTCCCTCCCTGAGCTGCACTTGCATGATAACGCACAGGCTTGAAAGGCAAAGCCCTACCAGATCCCATCGGTCACAGACACTTACCCGGTCTCCTTTGATGCCCATGTCACCTTTGAAGCCAGGGAATCCATCTTCACCCTAAATATCAGAGGGGAAAAAACAGACAGGGTGGATATATGAAAAAATAATTTTAAAAAAGGCTTCTCTAAGCTCACTATATGGCCCCTACCTGGAGGAACAAGATCAGGTCCCCCATTGCCCATCCCATTGGCTTCTGTAAGTCTTTGGTGTGCACAAATGGGCATGAAAACCCAGCCAGGCTGAGGCTACCCACGTCCCCAAAGGATCACAGCAAATATTCCCTACATCCCATCCTGTCTGCGAGTCAAGATCACAAATCTGGCCCAAAGTGAAAAACGACACCTTGCCAGTACTGGAAACCAATTATTTCTGAAGTATAATTGGTTTTATTTGCATGGAGGATGTTTTACACCATGCTTTGAGGCAACCTCTAGGAAAGTGGCAATATTTCTTTCAGCCAAGGTTTAATTGCACAGCTCAAATCAATAATTTATTTTATCCTACAGCACTTCTCTCATAGGCAAAGACGACACAGTTCCCACAAAGACTTCTAAAGTTTGGAAGGTCCCTGCCTGGATTCCCCAGCTAAAAGGACCAGCTTTGCTAAGAAATTGCTGGGGACAGGAACCCAGCCTGCGTCCGCTCCAAAAACAAAGAGGTGATCAGTCCTTGGGGTGCTCGGTCCCTCTGCTCTAAGAGAACACCCCCATGCAGGAGAAAACATCCCGGGGAGCATCCTGAGGGACCAGTCTGCAAAAAACGTTCAGAGGCTGTAGAAAAGTCAGTGCAAACATTCAGTGTTAACTCACCTTTTCACCTTTGGTGCCTTTTAGTCCACGAACACCATCTGCTCCCTTGCAGGGGATAAAACAAGATGTTACAAGGGTATGGGTAAGCTTAAGGGTGAAGAATCATTAATCATGGTGATTTTTGCTTCCTTCGATGTTGACAGGGGTATCTCTGCAAACCGTGATGTTCCGAAACATATTGCTAATAGAACACTGCTTGCAGGAAGCAGAACCTTATCTGCTTGGTGAATGACACACTTTCTCTAGACCTTTCTAATGTGGAACAGTTCCACTTCAGTGGTAAACACACCAGCCAACCATTCCCTAATGCACCACTACATCTCAATGTACAATTTTGCAAGAAATGACAAAGCAGCTTGCTTTGGCTAACTATACCCTGCTTAAATTCTGAAGCCAGAACAGCAAATGGGTTTCTGCTATTGAAAAAAATACACAAGGTGGTTTAAGAGGGCTTAACTTCACCAAGCTGTGTTGGTATCTGCTAGCACAGATCCCTGCAGATTCATTGGACCTTTGGGATGCACCTGAACTAATACATCTTGATAGGAATAATAGCCAGAGCTGAATGGGGAAAAAAGTACCCACCGCCTTCTTATCAACATGCAAGTGCTGCAGGCAGCAGGAGCGAGGAAAGAGCTGGAACTCAGTCCGGTGAAAAAGCACATTGCTGAGACGCCCAGGCTTTGTCTAACAAGGTTTTGGATCAGCAACATGAAAAGCTTGCTTTGTTTTAGTAATAGGCTATTTTGTTTTATTAACAGGCCTTGTTAAAGTCTCCACATTCTGGATGAGATTTACTTTGGTTGTAAATTGGAAATGATTGGAATGGGACTGAGCCATGCCTACAAAGAATTAAAAGAGAAATCTCTCCAAAGCGCTGAAGGATGCTAGAGGGGGTTATTGGAAAGAAGAGGACCCTCATGGCCTGCAAGAGGTTGGACGAAGGCTTGCTTGAGCAGTAAATATGGTCAGTGGTGGCCCTAAGCATCCTCATAGGGCATCTGTGCCCGCCAGAGAACTTGAATTGAACAAGCAACACCATGGGCGCTGGTTTTGCATCTTCCTCACCTTGACTCCACGTGGTCCTGGATAACCAATGGGGCCCTGAGGGCCTGGTGGACCCTGGGGTGAAAAAAAAATGCAAACAAGAAAAACACATCAAAAATCAACACAAAGGTGCAGCAATAAGGAGGGTGTGTTTAAAAAAAAAAAAGAACAAAATTAAAAAAAAAAAAAATATATATATACATATATCCCAGGCATCTGGCTGCTTTAGACTAGGTGGAAATGGCAATGGACATCTGAGAATAGCTCAAAATATCACTAAAGAGCTTCAGGAAGATCACCCCGAGCAGGTGCACAGGGCTGAGCCAATGGCATATGATAGGAAAAGAGGAAAAGACAGCAACAACTCGTTAGAAAGGGAATTTATACGTAAGATTGGTGATTTGTGTTTCAGATTAAAGAAAAGAACAAGTTCTCTGAGAGGGAAAGAACATGTTCTGCTGTCTTTCCCCTCCCAAACTATCCTGGTTTTGCTGTAACACAGCAGAACTTGTGATGATGATCAGAGAGAGGAGTTATTGCTTGAGGCACAAGCTTTGGGTGATGTCCTTTGGCCTCAGCTGTAGGAGAAGGGATGCTCACAAAGCTCCTTTCTGGCACCAAAAGCTGCAAATCCCTGGAGACACCAGGAACTGCGCTGGACACGGCGCCTGATACGTGCCCTGCAAAAACCGCCCTTCCCACTCTCGCTGGAACACTGTCTTACACCTGCACATAAATCATATTCTTTATTGAACCCCGTTGGCTTTTATTTTGCCAATTCCCTAACTAAACAAAAATCCTTCCACTTCTCCCAGCCTGAGACAGACAATTTTTTCCAGCCTGACAGCCAGACGGAGCCAACGGGTTCAGCAGCATCCTGGACCTCGCGTGAGCATCAGCTGGAGACCTGCAGCATCGGCCCTGCTCTGAGATCACCTAAATGTTCACTGAACATCTCCCAGCACGAGGAACACCGGCACAACCACTTACTAGCTTCTCATATTCTGCACAGACCAGCATTTGGATTTTTGGCCTTGTGTGATGCCGGAGGACAAAGAGCTGCAGTCGCGGGTTGTGCTCCATGCAGCATCCGAGCAAAGCTCGAGTGGATGTCCATCAAACTGGACTGCGCTCTAATCAAAGGCTTTCGACAAATGTAATGTTTTTCAACTGAATGCGGCACAGCGGGAAGGCAGATGGTAAATCTCCTGGACAGACGGACGAGTGTATAATTCAAGGACTCTAGCCTCCAGCAATATCCTCAAATATATTGTTAAAGAGGGACTTTGAGGGGGAGGGGAAGAAAAAGGAAGACTAGGAATACAAAAAGAGTTATTTTCTGCATTCCCTATGTCACGAAGGATGTTTTTGTCTGATTAAGAGAAAGCTTCTGTTCACAGTTTCAGTTTTCACGTCCACTGGGCTACGGAGTGCTACTTGACAGGAAAGCTGGGAGGAGTTGAGAAAAGACCAGCCCAAGCACCAGAAAAGGCTCCCAAGCAGATAAAAGTTGGGCTCAGCTTCCAAATTTCAACAGGGCTTGCTTCTTGCCCCCTCCACTGACCCACATCCCCCAGCTGCCTGGCCATCCCCTCATCCCCACCGATATCTGTCTCCATCCAGCGACCGTGACCTTCCCCTCAATGGTGACGAGGGTCTCGTTGACACCTACCTGACTCCCCTTCTCTCCAGGAGGACCTTCCTTGCCAGGGTGACCCTATGAATAAAAGAGACAAAGAGAAGAGGGAAACGGTTTAGTGCACATCTAACGCTTCAGAAGCCAACAAGCTTGCTCAGGCAGCTGTGGTTTATTTGTAAGAGAAGAGTCGCTCTCCAGAAAGCTCTTACTGATACAAGTAGCCTCCCTGAAGCCAACTTGTACGAGTAAGCTTCCCCACCTGGGGTCCTTGGTGGTTTTCTACCTGGTTATTTTACGCTGTTACTTTTCACTAGCCTTTCAGCAGAGAAGCGCAAACCATTTTGCAATATTCTTCCCCTATTAGAACACCTCAGTGAGGTCAGCAGCAAACACCATATAAATTTTGCAGACAGGAAAACAGACAAAATTAGCTCTGTGTGCTAGCAGCCTTGTGGAGATCACGAGATGCCCAGACTGGTCAGAGCCCCTCATTAACTTCCTAATTCCTAGAGTCCATTACAAGATCCCATGACAAATGCTCGGCCAATCTGCATCCCCGTCAGACGGCAGCTGGTTGGACACCGGCCAGCATTCCTCTTGGGATTAGATGCTGAATAACTCAACATCCAAGAGCTTCCAACACATTCTCATTCATAGTCCTTTAGAAGGCTTTTGCTGGGGTTGCAGTCAGTAGAAAACAAAAGTGTGAATTGCCTCAGATATAGCTTGGAAGATTAGTGAGAAATGGGGGAAATCTGTGAAAGTAGTTTTTAGTGTTAATTTTCCTACTGTTGGAGACAAAGTGGAGCCAGGATGGAAGGTGACTCTTCGGTTGGCAATGTCAGTACAAAAGCAATAAGCTCCCTACGAGGGCAGTCACTGCACACCCAGGGACCTTTTCTTTTATAATGATGATGAGAACACGTCCAGCTCCTCTAAAGCCACTAAGAACTTCTGCACTCAGTGGTTTCTTTACTTTTAAACTCCCTTCTAAATACACAAATGACTTGCCAGCAATATAACAAGTAAAATCACAAGACTATTTTCCATCAGCAGTCTTCAGAACAGCGATGTCAGGCAAGACAGATTTCATAAAACACACTGGTTTAATAAAGAAACAAAATGACAGCTGTCATTTATACATCAACAAAACGCAGGGGAAAATGCAATCTGCATTTGTTCCTGTGAGTTTAAATGGCACCAAGAGCATCAGTGCACAGAGGGGATCATCCAACCACACTCGCCTTCAGCTCCTGATATCTGCACCCTGGGGGAGGCAAAATCTAAGTGCAGCAAGAGTTCCAAAGCCCTTGTCTGCTCTACACTAAATCACCCCCATTTCCAAAATGCCCATCTCCATTACTGCCGCTAAGATCAAAATCTCAGTTGGCTTTCGCAGCGAGACGCTTCAGGCCCTCGGGGATTTTCAGATGTCTTCCAAGACCAATTTCTATTAAAAGAACCAGCTGGGGGGGGGGTTGTCCTTCGACAGAGCAACCCATATTCTTACAAACCTACAAACTGTCTGTACACTGCGTGGTTACCCATGGCAAATGACTATGTCCACGCACACCCACAGGTGCTCAGCTTTGTAGGTCTCACAGCCTTCAGTCTGTACAAAAATAGACCTGGCATCTTCTCCAGTTCAACTTCCCTGGAGGCTGCTGTAGGAATTTCACATCGAAAGCTGCAGCCTTAGAGACGTTCTGGGCTTTGCTTTAGCTGCTCTGTTGACTCAGCTAACAATTGTACGAATGTTCAAAATGCCCTTCGTAGGAATGATAATCCCAGGGTGGGAAATGTAATTTTTTTTTTTTTTTTTTGGCCATACTCTGCATTTGCATTAGTGGAATGTAACTATTTCCCATTTGTCATTCTTAAAACCAGATGCCTCTGAGGTGTGTAAAAATGAGATCAGGTTGAAAGGCCAAAGATTTTTAAGACCAATTTCCAGAGGAAGGAGCAAATGATGTTTAAAGTAGGATTAGGAAGAAGCTGCAAGAATACGACGCTGACAGGCAATTTCAACCTGTTCTTATCACCGTTCTGCAGCAGTGCCCGGAGGCCCCGAGCAAGACGAGGACCAACCCTGTGCCAGTGCTGCAGGACGAATAAACACACATGAGACCATCCTCACCTCGGTGAGCTGCCAACCTACCTACAACAGAGGGGACAAACAGAAGGAGGGGAAAGAAAGGCCCGAAAAGATGGTGAGAAGTATCTTGTGGTGTGATGCAAGGCTGAGCAAAGCTTGGAGCACGGCCAGGGCTTCTCAAACTCAGACCCTGCAGTCCAGCCAAAACGTGGGCAGGGCGAGCCTGACCTTGCAGGCTCACGGGGTGCACAAGCCCATGGAGCACCCCGGGGTGGGTGGGTGCAGGATCTGGTGCCAAGCAGAGAGCAGGGAGAGGACAACTTACCGGAGGACCATCTGCACCAGGCATGCCAGGAAGACCAGGTTTGCCGAGCGGCCCCTAAAAACAAACAGTAAAAAAATCAACAGCTGCAACGGTCAGTCTCCAGAGCATTGGAGGATAGAGCTTTTCAGACACATTTCTTGCTTTTCCTAGCTGTGAAAGGCTTCAGAGAGGTCATTCTGTTGGAAAAGCTGCCATGACTTGTAGGAGTCTCCTTATTTCTCTGGGCAGAATCTCCCAGCACCCTGGGATGCTGCCAGCATCTCACACAGACACGATACAGCAATGAGAGCTCAACAGGAGCCGGTGGGACACGAAGCATCGAGCTGCTGTCCTGCGAAAGGGCACGATGCTGCACACGTGTGTAAGCACAGGCTGGAGGATATCAAACTGTGGGGCTCACTGGACCAAGAGATGCCCATTCTTTGGTGACAAACGACAAGGAGATTCACTTGCAAAGGACGAGTGGAGCTGCTCCAATTGACTGCGCGTGCTCCTTTAACACTGTTCAATAATTACCTTTTTAATTAAGCAACCCCCTGATTTCTCACACCTCCAGGGAGTGCCACGGCTACTGTGTGACTCAGCACTGAAAGCAGAGAGCCCTTTATCTGGCAGAACTGCTAATGGGCTCGTTTGCAGGAGAATTATCGATAATTGGGGTCCACAGCACGCTGTCAAGGCAAGAGGGCGATTCTCTTGGGACACATGCTGTGTCCTTACCCACCGGGAGCTGAGCAAACCCCAGGTGAATTACTCCTCTGTAGGCAAAACTGTTCCCCTTGTTTAAATCCTGACGGTCCCAGGGCTGGCTGGGGGAAACAGAGGCCAGAACCTGCCCCACGTCAACAGCAAGGGCAGGGAGGGGGCAGAGGGAGCCAAATCCTCCAGCTCTTCCCATTACCATCCCGCTCAGACTTCCAGGCATTTAGCCCACACAAAAAAAGACAATTTTCAGTCCTCTCCTAATGCTTTACCATAGGCTGCCTTCAAAATGTTTCTCTTAAGAGGGGAAATGAATGCAAATATTATGAATTAGAGGTAAACTGTGCTTTCTTGTCTCTCTTCTGTCTGGAATGAGAGGCATTAGACTTTCATAGACACGGCTGCAAACAGATGTTGCATATGGGGCAAAGGAGCAGCTGAAGTAGCAAACGCATATTAATGGCAACAGTTGTCTTAAGTCAGTATTTAAACGTACTTTTTCTCCTGGGGGACCGATTGCGCCTTGTGGACCTGGAAGACCCTGCGAAAAGAAAAAAACTAAGGTCATTAAGTAACAAGTTATTCCTTCCAAACACATTTTGGCAGCACCTCGCATGAGCATCATTCTAGTGCCTGCAATGGCTGGGGATTTCCCCAGCTCCATTCATTCTCAAAATGCCTCGCAAGAGACGATAAAATTTCATTTTTGCGCTGCATGCCCCCTCTGGAGAGCTGCACCGCTCCGCCGTGTGCAGCCAGGCTCATCCCCAGGATGGAAACAGAGATGCTCGGAGGAGCGAGACTTGCTGAGAACCGTGGAGAAAGCTGACAGCAAGGCTCGCACATCTGTATTTCCCATCGGGCTCCAGAGCAACCTGACCGTGGGATGCTAAAAATCAGACATGAGCCACAAGATGAGACTCGGCCGAAGAGACTGCTGGGACTTGGGTTTGGCTTCACATCACAGCAGCAAAACCCAGGTGAGAACCGGAGGGATCTGAAACCCAGAAGCATCTTCAGAAAGATTTCAGGCCAGTGATGTATCATCATGCCAGTTCCCAGCAAATCTCAATATTGCTGGTCCATGTCTCCACGGGGGAGCAAAGCTTGTTCAAAATTATCATTCCTTTTTCCTACCCATCGGAAAATGAGTTTTCCTCTTACCTGAGCACCTGGGTTACCCTGCTGTCCTGGGGGACCCGGCTCGCCCTGGGGACCCTGCGAGGAGACAAGGGCAGAGCTGAAGGCTGGAAAGGTGAGACCCTCCTGCAGCATCTCGACACCTTCTCTAACCCACCGCCGGTACCCGAGAGCTCCTGGGAAAGGGAAACAGCTGCTCTCCGCGGTGGGATAGGGAGGGTGAAGTGATTTTAGGGCACAACTCAGTTCTCTGCATGGCCATGCAGCCTAGAGGAGCTGAGCTGGGCTTTAACACAACCTGGCTTTGCATTGGGCTCTTCCACAGGGAGCCCATTGCAGCTGATTAGTACAGAGTATGAGGCACATACAGGATTTTTTTTTTTTCCTCTCAGTTAAATTACTATATTTTGATATTCATTAGGACAACACACATCTCGATGAAAATGTTTGATCTTTCATGGGGAAATAATGTGTAATTCCATCAGAAATTATAATAAATTAACATCCATTTGCTGTAGGAAGATACTCTCTGTGGTTTTCACAGGCTCTGATAGGAATCTGGACCGAGCTAAAAAGCAATTAGCAAATCTAATTTAATAGAGTACATTTTACATTTTGCTCTATATAATATCTGAACCATCTGTAAAATGTGCAGTGAGAACTTACCACATTCCCCTTGGGACCTGTTTGTCCATCCATACCAGCCACACCCTGAGAAAGGATTTAAAAAACAGCACTAAGAAAACATCTCGTTATTTTGCACCACAAAAGCAGAGAAATTGCCATTAAAAATAACAAAACCTCAGGAGGTACTTTGGACCATGTGGAAGGGGAACAATTTTCTCAAGGTGTTAGGTAAAGCAGTCAATTCCACGAATCCAGCTTACACTCGAAAAAAATCATTTCAGTGTTTTCCCCACCGGTTTAACCTGCCTGTGAGACAGAATCAGCATCAAGTTGAGCAAATCCCGGTTAAGTATCGCAGCTGATCGTCTCCAACAGCGAGCAGGAGCGGAGTAACGAATGAAAAGGAAGGACTGGTCAAATGACCTTGCTCAGGATGTGAATGCATCAATCAACAAGGCAGCGGGTGAAGCCAATGGGGCTGTGCTGCCTCGTGCCAAAATTAGGATTTGACCATAAAAGGCAGCTGGGGTCAAATGCACCCCGAGCTTCTTCATTAAGGGGGTGAACATAGTACATGGTCAAATAGAGATGTTCCCCTGCCACGGTTTTGCTCTGGTGAGGCAACTTATCTGGGTGTAATGACATCCTTGAGCAATATGAGAGAGTTTTGGAGCCGATCCCGAACGCTCGTTAAATTTCAGCAAGACTAGGAGCTCAAAGCGAAGATGTCTTTGTGTCCCAGGAGGGGTTAAGGGCTGCACAGCTCTCACCATTAAATGCTGACCCCTTTAGCTCTAGCAGGAGCCTGGGTTTCAGTTTTTAAGTTCTGGGACTTCAGCGAGCTGCAGTGATTTACGGAGAGAGCCCCTGCATCAGCACTTCCAGCAGCGCACGGCAGATAAGGTGACTGTCTCCCGAATAAAAAACAGCACCTTCTTTACTCAGCTTTCACCCGAAACATGAGCAAACTGCTTTAAAGTCTCACCAGCCCTCAGGCAAAATTTAATAGCAAAGCCACTGTGTTAATAACTCTCATTCTTCCTCGCTCTCATTCTTCCCTTTCGGCCTGAGCGAGGCATTAATATTTACTCAGGTGGGCCAAAGCTTGAGCTGCTGTAAATGGACGTGACACCACTGAAAATGGAGGAGAATATGGACTACGAGCCATAACATTTTTTTGACCACCCCTTCTTTCTGTTGCACAGATGTATAAAATTACGCAGCTGTATCATCTCCTTGAATGACTAACGGGGACAGGTTATTGTGCCTGGAAAGCTGAGGAGGGCAGCAGCGCCCAGAACTCACCGGTGGCCCCGGGGGTCCTGGTGGCCCCTTTGGTCCCAGCAGCCCTCGAGGTCCCTGTTGGGGGAAAGGAACGGGGTTAACATTCCCAGTGACACCCCCAGCGTGGATCGGGGTGAGCTCGCGCACGGCTGAGCGTCGATCTGCCTGGGGAAGGTCGGAGCTGGCACGGCAATGACCTTGTTGGTTTTGCAGTAACAAATTTTACAAACCAGTAAGAGAAACCCTTAAATTATAAATAATATAGGCACAGGCATTTATTCTTTGGATCAGAAGAGGGCAAATTTAAACCGTTTTTTGGGGTTTTTTTTAATTAATTTAATCATATTCTTGGATTACCCTGTAATGCACGTAATGATGCAAAACACTTTGCAGCCAAGTCATTCCAGCTGGGGAGTATTATGAAGAATGACCTGATACCACTAATGGGTCATTAGGGTTAGCATTTCAAAATCTATCCAGATGTAATGTTTATCGTTGATGACCTACAGAACTCCACAAAGCTGAAAAAGGTTTTCAGCCTGCAGCATAAATATATATTTTCAATGGCATTTGGTTCTTAAACCTTAACCAGTCAGGACTTCTGGTATCATGGTGTTTTCTTTCCATTTCTAGCTTTCTCACCAGATTTAACCTTGCATAATATGTCCAGGGACATTGGCAGGATTGGAGCATCACACTGGATGAGCAGAGACACGGCAGGAGAATTGTATTTAATTTGCAAGTTACACCCTGGCACCGTCTCTACCTTGAGCCTTGGGTTTGTAGCAAAAGAGAAGAGATGGGGGGTCTTGGGTGTGCTCAGCTGCAGATCTGAAAGCTCCTCTTTTAAGCGCAAGCTCTTTCTTTAATTAGGGACTGTAGGGGAGCTCTAGGTATTAATAAGGATGGTGCTTGTTCACCATTCAATTGTCCTTGATTGGTAGGTGGTTTTATATGTCTGCCCAAATATTATATATCCCTTTATTATGATGCAGAGAAGACAGAGGAATTAAAATGAAATATGCTACAGGATAAAATAGGAGACATTAAGAACGTGTCTGATCTTGGAGGCTGTGGGATTTTTGATCCTGCAAAAGAAAAGCAGTTTGCAGCACAAACTGGATGCAGGGACCGGGTGGTCTGTCCCAGCCACCGGAGACCTTCGCGGGCAGCAGCTCCGCACGCTGAGCCCCAGCAGAGCAGAAACTCCGCTTGGATCAACTGGCGATGGGAACTGGAAGGAAATGGAGCAGGACGAAGAGAAAGACAATTTTAAATCCCACCACTAGTTTCAGTTACCATTAAATTTGGTAAGACCTTCTTTTGGCTCGGGGCAGAGAAAGAGGCAAACATACAGATTTAAATTGTATATATTTATACCAGAAAGTTTCCTGGAATGCAATTTAAACCTTTCCTCTGGCTATCACAGATATTTTTACTTGTGTTGCTGAAATAAAAATAAACCTCCCTGCATGCATTATCATCAGTTAAGTTCCTCTTTTGGTACTGTGTTACCTGAGCACATAAACGCTTTTAAGAAGTTAATAACCCATAAGTTATTGCTTAGACATGTGCTAAGGAGATAGCTGGGTTGATTAATCTTTTCCAGAAGTTAATCAGACATCTCGTCTATAATTTAGTTCCAGCGAGTCCGTAAATGCCAACCCTTCCCTTTCTCACATGAAGTGTGTCCAACAGTTCCCATCAATTACCCTCGGGCCACCACGCTGGGCCTTAGAACAACAAAATAAGACATTTTGAAAGCAAAGCCGATGGTAAATAATGGAGAGTTAATGTTCTTTTCATAACAAAGGAAATGCATTTTGGATTAAATAAGCAGCCAACAACTGTACTACACACAAAAACCTACGGACAGCCAGAAGCAGAGTTACCATTGCCAATGAAGTAAAAAATACTCGCTATTGGGGAAAAAAAATGCTTTCAGAGTCTCAAATTTGTCAACCCAACTGTTTCTTTTCAGTGGAACGCTCCCTGAAAACATTTCTTTGGGTTGACCAGGAGATTTTTGCTCAACACAACAAGCATCTCCTTTTAACCTTATTGGGACCAGGAACTCCCTCCCTCGCTAGTGCTGGTTCAGCTGCTCCGTGTCAGCAGCACGTGGAGGCCCAAACACTGACAAATTCTGCAGACTGATGAAGTTTTGTGCACTGTGAACAGAATATTGACCCCCCTGAAGTCAGGACAAGTGTCCCCTTGAGCTTAATCCTGCCAGGATTTCATCCGGAGATTTAAACGAGATCATTCACGCTGCACAAAACCAAGCAGGAGGGTGAGCAAACTGCATGGCTAATTGCTGCCATTGCCCGGGCAATAGCAGATAAAACCATTTCTCACTGGAATTTGCCACGAACACTCAAAAAACCTGTATTTCACATACGTTTACCATGCATAATTTCTACCCCAGCCTACTTACCTGAATCCTAAATAACATATCAGAAAGGATACATGCGGAAAGGTATGAGACCAATCTAAGCTAAGCTTCAATTTAAAATTATCAGGTTTAAATTTCAAATGCTAGCCAGGGAGCAATCAAAAATCAATGAAAATTTTGCTCATTAAGGAAAAAAAAAAACAAAAAATAAACCAAACAAAAAAACCCCCAGAAAGCAGAGTTGTTATAGCAAAGATAACTGTCTGAACTGTTCACATGGATCTTCCAGCACGAGAAGCTCAGTCCCTGCAGGACCTCAGGCATCCTGTTTAGCACCAGAAAAACTGCCCCACGGGACCCCTAAACCACTGTTATCATATCAAGACCTTGCCCAAAGCGGTGCTGCTGTAAATCGAGCCAAAGCAGGAGGTACTCACAGGTTCTCCAGGTAAACCTCTGGGTCCAACTTCTCCATCATCTCCCTGCTCAGCAGCAAAGGTGCAGAGAGAGAAGCAGCAAAAGAGACAGAACAAACCAGTTATATTTCAGTCACATCACAGGTGTTTCGTTCTTGTTAAATAATAATCACACAGCAAACCAGCTTCCCTGGAGTAATAAAAGGGTAGCCGTGCAGAAGGAAGACCTCGTAAGCCTGGAGACTAATACTGCGTGTGTAGAATTTACCGAGGATTAGAAATGCTGTAAGGATACTTCATAATTCATGTCGATGTTTACCAAGATGGATTTTGCTAATAGACAAGATATTATAGAAACAATTCAGGGAATGTAAAACAATAACCACAAGATTTAGTACCAAACTGAATGGGAATCCACTGTGGGAGTGCTGCCCTGGGAATGGGATTTACCCAAATTAGGGCTGCTCAGATAAACCAGAGGCAGCAAAGGGGAAATTCTTCACTTCTCTGCTCCCATCTCCTGCTGATGCCCCACTGATTCCTCAAAGTTTTAGACACTGCTTCCCTTGAGTTGCTTTTAAATCAGCCAAAACCTGAGGCTCCCTCTTAGGAAATCAATCCCAGCAGCCAGCCCTTGTAAACCTTCCTCTTCTCCTAAAATTCATGCTCCTCTTCCCAGTTATCCCCTCCGAGCTTTTCTCCTCACACACCTCGACTGGTTTCTTTTTCTCTTTAGGATTAAAGACACTTGCTCTTCCCCCGCAAGATACAGGTTTGGTCTTTTCAACTTCAAAGCACTTTACAGCTCAATTAATTAATCCTCACAACCTCGTGGTGAGGAAGGTGTTATTATCTGTGCTTTACAGAGGAAACAAATAGCCATAGGTGGAAAGAAAACATCGTGGAAGGGGATTAGAGCCTGGGAAATCTGTTCTCACCCCTCCAATTGAACCACATGCTCCTCGCAGCGACAGATTCAGCATTTTCAACCTCTGCTCCTAAACCAGCCGCTCTAGACCTGTCATTGCTAGTTTAAGCTTTGCTAAAGGCCTTCGACTATTGACTAAACGGTGTGGAAGGAGAAGTAAACAATTTAATCTTTGATTCCCAGGTCTGTCTGGAACTTCTGTTCCCCAAGTCCTACTGCAATTTATTGGACCTTGGAAAATTAGAAGTGATAGTTTGCTGACCTAGAGGATGGATGTTTTTCTTTAGGTTTTTTTTCTTTTAACAAAATCTGAGTTTTCTGACCAGATCTTTAAAAACAGAGTCTTCTTTTCGCTTTTATCCCCATCTCTTTGCTCTCCTTCCCTCTCACCGTGGCCACTGCAGCATCCCTGGAACACGAGGACCGGCAGCAGACGACACACCGGTGCTCATGCTCTGGCTCTCTTGCCCTGTCTCTGGCCGATATTGTGTCTGCTTCTTGCGTACAGGAGTTCGTTATGAATTCAAATGATTGCCGAATCCAGAGATAAACTTACCCTCTCCCCATCCTCTCCAGGTGCCCCTGGGGGTCCATGGGGGCCCGGCTCACCCTATAAAGAAATGCAGAAAAAGCTTCAGAGAAGGCAGACAGGCTCTGGCAATGGAAAACATTGGGCGGATATTGATAAACCAAACAACGGGCTTGATTTTTCTGTCTGCACCGTGTGCTGAAGGTGCTTGTACCATCTCGGTTCCCCCTCTGGGCTCAGTCCTTCTCCGCCTGCTCAGGGCTCCAGCACCAACAGACCAACGTCCTCCAGGGGCCAGAGCTCATGGGATTTACTGGTACCAGTTCAGCCAGGGTCTGGGAACTGAGCAGGTGCTGTAGCTCCTTCAGGAGAGAGCTGGGGCTCTGCACACAGTTATTGCTTTACCCAAGGCATGCTGTTCCATTTCTAGCTGATTAAGCATCTCTCTCAGGCACCGTCCTCCCTTTCCTGTGCAGCTTGTAATCACGATGTAATCTCCGCTGTTCAAACACTCCCCTGCCTTACAAAGCAATGGCTGCACTCTCCAGGGAGGGGAGGCATGAACAGCCTGCCAAAATAACACACTTCTGACATTTTTCCCCATTGTTTAATTATAAAGCAAAGAGAAGAATCCCATTATGTTTTTGGCAATTTCCATCCATGACTGCCCTGTCTAAAAGCAGGTTTTGCTTCTTGCTTTATTTTTTAGTCTGCATTTTATTAAAGTGATTTTTTTTTTTCTTCTCCAATTTCAAGCAATCCCAGAAGGTTCTTGCAGCTTCCCAGGATGTGGATGCTGATCCTGGGAGGGATGCTCTAACACCCCATATGCTCTTACTCATCGTCTCCTAACCGGACCATTGTGGCTCATCCCCAGCAATAGGTGCCCTCATCCCAGCATCTCCTCCTGCCAGCGTTTCATTACAGACAGTGGCCAAAAGCCAAGTGCAAGGTAACTTACTCTATTTCCCTTCTCACCAGGCAAACCAGCCAAGCCATCAAACCCTCGGTCACCCTACAAGAAAAAACAGTTTAGTACACATTTCCACCTGCTGTTGAATAACTTCCCAATTTGTTTCCTTTCTGTGTCAAGGAAGGATCAGTTTTCTCCCTCAGACATTAAGCCCTCACCTCCCATCAGACCAGTGATGATTTCAGAGTCACAGATTTAAAAAAGAAAAAAAGCTCAAAGTACTTTTAATTCTTCCCCTCTTCCCTCAGCACCTACAGTTTTAAATGTTTTTTCCATGTGGATTTCAGAGCTTCTCTGGGTGATTTCTCCATTATTTAAAGCATCTCCCTTCTGGACAGGTTCTTCTAGTCCACTTTTTTTTTTTTTTTTTTTTGTTATTCCATAGAATTACAAATGGCAATCCACTGGTAAGCAAATTGGACACTAGCACTCCCACACCTGCCAACAGGTTTCCAAACACGACCTTGAGCTTTACTACAATCCATCCCATACACCCTTTTAACCCTCCTGGACAGTCCAAGGAAACAAATACCTATACAAATAAATTCTGGAAACCGTCTTAATGAAGTCAAGGTCAGAAGACACACCTCTTTTGACCTGAAAACAATGTCATCAGCTGGTAAATTTGGTGACTTCACATGGATGCTTAAGGGTATTGGGAAAGGGGTGTAAGTGGAGAGCTCACGGTGAACCGTGGCAAGCTGCAATAGTTTCTCCTCTCTGAACTTGTGCCCTGTGCCAGTCCCCTGTGTTCTGGGGGTAAACAAGGACAGGAACACACACAAATGGCCTTTTCCCAAAATTCCCAACTCTTTGGACAGGAGAGAAGACACAGGGGAGTTTGCAAGTGGTGGGTGACACCGTCTCCTAACACCCAGGGCAGAAGGCAGCAGGCACCACCCAGCAGATAGAAAAGTCCTTTTTTCTCCGTAAAGAGGTGAAGCCGCTTGTATTTTCACATTCTAATGGCATGTGAAAATAGTACCAGCTCCTCCCTTGCATAAATCCTTTCCCTATTAGCAAGGAAAGGAAAGTCAGTTGCACCTGAGCGGCTCAGAGGACGGACCAGCCTGGCCATGGTGCACCCAGGGCAACCTGCAGCTCTTTCCTTTTGGCATTGCTCTGTCTCTGCTCACAGCAAATCTCCTCCTCCTTTCCAGCGCTGCTCATTATTCTGTTTTCACTTCTTTCCTGGCATCTGCTCCTTTGAGGGCAGTCGACACTCATTAAAGCACTTTACTGGATAAATGATTTGCAGTCTCCTGTCTCTGTATCAAAACTCCCCATCTATTCCAGCTCTAAGTATCTACATAATAAAGTACTTAAACCTTCTAATACATGATTCCCCGAGCAAACTTTCTCTGCATTCAATTTCAGTGGAACAGCTTCTTTCTTGCTTGATAATACCAGCAGATCACAGCTTAATGAAGGGATTTTGTTTCAAATAAAAATAAAGGGCATTAAAATTCCTCGCCACACCTTCTACATTTCCTCACCCAGTTAATAGGTTTTTTTTTTTTTTTGGTAGTTATATTTCAGGACATTTCTAACTGCTCATTCATGTTTGTTTTTCATAATTGGGATTCCAAAGTATTTGTTCTACAACTGCAGCCGAGGGAGCATATTTAATTCTTAAGAGAATCCAGCAATTAAAAAAAATTGCATTAAAAAAAAAAAAAAAGGATTGCTATTCTGCCTTCTAGGTGTGTGTTTAATTTCCCTCTCTTAAACACGGAGCCCGTGATTTCACAGGAGTCGGTGGACCATTTCAACGACCCCCTCCAAGCAAGGTGGGCTCCTTCTGCCAAAGATCCCTCAGTTCACGCCCTGCTAAAAAGCAGATGCAGATCCCAAAAGCACATAAATACGTGGTGCTACCTTTGGTCCTGTCTGGCCTGGCATTCCCCGGGCACCGTCACTGCCAGCTCGTCCCTGCAACAGAGAGAAGCAAAGTCAAATACAAAGGGTAAGGCGGCACCGCAGAGACATCTGCTCTTTGGTCCGCGGCTGAGTGAAGTTTTATTTAAGTCGGAGCTCGGTGGCTGGGGAGCGGCTTCCCTTGGCGAGGGAAAAAAACGCTGGTTTGTTTTTGAAGCAGCATCCCAGGCTCAGCCTGGTGCTAATGAGGGGTGTGAGACAAACGGCAGAGAAAATACTTCACTACATGTGATGCTGGGACACGGTCACTGATTTTAATTTGAAATAATTATCTTCCAGCACATTTGAAGATACGCTAATGACGATGTCTGCAAATTGAAATGAGATAATTTTTTTTTTTTTTTAAGAAAGCCAGAAGTGGGTCACACAAAGGACTTTCTCATTCCTTCTTCTGGCAAGACGAATTACTATGAGCCAGAGGATGGTGTAAAATAAAAAGCAGCATCGGCGATGTTGAGAGAGCAAGTGAGCACAATTTATACCAGCTCCAGAAACTCTCTGGGGACTGAATCCTCCTCACGTACTACTGAGACTTGGGGACTGTCCAAACCAGCCCAGGGCGTTTATGCAGCTACAACCTCAATGTCACAGAGGAAAAAAAAAAAAAAAAAAAAAAAAAAAGACAAAAGAGTGGGAAGCGGACAAAAGCGTGGATTTGCAGTTGTCCCCACGCCACCCGGCTTTAACTCCCATCCTCATTTGTGTCTGCCCAGATGGACGGAGAGGTCCTGGACAAGCCACCGGCTGGCTGCCCGCCCGCTCTTGCGCAACGTCCTCGGCGCTCAGAAACCATTTGGCAGCAGAAACAATTTCGAGGAGAAACTGTAGATAATTCAGTCGTCAGCGCAGCTCCCAGGACACTCACCCTGCGGCCTGGTTTTCCTGCCGGACCGGGAGGACCTTGGATGCCTCGTGGACCCTGCAAGGCATCGAGGACAGGGGAAAAAAAGCCATCACCAAAAGGCAGGACAGACGGACCCGGCGCCCGCTGGCATCGCAGATCAGCCGCTGCTGGGGCTGTCTGGGTCACCAGGGCTACAAAATGGGATGTGAAGCCCACGAGCAGAGCCCATGGTCCAAAATACACAGAAAAGGCTCAGGACTGAGCATCTCCAGATGGCAATTGCACACGTTTAGCCACAAGGAAGATTTTGCCCTGCAAGCAGCTCCACATGGTGGAGACAAATCACTTTCCCCGCCACTATAAAAATGGGAATTTTCCTATAATGCATGATTTACGGCTTGGAAGAACAATTTCCTGAGCATTAGTGAGCTCCCCACACTCCAACCCATCTTGTATTTACAGGATATCTGCAGGGAAGGACTACCACCTGCAGAATTTTACACTATTGGCTTCAAATTATGTCTTGAGTCTGCATTTGGATACTTGGAAGGGACATTTATATGCAAACCAGATGTTCCCACACCTTCCTACTTTCAGCTGGCATTGGGTTACTGAAATCGCTCCTTCACAGCAGCCTCTAATGCAGGACTGGCTGCTCCACAACGTCGTTTCATAGAATCACAGAACAGTTTGGGTTGAAGGGACGTTCCAGCCCCCCCAGTGCCCCCCTGCCATGAGCAGGGACATCTGCACCAGCTCAGGTTGCTCAGAGCCCCGTCCAGCCTGGCCTGGGATGTCTCCAGGGATGGTTCAGCCACCACCTCTCTGGCCAACCTGGGCCAGGCTCTCACCACCCTCATTGCAAAAAATTTCTTCTTCGTGTCTGGCCTGAATCTCCCCTCCTTTAGTTTAAAACCATCACCCCTTGTCCCCCCAGCCTCCTACCTTGCCCATACTCACCTGAGGTCCCATTTCTCCAGCTTCACCCTTTAGTCCACCACTGCCTGGGGGTCCCTTTAGACAGAAAACATGATTTATTTATTTTTTTTTTTCCTACGGCAGAGCCAGAGGGAAGATTCCAACCATGCTAAAAGAGCCACTCATGCGGGTAACCATCCGCGCTGGGCCTGCTCCGTCCGTCCTTGCCCGTTCACTTACCATGGGGCCCGGCCGCCCCGTCAGACCCATCGGACCCGCCGGTCCCCTCAGCGCCAGCTGCAACAGAGAGACAGAAACGCTGCTCAGTCGGTGTCTTTGCTTCATTCCTGCGACGGGACAAAGCCACCACGGTGCCACCACCCGTAGGCATCCTACACTCTGCTCTGTGCCCATAACTATATAGATGCATATAGACACAGACAGGGGGGCGAGGAGTCACCTGCATTTACACCAGGTCAGAATCTCCCTCTGCAGGTCAGATCCCCTTTTCCATCGTTATATGCAGACAGAATTAAATGAACGCTTTTAGTAATAAATTATTGAAAGCATACAACGAAACTTTGCCCAAGCAGGCTACAGGGGTTTGCTCACATATCTTTACAATCCCAGTTCAGTTTAAGATGAATTTTCGTCATGATCCTAGTAGCTCGATTTTGGAGGAATTTTTTCCTTCTTTTTTGGTTAATATTTAAAATCCTGCAAACGGAACAACAATTCCATTCACAACAGGGAGCTTTTAGCTCAATAATTAAGTAGTCACGTAACCAAGTCAGTAATTTCCATGGTGGGTAATGGGGCTGGGTCCACACACTTTAAAACATCACTCGGACAATTTGTTCCCTCGTGACAATTCAACACTTTAAAAGAGTTGTAATTATCTGTGTACTCCAGTAATTAAAATCTACCCATGATTGCACTTGGAATAGCATAAATATTTCACAAATGCTAGATTATGTGGCATCTTTTTACAACACCCCATTAAAAGGGAGCTGCTCTGAAACACTGCTGACTGGGACAATGTTCGGCGTGTAACAATAGCCAATTTTAAGGGAATAAATCAAGCTAATAATGTAACTAACAACAGCGATAACAAGAAAAACAAAACCTAAAAAAAGGAAAGAAGATATTCTCTCCCCTGCAGGACTCCTTTTCCATTCCTGCCATATCCTGTAACTTCTGCGCAAAAAGAACAAGTCATTTATTTCCCTTTTTGCTCTAGTATCAGACTTTTCAGCTAAAATTGTCTGACGATATGTTGAAGTTAACCAAGAAATCGACTTTTTACCATTATGGAAATATTCAACTTTTCATCCACAGCCCAAAAGTCACCCAGGATTTGTTTGGTTTTTAATTTTTTCCTCAAAATGGAACATTAAAAAAAACAAAAAAAAAGAGAGAAAAGGGAATTTGAGCGATGGGAGGTTCTTTGTTTTTCCATAACAGTCACGATTTTCAACAGGCAGAAAAAAAAAAGAACCAAACCAGAAAAACCAGAGAGTCTGAGAAAGCAGATGCTTCTCACGAAATGTTCATCTGGTCAAAACCCCTATTTCCCAGCAAAATAAAATGCTGATGGAACTAACTGTAGGCAGCCTTGAAATTAAGACCGACAAGGTAACACCACAAACCTAATCCACCCACATTATTCTCAGCACAAGGTTAATGGACAGGAAAATGCAGCGGCTGGTAGCATCAGAGCCCTGTTCTCTACCTGAATATGTATAATATCAAACTCCTGTATGAAAGAGGAGTTGGATGGAAAACACAATAGCCCAGGCTGAGCCAAACTCCTTCATTATGAACCCAAAAGGAGCATGTGCCACCCAGCTGGGTGGAGACCCCAATGGACTTTCTTTCGTTTCAGGGTTAAATGAATTGCTTTTTAGCCCGTTTCAGCAGAATCGCCCAAAAAGTCTGTGCTAAAGCAACTGCCAACAGCTCTGAATAACTGACTGGCCGTGTCCGAGCAACTCAGCCCAGCTGCAGACAGATGTGGGCTCCAGAGCACAGCTGGATGATTGCATTTGGCAAGGAGAGGGGCAATGTGCCCAAAGCTGCAAAACGCCTCCCTAAATTCGCTTGTATTTTCTGCAAGGGTGTGGTTACAGCCCAAATTTGGTCCCTCTTGGGCAAGACTGGGGCAATCGCAGCAGGAGGGTGTTTGTGGGGCCCCAACGTGTTCCCGTTGGCTGTATTTGTGCCTCTTGCATCTCTGCATTCGACATGTCAATGATCAAATGTAACTTCACACAAGCACTCCTGGAAGAAAAAATTAAAAGCTGTACTGGACAGAAACTAAGTTTTATTTTGAACAGATGAATATGAAGCCTTGTAGACTAAGGAATTCATCTAGCCAGGGAACAGGAGTTGTACTGGAAACATGCACAGCCGATCTCATTTCACCACTGAGCCTACATAATAAACTCTGCTGGGGATTATTTGATCATTAATCAATAAGGTCAGCCGAGGAGAAAAAGGTTGCATGGATATGTGTCGTGTATTTCCAAATAAATACGTGAAAGGAAATTGCAGTCTGCCTGCTAAGGTTTGTGGAGCTGGGAACAGCTTACATCTGTGACATGCATTTAATTATTATAATTTACTGGAAAAACCGAACAAAAGAAAGTCCCTGCAGCACATACCCAAACTGTTCATACAACCAGATAAACAGCAAACACTACTGAAGCCAACAGGCCTATTTCTACTGGCACCAGCAGACCTGGTCCAAAGTCTGTAGGAAATTTAAAAGCGTTTAAATTTAAAATTTTCGGGCCTGGCCTGTTCCTGACCATTAGTAAAAGGCCAAGTCATCCAGATATCATCACCTCAAGTCAGGCAGCAAATGCATCTCAGATGAGAGGCTGTTACCACCACCAGCACCATGGATGGTGCAAGTATGGAGCCATCTCCTCTGACACATTTATTCTGGTCCACTTCCACAGGTACCTGCTACATCCCCACCACCCTTCACTTACCCTGGCCTGCTGCAGGATGGCTTGGGCTTGGGCCTCCTGGGCTGAAACGAGAGGTCCTTTAGAGCCAGCATCTCCTCCTCCACTAAAGCGGAACTGATGGAAATGAGATAGAGAAAAGCAGGTCACAGGGTTGCCGTCCCTCCATCGTCACGCTAGCCTGACTCCTAAAGAGCTCTGTTCAGCATGACTGACCCAACCCCATCGCTGTCCTGCTAGACCATCCCATTAGCCACGGTGCTCTCGGGTCACCCAGCTCATGGGCACAAGCCAACAGTTTCCCATGTCCATACCCAGCACAGCAAATTCTGCCAGTCCGAAGCAATGCACAATAATTGGGATTGTAGGCTCTGAACTGTAAGGACCTCACATGATGCCGTTCAAAACCAAATGCAAAGTTCTCACAAGGTTGATATTCCCCATGCAGATGCTGTTGGCCAGGAGACCCCTGGAGATGGGGTTGTATCAGGTTATTTGGTGGTAGCTGCCTGTTTGCCACGGGACAAAGGCTGCATTGCTCAAGTGTGGTAGTCTGCTTCAAAAAACAGAGTTTGACCTCTTGTTCAAGCCGGGATCTTTCCGCACACAAAGGATTTAAAACAAAACAAAACCAAACCAAACAGACACTAACTTCTTATTTTTCCAGACTTGAAAGGGAAGGAGTTTAATGTTTTCTTCTGCCTCTTCCACCCCCAAGAGCTACATGCCGACTCTCCAGGACACACATTCTTCTCTTGCCTTAATTGCATGTGTCTTTGGTATTTTCCAAGGAGGACTCTCCAGGCTGCAGAAACCTACTTGGATGTCTCTCGCCTCCATCTCACCTCTGCATTTCGCTTGGCTGGCACTAGGTATGTGACCACATGAACTTGGCAAGCAGATTCAAGGAGATGCAATTTATAGGCCTACGGTTGGTTACTGTAGGGGCCAGCAAGTGTATGGTAATGGCCAGCTGAGCTCCATGTTGAGCGCTTGGCCCAGGTTGTCCTGGGCACCCTGCCAGTAACCTACACAAGTATCATCCACAAGTATCTGGAGCCCGCACAAGACTGCTGCGGTTTTTCACTAAAGACTCTCCCTTTGGTACCTAACCACTTATTTTCAGTAGCTGGTTTCCTTAAGGTTTTCTCACATCAAAGCAGACACAAGAAACAACCATTTCTTTAGCATCCTAGGACCAAGAAGGACGACTTGGCACTCACTAGCTTCATGTACGACAGAAAAACAATGCAAATTAACCACTGGTCATCAAAAGAGACCAGTTCATTCAGGTACTTACAATTTTGGCATCTACTTTGAAGAACTGTTAAGAGGCTCCTCACCTTAGGAGGGAGGGTTCTGCTTGGAAATTGGGCCCTTAGAGGTGTCTTCACTTGCTTCTTCATGACTTTCACCCTCTGACACCATGCCCAGCCTGAAGTATTTAAGCTTATTCATTGTTTCTGGAAATTTAAACCTAGCTGCTCTGTGCTTTTGACCAGTAAAGAAGTTATAGTGCTTTGCAAAAAGTAAATTTACAAGGGGAACCATCTGGATCCATCTTTCATACCAAGGAAAATGTGTCCTTGGTGTAAAAGAGACGGAAAACTTCTACAGGAACAAGCACTAAGAAGTAGCAAAGCCAAGAAGCCCAACTCATTTAAATGCTTTTTTAATTATGCCGGTACTTACAGGCAACATAAGCATTGTCCCTGGTGGTCCTGGTAAACCATCTGCTCCTGGAAGACCTGGGCGGCCAGGTGGTCCCTAAAGAAGAAGAAATAAAAATAAACTTCTGTAGTGTCATTTTAGTCATGCCCATACATAAGTAGTCATGGCTGTAAAGGCATTATCATGATACAAAGGACTCCCTATCTTGACAGGCACGCACTGAGCATGTAGACATCCAAACTCTATGACAAATTTTGTAGAAGCAGCACATCTGTAAGCAGACAGAAATTCTCTTAGTCATTCCCTCTTCTTAAATCCTGGCCCCCATATTTCCAGGGTCTGCCACATACAATTTTTGAGTGAGCAACAAAAGTCTCTGCAATGTTCCAAGTCAATGGAATCAATGTTTAGTTAGGTCTGCTCAAACCCATTAAAAAAGTATATGAAACGTCATAACTCAGGTCAGTGAGATAGAAATGTGGAAAGATAAATGCATTTCTGTACATGTTTAGTCATCTGGGTCACTCAATTTTTCTCTCTTCTGTCTTTTTTTTTTAATCCTATGAGGCTACTTTCATCTACAATGGAATGACCCCGTCAGTAGCTGTAAATCAGCAAAACTCTGAGGATCTCAACGGAGCTGTGCTGATTAACATCAGTTGAGTCTCTTTAACTTGTACTAAAGAAACAAGTATGCAGTAAAAGATATATTGATGAAGCTATAAATAATCAAATATGGCAATTTTCTTAAGACAGACGATAGGTTATTTGTATTCCCAACTGCGTACTTCGCAAAAAGTTTAAGTCAACCCAAATTTGCACAGCCATCCAGAAATCCTACACACAAACGAGGGTGACATCCAACCGTGATAATAATAAACCCATCTGCAGAGAAACAAAGCTCTTGGAAGGGCAGGCAACAAACACCTATATTAGTTCTTACTCTCTTCAACCTGCTCAGAGCCCTCCAGCCCATATAGACACCAAATGCAAGTGAAAATAAAACCCGGCCACAAGTCACAGATGCATATGGACACGCTACAAGGGACACAGAAGAGCCAGATCTTGTCCCAGAAAGTCAGATGCTCATCCCACAAGGCAAAGGGAGGTGGATAAAGGTGGGAAAGAAGGAGAAATAGGTAACAGAGTCCCTAAAAATCAAAGCATATAACAAAAACCCCACTTAATACGTCATCCTTGCCCCGCTGTCTGCCGGCAAGACCTTAGTGCATCCCTTTGTGTCTCTCACATCTCTTTGTTCTCTTTTCCTCCATTCCCTCTGTACCAAGTTCAACTTAACATTTCCCTTGTCATCTCCCTCTTAAAAAGAAACCCAAAACATTAGATCCAAAGCTTCGAGCACTAAATTAGAGCCCAGCACCAGGGCTGGGGTTGAGAGCTCTCTCTGCTCCACCCTGCCCCAGCATCGCTCTGGCCGGACCAGCACCACAATTACAGGGCAGAGCCGAGGGCTGCACCACGACCGGCCCAGAATAACAACGCTGCTCCCAGCGCTGCAGCCGGCGATTTATCAGAAAAAATAAAATAAAATAAAAACACAACACAAGCAGCTCCCTCAGTGCTGAAGGGAGACTGCATAACACACCAGCCCATCTATTTTTCAAGACAAGCTCATGATGTTACATTCATGCTGTTTACTCAGCCTGGCTGACACCGGAGTCCCTGACTCTGCTGATGAGGTGCAGGGGGCAGTTCCATCTGTTGGAGCAGAAGCACAATAAATAATTTACGCCAGAGTCATTTTATATAATAAACTTTCTTTCTTCCTTCTCTTCTCCTTTAACTCTGGTCCTGCATATGATGGATCGGGAATGAGCTTGTTTATCTCTCAGTGTGTACTCTGCCTGACAAATGTTGATGCAATGTTTTTACCCATAAACGCCTCTTTTTGTTTCAGGTTGGGCATGGGAGGTCTTTTCCTTGTGGGGTGGAGCAGCAGGGGGCAATGGTCTGGAGGAAAATCAAGCCCATAAAGCACTTTGTAAATTTAAATTCATGAATGCCTTTAAGAAATGCAGCACACCCGACTCGCAGTTGGTGTAAATCTGTGTCACACTTATTATGTAAATAGAGATTTGCTGATATATAGCAGCCAGGGATGGGGGACTTCAACTTTCATTTGGTGCAGTGCTCTAAAACGCTACGCTGAGTGCAAACGCTAATGCACTATTTCAAGGGAATGTTTAAACTGAAATCTTGGTGTTTTAGGGTTCGGGCTCCTCGAGCAGCAGCCAGGGACAGGGTGGTGCCTAGCAGCCCACAGTGCTGAGCCTCAACATTTGCCTTTAATTGCCTCCCTAGGATTGTTTTTTTCACCATTTTCAGTCCTGGTCAGAGAATTACAGAACAGAAGATCTTTCTTGCAGTATTTGGTATCTTCTACATAAGGCAGTGTTTGCCATCTGATGGAAAACAGGGCACCCTGAGAGCATCGAGCCTTTCAGAACCCCAACAAGGAATTCAGGGACCTTTTATGCTTTGGAGATACAAAGCTGGACTCAGTGGGAATAAGTCCGATGGGACACAATGACTGCACAGCCTTGGAAGATGTAGCAATGGTTTTGTGACCAGCCTCCCCTCGAGACAGCCCGATCAAACCCAGAGCACCCAGACACCCCAGATTTCCAACACACAGCGGGGTCGGTGACAGAGCTGCAGTTTGCTCTGATGCTGCAGCTCATTTCCTTCAAAGGAGCACATTTTCCCCACTTTCTTTATTCCAGTCTGGAGTACCCATGAAAGTCTCTTAAGTGCCATATTTCCTTCTTCCCACTGCTTGAAGAAACCTGCCTAAGTCATCCTAAACCGCCCTCCCTGCGATGAATCCTCCGAAACCTCCCACAAACAGGCTGCTCTGCAGCTTTGCTGGTGACGCAAGCTCTTCTGCACAATGTAAAATAACTGGGATAAACGAACAAACTGACATGATGAATAAAACAGAGTTAAATGAGTGTTGGGCAATATTAACATAGCTGAATATTGTTGGTATATTAATTCAGTGCACCTGCTTGATTGCAAATAAAAAGTCTTTCTATCAGATGCAGGCACAGGAATTGTTCCTCACTGTATCACATGTGTCATGTAAATTCATGAGTTGCTTGCAGGGTTAATAATAAACAAATTAAAAGAGGAGCTGCTCTAATTGAAAAGGAGTATTTTAATACAGTTGCAGTTCCTGGCTCTGCAAGTTCGTCGCTCCTCTATGTGCAATATGCTGCATTACATCCTGTTCTGGACAGTCGGAAAAGCAGGATGTGCCGTCTGTGCTAGAATGCAAATTCCGCCTTTCATTTCAGGGTGTGGAGCAACATCACTGGGGACAGCGTGTCTGGTGCTGAGAGGCTTCGTGCGGCTGTTCAAGAGGAGCCTGGCCAGCAAACATCTGCATCTGCCCAGACAAATGGCAGAGACACAGACTCCCTCATCACCAGGGTCAGCACCCATCCTGCCAGGCAGCGGAATTGTGTGGAGCAGAAGCACATCGAGGGAAGAAAAGAAAGCTGGGTAAAACGTAGGACTCACGCAGGTTGAAGACCCGCCAGAAGCCTAATGAAGCCACACAGCTCTTTGGACTAATCCTAGACTATAGCAAGATGCAAAACACCGCTGGGACCTTGCTCCGCTTGCCCATCCTCTCTGAAGTCCAGCACGTAAAGATGCAGAGCCCTCCCCTGGTCTTTGGACGCCAGATGAACGAGGACCGTGGTGTCTCGAGGGTTAAACCAGCCTCTCAGAGAGGTGGCCCTGGCTCCCGGCCACGGGCTGAGCCCACAGCTGCCTATTGACTTTCTGAGCTCGCAGGCACTGATCGATGGAGCACAGTCAGGGCCTCTCGTTCTCAATCATGTCACAACCACAAGAACCGTTATTACTGTTCCATCAAAAAACAATAAATACACCAGGAGTGTAAATAAGGTGGGGGTCTTCACAGCAATGCTCCGGGGGGGTGCGGGAGCGCGGCAGCCAGCAGACTCCAGCCAAGAGCCCCTGGGGACCAACAAGGCAGAGAATAGCCTTAATTAGACGAAAAAAAAAAATATAAGCAAGGCCACAACACAAATCCGTAACAGCAGTTGCAGCAATTAGCTGTGCTAAGACACATCAGAACAGCACAACACCCCTTGTCTATCCAGACCTTCCCATTTGAACACAGTTATCTGTTTTTTCCCACCTTGTCCAGGCAGAATCCAACCAAAATCTGCCATAAGAATAGAAATCTTACAAAAGCAGAGAGCCTGGGTCACCCCCACTTATCCTGCCTGGGTACCCAGGAGGCAAATGGGACATGATTCCCCATCTGGAAACCACGTGTTGGATGGGTGGAAGATGCTTTGGTGCACGAGAGCCTGCCCTGGGTAACGAGTTTCCTTATCTGACAGAAAAACGTGCTCCAGACCTTGGCGATCAGGTTAGGGAAGCGTTTTGCTGATAAGCAACTCCCTTCCTTGGAAAGGTGTTTGGCATTCGCCGGGTGACAGCGCTGACAGCAGCGGGATGCTGTGTGTCCGGGCACACCTCCTGTCACCTGTGTCACCACTGCTCACCTCCCTCCTGTGCTTTCCAGGAGAAACTCTAGAAAAACAGCCCTCCAACCAAGCCTGCCTTCAGAAACCCACCTGAAGGCACTTTTTTCTTTTTTTTTTTCCTTTTTTTGCCAACACCACTTGCAGGACACCTCAGCCCACAACAAGCCACAGGTGGAGGCTGGTGTTAGGGCTGCAGGGAGCCCGTTCCCCAGCTGAAAGAGCAGTATCTCTAGGACCTATTTTGAAAGCACACTTGACTGCCCTCAACATCAACATGCGTCGCGGCACCGAAATGGTGTCAAGCTCCAAGCTCCGTTTGTTTTGCTCATGCAAACTTGCTAAAATCAATGAATTTACTCATGTGAGATGGCGGCTGGTACACACGTTCCCCCGTGATGCTGCAGCACCAGCCCGCAGCCCTGCACCGAGACAGGTATCACTTTTCTCCTGCCAGCACAGCCCCGATTTTGCTGCTCCATCACCCAAACCAGCATTGCTCAAGGGTACTGCGTGAACTCTTCTAGGTTTCAGACCTAGAACCTTTCAAACTGAAACTTTTCAGACCTAGACCTTTCAAACTGAAAGGGAATAGGCTGGAACTGTGGGTGAACAAAAGCAAATAAGGAATGTACTGGTACGAGGCTCATTTCAGAGAATCAGCTTGGAGAGCGGGTTTTAATTTTCGGCATTGCCAAGTGCACGGATTGCTGCTGGAATGGTGCTTGTGCACCACTTACTGACCTGAGGCTCCAGTTCAGCACCTTCCAAAGCACAGGCCATTCCTGATCCCAGCAATAACAAATAAATATGCAACTCTGAGCAAAGTGCGGTGTTAAACTGTGAGATCTGGATTCACAGTCCACGAAAGCGCTTGGGAGCAGCTGCCTTCGATGAGCCACCCCGAAGCTGGAGGCTTCTGCAGGCAGCAGTTTACACGCTGCTAGGGACAAAACTGATTTAAAGTGACATTATAACCAAACATGCAAAACACTGAGTTACTGCATTGCTAAAGCACACAAATCAGTCTCCAGTGCTCGCTGGAACAGACCAATAATCCACCTACAGAAAAGGCAAGATGCTGCACCTTCCCCCCGGGAACAGCCTGGGACACAAAATGAGCATAAAGACCCACAGCAATGACCTTGCTCCTGCACTGGAACTGGTGCAAACAGAGAGCAGAGGGTTTATCAGCCTTGCACTTGGTTTTAACCTGGAGAAAACTGCTTAATGCATTTGTCTAGTGTGACTGTTCCCCCACCTTTGCCCCGGATGCAAATAGCTGCCCTGAACCTTACCATAAGCTCTTTTTGGGGCTGACTCAGGGAAGATGGCTATTACAGGATGAGCAGTATTTTAGGGCTCCCGTGATACACCACAGTCCCACTTCATGCACACCAAACAACCCAAGGAGAAAAACACGGGTACTCACTCTCTCCCCAGGGTCACCCATTAAGCCCACAGGTCCAGTTGGTCCTGGGGGTCCTGGAAGTCCCTAGCAGAGAAAAGACAGGAAAAAAACCATAAGCCACGAAAGGAAAATGTGTTATTATTTGTAACATATTTGTACAATGAGCAGGAAAAGAATTAGAGCTTTCTGTTTGTTTTTGCACCAGAAAAATCAACCCTGAAGCGCTCAGGACACATGCATGGCATATGGAAGCAATAGGGACTGGGACCAGCTGCGTGCTGAGCCCTCCACCTGCATCCCGCACCCGGGGACCACGCGCATCCTTCGGAGCAAGGTGTAGAGAAACCGCCACTTACTGCTGGGCCTTCGGGACCAGGTGGGCCTTCCACCAGCATGCCCTGGGCAAGAGGAATAAAAAAAAGTTATTAGCAAGGCACACCCTCAAAGCCACCTTGGCCACAGGGCTGGAGAACCCAACGCTTTATCGGTTCTTAAACATTTCAGGTGTTTCTGCTGGGTCTGCGCATCCCAGAGCTGAAGGGCTTTCACTCTCTCTGGACATCATCTCCTGAGTCCCCATTGCCAGAGGAAAAAAAGGCACCGCCCTTTGAAAATCCAAATACTGTGTGTTTGCATCACACAGAACATGTGAAAACAGCCCTTTTGCCCAGCACCAAGCACAGGGTCACCTTCCAAACCACAACCCTTCTCCCTCGGCTCATGGGCAAACCCTGGGGTGCATCCAGCCTTATGGCACAGGATGGGAGAAAAGCTCCTCTTCAGGAAGAAGCTGTTTCTAGACCCAAACAGCTTCAAAAAAAAAAAAAATTAATAATCAAATTGCAAGGGTGCTTTTTTTTTTTAAATTACTTTCTCAGCAGACTGCACACTGTGATTTACTCTGCGTACCTAGGAAATCACTGTGTGGGCAAAATAGCAGAATAATGTTATTCCATTCCTTTTAATCTAAATATTTTGTCATAACTTTAAATCAGCTCTATCACGTACTCACTAGAAATGAGCTTCTTTTTTTTTTTTTTTTTTTTTCCCTCTCCCCTCACGGGTATGTAAGAGGCAGGAAAGAAACCTCCCAATAAACCTGGCAAATGCTTCCCAGAGGGCATCAGGAGGATGGGGAAGCCTGGAGGAAGCAAGTGCAGGGACTGGTCTCAGGTCACCCTTGGCCAGTCTCCTGGGCTCAGCTCAGGTGCTAAAAGCCTTGGCTGACCCCACAGCAGCTGCTACAGCAGACAGGGCTGAGCTGAATGAACCTGAAGTGTCTAGAAAAAAATCCAGGCATTCCTACCCCAAAAGCCACCGTCTTTAAGCCCAGAGGAGCAAAAAAAAAATAGGGTAAAACATGCTGCCACAAAGCATTCCTGCTTCCATTAGTGGAATGCACATTTCTGCACCACTGATGCATGGCCAATACTGTTTTCTGTCTTTGTGTCCATACTATTCATTATCACCTCATTTAAAATCTGGCTTCCACTTCATTTGGATGCATTAGGGGAAATTTTCTGTTGCTGTTATTACAGAAGCATCTGTGCAGATGTTCCTCAGCCATAAAGAATTTAGGTCATGGACTTCACCCTGTGCCCATTTTGACGGCAGTTTCGCTGTCTGCCATAGAAACATTGCTCTTTTCTGGGTGGGAATCTGGTGTGAACCCTACACAACGTTCCTCCAACCTGCACTAAGTATAAACTATTTGCTCTTGGAGGCCACCAAGAAGAGATGAGTTGTGCTGATGGAGAAGGTGTCCTGCAAGAATAACATCCACTAAGCTCCTTTTTACACACGTGATGAGGACATTGCACAGGAAGCCCCAGATGTCCCACCAAACCTCTCCCCATATGGACACCCCAAGGTCCATCCATGGACCAATGATGGTGTGTTGTGGTGCAGCAGACTCCAAAATAGAAACTAATAATTGTCTCTGGGCTGGTGCAGAGAGCCATGGGCCCATGTATGTCTCTCCAGGACATTTTTGGGCTGCTGGGTGCCAGCATTCCCACGGTCTGAGCTTGCACAGCACTGAAGCTCAGCTTCCCATGGCCAGCTGCAGAGCCTCGGGATGCTCCTCCGTATGGGAGAAGGGTCCAGGCTAATTAGCCAATTTGCGATGCAAACATCTTTGGCATCTTCCCATATTTGCCTGTTAGTTTATGTTGAGCTCTAGCTTTAGGGACATCTGGAGATTCCTCCACTGTTTATACGACTGCTGATCAACAGGAGCGATGGAGACACGGGAGAGTCTTGGGACCAGGACGAGTGAGGGGATGCCACTGAGGGTGATCACCTTGGGGGCAGCAAGCAAACCACAGATTTGGGACTGTCCCAGGGGAAAACAAGGCATTGCTTCCACTCCATCAACCCCCAGGTGCTACCCACAAGTCAGCTAATATCACAGGAACAGCCCCAAATCTGGCTGCAACACACAAAGGTGCCATGCAAAGGCTGATCACATCTCTCTCAAGGCAGGTGTGAGCACCAGGGTCCCCCACGAAGGACAAAGGGCTTTGAGGAGGTGAAGGCAGCCCAGTGTCCCCAGAGCTGGGATGCAGGGGTCCCCACCATCCTCCTCCATCCCTCCTCACCCCGCGCCTGTGCTGCTGCGCTGCCTCCAGCGAGCGTCAGCACCGAGCAAGGATTGAGGGACAGGCAGCTTGGAGAAAAATGAGAGAAAAATCCAGCAGAATCCCACTTCTGCATTTGGCTTTTATTCCGCCTCTGCTGCAGCTCCCATCAGAGAAAAAAGAAAAAAAAGAAAAGAAAAAAGCTAAAGAGCGCAGCAAATCTGAATTTGTCTCTGCTGAAGACGAACCGCACGGAGAGGGGAAAATGCGGCATTTGGTCTTGTTTACTTTCTGGCAAAAGCTATACATGATCCAGTGTTTTGAAACAGCGAAGGCAGCCAAATTCTTTCTGGATGATTAAACTTAACTATTTTGTTCGCTTTGTGGCATTTCAGATTGGTTCTGGACAGGGCAAAGCTGGGTTTCTGCTGTTGGCTTTGTGGGGTTCGCCCACCCCCCCATCCTTCCCACACTGCAAATCACTCACTCCTCCTTTTGTTTGCAGAGTGAGAGCGAGACCCAGAAAGGAAAATGAGGAAGGAAAGGTCGGAAATGCTTTTTATAAGGCACTCGTTCAGGTTTTTCAAGCTCTGCTGCTGCACCCAAGGTCCTTCCTGGCCCCCCCTACTATCTGCAAAAGTATCAGGCGAAGAAGGAAAGGGAGGAAGGATTTAAAGAAAAATAATGGCCTCGGAGGGATGGGAAGCGCCGCTGCGATGCTGGGCACCGCGCTGGCCCGCGGCCAAGGAAAATCAGGTTAATTGAGTCGCTAGCGCGCAGTGAGCGTGCGCTCAGCCCTGCGGGGACGGTGCTCGGGAGAGGTGGCCGCAAGGACCCAGAGCCCCGTTTCCAGCCCGGGAAGGAGGAGACACGGGGCTACCTCAGCATCCTGACATGCTGAGAGGGACGGACACACGGACACGAACCAACAGCCACTTGCTCTGAGCAACCACCAGCCGTCCCCACCACGAGGGCAGCTCCATCCTCACCTCAGGGGCTGCTCGCTTGGGCACCCGCATTTTTACAGATTGCAAGGGGCATGGGCGGTCTATAACCATTTTTAGAAAGAAAAACAACCTCAGAAAAAGGCCAGGGCAGAATCGTAAAGAAAGAGAGCGCTGGGTTCCACACCTGGGTTTCTCTGGAAGTGGAAACTGGAGGGATGCTGGAACAGGAGCAAACCTCTCCCACAGCTGCGTGCGGGGACAACCCTTTTATTTCCACAGAGACAAACCCATTCGTTGCACAATTAAAGCCAGCCCCAAGCTGTAAATCCAGGTCAGGATACGACCTGGCCACCGGCTGCGGTGCATTTCAAAACCCCGCAGATATGAGACATGCCCTCTGTCCAGTGCTTCAATTCTAAAAGGCTTAGGTTTTATCTTGGTAAAAGAGAGATTTCATGGGAAATTTTACACTTCCTTCATAATTTAGGTCGCTTCTTGAAGTTTTAAAAAAAATAGTAATTACAGTATTTTATATTTAAAGTTTTAAAATGAACCAAGTAATTCTTCCAATTCTTCCATTTTCCTCCCAGCTGCAGCACTGTGAGCATCAGGCCATACCAAACACACCCTTGGTACCTTTTCCACTGTGAAAACAAAACAGAAGACAAGCCAGACACCAAAAGAAACCAGATGGTCCTTACCGGCTCAATAATCGCAGGTTCCCCCTTCTGTCCCTTCTCGCCCCGTGGGCCACCGATCTGTAGCACACAAGGGAAACAGAAAGCCAGAGAGTCAAAAAAAGTCAAAAAGGTCAAAACCTGCATCAGCATCATCACCCCAAGCAGGGACTGGGGTCCTGGGACAACCTGCAACTAAAGGACTCCTGATGTTTGTGTAGCAAAGAAAGGGGGCAGCTCCTGCTCATCTTGTGCAACACACACACACACCTCGCAGTGGTTGAATCCAAGTGAGATGCGCTCACTGGTTTTTGCATTGCTAATCTCTATAATAAAGGGAAAATAAACATTTTGAACTAGGCTTATGTTTGATGGAAAATTAACCCTCTTACCCCTTCGTAGATGGTGTCCTGGTTAGCAGGCATGCCAGGGCCAATATCGGGAGAGACTGTTCGGTCGTAATAGTTATCGTAATAATTCCCATCATATTCTTTTATTGTTTCCTCGGTGAAATCTTTATCCAGGTTGTCTCCTCCTTGAGTAGCCTGCAAGGAAAAGAGCAGCAACACGTCAGGTTGCAAATATCTCTGGGCTGCATGTGCTGGAAATAGAAGGGAAAGAGTAATAAGAAAAGGAAAATGCTTTATAATAATAATTGCAAATAAAAAGCACGAGAAAAGTTGAATTCTGGAGTTTTAAGGTCTCCAGTGATCTTCAAGGGTCTCCAGTGCCAGACAAGAAGGATGGAGGATCATTATGTCAAAGCATAGACCCTGGGTTTCCCCAGGATTTGTGTGTTGATCCCTGAAATAACCCTGTGAGTGTAAAAGTTTGAGTGAGGAAAACAAAACACAGCATGGAACAATAGCTCACACCAGAAGGATCCAGCAAACTCGTAAAGTCTAAAGGAATGGAAGCTTCAAACTTTAAGCCCTGCTCATCTCTCACAGCTTCATTATTGCAGACACTAGGTTATTAAGCATAAGTCACACATCAAGTCCTATATTTAAAATGCACATTAAAAATACAATGTGTTACTATGGGTGTCCCATTACAGGAGGAAATGTGGAAAAATCCAAGTTCACTTCTACAAAAAACCCTCCTGTTTGTTTAGTCTGGGATCCAAGTTGTGGTTGTGCTTGTCCAAAGAGCAGAGGCAGAAATTTTTACAAATCCGATGCATTAATCCCTGAATCCTTTCTGAATCCTTAGAACAACAGCTGCTATGGACCACACGAAGTACATCTAGACAAGTCTCAGAATTTCCTCGTCTCCATACCCCTGTGCTTTCTGCAGCCTGGCAGGAACCATCTCTTGGCATCCTTTATTCTGAGTAGCACTGTGAAGAACACGTACTGATGATTTTTGTTTGTTTGTTTTTATCCCCATCCAGGTAATGACTAAAATGGTCCATAAACTGAATTATTTCCAGTGCTTCCCAGAGAAATTATCTCCTCGCTGCTATGAGTTCCAAATCACCTAAATGCCACCACCACTTCCAGACTTGGTTTCTCTGCCAAAACTGCTCGGAAGCCATCCAAATTCAAGAGGTTTTAAAGAATAAACCCAGTGCTAAGGCAATCATTGCTCTGCCACCCCATCATCTTTTACCTCTGCAAATACTAACTGGTCTTTGCAGAAATTAGAGCTTGGCAATTACTCAATTAGAAAATTTGGAGAAGTTAGCATTATTTTTTCTTTCTACCATTCAAATGGATCCAGCGCTATGACACACCTTTTATCCTGTTTGAAATCTTTTATCTAGGTTTGCACATTGAAACCTTAAAACCCATTTACCTTGCTATAAAGCTTTTGGGGATAACATAACGAGCTTTTTTCAAATTGCGTTTCTTGAAATGAACATCAAAAATGTCTGGTTTGATATTTTGATTAAGGTCCCCAAAGTCAATTTGCATGGAAAGATATGATATTTTGAATAACTGGGCAGAAAAGGACGAAAGTTCTCCATGCTGAGAATTGCAGGTGTGTTGGAGAAGAAAAAAAGTCTAAAAAATATTCTCCCTAACTATGCTGTTAGGCAACCTGAATCATAAAACAGCCTGCAAAGAAAAGAGGAGGTCCAAAAATCAGTGTGCAAAATACCGTGACTCTCCTGCGCTGATAAAAAGCTTCATTTAAATCACCTTTTAGTCTTCGCCTTTGAGAAGCGGTGCAGATATGAAGCCCTGGTATATGCATCTGGACAAGTAAAGCAAACTGTCTGATGAATAGCAGGTAGTGAACAAAATATATCTGTCCCCAGCTCCTGCTGTTCACAGGAGTCTTGCTGCCTCCTAAATCTCTGAATTGCTTCACTGGCTTTTATCACAGAGTTATTGGCCATAGTGAAACCCAAGCCCAGGGGAGCCCAGTGGCTACACCTGCCTCCAAAACCCCTCACACACAATTTCACTTGTGTGAAATAAAATCCTCTTTTAATTCCCCTTTGTAGGAGAATCAGAGTCTTCCCAAAACACAGGCAAGTGAACTTCAACAGCGACGGACACGTCCAGCTCTTGCAACAGCTCTGTGCAGGGATGCTAAAAACAACCATTCTGCACCAGACCAACATGATCATGTTTGGTCCCAGCCAGATTCGCTGGAGGAACCGGAGCAGCTGCCCAGCCCAGAGTCCTGCAGCCCTCTCCATCCAACGCTGCCTCTTTTGGAGCTGCTGGACCTGGATGGTTTGGACTCTTCTCACCCACAAGACACTTTGCTGAGAGCAGCTGAGCTTTCACAGGGAAAGCTTCACCATGTGTTTCCCTACCTGAACTTTCCTCCTCTTCTGTTTCCTTTTCCTAACAACTGAAGTGGCCCTGGAGCCTCTTACTTCCCCTTCCAATTTTTTTTTTTTTTTCTTTAAGGTCACACTATCCAATCTTTAATCCCTCTCTATTAGAAAGCTCAAGCTTGGCCAAAGATTTCTGGCTCTTTGTCAGGACACAGAAAAGCTCCCCATCCGTGGGTTCCCTCAGGTTGGCGCTCACTTCCTCAATACGCTGGAGCCTTTTCTGGTTCCCTCGGTGTCATTTTGGGCTGCACAACCTCCTCCTCCTCCCCATTTTTCATCCCCAGCTGGCCGGACCCATTTCTCCCCACGCCACCAGCTCCCCTCCCGCCTCGTTCCAGCTGCTCAGCTCTTCGCTTGGACGCTTTCCCCGACACCTTTTCATCCAAGCTTCCAGGTCCAACTCCAAAGAAGTCGGCCAGCTTTTGCTGTCTCTTTTGCCACCCTCCAGCGCCTCCCAGAAAGCCGGGAGTTTTTTGACAGTCCCGTAACTGAGTAAATCTTCTCCATTTGAGGAGGAACCACAAAACTTTGCCGAGTCCCATCCCACCTCCCAAGAAACATTATCCCACTATCAACTCTCCTTGCTGAAGCTCCAGGATAATGAAAAATTTCCCCCATCTAGCCTAATTATTTCCTTGCATGGTGGACTATACAGCACGCAGCTGTATGGCAATTATCTCAGTCTCATCTAAGGATGAGTCCAACATCCTTTTATCTGAGCACCGACACAAAAAGCAAGAACTGGGCAAGTCTTAAGGATAGAAGAGTCTCAACATATTTCAGTTGAAGTGTATTAAAGTGTAAATAAAAATGTAATTGCTCCAACAATCAGCTGTGGGTTCTGGACTGATCTCATCCTTGAGCAGATCCGTGCATGAAGCAGAGGGGCTCTCTGGGGAATGCAGCAGTTGGAAATCAAAGGTCTATCTCAACATTGAAACTTTTTTTTAAATTACAATCTTAAAAACATAAAGACTCTATTCAGTGGGAATGACAAAATGAAAAATATTGATGTTTTCCATCAAATCAACATTTTAAGGATTTATATTAATGGCTTTGAAATAAAATGCTTTTACTCAGATTTTAAACACCAGCCCTCATTTTTCTTTTTGTCAGACAAGCACTTCACATGGGGAAATGCAGATGTCAATATGAACAGATTTTTCCAGGGGAATAATCCTTAACCAAATTCTAAATATGTGTTTCACACCCTGAAATATCTGGAGTGAAAATATTTTACAAGAAACTTCCTCTTCCAACAGCTGCCCAAACCACTTACAGATTTACCATATGGATGGTTCACATCTCCTTTGCTCTCAAGGCTATGAAATATCAGAATTCATTAAAAAAAAAAAAGCAAACGGAAAAAGCATTCATTAAAATTACATCGGTCTCGTTGTAGGTGATGACGGTACTTGTGGGGAGTTCGGCTTCCACGGCATTTTCAGTGAGCCCGCCCTGGGGATCTACTTCTTCATTGTAGTTGACATCTTCATAGGGCAGAGGCGTGAAGTACTCTTCGTTAATGGTCTCATAATTGTACTCATCCACGAGAGGATCATCCACCGTTGCATCCCCTTCCGTCTGCTTGCCGGGGTCCCCTCCACCGGGTGACGGCGTGGGAGCAGGATGGTCCTATTACAGAAATAAACCACCAGAATCAGAGAAACAAAACCAAAATTCTGCAGCAGTCTCCACCTCCCCCCTCTATCAAGGTGCCATTTATCAACCGCAGCTTTGCCAGGACCCCGTGTCGGTACCTCTTTGGTTTCGGGTCTCTCTCCAGCAGCCACTTCAGGAGGGCTGGGTTTAGTGGTGGGTGCTTCTGGCTTTACGGCTTCATCAACATCTTCGTAGTAGGGATACTCGTAGTAGTAGGTGTCACCTTCTCCCTCCCCGTCGGTGTACTGCAAAGAGAAGGGAAGCAGAAAATGAGCTGACAGAACCCAAGCGCACCCCTGCCAGCTCTGTTAGACGTTATTTCATGTCAAAAGGGCCATGCCGTGATGCAGATCCATACAGTGAAATCCTTCCCTTCCTCTTGTTTGTAAACCTGTGAAGCTTCCCCAAGAGCCGGGCTTTGGGCAGCTTTGGCCACGGCTGTGACTTGAGGAGGTTCCAAAACCATCTCTCCGTCCTGTGGCACATTCTCCCTTATCAGAGAGGAGGGACCTACCCCGCAGCAATTCCATCACCCGCGATGATGCAATTAAAAAAAGAAAACCCATTATTATTTTTTTAACCTCAGATTGTTGAGACCTCCCAGGTCACACATCTGGCTTTTTCAGAGAGGGGAAGAAAACACTCGAATCCCGCAGCCATTCTGAGAAGCAGGGATGCTATTTCACTCATCCGACCGCACCGACAGCATCTGTGCTAATTCCCATCTGCCCGCGGCCCACAGGCAAAAGGGCTTTGAAAACCAGATATTTTCAGCGTTTTCCACAAGGCGTCAGTCGTTCTTCAAAACGAAATACAAACAAAACGTTTGGTTACAGGCGGGCATGGCAAATTTCTTTGCCAGTCCATCACTCTCACGGGCAGCAGCCGCTGGCGCATGGAAGAGTTATTCTTACACGGAGCAACACAGCCCTAAGACAAGCCAGCCCTTGTTGAACTGCTGGCTCCTAAAGAAGAGTTTTATTTTCCTACTACTACATATTTTGACTATACTGAAGTCTATTTTATTTTACTTATTTATCGTTTCTCCAGAAGTGCTGGCAGAGCGGTTGCAGCACTTCCCCGGGGCTGGGCGGCTCTGCCTCGCCTGCCAGCACCGCTCTGCTCCCCAAAGCCCCGCTAGGCTCAGCTTTTTAATCCAGTCCCAAGGCTAAGCTGGAGTGGGTCGATGGCATCACAGCTTTGTGGAGATTCAGCAGGAGCCCACGGATCCGAGACCAGCTGAAAGCAAGAGCGCATGGACCGGTAAATCAGACCAAGAGAGCAGCCAAGATGCTGTGAGCAGCTGAGGATGCCGGACACTTTAATTGCTGTGAGCTGAGCCTGAGACCTCTTAAAAAAGTGTACAATTCAGGTGATGTTCTTCTGGAAACAGGCCATATACAGACATTTCCAGTTGAGCGACAGAAATTTAAAGGTATCCTGCAGTCTTTTTTCTTTCTTCTTAAAAGATATGAGGCTAATTTTTTGTAGAAGAAATATTGAGCACAGCTCCTTAAACAGATGAGCCAGGAGCATTTCTGCCAAAATAGAACTCAAATGTCAAATACATGGGTAAAAATGTTTCCCATCCCTTTAACACCTGTTGTTTCAAAGAATATTGAAAAGGCCTGTTTAATCTCTTTACAAGTTCAACAGTAAAATTTGAAATTTAGAAACAGGTGCCTGTTTTGGACGAGATTCGACCTGCTGGGGAAGGTCAGTATTTCACACTCTGCTCACGTCTCTCCTGCAAGTGTTTAAGCTCCAGGTAAATACTCATTTCTAGTCTCTGGAAACTGGAGGAAAGCAGAAAGGAAGGGAAACTCCTGAGGGCAAGAGCCAAGGCCAGAACCTGCAAATCCTAAAGCAAAGCTCAGTCTCAGCCCACGACTTACAGATGAGTCTCAGGGAAGGTGAACGGGAGGAAGAAGCCGAGTGTGTTTGTAACCACGGCGCGGAGCTGGATGCTGCTGCCCCAAATACATCCCGAAACCCTGCGAGAGACTTACGTATTCGTCCTGGTTGGGGTCCTGGGACTGGGGGGCGTCGGGGACGGCGGTGTCGCAGTCGGGGCTGTAGTGCTCGCAGTAATCGTGGGCTGCTCGGGGGTCCGCCACGATCAGGAGCTGCTGGATGTCACCCTGCGAGGGAAGAAAGCCAGAGGGTCAGGGAGATGGACGGTGCACGTGGAGCCACCAGCCTGAGACTGCAGTCGAGGGGATACAATGCCATCAAGAAATAAAAGCACTTGGTAGGACCATATCCGTGACGTGGGCACATCACCTAAGACGAACCAGGCAAAATCCCTCCTTGTCCAGGGCCAGGTCAAGCAGCTGCTTATCTCGGGTCGCTCTGCGAGGTGTGAAGCCACCGTGCTTCACGCCTGGTCCCCAACGCACCTTCCCAAGAGATAACAGCACCTGCAGAGATGTCACCCCCGCGCCTACAGTCCAACAGCACTGCCAGCCCCAGGCAAGGCAAGCGTGGTAAAAATAAAAGCGCTCTATGCACCCCAAATCAGCAGTGTCCTCCAGATAATAAAATCCTTTCCTGCCCAGTCCTGCGCAGCTCTGCAGGGCTCTGGAGTTGCCCTGCCCAGTCCAAAAAGCTGTTTATTAACCTCAAAACTTCCCAGCTTCTCTTATCCCACCAGCTGATCTCATAAAAGACATCACCCCTCCCTTCTACATCCTGCCTCACCTTAATTTTCCCCCCACGACAGTGTGGCAGATGTAGAGATTAGAAACGCATCTGATAATCAGAAAAATATCAAAGAGGGAAGGGGATTACAGTGGTTTATTAAAAAGCCGGTGCAGGGGCTGAGGCTGCTCACTACATAGTGGATGAAGCCCAATGAGCCACAGCCCAAAGGTCAGAGCACAAATTGCTCTTTAGTTCCCTGAAGAACCACCGCACTGCTTAACCATAATGCCAAAAATCAGTAGACAGTTACATAAGACAAGACTTTAGTACTTGGATGATTAGAGCTGATACTTTAATTAGTAGGAAAAAATATCTTATTTAATAATAGAAATGCATGGCTAAGCCACCAGGGAGAAAAAAAAAAAAAAAAAAAGGAGCTTTATAGAAAACTGGGAGGATGACTTGGGCATGTAATAGGAACCAGAAGCTCTGAGCAGAGCCTGGCCAGACCAGCAAACAGCTCCGTGGAAAACCAAAGAATATTTTTGAAATCACGGGCCAAATCTGCCTCACGCACACAAGCTGCGCTCACTCCAACCACGGGTGCCGCTGGGTCCATGGGGAGCTCAGCATCCCATGAACACATCCCATCAGCTTCACCATAGAATAGGTGTTCTTTCTGGTTTTGGCAGAGATGCCCTGTGAAAAGAGGCTGCAAGGACCGTGCGGACCTGGCACATCCCGCCCTGCTCCGAGGGGCAGCTCGTGGCTGCCGGGGATTCCCTCCTGCCTTTCCAGGTTATCGCATCCACCTCCACTCACCGTAACATCTGGGCATCTCAGATGCTACGCAAACTACCCTAAAATTGACCACTGATTTAAACTTAGTCGTGTTCCCTGTGAATAACCTTTACAAAATTAAAAGAAAGGTCTGCAAAGTAGTTTTCAATTTCCTATTTTAAGAAAGATGTCTTTCCTTTATTTTTTTTTTTTGATAAATCCACAGAGCAGTTCTGTCATTCCTGTTCTAGCTTGCCTTTCCTTTTCTCTCCATCAATGCAGCCACCAGCTCTGGCCACCGCGTGACAACGGGACCCGCAAAGGGAACTCTGCCATGGTGTGACCAAGGGGACATCGCCCAGCCCTGAGCGGAGACTTGCAGGAATTTGGGGGTGTTATGGTGTTACTCACACCACGTATCATCCCTGTCTCCAAATGCTGTCCAGAGCAACAAACCAGGTTGCCCCTTCGGAGCTCCCTCCAGTGGAAGATGCCCAACCTGGCCAAGGCAATTTGCTTAAAGTTGATGACGTGAAGATCCTTCCAGCTGCTATTTCTGCCCACAGGACCTCAACCGCCCCATCCTTCATTGACACCTGAGTTAAGCCATTTCTGCCCTTCTCTCAGTGGGGTGGTTAAAGCTCCCCGCTTTCCATAGGGTTATGGGGAGTGTCTGGCGCTGTTGGGACAAGCTGAAATAAAACAGCCATAAAAACAGACTTAGTACTTGTCTCTGAGAGGCAAGGAAGGCAGGCTGAAAGCTTTTTCTTCCTGATAAGGTCGGATTTACACCTCAAGGAGAGCTGACAGCCTGCATCCTATAAGTGAGCAGCACTATAACTGTTTCCTCGAGGAAAAGATAAAGCAAAGAAAGGCATGTTGGCTAAACACAGTGCAAAAGGTTAAGCGGAAGAGAATTTGCTAAAGCTGAGTTTGCTTTTAGTCCCAGCTGATGGTAGCTCTTGAGCTACGCACGGGGAGAAATCCTGGCTTGATCCCCCCATTTCCCTGCAGCACAACAGGAGCAGAGCATCCTCCGAGGCTGACGGCTCGAGGCATGGGCAGCACCTTTGAGCACATGGAAGAGCATCTCCTGCAAGTGCCAGAGGCTCCAGTCTCAGGACCCCAAAAGAAACCCCAACCCCGCTCGACACAGCAAAGGACATTGTCAGGCCTGTGGGTGCTGCTGAGCGAGGAGGGGAGGGTTGAAAACCTGAGAAAAAAATCAGCGCGTAACCGGATAAATTTGGTACACAAAGGGTGCCAGGAAAAAGTGTGAGCCGCATCAGAGAGCTCCTTCGGAGCTCAACGCTTCATGAGCATCACTCAACATACCTACTATTTTCCCCATTTCCTTTTCAAACCCAATCAATCACCCTACCCCAGCAAAGTTCACCCTTTTCTTCTTGTTCCAGCAGCAGCGTGCAAAATCAGAAGGAAAACCAACGCACCCGATTTTGGAGGAATGAGAGCCCCAGGGAGCATCTGAGCAGCTCAGTGCTGGGAGAAGGAGGAATGCTCCCAGGGTTGCTGGACCATTCATCTTTGTTTCATTAACAACAAGCGCACAGCACTGGTGGACACCCTGTGTTAACACTTGTAAAAAGCAGACAGGAGTAAAACCTTGTTAGCAAGATTCCCAGTCAACTGACCTCATCCCTCTGTGCAAAACAATAAAATGGGCTAATTTACCCTGTAATAAAAAGCCCCACTATCTGAACTTCACAAAAGATGCACAAAGCTCTGCTGTCAAGAGCCCCATTTCTTTGATTTAAAAAGCCGACTTTAAATAGAGCAAGCTGGGCTGGGAGGTTTGTGAGTCTTTTGTGTCCTCTCAAGTGTGTTGCCGCTAATAAATCGCACCAAGAGATATCTGCCCCCAGACCCCCGGCTCCGCTCCCCTTCCTCACTCAAATATCTGTTTGTTTCGCTGTTCTGGTTACACGAAACACCCAAGCCCCTCTCCTTCCTATGTCAGCATCTGCTTTTTTCAGCAAGAGCAGCGATAAGGAAGATACTATTCATTTCCACCCCTCCTCCAAACATATGAACCAGCTACGGATTTTCCATGAAGCCTTTGCAAGAAAGAGAACTTACAATTATACTAAGAGAGCGGTTTAAAGACTTCACCAGCCAAGTCATTCAGGTTTGTTGGTTTTTTTTTTTAAGACTTATTTTCAAGTGAAGAGGTATCTAAGTCAGGGAGGCAAGTCAATAATTCACTGGTGTTGGTTCCAAAAAGTCCCCTGCACAGCGTGCTCCAGCCCCAGCCACCCGTGCAGATGGTGGGTAAAATCCTCTTCTGGCATGTGAACAAGTTGGGCACATCTGGTCACACGGGGCTCCAGAAAGTGCTCCAGTAACTGGGGTACTTCACACAGATGAAAGGCATAGTTGCACTTTCCCAGTTTGACTAACAAATTTGAAGTGGAGAATAAAAAAGGTCAAATTTTGCCTCAAAATAACCAATATTTCATCCATCAGAAGAGCCACTTTTTAAAAAGGGAAATAAATCACATTTTGACCTTTATTCTAGAGCTTCCCATGAAGAGGAAGAAGCAGGAGAGCACATTTATGAAAAGGATTGTGAATTGCAAGGCTTTTATTTGCTCCACCAAACAGATGTAACTGGTAACTGTTGGGACCAGTAAGAATCTGCCTGACATTTATGGTAAAGCCATTTATGCCTGATGACTCATTTGCTTTATGGATTAAGTTCCATCAAGCCAGTTTAATTCAACTCCCCAGCCAGCTCCCAGACAAGACTGGAAAAGCTCTTCTGGAGCATTTTTTAACACTTATTCTATATGTGTGCAAAAAATGTCACATCACTTCCAATGACATCAACTTCAGTAACTTGGAGAAATCGCTGTGGTTCAACAAAACAAACAGCTGGCGAGGATAATCGGAGTGACTTCATCTGGCATTGGCAGCAGCTCCATAAATACTGGGATTCTTCTGGGCTCTCAGTGCAACACACCAATAATTAACTGGACTGTTTTACTGCCTTACCCCAGGAGTCGTAGAGACTCTTAACATCCAGAAGAATAAATACTGCTTGATGTGCCTTTTTTAAACTCCTACATTTAAATCGGATAAACCACAGGCCCAGAATATATTATACAATTGTACTGTCCACAAAAAATATCTTAAAAACTATTGGAAGCAATTAGGACATCGCTGAGTTTTATGATGACAAACTCACTGGCTCTATAAATGCAAACCCAGCCAGGTGGCTTAAGAGTGGCAGAATAAACTACAAGCTTAGAAATCCCAGCCACCAGCGAGCTCCCAAAAAAACTAATCCCTGTCTTAGAGACGACCTGCCAGCCCTCAGATGTTCCACTTGATAAAACCTGTCACCAGCACTTGCCCATCTCTCTAAGGACACGGCGGCTGCGCTGGCCCAGGGCTCTGAGACGTTCCTTGTCTGTGCGTGCTGGAGTACAAGTGGTATTGGAGAAGCTGGCGAAGAAGCTCTGGGTCACTCCTTGCTTCCCTTCTCATCATGCTCGTCGTCATGCAGTGAGAGCCCAAGTCAGAGGTACCATAACCACTCAGAGCATCGGTGCATCCCTGGCTGGAGTGGCGTCATCCCAGAGCCCCTCGTTCAAACGCAGCTGCTCCAGAAAAGCAGCCAAACAGCAGCCACAGGGTCAGACAAAGCCTCATCACCCCCACTGTCCCCTGCCCTGAACCCCTCTTGCTGGCCAGCCATAGGGAAGGGTGAGCTCACCAGACAGAGCAACTGGTACCTAATGAGCATCCTTTGGGCTTCCAAAAATTACGCATTACAAAATGCGAAGGCAATAGTTGAAGGTCTGGCTTTAACAAAAAAAAAAAAAAAAAAAAAGCCTCGACTCACACGCAATCATGAGTCAGCTACAAAGAGCTGGTGGTTTGGATGAACCCGCCGCGGATGTTTGCTCCCCCGTCCTGCGCAGAGGGGCTGCGGGAACGGACGGGGCAGCTTTGCTGCGAGACCTCAGCTATTTCCCTTCTCGGGCGCCAGGCACCACACGAACAGCTCCCTCCCAGCTTAGATAGGAGCCTCCTCTGAGCCCTGTTTAGACAAAACAGGTTTAATTACACAGAAAAGGGATAGACCTTTCACTAGAACCAAATATGGCTTCAAAGAAAAACCTCTTAAGGGCTGGTAATAGTTACTCTTTCTCACTGCATCTCCATCTGGGAGAGGATGTACCCTAAGAAATCCTGTTCTCACAACACATTATCCTAGTCCTGCATCCCCCCACAAAGATAAGCTGTTAGCATTTCTGATATTAACCTTACAGAACACTAACAAGAGTAATTATTTGAACAGCCCACATGCCTCTTCCCCTGACCACAGCAACACGAAAATAACCCCTTTGGCTCAAAGGTAATTAACCTCCCCAGTAATTTTCAGGCTTTATTTTACAATCCCAGGGAGGAACCCAATTTCCTATCACACGGGGATCCATTAACTCGCTGTTAGCCTTGGCTTTGAAGAAGCGGGGTCCCCTGCTCTGTGCCTCTTCCCCATCCCCTGCTCCCTTCTGTCCTCAGCACCCAGCCCAGCTCCGATGGATGGAAACACAGCCGGGCAACGCGACATTGTGCTTCCTCCATCCATAACTGCTGCATTCTCAGGTCAGCTGCTCTGTGGCTTCTATGACTATGAAAAGAGGCTTTTTGGAGCGTTCGTGTTTTGTACGGGCTTGCAGAGGCTGTGACGTGCTGTAGGTCTGTCGGGGTAATATTGCAATACAAGTTATGAGCAGTTTAGCAACGATTCGTTACTGGAAGGGAAGGACAAGCGATTCTCTAAGAGGAGAACAAAAGCCAGATGGCTTTGCTAATTCTGGAAAGCTCTCCTGAAGAAGCTGTCACTCCGCCAATACCCAAATACCAGTCAAGGACTCAAGTCGCTAGCAAAGCAGGAGACACGAATACGAGCTTGATTTCCAGGCAGCTACTTCCCCCCATCCCCAGCTCTCATAACCACACAACGTCAATAACACCCGGCCCTAATGTAAACACTCCGCAGCAGCAGCTGAGCACCCTCTGCACTCACCAGAGCAAATGCAAAGCCAGGGCTTATGCCAAAGTCCTTTTTGTTTAAGTGACAACGCAGAGCTAATTCCCAAAGACAATATACACAGTATTCAGCAGCAGTATGGATTATTTACACAACATCGCTTTACAGGCAACAGACGGACCCATACACCATTCATTCTAGTTTCCTATTTACAAGGGGTGAAAGATTTTTTTTTTTTGCCTTTCCAAATGACTGAGTTTGTCAGACCCATTAATCATTGCTAACTTCTTTCTACTGCTTTCCCTGGAATCCTCACCAAATCCTGGCAGCCCAGAGCCCCTTTGCTCATCCAGTCCCACGTAACATCTCTACGATCGCCCCTTCCTCAGCCCTCTGCCACCCCCGTCCACTTAACCATCACATCCTGCCCCAAGAGCTGCTCACACAGTGGCTGGCAATGCCCTGAAAAGAACAGAACAGGGACAAGATGAAAAACGTGACCAAGTTCATAGGGTTGTTTAACGATGGGGCAAGAGCCCAAAGCTCCAGACTCACCAATTGGACCAACACAGCCCCATCCTCCCTGCACCAGCTCCCCATCCCTTTGCTGCCAACACTGATTCATCCCCAGGCACTTTGCCTAACTGAAACCTCTATTCTTTCAGAAAAGACATCTAATCACCAGTTTGAAGATCCCAAAAAGCTCTGGGGCTGCTTTGAGGCAATCGTACTTCACCTTATTCGACCCTGAGCCAACTGAAGGGGCTGCAGTGCTCGGATGGAGCATCATGCGCATTGCACAGTTTGTTACCCCATGGTTCTCACCATAAGCCATAAATGAGCATTACTTCCAGCGGGCGACATGTTTTTCCTAGGTAAAAGCTGATGCCTAGACCTTGGAGGGCAGGTTTGTTCAAAAATTTACCAAACAGACAGAAAAACCCAGATAAGGCAGATTAGCAACCTGCCATTTAATTAAAGACCCAGGAATTTAGGGGGCACAGGGTGGAGAGAAAAACAATTCTTAAGAAAGGGGCAGCTTGGAAAACAGGTGGCATTGGCAGAAGCACAGAAAGCATCAAACCTACAAAGTATTTACTCCAAGGCTAACATAGCAACACTCTCTCCAGGGTTTTTGTTTCAGAGCTGGAAAAGCCACCACAGGGGCAGCACAGCATCTTTTAGCAGGTCTGACCCATGCAGCCCTCCACACGTGGCACTGATGGGACAGGACCTACAGAGCTGGGATGCACGAGAGGCATAGAATGGGGAAAATAAAAAGAAAAAAAAAAAAGGGAAAATCGGAGCGTAGATGTGACCAATACAGCAGAAACTGGACTGTGGTTTAAGCCTCCGGTCCTCACGCCGCCAGCTGAGCAGCTCCCGCAGGAGCATCCCTGGTCAGGCAGTGCCGAGCAGGAGGCAGCGTCCACTCCATGCACGTACCGGGGGACACGTCCAGCTTTCCCTTGACTCATGTCTGGTGCTCGCAAACCACCAGACACCGGCTGCGTGCTCCACGGGCTGCACTGCAAAACGGGCGAGTACTTTTAATAACTGCCGCGGCTAATTGCACAAGGGAGCAGGACCCACCCAGAGCAGAAATGACTCCTCGGCTTCTGTTTATTCTCAAGCCTTCCAGCTCTGTGCAGGCTGCCTTACATCAGCTGCTGCAAACGTGGTGGCATCACCATCATGCACCAAAGTCCTTTGGAACTGAATATTTGTAGGCTTTGATTTTCCCTTCCACTTGAAGCTCCCTTGTTAACCCGGGTCCCTCTTAAAGCTGCCGCCATCACCCCGCTGTTGATTTGTCTGCATTCCTCCTCTTTTGAGCGAGCACAAACACCCTGAACTCCTTTGATGGGACGGGAAGGTACGCCCAGGGCAAAGCAGCAGCCAAGCGGTAGAGACTGCAGGAAAGGAAAAGGCAGCCAAGATGTCTTAAAAAATAAAGCAAATACAAAGACCTGCTAAAAACACCCAAAGAGACAGATATCCTTAAATCAACAACCATCATGCTCAGACACTCAGCTCCACCAGCTGTTTTTATATATTCGTTAAACCACAATCTGCTAGGATTTCGGGGTGTGAAACAATCGGTTACGGACACGGAAAGCGGGATGTGACCAAACAGCCTCCCCTACTCTGCAGCCCTTGCCTGGAAGGACAGACAGACAGGCTGCGAAGACTGGTGTGACAAAAGGCAGCTTTATATTCCCTCCTGCTCTACAGCCTGACCAAGCACCGAGGTAACACAGGCAAAAATAATATGAGGCTTCTACAGCTATCTTGCAAAGAGAGGGGAAACAATAGCACACGGTTCAGGTTTTTAAAGGCAAAAAGAAGAAAACCCTGACAGTCCCATCTCTCTCCACCCCAATAAAGAGAGGACATGACTCTCACATTTCATTTTCCTATTGTAAAGTCAGTCTTTATTTGCAAAATGAACATTTTAAAACTTTTTTTTTTAAAATTGTGTGTTCTGAGCAGATGTCTGAACCCCCCCCAGCAGATTAGAAACATATGTGAAGAACAAGGAATCCAAACCACACGTTTTTATTAAACTGCATGACTTCTAGTTCAAATTTCATCACAATGAAGTATTTTCTCTCTAATGTAGCAGCTGCATGCTAGGCATCCACAACAGATATTTCATGCATGTACACATATGCACACATGCATGTGGGTGCCAATGCACATCCTCTGCTCGCTGATAAACTTGACAGATGTCAATGTGAGACCACATGGCTGAAGCAGATTTTGCAATATTTTAAAAGCAACCTGCCCATGCGCACACATGTACAATAAAAAAAATAAAGCTGCAGGGTTCAAAAATTTTGGAAGTACCAGGTTTAAGGTTGCATATCGTAAATCTATCGCTCAGTACAAGCATGTTAGCATAAAGTCTTTTAATTATTACATAGAAATACGTTACTTTGAGAGTACTTCCACCTCACATGGTGCACTAGTGACAAGGACACTTTCCTCCATAGTCCCTTTGCACACTTCTCTGAGCTCAAAATGCAGCCAACGTTTTGCACATTCACGCTTCACATCTAAGCATGTATATTTAAGTGTGACACCTATAGACGCAGACGTTAAGCACTCACTGCTAACTTGAGCGCCTGCACTGATAGAGGAGGAAAGCAACCAGATTTGGAGAATTTTGAAAGACTAACTTCCTAATGACTTAGTTTCCACCCTGCTAAAGCCTGACATTTCCCCAGCAGCTTTCCCGAAGCCAAGGCTTAATCCTTATCCCGGCCTCTTCCCGCGAAGCCGGGACGTGTCAAACGCAGCTATCGCCGGGTGTTTACAGAGCCCGGGCATCGCCTCCGCCGCCGAGCACGCGTTTTCCACCGCGGCACCGACCGCCACGTCCACAGGGACAGACCCCAAACCTGCCTCAGGAGCCCACGCCGGCAGGATTGTCACCCTCACCAGAAGCTCTGATCTTACCATGAAGCCACCCAACCCCTATGGAGGACACCGGGGCTCTGCGCCAGCCCCGAACCCCTTCTCTGAAAGGCTGACCCAGGCCAGCTTGAAGCCAGCTGAGCATGTCCCATTTACTCCCGTGCACCCAAGCCACACGCTAAAAATCTTCGGGGAGTTCCATCACTTGCAGCAGAGGCAAAGCCAAGTCACAACCTGCTCATGGTACCCACCAGTGCTCTCATTTCAGCCCCAACCTTCAGCTGGTGAACACCAGCTCCACGGGAACCTCAGGGCTGGAGGATGGAGAGCTGCATCCATCTACAATGAGCAGCTTGCTGTGGCTCTCCCGGCCAGCTGGGGACATCCTCAGCTGACAGTCCTCTCCTAAAAACCATTTACAGATCTCCTGCAGTAACACCTTCCCCAAGAAGAGAAAATGGACAGGAGCTGGAGTCCCTTGGTCTGCTGGGACTGAGTCACCAAAGGCCCCAGGGCTTCTCATAGCTGTGGGATGGAAACCTTGCAACGCAATCTGTCTAGAACATGCTACTAGCCCGGCTCGACTGGAAGAAATAACACCTTTCCTGGCTTATTTTTGAGCTGCTGGCTAGGCAAAGGTGTTCCTTCTATTTCAGGGCAAGAGTGAAAAGAAGAAAAAAAAATTAAAGAGGAGGTAAAAAACCTGACTGCAGACAACCCTTCCAAAGCGACTCAATTTTCTTTGGCTGCTCCAAAACTCCCATGAACATGGTACACAGTCTGACTCTTTTCCCCTCTCCAGTTTTGACTGAAAAATAGGAAACTCAGTTCTAAGAAGAGCTGGAATGAGAGAAAAGCAGGTTTAGACACTGCGTGCAGGGCCAGCTTGGCAGGACGACTTGGACACTTGCACCATCTCCGAGGGAATGTGTGTGATATTAAGGTCGGACCTGGTGTAGGTCCTTAGCAGACCTGATCTGTGCATGCTCCTTAAGTAGAATCTCAAATGTTGCCTCCCTTCAGTTGGGCAGAACGAACTCTGTTGGTTTTGCCAGCACAAGGACCTACAGCAGAACTAGATCCTACCTGGAAGAAATATTTGGAGGAGAGGTGTACACAGAGCAGCCATGCAAGAGGGAAACACCTTCACCAAAGCAGCAACCCAGCCTTCTTGCCACCTCTGTAATTACAACTGCTAGCAGCTAAATATTCATCTGTCTGGCATATACCAGAAACCACATGGAGTTACTGAACGTGAAGGTTTAAACTAACACATGAGGGAGCATTCTCCTCTAATGAATTCATTAAGACAGCAATGCATTTTTTTGGCTGGTTTCCCCTGAAAGCAAGTCATGTGTGAGCTCTTTGTGCAGCCACAGGTGTGTCTGTCTATCTCAATAACTCTTGAATCTGATAGCTGATTTCCATCACTTCTGACAGAGGGGAAAAAGGCTCAAGATAATTAAACTCCTATAAATGTCATGGAAACAGCCAGGTAAAAAAGTCAAACAAGTCCATTGTCTGAGGGGAGGCTTTGCAGCAAGTTCACATCTGATCAAATATAGGCATGCACAACAAGAACTCATCTCTTAAACTTTTCTTATGGTAGGAACATTAAAGCAACCACGAGACACAAATTAGAAGGAATCTAGACCTGACTAATCTCAAGGCATCTCTGAGATTCCCAGTTCCCACAGTAACTGGAAAAAGATGAGCTGAAGCACCACAAAATAAGCAGTTCTTCTTGCATTTCTGCCTATAGATGGAAAACACCCTCTCCTCCTCAATTTTCCAGACCCAGGAAGAATGGAGAAGAAAACCAAGCATCTCCGGGTCTCGGCCAGCCTTTCTGCAGCATATACTCAATACCCACCAGCAGCTCTCAGAGGAACATCACAGGACACAGCAAAGCCCAAGGGTTTGGTGCTACTTGTCATCAGATGCTGGCCACGCTCAGGATGGCACTGCCACCCAGGCAACCTTGGATGAGCCTTTACTCAAAGACAGCGGCTCATTCATCTGCACGGCAGACTTGTAATCATTACTGGCTCTCCAGCAAACACACCAGGATCAAACCCAGACAGTTATTTTTTTCCCCCGTATGACCACACAGCAGCTTGCCACGCTGTGATTTCTGCCTCCAAGCTCTTCATTTGGGAGCTTAAAATCAGCGTTTATGTCATACACCACACAAATTACAGCACTGACCCCTAAAAATAGAGGCCCCACAATCACCATGTACTCTCTTGTCACTGTCTGTACATCTAGCCCAAATGCAACCTTTATAGCATGGTCAGTATATGACTTTTTTTCCTTCCTCCAGATTACAAATGCTTAGGCAGGGATAGTGTAAACCTATAGGATAGCCTTGAAAAGAATGTTTTAAAAACTACTCAGAAAAGGTACTGCTAAGTTCATAGGTGTTCTTTAATAGATGCACCCACCAGTTTTTCAGGATATTAATACCACCAGCCGAGAGTGACTTCATAGCAACAGATTATTAAAAAAAAACCCCACAAAACTATCAGATATCTATGCAGAATTTAAACATGGTTTTCTCCTTTTAAGTTGTCTATTCCAAATTGTTTGCAAAAATAACAAGTATGAATAACTCCACAGCAGAAGACTTTTCAGGCAGTTCTGACTGTTTTCCAATAGGAGCTGATTTGGCTCAGGTCAATTCACATGGTGTCATTTTTGTTCCCTAATTGAAGCATCAAGTCAGATTATGCTTCTGAACACTTGGAAAGCAGCAAATTAGACTATTTAAAAAAAAACCACCACCTTTATGCTTGCTCAGAAAGTTTGCTTCCAGGGATATGCTTAAGCAGGACAACTCAGGAGGCACCTGGCAATGGGGTTTTGCAGCTGTAGCCTCCTCTTGACGATCAAGGAAAGAAAACTTCATGCAAGGATGAAACAAGAGGATGGTGTGACAGGTGGTGCCGTCCCTGACACCTGTCACAAGTGCCTGGTGTGATAGCGGGGCTCAGACCCCACTGACTGGCCATGGCAACTGCTGGGACAGTCTGGGAAGGTACCAGAACCAGGCAAAGTTTGGCTTCACATCAGTGGTTGTAGCCAGGGCAGGGGGAGGAAGAAGCAATATTTTCCCCTCCTCTGCATGGACACCCCACTGCCCTTCGCCAGGGTGCAAATTGCATCGACGGTGCCCTGATGCTGGGGTGATGGACCAGCCAGGTCAGCACTGCTGGGAGAACAGCATCCCCCAAAACTCACATTTGGGCCAGCTGGAAAGCTGCATTAACTGATAGCCTGCACATTGTGGGAGGCATTCACATAAAAGGAGGATAGTATCAGTCTGACCTTCCACTGTCCAGTATGGAAATTAGGGAAAAAAAAAAAACCACCACCACCATGAAAGACCAGCCCAGGCCTCTGAGAAATAAATAGGACAAAATGAATGGATGTCATTGTCTATCACGATCTGCCAGCCCTTTAACTAGCAGTTAATAAAGCTGAGAGGGAGAGAGAAGATGAAACAATGAGCAGTTTTGAAATAACACCCTCATTTTGCGTCTGGTGTATTCCAAATAGCTCTGCCTTTCTGCAGCATATACTCAATACCCTGCACTCCACAGATCAGGCTCAAAAAAGCAATTTTCTCTATTTTCCTCATTGCATTCATTAGGAATCCCTGGAAGAAACCCAAGTCCCCATTTCCCCTTGTCCTCCACTGCCCAGGGCAGCCCTGCTCTTCCCCACCAGTGCCACCACTCCCCAGGTCCCAGTTGCCACCATCCCCATTGCAACAGAGCCCAAGGTGCCCCACAGCCCGTCTGGTGTCCCCATCCCCAGTCCGAGGGTCAGCTCTGGGCAGGGTCTTTCTACCCAGCCTACATTTCTCATACAAGACAAGGAAATTGCAGCATTTTCACTGGAGAGGAGATGCAGCCTGGAGGAGAGTGTACAGCCTCCAAAAACACCACGTAAACTCAAATTAGAGCCCGCAAGGCTGCCCAGCCTTCCCATTTCTTCTTGCAGCCATGCAGACCTGAGCACATCACTCAAGTTCCTTATTTTCTTTACCATTTCATTTAGTGCTGCATTTCCCCATCCACCTTCATCTCCTGATGTCACCGCCTTGCCAAGGGCTGATCACACCCTTCCAAGTTTCCCCTCTCCATCCAAATCAAATAATCCACTAATAGCCAAGCTAAAGGGCTGGCTTTTCCCTATAGAAGTTATTTTTTCAATGACATATGTGTGAACCATAAGGGATAGTTTAAAAAACAGATTCTCCCTCATTACAAGCTGCGGCACAGCACATCACGGCGTTGCTCTTTTGTGCCTTCTCCCTCCGCACCGAACGTTGCCGTTTCCTGGCTCCGGTTTCACGTTGATTTATTTCCCTTTCATCTATGGAAAATCAGGAACGAGATCAGCTTTCTGCTGGCTGCACCGCCCACACGAAGCTGGATACGCCAGCATATTGTAAAAGGGACTCTCTCACAGTGGAAAATATGTAGTAAAGCGAAGCTCTTGGCTTAAGCTACACATTTGAGAACTCGCTGTTGGAGCTGCGCTGAGCCAAAGTGGAGGCAGTTGCTCAGTTTCTACTCAGCCCTGTGTATGGAGAATCACGGTGTCTTGCTGGGGAGGTGTTGGTCCCAATGATCCAGAAAGCTTTGGGCTTCGTTCCCACCGCTGGCCGTGATGGAGGTGGGAGATGCAGAGGGAAACAGAGGGTCAGTGGAAGGTGATGATCAGTCTCAGGAGGGACTTGAGGAGCAGCTGGTCTTGGTACAGAAAAAGGAGGAAGAAAACCCAACCTATAGTCTCCATCAAACATCTAGCCATGACCACCCATGATGGTCAAACCCAGCAGATGGCATTTTGCAGCTCCACCAGACAATTCCCACCGCTGCTACAGGGGCAACCAGGGGCAGCCCCACACTGCGGTTCTATGGATCCCCCATCCTTGCTCCCTGAACACTTCCGAAACTCCAGTATGAAACCTCAGGCGAGCTCAGCCCTCAGCCAGCTCCAAAGTCCACGGCTCCCTTTGGAAAGCCTCAGCCTCCCCCAGTCTGGGCTCGTTTCCATCACTAGAGGGTGGCTCTTTGCTTCCAGCAGCACACTGGGGCTTCCTGCTCCCATCCCACAACCGCTGGAGCTCTTTGAGCACTAAGGTACCTAAAAGCAACACACCTCCTTGCTTTTGCTCGATTTTTTTTCCCCCCCCCCCCTCATAGCTGAATTAATCTGGAAGCTGAGCTGCCGCGTTCTCAGCCCCACAGATGGGCTTTTCCATCCCTTGGACTGCCACAAGGCCAAGATCCATCCTGAAGCTTTATCCTTAGCCCTCCGCACCAAGGAGGCTGAGAATCAAGGGGTTTGTATACACGGAGGCTTTTAATCAGGACTTGGAATGTTTTCTGCCCCAGGAGGTAAATACAGAATCCAGGTTTTATGGATTAAAGCGAATGAGGGGAAAAAAATAGACCTGGCTGCCAAAGTTATCTCAGGATGTAAGTGGGATTACATGCTTAGCCATGGGGATATCTGCTGACACACTCAGAATTTAACTTAACACCAAATTTTGGTTGGGAAAGAATTTTCCTGCATTTGGCAGGTGACAATCGCCAAGCCATGGAGCATGGAACAGGACACATCTGCTGGGACCACCTGAGAAGGAAACCTTTGTGCAGGTTCCTATTGCTATTTCCCACCATTGCTGCAAATTTGGCCAGTGCTGCTCAGGAAAGAGCTGGAAATCAATAGCTGAGCACATGTGGGCGTAACACCTCTCATCCATACACCCTTCACCCTCCCTTTCTCCAGGAAACTGGACTGACTCCCTTTCCACGTTCACACACCTCTCACCTCCATGCTCCACAGTAAATCTGCAGTTATGTTTCAATACCGCTAATTGTCCATTAAACATGGTTTGGTGGTTTTTTTGTTGTTTTGTTTGTTTGGGTTTTTTGGCTTTGGTTGTTTGTTTTTGTTTGTTTTGTTTGTGGTGGGGTTTTTTTATTCCTGCAAGAAAACCTCTGTGTGGCATCTCCCATCTCAAATTCAGCATTCAAAAAAAAAATCTTGTGTTTAAACAAAATCCCACATACCTCCCGTAACAAAACTAATTGGGCGCCACCCCAGCTTTTTCACCCCTGAGAAAGAAGCTGGGTTCGCATGTGTAAAGTTCAACCCAGAAATGTGGTTATCTGAACAAAACCTGCTAAGGAACAGGAACGGATGCAGCGTGACCAGCAGTAGCTGAGCATCACAGCTCAGATTTCAGCGTTCTGAGCAGCAAGCTGGAAGAGAGTAAATATAATTTGCAGATAAATTTGCTTACGCGAGGCATCAAAGCCTCAGGAAAACCTTTGCTATGTTTGCACACATTCCAGAGCAGAGAACAGTGCACAAAAGTAATATTCACCACAAATTCTCTCATCTCCCCACACATTTCACTTCAGTGGCCAAAGCACTGTTTGTTCAAGCAGACTTGACCTCCTGAACCACAGCCAGTACGTGGCTACGTGTGGAGAACAATGAGCCCACGGTTAGAGACTTTTTTTTTCCCCCATGTTCTTGGAGGGAATAGAAAACACACATACACACAAGTGCCCAAATCCCATCCAATATTCTGCACAACTCATTAGGAATACCCTCTTCCAGCTCCCATCCCCAGGGTGATGTATTTATTGTGAACATATACACGCGATCCTGCCCGCTCTGCCGAAGTCAGTGCTACACCTGCACGCTGGGGATGTCTGGAGTGGGCTCAGATTTTCCTTTGGGCTTTGGCAAGCAGCCCAGACTACCTCAAAAAAAATAAAATAAAATAAAGAGGCCTCACCATGCATAAGGAACATGTGTTTCATTTGTTCATACCTAAATGACAAGGGAATGGGTTGAACACAAAGTCACCTAAGAGGTTTCTATGTTAGGATGGTCTTTTCTACACTGGGTTTACTCTGTCCTTACTGCAGTAAGATGCTATGTACGTAAAACCCTAGTTTAGAGAAATGACAGACTTCAAACAGTGCCCTACAAAGCAATAAAGCCCTGAATTTCAAAGAAAGGTCAGCTCGAGCACTGTCAGGTCAACAAGAACAAGTCCACCTCCCTGCCTGACCAGCAGAGCTCAGTGCTCACCATCCTCTTCCTCAACGCAACGTCTCTCCCACGAGTTTGGCTCAGACAAGCCTCTACTTCCTAGAACAGCCTGCTGCAACAATGCAAATCTATCAAGCTTTTTGTATATAGAAGAGGATTTTTTCCTATCCACAGGCATCTGTTGCAGAAATTCACTTTTTTTTTTTTTGCAAATAAGACTAATTGGTGTGTCACCTCCCACACAGAACAAGGTTCCCAAATTAGCAGGCAAGGGAAAACATGCACTGATTCGGGCTGGTGGCTTGCTATCGCTCTCTGCTCTCAATAATCACTTTTCCATATTGCATAGTGATGCTGCCAATAAAGTTCAGCTGGAAACTTCTTCCCAATACCACAAGTATTTGGCTTTTCCCCTCACACTCAACCAGAAAAAAAATCTTGCCCAAACTGGCCCATTTGCTCTCCCCTTGGGTGCCTTTCTAACACACCCCGGATCCCTTTGCAGTGCATTTTCTGCTCCTGAAGCCCCGTCCTGCTGCCTGCTCCCAGCAGACACCCGTGTCCTCAACGCCACCGTAAACCTTGGCATGGTGTCACCGGGGAAGAGCAGGTTTCCAGCATTACATCACCCCGTCTGGGCTCAGCAATCAGCCTCCTGCACCTCAGAGTTTCCATGGAAGGAACCGAGCGCCCTCCTCCTCCCTCCCGCGAGCCAAGCGGGGAAAGCAAGCTACAAAGGAGGCCGTCAACCGCAAGAGTAACAACACTACACCTAAGAGCATCCATCACGGATAACGAGCCTGCCTGGGTTGCTGCCTGCCAGCATCTACATACAAAACTCTGCCAGGTGAGTGTCAGGAACAATCAGACAATTCTGCTCCCCAAAACCCCAAAATCCCCGGGGTGGAAATTGTTTTTGAAAGATGAGCTTTGCTTTGCAGAGACCCCTCAGTTACCCCACTTTCAGAAGGTACCCCAGGCCAGAAAGACTTGAGCAGCAGCCTGGCTGTCCTCTCCATGTCGCAGCCCGAGATGACAGCGGTGGCAGAGAGCCCTGCACAGCATCCCTCAGCATCCCTGCCACTGCCAGTTCTCCCCCCTCAACATCCTCACCCACCCCCTCCAAAATGGCAAAAATCCATCCAAACCAGCTAGCCTGCAAGAGTCCCTCGTAAGGCAACCATCAGGCTTCAAAACTCACCTATTTAAACTATAATAATAATAAACAACTTCTTTATTTCCCCACTTCAGTAGCCCCTGGAGTTATTGTGACCAGTGTCCAGGAGATGACGGGGAAGCCAGCGGTTCCTCAGATCAAGGTGACATCCCATGTCCTTCACTGGCCATTCACAGAAGGCTTTAACCCTGGATTTTAATGATTCTAAGTGCCCAGTATCCTCAGCGTTCACATGAGGCTTTGCTAACGAAATCGTGAGGAGTGACCCCTCAACAAGCAATTGCTCAGGGTCGGATGCCTTTTCCCTTTTACAGACAACACCAGCCAGTTGCTGCACTCAGGCTTGTGACCAGCGAGCAGGGCTCCCTGCAAGCTGCATCTCACCTCCGCGTTCCTCAGTGCTGCGCTCCAGATATTCAGCCTATATCTAAGAGAATTCTATATTACACAGGCTAAGCACACTTGCCCACAGGCACTGCACAAATGGGATTGCGCAGTGAAGCGTCAATTAAAAAACCCTTACTCAGGATGACACCGAAAGGATTAAATCCCGTTTCTAGACTAACAGTACACACCAGCAGCGAGGCCAGGACGGGCAGCCAAGCACAGCGCTATTACACGCTACCAGGTTCCCAGGATTCTGCTTTCTCCCTATCTCCTCCCATGCAGAGTCCTCCTTGTATCTCCTCTGCTGGACACAGCGAATATAAAGTGCTTTGGATAACCACAGCTTCCCCTTATCTCAAATAAGATCAGTACAGCTTAAGTGCCACCCCTCTACCTTATTTTTTTTAATTACGGTCCATGCTGCGCAAAGATCCAGACGAGGGTTAACATTAAACTAATGCAGGTGTCTGCAACTGAAATTCAGACCTGCAGCAGTCAGAGTCTGTTCGGCACAACATGATGCTGCAAGTTAGAATCAGCCCCAATAAGTGACACCCATCGTCTTGAAGGTACCACCCGACAGCACCCGCATCCGTCGCCTTGAAGGTACCACCCAAGAACACCCATCTGGAGATGGAACCCCTGTGGGTCCTCCTGTCACTGGGGTTTGACTCCGGACAAACCACCAGCAGCAATGAGACCATGCAGCTTCCTAGGCTGATGCTTAACTCGGCCATATTAAAACACAAATGATGCACTGCATTGACTGCTAAGCGTCAATAAAAGCACTTTTCTGTTTGAACAATAAAGCACGTCTCCCCATGCATTGTATGCTATCAGAGTCCTGAAGGCATTTCATACCAGCAAACTGCAGTAATTACCTACACACGCCAATGCACTGTTTCTTTCACAGTTTCTGAAATTGAATGTACCGCTGACCAAAAAAACCCCAAAAATAAAGATTAAATATTTAATATGTGTATTTTGTAATCATTACTAATAAAGCTACATCATTACAGGCAAGCCTGACCCAGTCGCAAAGCTTGACCACGGTCCAGATACCTAAATTGCCAATTACCCAGCAAATCTAAATGCAAAACAAGAGTTTCAGCAAAGCGTATGCAAACAATTCATCTGATGTTTCCACCCAAATTCTCACTTTCACTGCTGGCACCTGACAGATAGAGGTCAGACGAAATGGTGTCACTTTAGGATTGAAATGAAACCACCTGAAGCACAGATTAACTTTTACAAGCTGTTTTGCAACTCTTATTCTGGATCAGGTCCTGCCCCTCCCTTGGTACAGACACACTGATAAAACCAGATGACGTCCCTGGGCACCTGTGTAAGATGATGCTGGGGGCGAGATCTTGCCAACTGGAGCCAAATATCACGTCTGGGTTTTGATTACACTGACTGCATTGCTTGGACTCTGGCACAAAAAAAAAAATCTCACCATTAATTGCAAACCCATCCAGAGGTATAAACTCCAATAATTGTAGACATTTTCTAGGCAGCATCGCTCTTCTGGAAGACCCTCGTTCTGTGATTTAATCCACATGTCTCAAGTGCACCGTTTCACTAAAGAACATCTCTTTGAAAAAACAAAAGCAGAAGAAATGACGAGAAAAGCAGCAACTAAATGGAGAATTATTAAGAGACTGAGGAAAGCTACAGACATCTTCAATAAAGAACCCTAATGCTGGCTCAGAAGGTTTTATTTTCCATCATCTCACATCATGGTATATATGCTGGTGGTGTGAAACATCGACTCTTTGGACTCCCTGAAAGGCTCTACAGCAAAAGAGGTGAAATCAGATTTGGCAGGGCTGGGAAAGCAGGCAGCCAGAACTGTAAATTAGCTTCTTTCAGCAGTCTGCCGAGGCAGGAAAAAATACACAGGAGCATGTATCAGTGGTGCATCTTGACAGAAAAATTAACATTAGTAAAAAAACCTAATTAATTAGAAAAATGCTTTTTGAAGGTTAACAAAGTTAACCAAACATGAGCTCTGCTCAGTTGCTTCCAGACCCTCTGGACTAAGCCCAGATCTTGCAGAACGTGATGGGTTCAACACCACGAGCATGAGAAGCCTCAGCGGAGTCATTAAGAAGCTTCTAGTTTGAGGATATTGGGGACCTTGTTGCTTCTCCTGTAAATAAATACATAAGCGTTCCCTGCGCCCTGTACCTTGTCACCACTCAGTTTAAATTTGTGCAAGGGCCTCCTGCGAACAGGAACAGCGAAGACCGATGCGCCAAGGCACGTTTGGGTCTAGATGTGAATCAGACACGGATTCAGCGCTGAGAGTCCCATGGTACATTTATACCCACAAGCTGAGAAAGTCTGCAAATATTGGAGTTACCACCAATTGGGCTTTCCACATAGCTCATTGTACTAGCGGCATAGACATCCTCCTGCAATAGTAGATATTTGACATATTAACAGCAGATCTGCCTGCCAAAGGGGAGCCCTAAATCTCTCCATCCCCAAACACCAAAAAATACTAAGATGTGCCTACATGTGTAAGAGCCCTATTTTCACTTGTATACCTTTCACTAAAGCAAAAACTATTGATCCAATCTTATAATCTCAGAGGAATCTGAGCAAAATAATGCACAGAAACTTGAAAAAGAGCATTTTCCAGAGCAGAAACGCTACAGCCAAGAACTTGGGAAGGGAGGGAGAAAATTCTGATGACCGTGAAATGAAATCCGGGATTATCAACTGCAGTGATAATTGTGGGTTTTTAAGTGTAAACAAGCCAAAGATGAAAAGAGAGTTGGCATTTCAGCCCAAGAGCAACACAGCACCCGAACAGCCCCAACATCTCAAAGAGCATCGAAGCGCCTATTCTACTTTGTCTTGTTGCGCCTTGAAACGTTCAACAGCCCTAAGAGCACCTCTGGCATCTTGCCCAGGCTCCCCGGCTTGCCCCAGCACAAACTGCTTTCCCTCTGCTTCTGATGTCTTGATTTCACTAGTGGTCTTCAAATAAAAAAAGAAAAAAAAGAGAATGAAAAGCACCATCCTTTCAGCATCATCCAAAGCCCAGCAGCGGATCGTATCTCATCCCAGGACAAGCTTTGGCGTAAGCTAATAGCAAATACTTTATCAGCCCCTCACGGTTTCACTGCCTTGGCAGATCGGTGGCCGCAGGTGTCCGAGACCCTCTTGCTTTGCACCGTGTTTGGCAGGATCAAAGGTTTTACAGTACCAGCGAGAGCAATGAGACACGGTTATGGTACTCAGCTCGACAAAATAAGCTCCTCTTGTCTCCAGAGGAGCCAACAGAAAAAGATGTAAACCTTAAAAAGCAATATACACATGCACTAAGCTTTTCCGCTCATGAGGAAACTAATTTTATCTACACCGACAGCAGACACTACTCTAAAACATTATTTCTAGAGAGTCAAAACACCAGTTACCTTGTGGGATGATCCTGCAAAATTTTCAACAGATGAACCAAAAATAATTTAGATCAAATGTACTCACTTGTTCCTAGGGTATCCTCAGCAGTTTTACCAAAACCTGTTTTTTTTTTTACTAATGTCCACATTGCAATTTTAACAATGCCAATGCTAGCTCTGCCAGCCAGGTGCTGTGCAGTACTTTTATAGGCACAGCAGCCTCACACAATAGTCTCTTCCTGACAGATCAGAAGACAAAATGGAATTTTCAGCAGAAATATGGAAGATATCACCTATTGGGGATCTTGGCAAGGTCTGGACAAGTTTCATTTTGTTCCTCAGCCCATCGCTGTGCGGTGCTGGTCTACAGAGTAACACTGAGCAGTAAAACAGGGCTGGCGTACGCGTCACCGCAGAAACCAAACTTCCGTGGGAATACACGAGATGCTTCCAAACAGCACTGCAAAGGGGTTAAGTTCACCTAATCCAGCCCAGAGAACGTAACGTTTACCTGCCATAGACGTTATGCAGCACTTTCCGCACATAAAGCTCCTCCAGCTGTGGGTTCTGGGATTTCTCGGTTCGCTGCTGTAATTTAGCCACTCCTGGGACTGAAGCACAGCACCAGTGACCTTGCTGAGCCGGGACCTGAACTTTATTTCAACCCGCATCTGCTAAACCAGAACGACTTCAGCCCAGAGCCAGCTGAGCTGCTTTCCCACCAGACCACCGCAGCAAACCGCGTTTTGGAAGAGCCAACCCATGAGGAGGTGCCATCCACAGGGTCCTGGGATGCGGTGGTCAAATGGATTAAGTGAGCTGCTAAAAGCCTTCTCAGGTTTTGGTCGGGCGTGGGAGAAAGCCGTATTTGAGCCTGATCGCCCAGCCTGATGTTGTACCCTGACCCCAGCAACAAGTTGTGCATGGAGCAGGAATCCCTTGGCAGGAGCATCCTTCAAGGACAACCCCAGATGAAAGCCCACAGCCATGGTTGATGGGTACAATGTGCAGCAGCCAACATAGAACAGCCAAGTAAACCCTTTGAGTGGGCAAAGCTTTAGCCTGACAAGCACTCAACTTATTCTCAGTTCTTACCCAGGCACAGGCTACCAGGGATCAGTCCAAGGCCGACAGGTCAGGAGATGCTTTGCTTTTTGGGAAAGGGACTTTCCCAAACTTCATCCTCTCTCTGTTCCTACACATAACCATTAGACTGTGCTAGGTTTCTAATACATGTTTTTAAAAAAGCACATCAAAAGAAACAGTTAATCCCTCTAAAAATGAGATGCATTCACATGTCTTCTGACTTCCTTCCAGTGCTGCTGCAGCCGCAGGGACACTGCTTTCTACAGCCTGCAAGCAGAGAGAAAGGGTTTGTCCTTCACTACGGGCTATTTCTTTTCTCTTCCCCTCCTCTTTCCACAAAAAGGCCCTTTGCTGTCTCACAACAGCATCCTCTCTGTCACAGCTTGAAACCAGCCGCCACTTCCCAGCCCTGGCGCGAGAGCCTGTCCTGACATTTGTAAACTTCTGTTTCGAACAACAGCTCAGCACAAAACTTAACTTGTACAACCTGGGCTGCAGGCTTGGCCCCTTTTCAAACCTACCCGGCGTTCCCCCAGCCACACAGAGATCCACACAGCCTCCCAACTAATTGAATTTTAATGAGAGGAAGTCGTTTTTCCACTGGAAGAATGTTGTGCTAGAGCGAAATATTTTGAAATTCCTCTAACCTTTCCTGCCCGGCTTTTTCTGCAGCAGCACAGGAGCGAAGTCCCATCTGAGCGCTCGACTGAGGCGCACGGCAAAGCCGCTTCGCTGGTGACCACAGCTAGACCTGCAGCTTAAATAATTACAACTTTCAAAACAAAAGTGTTCAGGGTTTTATGTGATTTCAGTCCCAACAAGGAGGATATAAATTCCTGCCACTCCTGCTGATCCACACTGAAATACAGCCTAAGCCATCCCCAGTGCTGTCATCCGTCCCACTCTCAGCTGAATTACTTTAATTTCCAGCAAAAGCGATAAACATACAAGAGCCAGGCAATCCCACGGGTGCAGAAGACACTGGGGAACATCTTGTCAGCCAAGGTTTGCAGAGCACTTGCATACAGGACAGCAGCGCTTCCATCTCATCATTCTGCATTCAGTCCAGAAATTATCGGCTTTCCGGGAACGCAGAACTTTTAACAGCTTGCACCTATTTCCCCACTGTTCTGAGCCACAATTTTCCCAAGAGAGTTTCTGCTTAGGCTTGCAGAAAGAGGAAAGGAGGGGCCGAAGGCAATAAAGTTGCTGAGATATGAAGTAAAGTAAGTTTTAGTCCACTGCCTTCATAAAACCTATTAATTACATTCAGTTTAAAGCTGTTGATATCTCCATTAGCACACGCATGAATACCCTGAAAACCTTCTTTGTTTGATGAGGATGACAAAGACAAATACCAGAACTAGAAAGGGATGTTTTTTATATATATGCTGTATAAAATCAGTACGTACACTACAAGACAGAGGGGTGAAAATATTTGCTAGTGATCCAGTTCTCAGCAAGTGCCTGCAATGATCTTGTAGCTGCATCTTGTACCCAGAACAGGCAACGAGCTCCAGCGGAGTAGAATACTTGCTCTGTTTTACTCCACCTCCCTAGATCTACTAGATTCCCTGGCTCCAGCAGCTCCCCAGGAAAGCTCACGGGTTTAGTAACTCCACTTAAAACACAGCGTCCAGTATGACCACTGACATTTTTGGCAGAGTGTCCAACACTTGTGAGAGACACTCCAGTACCCATTAAACCCAGCTTTTACTTTCCATTTTAATTGTTAAAGCTCCCAAGGAATGTCTATTACTTTAACACAATTTAGAGATTCAGCTCTAACTCTGTAAGTGGGATTTTGGCAGCAGCGTTCAGTCCATGCATTCTTGCTCTGTTTACAGCAGACCAGCTCCCAGATGTTGGTAATGTTAAACAGACTGGAACTTTCCTTCTGAGCGACAGCAAAATGCAGACAAGAGTTGGCTTTGCTATGGCTCTAATTTATCCACCTATAGATGTTGCCCATCCCTTTGCTGGGTTGGCGAGGCCCGTGAGATGCAGCTCTTCCTCCACAGAAATGCAATATGAATAAGGAGATAAGAGATCAATAGGCATTACTTTACACAGGCGCTAGTGTCAGTGAAGCAATTCTAGCTTGCAAGAAAGATCAGGGACAAGATTCTCATACACGTGAAAGCCTCAGAAGTGCAACAGACCGTAGAAGTTGAAAGTGCTAGGGAAATGCATATATTAAAGCTGCTGAACTATGGAAAGAACTTTTACCATATGTACCTTGTCTATAAATAATCCTCTGTCTCTTTGCCTGAATCAGAGGAGCTCATGGGAACATTCCACCCATCACAATTTCGGTTTGCTTTTTAAAAGCAGCCGCTGCGTGGGAGGTGACAGAGCTGCCAAACAAGCTGTCAAGCAGAGTCCTCTCATGTCACTGCGCAAGAAACCAAGACTCAATGGCCAACACGTGAGAAAAGAGCAAATTCTGATAGCCCCAGAGTGAACCGTGACGTGCCAGGGAGCTGCTTTCCTCAGCCTTCATTTACTGCCCCTGCAACTTTATTGAAATCATAACCGAGGGATGGAGGAAAGCCCTGTGAGCCCTTCCCATGCTAAACACACTGAGAACACAAGAGCTACAGACCTGCAACATCACAATGCAGGGGCTGGGCAAGAACCCCAGCAAGGGCATGAAACCAGAGAACTGGAGGAGCTTGCTCCAACAGGTCATCTGTCTCACTGCTTTCGTCATTATTACAGAAAGTATTTACCTAATGGAAACAAACTTAAAAAAACCTACATATACCAGTGTTCTATGATGCAAAAATCCAATACAAGTTTCAAAAATGAGTTGTAAACACCTCGTCAACCAGAGCTCAGCTCCTTATCTCTGTGGAACATCTCCAGGTCTGTTCATTGTCATGACTTACCTCAAAGACTTCTTCATCCAATATCCTTGTTCCAAATACAATGATGCCATTGACGTCAATAATGGGATGGTCACTTCGGTCCAAGAACTTGGTTATCTTCTTTTTACAGTCCAATATCAAGGTGACATTTTTTTTCTGCACACTGATAGCTACTCTGTGCCACCTAGAAGAATACAGTCCACAGATGTGTTAAACAGAGCCTTGGGCTTTCAGGAACAAGCTAATGATTGTATAATGAAGAAGCTTTCATAAACTGATGTTCTGCAAGCCTTCATGCCAGCCATTATCTGCAAACACAGGAAAACCATCCTTGGGCAGACCCTACAGATGTCATTTCAAATGGAAATGGCTGTATTAACAGGTGATGCCATTCACTTCTCATCCCTTCAAACCAGGCAGCAGAGTGCCAGTCGTGGCTTCAACAAGAGACAGAAAAAGCTACAACAATAATTCCCTGTAGCTATGCCCCTTTTCCACCCTCCTTATATCCTGCAAAAGACTCAGTGTGGGTTTTGCAAGACAAACTGATGCAAGACCCTTTGCAGCAAAAGTCAGTGTTCTTTTCCCCGTAAGTGTCAGACAATTTGCAGACTGGTATGTGATTCACACTTTGTCTACATGAAGTATTTATTCAAAGGGTAAAGTTCAAGAATTGGACACTTAGCAGTAGTCAAAGGTGTGTATATACATTTATATATACATGACTCCTATTTACAAAGCGTTCAACATGCTGGTATTGATATAAACAATATACTTTTTTTTTTTTCCTTTGTGCACAAAGTTTCACTTACTTGCCATCTGCAAGGTTAATGCCTCTAAAGAGAGGATAGTCTTCTGGGCCTGGCTTTCCTGTATGGTCTTCATACAGGAATACAGGAGATCTACCCATCTCCACACCAATTTGCTGGATCCCTTGCTCATTGTAAATTGAGATCAAGAAGGACTGACCTCCTTTCTTCGCTTTTACAGTGGTTAGAATGGAGAAGTCCTCTGGGAATGGGGAAGCTGGAGCAGAAAAGCAAAGAGGTTAGTCAGGTTTCCTTGAAAATTAATCCCTCCAGAAACAGTCTTGTCTAATGAGCCATGGGAAGAACATCAATCTATCCCACCAGATGTGTGCATATCAGCAACCCTAAAATTTAGATAGGGCAGCATCTTAGATGCCAGGTGAATATCTGGTTTTCCTTCAAAACCTACCACAATGTGGGGTTGGGATGGGCTGCAAGCCAAAGTAGATCATACCAGCAAAGCCAGTATAGACCAGTGTCTAACACGGCCCATTAAAAACCCAAGCACAGAGCTAAGCATCTCTGAGGATGGTTTGTTTATGATCAGAAAGCCTTTTTTCCAGCCCGTATTGCAAATCTGTCACAGAGCCAAAAGCCACCTTGCATTTGAACTTGCAAGCAAAGGATGGTGGAGGGGTCTACTGGTTTGGGATGAGACCATCGTGCTGGGGAAACAGAGGTTTTAAAAGAGCTGTTGGTTTAAACCTGTATTATTTGCATCTAACCCTTCCTCAGTGTTCTCCAGAGCTTTTTAGGACACAAGGCAAAAAAAACTTTCATATATCATAAGGCTCCCAAATTAACTTAAGATGTCAGAGGGACAGAGGAAATTAAGCATCCCATGCCAGTTAGGCAAACACAATATTGAAGGGTTTTATTTAAGAGAGTAGGGAAGTTGCATCAGGTTGTGTCTGTTCCAGATGAGAACAGAGCATTCTGTGGCTTTGGCTTTCAGGGTTGATGCACACAAAGCAAAAAAAAAAAAAGTGAAACCAGAAATAAATCTGGCAATCAGTAGGATATGCTAATTTGTCTGCACATTAAGGAGCAGACAAGCTTCCTAACTTTTTCTCTACTCAGGAAAGCAACCCTGCCTGATCTCAGATGATTCTTGTCTGGTTTTTTGCAAATTTTGTAGGATTAAAGTCATTAAGGTACAGAGTAGGCATGGTCAGTACAGAGGCAATGCTCTGCACAAGGGAAGTGTCAATCCCCTGCAACACCAAAAAAATGCATTTCAAGCCAATAATGGGCATCAAGTCACACCCTGTGTGGGATACAACTCCTCCATTTGGGTTTTCTCGGCCATTCAGACTGGGAATATTAGACCAAAAAAAACTTGGATCCATGCACCAAACAGAACATCTTAAAACCACCAGAAACATCAGTAAAGGAGCTTTCTTGATCAAATTATCATCAAAACAGAGGGTACCCACAGGGCACCACCTCCTCCAACGCTGCATTTCAGCAGCGTGAGACTTGCAGGGTATCTTTGCTTTAGGGTCCAGGCTTTCAAAAACAAGGATTGCATTGTACCGCTGGGTATCTGCTTGGGAAATCTTAAACCAGGGCCACGGGCACTGCCCGGGGACCATCGCCGTGTGTGGCAGCCGGTGGCACGCAGGGGACGGAACAACACAATGGAGCGTTTCTAAACTGCAGATCCATAGCCATATAAAACCACACCAAAAAAGTCAAGCTTGGCGCCCGTAAGCTTCAAACAGATTTTCTTCACCCCTTTAGGCTTTTCTTAGATGGTATCCCAGGGATTTCGACCCAGGGTGGGGACCAGGAACGTGGGAGCAGGGAATTCTTCCAACCACAGCAAAGCTTGCAAGTTCAAAAGCAAAAAGGCCGTGAGCTCATCCTCTCTTCTGCCTGGGAGTTGCTTTAACTTCTCTTAACAGACCAGTGTTTAAAATGCATCTCGCTGCCCAGCGCAGGGCAGGAGCAGGCTGGGCTGCATCAGAAACGAGCTGCGCTGCAAACAGCCTGTGCAAAGAGAGGACACCTGGGGGGACATCTGAGGACACCTACAGAGACACGCACTGTTTGCACCCACTTAATATCCCTCACCTTAGTTAAATAACATTTGGAAAGAAGCGCAAAGCAGTATTCTGAATAGAGGACTCACAGTCGGTAATTAAATGCCATGATTACAGCCTGATTTCCCTCTAGGACACAGACACATATTTGGCAAACGCAGGCATCTGATTACTGTGCTTTCCATAGGACACACTGAGCTTTATCTCTCTCCTGCCGTATACAAATCCTCCTGTAGCACTGAATCAAGACCATACGCCTTCCTGCTTCCAATTACAGGCTACAGTTTTGGGCCTTTTATGTAAAACAGTTCATGTCCAAAATTTCATTATGAACCCACAATACAGTACCTTTCAACTTGGACAAGCTGCCAACTCATTAAAAAGCTGCTTTTAATTTTTTTTTCATTATTATTAAAATGTCTCCATGGTGATGTGAGTTTCTCAACCCAAATAACCATAATGGATGAATTATAGCTGACATTACTCTGTTACTGCTCTTCTGTCCTAGCAAAATAACAATGTTTTCACTGTCATAGCGAGAAATGACCCCAGCTATTGAGTGATGTATGAAAATGCATCCACACAGACAGCAATACTAATACATACATCATAATAGATATATGAAGCACACAGAAATTGACCCAAATCCCCTTAAAGATGATGGAGACACCCCCCCAACAGCAGGTTTGGGATTAAGCCTTTATATTTGTTCACTTCTTCAAACAAGCTCATGCTGAGAGATGTTGCACATTCACCACTTCACAGCACTGCACCGGTGCTGAATTTGGCTCAGCATCGCTCTTTTACCCTATAGCCAAGTCCTTTCAGATTCACCACATGCAACCTCCTGCAAGGCAGAGAAGGGTTACAAACCCCAATTCTGCAGATGGAGCCATGGAAAGAGCCACAGAGGTCTGGGGGGGCAAAGATCCCTCCACCCCACACACTGATGCCATTATATTCACTTGAGCGTGTTCCATCCATGGTACAGCCCAATATGCAAACCAGTGGAGTGAGGCTGGGTTTCTTCTCTCCTGAGCATTGTGACCAGGGGTTAAAGGCTCTTGTGCAATCTCGTGGTCTTCAAAACAGGGACAGCGGGGACCTCTTCCCAACGCAGATCCTGCAGGTATATCCTAACACAGCATAAAACAAAGAGCCCTGCTGCTGGTCTGGGAAGGACAGGAAAGCTTCAGCTGCTTAATAGCAAAAAAAAAAAAAAATCTGCAAAGACAATGAGCTGATCCAGGTCCTGACACAAACACAAAGCAGAGCTGTTGGGGAGGTGGTGTCATTTCCAGAGCTGCTTTTCAAAGGAAAACAGCTTTTCAACAGTGTCACCAACTTCTGCCCTTTTTCTTCATCTGAGAAGACTCTCAATTTTGGAATGGCTTGTTTTCCTCAGACATGACTGTTCAAGCTATAATACAGATTTTTGAGCTCTTAAATATATATGCAGACACCCACAAACAGTGTGGAGAATGCAGACTTTGCTAGAAGAATGCAAAATGACATTTTGCTGGCTGCCACTGAAAACTTTGCCTTTCTCGTCTCTGCTGGAAGAGCACAGTTTTGCTGGGAAGCAGAACAAATTTAGGGAGCAAAGACAAAGAGCATCTCAGCAGATCCTCTCACTCTTGTGGGCTTGAAAAAACACACAAGCTTATATATATATAAAAATATATATTGCTTTGCTGGCTGTGGAAGCAGAATGCAGAGCCCATAAAATTACCATCTTAGAAAAGCACCAACTTCTAATTAACACAAACTATTATGTGCAGTGTACATCTGCCTTTGGTGCTCTATAGCAGAGAGGGAAGTTATGTTACTACCCACCCGCCTGTTATCATGAAATCACTAAAACCACATTTCTCCTGGTACATTGCACTGCAATTACTTTGTTTTCTTTATCTCCTCTCCCACTCATTTGGTGGTGTGAGCTGAAGTCACATCTAGTTATGGAGATGTGCTGAGAAAACCTGTTGATCTGATGGAAAACACTGGGGGTTCTTCACTTTGCTCTTCCTGCCCCACTTCCTTAGCAAGCAGCACAGAAGACATGATGACTTTGGAAGTCTCTGGAGAGGGCCAGAGCTTTTTCAACCACCCCATGGTTGTCTAAATGATTAAATGATCTAAAAGTTGCTTGATGATACCAAGGAAACACCATCCAGATCTTCTCATTCAAGGCAGACAGTAAACGCAAACCAAGAACTTATTGAAGACATATTAGCAAGGCATTCCTACGATGCCGAGTCCTCTCCTGTGACCACAACGCAGTTCCACATTCTGTCTTGTTGTGTTAACCTCTGTCATAAGTGGTGTCATCCAGACTCCTTGATACGTTAATTAGCCAGAATACTCCGCCCTTGTTTTTTTTATCTTGGGGTCACCACTGTTGCTGGTTTCCGTAACACCAAGGCAATCAGGCAAGATTTTGAGTGGCTACAGCAACTACTGGAAAGCTCTCAAACCCACTACAGTTGTATATTCCAAACTGGAACCATTTTCTTCAAGCACTTCTGAGTTTGAAGATACCAACTGGTCCAAAACGTTGAGTCATTTCGGGTCCATGAGAAGAAAATATGTGAAAGCAGTTAAACACGCACTGGTGAGGTCGAGCTGATCTTGCCGTGGGACAGATGGATGGACTCGGGCCACCTCTCAGTTCATATGCGAGACACAGGGCATGCTCCTGCTCACCACAGATTAAAGATAATTCACCTGTTTATTGTCACAGCAGGATAACAATGAAGTTTGAAAACGACCTTAGTGCCAACACATGCAATGAAGGAGATACAGGGCTGGCAGATGCAAGCACATCAGCAGTCCAGCCTCGGAGTCCTCGTTTAGGTCACTAACAGGCTAGGTCTGATAAATACAACATGTTAATTAAAAAGCATTGGTAGCGGCATGCTACATTGCCTCTGATTTAGCTAATGCATTTTGTAGCAGTAAGGCTCTCACAAACACCAAAGGAGAATGTGCCTGTCTGCTTCAAGTCATCATCTGCCTCACAGCCAAGTTACAAGCAGCATCTTTCTGCCTCATTGCTAAAACTTCCTCAGCAAAGGCACTTTTCTCATCAAACCTAGAAAATCCTTCCATGCTTATCTCCAGCATCCCTGCACTCCAGTACTTCTGACAGTGACTCTGTGTTCAAGACTGAAGCTCTCAGGCAGCGAGTAGTTTGGGTCTGTAATGTGTCCAGTCTTTTTACAAGTACATTTTACTCTCAAGTACATTTTACTCTGCAGTAGTGATTGTGCCTTGGCCAGAAAAATTTAAAAACTCCAGCACATCCTCAGTGACAAATGGAACAGTCAGCAGCCCACATGCTCTTCAAGGGCTTTGTGAACTCCTGCATCTTAGTGGCTTTCTCTAAATGAAACTCTGATTTCTTCAAACAGCTTTTCTTGGGACATCTGTTCTTGTGGGTCAGTCTATTATTCTTATATGGTGATTATTTGTGTTATGAGAGACACCACAGCCACAGAATAAGACCCCACTGTGCTTGGCACTCCACAAATGCAGAATAAAGCACAACCTTCCCTCATATGTTCCAAGTCTCTCCCCAGCTGGATGTCCCTGTGTGATAGCGAGACAGTAGAAAACTCCTAATATAGGAGGGAACAGATGTAGGCATTGGCCACGTCTTCTGCAGTGAAAGCCACCACCAGGGGCAAATACAGCAATAAGAGAACAACTTACTGCAATGTTATTTGATGGTTGAAAGTTTACAGCTCCCTACAACAGCAAAATCTCTCCCTGCGGAAGGAACGTGCAAGCACAATTGGAAAATGAAGGAATTATGCAGTGCCCTACACGTGCCTGCAGAATCCAAGAAAAGGATCAGGTATTTCCATACAACAAATAAAAAGCTGTGGACTCACCAGGATACAGCTGCTTTGTTGGTGCACTAAGCTGAGCATCTTTTGTTACTCTATAAGCAACATCTGCTTCTTTCGAAGACCTCCTGCTTGTGCAAAACCCTGTTGTTTTTGTTATACCATCAGGTAAATTATGAAAATCTAATACCTTCAAGAGGTCTGCAGGTTCAGCTGTAAAAAGAAAAGGAGAAAACAAGAATTAGCAGGCAATAAAGTGTCATTTGCTCAGATCCAAGTCATTATTAGCCAGCCTCACACAAATCATTCATCACAATTTTAAAAGAAGATGGAATATGTTTTCAATACATCTGCAAATACAATGTTAATACCAGCTTCAAAGATAGGACACTGTACTGCTGGTCAGACACTAATTCAATGCAGAAAGTAACAGCTGATCGGCTGTCTGCACCAGGGCAGAAGGGAGAATAGACCATCTTATTAGCTGTAGTAATATTTTCTGGATGTCTTCACTCATTCTCCATTATTCCAGCACATCCTGAAGATCAAGCATTAGACAGGAAATTCACAATCTGAGAGAAAGGCTTTAAATCAAGAAGTTGCCATCACACTGATGCAAACCTTTCTATTCTTTTTTTTCTTAAGTCAGTTGATCCAAAAAGTCATTTTAAGCTTCCCCAAAGGATTGCACACACACCCCCCCCATGCAAAGCAACAACATGTGAATGCACAGTAGCTGGGATACAGGTAAACTCACAGCTGTGCCTCGGTGTGAACACGTTATGGCAGAGCAGCATCCCAGCACGGTGCGATTCCTGCACAACCACTAGTGCACACGAGGGTGCAGCCGGACTGGCCAACAAAACACACATACTTCACAGGAGATATAAAATCTGCATGCGTGTTTGAACTAATGACATGAAGCAAAAAGCTCATTTTCCTTAACAGCCCTTCTTGACCACATCCCATTAAATCAGAGACATTAAACTAGTTATTGGAGTGCACTTTCTCACACCCAGCACTCCCCACAGCAGCAAAGTCAGGGCTGGTTCACCTCCAGATGTTCAGGTCTTTAGAACATCAATTAAGTAATGCAAGGGATATATCTCATTAACTTCTAATCTGGTCTTGCTCACATCAGGAGAGATGGTGTCTCCAGAAGTGGAATAACCAGATCTGATTTTAAATGCTTAAAAGACATTATTCTGAATTTTGACATGGTACTTGGAGTAAAGTGCTGTCAGAAAGATGAACCACCCAACTCAGCAAGCCCCTAGCATCGCCCAAAGCAAAGATCTGCATGACAGTTCCATTTAGTCTTGCCTGGACAATATATCACAGCTGTATTCTTTTGCCACTTGATCCATTATTTTCCCCAAAGAGTGGTATTATTCAGATCCTCAAGGGCAGACACACATTGGATAACTGATGTTTGCAATGATACCCAAGACAAACCCCTGGGCTGGCTGTCCAAGCTTCCATCAGGATCTCAGAGCATCTCATCGCATTGCATGGCCAAGGGTGCGAAGCTTATTACCAGCTTGCAGAACAACCACAAACAGCCCAACTGCATATTCAGGAAGGTGCATGGTATCCCCACTACTGAAAAAAAAAAAGTCCCAAAAGGCAGGGAAAAAAAATCTTGCAAGGGAAAAAATAAGAACCGGCCTAATGTTGGGATGAAGCATATTATTAGAAAGACCAGAGAAGAGAGGGAGATGATTTGCAAGGAATATGCCATATGCATCTGGCTGCATCCATGGGTAAGGGCTAGAGTGTGCACATCAGCACACAAACATCCCAGCAATGGAAAGAAATAGCATGGACAGATCTTTTACAATATAAAAAGTTTTGGTTACCAAGAAGAGCAGCCTAATATTTGCATGGAAAATTCATGTACATTGTTAGGCAGTTTTTAAAAGTTTCCACAATCCTGAGAAGCTGGGCTCTCAATGAAAGATTACAAACATATGGCAAATCCAAGTCAATGCTGTGGATAATAAACCAGCTGAGAGAGTCTGGCCTGAGCAGCACAACACAGCTGTAACATTTCCTCATCTCTCTTGTTAGACACTATATGGATGGATGACACATTTGTCTAAGCTGTCCTTACTGCTTGGATCTTCCCACTGCCTTTAACTATGTCTTATTTCACAAAGAAGTATCTGCACGCACACAGCCCAAGCTGCGTTTAAGCGACTAAAATTACAATAAAACTCCAGCTCTGCTTCCAGTTACCTCCCTGTGCTCCAAGAGATTCAAATCAGCCAGCTCTTAAGCCGCTTCCAACATTTATTTGGGAAGGAGATGGGAAAAAGACAAAGGCAAGGGGGAGGGGATGCAAATTCCAGACTCCTGACATCAGCCTGGTCCCCGCGCCAGGCGCAGGGGGATTTAAGCCTGGCTCAGAGCTCTGCACATGAACCATCCCGCCCAGAGCAGCCATGGCCAGGCTGAGGTGTTTGCAGGAACAGTAGTGTCTGCAGGGCAATCCATCACCCCAAAGCTCAGCTGCTGGTGAGACAAAACCTCTGTGAGCATCATCTCCTTTGGCAAGGGAGCCCTGGTTGACACCAGAGCCAGTCGTGGTCACCTCATAGGAAAGCGGCGTATGGTGCTTGATGGGTTAAATGCCCCTTGTTGTTGTGATCTTACAGCTACAATTGTGAAGCATGTTGAGAGCAAGGAAGTGTGACACGAGAACGGATTTTGCCAGCTTTATGCATTAACAGAACGACGCTTGCAAGCCATACGGCAACTGCTTGCCAAAAGTTCCTGCAGCGGTTACAGCGAGGTGATGGGTGTTGAGGGAGCTGGACCTCCTCCAGGAGCAACAGGGAACAGACGTGGGGCTCCAGCCCAGGCTCAGGGCAACCCCCAACCACCACCAGTGCCCTGGTGCAGCACTTCATAAAAGGTGATTCAAGCATCTCTCTGCCTCCCCATGCTGCTCTGAGCCTCCAAACACAACATGCAATTCATCTTCATTTTTGAAGGAAGATCCTCTGTACCTCCGTAACTATGATGGATTACATCAAAGCAAGATATTAAAGTAGAATAACAGTCTGGGTGTTGCACAAGCAAACTGCAAACCACACAGGTAACCAGCAGGAGAGGAAACAATCACTGTTCACAGATGTGCATGAGTGTCTCACCTCTGCTTGCTCCTGGAAACCAAAGAGGTGAGGAGCCAGCTGAAGCCCTACAGACCACTCATGTTGCACTTCATCACTAAGAGCATCAGCTTGAGCAGGACTTAAGCAGCATGAAAGTCTCCAGCTCCTTCCAGAAAGATGAGCTTCATAGAAGAACAGCTCTTATTACTGCCCAGCTAATCAGTTTATTTATTTCCCCTTGATTTTTCAGCCAAATCTCAACTCAGCAATTTCCCATTAGGAGCTATGACGGCATCACACGCAGAAGGGACAGCAACCGGACTGACCAAAATCAGGCCCTATGGGGTATTTCTTACAAGTCTGCACTGGGCTTGGCCTTCATCCAAGAACTGAATTAGCTGTTGCTTTATGAGAGGTGTTTTTTTCTTTTTACTTGCTATTTTATGAGTAACATTACCATGCAGCATTACACACAGGATCATTCTTTCACTCGAGATGCACAGAGCTCCCCAAAGAGACCAGCAGCTCAGTCCCTGCTGTGCCAGGGGCAATACGCCCAGGACACAAATGGGCAAACCCCAAACAGCCAAAATTAAAGCAAAATCAGACCACAGGTTGCCTCAAAAGCCTGCACCCAGCAGCATGTAAAGCCCTTGAACAAGACCAAAAGGAGCAATGCTTCCAATTTTAACAGAGCCTTACAACACCCTTCAAAGTGGAAAAAATTCCTCATCAGCATCCTGAGACACATTTACTGTGCACAGCTGACCTGTCGTTGTATTGATGCAATAACTGAGACATTTGGGTGTCTGGAGAAGGGGTCACCGTCCTGTAATGGTGGAGAACCATTCTTCTGTACTCAATTTCATAACAGCTAAAGGGCATCCAAAGACCTTCAGGACTTAATGACACAGCACTTAGTCATACTAGAGTTTATGTGCAATTACTGCCAAAGATTCGAGGCCATAAGGTGAAGAATGAATAAGCACTTATGTTCCCAGCCCATTCCAGGTGCCCTCTGCAGCTTTCTCATCATTTAATACATAACGCAGCCTGGATATTTGTACCCAAGTCTCCCTCCAAGAGGCAGCTGAGCCTCCACACTGACCCGGTGTGAAAACAAACACACAGACCCTTTCCCTTCCATCTTTTATGTCTTTAAATACTTCTCCAAGATAGTTTATTCTTAGCGCTAAATAAACACTCAATTATTTCCTTTGGAGGACCAAGCTCAGACCTGCAGCAGGGCAGAGCAAAGGATGCCCTTGCACTGGCCTTGAGGTTTCTCACTCTCCAGGCAGCTGCCCAGAGGTTGACATGGACATCTTGGCTTTTACCAGGAATTAAATACCAAGAGGTAAATGCTCCAGTACCGAGATCCACAAGAGACACACACAGATGTAAACTGGAAGCTGCTTCACTTAGGGATGTATTTCCATGGAACCCAGAGGCTCCAGGTCACGACTGTGGGATTTCAACAATTTTACTCCTTATTTAAACACTTTTCACCACTGTTGACCTCACAACTGCAGCCCTTGGATAACTGACTAAAGGTGGCAGAGGCTAAGCCAACACAGACAAAAAAATAAGAGTATAAAGCTCCATTTGCTATTGCTCGAGCATCCTTTGGATGGACTTAAATATAGCCCCTTAAATTCCTCAGCATCCCAGAAGCTCAGTAAAACAAATTATATATTTGGAAGAAGACATTTTAAAGAAGAGAATCAAGAAATCTGAACTGCAGGATTGAAGATATAAAAGTTTGTTCCCTAGGAAGGGGCATAATACAGCAAAAATGCCAGCTGCAAAAGGGTCAAATGCTCATCTGATGCATGTCAGCCCTGTTCCAATAGCTGCAACAGAGCTGTGTCAATTCACATGGCTCTAGATAGCCGAATATTTCACCAATGACTCATGTCATCCCCTTATGAGGCTTTTTTAAAGACCCAAATAGTCCCAGCTGTGAACAAAGGAAACCATTATGCAGAGTCAGATTCGAAAGATCGTACGCATACACAAAAGGGAAAGAAAGAAACCCAGGACTGATACTGGAGCTGCTCTGCAAGACTATATTAAATTCAAAGAATCAAATAATCTTTGTTCCTCTGAGTGTAAATTTTTTTTTTTAAATAATCAATCATTTGGGTTTCTAACAAAGCAGTGGTGTTAGCAGCTAACAGCAAGCAAAGAACAGGCCTTTCCCCCACTGAATATAATTAAACCATGCAAAAAAAAAAATCTCTGCTCCAAATGCCATGCAAAACGTTGAGGTACAATGCACAGAAAGCAGGCAAATGTTTAGGACTTTGGGGAAAACCCCTGCACCACTCAGGAGCAAGCAAACATCCCATTCATTTTAAAGGACCGAGGATTGCAGATTCTCCCTCGTAGGGAAAAGAAAGATACAGGGCTGGCTCCGTGAGCATGGGGACTGCTTGGTGGAAAAGAAAAAAGAAAAAAGAGGAAAAAAAGGTGCTAAAGGGGTAGGGAGTAGGACAGGCATGCTTCTGAGGAGCTCAGATGGCCAAGTGACACATCTGTCACCAAGAAGGCAAGGACAGCCCGCAGCTGCATGCCAAGAGCAGGCGGAGGACAGAACCCAAAGAAGGGGCTTCTGCCCCTTTCAAGGAGCTGCTGACCCCCATTCCTGCAAATCCTGGGGGGAAAGTGATGCACAAAATCCAGAGCGCAGAGAAAGGGCAGTGGTGGGATCTCCAGGATGGCAGGTCTGGGGTGCAAAGCCAAACCACAACATCCCTTTCCCTGCTCAGCCTCCCCCAGCCCTGCAGGGACTAGTGGGATGTGGACAGGGTTACACCCATTGTCCCCAAGAAGGGGACCCCAGCACGGCTTCTTCCTTGTGCCCCCCTCCTCGCTGAAGCAAAACCATCCCATCCGCTCCGGAAAAAAAGCTCGAAGCCTTTTAAGGCAGAGCCCAAGCCAAGCTCTGCCAAACCCCCAGCCCACGTCAGCGCGACTGTTCAGTGTCCGAGGAGTTTTTCCGGGCTCATCCTGACAGCAGGGTCAGAAGAATTAGGTGAGTCACCAGCTCCGCTGCCTTTGCTGCAGGGGATGCCTCTCGTTCCACCCTGCCCACAGCCCCATCCCCGCCTAACCGGGAGCCAGGGCGAGCTTCCCAGCCCCCCCCGAGTCAGATCAAGTATTTCTGGGTCACTGTGACATTTTGGGAAGTTTTCCAGCAGAAGTTTGATTACTGGCAGGAGTCTTGCCCTTTAAAAACAAACAAACAAAAACACAACAAAGGCTGAATGGAGTCTAAAACTTTGAGTTGTTAAAACTACAAACTCACACGCTCAGCAGATCTGCAAAAGGAAAGGATGACGGAGTGTGACTCCATCTTCTGAATGATTAACTGAGAGGTCCTACAGAGAGCTCGACTTTAGGAACAGTTCCTGAAAGGCAGCCATATGGGGATGCAAGTTACTTGCAAGTGAACAGGCACTGTCATCTCCTTCCCTCCCACCCCAACTCTCTGGTTCCTTTACTCAAAAATCCCACTCCAAAATCCTTGCAAAGCCCCTGGATTGCCCCAGCCCCGAGGGAGCACACGGGGATGGACCAGCAAGGGATGGAAACTGCATCCGAGGAGCCTGCTGTTCTTCCTGAGCAAAACTTTGGCACAGCCTTTTGGAAAGCAGCTCTGCAGATACAGCACTGAGGTTTTCCAGGAGAAAAAAAACCCCTCTGATGTGAGAATTGTCCCCAGTTTCTCTGTGCTGCCATGGGACTCACCTAAGCCACTGCAGACAACACGATTCTTCTCATGGCTCTCAAGCAGGTGCGTTTGAAGGGGGAAAAGGAAAGTTCAACCTTTCCTCTTTGCTCTAATGAGTGCCATGTGTTTCCAGACAATGAGGCACTTGGACAGCGTTCGCATTTTCAAAGTACTTTGTAATGATCAACCACTTAATGCTCTTTGCAAGATTTAATTAGAGCCTGATCTTGCAGCACATTAAAGTCAACGGAAGTTTCGCAACCAATTTAATGGGGTGCAGAATAGGTACTCCTGCAAGGAGAAAAGAATCTGGCATGTTCAGCTTCCAGACAGGGAGAAATAACACACAAAGATCTGACATATTTGTGTCAGAGCAAGCGTGAGCATCCTCCCACAGCCAACTGCACCATCCGCTCCAGCACATCAGAGGGCACCTTCCCTCCTCCTTTTGGTACCCAAAACCACCTGGCATTGGATCAAGAACAAGAAGGGCACCACCATTTAACGAAACCAGGGACACACAGATCAAGGCAGTGGCCTCCTCCACGTGACATCTCTCCAAAATCTAAACAAAACCCTTCCAGAAAGAAAAACAAAATTCAACCAGCTGAACGGCTGTTTTCCTGCAAAAGCAATACTTTGCAGCCCTCTGGGTCATTTTATGTGAGCAACCATCTCACTGCATCCCAAGGATGTCACTGAGCACCACACAGACATTGGGGCGAGCTTGGGGGGAACATTATCCATTCTGGAAAAATAAATACCCTCTCCCCAGCCTTCCTAGAACTGTGCCCAGCCCTTCAATGTCTGTTGTGGTGCTGTGAGTGGTTTGCCCAGCCATGAGTTTAATTAAAAACACATTAACACAAGCACCTGCATAATTACAATCATTTCCACCATAGTAAACAACGCAGCTACAGTCAGGCTGGCAATCAGCATCGAGGGGCTGGCACATCACACCAGCCACTGAAAATGGAACCAAACCACAGCGGGGTTCACTGCAGGGCACTACCCCATACCCACAGGTAACACACCTCCCAGGATACAGTTATTCAGGAGCCAAAAGACTCATTTTCATGCACTGCAGATTTTTAGTTGCCCATAAAGTTAATGGAACTGAGCGTAAGTAATTTTGATTTATAAATATTTCATTGAATGATTTTTAAAAAGCCCAAAACGGAATTATTTCCAGCATTACTGTATACTTGAATATTTTGACACAGGGAAATGTAAAAACAATTCTTCCTCTCAGATGTTTAAATGAATGCGCTCACAGTATTTACTTTATAGCTATATCTGATTTTCCTCATAATATGTAGCTGGAAGGCAAATTCCAAATTAATATCTACTTGACTTCATGCAAAGTGCTTCTGAGGCTTGTTTTCCAAAGTTCTCAGGAGCATTAGTTCCTTTGTGAGCTTATATAACCCACATCTGCACAACCCAGGTGCTGCTTTCAAGGCACGAACAGCAGGAAGATGCAGCTCCGAATTAACCACCCACAGCCACGAGTTTCAGGGGTTCTCAGCAAACACCACGAACAAACTGAAGAGCTGTGGTGCTCTCAAGGGGAGTCTGCAAGCAGGGAGAAATTCACCACTTAAATTACTAGTTCCTAATGATTTTTTAAGTCTAATCCATATTTATTTAGCAGAACTTATTCCCGATTAGGTGCTTAAATGGATTTCTTTGTTAACATCACTAGGGAGTGAACATTACTTTAGGCCAATTGAGGGTTTTTTTTATGGACCAGCCAGAATAATATATAAATCTGTTGATGTCCAAACAAGCACAACAAGAGGCTCATCCAAAATGCAACACTCCAGCTCCCACTCCTTTCCAATTTCCAGTCCCACTATGAATAAATCACAAGGTGCATAGTGTATTTCCCAACTGCCCAAATTAAGAAACGGCACTTTGTGAGGTTTTGGGGTAAAAGCACAGGATTCCTCCCCACCCACAGGTGTGGAAGGGGGTTTATCACCATTAACTGAGCACATCAAGAGGCATTAGGGTGATATCAAGAAGCTCCTGTTCAGCCTTGACTGACCTTTGTGATCTCTGACCCTGGGTCATTAGGGGAGAAAGCCAACCCATTAACCCCCTCCCACACCCCGAGCAGGATCTCTATTACAAACAGCTATCAGGAGCCAATTAGGAGCTAATTAGCCAGCGCCAGCCCCCTCCTCCCTGCACCATCCTACCTGTGATGAGAGACAGACCCTCCCAGAGGTGGCAAAGCCACCAGACACCATCTGTCATTACTGTTCTAGGGGCCGATTTAATGGAGACTATGGATTTTTTTTTTTGCTTACCATGTACCAATATTCCTGTGAAATCACGACTTCATCAGCTCAAAATCCACGGCTGCCACTGTGTTTTGCAGCAGTGATCAAGGCACACAGGGACACGAACAGCTTTTGAAAATTTGGGTTGCAGCTGCATGATCATTTCCCCTCCCACTTCAAGTATTTTATATTAAAAAGAGTTACAGTGATTTGTACATTGACTGTTCTTGGAAATATCTGGTGCACTTAACAGCTGAAATGTCATTTCAGGTCGTCCATTATACACGCAGAAGATTTCAAACCCAAAGATAGCATCTAAACTGAAATATGCTACTATAAAAGCTAACAAGAAATATCCAAGATACCCATCCGAAAAGCTTTCCCAGGACTCTAACACTGTCCCAGACAAATATTTACATAAGTATTCACATGGGCTTGTTTTAAATAAAGAGCTTTTTATTATTATTACTTTGGCAACCATCATCTAATTAGAGGCCAATGATAGTTTCAAAAAAAAAAAAAATCACTGCAAGATCTCCCAAGGAGAAGGGTCTTGAGTGATGGGCAGCACCAGAGCTGTCACTGCCCTTTGGAGAAATGAGGAGGGGATGATGTCCCTGCAGAATGAGGGGATGGAGAAGGGACATCATCTGCCTCCAGCTGACTGTGTGCTGGGGAAATAGAATAGACGTGCAAAGGGCAAGAGGTCTCCCAGAAAAAAATACCCACTAGTGTCTGGTTCTTTCTCAGCTCCAACGCCAACACTGTGCGATGACTCTGGATTAGCCACTTCTACGCATCTCTGCTTTACATATTTGCTTTTGGGATCAGCCTTGCCCTGAATGCATGCAGACAACTCAACAAAGCAGACCTCAATTCTGCCCTCCCACCATGGCACACAAAAATAATGTAGGTAGAAATAATCCACTTGGCATAGGAAAAAATAGAGATAAACACAAGCTCCCCACAGCCACATGATGCCACTGGCTGATACCTGGCAAGGGATGGCTGAAGTACATAGTCGCTTGCTGAATCTCTTTTTCCTTCTCTTTTCTCACAGTTTTATTGTGCTCCTGAGGCCTTTTGAGCTGGGATCCAAGTTACTGAAAGCAAGACAATCCATCAGCGCATGGCTGAGAAAGAACAGAAATGAAGCTGTTTGGGGCCATAAAGCTAAGTTAGAACAGTAAGAAAAATTTCTCACCCGTCCCTGTTGATCTTTCCACCCCCGGGGCAGATGCAAAGAGAGGAAAAAGACAGCAGAAGTTGCTTTTGGAAGGTGCTGCCTTCACAATAAGGAGGTGCCTTATCACTCACTGGTTGCTTGGTCAAACACAAGTGTCTGTGCAAGATGTTCCTGGGGAGCCTGATGAAAATGTGACCCCCCCCCCCCCCCGGTATCTGCATTCACTGGAAGAACTTGAATTGCTGCAAACCCATTTAACTCAACCAAGAAAGCAATTAGTGCTCCCTTCTAGTGAAAAGGTAGATAATAAATACTGGGTAACCTTCCTGTGAACCAGTCCCAAAGCACCAATAAAAAAAATATGAAAATATATTTTGCTCTACTGATTCCTTTTCAGCTAATGAATGGAAGCGACTGAAAATTTCCTTATGCACTATTCAGCTAGAGTGGTGACTGGTGTTGCATTTCTCTCTGTAGGTAAGAAATGGGCTTTGTATTTCAGCAGCTCTGTCTCCAGGATGTCTTTTCTCAGACTGTAACCAAACAAAAAAAACCCCAAACAAATGAAAATCCCCAAACAAATGAAAATCCCAACACCAACCAAACAAAAAAACTCCAAACAAACCCAACCTTGCTGTGCCTCAGCATCTGGGAGAGGTCAGTTCCAGTCTCAAGCTTATTTCCAGTTGCCTGGAACTGGTTCATGGCACCACCTCTTAATCATTCTTGGAGGTTTAAAGAGCTCAATCGCAACTTTGATCAGTCAGGCTTATAATATTTGCAGACTGCTATAACCACGCTTTCCATATCCTAACGTATATATACTCCAAGCGCTCTCAGGAAATGATGCTTCTGGCTTCTTAACTGCAACCAGCTCACTTAGGTGACATAAAAAAGGAGCTTGGCAGAGGGTTGAAGTGTTTGGCACAGCTGCGGGCAGAGGCAGCCGGACCCAACAGGAGGATGCTGAGCCCTTCAAAGCACCATTGCCTGCTCCTGACAGCTGGGCAAATTCTCATTCCCAGGCTGGAAAAATAAACAAAAGCACCAAACAAAGAGGGCAGCGTAAAAGGTGGCATGTGCACGCTCCTGGCAAGGGGAACTGGTGGGATTAGCGTCTTCTCTTGCACGCTTTTTTGCAGAGCTGCTTGGCCCACTCCTGGCACATTCAGCAGCAATTCCCACCACGTTTTATTTTCTCTGCCTTTTCAGTTGTGGGCAGGAGAGGGAAGCCCAGTGAGATATTGTCCCTCTTCAATGCAGGTTTCTGCCTCTTTGGTTGCCAGTAAACTTGTTCTTCAGATCATAGTTCAGGTAGTGCATAAACCCAAGAGCATGGATTTGAGGGAATTAGCAGTCCAAACAATAAAGACGGAAGCCACATAGGGAGTCTGAGTGTAAAGAGTGGTGATTCATCCAGATCTGAGCTATTTCAGAGCTCTACCAGGGGTCAGATACAACAGCAAACATGAAACAAAATCTTGGTGCTGCTCTAAAGAAAAATCCAAGATGAAGAAAATTGAGTCTCACCACCAGAAGTAGCAAAACGCAATTTTAAATCACAGACTTTTCTTTGCATTTCAGACCAAACCGGATTCCTTGCGCTTCAGAAAATAAATTAAACAGATGCTGAAAGATTAGTTCCACTGCAAGGCCACTCTCCTGATGTCCCCCAACCTAAAATGGTGCCAAATTCAGAATGGAATTCAGACTTTTATCAAGGAACAAATACTTCTGATATTGTCCTGAGTTTCCAGGACAAAAATCATAGACAACTACACAGACTCCATTTAAAGCCAATGAAGTGCAGAAGAGCAACCACCTTGATGCACTGGCCACTAAAAGCTGGGCTTTTTTGGTTTGATTTTTTGTTAACACTGAAGACCCGGTTTTCCACCAGACTACTGAATTCTTCAAAGGGAAACACCTAAATTGCGGCTTTGTAAATAAAACGGCTCAGCAGAGCTGAGGTTTTCTGCAGAAGCCCAGCACAGCCATACACTCTCTGCATCACTCTGCGAGGCCGTATTCCCACTGAGGAATAATATATTACCTTGCTTTCAAACAATCCCAATGTGTTTCATTACAATTTACTCAGCAAGGTAAGATGATACGGCTGGCAGAATCTGTCCCTAAGAGATGGGTAATCAAAAAATAAGTGTGTATAAGGACACAGCAAGCATTCATTTACACGATGTTGAGCGATCACAGCGTATAGAGACACCTGACAAGTTTAACACGGCAACCTCTGGCACCTCCAGCAGCCAAGTCAGTGCCCCAAGCTCCAAGGGTGAGACACTCGGCTCCTGCACCCAGCTCTGCAGCCCCTGAAAGCCATTTGGGTTCAAAATGATGGATCCAGCATAGCCAGGCTAAATGTAGCTGGTATTGATAAGTGCTCTACCCATGTCTCTTAACTACAGTACGAGCAGAACCCACATCGTTCTCACCCTTCCGAAGGGTGAAAAAATGCAGCAGGTAAAAAAAAAAGGCAAACAAAACCCCTCACAAAATACACACAGATGAGAAAAAAGCAGCACAGAAATCAATACCCTGACATATTAACCACTTTTAAAACCATTCTCTCTGTAGCATAAGACATTTATCTTGACTTTAGCCTCTTTGTTTTAAAGGCTCACAACATTTCTTGTTAAATTTATTTTCTTCCTTTACCATAAGCAGATTAATAATACAAGTGGCCTTGAGCAAGGTCACAGGAGTCGGTGAGAGATGAAGAGAGAGTTCATCTGCACCTCTGAACATCAGACCATACTGACCTGACCAACCAATAAACCTCCCTTTAATCACCTATGTTAGACATTAAATGTTAATTACACATGTGCTTTATAAGCCTTAAACTGGATTTTTTTTCCTGCCACTACTACTCAGTCCCAAACACATCGTAACCTCCCCCTCAAGCACATGCACAAGAACCTGCCTCAAGTCCCAAGCCATTCGGCAGCCCCTCCATAATGATGTGTTGGGCATCCTAGGAGGATGACAACTAGCTTGCCCTATTGCCCTTTAACAGCTTTGAACAAGACCCCAGGCTGTTTGGGGCAGACGGGCTCACCGGGCAGGAATCCGCTCGCACTGTCGCAAAAAGCAGCTGTCGGCCACTCCATCCACACACAGCCCAGCCGGGCAGCCCCCACCACCCCATGTATGCAGAACCGTTTGTTTGCTCCTTTCCATTTCGTAAATCAAGATCTGGCAAGAAACACACCTGCTTTTTCAATCGAAGCACACTGGGTACCACTTCTCACCGTTGCAACGCTCAGCCCTCCTTCCCAACTCCATCACCCATCCCTGGGTGAGTTTGTCCCATTCCGGAGCTGTGAGCGGAACCAGCACTTACGTCCCCACAGTTAAACTGCTCTTATCACCCTTGTTCCTCCTCACATTTCTGTGAAGGGCATTGGGAAGACATCCCTTTCAGGTCCTTGGCATACACAGCAGCAGAGAGTCGTCTGTGGCAAACTCATTTCTGGCTCTTTCTCCTGGAGGAATTGCACAGCATCTCGAAGTGGCTTCTTTTGACTGCAAAACCCACCGCAGTTAAACTGCATAGGCACAGATCCCCTGTGCCAAGCACACCTTTGCACTCAAAGAAATAAAAGCATCATCCAGGCAAAGGCACCAGAATAAAAGAGCCCTTCACGAAGCAAAGGGATATACAAGGATGCTCTGGAAGGACAGCTGACCCCCAGGGAAGCGTTCGGAAATATTGCTGAATCACAGTGTAATATTGCAGATTTACATCTCACCTGCACCGCCTGGCAACAGCCCTCAGAGGTACCAACCAGGACAGCGAGCTGAAGAGTTACAGGCAGAGAGAGGAAGAGGCAATAACTTCAGCAGGGGATGAAGGTGGATCCGCAGAGATGTCCTAACAAGCTGACCGATAGGACAAGCAGTGGTACAGCTGGGGACAACACAGGTGTCATCAGGTGGGTGAGGGATGCTGCTCCTGCCTGTGCTCCCAGGGCAGTCACTGAAAACCGAGCTGGTAATGTTCTCCCACATAAGTCTGTGCCTGTGCAAAAGCCAGAGCTTTGACCAGCAGCAGAAGAGGGATTTTGATTAATGAGATAGTGACGAGACGAGAAAATAGCTTAGCTGTGCATAACCAGGGTACCACAGAGCGGATCCTCATGTGGCATGAAATCAGTATCACCCCACCAAACTCCTAACAGTACTGGGCAAATCAATGCAGGTAAAGATCCTTCTACACACAGAGAAACCACAATCTCAGCATATGACAGGCAGCAGGTAAGTTATCAGGTCCTTTGTTTGGACACGATCCTCAAAAAGCAGCCAGCCAGGATGAATGAAGATAACACAGAGTAAGAGTATTTCAGGTTCGATGATGACAGCAGCATTAAAATACCCACAGAGGTAAGTATTTGAGGGAGTCACATAAATAGCTGCCAGCTTTAGGCAAAAGCAGATGGAAGGATAATCTGAACTATGAGTGTGCAGTCCCATCCCAGGGGAGCCTTACACCACAGAAGTAGGAAATATTTGGGACATTTTGGAGCCTTGCAATTAAAGCTCCTTCCAACTCAACCCAAAGAGAGAAGAAGTGTGTGAGCCAACACAGCTGGGTATGCACAGGTAGAAAGAGAGCTGAAAAAATCTTCTCAAAAAAAACTTACTTGCTGCGGTAAAAAGAAAGGTCAAAGAAAAAAAAAATACAAGCAGGATCAAGTCTAATTAAAGGAACAAAAATAAGTGACAGCTACAAAAAGGCAGGGGCTATTTTCATACAGAGCAAAGGGTCGCTGGCACGTATTTGCAGAGCTCCAACACCCAGAAGGGCGAGAGAAAAGAGGTTCTTTGTGAGAGGGATGGGGAGGCTTGGGAACGCAGGAGCCCTGGGGGAGCTCAGAGGCATTACTGTACTTAGCACAAAAGGGAGGAACAATAGAGGGCAAAAGGAGACCGGGCTGTTTATTTTTCCGGGTATGGCAGAAAAGGGAGAGCTCACAAATAGTCTTGGGGGAGAGACTGGAAGAAGCGTCCACTAAGGAAGGGAATGTCAGGCCCAGATAACAGCCTGAGAGGCACACGAGGTTAAAAATGGGGGAATCCTTAATTAGGCATAGTTAGAAAAATCTCCGATTACACCTATTTCCCTGAGGAAAATGGCAAACCGGCAATCCGCTTAAATAATTGCTATTATACAAAGTATGTTCTTGAAAATATGAACAAAGGTGTTTGAGAAATGTAAAGGATTATTAGAAGTAATTACCTAGAAAAACCCTTACAAGGACATGCTATTTCTATATGAAGCAAAATGGAGGGTGGATACAGAACACTGAAATACATCCAGAGTTATTGTTTCTAAGGCTCTAAACGAAGCCTCTCGGCTCTGCCTCTGACCTGGGGCCGGCACAAAACAGCGAGCAAGTCCCTGGAGCTCTGTGCAGTTCCCAGACCCGGGACAGCCAGGATGCAAACAGACCACGGGAGGGAGAGACAACAGAAACAAGCTTTCTGTTATTGCTCCGACTTCAACAGGACTGTCTTGAGACTCAACCAGCCCAGCTGCTGAAAATGCCAAGAGCTCAGAGCTTTCATTCAGAGATGTTCAGTCCTTCATTGCCCTAACTTGGGCACCTAAACCCAGCACTCATCCTCGGGGCTTTGCCAGCATCTGAGCAGAGCAACTTCTCCACAACCCTCCCAACTTCTACAATTTCCATCCCCAAATAGCCTGAGAACTTAAAGACATTATGCAAATAAAAAACCCCAGCATCCTCTTGCAGATAAACAGAAGGGCAATAGAATAGAGGTGGAAACAGAGCTTACTGAAGTGCCACAAGATGCCAAAGCACTAGGACACCAGCACCGCAATCACACATGGGACAAGGGCACAGCAATTCCCAGGCAAGCTACTGCATTTGTGCCGTGCAGAGAAGAAACCCAAAACAAAGTTAATCTCACTAAGTGATTCTTCCCCAGGAGACAGCCCTCCCTTCCAAGACCAAACCCAGCTTTCCCCATGAAACCAAATAAAGACTGGTCATCCTGCTGCAAATCCCAATCTTTACATTGTTTGGAGACACAGCTTATTAATTGTATTTCGGCTCCTGAAGGTTGTTGCTGCCACGGAGTCTGCAGCTTCGCCCCACACTGCTGAAATGGAGACAAGAATCACTCTGTCACTTCGGTTCAAGTCTGGTAGTAATTAATTTCATTGAGTTTGACATTTGAAATAAATGAAGTAAGGAACACGCATCCACCATCTGGAAAAGTGCATGCTGACACTTCCAATCATTTGTGCATCCACTCGTGAATGTGTATAAGTAATGTTTGGTATTTTTACATATAGAGAAAGCAGGTAAATGACACATCAAGGCATCAATCCATGCAGACAAGTACGGCAGCCCAGCACCGCTCATCATACAGATGAGCAAAAGGCGTGTTGAGTAGTGGAAGCAGCCAAATGAACTAAGAAAATATTTGGGAAACTGGAGACAAGGCAAATACCAAGAGCTATCAGTATATTTTGAGAAGACTGATTTATACATGAAGCATGCTTGATATTCTCTCCATCGCTAAAATAAGCAATATATAAAGTACTTTGTACTAGGGTATACGCAATAGCTTAAAAGTAATCTGTGTACATTTTACATGCCCTCATTTATTACTCAAAAGGGAAGACAAACTTTGCATGGCTACAGGAAAACAAACTTTGTCCTTACAGAAGTGCAAAGAGGTCACTTACAGTATGTCCTCTTTCCTTCATTAAGATGCTTGAGATATCTTTTCCAGAACAAGGAGAAGGAAAGAGACATTCCCTTTGACATTAAGGCAGACATCCTAGAAAACATAATATCAGCTGCATACAAGACAAACACACAGGAGTTTGGAAAGGACTCTGCCCTTTTCCAGAGCCACCCTGGCTCCTCTTGCCCATTCCTGTCTAAAGCCACCAGGACATGCAGAGAAGTTCCCATTGCAAGTCCATTGCCACATGCATAAATAGATCATTTCACATTAAAACACGATATTGTGAGTCAACTTCACCACCAAAGCAGCCATAACCCAGTTTAAGCGTTGCTGAGGTGGGTGACATGAAACAGGAGTTTAGCACTAACCAGGGTCTATGAAAAGGCTCCACCAAGGCAGCAGTCACAGTGCACACATCGCATCCTCCTCCCACCATCGGTCTCAACTCTCTTGCTTGTGCAAACATTAAAATAACCCTACTGCAGCCCTCGCTACAAAGGAGCAGGGTTTCTGCTTTTCCCACCCAAACCCTGGTGTGGCATTCATCGCCCCAGCGCCTGCCCCGCAAGAGGGACTGACAGAGCAGCTCCTGCCCCACATCCCTCCCATCCCCTGCTTGCTCTGCGAGGCTTCGTATGTGACAGGACACTTCGGAGAGCAGTGACGGCGAGTGCGGTGACACCGAGCGGCTCTGCCAGCGCTGCAGGACGCTCAGCCCAGCACAGCCCCCCCGTGCCAAGTGTGCCGCTTCCTTCCCCACTGCTGATCCGTCACCTGGCAGCTCTCCATGGGCACAGACGAGGACTGGGGCTTGTCTAGAGCAGGTTGTTTCACCTCCCAAGCCCTCCGATGATTATTTCTCACTAGACTTTACTTCCTAGAAGAATTTTCCACTTGCCTTATTTAATCCTGTGTCAACTGACATTACACAGGCATGACACACCTGCCTGCATTAACACCCCCTCCACTCTAATTGCTCACTAAAATGGAGAGGAAAAAGTCTTAAGACAGATCTGTCCCCTCAAATACATTTCTTGGGACACATCTGCAGCTTTTGTCCCTCAGCATAAGAGAACCCATTTCAGTTTCATAGGAGATGTGGGCGATAAGGGGGAGCTATTTTCAGCCTTTCCATCGACTAAAATTTCCTATAAGATAATCCAGGGCTGGGCATTTTGCCACCATCAGAAAAATAATCAACTTAACCTCACAAGTCACAACAGGGCAGATATATGGGGCCCCAAACCCCACCCGGGTTCCTCAGAGGCCACATGAGCTCAAGCAAAGATGTGGCACACTTTCCCTCCTCCAAAACCAGATGTTTCAGCTTCATCCATAAAAAGCTTTGTCCCAGGCCACAAATTGGCCAGATCTGCTCAAGCAGCAGAGACTCAGCCCTTTCCAGGCTTGCAGAAATCCTGCTCATTTTAGCAGCACGGCTGTTCATTATTTGGGATGAGTGTCCCCAGGGCAAGGAGGGCCCCGGCTTGTCTGGCCAAGGCTTTGGAGAAGGGAGCTGCCGGGAGGGAATCATGCTGGGTTACTCTAGATGTACGGAACATCTTTAACTGATGTTCTGACTCTAAAAGTTTCAGAGCATCTCTAAGTTTATTGGTGTGAATTTCTCAGCGCTTTCAAATGAGGAACCTAAAGCTTTTTACAGACACTTCCACACCCAAAACAAGCTCCGGTTTTGGTTCTGGTCCATATTCCATAGGAAAAGTCTCAATCAGCTTGGTGTTATCCAATGTTCCCCATTGCCACAAGCAATCACACTGCATTTTCCTAGGCTGAATCCCAAGTGGTACTGTAAAATGCTTCATAAATTGCCAAAAAAATGCAGGCCTGTAGGCAATGAAGGCAGCAAGACAAAAGCAGTGGTAAAAAAAAAAAAAAAAAAAAAAAGATGAAGGGTGGTTTTGTGATTTAGTCCTGATGATGCTTGGCTGCTTAAGGTCCCAAGGTCAGCAGGAGTCAGGTCCCAGCCCCCTGCCCAGCACTTAATTCTCAGTTCTGCTCATAGGGAACATCTCAACATCAGACTCTGCTGTGGGAATGTGTCTGTGGTCGGAAAATAAAAATATGGTGAGACACTGCAGAGGGCTTAACTCTCCATGCCAGCCCTGGCAGAAGGGTTAAGCCTTTTCTATACATAGTCCTGTAAAGACAATAGCCTCCAGCACATAAAGGCTTCACTGCTTCCTGATATAGCTTTTAATTACAGAGCACTGGGAAAATTGATGTTTCCAGAGCAGATATGGCCCTTACTGGTTTTGTGTGTTTTGCATCCTGTAGGGAAGCAAGATTGAAGCTTAAAAAAAAAAAAAAAGGCAAAAAAGCCGGGGCCAGTTACAAGCACTGGGGTCTGTGTTTGCTCCTCCTCCCAGTCCCCGCTCCTGATGTCAGCAGGGAAAGCATCCAACAGTTGCAGAAAGACAGATTGTTTAAATTAAAACATTCAAGAGGGGCAGAGTGAGAGACTTTCTCCCGAAGTGTACAAGACGTGATAATATGCCTCTCCCGATCCCTGCAAACCCTTGCGAGAGAACATTCCGAGCAGTTTTCCTATATGAGCACTTGCCAGCGTGTGCCAAAGGCAGCGACCAGGACGAAAGCTGCTTCCTCCTCCCAACCCTCGCATCGCTTCTGGAGCACAGAAACCGTGACGGGATTCTTAGTGATCTGCCCTCCCTGTTACAAAAAGCAGAATCTCCCAACGGGATCAAGAGGAAAACAACATCAGCCTCATCAAGAAAAGCATTTGCAGGGCTGCAGGCGAGCAGTCCTTATCCTTCAAGGAATCGACAGCTTTCCAAGATGAGACACTGAGCAGCCCATGGTCAGGGAACAGATGCTGTAAGCAGGGGGGGCGGACAGACTCGTGTCTTTTAGGGGAAACCCGCTGAGGGGCACATCCAGCCTGGCTCCCGCGTGGTGGCTCCCACAGAGCCACACACCAGCAGCTCCGCTGGTCCCGCACGTCTGTCGGCAGCCAAACACACCTCCCACCCACCTCCTCCATCTGCCAGCATCCTCAGCTTTCAGGCAATGCCGACACAAGGGGTACAGACAGACCCAATGCTCGGCCGCACAAACCTGGCACAGCCCTTCCATGTGCATGAGCTACAAACCATCACCTCCCATCCTCACTCAGCATCGCTCTATTGCATCATTAGCAAATGAGTCCCAGTTCTCACTCACTTGATACCAATCAGAATTTGTGTTGTATGTTCAGTCACCTTGGATCAAAGCTATACTGGTAAATTCATCTGAAAGTTGTTTAAGGGAATAGTTTTGTATTAGGTGTGCAAGAAAAATAATCTGGTTTCATTTTCTACTGAAGGTGTATTTTGATGTGAGAGGATAAATCTAGACTCTAAAGCTTTAGTTACTTTTTTGGAGGAATATCTGTTTTACACTGGAGGAATGATTTCAGAACAGAAAAATCCAATGGCTAGAGATCAAAAATGTAAATATTTCTATGTATTGTCACTAAGGATTCGTATTCTGCCAAAATACCAAAGCAGTGCTAGACAATGTGCAGGGGTGTCTGCTGCAGCACCCCGCCTCGAATGCACTGTGGGTGTTTCCTTTCCAAGGCAGCAAAAAGCAATTAGCCAAAATGCTGATAACCCCCCAAAGGAAGGTGTTTCAGACACGTGAAAAAGGAAACCCACAGGTCCAGGAGCCCATGACTTAAAGAAACTCTACCCCATTAAAAAGAGCATAAACAACTTCTGAACTGGCTTCTGTTTTCTGGCCTCCCGGCCACCACTGCTGTTTTATTGAAATTACCCCAGCAGTATCAATTAAAGGAAAACTCTGGCCAACTCCCCATCCTATCCCACCCACTTGGCATTAACCCATCCACAGCTCACACTGCTGCCCCTCTTCCACATGTGCAACCCACGAGCCACATTTCTATTTTCAGTGCTCTGCCAGGGTGGTTAACCAGCTGCCTGGGACTCATTGAATGAAGCTTTTGGGCAGGAAATTTAAAACCACCTTGATTTACAACTGGGTGCAATTGCAGCTCCTTTCCCCATTGCTCATGGTGCACACGTTGTCTCAGCAGCATTTCAAGAGATAATGCTGTCCCACGACAGCACCTTCACAACACTCCTACCCTTGTTGTAAGAGCTGGAGGAAAGTGGCCTGGCTGAGTATTAGAATCATAGAATCATTTCAGTTGGAAGAGACCCTCAGGATCATCCAGTCCAACCATAACCTAACTCCAGCGCTAAATCATGTCACTAAGAACCTCATATTAGGAGCTTCCACATTAATTTGGAGGAGATGTTTTCTTCTGGGTACCACTGGGTATATAAATAAGCTGCCAACACAAGCTTACTAACCCTACAAGCTCCGGCTGTTTGTTTTGCAAAACAACAGCAAAAATGAGCCAAATGCTTCCAAAAGATTACCCTGATTTTCTGCACGCAGCCTACATCAGCAGCCGCCTTTGGAGCCCTGGCAACTACAACTGCCAAACCCCAGCTCCAGCCCCTTGCTAACTCTTGGGTGCCCGAACACTTCAGCAGATCTCAGCTGAGATTTACTCTTGTAACTCCCCAAAAGTACAGTGAAACAGAGCTGTTTGGCACCCGCTGAAACACCTGGCTTGGAAACTTTTTTTTTTTCCATTTCTTCTGAGCAGAATGACACTTGTATTCACAGTGACTCATCTCCTTGACCTTTCTATTCACTTTTAATGGTGCAAGCTGGAAATAAGGGCATACAAACAATGCGCTCATTATTCAGCTGGTGAACTGCAGCCCTCAGACCAAATCTCTACCCTGCAGCAGACAAGAGCACACAGAGCAGATCTCTCATTCCAGCACATCTAGGATGAGCCCTCTCAAAGACCACACAAACCCATTGCTTGATTCATATTTGAGGGGGGCAGCTCAATGAGCCACACCAAAAAAAAAAAAATAAATCCCTGTGTAAAATGCTGCAGGAGTACAAGAGATCCTGGGAAACTGGCAGTGTCATCTCCAGGAATTCAGCTGCAATGAATTCTTACTTAAGTATTGTCTTGGAAACAAAAAGAAAAGGGGGTGGAGGAAGGAGCAGAGGAAAAGAGGCCAGCAAGGCTCTCGGTGAGGATACACGAGCTTGGCCAAAGCACAGCTCTTTCCTCTATATCCACGCTCAAAAAATAGAAACTCCAGCTGACATGCAAATGAAACTCTAAATCTGGTCACTAAAACTGCCTGACAGTCCCTTCCAGCAGGGACTCCAGCAGACCCTTAGTGACCTCTCTTCTCTAGAAGCTCCCCCCCGATCAACTTCACAGCATTTCCAGCAGAGAAGCAAGCTCCCCTGTCCTTTGCAAGTTACAGCAGCGAAGAGCAGAAAGGGGAGGAAAGAAAAGGGCTTTCAACAGTCTGCTTAAAATCCAAGCCGGAAAAAAAACTTATTACTTTATTTACTCTGAAAGAATTAGCATGTCCCTGGCTGCAGATGCACAGCTTGATCCAGGCAGGGGTGGCATCCGGGGTCACCCCAAGCTAACAGCAAGATTCAGCTGCACTTAAGCTATGTATGCAGATCATCCAGGTCTTCAGCAAGCTGCAGCTTCCTAAGAAGAAAGAGAGGTTCCCCCAAATACACACCCCAGCCCTCACTAGGCAAACGGGGTGCCCAGCTCCTCTGGGTGACATCCAGACGCTGTTCAGACCCGTGGAAAAGTTGCCCTGAGCACAGCAAGACTAAGGTTTGGCATTCAAACTCTGGTGAACCTAGAACAGCAGGGCTGAGCATCACGAGGAATACAGTATTGGGCATGGGAGGCTTCTCAAGAAATCAAACCAAACTCATCGGGATGAATGCACCAAGCCCATGGCCTGAGTAAGGACAGACCACTTAGCAACAAAATACTCTGGAATCACTTTCCTACATCAGCAAAACAGCTGAATGGTGCCACCCCAGTGCCAGCAAAAAGACAGACTGACAGCAGCTTTCCTGACCTGTTCCTGCCCACAAAACCCCGCAGGGATATCCAGCACCTCCATGTGCAGCCCTCCACCTTCCCAATGGGTGTCTCCCCAGCAAACTGAAATGTGTGTGGCTGTTTAAGAGACCCCCTGCCTGCTTCGGATTTAATTTATAGATCTAACGCTTCAAAGTGTTCTGAGAGTAGTCAATACAATAAGCATGGTGGTCTGGATTTGTACCTCATCGTATAATCTGCAAGAGATCTGTCCAAATCTAAAGGCAAAAATCCAAATAACCTTCTGGATCTGCAGTGTGAGGCACTAGTGTTGCTAGACAGGAAAACACCATCCCAGAGAGGAAAAGTACTTTTAAAGTAGAGAACTCCCAGACCGCAACCACTGACATAACCTGAGGCACAGGGATGAAGAGAGACTCTTAGAACACTTCAGTGCTTGGAAACACACATCTTCTTAGTAGATTAATGTTCAATTTGTTTTAAAACAACTTGATGCCAGGTTCCGTACAGGGAGACGGCATCAGGTCCCAGGGCACGGGAAACGCAGGGTCTGACTTGTCCAAGGGCTGGGACAAAGTCTGCAGCAGAGCTCAGGAATGAGCACTGATGTAGCTCATGTCACTCATTCAATCCCAGAAATATCCTTCTCTCCAGCTTCTTACACAATCCTGAAGGAAAACTGTGGCATTATAAATACACTAATACCATTTTCCTAGTTTCAAAAGATGACATCTCTCAACATTGTGAAAGCTTCCAGATGATGCTAAGAATCCTGTTGGCTTCTGGAGAGACAAAGAGCCCAGACTCACAGCAACCAACCTCAAAAACGCCTTTTGTGTAGCTCCTTCATTTGTTTATTTTAGTTCTACAGATTTTTCCAGACACATCCACAGAGAAACCACGGCATCTTTTGGATGGCTCACTCAGTGCTAGGCTTCATTTCAAGAGCCTTGAAACTTGCCAGGTAACCCAGTGGCTAATTACACCATGTTGCCAACTTAAGTTTTTTCCATATAACATTAGATTTTAGGAAAATTTTTCCATTCATTCATGTCTCAACTTGTTGGAGTTTTTTTGTTTTGGTTTGGTTTTTTCCCCCGGTTTTGCTCATCCTTCCCGTACTGGGTTTTTGTTTCACACAAAGGTTTATTTAGTTTTTAAGAAAAACTGCCAGCTTGCAAACACAGAACCTATTATATAAGCTTCAATCTAGCTAGTAAGAAGAAAATATTTGATATACAGCAAGGCCGGGCTGCAGCTGGAAAAGACAGTCCCAAGAACCTCTATCAAGCCAGGCAGGCAAAAGAGGGAATGCGCCACCTGGATTAACAGTGAAGGTATAAGTAGGTAACAGGCAACACCAGGAGGCAGAAAAAAAGAAAATCTTAAGGGTCTGAAGATTGTATTCTGCCTGCCTTGGTCAAAGATTTGCACCCACAGCCAAACAATGAAGCTGCTAGCACAGGACACCGCTCTGCCTTGCTGATGCTCAGGCAAAGGGGAACAGCCAAACTCCAGCAGTTAAACTGTTTCCCAATACAGATGTGAGCAGAAAGCACAAGACAGCATCCACCTGGAAGGACTTCCCTTCCAAAAAATCTCCTGTATCCAAGATAGATGGTCACATTCTGTACCAAAAAGCAGCTGAAAGTCAAGGACCTACAAAGCGCAGGGAAACCAGAGATTATCAAACTGAACTCCGGTAGCAGCCGAACTCGTGTGCACATGCCTTTGTGGTGACACGGACTTTAATGTGGGACAAATCCTGCAGATCTTAAATTTGACCCAATTCCAGCAGATGACTGTTTCAGGCCTCAGCAGTCCCAAAATATCCTCAAGAGCAGCAGCAGCAGACCTGCAGTAGTCAGGGCTTTCCTAAAAGTCTACACTGCATAAGAGCACAGAATGAAGAGTGGAAGGAGCCTTCCTCTGCCTCAATAAAGTCTGAGGTGTGTTTCATAGTTCATTCCCAGTTTATTTCCCAGACAATTCTTCTCTCATTTTAAACAGCAGTTTCCATTTACCAAAAATCTAAGTATTGAAAAGTTATAATCATGTTTTCAACAGAACCCAAATAACATTTTAACCTTCGTGAAACAATTCATTTTATGGAATGATAGCTGCTTCCTGAGGATAAGACTCCTGCTGAATAAAGTAGGCAAGAACAAACACAGGCAAGTGTGTACAAACATGAAGTGCCAAATTTATACTCGTAAGGCAGCAGGGATTTCCCCCCATCTTAGGGGCTGTTACTCTTCAGAGTCAGTTCACGTGATAGCAGAGCACGAGCTCCAAATGCGATCGATCTGCCCAAAATCACTCCAGACCCAGGCACCTCCATCCCAAACCACATCATGCATAGACTGGTCCTTACTGTCTAATATACCAGTACCAACCAGGAAACCAGATGGGGTTCTAACTCCCCCTTGGGGAGTCCTTTAAGGGCAAACAGCCCCACCTGTGACACACAAACCATTTGCTTGAACACGGTCTGAGACCCATCTTTGCATCTGCAGCGTTTGCTGCCATCCAGCCAACCACCCCCAGGGCTCAGCTCTTCCCTGGTCCCACCATCCTCCAGACATATCCACAGGCAACCACATAGACAGCAAAACCACGCAACACTTCAATGTGAGCACTTTTTTTTGTACATTATCTCCCCAGGGGCCAGCTGTCCTGTCCCCCTCTTCCCATTATTAACCCTTATAGGTTTGCTGGGCCAGAAAGCCCCTCATCCTCAATCTGCTTGTGTGGAAGCATTCCCAGCAGTATTGCTCCATGCAGTTTTTCCAAGCGTAGACTTTCGTGTTGAGGCAGAGATATCGGTGTCCATCACCCTCCACCCGCTTCAGCAAGCGCAGCACCACCACGCAGCCCCAGCATCCCCACAGCACAGGGCGGGCATGGCAAAGAACCAGAGCGTAAGACAAAACGTAGAAGAAGTGATTGCCAAAAAAATTTAATTGCCAATTTGTTTTACACTCTATGGAAGGAAAAAAAAACCCTCAGACTGCGGAGCAGTTTCCTGGAAAGTACTCCCACAGATTTATTTTCTGAAGTCCAGAGAAAACTCAAGACTACCTAAAATTCTTCTATAAATGATACTTCACACAACTGCCTCTGCATTAGTGGCGTATGTCCACACTGTCATCCCTCTTTGCACACCAAAAACCAGCAGCTCTTCAGCAGGTTTTGCCTTAGAGCTACCCCTAAAGACCAGACACAAAATGGGATTTTTCCAATCCCCAACAAATCACTGCCCAGACAACACTACGACGCTTCGGACTGAAGGGCTGAAGTTCCCAAGAGCTTTGGTGGGAGCCGGCAGAACCAGCTCCAGCATCCAGCACAGCAAAGATTTGTCACCTTGACCCCAGTTTACATAGGAGAAGAATATATTACATCAGCTGAATGTCTCTGCGTTGCCTGGACAGGGCATGTCCAACAGCTGGGTGCTTTTAACTTACAAAGTCCTGTTCCAGTCTGGCAATACATTGACAGCATAATCCAGGCTTTACACTGGAAATCTGATCTGCCAGCAATTCCAGACTTATAAAGTCATATTTCTTCTTGTAAAACAATATCAACACTTTTGATTGGCAAAATATTAAACAAAACACTTCTAACTGGTTGGATAAAGATTATTATTTTTTTTAGCTCATTCTAGATGGCTGGGGAAGAGCCAAGGAGAGAAGCAACAGATGGTAACAGGATACTTCATAATTTCCAGCGTTTTTATTTCTTTTAAAGGCCATGCTATGTATTCTTATCATACTTCTCTCTGCCACTGAAGGAAACTGCTGCTTCCAAAAATTTTCACCCAGAAACCTGATTCAATTTTATGGGGATTTGTAAAAGCAGAGACAGATTCCAGCTTTGTCTGTGGGTTAGATTTTTGTGTGACATCATCTGCTAAAATATGGGAAAATGTGAGCTGGAAGGGCTGTTCAGAGGCAGTTCAATTCGTGTCCTTTGACATTGCTGTTTCTCCATTTTTCTGGAAACCCTCTCTGAGAGGTTCCTTCCCCCTTTCTTCAGAGCCACCCCATGGATCTGCTTCTGAAGATTACAGAGGAGATTCACCTCTCTCCCTACAGAGAAACTGACTAAAATGAAATTGAAACAGAAACCACCTGAGCTGAAATAACCAAATAAAACCAAAGAACTCAAAGATTGAAAAAAAAAAAAAGCTATAAAGAGTATTAGTCAATGGCATCACCAGTTCCAACCTGACTCCTCCCTCCTCCAAATTATTTTATGCCCTATTAGGAGGCTCATTAGGTAAACTCAAAGCCTTTCGCTGCCAGAGCCATTACTTGGAACAGCACATTGGCCCTAGAAAAGCTCTCCAGCCTTTCACTGCAGCATCAGCTCCAGCCAGCCCTCCGCTCCCTCCAGCTGTGCCTGCAGCTGGACCAAAAATCACAGAAGGCTTCCCAGGTAACTTCAAAAGGAGCTTGGTCTTCTGCTGAAACTGCCTGAAGGATATACGCCAACAGGCAAAATGCCTAAAGATGCCCCCAAACCATTAAAATATTAGCACAAAAGAAAAAAAAATAAACCAACAAACTTTGGCATCTTTCTTTTGAAACAGACAAGCCTGGTAATAAATAGTTTTCAACTAGCACAAAGTAACAGAGCAGCCTGACAAACTGCACAAAAAGGGAGCTCAAGATGAGCTGCTATCAGTCCAGTGTTCTTCTGGCCAGAAAAGTGCTCCAACAGTCCGATACCTTTGCGGTACAACACGAACTCCTATGGCAGCCCGACTGCTGTTAGCTTTTCCTGCAAAGATACTCTAGAGGCATTTTGTCCATTGCACAGCAACTTATTTTCCATCTTGCTCTGACTTTGCAAGCAAACCCTTAATGAAAGCATTCCTCTTAACGCCCACCTTTTTCTTCCTTAAGGTCATTTTAAGAACCTAGAAATTACAGTAATTTGCAATCACACTGCTATATGCAAAATCCCACACACATTTGTCCTCATAACACACAAACAGCCTTGCAAACACCACTGCCTGGGCTTCCCAAGAAAAAACACCCAGAGCACACAAAAATCCAGCCTGAAAGCGGAATCCCAGACAGCTCAGCTCTTCAGGGCACTTCTCGCTCCATTTCTCAAGTTACCCTGCACGACTCCATCTACTGCAACTTTCCAGATTTCAAAATCAGCTTCGCCAACAAGCCGCTTCTCAGCCTTGCCCTTGAAATACAATATAAAGAGACCTCAGAGCACCAATGCCTCCATGTGTCCGCTACCAACTCAGAAAACACACAGAAAACTTTTTCTAGCGGACCCGCAAGTCTCCTCTGCCCTGCTCTGGCATTTCACAGCCCACCCGGGGCAGGCAGACATTTGGAAAACAGAACACGCTCAGCAAACCAAAAACATTAACTTGGTGAAATAAAGTGCTCAGTCCCAACTCCTGCATGACTGTAAAAAAAAAAAAAATGACATTCCAGGGTTTTTCTGGCTGCACGTCTGCAACATCTGGTACTTCAGAGCGCTTCCTCTTGCTGCACTCAACAGCCACAATTTTAGGGAGAGACCCTGGAAAATGGGGCTGGCGGGGAAAGGACACAGAGTGAGACTTGTGGTCCCCAGCAGAAGCGGCTGCAAAAGCTTTTGTGGACCGAGATCTGCCGCTTTGATGCGCGGAGGGGAGAGCAGATTACTGCTGCAGAAAAAGTTTCTTCTCCTCAAGGAGCGGTAACTATGCAAGAGGAGAGGGTTCCAGTTCACTAAAGATATATTCTACATACATAGGTAGATATACAAAGACCTAGAGCCTCCAGAAACACGTCCTGACTTTTACTCCAGAAAAAACCCCCAAAAAACAACAAGCTCAGCAACAGGCTGCTCTGCTCTAAGGAAGGCGAATAAAGTATTAAGTTTTTTCCCCTTTTACGGGCCCCCTGACAAACGGCATTCAGAGACTCGGGCAGCTAAAGAAGGCTGGGTGGTGGTTTTCCTTTTTTTTTTTTTTTCCCCCCCCCGGAATGCAGGGAGTAAGGAAAGACAAACGTTTTTCCCCGCACAAAACCCACCTCTCGCCCTCCCCACCCGCCTCCCTCCCGCGGGAACCGGGGCTCGCTGTCCCGGGGATGGGGAGGGGACTCCGGGGGTCTCTTACCTGCCCGGCCGGGGGACAGGGCACCCAGCAGCACCAGCGCAGCGGGCACCAACCAGCTCCGTATCCAACTGCGCCTTTTCCACCGCGTGTGCGTATCCATGGTCCACAAAAAACGGGGCAACTGGGGGGGGAAGGGATAGTGGGGGAAATAATATATATATATATATATACACGCAAGTAAAGAAAAGCCGCTCAGACCCCCCCGCCAGCCCCCCCCGGAGAGCAGCCGCTTTATAAAGCCATGGGGCAGGCGGAGGGCTGTTGGGGGCTCCGCTCACTCCCGGCCCCTGCCTGCTCCTGCAGCGAAAAACTTTTCTTTCTCTCCCCCCACCCCCTTTTTTTTTTTTTTTTTTTTTCTTTCCTCCCTCCTCTCCTTCTTTTAAACCCAAAGGCAAGAGTTTGTCAATCTCGGAGCCGCGCAGCAAATCACGGCCGAGCGGTGCGGCCCCCGGCCCGGCCCCGCCGCCCGCACCCCCCCCGCCCCGCTCCCGGCAAGTTTGAACGCTGCAGAGCCACCCAAAAACACGGGTTGGTTTGGGTTTTTTTCCCCTCCCCTTTCCCCACAGGAATTAGCCGGAGTTTTCCTTTCTCTCCCAGCCCCCTGCTCTTTCCGGCTCCCGAGGGAGATAGAGCCCAGGGTTTGTGGAAACATGGAAAATTGCAGGGATTTGGCGCAAAAAAAAAAAAGTGAGGCAGCCGCTGCAAAATGTGCATGCAAAGGGTAAAAGTGCAAGGAGGAGAGAGTGGAAAGGGAAGGCGGCATCCTGTGTCAGGCCAGCTGGGTGCTGGGGTGGCAAAACCCTCCTCTGGCAGGGAAAGGAGGACAAAAAGGGGAAAAATACTATTTGGCCCCTGCTGCACACACAGCCTGGCCCAGGGCCCAGCCCCAGCACTGCTCCCATTGCTTTTCCTCTCACTACACCTCTGAGCACCAAAAGCCTTCACACACCAGTGGTGGCTGATGCATCCCACTGGTAAACATCAACTTGAAATGATTTTACTTGTTCTGGCATTGTATCACAGCAGTATTAGTACAGTGCTAAAAAAAACCAACAACCACACCCCACAAAACACAAACCACACACACACAAACCCAAAAATCAACAACAAAACACAGCCTCAAAAAACACAAACCCATTAAAAAAAAAAAGGAAAAAATACGACAAAACCCACCTCACACACTATAACACTGATGTGACCTCCCCACACTAGACTCGTTCCTCCAGCAGTGCCCTCCCTCCGGTCCCAGGACGGGGGGACAGACCTCACGCTGTAGGACTAGGTGGCACCCAATGCTGCAGACCACTGAGCAAACCCAAGATCAGCTCATCTGGAGATCAGAGAAGGAAGAAAACCAAAATGCAGACGTATCTCTTAACTAAAAATGTTCTGAAGACACTTGCTGGTATCAATATTTGCTTTGTCAGTGCCATTAAAGATCTGGACATCATTGCTAGCACACATCCAGGTAACAGTCCCAGCTCCTGTGACTTTAGCGGTTGGAGTTGTACCAGTTTTCATGGAGCAGTGATTTCATCTATAGACACGTACCCTGAGCCACACCAAAGCATTCCAGCCCTCCCCAGTCCTTGCAGAGCAGCATCCTTAAGGACTTTATTGTCCCCAGGGAAAATAACCATTGCTGCCACCTAAACTTCTGCACCCTGCCTACCCAACTCTGGTCTCCTTGTCTATAGGTTTGGTCATTCAGCACTGCAAGAACCTGGGCAGTCAGCGGCCATTCCATTTATCACATACAAGAGGAGCAATGCATGAGTTGGGGGTCACTCATCCCTGCTTTGGGCTGCCTGGTGGAAGAACTCAGCACAACTGGGGCTCGTGTTGAGCTTTAGCTATTCACTCAGTATAAATATTTGAGCTGTGGGAATGAAAGTTATGATACTTGGGTGGATAATTAATAACAAACTAACACATTGAAACCCACCAGCACAGTAGGTCAAATCCCACCAGACCAAGCAAGGGGAAAGGGATGCTCCCAGTCTGCTCAGCTTGTAGCCTAATAAAGAAGTTACCTAATAGTTCAAATGGTGAACAGCTGTAGGAAATCTCTCCCTTTACCTCTGAACCTGCCGAGATGCTTTCCCACTCCTGCCGCCCTCCCCGCAAAACTGGAAAGGCTGGAGAATGAGCCACACAGAAGACGAGATTCTCTGCTGAAAGAGCTTTTCAGCAGGCAGGTAAGAGGCAGGTTGGCCGCGAGCCCCGGCGTCGGGAGGAGGAACGCAGCGCACGTGCTGGCCGCGGCCACGTGGAGGGCGGGTACGGTGCCAGGGGCGCCCCTGGGCAAACCTCGCAGATGAAAGCCCCTTCCAGTTCTTGCCTTTTATGAGTAACCAGATGACTAGAGGCTGGTGAGACAAATTAAGCAATGCTCCACATCCAGGAGGAGCCTGGAGGGATGCTTTTCCAGTACTAGTAACACCTGTGCAGCCCAGCAAACTCCACTGCAGGGCACCCGCTGGGTGCAGCCCAGCAATGACAGTGCCCATCACTACTGCACCTCCCTCCTGCTTTAAAATATCCCACTGCTCGTAGGAACAGTCCTTTCCACAGGCTAACAGCTACCTCTGGTATGGAGCAGAGGAGCTATTCTGCAGCTCACAGAAACACTGCATGATGGAGATGCTTTTTCTCCTCTCCATTTATATGAAAGATGAAGCATCTCAGGCATATGGATATCAAACTAGCACAGCTAAAAGCACCATCACACCTTGCAGGTTGCAAATACCCATCTTCTCATTAACCCCTCTTATTATGATGACAAAGTAATAACTTGATTCATGATGTTTTTATGGATGCCTGATCACCCTTGGGAGGCCTCACTGACTGTGGTGGTGTCTGGTTTCAGCCCTAGTTACACAAATGCCAGGATCCTGGGTCTTCTTATCCCAGATGTTGATATTTCTGATCATACATTGCTTTGGAATGACACTGTTTCATCTTCTCCAGCTGCAAGTGGAAAATCCACTAACACCTGAAAAACAACCAGAGTACTGACATTCCCTGCCCTTCCAGGGGCACACACCTATAGGAAGGGAGATACTTAAGGCATCAAAACCACTGCAGAGAAGGAAATAAAAGCAGCTCAGAGCACTACACACACACTCCACCCGTTTTCCAAGGGCTCCAGAAGCAACACAGAATACCCAAACCTGGACCTCCATCAACTGCAAAGCAACTTTGCTTTACACCAGTTGAGAACCTGGCCCACGGAGCTTTTACTGAGCAGCAAGTCTGAGTTTCCAGTTGCTTTCCAGGTGATTTAGAAGCTTGCATAGACCTGTTCGCCCCTCCTTGACAATAACAGAGAAATACAGAAATAAGCTTGTAATGGCAAACTGAAGAATTCCAGTATCCGCATGCCAAGTTCAAGCAGCCAACCTCTGAGACAGAGTGGGCCAGATCATCTGGTGGTACAAGCTCCAAGGAGGTTTACACAAGCTGGGTTGGTTGACACCAATTCCAAATCCCTCCAGCAGCCAGTTGAGGTAACATCTGAATAGCCAAAAATTGCAGCAGTGGCAGATGGCCAAATATCTTTAAGGAACAGCAGTTTATAGAAGTATTTTCATCACTAAAAACATATTGAGCCCAGCTAGCTGTTTATAGGATGAAGGGCGCATTTGTGAGCTTTCCAAAAAAAAAAAAACCCACCATCCAACCTCAAGATACATAGTTACAAAAATTAAATCATTTATATGCTATGAAACAAGACACGAGCATTCAGCCAAAAAACCCCAAAGGGCATTATTCTGTACTTTGTAAGTATTGGGATAATCACAAAGGATAGTCCTAGGTGTTACGTATAACCAGTTACACCTATGACCAGACTGAAAATGAAAATAACCCCACTCCTGTGGTTAAACACCTGTTCTGGCTTTGCAGCCCAGTTTCTTTACTGAACAGCTACAGTGCCGCGGGGCCGGGAGCTGGATGGCCAACGCTCCCAGATCCCAGCTGCTCTGGTGGAAATTCAAACCTGATTTTTGCCATGAGGTGGCACCAGGACAAGCCCCGTTCGTGGAAAGAGCAGCCAACACAAGGTGGGGCTTGTTTTTTGTATGTTTAAATGTTTCATAGTCAAAGAAGTTTAGCAGAGGAAATAGCATTATAAAGAGCACAGACTTTCCGCTCCTCTTTTTCTAGTGTTGTTGCCTTCTCTTCGGTTTCATGTTAAAAGCCCTGTATGTGTTTGAACCGAACTGATCTCTTAAATGCAGAAGGATGAATTGCACTAGGGTGCCTATTGAGAAGGATGAACTCAATTCACCTTCTTTCCCTTCCATCTGGTTCCTCTCCATGGCCAGCGCCAGCCTGGAAGACTGGCAGGAGTTACCATTTCCCTCTTCACATCCCTGTGTTTTATTTCCTCATGCCCTATGATCTGCGGTCAAATGGCCCAGGCTAAACCCTATATAATCTGTCTAGACTTCAGGGAGATAATCCTTGGTGCTACAGAAAGTGTTACGTTAAACCACAAGGCTGCATGTTAACAAGGACCTGTGATTTGACCTGTGATCTTCATGATGGTCAAAAAAAAAAAAAAATATTTCCAAGTGACTTGGACTAAACTCTCACTGACCCCAATGATGTTTTCCTTGAATACAGACCACAGAGTTCATTTTTGAGCTCCAGTTCGTCCATCATAATCATGCCTGAAGATTAAAGGTGAGCCCAAACCACAAAGCTTATGGACAGGTCCAAAAATTACACAGTGACATCTGGCTTCAGGGGTTGAGCTTAGGTGTTCAGAATATTTTCATCTAGAACACTGTGGTGTTCATTTTCAAGCCTATCCACAAGGAAGGCTTTGAATATTTTCCCCAGGGACAAATGGGGACAGGCAGGAGTCAAATGAACAGATGACAACCTAATCCTTATGCACCTCCACTTTTTGGATGTTAATGGTGATCACAAGTTTACTTAATGCTCCATCTGCCATGACCGCGATATATTTTTTGGCAATTGTCAGACTGTAGAATTGTTAGATTGTAGATCTTTCAGACTTCCCAAAGGAAGTGATGAAAAATCGCATCGCCTGAGTCATGACAAATCAGTCCGGACAAACCTATACACTGCTGGGAACAATCCTGTCCTGGCATAAGAGCAGGCTAGATGACCAGAGAGATCTTTTCTGCTGGTGGTTTCTGCAGCTCAGTAATCCTGAAAAAATTTGGGTGAATTTCACAAGACAGCAGGTTTTCATTGCAATGACCAGTAACAGTACAAAAA